>NC_092333.1:154090000-155505000 GCF_046630445.1 Rutidosis leptorrhynchoides
CAGATGGACATATCGAATAATCCAGGACAAAGGACAATTAACCCATGGTAATAAATTAAAATCAACACGTCAACATCATGATTACAGAAGTTTAAATAAGCAGAATTCCTTTATTTTATATCTCATCGCACTTTTATTTATTGTCAATTTATTTATTGCACTTTTAATTATCGTACTTTTAATTATCGCACTTTTATTTATCATCATTTACTTTACGCTTTATATTAAGTTGTATTTATATTTAATATTTTACATTAGGTTTTAATTGTGACTTAAGACATAAAATCGACAAACCGGTCATTAAACAGTAAAATCCCCTTTTACCAAGGATGCGACATTACTACACGCAAAGACGTCGACATAGCAGCTGGTGGTTCCATTATGAAGAAAACCGCAACTGAAGCTTACAAAATTATTCATAACACTGCTTCCCACTCACATGAGTGGCATCAAGAAAAAGACATCGTTAGATCATCTAAAGCGGCTAGAGCCGATTCTAGCCATGACTTTGATTCCATTTCCGCAAAGATAGATGCTTTCGAGAGACGAATATAAAATATGACTAAGGATATTCACGCAATACGAATTAGTTGTGAACAGTGTGGAGGACCACATTTGACAAAAGATTGTCTCAGTATTGAACAAACAATGGAACAAAGAGAGAATGTTTCATACATGAACCAAAGGCCTGGAAATAATTATCAGAATAATTATCAACCGCCAAGACCAAACTACAATCAGAATTATAACCAAAATGTTCTATACAACAACCAACAAGGTCCTAGCAATCAACAAGTATCTAATAATACTTACAACCAGCAAAGACCTATTTTTCCAAATAAACCACCACAAACTGATGATAAAAAGCCAAATTTAGAAGACATGATGTCGAAGATAGTTAAATCTCAAACTCAGTTTTTCACTTCTCAGAAACAAACCAATGAACAAAATGCTCAAGCATTTAGAAATCAACAAGCTTCAATCCAAAATTTGGAACACGAAGTAAGTAACCTAGCAAGGTTGATAGGTGAAAGAAAACCGGGAAGTCTAGCTAGCGATACAAATGCTAACCCTCGGAATGAAACAGCTAAAACCATTACCACGAGAAGTGGTATTACCTTTAAATCACCTGAAATACCTGTAATTTTTGATGACTCTACTCCTACTTCACAGGCACCACAGCCTGAGCAAGATAAGGAAACAGAACCGGTAGTTGAAAAGGTTAATGAAGATAACACAGTTAAGGCTAAACCTTATGTTAAACCATACCAACCATCACTTCCTTACCCAAGTAAAATGAGAAAAGAAAGACTTGAAGCCGAGCAATCCAAATTTTTGGATATGTTTAAACAAATAAATGTCAATCTTTATTTCATTGATGTGATTTCAGGAATGCCAAATTCTTGAAAGATCTAATCACAAATAGAAAGAAAATGGAAGAACTTTCGGCTATTACTATGAATGCTAATTGTTCTGCAGTGTTGTTGAATAAGATACCAGAAAAACTCTCTGATCCAGGAAGTTTCACAATTCCATGTTTTCTGGGTAGTCTTAGTTCAATAGAAGCATTGGCAGATTTAGGTGCTAGTATAAATTTAATGCCGTATTCACTATACGCTAAACTAGACCTTGGAGAATTGAAACCAACACGAATAAGCATACAACTAGCCGATCGATCAGTAAAATATCCTAGAGGGATAATGGAGAACATGCTAGTTAAAGTTGGCACTTTAGTATTTCCAGTAGATTTTGTTATTCTGGACATGGAAAAAGATTATCGAGTTCCTCTCATATTAGGAAGACCATTCTTAAACACAGCTAAAGCAATAATGTGACGACCCGGAAATTTTTGACCAAATTTAAACTTAATCTTCATATGATTCCGATACGATAAGCAAAGTCTATAATGTTGAGTCTCGGAAATTTTGAAACTATGTTTATATATTAAATTGACCTTCGACTGTTCCCAACGATTCACGAACAACTATTTGTAAATAGATTTATATATATTTAAGTATGTATATATATATATGTACATGAATATTAATTATATAAGATTAAATAATAAATTTATTTATTTGAAAACATATACTTAATGTATTTAATAAAACCTGAATCTATACATATATATAAAGTATATTAAAAATAAATATTAAATAATTGTAATACTCGTTTGATGTTTCGAACGATATTAAACAAGTTAAATTCAAACTTATGTAATTTTAAGATAAACGGTGATACAAAAATGAGTTATATAAGTTATAGGCTTATTAAAAGTATATCTAGGATCTAATTAATTGAATTTTAACACTTTTTATATTTCACCCATAAATGAGAGGGACAGTTGATGAAATTTTTATTTATTAAATTAATGATTGAATTTTATACCATAATGACAAAAATAAATAAATATAGTTAATTTAAAAATATGGGATTTTTTTTGAAAACTTTTATCCGCCACTGTATAACAACGGAGTACGAAATAATAGTAAACTGTCGGTACATATATTAACAAAATGGAGGCTACTAGTATGTTATTTTATTAATTTGTGATATTTACACGTTTCTTCAACTTTTGATTTATTTAATTATTATTTTATTTATATAGATATACATATATTATGTAAGTGGAAGGGGAATATGTTTCTTACTCTGCTCCCTTATTGCTTTTTGTCCACAACTCATTACACTTGACATAGAAAATATTCTATCTATATCTTCCCTTTTGAATTTCTCTCCAAATTATAATAATAAACTAAAAAGCAAAATGGGAGGTTGGAAAGAAGAGAGAAAGATAACTGGATGGACTTATCCTCTCCCCTTACACCTTCACTCTTCGAAATACCGGAGGTGAAGAGGTGGTGATAAAGGTGACATGTTATGGTGCTTGTCATACGGATCTTCATCAAATTAAAAATGATCTTGGAATGTCTAATTACTCTATGGTCATGGGTTAGTTACATTTTTATTTATTTATATGAAAGTAGCGAATTCATCTAAAATAAATCGGTTGTCTTCTTCATCCTCTACCACCACAACCATTGGAGATCACCACACTTTCGTACCTTCGTGACCTTTCTTGCTCGTCTCGACGACACCACACCTTCACCCACGACCTTCACCGCCTTCCTCCTCACCACCGTGACACCACACACCATCATAAACTGCTACTATGCTTGTTTGTTTCCTACTAATCTTCGACCCAAATCACCAGACACCACCTTCATCAAAAGCACAACCACTTTCACAATCATATTACTACTACTGTTGGATTTCTGTCATCGAAACCACCATAACCGTCACCATGTTCGACTTATACTTGCTGTTTCTGTTTTGTTTTATTAAACGCGAAGATGATGAATAATAATCATGGTATTGAGATGATGAAGAAGGATCGTAATGAAAATAGATAACAACGAGTTTGATGATGAAAAACGAATATGGTGTTGATAAGATGTTAGGCGAAGATGATGACTACGATGATGGTGACCCGTGGTGATGAGGAGATGTTAACGATGAAGATGATATGTTTATAACGGTTAGACGATGATGTTATAATGATATAGATGGGGATCGTTAGTTAAAAAAAAAGAAACGATGATGATGATTTTAAATTATGGGGAAGATGATGAAGCATTACTTAGGACAAGCGTATTTTTTTTATTTATTTATGTCCTGCCATTCGCAAATCATTGCCAGATCAAAAGCCTAAAAAGTTTGCTTAATTGGGCCAATTAAGTGTAGTTGGGCCGAGAATTTCAGTTGGGCTCTTAAACGGGTTAAACAGCTGCGGTTAGCAATCTATGACAGAAAAACAGAAGCAGTCATGTGGTTAAGGTTGTTTGCAAGTGAGCGGGAAGTCGTGGGTTCGAGCCCGGACATGGGCAGTTATTCTTTTTGGAGCTTTTCTAGTGAGGTAGTTATTATTATTATTACTCTTATTGTTATTATTATTATTATTATTGTTGTTGTTGCTATTTATTATTATTACTAAATAATAATATTATCATTATAAAGACATTACAACTATTAGTTATTATTATTATCATTATTAATTTCATAATAACAAAATTATTATAACAAATAAATATTTTCTATATAAAGTTATATTTATTACAACTATCATAATATCTCCTATAATTATAAATATTAGGATTATTTATATAAATATTTACATATAACAAATTATTTATTTTTAATATAAAATTAAACATATGTCTATGTATATATAAATCTATATAAATATTAACTATTTTAAATATATATAAGATATATAATTTAAGACCATAATATATAAATCTGTTTGACAACAATGATACGTGTTAATAGATATACAATTGATATAGGTTCGTGAATCCGAGGCCAACCCTGCATTGTTCTGTTGTGAAATGTCGTCCTATGTATTTTTACTACAAAATACAGTATCGTGAGTTTCATTTGAATCCCTTTTACTCTTTACATTTTTGGGACTGAGAATACATGCAAATGCTTTATTAACTGTTTTACAATAATTATATGCGTGAGTTTCATTTGCTCCCTTTTTAAATGCTTTTGCAATATATATTTTTGGGCTGAGAATACATGCGCAATTTTTATAAATGTTTTACGAAATATACACAAGTAATCGAAACTACATTATATGGTTGAATTATCGAAATCGAATATGCCCTTTTTTATTAAGTCTGGTAATCTAAGAATTAGGGAATAGATACCCTAATTGACGCGAATCCTAAAGATAGATCTATCGGGCCCAACAAGCCCCATCCAAAGTACCGGATGCTTTAGTACTTCGAAATTTATATCATGTCCGAAGGAGGATCCCGGAATGATGGGGATATTCTTATATGCATATTGTGAATGTCGGTTACCAGGTGTTCAATCCATATGAATGATATTTTTGTCTCTATGCATGGGACGTATGTTTATGAGAAATGGAAATATGAAATTTTGTGGTCTATTAAAATTATGAAATGATTATTTATGTTAAACTAATGAACTCACCAACCTTTTGGTTGACACTTTAAAGCATGTTTATTCTCAGGTACGAAAGAAATCTTCCGCTGTGCATTTGCTCATATTAGAGACATTACTTGAAGTCATTCATGACATATTTCAAAAGACGTTGCATTCGAGTCGATGAGTTCATCAAGATTATTTAAAGTCAATTATAGTTACATATATTATGAAATAGTATGTCTGCCATCAACTTTCGATGTAATGAAAGATTGTCTTTTCAAAAACGAATGCAATGTTTGTAAAATGTATCATATAGAGGTCAAGTACCTCGCGATGTAATCAACTGTTGTGAATCGTTTATAATCGATATGGACTTCGTCCGGATGGATTAGGACGGGTCTTCACAGTTGGTATCAGAGCGGTGGTCTTAGCGAACCAGGTCTACATTAGTGTGTATAACTGATAAGTCGTTAGGATGCATTAGTGAGTCTGGACTTCGACCGTGTCTGCATGTCAAAAGTTTTTCTTATCATTTCGTGTCGAAAATTATCTGCTTATCATCCTTAGGAAATTACCTACTTATCATTCTTAGTCTAGACACGTCTTACTGCCTCTATTGCATAGACAGTGTATAGATAAATTCATATCTTAGCGTATCTGTTATTGTTAACTTTGCCTGATAGTTTCTGTAGATTCCTCAGTAACTTATGGGATTTAAGTATTATATATGCGTATGTAAATTATGTATTGCAGGGTACTAATCTACATCATATGATCTATTTTTTTTATCAAAAATAATTCATCTGATCGTACAAGATGAATCCCTCAACCAGTTCGAGTCCCTCAGATTCCGATAGTTATTCCAACAGCTATTCCGATATGAATTTCCACTCGAACTCTGAAAGCAGTATAACCAGAATGAATCAACCAATCATCAATCCCCAATTCATCTGATGGGTTCGTAGTAGACTTAATCAATGGAGACGCGAATAAGGCGATCCCTTCCACCAACCGAATTTACCTCTTGGCGATGAACCTGAAGCACTTATCAGCGAACCATCCCGAATCATTATTTTCACCCTCATTTCCCGAATATCTCACCACGATTATATTCTATCCACAATTCTAAACCTTATCCATCCGCTAGTTCCGGCTGACAATCATCCCGGAATAATGGAAGGAGTCAACGAGCTTCGCACCCGAGTTGTAGCCTTGGAAAAATATGGTGCAAAATGTACCAGCTTCAGCAACATCACCTGCACCAACAGTACCATCAGTAACAGCACCAGTACCATCAACAATCCATGTCTCAACATCCCATTCAGTACCTCGAGTACAATCATCGTTCTACATCATTTATCTTCGTACCACATGGCGATTATGTAATCTCTAATGTTTTAGAGATTATATATCCCTGTTCTGACGGTAAATCAAATGAGTATCATATTGACTCATTAAATCCATGGTTACATCTAAAGAAAAATATATGTAAGTATATTTTCATAAAGATTGTAATTAAAAATTCTTTCGTACAAACTGTTAATGGTGAACATATTTTAACGGGTAGGTAATACCCGAGGAATATTTAGATTTCACATTAATAAGTTACAATGTACATTCTTCGAATCTGATTCAAAATTCATTTACTATTCTACTTACATCCACAGATATACGAATCTGTTCACCACAAAATAACCATTTTCATTCAATTTCATATTTGGATTTTGACCTATCATAATCTAACAAGTGGCATAATTAAGAAATAATGGATACAATAAAAATTGATTAGAAAAAGACTAATTAACAATATGAAATTTTGTTAAGAAACCACGCTAACAAGATCCTAGCTAACTGTTCCTAGCTAACTGTTAATTCCGTATTACATTTTATTTTATCGAATTTTATTTATCGCAATTTAATTATCGCAATTTACATTCTCACAATTTTATGTATCGTCATTTAATTTCTGTTATTTACTTTACGCACTTTATTTATCGTCATTTAATTTCTGTTATTTATTTTTACGCACTTTAAATATCGGGACATGTATACAAGGTTTTGACATATCATATCGACGCATCTATATATATTATTTGGAATCACCATAAACACTCTATATGCAGTAATGATCGAGTTCTCTATACAGGGTTGAGGTTGATTCTACAATAATATATATACTTTGAGTTGTGATCGAGTCTGAGACATGTAAACGGGTCACGATACGTATTAATTAATTCGAATATTATATATTAAACTATATATGAATTATTGGACTGTCAACTGTGGACTATCGACTGTGGACTAAAAACATTGGATAATTAAAATGAATTAAAATATTGATTATAACATATGAAACTAAACATTTCTTCAAGTTTGCCACTTGATTTCACCTTAAATTTCATTTTTATCTTGACGATTACAATCTGCGTTCAAACCTTTCATAATACTTGAAAAACACCTCAATCGAGAGGATAAGCCAACCGCACTTCATCTACGAAAGAAAAGATTTATGCATATAGTTATGCACCTAAAGAACTCTAGAAAACTGAGTAAACATTTAACACATAGTTGTGCTAATTTCTTAGTGTTATTATTACCCAAAATAACTTGGTAATCCCTTTCAAAGTAGCAAATTTTGTCACAACTCCAGCAAGTCAACTTCGAATTTTCACTCGGATTAGCTTATTATAACCCTGATATATAAGTTTACCTTTCGTCATCGATACCAGAAAAACCGTTTATATCTCACTACATTAGCATTAAACTTACCAACAACTTCGTTGATCTTTGACTCTCCGAAAAATCATTATATTTATCGGAACCCTATCATATACTTATTCACATCTTATAACGAGAATTGCCATTCTAATTACCGAGAAATTGCAATCAGTATTTTATAATCTCGTAGCATGTCTACATCAACAGTTATATGTATACATATAACATTTATATTTTGGAATTATGATCTTCTATTCTGAAATTCTGAAAAGCACCCAGTCTACGAATGAATACTCCAAATCTTGAGGAAGCTGAATGAAGCAGCAGAAACTGTAGACAATCGTAGACGACGTTAACCGTCGAAAATTTGATGATAAAGAATGGAGTATTGGAAACACCCAATAGAAAATTTAGTACCGAAAAGCGGATTATGCGAAACTATGAAGGAAGCCGTGGACAAATCACAAAGAATAAGTTTGACTTTAAAGAATCTAAATGATTCAATGCCTGCTGAAGTCTTTAGCGAATATCTTACTCCTTACCCTAAACCCTTGCGGACAATAGTCTACATCATCCTCTGATCTTAGATATTCAAAGATATTATCGTATCTTTCATTATAAATATCCTCCATATTTCTGAAGATATTTTTATAACTATTCTTATCTGAATCATTAATCTATTAGTGCTATCAGTGTTCCATCATATAGAAACTCTTAGTTTCTATATTCTGTAAACTTTCGAGCTTAAAATATGAATGGTATTGAAGTAATGTTGAGAACTGATGCATGAGTTAGTATAATATAATGACACTTGATCAACGTGATTATATTACAGTAAGTCAGGCTGAGTTTCCATTGGAACATGATGATTCACAGATCATAACGTCATCATGTGCCATGTTACATAACTCTTTCATTCTACTTAACTTCTGAACATATCAAGAAAATGTATTCTTAATGGTTCTATCTTCCGTGATGTTGATAAATTTGAAAAATCAAATCGTGCTATCACGTTCCTTCCTGCTTAGAACATTATAATCATTCGAAACTCTATATCTACAAATTCTGGACCATTATTCGCTTGACTTGATGTCGGGAAGAGAAAACAAAAGCATAGAGCTTCAAAATATAAGAGAAAATATAAAGCCCAATAACAAGATAGAAATTACAAACCGTGTATATCAATGTGTATCACAACATAAAGACACGGGAGAATTAAAAACATTATAATCCCCAGGGCAAAGTAGAAGAAAGCAGATTCCTCTGGTGGAAGTTGGAAAAGGAGAATGATTGTTGCGATAGTAAGGATGAGGACAATGATCAGAACTGGACTAAGTATTTTTAGAATCTTTTGGATGTATGAAACAAGAAGGAAAGTATAGGAATGGAGAGAATAATGGAACGGAAGAGTTTAATTTATAATGGGAATATCAGAAAGTGTAATCGAGGCAGATCACCGTATTTAATTATAGAGATCTTAATTTCTTTATTCGCCGAAGAATCAAATCTTTTAGATTTCAAAAATTTTGTTTAAATCCCTTGAATTTCAGAATTCAACCATGACTAGTGAAAAGTTATGATGAAACTTGTCTATCTCATTTCACTATTTAGTGAAAGCTTCATTCGTACTATTCGAGTAATCCAATTGTCTTATTCATATTACTCAATGAAGATAAAACTTTATTTATCAACTCATATTCATCATGAAAACATTTTTTTTATTGATAGTCATGACCACCTCACTCAAATTTAGGGACGAAATTTCTTTAACGGGTAGGTACTGTGACGACCCGGAAATTTCCGACCAAATTTAAACTTAATCTTCATATGATTCCGATACGATAAGCAAAGTCTATAATGTTGAGTCTCGAAAATTTTGAAACTATGTTTATATATTCAATTGACCTTCGACTGTTCCCAACGATTCACGAACAACTATTTGTAAATAGATTTATATATATTTAAGTATGTATATATATATGTACATGAATATTAATTATATAAGATTAAATAATAAATTTATTTATTTGAAAACATATACTTAATGTATTTAATAAAACCTGAATCTATACATATATATGAAGTATATTAAAAATAAATATTAAATGATTGTAATACTCGTTTGATGTTTCGAACGATATTAAACAAGTTAAATTCAAACTTATGTAATTTTAAGATAAACGGTGATACAAAAATGAGTTATATAAGTTATAGGCTTATTAAAAGTATATCTAGGATCTAATTAATTGAATTTTAATACTTTTTATATTTCACCCATAAATGAGAGGGACAGTTGATGAAATTTTTATTTATTAAATTAATGATTGAATTTTATACCATAATGATAAAAATAAATAAATATAGTTAATTTAAAAATATGGGATTTTTTTTTTGAAAACTTTTAATATGCCACTGTGTAACAACGGAGTATGAAATAATAGTAAACTGTCGGTACATATATTAACAAAATGGAGGCTACTAGTATGTTATTTTATTAATTTGTGATATTTACACGTTTCTTCAACTTTTGATTTATTTAATTATTATTTTATTTATATAGATATACATATATTATGTAAGTGGAAGGGGAATATGTTTCTTACTCTACTCCCTTATTGCTTTTTGTCGACAACTCATTACACTTGACATAGAAAATATTCTATCTATATCTTCCCTTTTGAATTTCTCTCCAAATTATAATAATAAACTAAAAAGCAAAATGGGAGGTTGGAAAGAAGAGAGAAAGATAACTGGATGGACTTATCCTCTCCCCTTACACCTTCACTCTTCGAAATACCGGAGGTGAAGAGGTGGTGATAAAGGTGACATGTTATGGTGCTTGTCATACGGATCTTCATCAAATTAAAAATGATCTTGGAATGTCTAATTACTCTATGGTCATGGGTTAGTTACATTTTTATTTATTTATATGAAAGTAGCGAATTCATCTAAAATAAATCGGTTGTCTTCTTCATCCTCTACCACCACAACCATTGGAGATCACCACACTTTCGTACCTTCGTGACCTTTCTTGCTCGTCTCGACGACACCACACCTTCACCCACGACCTTCACCGCCTTCCTCCTCACCACCGTGACACCACACACCATCATAAACTGCTACTATGCTTGTTTGTTTACTGCTAATCTTCGACCCAAATCACCAGACACCACCTTCATCAAAAGCACAACCACTTTCGCTATCATATTACTACTACTGTTGGATTTCTGTCATATAAACCACCATAACCGTCACCATGTTCGACTTATACTTGCTGTTTCTGTTTTGTTTTTTTTAAACGCGAAGATGATGAATAATAATCATGGTATTGAGATGATGAAGAAGGATCGTAATGAAAATAGATAACAACGAGTTTGATGATGAAAAACGAAGATGGTGTTGATAAGATGTTAGGCGAAGATGATGACTACGATGATGGTGACCCGTGGTGATGAGGAGATGTTAACGATGAAGATGATATGTTTATAACGGTTAGACGATGATGTTATAATGATATAGATGGGGATCGTTAGTTAAAAAAAAAAAAAAAGAAACGATGATGATGATTTTAAATTATGGGGAAGATGATGAAGCATTACTTACGACAAGCGTATTTTTTTTTTTTATTTATGTCCTGCCATTCGCAAATCATTGCCAGATCAAAAGCCCAAAAAGTTTGCTTAATTGGGCCAATTAAGTGTAGTTGGGCCGAGAATTTCAGTTGGGCTCTTAAACGGGTTAAACAGCTGCGGTTAGCAATCTAAGACAGAAAAACAGAAGCAGTCATGTGGTTAAGGTTGTTTGCAAGTGAGCGGGAAGTCGTGGGTTCGAGCCCGGACATGGGCAGTTATTCTTTTTGGAGCTTTTCTAGTGAGGTAGTTATTATTATTATTACTCTTATTGTTATTATTATTATTATTATTGTTGTTGTTATTTATTATTATTACTAAATAATAATATTATCATTATAAAGACATTACAACTATTAGTTATTATTATTATCATTATTAATTTCATAATAACAAAATTATTATAACAAATAAATATTTTCTATATAAAGTTATATTTATTACAACTATCATAATATCTCCTATAATTATAAATATTAGGATTATTTATATAAATATTTACATATAACAAATTATTTATTTTTAATATAAAATTAAACATATGTCTATGTATATATAAATCTATATAAATATTAACTATTTTAAATATATATAAGATATATAATTTAAGACCATAATATATAAATCTGTTTGACAACAATGATACGTGTTAATAGATATACAATTGATATAGGTTCGTGAATCCGAGGCCAACCCTGCATTGTTCTGTTGTGAAATGTCGTCCTATGTATTTTTACTACAAAATACAGTATCGTGAGTTTCATTTGAATCCCTTTTACTCTTTACATTTTTGGGACTGAGAATACATGCAAATGCTTTATTAACTGTTTTACAATAATTATATGCGTGAGTTTCATTTGCTCCCTTTTTAAATGCTTTTGCAATATATATTTTTGGGCTGAGAATACATGCGCAATTTTTATAAATGTTTTACGAAATATACACAAGTAATCGAAACTACATTATATGGTTGAATTATCGAAATCGAATATGCCCTTTTTTATTAAGTCTGGTAATCTAAGAATTAGGGAATAGATACCCTAATTGACGCGAATCCTAAAGATAGATCTATCGGGCCCAACAAGCCCCATCCAAAGTACCGGATGCTTTAGTACTTCGAAATTTATATCATGTCCGAAGGAGGATCCCGGAATGATGGGGATATTCTTATATGTATATTGTGAATGTCGGTTACCAGGTGTTCAATCCATATGAATGATATTTTTGTCTCTATGCATGGGACGTATGTTTATGAGAAATGGAAATATGAAATCTTGTGGTCTATTAAAATTATGAAATGATTATTTATGTTAAACTAATGAACTCACCAACCTTTTGGTTGACACTTTAAAGCATGTTTATTCTCAGGTACGAAAGAAATCTTCCGCTGTGCATTTGCTCATATTAGAGACAATACTTGAAGTCATTCATGACATATTTCAAAAGACGTTGCATTCGAGTCGTTGAGTTCATCAAGATTATTTAAAGTCAATTATAGTTACATATATTATGAAATAGTATGGCTGCCATCAACTTTCGATGTAATGAAAGATTGTCTTTTCAAAAACGAATGCAATGTTTGTAAAATGTATCATATAGAGGTCAAGTACCTCGCAATGTAATCAACTGTTATGAATCGTTTATAATCGATATGGACTTCGTCCGGATGGATTAGGACGGGTCTTCACAGTTGGTATCAGAGCGGTGGTCTTAGCGAACCAGGTCTACATTAGTGTGTATAACTGATAAGTCGTTAGGATGCATTAGTGAGTCTGGACTTCGACCGTGTCTGCATGTCAAAAGTTTTGCTTATCATTTCGTGTCGGAAATTATCTGCTTATCATCCTTAGGAAATTACCTACTTATCATTCTTAGTCTAGACACGTCTTACTGCCTCTATTGCATAGACAGTGTATAGATAAATTCATATCTTAGCGTATCTGTTATTGTTACCTTTGCCTGATAGTTTCCGTAGATTCCTCAGTAACTTATGGGATTTTAGTATTATATATGCGTATGTAAATTATGTATTGCAGGGTACTAATCTACATCATATGATCTATTTTTTTTTATCAAAAATAATTCATCTGATCATACAAGATGAATCCCTCAACCAGTTCGAGTCCCTCAGATTCCGATAGTTATTCCAACAGCTATTCCGATATGGATTTCCACTCGAACTCTGAAAGCAGTATAACCAGAATGAATCAACCAATCTATCAATCCCCAATTCATCTGATGGGTTCGTAGTAGACTTAATCAATGGAGACGCGAATAAGGCGATCCCTTCCACCAACCGAATTTACCTCTTGGAGATGAACCTGAAGCACTTATCAGCGAACCAGCCCGAATCATTATTTTCACCCTCATTTCCCGAATATCTCACCACGATTATATTCTATCCACAATTCTAAACCGTATCCATCCGCTAGTTCCGGCTGACAATCATCCCGGAATAATGGAAGGAGTCAACGAGTGTCCTCGTCAAATTATCCTTATACCCGAAGTCAAATATTCCAACTAATTGGGGACTTAAACTGTAACAAGGTCTTAATACTTTGTTTAATAATTACACCAGGATATCGACTGCGTGTAACCCAATATTTTAATACTTTGTTATCAATTATGCCAAGTGTCCTTGTACATAATTTCACCCCTGTTTTAATAATTCTATTGACTATAAATCCATTCCCGTGTCCGGTTAAATGAACGATTATTCGTACATATAAATATCCCGCCCATCGTGTCCGATCGAGTGTATGTGGTTATTTATAGGTACATCCAATTGTAAATCTCTATATTAAAATTAACAAACTATCATTTAGTTAAACAAATATAAAGCCCATTAATAGCCCATAGTCTAATTTCCACAAGTGTCTGGATTTTCGAACGTCCTTGCTTACAATTTAATATCTTGTACTTTGCGTTTCGTGTCTTGTACTCTTGTAATTTTGAGACGTTTCTTATCAATAATTGGAACCTCTTTGATTGTACTTTGTACTTTTGAGCTTTTTGGTCGTTTGCGTCTTCAATTCGTCGAATCTGTCTTTTGTCTTCACATTTTATTATTTAAACGAATATCACTTGTAAATAGAACAATTGCAACTAAAAGCTTGTCTTTCTTGAGGGATAATGCTATGAAATATATGTTCGTTTTTAGTATTATCAAATGTGTACCTAAGAAGGGTGGCATGACTGTCATCACAAATGAAAAAATGAGCTTATTCCTACTAGGACTGTAACAGGATGGCGTGTTTGTATAGATTATAGAAAATTAAATGACGCCACCAGAAAAGATCACTTTCCCTTACCTTTCATTGATTAAATGTTAGAAAGATTAGCCGGAAATAGTTACTATTATTTTCTTGACGGTTTTTCCGGATATTTTTAAATTCCAATAGCACCCGAGGACCAATAGAAAACCACGTTCACGTGCCCTTATGGTACTTTTGCTTACAAACGCATGCCATTTGGACTTTGCAACGCCCCTGCAACCTTTCAAAGGTGCATGATGCCAATTTTTCACGACATGATAGAAGAATGCATGGAAGTTTTCATGGATGACTTCTCAGTCTTCGGTGATACTTTTGAAACATGTCTAGTTAATCTTGAACAAATGCTTATTAGATGCGAACAATCAAATCTAGTACTTAATTGGGAGAAATGTCATTTCATGGTTAAAGAAGGCATCGTTCTTGGTCATAAAATTTCAAAGGAAGGAATTGAAGTGGATAGAGCTAAAGTAGATGTAATTGTTAAACTTCCACATCCCACCAATGTTAGAGGAGTTAAGAGTTTTCTAGGGCATGCCGGTTTTTACCGACGTTTCATAAAAGACTTTTCTAAAATTACCACTCCTATGAATAAACTCCTAGCAAAGGATGCTCCATTCATCTTTTCAGATGAATGCATCAAATCTTTTAATATTCTTAAAGAAAAACTCACTAATGCACCGATCATGATAACTCCAAATTGGAATCTACCATTTGAACTTATGTGCGATGCAAGTGATTTTGCAATGGGAGCCGTTTTAGGACAAAGGATTGAAAAACGATTTCAACCTATTTATTACGCTAGTAAGACGTTACAAGGAGCATAAACAAATTACACAACTACTGAAAAAGAACTCCTTGCTATTGTCTTTGCTTTTGACAAATTTCGTTCATATCTCGTTCTAGCTAAAACGGTGGTCTATACCGACCATTTGGCTCTTAGATACCTATTTTCAAAACAAGATGCCAAACCACGATTAATCCGTTGGATCTTACTCTTACAAGATTTCGATATTGAAATTCGAGACAAAAAGGGAGCAGAAAATCTCGCCGCTGAACATCTTTCTCGTCTTGAAAATCCTAAATTAGAAGTTCTAAATGAATCGGCTATACAAGATAACATTCCTGATGAATATCTTTTAAAAATCGATTATAATGAAATTTCATGGTTTGCAGACTATGTAAACTACTTAGTATGTGGATTCCTTGAAAAAGGGTTGTCGTACCAAAAACGAAAGAAATTCTTTAGTGATATAAAACACTATTTTTGGGAAGATCCACATTTGTTTAAAAGTTGTCCCGATGGTATAATACGCCGATGTGTATTCGGAGATGAAGCTAGTCAAATCTTAAACCATTGTCACACAGGACCAACAGGAGGGCATTATGGGCCTCAACTTACAGCAAGAAAAGTCTAGGATGCTGGATTTTATTGGCCTACAATTTACAAAGACGCACACCTTCTTTGCAAATCCTGTGATGCTTGTCAAAGGGCCGGAAAAATAAGTCAACGTGATGAAATGCCACAAAATGTCATTCAAGTATGCGAAGTATTTGACATTTGGGGTATTGACTTTATGGGTCCATTTCCAAAATCTCATAATAATCTCTATATTCTCGTAGCCATTAATTATGTATCTAAATGGGCGGAAGCACAAGCTCTCCCAACTAACGATGCACGAGTTGTAGTCAACTTTTTAAAACGTCTTTTTGCAAGGTTTGGAACACCGAAAGCTTTAATAAGTGATCGGGGTACTCATTTCTGTAATAATCAACTTGAGAAAATTCTCAAAAGATATGGAGTAACTCATAAAATCTCCACCGCATATCATCCACAAACAAGTGGACAAGTTGAAAATACCAACCGAGCTTTAAAACGTATTCTAGAGAAAACCGTAGGATCAAATACGAAGGAATGGTCCATTAAATTGGAGGATACACTCTGGGCTTTTAGAACAGCCTACAAAACTCCAATTGGAACCACACCTTTTAAACTCGTCTACGGAAAAGCATGTCATCTTCCAGTAGAAATTGAACACAAAGAATTTTGGGCTTTGAAGACATGTAATCTTGATTTACATGAAGCTGGACGTCTACGATTAAGTCAACTAAATGAATTAGAAGAATTAAGACATGAAGCATATGAAAATTCGTTAATCTATAAAGAAAGAACGAAGAAATGGCATGATAAAAGAATCAGAAGTTCAAAAGAATTTAAGGAAGGAGACCGAGTTCTTCTTTTCAATTCACGATTCAAGCTATTTCCTGGAAAATTAAAATCAAGATGGTCTGGACCATTCATAGTCAAAAGAGTTTTCCCGTACGGAACAGTATAGTTAATAAATTCAAACGGGATTGAATTTAAGGTTAATGGTCACAGAGTTAAACATTACATAGATAATCCAATGGAAGTTGAAGATGAAGTTAATCACAATTTCGGCACCACAGCTAACTAAGTGTGGGAAGATTCAAATCTTTTAAGGATAATATATATTTCTGTTAGAGTTAGATTTTCTGTTTTTGTGTAGTTCTCGAAAATGGAATCCGAATGGTGTTTCTCTAGCAGACCCTAAAGAACTATTCTTCTTCCCCCATTCTGAATTTTTATTTTTTTTAGGTTTTACGAGATGAAGAATTCCTTTGATCTGAACCATGGTCTACTACTACACACTATGATTACTAAACGTAATAATAACATCTTCCCGAGTGAACTGGTATCATTCATAAGAGGAAAAATGGACGAAGTGAGGAAAGAACTCAGGAACAATCATAATAAAACACATTTTGGTAAAGGAAAATCAAAATCCGCAACAAAAAGAAGAGCGCGACACCTTGAAAGATGTCATAAATGCGAAAAATGGTCACACGAAGGTAATTGTTCGAACAATCAAACATATTCAAATACCGAATTTGTTACTCTATGAAGAGAAGGACCGTTCATATGTTTAGAAGAAAAGTTATTGAAAAATCGAGGTTACGCTTATGTAGCTATGGAAAACTAAATCACACGACTCTCCTATGAGTCGGCTAAAGAAGGTCTCTGAAAATTCTATCTCACACATGTACAGTTTTTATTTGTTTTTATTTATTGCTTTTAACCTTTTGATAATAAACGCTGAATCGTTCGCTATAAAGTATTAAATTGATATTCAATAAAATTAGGTATGCGAAACCGAAATTATTGATATCATACAAAAATTTATTACATCACTGCGAAATTTACCTTTTATTCATAAGGTATAAATATCTTTAATCAATCAATCCAAAATATTTCAAAAATTCGTCAGGAGTAAAACTAGGTAAAATAGCCGAAATTACTTTACCCAAAAGAGGGGCATATATTTTTGATAATATTTGATTGATTAAAGTGGGATAAAAGACCAAAAAGATTTTTAATTTTAATTTTTACCTTATTTTTAAATTAATATTAAATTATTATTGTAAATTTCTAAAACCAATATATTTAAGTTTTTAAATATTTTAAAAATTAATATTTTCAATATAAGTTAGTAAAATTAATGTATAAAAATATTAATGATATTTATATGAATTTTTAATTCTATGCATTTTAAATTTAAGTTTGGTGTGAATTTAAATTCAAAAATGTACTTTATTTCATTAAGTTAAAAATGTGATTTCTAAAAATTCGTCGTAAGTTGAAGACTAGGTCATTGAACTGAAATTGCTTAACCCAAGGGAGGGAAGAGAAATTTTGTTATCATTATTTTTAATCTTATTGAATTAAAGTATGCCAAAAACATTAAAAAAAAACCCAAAAACCTTAGCTTTTAAAACAACGCTTAAAAATGACAAATTTTAAAATTTTGTCGAGAGACGAACTAGGACAACGATCCGAAACGCCCTCATTCTAAACGAAAACAAAATTTTAAAATTAATTATTTGTTTTATAAGTAAATGGTTTAAAAAAAAAAAAGATCAGACCCCATGCGATCGCATGGGGATTACACTTCAAAGTCATGCGGTCGCATGACCCAAAAAAACTGGGCAGATTACAAATTTCCAGTCGCTGGTTCTTTATCCTCACAACACACACACACACATATACACGAGGAAACACATACAATCACCCCTAAAATCATCATTTTTCAACCAAAATTCACCAAATTTCTCACAATAATCCGCTACAATCATGCTTATATTCAGATGGGGAGGCAGGAAGGTAAAGATTTCACCCCTAAAACTCTTTAAATTCGAATTTTAGTGTTCTTGAGCTAATTTTTACCTAATTTGATTTTGTTAATTTCTAGTGCAATTAGAATTAAATTGTTAGTATATTATGCTTGTATAACCTAAATTGATGCTATTTAACATGATTTGAAGCCAAAAACTTCAAATTTTTTAGAAATCTAGGGTTTGTGTTCTTGAGCAATTTGGGGCTTTTTGATATAAACAGGTTATGGCCGATTTTTATCATGAATTATTGCTAAATTAAGTAGTGTAACATGTTTATGTTGCTAAATGATCCAAACATTGATCCTAAACATGATTTTTGAGAATTAAAGTGGACTTTTTAAGTCTAAAATTCATGAACTTGATTAATTTGATATAAATGCCATTTGAAACTTGTTTAATTGCTAATAATGATTATTTTGACATGTTATTTGAGATAAAAACTTATGAACTTTGTAAACACTTTCATATATGATTATTTGAAAAAATGTAGAATTGATAAAAATATGAAAATGAGTATAAGTTTAATATGGATTAAACATGTTATTATAATTGTTTTAATTTGTTATTTTACTAACACTAATGCATATTTGGATGCACAAATTTTATGTTTAATGTGTTTTGCAGAGAAATACAGATACGGACGGTGCATCATCGTCTAGGCAACCTGATCCTGAACCACAGCCAGAGATGCAATATCAAGAACCGGAACAACAACCTGAACAACAACAACATTATGATCAACACGTACCATACTATGAACCAGAACCACAATTTTTTATTACCTACGTATTATTTCTCATTCACCATATAATAGAACACCCAACAATTCATGAAGAACAGTTGCATCCCAATTTAAGATTTGATAGAAGTTGGAGAGATTACCCGACATACCAAAGTAACAAATTTAAGCTTTGGACCAAAAATGTAGAAGTACCAAGGGTAATAGATTGGGAGCCTTTGGAAAGGGTCCACCTAGATAACCCAGTTAGGTAACATCTAATCCAAAGGTATGTCAGCTCTTCTTTTTCCGATTGGGAACGTTTATTTACCACTCGTAGGCCTGTATATAAAGAGTGGTGTGTTGAGCTAATGAGTACTATAGCTTTTAATAAGGATGTAGATAGGATAGACGATAAAAGTTTTTTTAGATTTTTACTTGGCCGTAGGATGTACAGGATGTCCATGCTGGACATGGCCAGGGCTTTATAGATTTACACTCCCGCTGAATTACTATCACCTGATTGTACAAATTTGATTTATCATGGTGAGAGGGTAGATAGAAATTTTGACGCTAACGCCATCTAGAGGCGTATGTCAAATTTTAATGAGTTTACGCGGGGAGGAAGACACTCCTATTTAGATATTAATAAAGCCGCGCTTCGTATAATACATAGATTCTTAGCAAACTCGATTACACAAAGAGGTAACAACAAGGAAAAAATGACCTTACACGATTTATTTTACCTTAAGAGCATTCGAGACACTAGAAGCTTTGTTAATATCCCCTACTGTGTTGGTTTTTATCTGTCCAAAATGGTGGAAGGTATACAGGAAGGGGGAATAATAGGAGGAGGTATTTTTGTTACTCTCATTGGAGAGTATTTAGGTGTAGATAGGGAACAAGGGGGTCCAATGATGGTGGTTAGGGAACAGGACGAGACTTTAGGTTTGCAAGTCTATCAAGGTGCAAAGGTATTGACTAGGAGACGCAATCAGACAATACAATATCAGGGCCGCCATCCACAGGTAGAGAGGGGTTCGGATGAGGAGATGGAGGAAGCGGATGACATTAGGGATGTCATTAGGGATAGTGCTACTGACGTTTTCCAGCGTATAGATGAGGTAGAAATGACTATTGAGGATAGGCATCGTCGGTATGAGCAGGGGCAAGCCGCGAATGAGTATGAGACTTCCAGGCGACGCCAACACGATAGCTGGCAAGTTCATCAGCACCAAATCATGAGCCAGCTATCATATCAGGTACCAAATAACTACATCCTAACTCGGCCTGCTTACTATCCACCACATCAGCCCGACATGCGACCACCCTATGACCTGTACGACCCCAATCAAGCCTACCAGAACACCTATCACCAACCATGGAACCCGAACGATGATATGAACTGGAACCCTTATTCAAATCAATAGTGTTCCATTGGTGATGTCTTCTCTTTTATTATTTTTATCTATTTATGCTAAACATTTAACATTTTGATATTTTTATGTAATGTTTAATATTTTTATTATTTTGTACTAATATTTCATCTTTGTAATTTGAAAGTGGGATATTAAGTCCCATTTCAAATTACCCTGCATGTTTATATTTGTATTGTATGTATTTTATCTCATGTACACAACAGGGTAAAACAGCGTATTTTCAAAGACTGGCATTAAGTTCAGCAAAAGCTATTAATTTTGACGACAAAACGAAAAACAAGTATGATGTAACAATAGACGGAATGAACAAATGATGTGCACCATTTATCATTCAACATAAACAACAATATGTTTGGAAACTTTGGTAAAATTTAATCATTTTTCTACGCTAATCACCCTCAATAATTTAAATTGCTACTGATTTCTTGCAAATGAGGGCATTGCAAGATCTTAAGTGTGGGAAGGGGTTAAATTTTTTCGGGTTTTAAAATTTTAATTTAAACACTTGGTTACCATTAAAATACTAGTAACGCAGTAGTTGTATTAGAATCTAGTGCTCTCTGATAATAAAGAACAGCCCTAGTCTTATATACTGACTACCCAATTCTAGTAAAATTTTAAAAAAAAATTCAAATAAATGAATTCAAAATCATGTTTATACATATTTATGAACGATAAAACTAGGTGTTAACACCGAAATTATTGTTACCTTGAAAAGGACATAAATTGAGAAACAAACCAAAATGCTTGAATTCATTTAAAATGGAATAGAGGAGAATAAAAAGGCAAAGAAAGAAAAATAAAAGCCAAGTGTGGGAAAAATTTACCAAGTTATTTAAAACATATATCACATATTTTTGTACAAATAATTGAAGATACTTTTGTTTTGAACGATATTAATCAGTTTTACCCAGTTTATTGTTATATAAATAGAAATTATAAGGAAGTAAAGTCTTCCGAGAAAAAGACACGCGCTTCTTGATTTAGGTCAGGAAGTTGTCATCCAGACCAGTTGTAGAGTCTACGAAAAACCTTGAAAAGTTTTCTCAAAAATCAGCTGGAAATCCACGGACCTCGGCATCAAACAGGGTCGCCAAGTGGTCAGACTTATCCTAATCATGAGAGGATCTATCTCCTTAAAGATTAAAAATCAGCTTTTAAGCCTAATATTACTCAATCCTTGAGATTGACCTTAAAGATTGAGAATTACAAACTCATGGAATTCGATGATATCTAAACTCGAGCTTGAACGAGAAAATATTTTGATCAATTTACAAACCGATTTGTTTTCTGAAAACCCTATTTTCAATGCGTTCATTACCATTGAACGTAAAATCCTAGGAATTCACCTGGAATTCATTAGGTCACCTGAACCAAATCGGGTGTCAACCGTAAGAACGGTGGTTGCATAGCATGGTCAAGACAGGACCTTGTGCCAGACCGAAAAACTATAGGGTGATCTTTACTATTGCTCCTACAAAGGATAGTAATTGCATCCGACACGATATAGACCATAATCAAAAGCATGTCACGGAACATTGCCTCAACAGTTACTTGTTCAACGCTTTCCTTTATAACCGGACGGTAGTTTACCGAAAGGTAATATACGGAGCAAGTATACTGGACGTGTTACTTTCCTA
Organism: Rutidosis leptorrhynchoides; assembly: GCF_046630445.1. Taxonomy (NCBI): domain Eukaryota; kingdom Viridiplantae; phylum Streptophyta; class Magnoliopsida; order Asterales; family Asteraceae; genus Rutidosis; species Rutidosis leptorrhynchoides. The sequence goes on from NC_092333.1 coordinate 154,112,567, forward strand.
ATACAAGGTTAGCAAGTGGGTGACATAAAACCACAAGTTTTAAGCTAAAATTTTCAAATCTGAAACCTACAAAACCCACATAAACAATTTGCAAACACCGGTGAAGGGTTATTCTGAAAAACTTATCTAGGGTAAAAGCTATATTGAATTTTCAAAAGATCAAATGTTTTCATAAAGATCCAATTTCCTAAAGGATCTAAATTTTCATAGTCATGTGGGACTGTTAAACCACAACGTTACTATCATTATTCATACCGCCGTATAGAAATCACTGATGTACAAAGTGTGAAGAATAAAGAAGTGATTCAAGTATGTTTTTATTCAAAGTTCTATATTGCTTGAGGACAAGCAACGCTCAAGTGTGGGAATATTTGATAATGCTAAAAACGAACATATATTTCATAGCATTATCCTTCAAGAAAGACAAGCTTTTAGTTGCAATTGTTCTATTTACAAGTGATATTCATTTAAATAATAGAAGGTGAAGACAAAAGACAGATTTGACGATTTGAAGACGCAAATGACCAAAACGCTAAAAAGTACAAAATACAATCCAAGTGGTTCAAAATATTGATGAGAAACGTCTAAAAAATTACAAGAGTACAAGCCGCGAAATGCAAAGTACAAGATATCTAAATATACGAAAGGACGTTCGAAAATCCAGAACCGAGACCTGAGCCAACTATCAACGTGCGACGCAACGGACCTAAATTTACAAGTCAACTATGCACAAGAATATAATATAATATATATATAATTATATAAAATTATATATATTATATTATATATTATAATAAAACTCGAGCAGCCCACGTTTTTGCTGCATGGTGACCAGGAAATGACGGCCATGCGATCGCATGGCCAGGAAGTAGAAAAATCATGCGATCGCATGGCACCCAGCAACTTGCCACATCTATAAATTGAAGCGTTTTTCGGATGAATTATATACACTATATCATACTTCAATCTCACTCTCTCAATATATATATATATTTTTAATTTTAATTTTAAGTTAATAATAATAATAAGGTTATAGTGGCGAATGTTTTAAGTTTGTAAGTCGAAATTCTGTCCGTGTAACACTACGCGATTAATACTCATTGTAAGTTATGTTCAACCTTTTTAAATTAATGTCTCGTAGCTAAGTTATTATTATGCTTATTTAAGCCGAAGTAATCGTGATGTTGGACTAAATATTAAGACGGGGTAATTGGGCTTTGGACCATAATTGGGGTTTGGACAAAAGACTGACACTTGTAGAAATTGGACTATGGGTTTTTAATGGGCTTTATATTTGTTTAACTGAATGATAGTTCGTTAATTTAATATAGAGATTTACAATTTGAGGTAATTATAAATAATCACATACACTCGATCGGACACGATGGGCGGGATATTTATAAATACTAATAATCGTTCATTTAACCGGACACGGGGATGGAGTAATAGTCAATAGACTCATTAAAACAGGGGTGGATTACATACAAGGACACTTGGTGTAATTGTTAATAAAGTATTAAAACCTTGGATTGCACACCGTCGATAACCTGGTATAATCATTAACAATGTATTAAAACCTTATTACAGTTTAAGTCCTCAGTTAGTTGGAATATTTGACTTCGGGTATAAGGATAATTTGACGAGGACACTCGCACTTTATATTTATGACTGATGGACTGTTATGGACAAAAACCAGATGGACATATCGAATAATCCAGGACAAAGGACAATTAACCCATGGTAATAAATTAAAATCAACACGTCAAACATCATGATTACGGAAGTTTAAATAAGCATAATTTCTTTATTTTATATCTCATCGCACTTTTATTTATTGTCAATTTATTTATTGCACTTTTAATTATCGTACTTTTAATTATCGCACTTTTATTTATCATCATTTACTTTATGCTTTAAATTTTGTTGTATTTATATTTAATATTTTACGTTAGGTTTTAATTGTGACTTAAGACATAAAATCGGCAAACCGGTCATTAAACGGTAAAATCCCCTTTTATAATAATAATAATAATATTACTTATATATATATATATATATATATATATATATATATATATATATATATATATATATATATATATATATATATATATATTATACAAATATAGTTTTAAAAATATAGCGTTAAACTTGGCTAGCTCCCTGCGGAACGAACAGGACTTACTAAAAACTACACTATTCTACGATTAGGTACACTGCCTATAAGTGTTGTAGGAAGGTTTAGGTATATTCACTCTATAAATAAATAAATAACTTGTGTAAAATTGTATCATATTTAATAGTATTTCGCAATAAAAATATAACTATTTAGTATACACCTCGCATAACATCAGAACCTGTGCCAATTGACCCAGTTGTCAATCCACCGGAGCCTATCTCTACTAAGGCCCCGGAAATTATTCCGCGCGCCCGCATACCTTTTCCAGGTAGGCTTAGGAAGGAAAAACAAGAAGCGCAATTCGCTAAGTATTAGGATATTATTAAGAATTTACATTTGAATGTACGACTAGTAGATGCTTTAGTAGAAAAGCCAAACTGCGCTAAATTTTTCAAATAACTGCTTTCAAACAAAGAGAGATTAAGAGAGATAGTTAGCTTGCCCTTAAGTGAAGAATGCTCATTAGTGTTACAACATGGAATTCCCCCTAAGTTAGGAGATACATGAAGATTTACGGTACCTTGCTACCTGCAAGATGTCCAAATTAGCAATGCGTTAGCAGACTTAGGAGCCAGTGTAAACCTAATGCCCTATTCATTATTCAAAAAGCTAGGATTAAATGACTTAAGGCCTACCAAAATGACTATCTAACTCGCGGACAGATCAGTTAAGATTCCTCGAGGAATAGCTGAAGATGTCCTAGTTAGAGTGGATAAGTTCGCATTTCCCGTTGATTTCGTCATTATGGATATTGAGGAAGACACGAAAGTCCCACTCATTCTTTGCAGACCATTTCTGAATACTGCCAAGGCCGTAATTGATGTGCACGAGAAATCATTGAAATTAAGAGTTGGAAGTGAAGAAATCACATTCAGTGTTGATCGTCTCATGAGCCATCCTAGAGAAGAGGATGTGAATCTCTCTGATTCTTTTCAAGAACTCGTCAACGAATACCTGGAAGAAACCATGGCTATATGTAGTCAAGATCAAATTTCTAAGGATCTATTTTTTATACCTCCTGAAGGAAATCTCGACAACCATTCAGCCATAAACCTTAGTCAACATAAATCTCCCCTCTCTGAAAGTAATTTTCTTGGCAAGACTATCCAAATAGCACCGCTAGGACAAGGCATTCCTTTACCTCTATTAAGGAGATGACTGAATGAAGAGACGGATTTCATTCCTGTATATCAGGAACCCCAGTCAAAAGAGGACTATGAGGAGTTTCCCGAACCTACCTTCGAAACTAAAGAAGACGTTTCTGAAGAGGAAGCATTAAGAATGACAATTTTCAGAAATGAAGAACAGATAGCATCAGTGACCGCCACTGAAGAATCAGAATTCCAGGAGAAGTATGACTCGTTAGACCGAAAGGAGATAGCTAGGATGAAGCCATCTTTCGAGGAACTACCGGAATTAGAATTGAAGAAGTTACCCGACAATCTGGAGTATGCATTCTTAGAAGGAAAATCGCAACTCCCTGTAATCATCTTGAAAGACCTCACACTACAAGAGAAGACGAAGTTGATTCAAGTTTTGAAATCACATAAGAAAGTAATTGCTTGGAATACTTCCGACATAATAGGGATCAGCCCCAACTATTGCACCCACAAGATTTTCATGGAAGACGATTTCAAACCTTCAGTTCAGAGGCAAAGAAGGGTCAACCCTATGATTCAAGAAGTCGTCAAGAAAGAAGTAATCAAACTTCTGGACGCCGGTCTGATCTATCCCATCTCTGATTCGCCATGGGTTAGTCCTGTTCAAGTGGTACCCAAAAAGGGAGGGACAACCGTAATTCAAAATGAGAATAATGAACTTATTTCAACACGGGAGGTCACCGGTTGGAGGGTTTGCATAGATTATCGTAAACTTAACGATGCAACCCGGAAGGATCATTTTCCATTATCTTTCATCGATCAAATATTGGAACGTTTATCAGGAAATGAATACTACTGTTTCCTTGACGGTTTTTCTGGCTAGTTTCAAATTCCCCTCGATCCAAAGGACCAAGAAAAGACAATATTTACCTGTCCTTATGGAACATTTGCTTATCGACGCATGCCCTTTGGGCTATGCAATGCACCAGCTACATTCCAGCGATGCATGGTAGCAATATTCCACGACATGATTGAACGTTGTATGGAAGTCTTCATGGACGACTTCTCAGTCTTTGGTAGTACCTTTGAATCGTGCCTTTCAAACCTTGACAAGATGCTCACCCGGTGTGAAGAGTCAAATTTAGTTCTAAATTGGGAAAAATGCCACTTCATGGTTAAAGAAGGGATAATTTTAGGACATAAGATTTCAAAAGCAGGAATAGAAGTTGATAAGGCTAAGATTGAGATCATTACTAAACTTCCAGAACCTACCACAGTAATAGCTTTAAGGAGTTTCCTAGGACACGCCGGTTTTACCGACGCTTCATTAAGGATTTTTCAAGGGTCACATGACCTCTCACTCATCTCCTAGGAAAGGAAGTCTTGTTCGTCTTCGATGAAGAATGTCGAAAAGCATTCAACTATCTGAAGGAACAGCTAACACATACACCCATCATGATAGCTCCTGATTGGAGTCTACCGTTTAAAATCATGTGTGATGCGAGTGACTTCGCAGTTGGATCCGTGCTTGGGCAACAGACAGATAAACACTTTCATCCAATCTATTACGCAAGCAAAACCTTAACCAGAGCTCAAGAGAATTACACTACCACGGAAAAGGAACTGCTAGCTATAGTATTCGCCTTCGAAAAATTCCGTTCCTATCTCATCCTGTCCAAAACTACGGTCTACACAGATCATTCAACCCTTAAATATCTATTCACTAAGCAAGACGCTAAACCAAGACTCCTACGATGGATCTTACTCCTACAAGAATTCGATATTGAAATTAAAGATAAGAAAGGAGCAGAGAACGTCGCAGCAGACCATCTTAGTCATTTGGAGAACCCATCGATGGAAAAACTTGCTGAACAAGATATCAGAGATAAATTTTTGGAAGAACAGCTTATGAGTTTAGGACAAACTCACATATGATCACAATTTACTGACACTCCTTGGTATGCCAACATGGCCAACTACCTAGTTACCGGAGTAGTACATAAGGGAATGAGCACCTCCCGAAGAAGGAAGTTCTTCAAGGATGCCAAGTACTACTACTGGGAAGATCCTTACCTGTTTAGAATTTGCCCTGATCAGATAATCAGAAGGTGCGTAGATGAAAAACAAGCAGCGGGGATTCTTCACCAATGTCACCATGGACCAACTGGAGGTCATAATGGAGCAAACTTAACGCAAGAAAAGTCTACGATTCAGGATTTTATTGGCCGTCTATATTCCGAGATGCGCAAGAGCTTGTAAAGCGTTGCGACGCATGCCAAAGGCAAGGTATTATCTCTATGAAGAATGAGATGCCTCGGACTAATATTCAAGCTTGCGAGATTTTTGATATATGGGGATTAGACTTTATGGGGCCATTCCCAAAGTCTAATGGGAAAGAATATGTTCTCGTAGCAGTAGATTACGTCTCCAGATGGCTCGAAGCCCAAGCATTTCCAACCAATGATGCCAAAGTCGTCGCCAACTTTCTGAAGAGACTCTTCTGCCGATTTGGAGCTCCCCATGCTATAATAAGTGATAGATGTACACACTTATGTAATACTCAATTTATGAAGGTGATGCAACAATATGGAGTTACCCACAAAATGTCCACTGTCTATCATCCGCAGACTAACGGACAAGCAGAGGTCACGAACAGAGAACTCAAAGAATCTTAAAACGAACTGTCGACCATCATGAAAATAAATGGGCCGACAAACTAGACGATGCTCTGTGGGCATTCCGGACTGCTTACAAGAATCCTCTAGGGACTATACCCTACCGCATGATCTATGGAAAAGCCTGTTACCTTCCGCTGAAACTTGAATATAAAGCTCTATGGGCACTGAAGACCTGCGACCTCGATCCCTCAGTTATCGCAAATCATCAGAAAATGCAGATGAACGAACTCACCGAATTAAGAGACCAAGCATACGAAACGTCATACATATACAAGGAACGAACAAAGCTTACGCATGACGCAAAATTGATTCCTACAAAGTTCACCCCTGGATATAAAGTTCTGCTCTTCAATTCTCGGTTCAAGAAGTTCGTAGGAAAATTTAGATCAAGATGGAGTGGCCCATACAAAGTTATTCATGCTTTTCCACACGGATCCGTGGAACTGGAAGGACCTACTGGCAACTTCAAAGTCAACGGCCACCGGCTAAAAGCTTATTTAGAAGACCGCAATAAGGAGGAGCACCTCTTCTCCTTTGATCCATTATGAAGATCTGACAAGGAAAAGTTGAGCTGTAACGACTTGATAAACAAAGCGCTCTTGGGAGGCACCCCTTGCTTATCCTTATTATTATTATTTTTATTTTTAGTCTTAAAATATTATCTCTGTGTACTAACAACTAAGCGCCATACTTGCGCTTAGTACTTACAAGTTTGTTAAATGTGTTCAGGTGAAAATGCCAAGTTCAGGAGCTTCAGCTTACATCCCAGTTCGCAGGAGGAGGACTCCTAGAGTTTACTCATCCGGAAGCGGTGCTGATCAGAACAGGCCATCAACCGGGCAATTAGGCCCAAGGCGATTGATATTGGAGAGTGTTGAGGAGGATATTGGCACTGCACCACCCGCTCCTCCCGTTCGACGATCTAGACGTCTAGACAGGAGACCTGCCGAGCACACACAACTACCAGAGACACATGAACCACAGACGGTGATACACTATGAAGCCACCTTAAATGACCCTGATGTTACATGGGCACTACGTAGAGACCAGCAGAGGCTCTACCGAGCTCTTAGAGCATACCTTCAGCACGAGGGGATGCCGCGTAGTACTCTAGGCCTGTCGTCATTTAGGCTAGCACGCCGTGTTCAGCCAACACGACAAGCTACCCCCAGGCGTTCCACACCGGCCTCAGTTCACTCAGTTGCCTCAGCTGCCATGCCTGCACATACTACTCCTATTCACATCACGCCACCTGCTTCAGTCACTGAGCCAGTTCCAGTCACTGAGCTACCTGAGGGTTGACACCTAGTCACTATTCCCATATCAGTTGAGCCACCAACGGCCCAGGAATTTGAGATCACGGGGAGCATACCTGACGAGGAGCCTTTCCCGAGCCTATCCCACCTGGAGTTGCCGTCAGACCTATGTCTGGATTCACTACTATGCCCTGAGTTGGATATAGGGCAACCATTTGAGTACTTGCCAAGACTAGAGGATGATGATGATCTCTTTGGATACTTCGCAGTGCCGACTCAGCACATTGACCAGGATAGTATTCCATAGACTACTTTACTTTATTTTACTTTTAGTTTTATCTTTTTGAAGCATTTACTAAAAGGTTATATATAGTGGAAATGATGCCTTTCTCTTTTTGTTCTTTATGCAGAAATATTATCAAAAGAGACTAGTCCTTAGGAGACTGATCGTAGGAAGGCCTATCACTAGGAAAGTAACACAACCATAGGGAAGTAATCCTTCCTCAAACCTATTTAAATTATTACGCACTAAAATCTCTAAGTGTGGGGTAACGCCCGCAACTAACTTGGAAATTTTAAAAGTCAATGTCCTTAATTTATAAAGTATTAAAATATTCTTCCTAGAGAACATTAGGGACAATGTTCTTCTAAGTGTGGGGTAATGGGTAAAGGTTTTAAAGGTCGAGTAACCGTAAAACGCCAAGTCTTGAAAAATTCTTTTGTCCAAAAAGCAAATAAGCAATGGATATTGGGTAATTTCAAAAAATTCTTACCTTATTTTGCCCAAAAGATCTAATAAAATTGCTAGAAATCGGTTTTCGGAACATTTATTAGAACGGAACGATTAAGCTGAAACTTATGTTTTGTGTCAAAAGATTTCTTTTAAGGAAATATGTAAAAGGCTACGCATGATCAAGCACGACCCCTACTCCCAAAAGGTGAGGAATCTTGGACCCAAAGTATCTGTATGACCCATCAAATCTACAGTACTTTGTCATTTCAATTGATGAGCGTGCCAGTGCACGGTTCAAGTTAGAACTTGTTTCTGACATACGTTTCAAGACCAATGGTTAGTAAGCACCATACGTGGTGCAGGTGTGATACTCCTTCCGAAATCATTCTGAATAGAGAAGACAAAAAGTCATCCGTTTCCGTTTCCACTCCACGCAATTTAAACCGACCAACTCACATAAAGAGTTGATGAATCAGAAATGTTCACCCCAAATTCACTCCCAAAATACACCATTCACCTTCACTTCCCTTTCCATTCATCAAAAGATCCAGAGATTAGTAAAGAGATAGATCGATCAAATTCGCTTCAAAAGCACTTGTTGAAAGATTCCGAACCCCTGATTATTTTTGATAGGTCAAAGACCTATTTTCAGTGGATTCTCACTTCCTCTCTGGGCACCAGGAACGAAAGACAAAAGTTATGAAGAAAGGGTATGCCAAAAAAAAGTGTGAAAGAGCAAAGTCTCTATGAATAAGGCAAAGAAAAACCCGAGAAGATTACCCTAAAGAAGGATGCCGGAAGAGCCAAAGAAAATTCTAGACAAAGTCTTAGCAAAATCCGCCTCTTTCGAAGAAAACTTTTACGGATTCCAAGCCGTTCTCTATCCAAAAATGGATACTCTAAAGAATCAAAGTCTATCAATTCTTTCAAAAAATCAAAAGATCTGGATACCTTTCACCGATCCATAAATTTCCCGACCAAACCTTACGACCCGTCTTCCTCTTGAAAGAGTTCCTAGGAAGAAGATCAGTGTCGTCCTTACTTAACCGGTGGAGATATCGATGCTTTACCAATACTATGATGAGAACTGTTACACGACTGGCTTCTGAGCGACAATACAATTAGAATAGGACACCCTAAACACTTGAGTGATATGAGTGATCCGCTAGTGAGGAGCCTAATCATGTATACTCTACATCTGAGAGTTGAAAAGTACGCCTTTTTCACTATGGACGCGATTGAAATCTAGCGACCAAATCATCGAAGCTCGGAACTTTTTCTAATACTTTCGAAAGATGTGCCGACTTCTGATGAAGGCATAATAAAAATATCTACGGGTGGGGTAAGGGAGAATCTATTAGAAAGATCCTTATATTCCCACTTTTTGCTTGAGGACAAGCAAAGCCAAGTGTGGGGTATTTGATATCGGCCAAAAAGTCACTTTTTTACCCCCAATATTAAGCCCTAAAAAAATAAAGATTTAAACTTTGTTGGAAAAATTATCGCTTTTTCGGTTAATTTTGTAGATTAAGTAATTACGAAGGCAATGCAAAAAGAATCAAGTAAAACGGAGCTAAAACGAAGATTCTAGAGCGAAAACGGTGAAAGACAAGAAATCAAGTTATGATCCAGCAAATCAGCAAGCCAAACGGCTTGCCAAACGGGCTGCCAAATGGCCTGCCAGTATGGCAAACGGCCTGCCAAACAGCCAGAGTAAACGGGCACCTTAAACGGGCAAACCTGGCAAACGGGCCCTGCAAACGGCTTGCCAAACGGCCTGCCAGCCGTTTGCAGGAAAATTCCAAGTCTATTTAAAGGGCTTTCTCCATCCATTTCAACACACATTCAATTTAAAATTCATTTCATATTTTCAAGCTTTTAGTTAGTTTTTAGTAGTAGTTAGCTTATCTTTTATTTTCCGAAGGATATCCAAAAAAGGTATGCTGTCAAGCACCAGGTGTTTCATTAACTACAGTCAAACTCTCTACAATCAGCCGACAAACTATTAAAAGGGTACATAAAAACATTTTGCTATGCTGAGCAAATTTTTGACCCAATAACTGACCCATGGGCTGGTATGTGGTGGTTATTTTGGGATATTACATCCACTTTGGCAGATAACTATGACCATTCATTTGGCTATAGAAAATCTTTAGCTGTAATGTACTTTCACTTTAAAAAAATTAACGGAACCTCCCATGACTTGCAGGTGGTGGCGTTTATTACCATTGCATCTTCCTAACCATCTATCTCCTCTATCAGGTATATTCGAACAACCAAGTTTTGTTACAGTTGTCATGTTTCAAATATGGTCTTTAACCCATGCCAACTGCAGTTTAACCACACATACCGCAGGCCAGGAAAAAAAAAACACCACCCCTCCCCTGTCTCCCACGTATCCTGATTTTTATTCCTTTCCATGTTCACATAATATTTCGTTATCTTGGATCCATTGTAGTTTTAATACCTTGCTTAATCGCAGGCCGACTCCTTTTGAACAGGAAGAATCGTACCCACAACACGATCGTTAGAGTTACCTACTGAAGAATACAACATTGGTGCAACATAATAATCAGTCACTTGATTCCACATTTATAGCACGTTCCTTGCAAATGTTCATTATACATTTATGTTTAGTCGTGTGTATGCGTATGTGTAGGGACTTTCCTTAATAATTAGTTCATTCGCATTTTGCTTTGTCAACTATATTTTCGGGTAAGTAACACTTTAGCACAGGGTTCCGAGTTCCCCCGCCTTACAGCATAACCTACACTTTTTAAAATAATGCCAAACATGCCTGGAGCCCCCATTCAAACCATGTCGCATCCGAACGCAATATAACAACCATAACAACCATTACCATCTTCGTACACCGCACGGGCAATACACCTAGTTATTATTAATATTCAAATACGGATTCTTTTCACGGGATTAATTACGTTACACATAATACATGTCTCAATATGTTTTTAAAAACAACGACAAATTTCTTAGTCGGAATTCGTGGTTCCAAGGGTCATTAAACTAAATGACTTTAACATTTACATTCACTTAAAACCTAAAAACATATCATTAAACTATTTTGTTTAAACAAATCCGTGACGGGTCATTTCAATAGTTTTGCATTTCACTAGTTTTGACCTAAAACCCACACAAAACTCAACTGTTTTACGCTGTCAACTTAGAACTTCCTGTCAACACGACAAAATTTCTTAGTGAAACCCAACCTAGTTGACTCAGAGTTCGGTTGACATGTCCGACCTGTTTATAGTAAAACAATACATCTAGTCATCTATGTATCTTCCTTGACCAAACAGCTAAAATATGATCAACTAAAGTGAGCATGTCAAATGTCAATTAGTAAATTGTTAGACTTGTTTATTACTCCTACATTAATGTGTCATAACCTATTAATTATAAGTCACTATCTTATTGATATGGTGAGATCACAAGGTATCATTATTAATAACAAGTCACCATCTTATTGATATGGTGAAATTACATGTTGCCTTTTATGATCATACTTAAATATCATAATGAATGCACTTAACTAATCTTGATGGGAGATATTAAGTTGCATACTCTTTAATATTTGAAGTTGATCCCTCCTTAACCTCTCCTATAAATAGAGGCTCATTCTTCACCTCTAAAAACACACAACACCACATTACAATTACTCTAAGTCCATCACTAAAGGAGATGATCAAGTAGAAGATCAACATCCTTAGTTTGTGATTATGGCTACTTCATTTTTTCACTCAAGTAAGCCTTACATCTTCATGTCTTAATCTTTATCTAATAAATTATATAGATGAAATATTATGTTATATCTAACATGTGGTATCAAGAGCAAACTAATCTCATATATGAAAATCCTAATCATGTTTATTAAGTTGTGTGATGTTTATGTTCTTTAGTCATGATATAATATATAGGATGATTATATGATGATGATCCATATATTTATCTTCCCGAAAAGAGTGTCTGCCAACAAAATTCTTGCATTTTATGATAGATGGATAAATTGTCTAAATTACCCTCAATTAATAACCTTTTTTAATTAACTTCTTATGAAAAGGTAACTGCTGTCATAATGGAATAAAAGATGTTGACTAGAAGTTTCGGTAGTAAAAATTCCCATCAATAAACTATGCGGAGTATTCTCATGTAAGCTTCGGGAAAAAAAAAAAAATTAAAATTACTCTTGTGTAAGCTATAAATAAAGAGTTGAAAGAATGACATATGTTTGTGTTTAGTTAGTAGGTTAATACGTAAGTTGCAGTATTTGTTTAGTCTCCAAGTTATTTTGAATAAAGATAATGTTATAATTAAATACGTTACCACTTAATTTCCATCTTTACGAATTAATTACTATTGATTTATTTGCTATTGATTTATTTGGTTTCACTTTCCATTTAATAAAAGGGAGTATTACGTAACCAACTAATGCATCAATAAATTAATGTTAGTGTCTTAATGATTTATTAATATTTTATTATGATTGCATCTATTTTTGATTTCGTATTATGAAGTAATATTTAAGTAATGATATGTATGTTGAACATTACTCTCAATAGTTAGAGATTTACCTGTCTGCTGTCTATTTTGATAACTAATCGAGTAAAATTAGTTTATTATAGGGCATTACGGAACATGTTTATGTATTTTTTTTATTAACATGTTTAATGGCTACATAATTATTAAGATTAGTTGTCGGCCCAACGGAAGGCTACTAGTTGAAATAACTACGGTGAATGAAAAGTTATATTAAGTTACTTTTTGTGTCTAAGAATTGTGGGATAGCCCAACGGTGACCCATAATTTTTGAGACATCGTACGGTATTTAGCAAATTACTTATAATTAGTTTACTTATATTTCTGCCCAACGGTGATGTATTTGTAAATTAATTTTGCATTACTTAATTAAGAAGTTATAAGTGTAATTGTTGATGGAACCAACGAAAAGTCAATAATTTCACCCAACTTCTTTAATAAATTTAATCTTGTGTTGTGATTAAATTTATATATTTATATATACCAACTTTTGCCCTATAGTTGGTATTATTAATATTAATATTAGTACTACGTCACTAATATAGTCTTATTTTTTGTAACTTATTGTTGTATCATGAAAATTATTTTAGTCCTTAATCAAAATAATAATGAGCATAATGATGAGCATAATAGTAATGACCGTTACATTTCAGCTTTAACACCCACTGCTATTGCAAACTGTATTCCTCGCATAGAACACTTGAACGGAACTAATTTTGCATCGTGGAAAGATCAAATTAAGATTTCCATCGGCATAACTGATTTGGACTATGCTTTAAGATTTGATCAAACTGCACCTCTTACCGACGAAACTACGGTTGAACAAAAGAGGACTTATGATATATGGGAAAGATCAAATCGCATGTCCCTAATGATAATGAAGAATTCTATATCGCCCGCTATTCGAGGAGCCATTCCTGACTCCGAAAATGATAAAGAATTCTTAGAATTTGTCGAGGAACAATTTAAGGGCTCATCTAAATCTCATGCGAGTACCCTTATTCTTAAGATGCTTACCACGAAGTATGATAGTGTTAGTGGGGTACGTGAGCACATCATGATGATGAATGACATGGCCTCAAAATTAAAGGGCATGGACATGGAAATATGAAAGGACCCGTTCATATACATTATAAATGATTCACAATAGTTGATTACATCGCGAGGTGTTTGACGTCTATATGATACATTTTACAAATATTGCATTCGTTTTTAAAAGACAAACTTTCTTTACATCGAAAATTGACAGGCATGCATACCATTTCATAATATCCACTATCCAACTATAAATTGACTTAATAATAATCTTTGATGAACTCAATGACTCAAATGCAACATTCTTGAAATATGCCATGAAAGACTCCAAGTAATATCTTTAAAATGAGCAAATGTACAGCGAAAGATTTCTTTAATACCTGAGAATAAACATGCTTTAAAGTGTCAACCAAAAGGTTGGTGAGTTCATTAGTTTATCATAAACATTCATTTCCATCATTTTAATAGACCACAAGAATTTCATTTCCAGTTCTCATAAATATACGTCCCATGCATAGAGACAAAAATCATTCATATGGTGAACACCTGGTAACCAACATTAACAAGATGCATATAAGAATATCCCCTATCATTCCGGAAAATTCTTCGGACATGATAAAAACGAATTCGAAGTACTAAAGCATCCGGTACTTTGGATGGGGTTCGTTAGGCCCAATAGATCTATCTTTAGGATTCGCGTCAATTAGGGGTGTACTAATTCTCAAAATTAGTGATGTTCCCTAATTCTTAGGCTACCAAGCAAAAGGGGCATATTCGGCTTCGATCATTCAACCATATAATGTAGTTTCGATTACTTGTGTCTATTTCGTAAAACATTTTTAAAAAATTGCGCATGTATTCTCAGCCCAAAAATATAAAGGGTAAAAAGGCAAATGAAACTCACCATACTGTATTTCGTAGTAAAAATACATATAACGTCATTGAACAAGTGCAAGGTTGGCCTCGGATTCACGAACCTAAATTAATTATATATATATATTTATATGTTGGTTAATATTTGTCTAACAATTTAAGTCAGGTCATAGTGTATCACAATCCTAATGCTCGAGACTAATACGCAAAGGTCAACAAAAGTCAATTTGACTCAAATGATTTCCAAAATCTATACATGATTAATATATAGTTTAAATAACGTCGTTTTATATTTTTAAATATTTTTAAAAGATTTATTAGAGTAAATAATATAATTCATTTATTAATAAATAAAATTTTTATATTTAAAATTTATACAATAAAATATACTTTTATATATATTAAGTAATAAAATTTATAGAGTTCATTTAATATCATAAAGATAATATGATAGGTATTATTAAAGAAATTTTATTACACGTAGTAAAATATGTTTGTATCACATATTTATTCGATAAAATAATATCCATAATAATAGTAAGTAAAAGTTGTATTATTTTGTAATAATAATAATAATTATTTTATTAATAAAAATATCAATATTTATAATTACTAAGATGACATTATGATAAAATGATAATTCTAATTATGATAACCTTAATATTTACGACACTTTTTAATATTATCATTAAAATAATAATTCTATTTAAAATGATAATAATAGTGGTATTTTATAATAACAATGACATTTCTATTAAAATGATAATTTTTGTTAAAATGATAGTTTTAATACTAACGATACTTTTAATAATAATAGTAATGATAAAAATAATAAGAACGATAATTTTATCTAAATCAATACCTTTCAATATTTTAATTTCATCATGATACTTATACTCATTATTTCCTAATAAATTTGTTAATAGCTTTTAATCGTCTTTTATATCGCATTCATATTAATGATAATAATAGTAATCATAATAATTAGGTGTTACTAGTATTAGTTTTAATTATAATAATACTAATGATAATTACTATGACGATAATACTAATAATTATTTTAATGATAATATCATAATAATAATAACAATAACAATAACAATAACCATTTTTAAATAATGATATATATATATATATATATATATATATATATATATATATATATTAAAAATAATAATAATAATAATAATAATAATAATAATAATAATAATTAGATAATAATAATAATAATACTAATTATAATTTTAACGATAATAACGATAATAATAATACTAAAAATAACAATTTTTAATGATAAATCCTTTTATTGATAAAGATAATAATAATAATAATAAGATAAAACTAGAACGACGATAATAACGACGATAATAATAATCATTTTTAATAATAATACAAAAATTCGATTGACTATAACTTCAAATCCGTTCATCGAAACCGTTCGATGTCTAAATGAAAAGTTCTTAATTTTTTGCTAGCTTTCCAACGACATGCATATCTTATACCTTATCTCAACCGCATACGTAACTAATTTAGGATTCAACATATCCTATCTAATGGCAATATCAAAAGTACAAGCATGCATAATCCTATATTCTCGAGCACTAGTCAGGGATACACTATTAGTATGTAAAAATTAAATTATGAGTACTCACGTATCAATTTTGAGATTCAATATTGCAGGCAAGGTACGTAGACGCAACGGAGACGATAAACACTATATTGACCTCATGAGCATACCCATGATCCATACCCATAGCCTCCATAGCTATAACCCATAATTTACTTAGCCCTATCCTACTCAAAAACTAATTTGAAAACATGCGAGCAGAACCTCGTTGTAGTATTTTAGGTGTAATACTAATAACAATAATACTCTTAACTATAATATTAATTTTGGTAATAATAATAATAATAATAATAATAATAAATATATATATATATATATATATATATATATATATATATATATATATATATATATATATATATATATATATATATATATATAGATATAGAGTACTCGATAGATAGAAGGATGAATGCATAAATGAAACTGAAAACGTTCGACTTTAAAGGACTTGGCACACCTAACCCGCTCATGCGATCGCATGAGTCTTAGTGGGTTAGGCCATGCGATCGCATGGTGATCTTGGCCAGCTTACATCCACTTTCAAACCTGCCGACACTCAATATATTTATATTTTTTATATTTATTTATTTATTTTACATAATTTATTATTTATTATATTATATTTACGTGCATGGTAAAAATGTAATTTTTGTTCTAATGACATGGGCGTTGTCACTTAACTCATGTCTCGTTTCCGGTTTCTCGAACGCATTTTCGTACGTTTAGAAAACTAACCTTTTACGTTACGCGACGTGTACCTTTAATAATAATTAGACTTTAATCAATGAAGAAGAATCCCACTCAAAGTGTAACTTATATAATTGGGTGTTTTGGTCATTTGCTTCTATAAATCAAAGTTTCGTTGTTTATCAAAATGTATATTTTTAAATCAAATGTTTTATGACTAAGTTAAAATATATAGATATATATATATATATATATATATATACATATATTTTTATTTAAAAATATAAATTTGTACTTAAAATATTTATTTAATAATATAACTTTTTAGTTTTTCAAAACCATTTATATTTCAAAGTTACTTTTTATTTCGTTTAGAAAAAATATTATAACTCGTAACGTTTTCATTTGAAAACTTAAATAGATACAATTTATTTATGTACTAACTTTTTAGATATCATTCGCATCACTAAACGAGAGTTACTATCGTGTACTAAACTAATTTGAAAACATATTTATTTAATGAACATGTTTTAAATACACGTTGCAAGTTATTTATATATAACAACCAATATTCCAACCTAGGTTTAATTAATCAAAGACATTTTAAATAATCGAGTTCTATTATATCGTAAAGTGTTTTCATACATTTGAAACAAAATGACTATTATGTAATTTAGTCTTCCACCAACCTTTGTCTAATTCTCGATAATAGACACGTTTGTTCCTACACGTAAATCATTTTATCATTTTCCGAATACCGTTAAAAAGAATAGATTTCTCAAATCATAGTGGACCTCTTAACAGAGACTGTAATTATAATTCAATGTAACTAATAACTCAATCATTTGATATCATCTTCTAATTCCATCGATAATTATTTGAATATATTTTGAAACAAATACGTTCATGTAAAGTATTATACGTTTAATACTTTGTTAATATTTTCAAGTTATAATATATACACATAAACATATATAATCATGTTCGTTCGTATAATGGTTCGTGAATCATTGGAATTTGGTCGAGGTTAAATGAGTGTACGAACACAGTTTAAAATTCTTGAGATTCAACTTACAAACTTTGCTTGTCGTGTCAGGAATATATAAAGATTAAAGTTTAAATTTGGTCGAAAATTTTCGGGTTGTCACAGTACCTACCCGTTAAAGAAATTTCGTCCCGAAATTTGATTGGGATGGTCATGGCTGACAATAAGTATGTTTTCATGACGCATATAAGCTGAAGATTAGGGTTTTATCATCATTGAGTAATATGGATAAAATCATTTGATTTTGTGAAGAGTATGAGTGAAGTTATTACCAAAAGAGTGAAATGAGTAGGTATAGATTCGTCATATCTTTTGACGTAGATAGGATTGATTTCCAAGTTCAAGAGATTTGGAGAAAATCTTCGTATTAGGATTTGATTCTTCGATAATCAAGGGATTAGGATCTGCTTTAAATGTGATCATCTATTTTTGATTTCTTTGTCGGATATTTTACTATAAATCCACATCCTTTGTTTCCCTTTTAACTCACACCTTCCATTATTTCTAAATCATACTTTTAAAGCATTCATCAATATGCTCCATCAAGTTCTACTTCTTGATATATTCCTAACCTTCATATCGGTCATTCTTCTTTTTCATCTACCGCCGGAAGAATCTATTTACTTCTACTATACATTTGGTTTTATAGTGTTTTTAGTTCTTCCGTGTCTTTATATTGCTATATGTATTGATATATACGGTTTATAATTTCTGGGTGGTTGTTGGGTTTTATATCTTCTCTTATATTTCGATGTTCCTGCTTCTGTTTTCCATAATCATTGTCATCTCCAGTTAATGCTTTCTTTTATTTGCTGCGATTTATACCCCAATTTCTGTTTCGAAGCTTTGTCCTTTCGTTTCTTCTTCTTCTTGCGATTAAGCACCGCTTGTAATGGTACAGAATTCACATATATGAATTTCAGAATGAACATTGTTAATGTTCTTGGAAGAAAATTGTAATGGTACGATCTTGACTTTTCAAATTACCAGAATACCTCAGAAAAGATCGAATCATCAAGAATATATTTTCTTGATATTTTTAGAGATTAAGTAGAATATATGAGTCGTATAACATGACACATGATGATGTTATGATCTGTGAATCATCACGTTCCATTTAGAAACTCAGCATGACTTACTGTAATATAATCACGTTGATCAAGTGTCATTATATTATACTAACTCATGCTTCAGCTCCCAACACTACTTCAAAAGTATTCCTATTTTAAACTCGAATGTTTCAGAATTTAGAAACAAAATAGTTTATTTTATGATGTAATATGTTAGCGCGAAGATGTAAATGATTTCAGATAAGAATAATTATGAAAATATTTTCAGAAATATGGAGGATATTAATAATGAAAGATACGATGATATCTTAGAATTTCTAATATCAGAGGATGATGAAGAATATTGTCTGCAGGGGTTTAGAGTCAGGAGCAAGGTATTCGTTAATGACTTCGGCAGGTACTGAATCATTTGGATTCTTTGAAGTCAGGTTTAGTCTTTATGATTTGTCCACAGCCTACTTCATACTTTGCTCAATCCGGTTTCCAGTTCCAAGACTTCTCTTTTTCTGCGCTTTGCCATCACACTTATTCATTATCATCAAACTCTTACTGTTAAAGTCGTTTATAGTTTTTTCTACTTCATCAGCATTTTTCCATTTTCGAAGAACCAATTCGTAGTTCGGAGTGTTTTTCAGAACTTCACATTCAAATTAAGTCCAGAAGATAGACGTTATATATACACATATAACTGTTGGCGTAGACATGCTGTGAGATTTCAAAATACTGATTGCTAATTCCCGATGATTCGTATGGTAATTTTCGTTACAAGATACGAATGAGTAAATGATGGGGTTTCGGTAAATATAATGATTCTTATGAAGGTCAAAGATCAGTGAAGTTGTGAATAAGTTTATTGCTAATATGGTGGAATATGATAGGTTCCCCAGTAACAATAAAAGAGCACGCATATATATCAGGATTATAATAAGGTTGTGTCGAATGAAGAGTCGAAGTTGACTTGTTGGAGCTGTGACAAAACTGATTACTTTGGAAAGGAATTGAAAAGTCATTTTTGCTAATAAATGCCAAAGGATTTGACACAGATATGTGTTGAATTATGACTTTGGTTTTGAGAACTTTTTAAGTACATAACTGTGGGTAATATGTGGTTGGATCATCATCTCGATTGCTCATTATTTGAAGTGTCTTCGGAAATTTTCAAAGGGTTTGAACACATATTATAATCGTTAATATACATTTGATGTTCTAACACAGTTTTGAAGTCAAAGTATAGCTTTGAAAGATGTAGGAATCTAAAAGTGATGATACTGGTTATATCTCGAATTGAATTCTGAGGTTTCAAAATTAGAATATGTAATTGGGTTTGAATGAGTATGGTTGTTTTGATTTCTATGAAAGAATGTATATTATTGTGAAAATAGAAAGTATAGTTGATAATTTGCTTAATCAGATTCGAAGAATGTAACATATTAATTGTGAATAAATATATATATCTCTCGGGTATTACCTACCCGTTAAAAAAAATTTCACAATTAATATTTTGTATAAAAGAATTTTATTACAGTCTTTATGAAAATATATATGTATATATTCTCTTCAGATGTAACATAGATTTTAATGAGTTAATACTAAATTAAACTCATTCGATTTACGGTTGGAACTAGAATTGAATAATCCCTTGAAGGCTTTAGAGATTACATATGTATTTCTTCAATAATATTGAAATTATGAATCAATACTTCGTTATTTGTTGAGGCGTGAGGTTGGTTTTTGTTAAATTCTTGTGAACTTCGCAAAGTACGAATGATGGTATCTGAAAAGTTTTGGGTACATCGATGATGAAAGTGTAAAATCAAATATATACTTGATTTATTATGAATTGAAATTTGTTGAATTGAGACAGAGATTATAGTTAACGATGGTTAAGTTGCGGACGAAGGACGTACATTATTGCATATTTGTAATATGAATTAACCGAGTAGTTAAGATTTACACACAATAGCTTAGCACGGAAAGATTTATTTTTATTTCAAAATATATATATATTGTGACGACCCGAGAATTTTCGACTAAATTTAAACTTAACCTTTATATGATTTCGATACGATAAGCAAAGTCTATAATGTTGAGTCTCAAAAATCTTGAACTGTTTATATCAAATCATTTAACCCGTGACTATTCCCGACGATTCACGAACAACTATTTGTAAATAGATACATGTATTTAAATATGTATATATATAGATATAATTATAATTTAGTTTAAAACATAATACGATGTAATGAGAAATATTATTAAACACAAATATATAGATCTATATATATATATATATATGTATATATACATGAATATAAATTTTAAATATATAAAATTAAATATTAGATCTATTTGAAGATATATATATATATATATATATATATTTAATATATTTAGTTATATAATAAACCTGATATTAAAATGTATTTGTATAGTATATTGAATATAATTGATTTCGATCTTAATTTGTCAAAGTTTGTATTACTCGGTTAACTTATAGTTAACGTTCATATAGATTTAACATGAGTTTGTGAAGGGTTAAAATAAAAGTTGGAGTGTAAATTGATTACGAAGATTCTAGATTTATTAAAAATATTTTTACCTTTTCAAGTTTAAATATTAGTACTCCGTACATATAAATTGGAACAGAAAATAAATAATTATTGAATCTTTTTGAACAGGTTTCAAACAGTTTATGAGTGAAATAATTAAATATATTTAATATAAAAATTTGAGATTTTTAAGTACACTTTTATACGTTAATTGTTTAGCAATGGGCACGATACAACTATTCTCGATCAACTAATTCAACAATTCAGACTGTTATGCTATTCTCTTTCTGTTTCTTTTCCATACATGATTGTCCAATTATTATTATTATATTTAGTATTATATAATATATTTTTACATGTTGCTTCAACATGATTTCTTCTTTTGATTGATAAGTAACTATTATTATTATATTATATTATTACCTTTAGATAATTGAACATCCGTACATCAATTTGTTATATATCCACATCTCTATCCTATTCTTGATATTTATTTGATTCTAATCACTATGTTTATTTCATTACTTGACAATTATCATATTATATAGAAGTATATAGATATATATATATATATATATATATATATATATATATATATATATATATATATATATATATATATATATTGATGGTTAGCATATAAGCAACCCATCACCCTTGAAACATTCGATCACCATCAAATAATCATGGCTTCAAACTTTTACTTTGATTCTTCTGTTTCTATACACCAATCATCACCGTACCACCCCATGAACACCACCATCGATGTTTTCCTTTTCTTGTCTCTTCTATTTTTGTTGTCGAAGCTCAAACACCCATTACCACGATCATCAACACCATAACCATATTTTTGACCCTGCTCCTGATCAGTTACAACCTAGAAACCAAACACCATCAAAACCCATTACCAGTTTACTATAAAACTGCTTCCTTGTCTGCTATAATACTTCTGTTCTACTGCAAATCATCGACAACCATCGACCATGTTTCTGTCCGAACAGTCACCAAGAATCACCTTGGTATTTTTCTTCCTTTCGTTTTTCTTTTCTTCTATTTGAGCAACTAAAATCCACCGCCACTTAAACTATATTATCCGGACACCACAATCAACCCATCACCATCGTTGAAGCCAACCAAAGTGCCGTTACTGCTCGTGTTTCCTTACATTTCTGTTGCAACTTGTGAAGTGTGAAAATATTCTTTGCTCTATAACTTTCACAACATATTAAAAATAAATATGGTGATGATATGAATAAAGGCAAAGTGTGTGCTCTAATAATTTTCTTTGTTGGCAGACACTTCCCCTCCACTTGCTCAAATATTAGTTGGTGATTGTAATACAATAATGAAAAAGCTACTGATAATGCGTACTGTTAAAACCCTACGATTGTCCCACTTGTGATTTAATATTACTAAAGCCAAAGTTCTTGCTATTTCTTTAATTGTTCCATTGGGCCACCATGTCCTATATTCTCATTATGGGTCCGTGTATAGTTATTGGGACCGGGACCAGATTGTGTTTTTCGAATGGAGCTGAACGATTACAATGAATGATATAGATGTTGATGAAGACAGAAAAATTGATTTCAAATGATATTCTTATGATGGTGATGAATGAGTATTAGGACGAATGATAGAAGAGATGATGATGATTTATAGACGATAGGATTGATGATGATTTGCTGTTTTCTTGTTGCCATCGTGACTCAAACAAGAGTTCTTTTAAGTATTATGATGTTATGATGAAGGATAAAAATCAATTACATAATTTTAGATGATGATGATATAAGTTTCAAGATTACCGAATGAAAAAAAAAAGAAAAAAAGAAATGATACCGTGTTGTTTATTTTCCATTACAGCTGCGGTATATTTTCTTTTCTTTTTGTTGTTTCCGGTCGAATTCCATGAGAAAAACCAAACAGATCTCAAAATCTTATTTGGGTTTATTATTTTTCGTAAATGAACTCATGATGTTGGGCTCAAGAATTAGTTGATCCAAAGACATAAACAACCAAATGAAGTTGGGCTTGGGCTATCCAGATTGGCGATAGAGAAATGGTTTATTTAAATAAAATTCGAGGTTTAGTCAGATAAGCAAGGATGGATGGATGGTTGTGGGTGTTATTGTGATAGTCGGAGGTTGTGGGTTCAAGTCTGGGCAGGGGTGTTTTGTTCCTAAATCCGATTTTTGTTTTAAAGGTAGCATTATATTTTTATTATTATTATTTTTAACATTATTATTATTACTATAATAACCAATATTATTACCTTATTATTATGTTATCGTTAATATAATTATTAAATATTATTATTATTATTATTATTATTATTATTAACATTTTTTTTTTACATATAGCAAATTATTGACTTTTGATAAAAATACTAATTACATATAAATATATATATAATCATAAGTGTAAATATTAATTACTTTAAAAAGTATATACAAAATAAAAATACATAACATATAATTTAAGATATATATATTAATTAGGATCTATCATAAAATTTCATATAATTACAATACTCAACATATAAATATTATAAGATTAAGAAATGAAATTATTTGATTACCATTATATGTATTAATATACACAAATGATATAGGTTTGTGAAACCGAGGCCAACCCTACTTTTGTTCAAGGTCGTCATATGTATTTTTACTACAAAATACACTATGTGAGTTCATTTGATTCCCTTTTACTCTTTACATTATTGGGACTGAGAATACATGCGCTGTTTTTACAACTGCTTTATTAAATGCTTTTAAAATACATTTTGAACTGCGAATACATGAAATACTTTTATAAATGTTTGACGAGATAGACACAAGCAAAACATTCCTCGAATGAATTATTATGCAGACAGAAGTTCTGCGGATTATTATTGAATTATGTGGAAACGATAATTGCCACCATTGAATTATGTGGACATGATAATTGCCACCATTGAATTATGTGGACATGATAATTGCCACCAGTTGATGTGAATGTTATATATCGAGAGAATGATTTTATACACAGGTTATGTGTACGTTATTTTTATGCACAAGATATGTGTACGGTTACTATGATTTATGAAAATGGTTTCGTACACGAGAATGATGTACTGTATTTAAAAGATATAGCATGTACATTACAGGTGGGTATAGGATTTGGGCCCATTTGTACCATGCAGCATTTAAATTTTGTGGTCTATCAAATTGATGAATTTTATTATACGATAAACTTATGAACTCACCAACCTTTTGGTTGACACTTTAAAGCATGTTTATTCTCAGGTACGAAAGAAATCTTCCGCTGTGCATTAGCTCATATTAGAGACATTATTTGGAGTCATTCATGACATATTTCAAAGGACGTTGCATTCGAGTCGTTGAGTTCATCAAGATTATTATTAAGTCAATTATAGTTAGATGTATTATGAAATGGTATGCATGCCGTCAACTTTCGATGTAATGAAAGATTGTCTTTTCAAAAAACTAATGCAATGTTTGTAAATGTATCATATAGAGGTCAAGTACCTCGCGATGTAATCAACTATTATGAATAGTTTATAATCGAGATGGACTTCGTCCGGATGGATTAGGACGGGTCCTTTCAGTTGGTATCAGAGCGGTGGTCTTACCAAACCAGGACTTGCATTAGTGTGTCTAACTGATAGTCGTTAGGATGCATTAGTGAGTCTGGACTTCGACCGTGTCTGCATGTCAAAAGTTTTGCTTATCATTTCGTGTCGAAAATTACCTGCTTATCATTCTTAGAGAATCACTTGCTTATCATCCTTAGTCTAGACACATCTTATTGCATTGATTGCATGATTAGTGTATAGACAAAATTCTTATCTTAGCGTATCTGTTATTATTACCTTTGCCTGACAGCTTTCGTAGATTCCTCCGTAACTTATGAGATTTTAGTATTATATATGCATATGTAAATTATGTATTACAGGGTACTAATCTACATCCTATAATCTATTCCTTATCGAAAATCCTTCATCTGATCGTACGGGATGAATCCTTCAACCAGTTCGAGTCCCTCGAATTTCGATAACTATTCCAATAGTTATTCCGACAGCTATTCCGACATGGACGTTCACCTAAGCTCCGAAAGCAGCGTCACCAGAATGAATCAACCAATCATCCATCCCCAATTCATATGATGAGTTAGTGATCGACTCAATCAATGGAGGCGCGAAGAAGACGATTCCTTCCACCAGCCAAATTTACCTCTTGGCAATGAACATGAAGCATTTACCTGCGAACCCATTCGAAACATCATTTTCACACTCATTCCCAGAGTATCTCGCCACGATTATATTTTATCAAAAATTCTAAACCTTATTCATCCATTCTTTCCGAATGACAATTATCCTGGAATAATAGAATCAGTCAACGAGCTTCGCGCTTAAGTAATCAATTTAGAAAACATGGTGCAAAAATTACCAGCTTCAGCAACATCACCGACACAAATAGTACCACCAACAACCCAATTCTCAACATCACATGTCTCAACATCTCATTCTGTGCTTCGAGTATAATCATCGTTCTACATGACGTTTTACATCATTTATCTTCGTATGACATGACGATTATGTAATCTCTAATGTTCTAGAGATTATATATTCTTGTTCTAACGGTAAATCAAATGAGTTTAATATCATATTAACTCATTAAATCCATAATTACATCTGAAGAAAATATATATATGTTTTCATAAAGATTGTAATTAATAATTCTTTTGTACAAACTGTTAATGGTGAAAATATTTTAACGGGTAGGTAATACCCGAGGAATATTTAGATTACACATTAATAAGTTACACTGTACATTCTTTCAAATCTGATTCAACAGTCATTTACTATCCTGTTTACATCCATTGATACACGTATCCGTTCACCAAAGAATAACCATTTTTCATTCAATTTCATATTCGGAATTTGGCCTATCAGAATCCAACAAGTGGCATAATGAAGAAAACATATGACAAAATAAAATTTGTTAGAAACAGACAAATTAACTACGAGGAATTTTATTAAGAATTCACGCTAACAAAATCCTAGTTAACTGTTCCTAGCTAACTGTTAATTCCGTATTATATTTAATTATCGCAATTTATTTATCGCAATTTAATAATCACAATTTATTTTATCGCAATTTACATTCTCGCAATTTTATTTATTGTCATTTAATTTCTATTATTTAGTTTACGCACTTTATTTATTGTTATTTAATTTCAGTTATTTATTTTACGCACTTTAAATATCGGGACACGTATACAAGGTTTTGACATATCATATCGACGCATCTATATATATTATTTGGAATCACCATAGACACTCTATATGCAGTAATGATCGAGTCTGAGACATGTACACGGGTCATGATATGAATTAATTAATTCGAATATTATATATTAAACTATATATGAATTATTGGACTGTTAACTGTGGACTATCGACTGTGGACTGCCAACATTGGACAATTAAAATGAATTAAAAATACTGATTATAACATATGAAACTAAAACAATTCTTCAAGTTTTCCACTTGATTTCATCTTAAACCTCATTTGTATCTTGACGATTACAATCCGCGTTCAAACCTTTCATGATTCTTGAAAACACATCAATCGAGAGGATGATCCAACCACACTTCATCCACAGAAGAAAAGATTGATGCACATAGTTATACATCTGAAAAACTCTCGGAAACTGAATAAACGTTTAACACGTAGTTGTGCTAATTCCTTAGTGTTATTATTACCCAAATTAACTTGATAATCTCTTTTCAAAGTAGAGAATTTTGTCACAGCTCCAACAAGATAACTTCGACTTTTCGTTCGAAAACAACCATATTATAACCTTGATATATATGCGTGCTCTTTTATTACTACTAGGGAACCTTTCATATTCTACCATATTACCAGCATACGTACCAGCAATCTCGTTGGTTATTGGTTTAAATCTCTCCGATAAATCATTATATTTATTTATAAAACCCTATCATATACTCATCCGCATCTTGTAACGAGAACTGCCATACCAATTACCGAGAATCATCAATCAGTATTTCGAATCTCGTAGCATTTCTACATCAACAGTTATATGTATAACATTCATCTCTTAGAAATATGAACTTTCATTATGAAATTCTGAAAACCATTCAGTCTACAAATCAATACTCTGAATGTTGAAAAAGTTGAATGAAGCAGCAGAAACTGTAGGCAACCGTAAATGACCTTAGTCGTCGGAAGCTTGATGATAAAGAATAATATGTTGGAAAAGCTCAGAAACGTTGGAACTGGAAAACGAATAAAGTTAACTATGAAGGAGACCAAGTACAAATACAAGGACCATACCCTATATTCAAAGAATCCAGATAATTCTGGATCCGTTGAAATCTTTAGAGGATATCTTGCCTCATGTTAAAATCTTGCGGAAAATCTTTCTCCATCAACCATCGAACTTAGAAATTCCAAAATATCATCATCAATATCTTCGATATTTCTGAGGATATTTCCACAAATATTCTCGTCCGAAATTATATACCTCTTCGTGCTTCCTGTGTTACATCATAAAAGAAACTATTTTAGTTTCTAAATTTTGAAACCTTCGAGTTTAAAATATGAATGTTATTGAAGTAATGTTGGGAACTGATGCATGAGTTAGTATAATATAATGACACTTGATCAACGTGATTATATTACAGTAAGTTATGCTGAGTTTCTAATGGGACGTGATGATTCACAGATCATAACGTCATCATGTGTCATGTTACATAACTCTTTCCTTCTACTTAACTCCTGAACAAATCAAGAAAATGTATTCTTGATGTTTCTATCTTCCGTAATGTTGAAAAATTTAAAAATCAAATCGTGCTATCACGTTCCTTCCTGCTTAGAACATTATAATCATTCGAAACTCTATATCTACAAATTCTGGACCATTATTCGCTTGACTTGAAGTCAGGAAGAGAAAACAAAAGCATAGAGTTTCGAAAAATAAGGGAGAATATAAAGCCCGATAACAACACATAGATTACAAACCGTGTATACCAATGTTTATCGCAACATAAAGACACGTGAGAATTAAAAACATTATAACCCCAAGGACGAAGTAGAAGAAAGCAGATTCCTCTGGTGGAAGTTGGAAAAGGAGAACGATTATTGCGATAGTAAGGATAAGGACAAGGGTCAGAAATGGATTAAGCATTTTGAAATTGGGAATTGAGTATAGAAGTGGTGAAAACTAATGAAACGGAAAAGGTAAATTTATAATGGAAAAATCAGACGTAGTAATTGGGACAGATCATTGCATTTAATTAAAGAGATCCCAATTTCCTTAAATCTCGAAGAATCAGATCTTATAGATTTCCAAGATTTTCTTTTGAATCCCTTGAATTCCGAAATTCAACCAAGGCAACGTCAAAAGATTAAGACGCACCTTATTTTCTAAATTCAACTCTGACTACGTCAAAAGTTAAGACGAAACTTTATTTTTCTCATTTCGCTCTTTTGTGATAGCTTCACTCGTACGCTTCGAGTACTCGAATCATTTTATCTATATTAACTAATAATGATAAAACTCTATTTATCAACTCATATTCGTCATGAAAACATTTTTATTGTTAGCCATGACCACCTCACTCAAATTTCGGGACGAAATTTCTTTAACGGGTAGGTACTGTGACGACCTGAGAATTTTCGACTAAATTTAAACTTAACCTTTATATGATTTCGATACGATAAGCAAAGTCTATAATGTTGAGTCTCAAAAATCTTGAACTGTTTATATCAAATCATTTAACCTGTGACTATTCCCGACGATTCACGAACAACTATTTGTAAATAGATACATATATTTAAATATGTATATATATAGATATAATTATAATTTAGTTTAAAACATAATACTATGTAATGAGAAATATTATTAAACACAAATATATAGATATATATATATATATGTATATATACATGAATATAAATTTTAAATATATAAAATTAAATATTAGATCTATTTGAAGATATATATATATTTAATATATTTAGTTATATAATAAACCTGATATTAAAATGTATTTGTATAGTATATTGAATATAATTGATTTCGAGCTTAATTTGTCAAAGTTTGTATTACTCGGTTAACTTATAGTTAACGTTCATATAGATTTAACATGAGTTTGTGAAGGGTTAAAATAAAAGTTGGAGTGTAAATTGATTACGAAGATTCTAGATTTATTAAAAATATTTTTACCTTTTCAAGTTTAAATATTAGTACTCCGTACATATAAATTGGAACAGAAAATAAATAATTATTGAATCTTTTTGAACAGGTTTCAAACAGTTTATGAGTGAAATAATTAAATATATTTAATATAAAAATTTGAGATTTTTAAGAACACTTTTATACGTTAATTGTTTAGCAATGGGCACGATACAACTATCCTCGATCAACTGTCGATACAATAATTCAACAATTTAGACTGTTATGCTATTCTCTTTCTGTTTCATTTTCATACATGATTGTCCAATTATTATTATTATATTTAGTATTATATAATATATTTTTATATGTTGCTGCAACATGATTTCTTCTTTTGATTGATAAGTAACTATTATTATTATATTGTATTATTACCTTTAGATAATTGAACATCCGTACATCAATTTGTTATCTATCCACATCTCTATCCTATTCTTGATATTTATTTGATTCTAATCACTATGTTTATTTCATTACTTGACAATTATCATATTATATAGAAGTATATAGATATATATATATATATTGATGGTTAGCATATAAGCAACCCATCACCCTTGAAACATTCGATCACCATCAAATAATCATGGCTTTAAACTTTTACTTCGATTCTTCTGTTTCTATACACCAATCATCACCGTACCACCCCATGAACACCACCATCTATGTTTTCCTTTTCTTGTCTCTTCTATTTTTGTTGTCGAAGCTCAAACACCCATTACCACGATCATCAACACCATAACCATATTTTTGACCCGGCTCCTGATCGGTTACAACCTAGAAACCAAACACCATCAAAACCCGTTACCAGTTTACTATAAAACTTCTTCCTTGTCTGCTATAATACTTCTGTTCTACTGCAAATCATCGACAACCATCGACCATGTTTCTGTCTGAACAGTCACCAAGAATCACCTTGGTATTTTTCTTCCTTTCGTTTTTCTTTTCTTCTATTTGAGCAACTAAAATCCACCGCCACTTAAACTATATTATCCGGACACCACAATCAACCCATCACCATCGTTGAAGCCAACCAAAGTGTCGTTACTGCTCGTGTTTCCTTACATTTCTGTTGCAACTTGTGAAGTGTGAAAATATTCTTTGCTCTCTAAACTTTCACAACATATTAAAAATAAATATGGTGATGAAATGAATAAAGGCAAAGTGTGTGCTCTAATAATTTTCTTTGTTGGCCGACACTTCCCCTCCACTTGCTCAAATATTCGTTGGTGATAGTAATACAATAATGAAAAAGCTACTGATAATGCGTACTGTTAAAACCCTACGATTGTCCCACTTGTGATTTAATATTACTAAAGCCAAAGTTCTTGCTATTTCTTTAATTGTTCCATTGGGCCACCATGTCCTATATTCTCATTATGGGTCCGTGTATAGTTATTGGGACCGGGACCAGATTGTGTTTTTCGAATGGAGCTGAACGATTACAATGAATGATATAGATGTTGATGAAGACAGAAAAATCGATTTCAAATGATATTCTTATGATGGTGACGAATGAGTATTAGGACGAATGATAGAAGAGATGATGATGATTTATAGATGATGGGATTGATGATGATTTGCTATTTTCTTGTTGCCATCGTGACTCAAACAAGAGTTCTTTTAAGTATTATGATGTTATGATGAAGGATAAAAATTAATTACATGATTTTAGATGATGATGATATAAGTTTCAAGAATATCGAATGAAAAAAGAAAAAAAAAAGATATGATACCGTGTTGTTTATTTTCCATTACAGCTGCGGTATATTTTCTTTTCTTTTTGTTGTTGACGGTCGAATTCCATGAGAAAAACCAAACAGATCTCAAAATCTTATTTGGGTTTATTATTTTTCGTAAATGGACTCATGATGTTGGGCTCAAGAATTAGTTGATCCAAAGACATAAACAACCAAATGAAGTTGGGCTTGGGCTATCCAGATTGGCGATAGAGAAATGGTTTATTTAAATAAAATTCGAGGTTTAGTCAGATAAGCAAGGATGGATGGATGGTTGTGGGTGTTATTGTGATAGTGGGAGGTTGTGGGTTCAAGTCTGGGCAGGGGTGTTTTGTTCCTAAATCCGATTTTTGTTTTAAAGGTAGCATTATATTTTTATTATTATTATTTTTAACATTATTATTATTACTATAATAACCATTATTATTACCTTATTATTATGTTATCGTTAATATAATTATTAAATATTATTATTATTATTATTAGTATTAACATTTTTTTTACATATAGCAAATTATTGACTTTTGATAAAAAAATACTAATTACATATAAATATATATATAATCATAAGTGTAAATATTAATTACTTTAAAAAGTATATACAAAATAAAAATACATAACATATAATTTAAGATATATATATTAATTAGGATCTATCATAAAATTTCATATAATTACAACACTCAACATATAAATATTATAAGATTAAGAAATGAAATTATTTGATTACCATTATATGTATTAATATACACAAATGATATAGGTTTGTGAATCCGAGGCCAACCCTACTTTTGTTCAAGGTCGTCATATGTATTTTTACTACAAAATACACTATGTGAGTTCATTTGATTCCCTTTTACTCTTTACATTATTGGGACTGAGAATACATGCGCTGTTTTTACAACTGCTTTATTAAATGCTTTTGAAATACATTTTGAACTGTGAATACATGAAATACTTTTATAAATATTTGACGAGATAGACACAAGCAAAACATTCCTCGAATGAATTATTATGCAGACAGAAGTTCTGCGGATTATTATTGAATTATGTGGAAACGATAATTGCCACCATTGAATTATGTGGACATGATAATTGTCACCATTGAATTATGTGGACATGATAATTGCCCCCAGTTGATGTGAATGTTATATATCGAGAGAATAATTTTATACACAGGTTATGTGTACGTTATTTTTGTGCACAAGATATGTGTACGGTTACTATGATTTATGAAAATGGTTTCGTACACGAGAATGATGTACTGTATTTAAAAGATATAGCATGTACATTACAGGTGGGTATAGGATTCGGGCCCATTTGTACCATGCAGCATTTAAATTTTGTGGTCTATCAAATTGATGAATTTTATTATACGATAAACTTATGAACTCACCAACCTTTTGGTTGACACTTTAAAGCATGTTTATTCTCAGGTACGAAAGAAATCTTCCGCTGTGCATTAGCTCATATTAGAGACATTATTTGGACTCATTCATGACATATTTCAAAAGACGTTACATTCGAGTCGTTGAGTTCATCAAGATTATTATTAAGTCAATTATAGTTAGATGTATTATGAAATGGTATGCATGCCGTCAACTTTCGATGTAATGAAAGATTGTCTTTTCAAAAAACGAATGCAATGTTTGTAAATGTATCATATAGAGGTCAAGTACCTCGCGATGTAATCAACTGTTATGAATCGTTTATAATCGAGATGGACTTCATCCGGATGGATTAGGACGGGTCCTTTCATATATAAAATATACATATAATTTCTTCAGAGGGAATGAGTTAATTCTTCATAACTCGTTGATACAATATACGCGTTATTGATTCGTAATGATGTCCACAGTGATTCTTGAACTGACGGAGTTTGTGATGTTATAGGTGTTGTTGATTCTGATGTTGACTGTACTGACGATGCTGGTGACGCTGACGGTACTGTTGATGCTGTTGGTAAAACAAGTTTAGCTTGTTAATAACACATCATTTTTGTCAGGGTTTCTATTCTTCCTTCTATCATTTTGGTTCGCTTAACTGATTTATGGTTAGGGCTAGATTAGATAATCTCTAAGACTTTAGAGATTACATAATCGCCGCGGAATGTTTCTCCAATGAAGTTATGAGTTAATACTTCGTCAGTTATTGTTGTTGGTATTCCTTGGTATCTATGGTGTGTATGACGTTGATGCTCGTGGGACAGATTGTGAAGTTGAGGTTTACGACGCGATTGTGGTTGGAGGTGGTAATGGTACTGTTGGTATTGCTGATGGTGGTACTGGTTATGCTGATGGTGTTGCTGCTGGTGTTTGTAACCTTTGCACCATATTCTCCAAAGCCACTACCCGAGCGCGAAGCTCGTTGACTTCTTCTATTACACCGGGGTGATTATCGATTCGGATGAGCGGATATATAAAATCTAAAATTTGATGTAGTATGTAATCGTGACGAGATACTCTAGAAATGAGAGAGAAAATAGTCTCTCGAACAGGTTCGCCGGTAAGTGCTTCAGGTTCTTTTCCAAGAGGGCAATGTGGTGGATGGAACGGATCACCTTCTTCTTGTCTCCAATGATTAAGGAGGCTATGAACCCATCCCCAATTCATCCATAATAGATGATGGCTAATTGGTTGATCCATTCCGGTCACACTGCTTTCAGAGCTGGAGTGGGATTCCATTTCGGAATCCGAGGAACTTGAATTCATGATGAATTCCATTTCGTACGATTGAATAAGGATTTTTCGATATGAAATGATTTTCGGTTATCGGATGGTATTCTAATTACATAGAATATCCATAGATATAGAACAAAAGATTTCGTAGATTACGGAGGAATTTGCGGGATATGTCAGGCAAAGTTTAAAGTAACAGATACGATAAGATATGATTTAGCAGATACGCTAAGATATGAATTTTGTCTATACACTACTCATGCAATTAATGTAGCAAGACGTGTCTAGACTAATAATGATAAGTAGGTAATTTCCTAAGGATGATAATCAGATGATTTCTGACTAAAAATGATAAGCAAAACTTTTGACATGCAGACACGGTCGAAGTCCAGACTCACTAATGCATCCTAACGACTTATCAGTTAGACACACTAATGCAGACCTGGTTCGCTAAGACCACCGCTCTGATACCAACTGAAAGGACCCGTTCATATACATTATAAACGATTCACAATAGTTGATTACATCGCGAGGTATTTGACCTCTATATGATACATTTTACAAACATTGCATTCGTTTTTAAAAGACAAACTTTCTTTACATCGAAAATTGACAGGCATGCATACCATTTCATAAAATCCAATATCCAACTATAAATTGACTTAATAATAATCTTTGATGAACTCAATGACTCGAATGCAACGTTCTTGAAATATGCCATGAAAGACTCCAAGTAATATCTTTAAAATGAGCAAATGCACAGCGGAAGATTTCTTTAATACCTGAGAATAAACATGCTTTAAAGTGTCAACCAAAAGGTTGGTGAGTTCATTAGTTTATCATAAACATTCATTTCCATCATTTTAATAGACCACAAGAATTTCATTTCCAGTTCTTGTGACGATCGCTCCAAATCCATATGGACGAACACGTTAGTCATCGATTTCATTGCGAGGTATTTGACCTCTATATGATACGTTTTGTAATCATTGCATTCTTTTGAAAAGGCACAC
Source organism: Rutidosis leptorrhynchoides (assembly GCF_046630445.1). Lineage (NCBI taxonomy): Eukaryota > Viridiplantae > Streptophyta > Magnoliopsida > Asterales > Asteraceae > Rutidosis > Rutidosis leptorrhynchoides. Next base: position 154,147,651 of record NC_092333.1, read on the forward strand.
CATAAATGAATATTTAAATCAAAAGTTTTCGACATCTGATGATTTCTACATATAGACAATCACCATAAATAATAGTTTACAACAGTACTTCCGTTGACAATGCAGTCAAAATAAGATACATGGTGATGATTTGGTGAATGCAACGTTTCCTTGAAAAATATGTCATGTAAGACTCCATGCACATAGCTTGTCTAACATCTAAGCAAACAGCGGAAGACTTCTAGGAAACCTGAGAATAAACATGCTAACAAGTGTCAACACAAAGGTTGGTGAGTTCATAGTTTTAATGTTTCGTATAATCTGTATATAAAGGTTGATCACAAGATTTCAGTTGTTTCATCTAGAAACGTTTATCAAAATATTCTACTAAATTGAGCACCCTGATAACTAAACTTAACGTATATATAATTTGTACCCTTTGTATAATCATCTTAATAATACACACAAACCAACGTGTACGCTTCTCAAATAGCATACGTCTGTTAAAAGGCTAGTGCTCTAGCTCAGACGGGGATATCAAGCCCTATGGATCCATATACTACTACTCGCGCCCACCAGTTCTTATAACTGGCAGTTAACAGTTACCAAAGCTAAGGGATTTTTGGTTCAAACTCAGTGTAGAATTTAGTATGTACTTGTATCCATTGTGTTTAAAATAAAGTGCATGTATTCTCAGCCCAAAAATATATATTGCAAAAGCAATTAAAAATGGAGCAATGAAACTCACACTTTTAATTATTGTAAAACAGTTATTAAAGCATTTGCATGTATTCTCAGCCCAAAAATGTAAAGGGTAAAAGGGATCATATGAAACTCACCTTAGCAGCACATAAAGTTGTTCATCGTAATGTGACCGAAACTCGGAATATCAAATAATCGTAGATCTTAACGTATCAATATTGAGATTCAATATTGTAGGAAAGTACATAGACGCAACGGAGATGATAAACACTAGGTTTGATTCACAAATATACCCCCAAACATTACCCATAATCTCCTTGGCAATAACCCATAATTTTCTTAGCTCTATCCCGCTTGAAAACCATTTTGAAAGTGACACGCTCATGACCTCGTCGTAGTATTTTATGTATAATACTAATTAATAATAATATTACTAATAATATTAAGATTAATAATAATATTAATCATCATAATAATAATAATAATAATAATAATAATAATAATAATAATAATAATAATAATAATAATAATAATAATAATAATATAAATAATTAAATGTTTACGGAGTATATGAAATAATTGAGATCAAAGTGCAGAAATCGATCAATTTATAGATGTAATCTGGAATCCATTGTCATGCGATCGCATGAGTTTCATTTGATATGGCCATGCGATCGCATGGCCAGCTGTACCTGGACACAATGTTTTAACTTTTTGTTTGTCGACATAATTTAATAATAATATATATAATATATATAATTTAAATTAATTAATTATATATTATATTTTATTCCCGTGCTTAGTGGACTTGTAACTTTTGCTCCGATAAGTCGTACGTCATCACTCGACTTATGTCTCGGTTCCGGTTTTTCGAATGTCCTTTCGTACGCTGAGAAAACTTGTACATTACATTTTGGGACACGTAGCTTAGTCAAAATATAGCCTTAAATTATCCCTAAATTATATCACTCGAAATATAACTTATACATTTGAGTGTTTTGGTCATTTACTTCTATAAATCATCGTCTCGATATTTGTTAAAATACATTTTAAAATAGTGTTTTACTGTAGCAAATAGTGATTTTCGAAAAGGGTACTGTAGCAATTTGAAAATACTGTAGTTTTAGTGGTTCATCTTAAAGACTTTAGTTAACTTATCTAAATATCAATCGAATCAATAAACGAATGTTACTATGTTTACTAAATAACTTGAAATTATATGTATGTATATATCTTTTTAATATACATAAATCAGTTTTTAAATACACATTGGAAGTTATTTATAAATAAATTTAATAATAAATATTTCAACTTATCATATATATTCAAATAGATATTTAAACCAATAAGTTTAATGTACGGTATCAAACAATTAATACATTGTTACCTTTTCAAGTTATAGTATATATGTATCTATTTACATATAATTGTTCGCGAAACGTCGAAAACAACTGAAGGGTATTTAAATATATAAAAGTAGTTCAAAAATTTTGAGATTCAACTTCATAGACTTTGTTTATCGTGTCGGAAACGCTAAAGATTAAGTTTAAATTTGGTCAGAAATTTCCGGGTCATCACAGTTCTCATAAATATACGTCCCATGCATAGAGACAAAAATCATTCATATGGTGAACACCTGGTAACCGACATTAACAAGATGCATATAAGAATATCCCCTATCATTCCCGAAAATTCTTTGGACATGATAAAAACGAATTCGAAGTACTAAAGCATCCGGTACTTTAGATGGGGTTCGTTAGGCCCAATAGATCTATCTTTAGGATTCGCGTCAATTAGGGGTGCACTAATTCTCAAAAATTATTTATGTTCCCTAATTCTTAGGCTACGAAGCAAAAGGGGCATATTCGGCTTCGATCATTCAACCATATAATGTAGTTTCGATTACTTGTGTCTATTTCGTAAAACATTTATAAAAATTGCGCATGTATTCTCAGCCCAAAAATATAAAGGGTAAAAAGGCAAATGAAACTCACCATACTGTATTTCGTAGTAAAAATACATATAACGTCATTGAACAAGTGCAAGGTTGGCCTCGGATTCACGAACCTAAATTAATTATATATATATTTATATGTTGGTTAATATTTGCCTGACAATTTAAGTCAGGTCATAGTGTATCACAATCCTAATGCTCGAGACTAAAATGCAAAGGTTAACAAAAGTCAATTTGACTCAAATGATTTCCAAAATCTATACATGATTAATATATAGTTTAAATATCGTCGTTTTATATTTTTAAATATTTTTAAAAGTTTTATTAGAGTAAATAATATAATTCATTTATTAATAAATAAAATTTTTATATTTAAAATTTGTACAATAAAATATACTTTTATATATATTAAGTAATAAAATTTATAGAGTTCATTTAATATCATAAAGATAATATGATATGTATTATTAAAGAAATTTTATTACACGTAGTAAAATATGTTTGTATCATATATTTATTCGATAAAATAATATCCATAATAATAGTAAGTAAAAGTTGTATTATTTTGTAATAATAATTATTATTATTTTATTAATAAAAATATCAATATTTATAATTACTAAGATGACATTATGATAAAATGATAATTCTAATTATGATAACCTTAATATTTACGACACTTTTTAATATTATCTTTAAAATAATAATTCTATTTAAAATGATAATAATAGTGGTATTTAATAATAACAATGACATTTCTATTAAAATAACAATTTTTGTTAAAATGATAGTTTTAATACTAACGATACTTTTAATAATAATAGTAATGATAAAAATAATAAGAACGATAATTTTATCTAATTCAATACCTTTTAATATTTTAATTTCATCATGATACTTATACTCATTATTTCCTAATCAATTTGTTAATAGCTTTTAATCGTCTTTTATATCGCGTTCATATATTAATGATAATAATAGTAATCATAATAATTAGGTGTTACTAGTATTAGTTTTAATTATAATAATACTAATGATAATTACTATGACGATAATACTAATAATTATTTTAATGATAATATCATAATAATAATAACAATAACAATAACCATTTTTAAATAATGATATATATATTAATAATAATAATAATAATAATAATAATAATAATAATAATAATAATAATAATAATAATAATAATAATAATAATAATAATAATAATAATAATAATAATAATAATAATTAGATAATAATAATAATACTAATTATAATTTTAACGATAATAGCGATAGTAATAATAATAAAAATAACAATTTTTAATGATAAATCCTTTTATTGATAAAGATAATAATAATAATAATAATAATAATAATAATAATAATAATAATAATAATAATAATAATAATAATAATAATAATAATAATAATAATAATAATAATAATAATAATAATAAGATAAAACTAGAACGACGATAATAATAATCATTTTTAATAATAATACAAAAATTCGATTGACTATAACTTCAAATCCGTTCATCGAAACCGTTCGATATCTAAATGAATGGTTCTTAATTTTTCGCTAGCTTTACAACGACATGCATATCTTATACCTTATCTCAACCGCATACGTAACTAATTCAGGATTCAACATATCCTATCTAATGGCAATATCAAAAGTACAAGCATGCAAAATCCTATATTCTCGAGCACTAGTCAGGGATACATTATTAGTATGTAAAAATTAAATTATGAGTACACACGTATCAATACTGAGATTCAATATTGCAGGCAAGGTACGTAGACGCAACGGAGACGATAAACACTATATTGACCTCACGAGCATACCCATGATTCATACCCATAACCTCCATAGCTATAACCTATAATTTCCTTAGCCCCATCCTACTCGAAAACCAATTTGAAAACATGCGAGCAGAACCTCGTCGTAGTATTTTAGGTGTAATACTAATAATAATAATAATCTTAACTATAATATTAATTTTGGTAATAATAATAATAATAATAATAATAATAATAATAATAATAATAAATATAATATATATATATATATATATATATATATATATATATATATATATATATATATATATATATATATATATATAGTACTCGATAGATAGAAGGATGAATGCATAAATGAAACTGAAAACGTTCGACTTTAAAGGACTTGGCACACCTAACCCGCTCATGCGATTGCATGAGTCTTAGTGGGTTAGGCCATGCGATCGCATGGTGATCTTGGCCAGCTCACATCCACTTTCAAAGCTGCCGACACTCAATATATTTATATTTTTTATATTTATTTTACATAATTTATTATTTATTATATTATATTTACGTGCGTGGTAAAAATGTAATTTTTGTTCTAATGACATGGGCGTTGTCACTTGACTCATGTCTCATTTCCGGTTTCTCAAATACATTTTCGTACGTTTAGAAAACTAACCTTTTTCGTTACGCGACGTGTACCTTTAATAATAATTAGACTTTAATCAATGAAGAACAATCCCACTCAAAGTGTAACTTATATAATTGGGTGTTTTGGTCATTTGCTTCTATAAATCAAAGTTTCGTTGTTTATTAAAATGTATATTTTTAAATCAAACGTTTTATGACTAAGTTAAAATATATAGATATATATATATATATATATATACATATATTTTTATTTAAAAATATAAATTTGTACTTAAAATATTTACTTAATAATATAACTTTTTAGCTTTTCAAAACCATTTATATTTCAAAGTTACTTTTTATTTCGTTTAGAAAAAATATTATAACTCGTAACGTTTTCATTTGAAAACTTAAATAGATACAATTCGTTTATGTACTAACTTTTTAGATATCAATCGCATCACTAAACGAGAGTTACTATCGTGTACTAAACTAATTTGAAAATATATTTATTTAATGAACACATTTTAAATACACGTTGCAAGTTATTTATATATAACAACCAATATTCCAACCTAGGTTTAATTAATCAAAGACATTTTAAATAATCGAGTTCTATTATATAGTAAAGTGTTTTCGTACGTGTGATGATCGCTCCAAATCCATATGGACAATACGTCATTCATCGATTTCATTGCGAGGTATTTGACCTCTATATGATATGTTTTGTAAACATTGCATTCTTTTAAAAAGGCACACCATAAATGAATATTTAAATCAAGGTTTTCGACATCTGATGATTTCTACATATAGACAATCATCGTAATATAATAGTTTACAATGATACTTCCGTTGACAATGCAGTCAAAATAAGATACATGGTGATGATTTGGTGAATGCAACGTTTCCTTGAAAAGTATGTCATGTAAGACTCCATGAACATAGCTTGTCTAACATATAAGCAAACAGCGGAAGACTTCTAGGAAACCTGAGAATAAACATGCTAACAAGTGTCAACACAAAGGTTGGTGAGTTCATAGTTTTATTTTTTCGTATAATCTGTATATAAAAGTGGATCACAAGATTTCAGTTGTTTCATCCAGAAACGTTTATCAAAAGTTTGTCAATAGATTCTACGTAACAGAGCACCCTGGTAACTAAGCTTTAACGTTATAATGATAAATACCCCATTCGTTTTAATACACGCAAACCAACGTGTCCTAAACTCAAATAACACACGTCCGTTAAAAGGCTAGCACTCTAGCTCGAACGGGGATGTCAAGCCCTATGGATCCATATACTGTTATTCGCGCCCACCAGTCCATATCCTATGTACTGGCAGCTACTAGTTACCAAAGCTAAGGGATTTTCGGTTCAAACTCAGTGTAGAATTAAGTATGTACTTGTATCCATTGTGTTTAAAATAAATTGCATGTATTCTCAGCCCAAAAATATATATTGCAAAAGCAATTAAAAAGGGAGTAATGAAACTCACCTTAGCAGCACATAAAGTTGTTCATCGTAATGTGATCGAAACTCGGAATATCAAATAATCCTAGATCTCAACCTAGAGAACATATGTTGGTCAATAAATGTCTATCAAGCTAGGTCAGGTCATAGTGTATCACAATCCTAATGCTCGAGATCGATATACAAAAGTTATCCAAAGTCGTTTCAAAAAGTCAATTTTGACAATAGTTCAACAAATGAGACGTACCTTATATAAGGATTCATTTACTCGGTTGGTAATAGTTAAAAGTTCACTTTATCAATCTCGTAAATAAGTTGTTTAAATCTTAATTGCAGATTCAAAAGCAATTTCAATTAACGTCAATCATAATTCAGGTGATCATATCTTTTAATCCGTTCATCGAAACTATTCGATATCTAAATGAAAAGTTATTGATTTTTCGCTAGATTTCCAAAAACATGTATATCATATACCTTTTACCAGTAGTATATGTATTTAATTAGTGATTCATTATAAACTGTTTAACGATGAAATTTAGTATACAAGCATGCATAAACATATATACTCGAGCACTAGACATGGATACACTATTAATTTATAAAAGATAAAATATAAATGCTTACGTATCAATATTGTGATTCAATATTTCAGAAAAGTACGTAGACGCAACGAAGATGATAAACACTAGTTTGACTTACAAGCAATACCCTCAAACAATACCCATAACCTCCTTTGTAGTAACCCATAGTTTCCTTAGCTCTATCCCGCTTGAAAACCCATTTTGAAAGTGACACGCTCATGACCTCGTCGTAGTATTTTAAGTGATATAATTAATAATAATAATAATAATACTATTAATAATAATAATAATAATAATAATAATAATAATAATAATAATAATAATAATAATAATAATAATAATAATAATAATAATAATAATAATAATAATAATAATTTAAATAAATAAATAACTTATGGAGTAATATATGTGTAAATAAACTCAAGCAGAAACTGGCCTTTTATAGGCAACTTTTTGGAATCTGATGCCCATGCGATCGCATGGGTTTTTAGTGTATTTTCCATGCGATCGCATGGCTGCCTGATCCAGCTCAAAATGTTTTTGTTTTCTTGTTTGTCGACATATTATTATATAATATATATAATATATATAATTTAAATAATTAATTATATATTATATTAAATTCATGTGCATAGTTGACTTGTAATTTTTGTTCCGATGACTCGTACGTTGTCACTCGACTTATGTCTCGGTTCCGGTTTCTCGAACGCATTTTCATACGCTTAAAAAACTCGCAATTTACGTTTTGTGACTCGTACCTTTGTCAAAATATAGTCTTAAATTATCAATAAACTATATCATTCAAAGTGTATCTTAAACTTTCAAGTGTTTTGGTCATTTACTTCTAAAAATCATTGTCTCGCTATTTGTTAATATATATATATAATAACAAATCGTTTTATAACCAAGTTAATATATATTTTCAACATTCATAAACACGTTTTAAATATACGTCGCAAGTTATTCATATAATTAATATTCCAACTTATCATATATATTCAAATAAATATTTAAACCAATAAGTTTAATGTACGGTATCAAACAATTAATACATTGTTACGTTTTCAAGTTATAGTATATATATATATATATATATATATATATATATATATATATCTATATACATATAATTGTTCGCGAATCGTCAAGAACAACCGAAAGGTATTTGAATATATGAAAGTAGTTCAAAAATTTTGAGATTCAGTTTTACAGACTTTGCTTATCGTGTCGGAAATGTTAATCATACAAAGATTAAGTTTAAATTTGGTCAAAAATTTCCGGGTCATCACAGTACCTACCCGTTAAAGAAATTTTGTCCCGAAATTTGAGTGAGGTCGTCATGACTAACAATAAAAATGTTTTCATGACGTATATGTGTTGATAAATAGAGTTTTATCACCGTTGAATAATATGGATAAAACAATCCGATTATTCGAAGCGTATGAGAGAAGTTATCGTAAAAGAGTGAAATGAAGAATAGAGATTCGTCTTAACTCTTGACATATTAACGATTGATTTCCGTAATTTAAGGAATAGAAAATCTTCATAATCTAAATAAGATTTGATTCTTTGAAATTTAAGGAAATTAAGATTTCTTTTGATTAAATGCGTAATTTGCCTTGATTGCTATGCTTGATATTTCGCTATAAATTAACCACTTCCGTTTCATTATTTTCACCACTCCTACATCTTCTTCCTTATTTCATATTTCCAAAAGATTGTGAAATGCTTCATCCAGTTTTGATTCTTGATATACTCCTAACTTTTATATCTGTCATTCTTCTTTTTCATCTACCACCAGAGGAAGTTATTTTCTTCTTCCATTACCTTGGGGTTATAGTGTTTTTCATTCTCCCGTGTCTTTATACTGCTATACGCATTGATATACACGTTTGTAATTTCGGGGTTGTTATCGGGCTTTATATTCTCTATTATATTTCGGAGCTTCATGCTTTCGTTTTCTCTTCCTGACCTTAAGTCAAGCGAATAATGGTCCAGAATTCGTAGGTATGGAGTTTTGGATGAACATAGTTAATGTTCTGAGAAGGTAATCGTAATGGCACGATCTTGATTTGTCAAATTACCAGAATATCCGAAAAAGATCGAATCATCAAGAAAAATATTTTCTTGATATGTTTAGAGGTTAAATAGAATAAAAGAGTTATGTAACATAGTTCATGATGAGGGTGTGATATGTGAATCTTTATCACGTTCCATTAGAAACTCAGCATGACTTACTGTAATATAATCACGTTGATCAAGTGTCATTATATTATACTAACTCATGCTTCAATTCCCAACATTACTTCAAACATCCCTTTTACGAATTTTCAGATTTTTGAAACTAAAAATAGTTTCTTTTATGATGTAACACAGATAGCGCAAAAAGATGAATGATTTCAGATAAGAATAGTTATGAAGATATCTTCAGAAATATCGAAGATATTTATAATGAAAGATATGATAATATCTTAGAATTTCTAATATCAACGGATGGTGAAGAAGATTTGTCTGTGAAGGTTTAGAGTCAGGAGCAAGGTATTCGTTAATGACTTCAGCAGACACTGAATCATTTGGATTCTTTGAAGGCACGTTTAGTCTTTGTGATTTGTCCACAGCCTTCTTCATAGTTTGCTCAATCCGTTTTCCAGTTCCAAACCTTCTCTTTTTCTGTGCTTTTCCAACACACTACTCTTTATCATCCAACTTTCGACTGTTAAGGTCATTTATAGTTTTTGCTACTTCATCAGCATTTTTTCAAAATTCGAAGGACTAGTTTCACAGTTTGGGGTGTTTTTCAGAAACTTCACATTCGAAGTAATTAAGTCTAGGAGATAGACATTATATGTATATATAAAACTGTTGGCATAGAATTACTGCGAAATTCGAAATATTGATTGCTAATTCCCGGTAGTTGGAATGGCAACTATTGTTACAAGATGTGGATGAGTACATGATAGGGTTTCAATGAATAATTATAGTGACTTTTCGAAGAAACTTAAGTCACAAATTAATGAAGTTGCTGGTAAATTTACTGCTAATGTGGTGGAACATGAAAGGTTCCCCGGTAACAAGAACATATATGTCAAGGTTACAATAAAGTTAATCTGAAAAGTCGAAGTTGACTGGTTGGAAGTGTGATGAAAATTTATATCTTGAAAAGAATTTCAAGATTATTTTCGGTATTAACAACATTAAAGGATCTTGCACAGTTTTGAAGTCAAAGTATAGCTTTGAAAGATGTAGAGATCTAAAAATGATGTCACCGGTTCAGAGTTATGACTTGGATTCTGATCCGTCAATATCAGAATATGTAATTGAATTTGTATGAAAATGATTGTAGATCATTGTGAGTATTGTTAATAATTTTTGAATCAAAGTTGAAGAATGTACAGTGTAACATATTAATTGCAAACTTAAATATTTCCCGGGTATTACCTACCCGTTAAAAAAAACACAATTAATACTTTGTACAAAGAATTTTCGTTACAGTCTTTATGAAAATATCTGTATGTATATTTTCTTCAGATGTAATACAGATTTAATGAGTTAATATCATATTAAGCTCATTTGATTTTTGGCTTGAATTAGAAATGAATAATCTCCAAAACATTAGAGATTACCTAATCTTCGAGGAGTATTTCACTAATGAAATCAATACTTCATTATTTATTCTTATTGATATTCCTCGGTGAAGGATGTTGATGCTCGTGGAATTTTTGTTAACCTTACAAGGCACATATGATGTTTTCTGGAAAGTTTCGAGTACATCGAAAATGAAAATGTAAAATCAACTATGTAATTGAATAATACACTTGGTTTATTAGGAAATGGAATTCATTGAGTTAAAACAGAGATTGTAGTTAACGATTGTTAAGTCATTAACGAAGGATGTATAGCATATTAGTAACATGAACTAACCGAGTAGTACCTACCAGTTATGATTCACATGTAATAGCTTAGTACGAAAAGATTTATTTTGTTTTCAAATTTCACATATATATATATATATATATAATATACATATAATTTCTTCAGGGAAAATGAGTTAATACTTCATAACTCGTTGATACAATATACGCGTTGTTGATTTGTGATGATGTTGGTGATTATGAAATTGGCGGAACTTGTAGTGCTACAGGTTTTGCCGGTGTTGGTGATACTGACGATACTGTTGATGCTGCTGGTAAAACAAGTCTAGCTTGTAAATCATGCACCATTCCGGTCAGGGTTTCTACTCTTCCTTCTATCATTTCGGTCCACTCATCTGATTTAAGGTTACGGCTGGAATAGATTATCTCTAAGACTTTAGAGATTACATAATAGCCGCAGAATATTTCTCCAATGAAGTTATGAATCAATACTTCATCGGTTATTGTTGTTGGTACTCCTTGGTATCTATGGTGCGTATGACATTGATGTTCGAGGTACATGTTGTGATGTTGAGGCTTGCGGTGCGGATGTTGTTGGTGGTGGTAATGGTACTGTTGGTGTTGTTGTCGGTGGTACTGTTGATGCCGGTGATTCTGCTGGTGCTTGTAACCTTTGCACCATATTCTCCAAAGCTACTACCCGAGCGTGAAGCTCGTTGACTTCTTCTACTACACCGGGATGATTGGCGGTTCGGACGAGCGGATGAATACGATCCAGAATTTGAGAGAGCATATGATCATGACGAGATACTCTGGAGATGAGAGAGAAAATGGTGTCTCGAACAGGTTCGCCGGTAAGTGCTTCAGGTTCTTCGCCAAGAGGGCAATGTGGTGGATGGAAGGGATCGCCTTCTTCTTGTCTCCAATGATTAAGTAAGCTACGAATCCATCCCCAATTCATCCAGAATAGGTGATGGCTGATTGGTTGATTCATTCCGGTTACACTGTCTTCGGAGTTCAGGTGAATATCCATATCGGAATAGCTGCCGGAGTTTAAGGAATTTGAACTAGATACGGGATCCATCTTGTATAATTAGGGAGATGATTTTTGATATGAATTAGATTATAGAATTTATTTTGGTATTCTTCAATACATAATTTACATATGTATATATAATACCAAATTCTATAAATCACAGAGAAATTTTCGGAAGATGTCAGGAAAAGTTTACAGTAACAGATACGCTAAGATATGAATTTTTGTCTATACACTATTTATGCAATAAATGTAGAAAAATGTGTCTAGACTTAAGAATGATAAACATGTAATTTCCGACAAGAAATGATAAGCAAAACTTTTAACATGCAGACACAGTCGAAGTCCAGACTTACTAATGCATCCTAACAACTATCAGTTAGACACACTCATGCAAGACCTGGTTCCCTAGGACCAACGCTCTTATACCAACTGTGACGATCGCTCCAAATCCATATGGATAATACGTCATTCATTTATTTCATTGCGAGGTATTTGACCTTTATATGATATGTTTTGTAAACATTGCATTCTTTTGAAAAGGCACACCATAAATGAATATTTAAATCAAGGTTTTCGACATCTGATGATTTTTACATATAGACAATCATCGTAATATAATAGTTTACAATGATACTTCCGATGACAATGCAGTCAAAATAAGATACATGGTGATGATTTGGTGAATGCAACGTTTCCTTGAAAAGTATGTCATGTAAGACTCCATGCACATAGCTTGTCTAACATATAAGCAAACAGCGAAAGACTTCTAGGAAACCTGAGAATAAACATGCTAACAAGTGTCAACACAAAGGTTGGTGAGTTCATAGTTTTATTGTTTCGTATAATCTGTATATAAAAGTGGATCACAAGATTTCAGTTGTTTCATCCAGAAACGTTTATCAAAAGTTTGTCAATAGATTCTACGTAACAGAGCACCCTGGTAACTAAGCTTTAACGTTATAATGATAAATACCCCATTCGTTTTAATACACGCAAACCAACGTGTCCTAAACTCAAATAACACACGTCCGTTAAAAGGCTAGCACTCTAGCTCGAACGGGGATGTCAAGCCCTATGGATCCATATACTGTTATTCGCGCCCACCAGTCCATATCCTATGTACTGGCAGCTACTAGTTACCAAAGCTAAGGGATTTTCGGTTCAAACTCAGTGTAGAATTAAGTATGTACTTGTATCCATTGTGTTTAAAATAAATTGCATGTATTCTCAGCCCAAAAATATATATTGCAAAAGCAATTAAAAAGGGAGCAATGAAACTCACCTTAGCAGCACATAAAGTTGTTCATCGTAATGTGACCGAAACTCGGAATATCAAATAATCCTAGATCTCAACCTCGAGAACATATGTTGGTCAATAAATGTCTATCAAGCTAGGTCAGGTCATAGTGTATCACAATCCTAATGCTCGAGATCGATATACAAAAGTTATCCAAAGTCGTTTCAAAAAGTCAATTTTGACAATAGTTCAACAAACGAGACGTACCTTATATAAGGATTCATTTACTCGGTTGGTAATAGTTAAAAGTTCACTTTATCAATATCGTAAATAAGTTGTTTAAATCTTAATTGCAGATTCAAAAGCAATTTCAATTAACGTCAATCATAATTCAGCTGATCATATCTTTTAATCCGTTCATCGAAACTATTCGATATCTAAATGAAAAGTTATTGATTTTTCGCCAGCTTTCCAAAAACATGTATATCATATACCTTTTACCAGTAGTATATGTATTTAATTAGTGATTCATTATAAACTGTTTAACGACGAAATTTAGTATACAAGCATGCATAAACATATATACTCGAGCACTAGACATTGATACACTATTAATTTATAAAAGATAAAATATAAATGCTTACGTATCAATATTGTGATTCAATATTTCAGAAAAGTACGTAGACGCAACGAAGATGATAAACACTAGTTTGACTTACGAGCAATACCCTCGAACAATACCCATAACCTCCTTAGTAGTAACCCATAGTTTCCTTAGCTCTATCCCGCTTGAAAACCCATTTTGAAAGTGACACGCTCATGACCTCGTCGTAGTATTTTAAGTGATATAATTAATAATAATAATAATACTATTAATAATAATAATAATAATAATAATAATAATAATAATAATAATAATAATAATAATAATAATAATAATAATAATATTTTAAATAAATAAATAACTTATGGAGTAATATATGTGTAAATAAACTCGAGCAGAAACTGGCCTTTTATAGGCAACTTTTTGGAATCTGATGCCCATGCGATCGCATGGGTTTTTAGTGTATTTTCCATGCGATCGCATGGCCGCCTGATCCAGCTCAATATGTTTTTGTTTTCTTGTTTGTCGACATATTATTATATAATATATAAAATATATATAATTTAAATAATTAATTATATATTATATTAAATTCATGTGCATAGTTGACTTGTAATTTTCGTTCCGATGACTCGTACGTTGTCACTCGACTTATGTCCCGGTTCTGGTTTCTCGAACGCATTTTCATACGCTTAGAAAACTCGCAATTTGCGTTTTGTGACTCGTACCTTTGTCAAAATATAGTCTTAAATTATCAATACACTATATCATTCAAAGTGTATCTTAAACTTTCGAGTGTTTTGGTCATTTACTTCTATAAATCATTGTCTCGCTATTTGTTAATATATATATAATAACAAATCATTTTATAACCAAGTTAATATATATTTTCAACATTCATAAACACGTTTTAAATATACGTCGCAAGTTATTCATATAATTAATATTCCAACTTAGCATATATATTCAAATAAATATTTAAACCAATAAGTTTAATGTACGGTATCAAACAATTAATACATTGTTACATTTTCAAGTTATAGTATATATATATATATATATATATATATATATATATATATATATATATATATATATATATATATATATATATATATATATGTATCTATATACATATAATTGTTCGCGAATCGTCAAGAGCAACCGAAAGGTATTTGAATATATGAAAGTAGTTCAAAAATTTTGAGATTAAGTTTTACAGACTTTGCTTATCGTGTCGAAAATGTTAATCATACAATGATTAAGTTTAAATTTGGTCAGAAATTTCTGGGTCATCACAGTACGTTTGAAACAAAATGATTATTATGTAATTTAGTCTTCCACCAACCTTTGTCTAATTCTCGATAATAGACACGTTTGTTCCTACACGTAAATCATTTTATCATTTTCCGAATACCGTTAAAAAGAATAGATTTCTCAAATCATAGTGGACCTCTTAACAGAGACTCGTAATTATAATTCAATGTAACTAATAACTCAATCATTTGATATCATCTTCTAATTCCATCGATAATTATTTGAATATATTTTGAAACAAATACGTTCATGTAAAGTATTATACGTTTAATACTTTGTTAATGTTTTCAAGTTATAATATATACACATAAACATATATAATCATGTTCGTTCATATAATGGTTCGTGAATCATTGGAATTTGGTCGAGGTTAAATGAGTGTATGAACACAGTTTAAAATTCTTGAGATTCAACTTACAAACTTTGCTTATCGTGTCAGGAATATATAAAGATTAAAGTTTAAATTTGGTCAAAAATTTTCGGGTTGTCACAAAATATCTGAAGGTTTTCTCGTTCACTTCATTATGACATCTCTCCCTTCTCAGTTTGGTCCTTTTAAGATCAACTATAACACTCAAAAGGAGAAATGGAAAATGAGCGATTTGATTGCCATGTGTGTCCAAGAAGAGGAAAGGTTGAAAATTGAAAAACCCGATGTTGCTCACCTCACCACCGCTAAGACTACTCGTAAGAAAGTTTTCAAAAGTAACAAAGATTCAAAGTGGGAGAAAGGAAGTTCCGCAAAAGAAAGTTCATTAAAGGCAAGTGCAAGTAAGGGCAAGGAAACTGGTCCAAAATGTAAGTTTTGCAAGAAACATGAACACATTCAAAGAGAATGCCCAAAGTTTCTAGAATGGTTAGACAAGAAAGGTCCGTATATATCCTATATTACTTACCATGAATGTTTTTCAATTAATGTTCCCTCTAATACTTGGTGGGCTGATAGTGGTGCTATGGTTCATGTTACTAACTCATTGCAGGGATTCCATTCAAAGAAGAAGCTACAAAAGGGGGAAAGAATCATTAAAGTCGGTAATGGAGATGAGCTACAAGTTGAAGCTTTTGGGACTCTCTTATTAGTTTTAGAGGGTGGTTTCAATTTGTACTTAAATAATACACTTTATGTTCCATTAATGACTCGGAACCTTATTTCTGTTTCTAAACTTGATCATTTTGGTTATGATTTTAAGTTTGGGCATAATTGTTTGGAAGTGTATTTTGATTCTCATGTTGTCAGTACTGGTTCATTAGAAAATGACCTCTATAAGCTTCATTTAGATAACAACTTTGCGGAATCCCTATTGACCATGGACGTAAATGTAATCACTAATGAAAAAAGGAAAAAACCAGAAAATGAAAATTCCTCAAAATTGTGGCATAAATGTTTTGGTCACATATCGAAAGACAGAATGCAACTAACTAAAGAAGGAATTCTTCCCACTCTAGATTTTTTCGATTATAGCCAATGTATTGAATGTGTTAAGGGAAAATTTGTGAAAACAAATAAGAAAGGGTCCACAAGAAGTAAAGAACTTCTTGAAATTATTCATACTGACATTTGTGGACCTTTCATCACTGATATAGGAGGACATAAGTATTTTATCACTTTCATTGATGACTATTCTCGTTATACTTATGTTTACTTGATTAAGGAAAAATCTGAATCTCTTGATGTTTTCAAAATCTATAAGGTTGAAGTTGAAAATCAACTTAAATGCAAGTTTAAGATTGTGAGATCGGATAGGGGTGGAGAGTATTATGGTAAACACTCTGATGTTGGACAAAGCCCCGGTCCATTTGCCTTATTTTGTCGTGAACATGGAATTATAAATCAATTTACTATGCCGGGGACACCGCAACAAAATGATGTTGCCGAACGGCGTAACCGAACCCTTATGGATATGGTTCGAAGTATGATTTGTAATTCAAGTCTCCCAAAGCACTTATGGAGTGAGGCATTAAAAACAGCCACTCATATCCTAAATAGAGTGCCTTCTAAGTCTGTCCCTAAAACGCCATTTGAACTTTGGACAGGAAGGTTACCTAACTTGAATTATCTTAGGGTATGGGGTTGTCCAGCCGAGGTTAAAATTTTCAATCCTCAAATAAAGAAACTCGACTCCAAAACCATTAGTTGTTATTTTATTGGATATCCTGAACGTAGTAAGGGTTATCGGTTCTATTGCCCTAATCATACTACAAGAATTGTCGAATCAAGAAATGTTGAGTTCATTGAGAATGGTGAGAATAGTGGGAGTGGGGGAAGAAATATTGAACTTGAAGAGAGTGTAAACGCTCATAATTCTGATATTCAATTACCACTGAACATGGTAACTACACCATCATTAGCACAAAATGAGGATGGTGTCCCTGTTGTTAATGAATCACAACATAATGAGTTACCACATGATACTCCCAACATCAATGAACAAACACATGATGAAGAAGCAAATGATGAACCCGATACTCAGCAACCATTACGAAGGTCTACGAGAGCTAGAAGATCTATCAACTATGATGATTTTGTAGTCTACCTAAATGAGGTTGACTATGACTTAAGTAAATTTGAAGATCCTGTTTCCTATAAAGAAGCCATTACGAGCAATCAATCAACTCAATGGCTTGATGCCATGCATGACGAGTTGAAGTCGATGGAAATAAATGATGTCTGGGAACTTACAGAATTACCTATTGGTGCAAAACCTGTTGGGTGTAAGTGGGTCAGGCAACATTGAACGTTATAAAGCACGACTGGTTGCTAAAGACTACACTCAAAATGAAGGAATAGATTATAATGAAACCTTTTCTCCTGTTTCGAGAAAAGAATCATTAAGGATCGTTATGGCTTTAGTAGTTCATTATGATTTGGAATTGCATCAAATGGATGTTAAAACTGCATTCGTAAATGGTAACTTGCATGAAGATGTCTATATGACACAACCCGAAGGTTTTAAGGTTCAAGGCAAGGAACACATGGTTTGTAAATTAAAAAAAATCCATATATGGGTTAAAGCAAGCTTCTCGACAATGGTATCTGAAATTTCATGAAGTTATTGATAAGTTTCAGTTCAAGAAAAACGCAGTGGATCAATGTATATACCTTAAGATTAGTGGGAGCAAATTTGCTATCCTGGTATTATACGTTGATGATATTCTTTTGGCATGTAATGATAAAGATATGTTGTATGAGACCAAAAGATTCCTTTTAAGCAATTTTGACATGAAGGATCTCAAGGAAGCCTTTTACATAATTGGCATTGAAATTCACCGAGATAGGTCTTGTGGCATTTTGGGTTTGTCACAAAGGGCATATATTGAAAAAGTCCTTAAGAAATACAAAATGCATAATTGCTCACCATCAGTTGCCCCTGTTGTTAAGGGTGATCGTTTTGGCTCATTTCAATGTCCTAAAAATGAGTTAGAACGCGAAGAGATGAGACTTATACCGTATGCTTCGGTTATTAGAAGTCTTGTTTACGCTCAAGTTTGTACGCGTCCTGATATCGCTTACATAACGGGCATGCTTGGACGTTATCAATCCTATCCATGAATGGATCATTGGAAAGCAGCAAAAAAGGTTTTGCGATATCTTCAAGGAACTAAGGACTTTATGTTGACTTATCGAAGAATAGATAACCTTGAAGTTATGGGTTACTCGGACTCCGATTTTGCCAAATGTAAGGACGATAAGAAATCCACTTCAGGGTACATTTTTATGCTTTCAGGGGGTCCTATTTCATGGAAGAGTCATAAGCAAGAATTAACCACCACTTCTACCATGATGGCTGAGTATGTTGCATGCTATCACGCTACTAGTCATGCTATTTTGCTCAAGAACTTAATTTCCGGACTTAAGGTGGTTGACTCCATATCACGACCCATTAGACTATATTGTGACAATAGTGTTGCTGTTAGTTTCTCAAATAGCACTAGTTCTAGTGGAGCTGGTTTGTATCTCGATACTAAGTACTTGTACGTTCGAGAAAGAGTTGAAAAAAAGAGCATTGCCATAGAGTACGTACGCACTAATGACATGTTGGCTGATCCACTTACAAAAGGTTTACCTCCCAAGCTCTTTCTAGAGCATGTTGCCGGCATGGGATTATGTAATAACCTTATTTAAGGATTAGGTTCTTTTCTATTATGTTTTATTCACATCATGTTGAAGTTTGTTATTCTCTATTTTGTGCACATTATGAGATATTATTAACAAACAATTATTAATGGATCATTATTATGAATGGTTTATGTTGGTTACCACTTATGTTCTAATCACCATTCGAATTCATTATGGATTATGAGAATTATGAATTATGTGAATGACTAACTGTATAATTGATAGAGGTCCTGTATCGAAAAATGATACATGTGACTATATTGATTTGCGTTAGTAATTATACCTGATGACGATTAATTATTAAATCAATTAATTGGCCAAATTTATACAAAACATTAATAGGTATATGGCCAAGTGGGAGAATGTTAGGCTTATTTATTACTCCTACATTAATGTGTCCTAACCTATTAATAATAAGTCATCATCTTATTGATATGGTGAGATCACAAGGTATCATTATTAATAACAAGTCACCATCTTATTGATATGGTGAGATTACATGTTGTCTTTTATGATCATACTTAAATACCATAATGAATGCACTTAACTAATCTTGATGGGAGATATTAAGTTGCATACTCTTTAATATTTGGAGTTGATCCCTCCTTGACCTCTCCTATAAATAGAGGCTCATTCTTCACCTCTAAAAACACACACCAACAACATATTACAATTACTCTAAGTCCATCACTAAAGGAGAGGATCAAGTAGAAGATCAACATCCTTAGTTTGTGATTATGGCTACTTCATCTTTTCACTCAAGTAAGCCTTACATCATCATGTCTTAATCTTTATCTAATAAATTATATAGATGAAATATTATGTTATATCTAACATAAATAATCAGAACATTAAATGTTAAACTAAATCCGAAAGACATAATAATCCAAAACCAAACTTAAAATAATTAGCGAAATTTCAAAAAAAAAAAAAAAAAATTTCAAATTGTACATGAGTTTACAACAAAACGATAACTTCTAATGGTTTTTCTCTCATGATTGTATCCCGGGATGATAAACAACTTCCTAAACCTCTTGTTCAAAAGTTTATAACTTTTAATCACCTTATGAAATTTCACCACCATAAATGTATCTTCTTTTTTTTTCACCCCTAACAATATCTAAAATTTCCAATTTATCTTGGCCATCATACCCATCAAATTCAGTCATAAATTGACGTAACTCAACTTGATATTTAACTACCCACCCCGTAGCATCGTTCATCTTTTCATAAACGTTTAATTTAGTACTTTCGACCCAACATTCATCCACTAAATATAAACGACCATTCGATTCCCCAAAGTAATAAGCAGACGATACATTGCCACAAAATAGCTTGCGGCGTGCCGATTTCATTTGAATCGGTAATCCCAACTTTTGAAACTTTTCGACGTCCAACTTAAAACAATACCACGAATCAACATGATTGTCAATAGGAGACCAATAAATCCCCTCATTCATATACACTCCGCCCGTTAAATGTGGCATGTATTTAGACGTATCCAACGTTTCTTCCGATATCTTCCATCTCTTGGTCTCAGAAGAGTAGATTAGAACGTGTAATCGCATTAGATTGACGTTACGATATATACAAACAATTTTGTAACGCTTACAATCAGTTGGATTAACTGCAAGACACATGAAAGGGTTACTGTTATGAACTTCAGCAAGACTTTTCTTGACAGTTGGACAAGCTGGATGATTAACTGCAAGACCCGTGAACGGGTTATTGTTATGATATACAACAAGAATTTGCTTGACAGATGGAATCGTTTGATACTGATTAGTGGTTGGATTAAAGACATAGTAGATACGAGTACGTTGTTTTTCGCTCCCTGTTTTGTTACATTGTTTTTCACTCCCTGTTTCGCTACATTGTTTTTCGCTCCCTGTTTCGCTACAGCAAAGGAGTAAACCGTTACAAGATTGAACGATTGTACTGCCATGTGGACTACGGAAGGGACGAAGGTTGTTCTTTCCGTTTCTAAAATCAAACGGAAAATAAAAATCGCCGTGAAAAAGACCACGAACAGATGACATGTTTTGAAGATACACAAACTATAAGATACAGTCGAATGATTTTGAGAACTAGAAAACTGTAATTTGCAAATCGAATTGTGTTTGTATCGTGAAGTAGGAAGGGGTTTTATAGCCTTCAGGAACAGCGCGCCTTGGACTAATTATTTTACTTGATCCTTAAATTTTACTTGATCACCAAGTTGAGCTTGACCTCTAAGTTTTACTTGGTAACTAAATTTGCATGATTTTTCCTCATAATTAGGAAATAACCCAACACTTAGCTGCTAGTTCAGTTCTTTAGTAAGTCTTCGTTACGAAGAATAAATAAATTGACATTATTATTACATAATACTAATAGACACCCACCATATTAGTGTTGTTGCAATTCAGAATGTTTACATAATACTGCTAGAGTAATAGACACTCATATTAGTGTCGTTGCAATTTAAATGTATGTAATTTTATACTTAGCATTCACACTACCATTTTCTATTCTTTTAATCTTTAAGGTTTCAAACTTCTTTTTGTTATTTTGTCTTACTAAACAATTTTGATTTGCTATTTTCTATATACAAACCCGTTATCAAGTTTTATTAAACGCGTAAATTTGACCAATTCCCAATGGATGGATTGGTACAGCTCATGTTCTGGGTGCATGAGATTGCGATATCTCATGAGTTCGAATCTCGTTGGGTTTTTTCCCACAACGTAATATGCTCTACTGTTGATTATGAGTTTCCCCTGAAATATATGTACTCATGATATTGATATGATCATGTAGTTCCACTAATGGTCGGTCGTTCCTAACCGCCGTAAAAAAAGTTACTCCGTATAAAAAAAAAAAAAAAAAACGTAATAACCAGCCCGCATCAACACGCGGGTTATCCTTACCTCATTTAATAACATTTAAACACTTGGTAACATGAACTTATTTTTATAACATTTAAAATTAAATTACTATAATTATCATTTGTTTGATTTCTGTATACAATATTGTCACCCTAAAATTTCCAACATGTAATAACAAACTTCCATATATTTGAAAACAGAACAACATTATCAATTTTTCATATTTTAAAATACAAACGTACAGTGGTAAAATAAATACACATAAAATCAATCTTAACAAACTATATTATATTTAAATTTCACATAAGCAAACATTATGGACGTATTTCACGGTAAATAAATATTATCAAAAAATCATCTATTGTAGCAGCATATTATACGCAATTATGTATTTTGTATCATCTACATAATCGCCAAATTTGAATCAATATTATCTTCCAATTAAAACCAATTCTTCTATTTTATAGCCCAAGTAAAATAATACTCCTTCCAAAACAACATAAGCTCCTCAATACCTTCCTAATGAAAGATGGTTTCACTATATCCACGTGGTTAGCCGCGCGTACGGCGGTCACTGCTCTGACACTTGTAAAAAGTTTTATGTCGCATATATTACTATATAATCTCCAAAAAGATATTTTAACATTAATGAATCTAAAATAACCAAATAAACAATAATTCGTTTTACGTACCAAAAATATTACAATTGTAGGCAAAACGTATAGTAGTTTTGATTTGTTTCTTTTGAGTATATACTAAGTTATCATTATTTATTATAACTATGATACATAATAATTAACAAGAGAAATGGTCAATCGTGCTTCGCGGCGGTAAAATTACGAAAGGTGTAGTTGCATTGTACTTCATATAAAACTAAGCAACTCTTAGTTTGTAGTTACAAAACTATACATTGATTGTTAGGTTGTTGAGAGATATCACTCTTTACTAAAGAGAATGCCATATGATGGTGATCTTAACAACAGCTTCTTGACTTTCATCCTGAACATGTTTGGTACAATCTTATATTGACAATCTCATGATACTTTGCCCGTGTTACTACACAAAGAAACATAAGTGGACAACAGAATAGTGGTAATCACCGCTCAAAGAGAACTCCGAGAGTTCAGAGAGAAGTAGCTCTGTGTAATTGGCTCATCCAACCAGATCTACATTATTCCAAGCATAGTCTTAACATAAGCATAATTACCTTTCCCTAACCCAACACTGATATCTTGGTCAACATTTCCCTGATTCGCATACTCCGGATATCCTTCCACTTATTTACTTTTCCGCACTTAGGACTTTTAACTTAAACCAACTACTATCTTTTATCCAGGTAATTTAACTAAAAGACAATTATCTACTTGATCTTCAATTCGTTAATCCATAAAAAAAAACACGACACTAGGTTAACTTACACCTTTTACACCTTAGAAAGTAAAAGTAACTTTAGGCCTAATGTGTGCTACCGAACCGGACATCCTGCGACCTAACGACACCGCACAAATAAAACCGTCCGTTAGTAGCATATCAATATGACAATATGATTCTTTGCAATAATATGTTTCTTTGCAATTGTATTAGATGTTTAATATGTTAAAACGAATTATTGTCTTATAGGTTACGTTAACTGCTTTGCTTTAATATATTCTTATTAGAATATATAATTGGATGCTACAAAAAAGTTTTACGTAAACGAGGGGTGGCAGCCGCAACGCGCGGGTGACCACCCTGCTTGTTTTCATTATTAGGATTCACTAATTAATATGATAGTAATATGGTTAATGAGAAGTGACACATGTTATATTAGTTATATACTCCTACAGGTGAACATTGAACCTAAAACGTAACATGAATATACAATGACTATAGGAATAGGTGAACATTGAACCTAAAACGTAGCATGAATATACAATGACTATATAATTACATGTATACATATGTAACATAATTTAAGCCAATGGGGCTTTGCCTCATTGGTCACCATGTTAACATGGTGTTCGAGGAGACCAGGGTTCGAGTCTCGGGGGGGGGGGATTTTCGTGAATTAACTTCTAACCACTAACATTGCCTTTCAAAAAAAAAAAAAAAAAAAAAAAAAAAAAAAAAAAAAAAAAAAAAATTTAAGACAACAATTGAAGCTATACCCGTTCAGGCATTCACTTAGATGGTAAGTGAGGGGTCAAACATGTTACTATTCAGATCCTATTAATGAGATTAAAGAATTATTAAGTGAACGGAGACACTAATGATGAAGCAACATTTAAAGCAGAGATGTTCATTTTCTCAAGTTCAGGCTAATAATAAAAAGTCAGTTACATAGTAAATGAAATTAATTAATGAGATGACTAAGCTAAATGATTAAAGAAAACTCAAAAAGTCAGGTCTAAAACTAATGATTAATGGAACCCAAATAAAATAAGAGGCAATAACTAACAATCAGGTAACCATCATAAAGTAGTCACACTTTTAATATAAAAATTTAGTATGGACTTGGTAACTAATGAATGGATTAAGACTAATAAAACAAATGAATGGATTAAGACTAATAAAACAAACACCGATAAAACTCGATTAGAAATAGATAACACAGTACACTGGAAATAACGGATGTGATATTGTGCTTAAACATCCACTACTTTTTAACCATTTATGCTGGTTAAGTTCTTTCCATAATATAAAAAAAATAACCCAATGCAATGAAGATATACGGATATGATACTAACCTTGAGCCTCCACTACTTTTTACTCATTTGTGTTGGCTTAGTACTTTCCATAATTTGTAGGAATACGAAATATTTGCAACTTACTACTTCAAATATTATAGGTAACATAATATATTTTTTAAGATTGCATTACAATCATAAAAGATCTAACCTGCACATTCCAACAATAAATGATCAAATTCCACCACCAATCCCAACTATGAATCTTGTTACATATGTCATTACAAATGTTTGGAGACAAAATTTATCAATATGAATATATAATATCTACTAATATGAATATAAAATTTTCAAAATAATGTATAGGTGAATATATATGCAAATACAATGAAATGACTAATAATTCTAAACCAAAATAATTAAACCGACAAATAAAATGAAATGTAAGAGAGAGACCTCTACTCACATGTTTCATTAGACTTTTTTTTTTTTTTTGAAAAGCAAACAATATATTAAACTCGAAACATATACAAAGTTTGAGCCAAAACGGCTCAAGCAATTTACAATCCCGACAAGTTGCAAAGTGAGCAACCAAAATCTAAACTAAGCACATTCTACGTTCCCGACAAAACCAACTAATTAAGATAAGTGTTGGGATTACATAACCAAGTCAACCAATCTATTTTCCGACCTCTAACTCGATGGGAAATCCACTCAAAAGCCTTTACTTGAATCTCGTTTATTGCCACCGGAATGCACCAACCTTTTCCTCGAAAAACAACATTATTCCTATTTACCCAAATAAGATAAGCACAAACCCACACTACCGCTTGCCACATCCGCTTCCCATTCTCTGTCAAATTATTCGGACCATCCCCACATAGAATTTCGTTCATACTAAGGTTAGGTATTGAGCCTAAACCCCACCATGAGAAGATCCGATTCCAAATATCCAGAGATTTATTGCATCTAAGTAAGGAATGGTCAACGGTCTCGATATCGCCATCACATAACGGACAACGAACGGTGTCTAAGTCTATACCTCGCTTATCTAGTTCATTCCTAACGGGGAGACGTTTTTGAAGAGCCCTCCAAACAAATATTCCAATTTTCTTCGGTAATAAACTATTCCGCATAGTAACGAACGAGGAGGAGGAACCCGTATAGAAATGAACATAAATAATTGAAGTAAGACTTTTAACCGTAAAGTTACCGTTAGATGTGAGTGTCCATTTCCACTCATCTTGTTTGTCTCGATCAAAGTCGTAGTCCCCGATTATTTTTTCCAATTCTGTCAGCTCATCCGTACAACGTCCCCTTGGTTCGCGAGTCCATTCTGCCTTTAGCTTCGGCCCATCAGCAGCCCAGTCAATTCTGTCCCGAACCAGTACCTGATCATCCATATCGAGTCTGTGTAATCTTGGAAAGAGTGTGCATAATCGTCCTTTGCCCGACCAATTCTCGTTCCAGAATTTTGTTGAAGATCCATCGCCAACTTTCTTGTAAAAAGAGTCCCAGAATGGAATTCCTAACTCAGTAATCTCGGTACCTGCCAAAAGGATATCACGCCAAACACTCGGACTTAGGGATCGAATTTCTTCAACCCCTAGATCCAAGCCACCGTTATGCCCATAAATACTACGAATAATATTGCACCAAAGGGAGTTGGTTTCGGTTAAAAACCTCCACCACCATTTCCCCAAGAGAGCCAAATTTTTGTGTTTTAGAAGACCCAAATTTAGCCCTCCCGAATCAAAAGGTGAAACAACTTTTTCCCATTTAACCCACGAGATTTTATGACTCGTATCCGACCCGCCCCAAAAGAACACTCTTCTCAAATTTTCTAATATTTTTAACACACATTTCGGAGCACGAAAGAGAGAGAAGAAATACAATGGAAGAGTATTTAGGATCGATTTGATTAGCACAATTCTTCCTCCGGATGACAACGATCTCATTTTCCAACTCGAAAGCCTTGCTTTAATTTTCTCCACCACAATATCCCAATTCCTTTGTTTAGACATTTTCTCACCAATAGGTAGCCCTAAATATGTAAAAGGGAAACTACCAACTTTGCACCCTAGACAACATGCCACATGGTTAATTTCTTCCGAACTAACTCCAATACCATAAAGGCAACTTTTATTGAAATTCACTTTTAACCCGGACGCCAATTCAAAGCAATTTAGAAGATTTTGGAGGCTATAAGCATTCGATCTACTCCATTCCCCAATAAAGATAGTATCGTCGGCGTATTGTAAATGGGAAATCGGAACTCTATTATCCCCAATTTCAACACCTTTGAAGAGTCCCTTTTCGGTAGCCATTTTCGACATAATGTTCAATCCTTCACCGGCTAGGATAAAGAGAAAAGGTGACAACGGGTCACCTTGCCTAATTCCCCTACCAAGTGAAAATTCACTAGTAGGAGAACCATTAACTAATACCGAGATAGATGCGGATTCTAGGCATGATCGAATCCAATTTATCCACTTAGAACCAAACCCCATGCATTTCATAACATCCAACAAGAACTCCCAATTGAGGCAATCGAAAGCCTTCTCGAAATCTACTTTGAAGAGAATGCTTTTCCTTTTTCTTGCACGCAAGTAATCTATGCTCTCGTTAACGATTAAGGCCCCGTCTAGAATAAATCTACCCTTAATGAATGCGCTTTGTTCCGAACCTACAAGAGACGGGATCACTTTCTTTAACCTGTTAGAAAGTACTTTAGCAATGATTTTGTAGTAACTACCGATCAAGCTAATTGGTCGGTAATCACTAAGGTTAAGAGGATCCGTCTTTTTAGGGATGAGACAAATAAAAGAAGCATTACAACCTTTCGATATTTCACCATTTTCTCAAAACCACCGAATTGCCAAAATAAGATCATCTTTGATTAATTCCCAATATTTTTTGAAGAACCTCATGTTGAAACCGTCCGGACCCGGTGCCTTATTACCACCACAACCGAAAACCGCATTCTTTATTTCTGACTCTTCAAAAGGCAGTTCTAACATCTCATACTTTTCTGTCGATAACGAAGGGCATATGAGATCCTCAATACTTGGCCGTAAGGAGTCAGGCTCCTCGAATACCCGCTTAAAATGGTTAAGAGCAGCTTCCTTAATGTCCGGGGGAGAATCATTCCACACACCATTTATAGTTAGACCCCGAATATTCCTTTGATTGTTATTCCTACGAATGATGTTGTGAAAGTATTTAGTGTTCTCGTCGCCGTCCATAATCCATTTAACCCGGGATTTTTGCTTAAGCATTCTTGTCTTTAGCCTCTCTTTTTCTATCCACTTTTTTCTAGAATCCCTCCATAAGGCTTGCTCATTTTCAGTAAGTAGGCACGTCTCAGCTTTAATCTCTAAACCATTTGTGATATTTTTCAAATCTTCAATCTCACCATCGATGCCTTTAAATTTACAACTCCACTCACGTAAGGCACTCTTCACATTCTTTAGTTTATCTCGAAACAAACAATCTTTTCTATTGGTACATTGAATCGGTTTGTTCCATGCCTCTCTTATAAGGTCATCAACCTCCTCATCTTCTAGCCAAGCATCAAAAATTTTGAAAGGTTTAGGACCGAAGTTTCTATCCTCGTCTTTTAGGACAATAGGACAATGATCCGAAAGATTTCTATCCAAAACAACCGCCGTGAGATTATTCCAAAGATTAAAGAATCTCTCGTTCACCAAAAAACGGTCAAGCTTGCTAAATTTTATCCCATCATCACTTACCCTCGTAAAATTCCTACCACCCATCGGGATCTCTAACAAACTATTATTAGAGATAAACTCGTTAAAACGTCTAGCTCTATATTCAACAAAATCACAATTAAATCCCTCTGACTCGCTTCTTACTTCATTGAAATCTCCACAAAGGATAACGGCATCATTAAAATTTGCTAACATGACAGACAATTCATTCCATAACCGGACCTTCTTATCATCATCGTGTGGACCATGTACGTTGATAACATTCAAACCTTCCCCTGAATCTATCCATTTTCCTTGAACACCTAAAACCCGATCAACATTAAATCTGATAACATCAATCGCCTCAAAACAATTGGTATCCCAAATAAGGAGTTGACCTCCAGCCAGTCCAACCTTTGCTAATTGGATAAAATTACAATCTGCCTCACCCCACAAGTTTTGAATCCATCTATCATCAACAATATTAAGTCTCGTTTCCTGTAACGCTAAAAAGCTAGGCCTTTCTTTGCGTATAAGCCTTTTAACCCAACCCATCTTATCATCAGGGCCCCCGATCCCAAAACCTCTAATGTTAATAGACATAAACTTCATTGAAACCAGCAATAACGATAAAAAACATGACAAAACTTCCTAATTGGAAGGGCCTTTTGCCTTCCACTTGAGTCCTAACCTGCAACCATAATCGTGAACCCCAATAGAGTACACAGATGTAGATGAATCACGATCACGAGAATTACCTTTAGAAGCCCCAGCAGCTGTTGAACATTTGTCAATTTTGGCACACGATGTACAATTAGATCGTAATGGTTTATCTCCCGGTTTTGATTTTCTCGCTTGACTTTTGATATTTAGAAATCTTGAGGTTGTTTTCCATCGTCTTACACTTGACCAGCAACAATTACGCCTTGAATCCTTATTCGCACCTACTTTTTTTGATGCCGACATGGTAGAGACAGACATTCCGTTATGCGATTGAGAAACTTTGGTCTGGATAACTTTTGGTTTGGGAGCAGGTTTACGAATTGAAGGGGGTTTGGGGGTATTAACTGATTCGACCGACAGTTCTATGTTATCTCCGTTTGCATTCAAAATTGGGTTTTCTTCACACGGCCTGCTATCACTTGGATTACCTGGGCTATTGCTTTCACAACGAATTGGGCTATTATTCATTTCATGGCCCATCTGAGGGTTATCTGGGCCCAATGAAAATACCATGTTAGTATCCTGGACTTTACTTGTTGGGCTAGTTGATTTATGAGTGTGGGCCGAAGTTAAATCATCACCCACATTGAGGCGATTGTTGAAACTGGAAATAGGAGAAAAAGCTAATCTATCGCCGTTCGCATGCTCTTCGAAATTTGCACAGCCGTCACTTTTATTAGTCTCATTAGCTAATCTATCGCCGTTTGCATGCTCTTCGAAATTTGCACAGCCGTCACTTTTATTAGTCTCATTATTACTTCTCTCTTGGAACAAGTTACCTAGACCAAAACAACGTGACTCTCCATCTTCATCATTTAATGCTCCCGTCTTTTGCTTTTCACCGGAAACAGGATCACACTTAACCGGAGTCCGGTCATTGATCGGAGATCTAACAAGTTCTTCCTCGAAGTCTGACTCTTCATGAATGAAACTGCTATCATCTTCCGAATTATCAAAAGTGTCTTCCACGAATTCATCCTCATCGTTATCATTGATATGCTCATCTTCAGTATTATCTTCTTCTTCTTCAACAAAAAGTTTCCCATCTTCCAAGCACATATCAATATCTCTTGACTTATCTTCTTCTACATAAACCATAGTGGTTTTATTCCTTATCATTACTTCAACAGCTTCACCAATTTTTGATCGAACAACCGTATTAACAAGGACCCAACCATGATTTAGATTTTGATTCCCTTGCGTTAATTCACAATTTTCAGTCTCAATAACACTCCCCCAGGACTTAGCAATAGAGATGAAAATTTGAGAATCCCAGACCGTTGCAGGTACCCAGCTAATTTTTAGCCAAACCAATCTGCTTTGTAACCAATCGTTATGGTCTTTGAAATACCCACAACTACTGCACCATCGATATATTCCATGATCTTTGTTTGAAAGGATATTCTCAGCCTCAACAGAAGACTTAAAAATCCAAAGGATTTCTAAACCCCCAAGATATTTAATATCACAGGCAACCATACCTTCCGCTTTACTCAACTCGATAATCTGCTTAAGGAACTTCCAGTCTTTTAGTGAGCCAATGATAGATCTAGACCTCCCAAACGGATGTGATATGAGGCAAGAATCTTTAACAACAATTTTCCTGATTTTGCCCTCACCATGAATAACGTGCTCGCTATGTTTTTTGTTTAATTTATCTCTCAAATCAGCATGCCCCTTCAACTTCTCTCTTAAATCAAACTTTTGATTGAAAACAACACTGTTATATGGCCTGTGATCCCTGACACTAAAGTTAGCATGAGATGTATTACCTTTGTTACTCCTTTCTCGAAGATTATTTGCCCGAACATTATCCCTTCTCTCATGAGCCTTGAATACCTTAATCTGGAAACCCTCCTCGAAACAGATCTTGCTTAGAGCTAATAGCATTGTATCAGCATCATTAACGTGAGCAAATCTGGCGAAGGCGAAACGGTGACCCCCTTTCAATCGCTTCCCAGCTAGGTATACATCACGAATATCACCAAACGGTTTAAAGGTCCTCCATAAATCCGTAACATTCCAACTTTCGGGGAAGTTGAAAAACATGAACGAAGTCAAATGAATTCCGAATAGGCCTCTCAAACGATCCTGAAATCTTCCATTGAATCGATCCCTTTGCTTCTTCGGTTGATTAACAATCTTTTTGAAATGATCTCTTTCTCCGTTTATTGAAGGAAGTTGTAAACATATTCAGGATTAGTAAATTACCAACAACAAAAAAAAAAAAAAAAAGTTAAAGAGTTGGTTTATATAATCTAATTGGAAAACCTTTTGTGCTTCCATACATCTTTACACTTCTTATTATGTAACTTAAATATAAATTTAATTTAATGTAACTGATCATTATTAATGCCAATTACTGATGAAATGATAGTGAAGCGATTGAGTTCACTTTAATAAATCATTGCATTACGGTTATAACTTAAATTAACTTTTTAACCATAATTTTCTTTTTTATTACTATTTTTACTTTATATATATGAGTTAAATATATATTTACTAGCCTTTAAGAGCCCGTGTGTTGCACGGTTGGCTCTATTATGTTTAGTGTTAATACATTAAGTATTGATGCTTGTATGTAAAAAAACAATTTAAATAAAACATAACAGTAGCTATGAATACCAAACATAGTTATTGAACAAATCAAATGCAAAAACATTTTTGAATGATTTTAATAAACATCAATATAGGTAGAAAGCGTGTTCGTCGAAATTGTAGGTGAATATCCAAGTTGTTCCATACTTTAAACGATTTTCTTTTCAGAACTGATGAAAACCGTATGTAACTGAGATGTTTGGCTTTGGCCTTGAATTTTCTTGTTTCAGCCGCCATTTGTATTTCTTCCTTGCTAAATTATAACATGAAACACTTTTTCCACTTCGTAGTCCAGGTAGTAACATCAACTCTTTTGGAAGACGCTTAAAAAAAAGCAACTTTTATTTAATATCATACATAAGAAAATGAAACTGCAATATAAGTAATGTTTGTTAAATTATTTGTAAGAATAATTGGTTTATCAATTATGTAGAATTTTGCAATATGAAATAGATGTAATAGTGGACTTACTAATACACGACCTCGTGGTACCGTAATGTTGCAATCATAAGTTTTAACCTCATATTGTAAGAAGTCAGGATTGTACATTTCCCCAAGAAGTGCAGTTGATATGTTTTTCTTTTCATCGCCAACTTCATTATAAATGATTAATTCTATATTCGAAAAGTAAGTGCATATAAAATAACTCTATCTCCCCGATTTAATTGTAAGTCAGAAATTAACTCTTGCCAGCCTTCACGAAATATCAATTTTTCTTGAATCATAGACATTGGTAAACATTTTTTGTACGTACCGTTATAGTGAATCCACACATGATCTTGTGGGCTTTTTCTTCCCTTATATGCAGATTTAAATTTTTTAGCCATAGTCTGTTAAATAATAATAATATGTTAGTTTATTGTAAAAAATAATACACAATTTTAAAAACAAACAATGTATAGAAACACAGAAATGATGGTAATATTTTTAAATAGTCTATTACAATATTAATATTAAATATGTGAATGCAAAATTTAAAAATTGATTTTTAATTTTTTTTGTATGTGAATTTACGTATTTATCAATAAAGTACATACCAGAACGTTAACGTTGGATCCATCTACAATCTGCATAAATGATGAGAATCTCCTGTAATGGGCGTTTTCGAACAATTTTAGCTACAATTCTGTAACTTTTACCCAATTTTTGGTGATATTGAACCAGTTCTTTGGAGCCATTGTTCTTTTCGAATAGATAACTAACTCATAATTGAATATGTCAATAGCTGTAATATAGAGAATGTCAGACATTTTAATTTTAAGATCGGTAATGATTTTGCCGAATCCTTCACCGAGAAATAAAGTGAGATCGTGTATGCTGAAAGCCACTTCAGACTTATAGCCTTGTAAAGTGTGGAGCCAAACGTTTTGTGTAGGCAATATCTCATGATAATATTCGCGAAACCAAGATAATGGCAGAGGCTGTATAAAAAAGACATTTTTTGTATTAAAAGACAATTGTATATGACACTGAACAATAAATAAATACAGTATAATATAAATGTAAAGATTCAACATTAACAATACCACTAATATATCATCTAAACGGGAGAATGTGTGGATGAATGACGGGCGATGCAACTTGCTTTGCTCGTTCGACATTGAATCTGTAAAATTTGCTAATTGGTTAATGTGCAGCATTAATAAAATGTACATTTTTGGGCCAGGTATCTGTTTTACATTAGTTGAATTGTTTGAATATGTTGTTCTAACATACATGTATAATAAAAGAAATAATGCTAATAAACTGAATTTATTGAAGTTTTGTGTATTAAGAAGTACTCGCATTTTTAATAGAATTTCATTTTCTAACAGAAACAAAGAATTGATGTGTAACAGTTTTACAGATTTTACATTATTAGAAGATTAACTCAATCATTTGATAAGTAATTTATAAATATAAATAGTAAAGTGAAATAAACTGGGGTTCACAAAAAAAATAAAAAAGTGTTATATTCATAGCATATATGTTTATATGTTTTTGTAAATTCAAATTGAAGATGCTTTTGTAAATTCAAATTGAAGATGCTGAAACATAAAAAGTATAACATCTAACAACTAAATACATAATATTGAACAAACATAATGATAAGTCTTACATATTCATATAATCATGATTATTTTCGGTTGTTTGTAGTTCACAATAATTATAGGTAATCAGTTTAGTGGATTACTTTGTGAATTAAAATCATTTATACATGGAAGTTCAAACAATTCGTACATAAACAGATAACTTTAAAGGAATGAATAAAACATACTTGACTAAAATATGACAGGTTATTGTTACCGAGTGTTGTCGAGTTTGATCAGTTTGTTTAGTACGTATGTAGACGATGGCGCTTAACAGAGTACTGTAGAGGACGACGACGGTTTTACATAACATGAAGGTTTACAGTCGATTGAACTGCCTAGCGTTGTTAGGGTTTTTTGTTGAATAGGTATTTGTTTTAATGAGGCGGTTCATAAAGTAAGTTGTTTTTTTTGATGATTGGGCCAAATTAGGTAGTTGGGCTAACAATTTTAAATAATGGACACTTGTAGCTTAATTACGTTTTAGTTATGTAATGGACCATTTTCTAATCTGAAGGTTTGTAAACATGTAACTACACTTAAGTATTAAATTTCATAACTTACTATTGACTAAATAATCAATTAGGTGATGAACTTGAAGTTGATAAACAAATTTAGAATCTGATAATAAAAACATTAAAATGAGTAATACAAAAGGATGTAATCAGAAAGCATGATAAATTCAATATCATTATAATGATGAACACAAAATTGTTGTAATTATTAACACAAAATGAGATAAACAGAAAGCATCGTTAATAGAAAATGATAAATAGAAAATGAAAGGTAAATATACAAAATCGTTAAAATGATGACAACAAAATAATGTAAAGAGAAAGTGTGATAAACAAGTAAATAAACTTAAGTCTTTAATCTCAGAACTTTGTTTTAAATACAAACTCATTTAAAAGATGAAGTTGAAATTGATAAACCAAAAACAGTAAGGAAATCACTTTCATAGCTTTATGTCAACCAATAATGATCTCTTTCTCCGTTTATTGAAGGAAGTTGTAAACATATTCAGGATTAGTAAATTACCAACAACAACAAAAAAAGTTAAAGAGTTGGTTTATATAATCTAATTGGAAAACCTTTTGTGCTTCCATACATCTTTACACTTCTTATTATGTAACTTAAATATAAATTTAATTTAATGTAACTGATCATTATTAATGCCAATTACTGATGAAATGATAGTGAAGCGATTGAGTTCACTTTAATAAATCATTGCATTACGGTTATAACTTAAATTAACTTTTTAATCATAATTTTCTTTTTTATTACTATTTTTACTTTATATATATGAGGTAAATATATATTTATTACACCATATTTAATAAGCTAGAGTCAAAATTTAGATATAGATAGATAAGGTTACCTTATTAAACTCCAAAAAACATCATATTCATATTTAAAGCTAATATAATCAGTTTTATCACAATGAATATCACCATCAATTGCAAAACCCCTCTCCCACCAAGTCTGTAAGTTCGCATGTAATTTGATTCAAATAATTGACATCACAAATCAACAAAAGGTTGCTACAAATCTAGTTTTGACTGTGTTTTAGCTATATGTATAAACATAAAAAAAATAAAAAATAGTATGAAAGTCGACTCACCTGTATTTATATTGTCGGATAGTCTATCATCACGTTCTCCAATCTTTGTGTCATTATATCATCACTCGTTGCAGCAACCACATTTGTTCCAAAACATTCTTCAACCCCCCCAACCACCCCCCCCCCCCACCCACCCACCCCAAGTAATGTAATGCACATATCCATAAGTAATATGTACATACATACAAACATGAATACAAATAGGCGGAAGGAAAATAATAAAATGTAACATACATATATACGTTCTTCATCAACTATCGCTTTTTTGTTTGAATTTTCTAATTTATAATTTATTTAGCAGGCAAAATATGTTAAATTAAGTTACTTCCAATATGTACTGCAGAACACCACCTTTAAGGCTATCTACTACTCATGGAAGCTCATATAATTAGTCTTACAAAAATTTAGTACAAAGAAATGTAAATATATACACAAATAGTGTTAAATCATGATTGATCATATTATTTGTTTTAATGAATCGGTACAAAGAACATAGATATAAATAGGGCTAAACCCTAACAATACAAGATGGGCTAGGCCCAAATACTAAACATATGGGCTAATATAATGGCTAACATCCCCCTGCAGTTGGAGCGGGAGTTCACCGAACACTCAAACTGGATCTGAACTCGTCAAATAAAGCAAACGGTAGGCCTTTGGTGAAGATGTCTGCAAACTGATATCTGGATGGAACATGTAGAACTCGAACCTGTCCTTGAGCAACCAAATCTCTGACAAAGTGAATGTCAATCTCGATGTGCTTGGTTCGCTGATGTTGAACCGGATTAGAGGAGAGATAGACAGAGCTGACATTATCGCAATAAACCAGTGTAGCGGATGTGAGAGGACAGTGAAGCTCGCGAAGTTGATTATTCATGACCCCGCGATATTCCGCTTCGGCACTTGAACGAGATGGAGTAAGCTGCCGCTTCGAGGACCATGAAAGGAGGTTATTACCAACAAAAACACAGTACCCTGAGGTGGAACGTCTGGTAGTAGGACACCCAGCCCAATCAGCATCAGAGTAGGCAACTAATGTGGTGTGGGACGATGCATATAACACTAATCCCATGTCTGGAGTCCCTTGAACATAGCGAAGGATCTGTTTAAGAGCATGCAAGTGTTACTCTCGAGGATCATGCATGAACAAACAAATCTGCTGAACAGCGTAAGTTATGTCTGGACGAGTGAAGGTGAGGTACTGTAATGCACCTGCAAGGCTGCGATATAGGGTTGGATCATGTACAGAGGGGCCATGAGTGGTGAGCTTAGCGCCCGGCTCAACTGGGGTCCTGCATGGTTGACACGTGGTCATGCCTGCCCGCTCAAGAATCTCAATGGCATACTATTTTTGGGAGAGAAACATCCCAGAGGTGGTGCGTGAGGCAGAGATGCCAAGAAAATAGTTCAGTGGGCCAAGGTCAGTCATAGCAAATTCCGTATGTAAGGAATTGATGATCCGCTGAAGTAAACTAGTCGAGGAAGCTGTCAAAACAATATCATCCACATACAGAAGAAGGTAAGCAGTGTCAGATCCCTGTCGATAAATAAATAAAGAAGTATCACAGCAACTATGATGGAAGCCAAGACGCTGAGCATATCCTGCAAAGCGCTGAAACCACGCACGTGGGGCCTGTTTGAGGCCATATAAAGATTTCTGTAGTAAGCAGACATGATCGGGGTATCTGGGATCCCGAAACCCCGGAGGCTGGTGCATATAAACCGACTCGGAAAGCTGTCCATGAAGAAAAGCATTTTTGACATCTAGCTGATGAACATGCCAGTTTCGAGAAATCGCTAAGCTGAGGACTGTGCGAATGGTGGCCGGTTTAACAACCGGACTAAAAGTCTCATCACAATCAATACCAATCTGCTGACTGCGACCATTAGCGACTAATCGAGCCTTATACCTGCTTAAGTTACCGTCTGCATTAAACTTGTGCTTAAATAGCCACATGGAGCGAACTATGTTCGTGTCCGATGGGCGAGGCACGAGTTTCCAAGTACTATTGTTAATTAAAGCATTATATTAGTCAGTCATAGCTTGTTTCCAGTTAGTATCAAGGAGAGCGTCAGGGTAAGAGCGGGGAATAGGAGATATAACAGAGGTGTGAAGATTAAGACGTTGGACAGGTTTCGTGGTGCCTAGTCTAGTACGTGTGATCATGGGATGAGTGGACTGAGAGGTGTTAGTGGTAGTAGCCTCATTGGGAGGAGGATGTGTCTCCGAGAGAGTAGTTTGCGTATTTTCGGTAGCCTCAGTCGGAGGAGGTTGTGTCTCCGGAAGAGTAGTTTGCGTATTTTCGGTAGTCTCAGTCGGAGGAGGCTGAGTCTCTGAGGTGGGAGCAGAGAGATGGAAGGATCGAGAGAAGAGGTTAGGAGGCGGATCCAGAAAGTCATAAGAAGGAGGTTGAGTAGGTGTCATTGAATCGAAAGGAAATGAGGTTTCGTCAAAGGTGACGTGACGTGACAATATGACTTTATTTGTGCTCAGGTCAAGACAACGGTAACCCCGGTGATTAGAGGGATACCCGAGAAAGATGCAAGGAGTGGAGCGAGGAGCGAGTTTATTTGTGGTGGTGAGATGGGGATAGCACAAGCAGCCGAAGATGCGAAGGTGGGAGTAGGTGGGTTTTTGTTTGTAAAGACGGGTATGTGGTATGTCATGATTGATAGCAGAAGAGGGGAGAAGATTAAGAAGATGAGCGGCCATGTGAAGAGCTTCCACCCAATAAGTTGGCGGAAGATGAGCTTGGCATAGAAGGGTGCAGATGAGGTTGTTGATGGTGCGGAGCATGCGTTCCGACTTACCATTTTGTTGAGATGTGTGAGGGCAGGAAAAGCGAAATTGAATGTCATTGGTTTGTAGGAGTTGATGAAATGCGGTGTTATTAAATTCACCACCGTTATCACATTGGAAGGCTTTGATTTCTTGTTTAAATTGAGTTTGTACAAATGCTCGGAATTGGATGAATTTAGTGATTGCATCAGATTTGTTGCGTAACGGAAAGACCCATACATAGTGTATGTAATGATCAAGAAAAATAATATAGTATTGGAAGCCACTAATGTTAGGAACAGGAGAAGTCCATAAATCAGAGTGGATAATATCAAAAGTTGCATTAACATTATTACTAGA
Organism: Rutidosis leptorrhynchoides; assembly: GCF_046630445.1. Lineage (NCBI taxonomy): Eukaryota > Viridiplantae > Streptophyta > Magnoliopsida > Asterales > Asteraceae > Rutidosis > Rutidosis leptorrhynchoides. Next base: position 154,186,330 of record NC_092333.1, read on the forward strand.
AACATAAAAAGGAAGGCGTATATGTTTTCCAAGTTGACATGCATGACATAAAACAGGAGACACGGTTTTATTACAAATAATATCTTTATTAGAGAGAAGTCTACGAAAAACATCATGTCCGGGATGTCCAAGACGTTGATGCCAGGTAACAGAACTGGTGAGGAGCGCATGGTGAATGGATTTTGAGACAGGAGGGGTGACTGGGTAGAGATCTCCGGTGCTGTCACAACGGAGGAGAAGGTGTCGAGTCATAAAATCTTTCACAGAGAAACCAAACTCGTCAAATTCAATAGAGACTTTATTATCACGGGTGAATTGACAAACGGATATGAGATTTTTGATAATATTAGGGGTAACTAAAACATTATTGAGGTGGAGAGGGCGGTGGAGGTTTGGAAGCATGCTATGACCAGTGTTAGTAATCGGAATTGTGTTACCATCACCAACAGCTACAGAAGGATAAATGCGATTATTAAAAATAGTACTCAGATTATTAATGCTAGAGGTAAGATGAGAAGACGCACCTGTATCCATGTTCCAAGTTGCGGAATCAAGATTCTGTAAAGTTGTGTTGAAAGCATGTTGTTGTGGTAGCCTAGCTTGATTGAGTTGGTTATATAACATAGGTGGAGGCCCAAGGATAGAACTTTGTTGGGCTCCTGGATACTCGTGGACATGTTGTACATGGCCTAAGCCATATTGAGCTAGCATCTTATTTTGGATTTCAATAATATAAAGTAGTTGAGCTTGCGATAGGGCACTGAATGGTTGCCAAATTCAATTGTCGTTGGTGACCATGTCTAATACTCAGTAACTAAAAGGGATTTAATATGAAAGAAAAGTGATTTTCTTTTCACAAATGCCTTGTCAGTCGATCACCAGTGCAAAATAGGGGTTTTTTAATTGCAATAAAAGATAAAGGAATCTCAAAGCAAATATCAAAAGCGCTATTAAAAAACTAAAGAAAAAACCCAGACTTTTTTTCTCTCAACTTCGGTTCTCGTGCCTAACGGCAATACACCGGATTTTTCATATCAACCTTTTCCGATCAAATCTGTACATCCAGTGATGTCTAATCCTAACAATTTTAAGCCAACTTTCCCCAATAACATCCCAATTCAGTCCAATTTACGACCTAATTTCAAAAGTAATCAATTTAAAAAACCTAATATCCCTTTTCAAAAGAAAACCACTGTCTTCATCGGAGGAATTTCCAAACTTTGTAATCAACTCTCAATCAAAAACGCCTTCAACCCTTTTGGTTCAATTGAAGGCATAGCATGGAAAATGAGGCGTAGCTTTGCATTCGTCAAATTCAATGAGGTGGCCTCGGCATCAATGGCCATCACTTATATGAATAATGTTCTGTTGAATGGTAGAATTATTCACGTGGGATATGCAAAGAAGGAGATGGTTATCAATGTTTTCAAACGGGCACAATCAGCTAATAAAGACGAACAAGTTAGACAGGATATCTTTCTTACTGTTGATACAGAGGTACGTAATAAGATGAAACTATCTGCTCTTATAATCGATAGAAATCCGATTACACCGGTCAAGCTTTTTAAATGGTTGAGAAGTAGAAACATCTCCATTGTTTCTGTTTCAACGTGGGGTGTGTTTGGCTTTATTGTCGAATGCAAAGATGCAGAGAGTTTTCAACGATTGATTATGGGCCCGACTAGAAACAAATTAGAATTCTTAAAGGTACAGCCCATGGACCAACGTTATTTAAAGTTCTCTAGGTTTACCCGTTTTGAAATTAAAGGAATTCCAGTCGAATTTGCCTCCATCGATTCAATTAACTTAGTTGTAGGCAATTTGGGCAGAGTTATTTGGGTTGATCCAAAATCAACAAGCTTGAAACATGCTGAATCTTTGTTTGCCTTGGTTAAAGTACATGATCCTGTTCCAATCCAACAATTGGTCACTATTAAGCTTTCAGAAACTGTTTCTTGTCGTGTTTGGGTTCAAGAATTCAATGAGAGGGTAACTATTGAAGCTGTTTCTGATGAGGTTATTGAAGAGTATAATTCACTTATCCAGTCTAATCAATATCCTTTATCTCCTACAATCGAAAAAGATCAATTTGATGATCCGGTCATTATTAGTGATGATGCATCTCATGTTATTTGTTCTTGTCCAGCAGTTATTGTAACGACCCGTACTTTTTCGATCATTCTATACTTATAAGAATAATATTTACATAAATTAAACCTTACCAACATGATAAGCAATCCAAATTGTTGAGACTTATGTTTCTGAAAAGAGTTTTACACAACGTTTGACCGTCTAGTTTGACCGATGATATCACGAACTATACAATATATGATAATTATACGTTTGTGTATATATATGTATATATACATATTTAACATGATTAAAGAATGTTTTAATACCTCATTTTATATTAATAACAACAAGTTATATGTGTATTTTGAAACTACTAACTTAAGTTTTCAAAACGATAACTATATGTAACGTTATTTGACATAAATACTTAAGACATATAATGTTTATACATATATTGTATAAGTAATGTATTTAATCACTTTTAAGAACTTAAATACATAAAATCATATAAGTGTATTCACAAAAGATAGCTATATTTGAATCCTCATTTCATTTTTCACAAAATTTCTATACGTATACCTAGAGTATTTGTACTCGTATCATACCTAGCTCCTATACGTATTTACTAATAGTAAATACACATCAAAATCACCACCTAACCAGCCATTATTCATGCCCTTAGAGCTAGGTAATTACTTTTGGATGATTACTTGACTAATTACAAAAATACAAACTAAAATTTTGTCATGTTATCCTTAAAGATCACATTTTTAGGAGTATATATGTATCATCATTTTTGATTCATTTTTACTTCAATCTCTTAACTAAAAACACACACTCTTTCTTACTCTCTAAACTCCATAACAATCCAGCAAAGTTCCATAAAGATCTAGCTTCAAAAACCATACTAAAACACCATACAAAAACCATACAAAAACACTTCAAGAAAACCCTCCAAGAACACCAACTTACTTCCAATCTTTCATCCACTTCCATCACCCTTTTGATTCTAGCTTCTTACTTCTCTTTTACAGCAACTTCATCCAAGGAACTTGAGGTAGAATCTATGTTCATAACCTTATTCAATTCATATATATATAGCTATCTTATTTTGTGGTACAAAAGTTTAACAACAAGAACATAGTTTGAATGTTTTCAAACTTGTTTGCAAACTAAATAGATCCTTCTAACTTAACTTTTAAAATACTTCAAGACATGTAACATAACTTATTTATATGTTAATTTAACAAGGTAAAACTTGGTTTTTCAAAGTATAAGTATTTTTGGAAAAATGGTCATTAAATGATTTTGTTGTAACAAAAATGTTTAACTTCATATGTTTCACTAATGTTTCACTTATGCCGTATGATTTTGAATACAAACCAAGGTATTTACAGTTCATAGTCTTAAAGAAGAACTCGATCCAAGAAGATGGCAATTTGAATCAACGAAAACGGATTTGTAACGAAGAAACTATGACCGAAACAAAATTGGTTATCCTAGATCATTTCAACTACGGGATCAATTGGAAAAAAATGATATAAATCACATATTTCTAAGATAACATGATATTTTATATATATGTACTTATAATTCAATTTTATATGGTTCAGGATCACCCGTAAACAATACGAGAAGATTAATCATAAGATCCCATGTTTGTACGCAACACGTCATTTGACAACACCGGTACTTTATGTACGCAACACGTCATTTGACAACACCGGTACCATGGGTCAAGATTAATCTCGACCAACACATATACGATGGGGTTTTATTGATTTCGTTGGGGGTTTTATTTATTTCATTGCGGGTATATTAAACATCTAAAAAATGAACCATTAAAATTGAATTACTAACATCGGACTGCTAACTACGGACTAAGGAATTATTCAAAGTATTAAAAGTATAACAAGTATATATTTATAACGTTTGTTTAAAAATGAAAACATATTGATATATTATATATGGATAGGTTCGTGATATCAACCGGAAGACCGAGTCAAAATATATATATCATCAAGACAAGAGTGAGTATATAGTCCCACTTTTAAACTCTAAATATTTCGGGATGAGAATACATGTATTTTATGTTTTACGTTATGGACACAAGTAACTGAAAAATATATTCTACGTTGAGTTGTACCACTGGCATACTTCCCTGTAGCTTGGTAACTAATATTTACAGCGGTATTGTAAACGCGAATCCTGTTGATAGATCTATCGGGCCTGACAACCCCAATCGGACTGGACGACCAGTATTCAACGGTTGCACAGTACTTCGTTTTGTGACTACACTTGGTACGGTGTAGTAAGATTTCATATTAAAGGGAATATGCGACGTGAAAATGTTAAGTATGGTTACCAAGTGCTCAACCACTTAGAATATTTTTATTGAAATGTTTATATACGAAATCTTGTGGTCTATATATATATATTGCTGCGCACTAAACCTATATCTCACCAACTTTATGTTGACGTTTTTAAACATGTTTATTCTCAGGTGATAATTAAAGCTTCCGCTGCATTATGTTGAATCTAAGCAGGATCATGCGTACTCATATTTGTGTCAAAAATAAAACTGCATATCCGAGGACGTGTGTTGTAAAATATGCTAGAAATCGTGTTGTTATTATCATTTGTAAAGTTTGTAAGTCGAAGATTATCGTTAAACGATAATCATCTTTTTATTGTCTAAAGCTTGTAACAAAAATAATGGTTTGGTTTGTAATGTATAATATATGCAGTTTTCCTTTTTAAAAATGTCGCATATAGAGGTCAATACCTCGCAATGAAATCATACGTTATCTAACACGTTCTTATGGTTAAGGACGGGTTATGACATGTGGTATCAGAGCGTTGGTCTTAGCGAACCAGGTCTGCATTAGTGTGTCTAACCGAGAAGCCGTTAGGATACATTAGTAAGTCTGGACTTTGACCGGGTCTGATTTAAAAAAAAAAAAAACCATTGCTTATCACTGTTGGTTAAAATTTATATGTAAATATTATATAAGTACTAATGGGTTAGTTGTTGTGTGATAGATGTCGAGCTCAAAAATTGTTATCACAATCAACGACTCCGAATCAGAATCTTCAGATGGCGTTCCAGTCGTTAACCTGTCCGATGACGAAAATGATATCCTTGGGGAAGACTCACAATTTCCGGATGAACCAACTATAGAAATATCGGAAAGTGAACCCGAGGAGGAAAGTGAACCCGAGGAGGAAAGTGAACCCGAGGAGGAAAGTGAACCCGAGGAGGAAAGTGAACCCGAGGAAGAAATACAGGAAATTACAAAAGACGAGTTCGAACTAGGAAAGAAACGAAAGGCTAATGAATTAGAAAATCCAAATCCCGAGTTTAATGAGAATGATGTGGCACCAATTCCACTCAACACTACCACCCCTATCCCCGCTATTCCTATTCGTTCTGTCCCGGCATCCAGTTCTTCAGTCCCACAGCCAAAATATAGGCAGACAGTTAGGATAAGCGTTAAGCAAATCTTTGTGTCTAAACGTCCTAGAAAATAGATCAAACGATGCGCTGCTGTGTCAAACCATGGAACCGAATAATGTTTTGTATAATATTAATAGTGTGGTTTGCTTAATGTTCGATGTAAGATAAGCATATGTAAAATATTGAAGTATGAAATGCAATAATTTTCCATGGTTAAGTATTATTTAGATTGTAGTAATTGATTCTGTACTAAGCTATTAAGTATGAACATTAACGGGTAGGTACTACCCAAGATATAATTATAAAACGCTAATAAGAAGAAAAGGCTTTTATAATAATACCTAGTTCATATTATTAATAAGCTATAATGTACTATAAATACACACTACATCTATAATAATCCATGTGAATAATTATTTTCTTTCATTAGGAAATGGCGCGATTGAATCGAATGACGGAACAAGAACTCGAGGAACTCATCAACCAGCGAGTGAACGACAGAATGTTATGGGTTGAGGCTGCAAGAGCTGCTGCAGTTAATCCAAATCCTCGTGTAGGATGCTCCTACAAGACGTTTCAAGCTTGCAAGCCATCATCATTCAGTGGAACGGAAGGACCTATCGGTTTAACCCGATGGATAGAAAAGATGGAGACGGTGTTCAAAATCAGCGGTTGTGATGAAAAAGACATGACCAAGTTTGCATCGTGCACTTTACAAGATAGTGCACTCACATGGTGGAAGAATTATGTGAAGGCGGTAGGAGGAGATGTAGCTTATGATACTCCATGGGAAGAATTCAAAGCAATGATAATCACCGAGTATTGTCCAAGGAATGAGGTTATTAAGTTAGAAGATGAGTTACGAAGTTTGAAGGTGGTTGGTACTGAAATCACCAACTACAACCAGCGATTCATGGAATTAGTTTTGCTATGTCCTGAATTGGTTCCAACCGAAGCACGGAAGATTGAAATGTACAAAGGTGGTTTGCCCAAAAAGGTCAAGGCAAACGTTACAGCATCGAAACCTAAGACAATTCATGAAGCTATAACCATGGCAAACGAGCTAATGGATCAGGTCATTTTGGACAAGAAAGCATTCAATACTGAGGTGAAGGTATTGGGGAACAAGAAAAAGTGGAATGGAAATTATGATCGAGGTAACCAACAACAATCTTTTAAGAAACAAGAAAACACGCAAGGTGCGGGTAGTGGTTTAAGCTTTGGTTATAAAGGACAAAATCCTTTATGCAACCGTTGCCACAAACATCACTTTGGTTACTGTAGTGTGTTATGCACCAAGTGTAATCGACAAGGTCATCTTGCGGAAGATTGTAAGGCTCTCGTTACAAATGGCAACAAGACTCCTGCCACCAACGCAAATAGAACTGCTTTGGCTAAAATTACTTGTTTTGGGTGTGGAAAACAAGGTCATTATAAGAGCCAGTGCCCGAATCAGAATGGCGGACCTGCACGTGGAAGAGCGTTTGTTATTAATGCTAGAGAGGCACGAGAAGACCCGGAACTTGTTACGGGTACGTTTACCATTAATAACTTATCAGCATCTATTTTATTTGATACTGGCGCCGATAGAAGTTACGTGTGTATAAATTTTTACACTAAATTGAATTGTTCATCATTACCTCTAGATGCTAAGTACTTGATTGAGTTAGCTAATGGTAAGCTAATTAAAGCCGATAAAATTTGTCGTGATTGTGAAATAAATCTAGCCGGAGAAACGTTTAAAATCGACTTAATACCCGTAGAATTAGGAGGTTTTGATGTAATAGTCGGCATGGACTGGATGTCCAAAATAGGAGCGGAAGTTGTTTGTGCCAAGAAGGCAATTCGTATTCCTGGTAAGGATAAAATGCCGGTGATGATTTACGGAGAGAAGGGTGATTCAAAGCTAAAACTCATTAGCTGTTTGAAAGCCAAGAAGTGTTTAGAAAAGGGATGTTACGCTATTTTAGCACATGTTAATAAAGTCGAAAAGAAAGAAAAGTGCATCAACGACGTGGCTGTGGCAAGAGATTTTCCTGAAGTTTTTCCGGAAGAATTGCCGGGATTACCTCCATTTAGATCGGTAGAATTTCAAATAGATTTAGTACCAGGAGCTGCACCAGTGGCTCGTGCTCCATATAGACTTGCACCGTCCGAGTTAAAAGAACTTCAAAGTCAGTTAAAAGAATTACTGGATCGTGGATTCATACGACCGAGTACTTCACCGTGGGGAGCTCCAATTTTGTTTGTTAAGAAGAAAGATGGATCTTTTAGGATGTGTATAGACTATCGTGAATTAAATAAGTTAACTATCAAGAATCGGTATCCACTACCGAGAATTGATGACTTATTTGATCAATTGCAAGGATCATGTGTTTATTCGAAAATCGACTTAAGATCGGGCTATCATCAACTACGCGTCAAAGAAGAGGACATTCCGAAAACTGCTTTTCGGACACGTTATGGTCATTACGAATTTTTGGTTATGCCGTTTGGATTGACGAATGCGCCAGCTGTATTCATGGACCTCATGAATCGAGTTTGTAGTCCGTATTTAGATAAGTTTGTTATCGTTTTCATTGATGATATTCTTATCTATTCCAAGAGTGAGCAAGAGCATGAAGAGCATTTAAGGTTGATACTGGAGTTGTTGAGAAAAGAACAACTTTATGCTAAATTTTCTAAGTGTGCTTTCTGGTTGAAAGAAGTACAATTTCTTGGCCACGTTGTTAGTAGCAAAGGAATTCAGGTTGATCCAGCAAAAATTGAAGCCATTGAAAAATGGGAGACTCCTAAGACACCAATGCAGATACGCCAATTTTTGGGTTTAGCCGGTTATTATAGAAGGTTTATTCAAGATTTTTCTCGAATAGCTAAGCCGTTGACAGCATTAACGCAAAAAGGGAAGAAATACGAATGGACCTCGGAGCAGGAGAACGCATTTCAATTATTGAAGAAGAAGTTAACTACGGCGCCTATTTTATCGTTACCTGAAGGGAACGATGATTTTGAAATATATTGTGACGCTTCGCGACAAGGTTTTGGTTGTGTTCTTATGCAACGAAAGAAAGTAATTGCATTTGCATCCCGACAATTGAAGATTCACGAGCGGAATTATACGACGCATGATCTAGAACTGGGAGCAGTCGTGTTTGCATTGAAGATGTGGAGACATTACTTGTATGGGGTTAAATTCACTGTGTTTACTGATCATAAAAGCCTTCAACATATTTTCGATCAAAAACAGCTGAACATGAGGCAACGTAGGTGGGTTGAGTTAATAAATGACTATGATTGTGAAATTCGTTATCATCCCGGGAAAGCGAACGTGGTGGCCGACGCTCTAAGCAGAAAGGAACGAGAACCAATTCGAGTACGAGCGATGAACATAAAAATTCGCATGAATCTCAACTCACAAATCAAAGAAGTTCAACGAGAAGCACTTACTAAAGAAAATATAGGAAATGAAATAATGAAGAAGTATGAGAAGCAACTCGTTATGCGGGAAGATGGAATTCGATATTTTGCAAATCGTATTTGGGTACCGAAGTTGGGTGGATTAAGGAAGTTGATATTGAACGAGGCACATAAGACAAGATATTCGATACATCCTGGAGTTGGAAAGATGTACCAAGATCTTAAGACGCATTATTGGTGGCCTAATTTAAAAACAGACGTTGCAACATATGTTGGGGAGTGTTTAACTTGTTCCAAGGTTAAAGCAGAACACCAGAAGCCGTCAGGGTTACTTCAACAACCAGAAATTCCAGAATGGAAATGGGACGGTATTACCATGGATTTCATCACGAAGTTACCAAAGACTGCCTGGGGATACGACACCATTTGGGTGATTGTTGATCGTCTCACCAAGTCTGCACATTTCTTGCCTATAAAGGAAACGGATAGAATGGAGAAACTATTACGATTGTATATAAAGGAAGTTGTTTCAAGACATGGAATACCTATTTCCATTATATCCGATCGTGATGGTAGATTTACCTCAAAGTTTTGGCAATCACTACAGAAGGCACTAGGAACTCGTTTGGATATGAGTACCGCATATCATCCGCAGACCGATGGGCAGAGTGAAAGAACAATTCAGACTCTTGAAGATATGCTCAGGGCATGTGTGATCGATTTTGGAAACGGATGGGATAAGTATCTACCGTTAGCAGAATTCTCGTATAATAATAGTTATCATGCGAGCATTGGAGCTGCACCATTCGAAGCATTGTATGGAAGGAAGTGTAGATCTCCTATCTGTTGGAATGAAGTAGGAGATCGACATTTAACTGGTCCCGAGATCATACATGAAACGACTGAGAAGATAGTGCAAATCAAGGAGAGATTGAAAACAGCCCGTAGTCGCCAAAAGAGCTACGCCGATGTTCGAAGGAAACCATTAGAGTTTCAGGTCGGGGACATGGTTATGCTAAAGGTGTCACCTTGGAAAGGTGTAATACGTTTCGGCAAAAGGGGTAAACTGAACCCAAGATACGTAGGCCCGTTTAAGATCATCGAACGCATTGGACCGGTAGCTTATCGACTCGAGTTACCACAACAACTCGCCGGAGTACATAATACCTTTCACGTCTCAAACCTTAAGAAGTGTCTTGCAAAGGAAGACCTCACCATTCCTCTTGAAGAAATCCATGTCGACGAGAAACTACAATTCGTCGAAGAACCAATCGAAATCATGGACCGTGAAGTTAAACAGCTCAAACAGAGTAATATACCGATTGTTAAGGTTCATTGGAATGCTAGCAGAGGTCCCGAGTTTACGTGGGAACGAGAGGATCAGATGAAGCAAAAGTATCCACACTTGTTTCTCGATGACGCAAAATAGGTACAATTTTAAAATTTCGGGACGAAATTTATTTAACGGGGAGGTAATGTAACGACCCGTACTTTTTCGATCATTCTATACTTATAAGAATAATATTTACATAAATTAAACCTTACCAACATGATAAGCAATCCAAATTGTTGAGACTTATGTTTCTGAAAAGAGTTTTACACAACGTTTGACCGTCTAGTTTGACCGATGATATCACGAACTATACAATATATGATAATTATACGTTTGTGTATATATATGTATATATACATATTTAACATGATTAAAGAATGTTTTAATACCTCATTTTATATTAATAACAACAAGTTATATGTGTATTTTGAAACTACTAACTTAAGTTTTCAAAACGATAACTATATGTAACGTTATTTGACATAAATACTTAAGACATATAATGTTTATACATATATTGTATAAGTAATGTATTTAATCACTTTTAAGAACTTAAATACATAAAATCATATAAGTGTATTCACAAAAGATAGCTATATTTGAATCCTCATTTCATTTTTCACAAAATTTCTATACGTATACCTAGAGTATTTGTACTCGTATCATACCTAGCTCCTATACGTATTTACTAATAGTAAATACACATCAAAATCACCACCTAACCAGCCATTATTCATGCCCTTAGAGCTAGGTAATTACTTTTGGATGATTACTTGACTAATTACAAAAATACAAACTAAAATTTTGTCATGTTATCCTTAAAGATCACATTTTTAGGAGTATATATGTATCATCATTTTTGATTCATTTTTACTTCAATCTCTTAACTAAAAACACACACTCTTTCTTACTCTCTAAACTCCATAACAATCCAGCAAAGTTCCATAAAGATCTAGCTTCAAAAACCATACTAAAACACCATACAAAAACCATACAAAAACACTTCAAGAAAACCCTCCAAGAACACCAACTTACTTCCAATCTTTCATCCACTTCCATCACCCTTTTGATTCTAGCTTCTTACTTCTCTTTTACAGCAACTTCATCCAAGGAACTTGAGGTAGAATCTATGTTCATAACCTTATTCAATTCATATATATATAGCTATCTTATTTTGTGGTACAAAAGTTTAACAACAAGAACATAGTTTGAATGTTTTCAAACTTGTTTGCAAACTAAATAGATCCTTCTAACTTAACTTTTAAAATACTTCAAGACATGTAACATAACTTATTTATATGTTAATTTAACAAGGTAAAACTTGGTTTTTCAAAGTATAAGTATTTTTGGAAAAATGGTCATTAAATGATTTTGTTGTAACAAAAATGTTTAACTTCATATGTTTCACTAATGTTTCACTTATGCCGTATGATTTTGAATACAAACCAAGGTATTTACAGTTCATAGTCTTAAAGAAGAACTCGATCCAAGAAGATGGCAATTTGAATCAACGAAAACGGATTTGTAACGAAGAAACTATGACCGAAACAAAATTGGTTATCCTAGATCATTTCAACTACGGGATCAATTGGAAAAAAATGATATAAATCACATATTTCTAAGATAACATGATATTTTATATATATGTACTTATAATTCAATTTTATATGGTTCAGGATCACCCGTAAACAATACGAGAAGATTAATCATAAGATCCCATGTTTGTACGCAACACGTCATTTGACAACACCGGTACTTTATGTACGCAACACGTCATTTGACAACACCGGTACCATGGGTCAAGATTAATCTCGACCAACACATATACGATGGGGTTTTATTGATTTCGTTGGGGGTTTTATTTATTTCATTGCGGGTATATTAAACATCTAAAAATGAACCATTAAAATTGAATTACTAACATCGGACTGCTAACTACGGACTAAGGAATTATTCAAAGTATTAAAAGTATAACAAGTATATATTTATAACGTTTGTTTAAAAATGAAAACATATTGATATATTATATATGGATAGGTTCGTGATATCAACCGGAAGACCGAGTCAAAATATATATATCATCAAGACAAGAGTGAGTATATAGTCCCACTTTTAAACTCTAAATATTTCGGGATGAGAATACATGTATTTTATGTTTTACGTTATGGACACAAGTAACTGAAAAATATATTCTACGTTGAGTTGTACCACTGGCATACTTCCCTGTAGCTTGGTAACTAATATTTACAGCGGTATTGTAAACGCGAATCCTGTTGATAGATCTATCGGGCCTGACAACCCCAATCGGACTGGACGACCAGTATTCAACGGTTGCACAGTACTTCGTTTTGTGACTACACTTGGTACGGTGTAGTAAGATTTCATATTAAAGGGAATATGCGACGTGAAAATGTTAAGTATGGTTACCAAGTGCTCAACCACTTAGAATATTTTTATTGAAATGTTTATATACGAAATCTTGTGGTCTATATATATATATTGCTGCGCACTAAACCTATATCTCACCAACTTTATGTTGACGTTTTTAAACATGTTTATTCTCAGGTGATAATTAAAGCTTCCGCTGCATTATGTTGAATCTAAGCAGGATCATGCGTACTCATATTTGTGTCAAAAATAAAACTGCATATCCGAGGACGTGTGTTGTAAAATATGCTAGAAATCGTGTTGTTATTATCATTTGTAAAGTTTGTAAGTCGAAGATTATCGTTAAACGATAATCATCTTTTTATTGTCTAAAGTTTGTAACAAAAATAATGGTTTGGTTTGTAATGTATAATATATGCAGTTTTCCTTTTTAAAAATGTCGCATATAGAGGTCAATACCTCGCAATGAAATCATACGTTATCTAACACGTTCTTATGGTTAAGGACGGGTTATGACAGTTATTGACCCAGGAGTGGTCAAACAAGATTATGTGGGCCCCAATTGTGCCGTTGAGGTTTGTACTCCTATAAAAAAAACAATTGCTAATGATGAAAATATGGGGAAATCATGTTTCCTCTTGTGGGGTCAAAGCTAAAAAAGCATATTTACACAATACTTTAGAAAGGGTCCAAAAAGCTATTTCGGTACAAAAATTCAAGGAAAAAGGTAAAGGTGCTATTAGACCTTTTCCAAATCTTGATAACTCTTGTCATGTCACTGAGTCTTGTAATGTTAACCTTTCTCCTCACAAAGTTAACTTTGATTTTCAAGAAGCTGAATTCCCTCCACTTTCTCCAAATAATAACAAATCACCCAACTCTCTTAATCCAACCTCCAGTCAAGTAAAAACACCAAATTCATGTAATGTTAATGGATGTAGATCATATTGTGATGTGATCCGAAAAAGGGGTGATGAGATCAAATTAAAAGTTGCAAAAGACAGCAAGTCAAATCTTGTTCTTAAAGAAGCACCTACTGTTCTTTTTGAAAGTAGAGAAGGATCCCCTTTGTTTGATACAGTACGTGAAATAAGAAATGAAATAGGTTAGGTCAACGAGTTGTCTTCTGTTGACCATGTTACAAACATCTCACAAAACCCAATTAGTGCAAAGAGATTAACTCACAAGGAAGAAATGACCAATTTTGGTATGTTTATGAAAAAAATGGCGGCGAAAGAGTTGCCAATTAAAACCTCAAAACCATGAGGCTTGCCTCGTGGAACACCCGCGGCCTTGGGAATATAGAAAAGGGTCGTATGGCGGGTTCAATGGTTAACAAATACCAACTTCAATTTTTAGCCATTCAAGAAACGATGGTAAAAAAAGTCAAACAACCAATTCTAAATTCTATTTGGAAGCACTTTGTCTTTCAAGAAGTACAAGTGAGTTCTAATGGAAGGTCAGGAGGACTTCTCTCAATTTGGCGTGACGCTTGTTTTACTCTTTTGAATCATTGGAGTAATAGATTTTGGATCGCCACTTTGTTAAGGTATACTCCCAATCAGAGAATAATCTTAATTATTAACGTTTATGCTCCTCAAAGTGAGCATGATAAATTGTTTGTGTGGAATCAATTAAGTGCTATTGCTAATCAGTGGTCGGGGCCTATTTGTTTGTTTGGTGACTTTAACTCGGTGTGTCATCAGGAAGAAAGATTTCGAGAGGTAATTGACCCATTAGCTGTTTCTAATTTTAATAACTTCATAATTTCGGCTAATGTGTTTGATCAAGCTCTTTGCAATGAAAAGTTTACTTGGGAGGGTCCCGATGGCAAAATGTCACGTATTGATCGGGTTATGGTTAATGTGTCTTGGCTAAGTTTGTTTCCGGATTCAATTCTAAAAGCCGGTTTGCAAAAACTTTCGAATCATAAGCCAATTATTTTGGGCAAAGAACTACAAGATTGGGGTCCCAAACCTTTTCGGTTTAACAATTCATGGTTGTTTCAAAAAGATTTTATTTCCATGTGCAATCAAAAGTGGGACTCATTATACTATGAGGATGGGCGGCTTTCACTTTATCAAAGAAGTTTCGTGTTCTTAAATGTTACTTGAGGGAGTGGAATACAATCCAAGTTAATAAAGCAAAAGCCGATTTAATCCACTGTGAAAGAGAGATCAAAAGGATTAAGTTAATTTACCATTCCAGGGAGTTGGATGCCAATGAATTAGCCATCATTGCAAAGTGTAAGAGAAGAAAAAAACAACTTTCAATTCAAGATGAATCTAAAAAATGCCTCCATTCTCAAGTTAAATGGTTAAAACTAGGTGATAAGTTCAAAGTTTTTCCACCTTGTTTCACGTATCAAACAACAATCTTCGTTTATACTCGGGATGGAAATCAATGATACTTGGATAGAGGATCCAGAAACTGTGAAGGCTCATGCACTAAATTATTTCCAGGCCCTGTTTTCATCTAATTATCCAGGCCCATCTGGTCCAATAGTGTTTAATTAGGCTGACTGCCAGTTGAACACAATAACAGCCCAGCAGGCTGCTTTAATTGAAGCTCAATTTGATCATGTGGAAATTTACAAGGTTATTTGCGGTTTTGATGGCAATAAAACTCCCGGACCCGATGGTTTCTCTTTGTCGTTTTTTAAGAAGGGTTGGTGTTTTTTAGAAGACGAACTGTTGCTTATGTTTTCTGAATTCCACACTTTTGCTTCATTCCCTAAAGGTTTCAATTCCTCCTTTTTAGTCTTGATTCCAAAGACTAACTCTTCCAAATTAATTGATCAAATGCATCCCATTAGTCTCATTAATGCACCTTATAAAATCATAGCAAAAGTTCTTGCTAATCGCTTGAAAAAGGTCATCTCAAACATCATTAGTGATAATCAACATGGTTTTGTCCCTTCAAGATCGTTGTTAGATGGGGTTATGCTTGTCAATGAAGTTGTGCACTTGGCAAAAAAGAGAAAAAGTCCAATTTTACTACTTAAGCTCGATTTCACTAAAGCTTACGATAGTATTTCACATGAGTTTCTCTTTGAAGTTTTAAATCGTTTGGGTTTTGGGAGCCGTTTTATTTCTTGGATCAAATGTTGTATTTCCGATATTAATTTTTCGGTTCTTTTAAATGGCTCACCGTCTAAGGAAGGGGTTATGTTAAGAGGTTTACGACAAGGTGACCCGTTGTCTTCTTTCCTTTTCATCCTTGTGGCGGAAGTGTTGAGTCGTTTACTTTCCAATGATCTTAAAAACCGGGTACTTCAAGGTTTCAAAGTTGACAGCAACACAAATGTTAATCACTCTCAATTCGCGGATGACACCATTCTCATCGTGTTCCCTTCAACTCAAGAATTAAATCGGATCAAAGAGGTTCTTAATCTTTTTTCCCAAGTTTCAGGCCTCAAGATTAATCAATCAAAGTCAATGTTATACGGTATTCATGTTTCAAGAAACGACTTGCGGTCATATGCCAACTTTTTTGGGTGTGATGTAGGTTCGTTTCCTCTTTTATACTTAGGTGTTCCTATTGGTGTTGCAAGTAGACGAATAGCAATGTGGGATCCTATTATTTTAAAATTCAAAAGAAGGCTCGCTGGGTGGAAAGGTAGGTGTTTATCTTTTGGCGGTCGACTCGTTATGGTTAAAGCGGTCCTCTCGAGTTTACCTCTTCATTATATGGCCCTTTATAAAGCTCCCAAAGCGGTTATTGCACAACTTGAGAGATTTCGTCGTAATTTTCTTTGGGGTGGTGATTGTTTGAAATCAAAATCGGGCCTCGTAAAGTGGCAAGTGGTTTGTACTCCGGTTGATGTTGGTGGATTGGGCATTACTCCTTTACTCACAAAAAATATCGCCCTCCTTGCAAAATGGTGGTCAAAATTATACGATAATAAACTTCACGTTTGGCAAGCTTTGGTATGTACTTCTTTCGGTAAGTTTTTTTCCGGCAAAATAGTGTATAATTCATCTTCAATTTCTTGTACTAAAGTCTCTCCAATATGGAGTGAATTGTTAAAAATTTACACTGATGGAGATTTAGTCAATGTGGTGGGTAAAAATTCATGGAAGTGGCACTTAAAAGATGGTTCTTTAATCTCCTTTTGGAACGACAATTGGGTTGGCAATTATTCCCTTCGGGATCAATTTCCTAGTTTATTTCGTATTTCTGATGCTCAAAACGCTCCTGTCTCGCATTTTCGATGGCCAAGTGACCCGCTCTCTGATCAGGTAGGGTGGAATTTGCACCTTCTTGCCCCGTTGACTGAATTAGACTCGCTGACCTCAGGTAACCGGCTTGTTCGAATTAACGGTTTAGCCTGTTCAGTAGGTCAGGACTTTATTCGTTGGGTTCCTGATGTTAATGGCGACTTCTCTGTTTCTGAAGCCATTAGACTGTTGAGTGTCTCGACGTCTTCTCATACAATAAAGTGGAGACAATTAGTTTGGAATAATCGGGTCCCATCAAAAGTAGCTATTTTTCATTGGCTTGCTTGTAAACAAAGTATTCCGGTAAGAGATGTCCTTATCCGGAGACATATTCTTCCTCTTAATCACTCGCCTCTGTGTATTTGGTGTGAAGAGAAACCCGAAACATCCGAGCATCTTCTTCTTCATTGCCCGTGGACCTTCAAAATTTGGTCCGCTCTCTTTCAATGGTGGAATATCAATTGGGTTATTCCGAGTTCAATGTTACGTTTTTCGGCCGATTGGTATTACGGTATGGGCATCGGTGATAGGAAATTTTGGAGACTCATTGGGCCGGCTACTATTTGGGCCATTTGGTTAGCTCGCAACGATTTTATCTTCAATGGCAACTACTCGTGTTGGTCTTCTATTGTTCGACAAATCAAAATCAAGGTGTTCATTTGGGCTACCTTCAAGTTTTGTTATAGTCACCAATCCTACGTTTGGGATTCAAACTCCGGACTTTTGTGTCGTTCGGTTTAAGTTCTTTGTATTAGGGCTGTGTTTGCTTTTCTTTACTTACATAATTTGTATTTTGTAATGGTTTTATTCATCATTTTGATGAAAAAACTTATTTATTCAATGAAATGATTCTCTTCGCCGAAAAGAAGAAAAAAAAAAAAGCGCTATTAAAAATTCCACACAAAGATAAAGAAGATAAAGATATACGCAAGATTGAAAGGTTGTCTGTTACATACACATGCCTTCAAATGAGTCAACACCACTCAAAAATCAATATAATTTTGTAGTCTTGCACATGGGACGGTGGAATATTTGAAGAAGAAGAAAAATTGCAAACTTGCGCCGTTCAAGGTTTAAGCCATATAGGTTTTCTTCTGTATTTTTATTTTTTATTTTTTTCGGAGAATACCTGAGCTCTGATTACCATGTTAAATCATGATTGATCATATTATTTGTTTTAATGAATCGGTACAAAGAACATAGATATAAACAGGGCTAAACCCTACAAATACAAGATGGGCTAGGCCCAAATACTAAACATATGAGCTAATATAATAGCTAACAAATAGATCATAATTGTTGACTCATAATTCATAGTGATCATGCCAATAGAGTTCTTCAAGTAGGATTTTGAGACCACAACGTGTTCCTAGTCATTCATTCCTCTACTGTTAGCCAAATGATAAAACAAATGATTGGTAAACGAACCTCACAAACTCATGTAACAAACTATTAATCCAACAGTTGTTTCTAACTATGATTGGTTTATTTTTTGATTTGCTGAGAGGTATATAAAGTTACTATGGCCGGGTCTTTTATTTCAATTCAGTTTGTAGAAAGTGCAAATGTGGACCAATCGTATGAGGAGTTGACTTTCTTAATTTAGAGGATAGATAAATATCTACGTAGATTGGATATAGTGGAAGAAAAAAATTAAAACTAACAATAACAAGTAATAAAATAAGGATCAACAAAAAATAACGCCTATACACACACAAAAAAAAAAAAGACGAATATCCGGTTCTGCATACAATATTGTCTTAAAGCAAACATCTCCAAATCAGTATAATAGAAACTCAAGCTCTAAAATGATTTTTGCATTTTGGTCAAACTATATAGTCGACGTGATTCGATATACGGATGGGCCATGTGTGAACAAGTTCTGTACACAACCTATGAATACCTACTTTAACCAATCACCGAAAGCAGTTACACCTGCTCGTTTTGACTATATACAAATCTTTTAATTTTGTCAAAATATAAATTATAAAATATTTTTCAACCACTTGCAATCTTTTTTACCAAAAGATTTGACACAAAAGATTTGACACGGTTCATGCAGTTTGGAACTAGTCAACATATTACATTTACAATCATCAACATAAGTCGTAGTTGTTTATTTATCTTCCAACATTTCAAATCTACGTTGTCCATAATTAATAAGTAAATATAAGAGTTAATAGTAACATTGGTCCCTGCGGTTTATTCAAATTTATAACGCTAGTTTTTTTCTTTTTAAAATTATATTGGTAGTCTCTGTAATTTTTAAAACGCACGGCACTGTTAGTTAGTTTGTGCCGTTAAATTTATAAATAATAACTCGAAGAATTAAAGTTCTTTGACCTAGTGGTATCGATATAGCTCATCAATTTTGGACTGGTATCGATGTAACTCATTAATTATTGCGAAGAAAAGAAATGGAAGATAAAACACACATTTCTTTGGCTTGTTCGTGAGAAGCAGTCATGGACTCATGGTCATAGGCTTACAGCTGTTCGATCTGTTCTATTTTATGTAGTTACAACTATTAGGCTTATTTAAGGAGTTTGTAAACTCACTCTCTAAAATTAATTTCGCTACCGTAGTAAGTAGTTACCATAAATATAGCGACCGTTCATTCGTCTCTAAGCTTTTTGAAGATAGTTATTAAGGATGTCTTTAAATATATCATAAAATAAATAATTGTTTTGAGAATGATAAATGAGAAGGTAATTTTATGAGTATGACTTTTAGTAGTTATTTTGCATAAGTAAGTTTTGTTGAGATAAAAACGGCGATAAAATTGAGATAGTTGAAGCATAGAATAAGCTTAATTGTGACAATTAATGATCAAAGATAGTATTATACATCAAGTCAAACACTAATCAAAATAATGTTTTTCCCAATGAAATCCTCTCAACCCCTCCCCTTCAAACCTACTTTTCCCAATTCAATCCCAATAAAAAATTCCTAAACGAATCTTCAATCGCCCAACTCAAAAACCTTCAACAAACACAATTCATACTCACAAAAAACCACCATCTTCTTGGGAAATCTATCACGGTTCTCTACTCCATTGTTTATCCATAATTTTCTCCATGAATATGGTACTATTTTAGGTATATCATGGAAAAATGGATGAACTTTTGCTTTTGTCAAATTAGAAAACATCAAACAGGCAGCGAACATCTTGAACTCTATGAACGGGTTAATTGTTAAAGGCATGAGACTAACAGTGGGGTTTGCAAAAAAGGATCTAAATTTAGAAATCCCTTCAAAGATTCAAGTTCAATCTGCAAAACCTTTTTTCCAGAAACCTATTCCAAAAGTTTCACCCACCGTTAATCTTTCAAAGAATTTGGAAACCGCTAAACGTATTCACTTGACTGCCCTTATAGTCGATAAGATTCCGATCACTGCTTTGAAGTTATTTAAATGGTTGAAGAGCCGTTTCATTGCTATTGAATCGATCTCGGCTTGGGGTCTTTTTGGATACATCGTTCAGTGTGCAGATAGTGAGAGTTTTAAAAGAATGACGATGGGTCCAAATTTAAATGAATTGGAATTTCTCGAGGTGATTCCGTTGATCCAAAGAAGCAACAGGTTTTCAAGAATAGCAAAAGTGGCGATTTCAGGTATTCCGTTTGATTGTGTATCTCCTGATTGTTCTATTGAGGTTGCAAAAAACTTTGGGAGGGTTATGCATATTAATAGTAGTTCTTATAACCTTAAACGGGCCGATGTTGTCTTTGCTGTAATTGAAATCGAATGTCCAGGCCCCATTAATAAAATGGTTACAGCCAATATTGATAATGGAGCCACTTGTAATGTTTGGGTTGAAGAAGTAGATTACAATGATGAAATTGAATTGGTGTCTGATGAAGTAATTGTTGAATACAATACTACTTTACAGCTAGCCTCTAAAGCCGTTACTGATCTTAAAAATTCTGGTAATGTTGAATCTCCGAAACCGGAAACCGTTCATGTTTTCCCTGAAAACGTTCCAGAAGAAGGGGAAATTCAGGTTTCCGTTGAGCATTTGAATTATCATACTCCTTTACAAAAAAAAAAAGTACAATTGGGGGTGATGTGCACAACTCCTTAGATAAAGTGTCAAAAGCTTTGTTGTCTCAAAAAGTAAACAAGCATGGGTCTAGTTTGGTTACCAATGAAATCAAAATGACACTTTTCAGTGATAAAAGTGGTCCATGTGACAATTTGGTTGACAAGTACTCTACACCTTCGACCGTTGAATGCAACATGTCCCAAAGTCTACCTTTTTCACTTATAGAAAAAGACTTTCCTACCCTTGAGCATAACTCTCCTAAGGTTTCTCCTCACATTGCCAAGTCACCCTCTAAAAGTCAAACTTTTATCAATAATACTATCTCCTTTGCTGCTAAACTTTCTAAGATACCTCCATCTCCTGGCACTGATGATAAGCTGTGTTCCAACCCTGCTTGTCGAAAATCTTGTAATGAGATAAAATCTCGTTGCTTACATTCTAATAATAGTAAAGAGGTTTTTCTTCAACCTAAAGTTATTAACCGAAATAGTGGCCATAAGAAAAGTCATAGTTGGATTGATAGTGTCCCAAATTTATCTGACTTTTTTGATACTACAAGCGAGATTAATCATGTAGTTGGGCAGAGCTCTCATCAAAACAAAAGGTTAGATGGTGGTAATCAATTTGGAGCAAATAAAATTTCATATAAAGAACAGTTACATAACTTCGGTAATTTTATGGATAATATGCCGGATGATTATACTCCCATTAAGAGTGCAAAGCCATGAGGTCGTATGGCGGAGTCTCTAGTTAATCATTTTCAATATCAATTTTTAGCTCTTCAAGATTCAATGGATAAAGAAGTGAGCTATCCCGTATTGAATGAATTTCGGAAATCGACTCTATTCAAGTGGAAGCTAATGGACGTTCGGGTGGTCCTGTTTCAATTTGGAAAACGGACATTTTCTCCTTGGGGCGGTGGAGAATGTCGTCAATTTGTTTCTTCATTATCGTTGAATTTTCTTTCGATAGGTTTTTCAGAATGGGTTTTAAGGCGTGAAGGTTTTGGAAGATGTTCGGACCCGCATCTTTTTGGGCCATTTGGATGGTTAGGAACGTCTTAATTTTCAATTTGAAATTCACTTGCCGATCTATCTTGGTTCGTATCATCAAGTTGAAGGTTTTTTCTCCGGGCTTCCTTTCTCAAGCTCATCCATGGAATGCACACATATGTTTGGAAGCACTCTCCATTTTACTATGTTATTAATCTCGTGGTGTTAGCTTTTTTAAGTTACTCGTCCATTGTTGTGTTTTGTATTTTTTTCAAGTGGTATTGTAATATGCTCTTATTTTCGGTAGCATTCATCGCTTTGATGGAGTTATCGTGTTTTCAATAAAATCTTTTATTCGCCTTAAAAAAAAAAATCAAGTCAAACACTAATGGAGTAATGGGTGGTCAGATGCCTCAAATAGTTCTTTTCATCTATCCCATATTAATAGTCCACGAATAAAAAAAATACACCATTTAATTTAAGAAATTTCAACTTTACACTATATTTTTTCTAACTTTACAATTTTATCCCTTATTTTTTTCTTATTTTTTTGTTTTATATGCAAAAGTTAATGGTATTAAAGAACTTTTTCTTATTCTTATCTATTTATAAAAGTAGACAATTAATTTGAGACAACTTAACATGAAACTTGATTATCAATATGAGCCGGGGGAATAACATTTTTTATGAACATATTATTGAAGATTTCAATAGAAAAAAAAAGATTCCAATAGAATTAGTATCAAAGGACATGTTTGGTAGCAAATTTTTTTCAAGATTTTAACTGCTAGCTTTTATGAAAAAACTCATATCAAGTAAAAAGTTTTGTTTGGTTACAAGAGTTTAAAAAATTTTGAGTTAGGAAAAAAGCTAAAAGCTTATTTAACTAGCGTTTGAAAAAAAAAAAAAAAAAAAAAAAAAAACTCATATTTTTTTTGTCATAAGTCTTAAATACACATAAAAAACCAACAGTCATATTTTTTCTACAAGCTAATTGTTCCAAACATATCCAATGTTTAGACCAATTTTAACGCGGCGTCAGAGGGGTCCCGTCAGACCTGCTGGCATTGGGTGACGCCCCCTGACGCCCCTAGTGGGGCGTTACCGGTGACGCGTACGGGGCGTTAGTGATGTGCGTAGAGGTGTATACAAAATAGTTATATTTTTATTGCGAAATACTATTAAATACGATACAATTTTACACAAGTTATTTATTTATTTAAAGAGTGGATATACCTAAACCATGCTACAACACTTATAGGCAGTGTACCTAATCGTACAGTAGTGTAGTTTTTAGTAAGTCCGGTTCGTTCCACAGGGAGCTAGCCAAGTTTAACGCTATATTTTTAAAACTATATTTGTAAATATATAAATATATATAAAATTAGTATTATTATTATTAAAGGGGGTTTTTACCGTTTAATGACCGGTTTGTCGATTTTAAAACTTTAGTCGCAGTTAAAACCTAATGTAAAATATTAAAAATAAATATAACTTAATTTAAAGCGTAAAGTAAATGACAATAATTAAAGTGCGATAATTAAAAGTGCGATAAATAAAATGACAATAAATAAAAGTGCGATAATTAAAAAGTACGATAATTAAAAGTGCAATTAAATATAATGACAGTAAATAAAAGTGTGATGAAATATGAAATAAAGGAATTATGCTTATTTAAACTTCCGTAATCATGATGTTCGACATGTTGATTTTAGTTTATTACCATGGGTTAATTGTCCTTTGTCCTGGGTTATTCAATATGTCCATCTGGTTTTTGTCCATAACAGTCCATCAGTCATAAATATAAAGTACGAGTGTCCTCGTCAAATTATCCTTATATCAGAATTCAAATATTCCAACTAATTGGGGACTTAAACTATAATTACACCAATTTTCCTTGTATATAATTCACCCATGTTTTAATAAGTTCATTAACTATTAATCCATTCTCGTGTCCGGTTAAATGAACGATTATTAGTACTTATAAATATCCCGCCCATCGTGTCCGATCGAGTGTATATGGTTATTTATAGGTACGTCCAATTGTAAATCTTTATATTAAATTAACAAACTATCATTTAATTAAACAAATATAAAGCCCATTAATAGCCCATAGTCTAATTTCCACAAGTGTCGTTCTTTTGTTCAAACCCCAATTATGGTACAAAGCCCAATTACCCAATTTTAATATTTTAGCCCAACATCACGATTACTTCGGCATTAAATAAGCATAATAATAACTTAGCTACGAGACATTAATTTAAAAAGGTTGAACATAACTTACAATGATTAATAATAGCGTAGCGTTACACGGACAGAATTTCGACTTACACACTTACAACATTCGCTAACATACCCTTATTATTATTAAATTAAAATTAAAATTAAAATTATAATATATATATATATATATATATATATATATATATATATATCGTTGAGAGATAGAGAGAAAAAGGTGTGTGATATTCGGCCGAAAACTGCGAAATTTATAGGATGTCACCAACTTTTTTGCTCCATGCGATCGCACGACATTTGGTCTTGCTGGCCATGCGATCGCATGGCCTGGAATTCCAGCTCACATTCGTTTGTTTGCTTCTTGCCGACGGTTTTATTAAATAATATAATATATATATAATTTTAAGAATTAATTATATATTATATTATATTCATGTGCATAGTTGACTTGTAATTTTTAGTCCGTTGCTTCGAGCATTGAGAGTTGACTCTGGTCCCGGTTCCAGATTTTCGAACGTCCTTGCGTACAATTTAATATCTTGTAATTTGCGTTTTGCGGCTCGTACTCTTGTAACTTTTAGGCGTTTCTCATCAATAATTTGAACCACTTTGATTCTACTTTGTTCTTTTTAGCTTTTTGGTCATTTGCGTCTTCAAATCGTCGAATTTGTCTTTTGTCTTCACATTTTATTATTTAAACAAATATCACTTGTAAATAGAACAATTGCAACTAAAAGCTTGTCTTTCTTGAGGGATAATGCTATGAAATATATGTTCATTTTTAGCATTATCAGTTAGTCAAGTTTTTCACGGAAGAGAGAGGAAGTGTCAGGGATACGTGTCAGATGGGGATTGGCTGAAAAATAAAGCCATTGGCAAACGGCTATTTTTGTGTTTTTTTGATTTTTTTTTTAAATTCTATATATTTTTATCTATATAAACTCATACATTCTACACTTTTAACACACCATTTCCCTTTATTTTTCTTTCATTGCTATCAATTTTATCATACAATTTTCTTTCATAACTATCAATTATTTTTCTTTCATGGCATCGTATTTACTTAGTTACGAATTCGATTCGGAAGACGAGCGTATTATTGCACTAATTCAACATTTAAAAGATGATGATGACGAAGTCGAATCCGAGCGTGTTCCAAGATCACGAATTTATATTCCAAGAAATCGCGAAGAAGCCGGAGAAAACTTATGGAAGGATTATTTTAGTGACACACCCGTGTTTCCGCCATATAAATTTAAAAGGCGTTTTCGTATGCGGATTGAACTATTTCTCCGAATATCGCAAGGTATTTCTATTTTCGATTCTCATGATACTCCCGAGCATTTTAGATTTTTTAGGGAACGTTTTGATGCTATCGGTCGGCCGACTTTTACAATATTGCAAAAAATGACTTCGGCTCTACGCCAATTGGCGTATGGAACTGCCGCCGATATGTTTGATGAATATTTAAAAATGAGCGAGCAAGCCTCAATACTTTGTTTAGATAACTTTTGTAAATGTATTATTACATTATACAAAGAACGTTACATGAGATCTCCCAATGCATACGATGTTCAATGATTATATAGTAAACATGAAGAGAAACATGGTTTTAAGGGTATGCTCGGGAGTATTGATTGTATACATTGAGAGTGGAAGAATTGTCCCGTTGCTTTGAAGGAACAATACACTAGGGGTGATCACAAGAAACCTACCATTATGCTTGAAGCAGTTGCTTCGTATGACTTGTGGATTTGGCATGCATTTTTTGGAATGGCGGGTTCCAACAATGATATAAATATTTTGAATCAATCCTATGTTTTTGATAAACTTAAAAAAGGAACATCTCAACTAGCACCATTTGAGGTAAACGGTAATCAGTACACAGAAGGCTATTACCTAGCTGACGGTATATTTCCTGACTGGACTACTTGTAACATCCCGCCTTTTTCCATTTACTTTTTCGTTTAACTATTTTAAATTCCGTTATATGTTTATAACATCTCCCGTTAATACGCGTTTTAAAAATATCTCGTTTAGGTAAATCACGCACCCGCAACCGAACTCGAGGGACTAGTTTCGCCAAAGTGCCAAAGAGGTGACTAGCATTTGACTAGTCAACCCCACCTCCCCATTTCCTTTTTCATTTCATTTCCATTTTCATTTAATACTTTCCAAATTTCTCTCAATCTTCATTTCAAAGATTCATCATCTAAATCCGTTCAAGCAAGCATCAATCAAAACAAATTACATATTTGGAATCCTTGCAACTTCCTCTTCGATTCCATACCGATTTCATTACATTTGGGTAACTTTCTAAAATAACTATATTTTGTGTTCTTGATGTTTTAAACTTATAAAGTTGTTAATTAGTGTCTATGGCTCAAGTCTAACATGATTATATGATTTATATGCTCGA
This sequence comes from Rutidosis leptorrhynchoides, assembly GCF_046630445.1. Lineage (NCBI taxonomy): Eukaryota > Viridiplantae > Streptophyta > Magnoliopsida > Asterales > Asteraceae > Rutidosis > Rutidosis leptorrhynchoides. The sequence continues at coordinate 154,212,912 of NC_092333.1, forward strand.
TCTCGTTGTTTGAGATAACTAGCTTGAATATGAACTTTGGTGTGTTTGATTTGATGATTTGGTTGCTTGAATATTGTTAAATGATATAAGTACATGTATTAAATGTATTCCTGGTATCACTAGCTTCAATTTGATGTGTAGGTTGCTTGAGAAAACTCCATAAACTTGATTAGTGATTTTGGTGAATTTGGGTTAGGGTTTGATAAGCTTGAAATGAATATTTGATGCATTGAATGCCATGAATTATTGTTAGTAAGTAGTTAGTTGTATTGTATGCTTGATTATCTACAAAACGGCGTATTTTATGTATGCATTAAATGCCCGAATCATAAATGTGCACTTGTAAAATTCGAAGCATTAAATGTGTGCATTGATTGATCATTTGATTTGAAAAATCGGTTATTGCAAATGATGTTTTTGGTTGTTGAAATGTGCTTAGTCGTGTTCCTTGTCAAATTACCTTTCCAACGATATAAGATACGAGTTCTAAGTGTTTACGGTTTGTGTTTTGTGTTAGTTTGAATGTTTATTTGAGACTTAGAAAACTGAAACTGGCCAGGTACCAGCTCGCGTGTAATGCCGCGGCGCGGCCAGCCTTTGTCGCGGCGCGACATAAGGCGTGTCCAGCTTCTGACCACCTTGTCCAATATACGAAAAATGTTTGGCACGCTATGGACCTCCGATTCACATGAGACTTGTTCTAACATGCTTATATATGAATAAAAACCTCAGAAAAATAGTTCGAGACCCGACCCGAACGTGTTGACTTTTTCGTTGACTTTGACCGACCAAAGTTTGACTTTTTGTCAAACTTAACCAAATGATTATGCAATCTTTCTAACTTGTTTCTATACTTGTATCTTGCATGAAACTTGGATAATTTGATTCACATGCTACATAATCGAGTCGTAACGAGCCATAGGACTAATTGAACATCTTTGACCTATCGTGTTTACCGTTATTGATACGACCTATTTGTTTAGGTCAAGACTAGCATTGTTCTTTGCACACGTTACTTGTTGAAGTACTTATTACTCGTGTACACAAGGTGAGATCATAGTCCCACTTTTACTCTTTTGAACTTATATTTGGGATGAGAAAACATAAACGTTTCTTTTTACTAAGTGAACACAAGTACAGGAAAACAAACATTCTACATACGCGTTTGAACAAAAATCCTCAATTCAATTATCATTAGTTACACTTCCCGGGTGTAAGCGAGAACTTATGTTATATGGCCATATGGGTTTGACAAACCCTCATTCAAACGGTTCGCTACCGTTTACGAATGGAATATATTTTCGAAAAACAGTGTATGTTCTAACACTATTGTGATGGGGTTCTATGGAAGGAATGTTAAGCATTGAAAATTGAGTGCTCGTGAAACAAACTTTAAGAAGGTATTACTATTATATCAATGATACGAATCTTGTGGTTCATTTGTACTTACTTACTTAAACCTATGATTTCACCAACGTTTTCGTTGACAGATTTCTATGTTTTTCTCAGGTCCTTGAACGTTTTGTGATACATGCTTCCGTTCATTACTTTTGATACTTACTTGGATGTCGAGTATATACATGCATACATGGAGCATCTTTTGGCTACTTTTAAATCGTGTCGCATAGATTTCAATTGTACTTATAACTTTGTAACGTAACTTTTGGATGAACGATTCTTGTAAACTTGGGAACAAATCTTAACTTTTGAAATGAATGCGACATATTTTTGGTCAAACGTCATTTTAAAGACTTATGACCACGTAATGGGACCTAAGTAGTCGGCGCCGTCAATGAAGATTTTGTCGGTTCGCTACAGATGGTATCAGAGCGTTGGTTGTAGGGATTTAGAGTTCATTGGTGTCGACCCCGAGTCATAGGGTACATTAGTGAGTCTAGACTACAACCGGCATATAGACTTGAAGTAGGAATTACTTGACTACTTGTGCATTTATACTCGAACGTTTCTACTCATATCTACTCTTTGTTCATCTTAATCTCATGTTGTTTAATTTGATTGACACGCCACCTTGACTATATGAAATAATGTCGAATGCACATGTGAATTAGGGTAATATAATTTCCGGGATTATATTACGGTGACTCATATGAACGTTCCGACATTATGGCATAAAGAATTTAAGGCGAGTCAAGGAAAATTTCTCTCTATCCTTATTCCATATCATGGTTAGTACTATTAAAAATACTAATCAACGGTATTCTTGTGTTTTGAAGGAACAATGCCTCCACGTCGTGTGCCACGCCATGAGACTCCTGAACAAGCTCTACAACGAATGATAGCCACCGCCGTGGATGCGGCCATGGCTGGTCACTCCTCCAACAACAATAATAACAACAACCACAACAACAACAATCAAGGAGCCGGTAACTCAAGCGAGGGGTGCTCCTATAAAGCCTTCATGGGGTGCAAACCTCATACTTTTGATGGGACCGAGGGACCAGTTACTCTCACTCGATGGTTCGAACAAATGGAGGCCATCTTTAGCATAAGCGGTTCTCGGGACCAAGATAAGGTCAAATACTCCACTCACACTTTCGCCGGTGTCACCCTCACATGGTGGAACACCTATGTACAATCGGTGGGTACCGATGAAGCTCACGCCCTCTCTTGGGCCGACCTAAGGGAAAAGATGATCGTCGAATATTTCCCTCGTGAAGAAACCCGAAGGCTCGAACAAGAGATAAGAACTTTGAAAGCGGTCGGAAATGATCTCAAGGATTATAATCAACGATTTTCCGAACTAGCCTTGATGTGCCTAAACCTTGTAAACCCCGAAGCTTTAAGGGTTGAACTTTACATGGATGGTCTCCCAAAGAGCATCAAACACGGGGTAATGTCATCCAAACCCACTAATCATTAAGAAGCTTTGAACATGGCCCGCAAGTTGATAGAAACGGTGGACGAAATTATAGTGCCGGCACCTAAAGCCGAGGATAAGTCGGGTAACAACAAAAGAAAATGGGAAACCCTCCAACCAAGCAACAACAACTTTTCCAAGAAGCTTTACACCTCCGACGGCAAGAAAGGTTATGCCGGAAACCTACCTCTTTGCAACAAATGCAACAAGCACCACTTTGGTGAATGTGGCAAGCTAATTTGCCATCGGTGCCAAGGAGTTGGTCATAAGGCCAACGAATGTAAAAGTGTCACCCCCATCGCTCGAAAGGGGCCCAATGCACCAAAAACGGGCACTTGTTACGAATGTGGCTAAACGGGCCATTATAAAAATGCATGCCCGAAGAAGAAAGATAACCTCAATACGCGCGGCCGAGCTTTCAACATCAACACCGAGGAAGCCCGAGATGACAATGAATTAGTCACGGGTACGTTTCTTCTCAACAACACTTATGTTACTTGTTTATTCGATTCGGGTGCCGATAAATGCTTTGTATCCAAGACTTTGATTCATTCTTTTAGCACTCCACCACTCCCACTAGATACCACTTATACCATTGAAGTGGCCAACGGGAAACTATTGAGTGCCAACACATATTACCGGGGGTGTACGTTAAACATTTTGGGTAATGAGTTTGAAATTGACTTGATACCCATGGAACTAGGAAGCTTCGATGTAATAATCGGTATGAATTGGCTAGCCAAAATGAAATCTCACATCCTTTATGATCTTAACGCAATCCAGATTCCTATCGAGAACGACGAACCTTTGATCGTCTATGGCGATAAGAGTTGCACCGGACTCAACCTCGTTTCATGCATTAAAGTTAGAAAACTACTCTGTAAGGGTTGTTTTGCGATCCTTGCCCACGTTAAGAAAGTCGAGTCCGATGAGAAGCATATCGATGATGTGTCAATTGTTAGTGACTTTTCCGATGTATTTCCCGATGAATTGCCGGGTCTTCCACCTCATCGACCGGTTGAATTCCAAATCGATCTTATTCCGGGAGCCGCACCCGTAGCACGTGCACCATATAGACTCGCTCTATCCGAAATGCAAGAATTGCAAAGTCAAATCCAAGAACTACTTGATCGTGGTTTTATCCAACCTAGCCATTCACCTTGGGGCGCTCCGATTTTATTCGTTAAGAAGAAAGATGGATCCCTACGAATGTGCATTGACTATCGTGAACTAAACAAATTGACGGTTAAGAACCGATATCCTCTTCCGCGCATCGATGACCTCTTTGATCAATTACAAGGATCACGTGTATATTCAAAAATCAATCTCCGCTCGGGTTATCATCAACTAAGGGTTAAGGGGGAAGATGTCTCCAAAACCGCTTTTTGAACTCGTTATGGTAGTTATGAATTCCTTGTTATGCCATTTGGTCTCACTAACGCACCGGCGGTATTCATAGATCTTATGAACCGCGTGTGCAAACCGTATCTTGATAAATTCATTATTGTGTTCATCGATGACATCTTGGTCTATTCTAAAAGCGAAGAAGAACACGGACAACATCTCCGACTTGTGTTTGAACTCTTGAGACAAGAACGACTGTATGCCAAATTCTCCAAGTGTGAATTTTGGTTGAAGGAAGTTCAATTTCTTGGTCATGTTGTAAGTAATCAAGGTATTAAAGTCGATCCATCAAAAATTGAAGCCATTAGTAAATGGGAGACTCCTACTACTCCTACTCACATTCGTCAATTTTTGGGTCTCGCCGGATACTACCGTAGATTCATCAAGGATTTCTCTTTGGTTGCTCGTCCTCTAACCGCGTTAACTCACAAGGGAAAGAAATTCATATGGGCGACCGAACAAGAATCCGCATTTCAAATCTTGAAAACAAAGCTAACCACCGTTCCTATCTTGTCACTTCCCGAAGGCAATGATGATTTTGTTGTATATTGCGATGCCTCGAAACATGGTTTTGGGTGTGTATTGATGCAACGAAAGAAAGTCATTGCTTATGCCTCTCGACAATTGAAAATCCATGAACGGAACTATACGACACATGATCTCGAACTCGGAGCCGTTGTCTTCGCACTTAAAATGTGGAAACATTATCTTTATGGGACCAAAAGTATCATCTTCACCGATCACAAAAGCCTCCAACACATCTTTGATCAAAAGAAACTAAACATGAGACAACGACGGTGGATTGAAACTTTAAATGATTATGATTGTGAGCTTCGTTACCATCCCGGGAAGGCAAACGTAGTAGCCGACGCCTTGAGTCGAAAAGAAAGAGCGGTGCCTCTTCGTGTTCGAGCTTTAAACATCACCATTCACACCAACCTCAATAGCCAAATTCGTGTAGCCCAAGACGAGGTTCACAAGGATGAAAACATCTCTCTCGAACACTTGAACATCCTCACCTCTCGATTCGAAGTTAAAGAAACCGGACTCCAATATTTCGCCGGAAGAATTTGGGTTCCTAGTTATGGGGACTTGCGAAGCCTTATTTTAGACGAAGCCCATAAGTCAAGATATTCGATTCACCCCGGTGCCAATAAGATGTATCACGACCTCAAAGAACAATATTGGTGGCCGAACATTAAAAGGGACGTTGCTACTTATGTTGGAAAGTGCCTAACTTGCTCCAAAGTCAAAGCTGAACATCAAAGACCGTCCGGACTACTTCAACAACCCGAAATCCCGCAATGAAAGTGGGAAAGGATAACGATGGATTTTATCACCAAACTACCAAATACGGTTGGCAGTTATGATACTATTTGGGTTATTGTTGACCGTCTCACCAAATCCGCGCATTTCCTTGCCATGAAGGAAACCGACAAAATGGAAAAACTTGCACAACTTTACATCAAGGAGATCGTAGCCCGACACGGTGTACCTTTATCGATTATCTCCGACCGAGATGGCCGTTTTGTTTCTAGATTTTGGCATACCTTACAAGAAGCGTTGGGGACGCGTTTAGACATGAGCACCGCATACCATCCACAAACCGACGGACAAAGTGAACGCACAATTCAAACTTTGGAAGACATGCTACGAGCTTGTGTTATCGACTTTGGAAAAGCTTGGGATAAGCACTTGCCTCTCGCCGAATTCTCCTACAATAATAGTTATCACGCGAGTATTAACGCCGCACCATTCGAAGCTTTATATGGCCGAAAATGTCGTTCTCCTCTTTGTTTGGCCGAAGTAGGCGACACACAAATCACCGGACCCGAACTCATTCACGAAACAACCGATAAAATCGTTCAAATCTGAGATAGGCTTAGGACTGCCTGATGTTATGCGAGGTGTATATGAAATAGCTTATATTTTACTAGGAAAAACTATTAAATACGATACAATTTTACACAAGATATTTATTTATTTATAGAATGGATATACTTAAACCTTGCTACAACACTTATAGGCAGTGTACCTAATCATACAGTAGTGTAGTTTTTAGTAAGTCCGGTTCGTTCCACAGGGAAAATCTTTAAACAAAGCTCAACGCTATATTAGTTTTAATTTATAAAAATACAAATATATAAATAAGTAATATTATTATTATAAAGGGGGGTTTTTACCGTTTAATGACCGGTTTGTCGATTTTTAAAACTTTAGTCGCAGTTAAAACCTAATGTAAAATATTAAAAATAAATATAACTTAATTTAAAGCGTAAAGTAAATAACGATAATGAAATTGCGATAAATAAAAGTGCGATAAAATAAAATTGAGATAATTAAAAAGTACGATAATTAAAAGTGCAATTAAATACAATAACAATAAATAAAAAGTACGATAATTAGAAGTGCAATTAAATATAAAATAAAGGAAATTAAATATGAAATAAAAGAATTATGCTTATTTAAACTTCCGTAATCATGATGTTTGACGTGTTGATTTTAGTTTTATGCCCATGGGTTAATTGTCCTTTGTCCTGGATTATTTAATATGTCCGTCTGGTTTTTGTCCATAACAGTCCATCAGTCATAAATATAAAGTGCGAGTATCCTCGTCAAATTATCCTTATACCCGAAGTCAAATATTCCAACTAATTGGGGACTTAAACTGTAACAAGATTTTAATACATTGTTTAATAATTACACCAGGTTATCGACTGCGTGTAACCCAAGGTTTTAATACTTTGTTATCAATTATGCCAAGTGTCCTTGTACATAATTTCACCCCTGTTTTAATAATTTCATAGACTATTAATCCATTCCCGTGTCCGGTTAAATGAACGATTATTCGTACATATAAATACCCCGCCCATCGTGTCCGATCGAGTGTATATGGTTATTTATAGGGACGTCCAATTGTAAATCTTTATATTAAAATTAACAAACTATCATTTAGTTAAACAAATATAAAGCCCATTAATAGCCCATAGTCTAATTTCCACAAGTGTCGTTCTTTTGTCCAAACCCCAATTATGGTACAAAGTCCAATTACCCAATTTTAATATTTTTAGCCCAACATCATGATTACTTCGGATTAAATAAGCATAATAATAACTTAGCTACGAGACATTAATGTAAAAAGGTTGAACATAACTTACAATGATTAAAAATAGCGTAGCGTTACACAGACAGAATTTCGACTTACACCCTTACAACATTCGCTAACATAACCTTATTATTATTAATTAAAATTAAAATTAAAATTAAAATTAAAATATAAATTATATATATATATATTTACATATATAGAGAGAGATGATATATGGATATTTAAAACGGATCAAATGCGTTGGCTTTTATAGGCAGTTTCAGAATTTGGGGCTCCGCGAGTCGCGGCATTTTTGCACTACAAACTCCGCGAGTCGCGGAGTTCGTAAATCCAGCTCACACAAGTTTGGATCCTAGTCTGCCGACGGTCTTAATATATAAATATAATTTATATAATTAATTATATATTATATTATATTTATATACATAGTTAACTTGTAATTTTTAGTCCGTTGCGTCGAGCGTTGAGAGTTGACTCTGGTCCCAGTTTCGAATTTTCGAACGTCCTTGCGTACAATTTAATATCTTGTACTTTGCGTTTTGAATCATGTACTCTTGTAATTCTGAGACGTTTCTTATCAATAATTGGAACCTCTTTGATTGTATTTTGTACTTTTGAGCTTTTTGGTCGTTTGCGTCTTCAATTCGTCGAATCTATCTTTTGTCTTCACCTTTTATTATTTAACCGAATATCACTTGTAAATAGGACAATTGCAACTAAAAGCTTGTCTTTCTTGAGGAATAATGCTATGAAATATATGTTCGTTTTTAGCATTATCACGGCCCGAAGTCGTCAAAAGAGCTATACCGACAAATGACGCAACGACCTCGAATTTCAAGTCGGCGATCGCGTAATGTTAAAAGTCGCACCTTGGAAAGGTGTAATCCGTTTTGGGAAACACGGGAAGCTAAATCCACGGTATATTGGTCCTTTCGAAATCTTGAAGCGTGTTGGAACCGTTGCTTATCGTTTAGATCTTCCATCTCAATTGAGCTCCGTTCATCCGACCTTCCATGTATCTAACTTGAAAAAGTGTCTTGCCGAACCCGATATCGTCATCCCTCTTGAGGAACTTACTATTGATGACAAACTTCATTTTGTGGAGGAACCGGTTGAAATCGTGGACACCTCCGTCAAGACGCTAAAACAAAGCCGAATCCCGATTGTCAAGGTCCGTTAGAACGCCAAAAGGGGACCCGAGTTTACTTGGGAAAGACAAGATCAAATGCAAAGGAAATACCCTCACTTATTCCCGGTTCCGGAAACGCAAGATTCCGAGGAAGAAACAACGACTACTATTTTAAATTCCGTTATTACTTAAATTTCGGGACGAAATTTCTTTTAAGGAGTAGGTAATGTAACATCCCGCCTTTTTTCGTTTACTTTTCCGTTTAACTATTTTAAATTCCGTTATATGTTTATAACATCTCCCGTTAATACGCGTTTTAAAAATATCTTGTTTAGGTAAATCACGCACCCGCAACTGAACTCGAGGGACTAGTTTCGCCTAAGTGCCAAAAAGGTGACTAGCATTTGACTAGTCAACCCCACCTCCCCATTTCCTTTTTCATTTCATTTCCATTTTCATTTAATACTTTTCAAATTTCTCTCAATCTTTATTTCAAAGATTCATCATCTAAATCCGTTCAAGTAAGCATCAATCAAAACAAATTACATATTTGGAATCCTTGCAACTTCCTCTTCGATTCCATACCGATTTCATTACATTTTGGTAACTTTCTAAAATCACTTGATTTTGTGTTCTTGATGTTTTAAACTTATAAAGTTGTTAATTAGTGTCTATGGCTCAAGTCTAACATGATTATATGATTTATATGCTCGATCTCGTTGTTTGAGATAACTAGCTTGAATATGAACTTTGGTGTATTTGATTTGATGATTTGGTTGCTTGAATGTTGTTAAATGATATAAGTACATGTATTAAATGTATTCCTAGTATCACTAGCTTCAATTTGATGTGTAGGTTGCTTGAGAAAACTCCATAAACTTGATTAGTGATTTTGGTGAATTTGGGTTAGGGTTTGATAAGCTTGAAATGAATATTTGATGCATTGAATGCCATGAATTATTGTTAGTAAGTAGTTAGTTGTATTGTATGTTTGATTATCTACAAAACGGCGTATTTTATGTATGCATTAAATGCCCGAATCATAAATGTGCACTTGTAAAATTCGAAGCATTAAATGTGTGCATTGATTGATCATTTGATTTGAAAAATCGGTTATTGCAAATGATGTTTTTGGTTGTTGAAATGTGCTTAGTCGTGTTCCTTGTCAAATTACCTTTCCAACGATATAAGATACGAGTTCTAAGTGTTTACGGTTTGTGTTTTGTGTTAGTTTGAATGTTTATTTGAGACTTAGAAAACTGAAACTGGCCAGGTACCAGCTCGCGTGTAATGCCGCGGCGCGGCCAGCCTTTGTCGCGGCGCGACATAAGGCGTGTCCAGCTTCTGACCACCTTGTCCAATATACGAAAAATGTTTGGCACGCTATGGACCTCCGATTCACATGAGACTTGTTCTAACATGCTTATATATGAATAAAAACCTCAGAAAAATAGTTCGAGACCCGACCCGAACGTGTTGACTTTTTCGTTGACTTTGACCGACCAAAGTTTGACTTTTTGTCAAACTTAACCAAATGATTATGCAATCTTTCTAACTTGTTTCTATACTTGTATCTTGCATGAAACTTGGATAATTTGATTCACATGCTACATAATCGAGTCGTAACGAGCCATAGGACTAATTGAACATCTTTGACCTATCGTGTTTACCGTTATTGATACGACCTATTTGTTTAGGTCAAGACTAGCATTGTTCTTTGCACACGTTACTTGTTGAAGTACTTATTACTCGTGTACACAAGGTGAGATCATAGTCCCACTTTTACTCTTTTGAACTTATATTTGGGATGAGAAAACATAAACGTTTCTTTTTACTAAGTGAACACAAGTACAGGAAAACAAACATTCTACATACGCGTTTGAACAAAAATCCTCAATTCAATTATCATTAGTTACACTTCCCGGGTGTAAGCGAGAACTTATGTTATATGGCCATATGGGTTTGACAAACCCTCATTCAAACGGTTCGCTACCGTTTACGAATGGAATATATTTTCGAGAAACAGTGTATGTTCTAACACTATTGTGATGGGGTTCTATGGAAGGAATGTTAAGCATTGATAATTGGGTGCTCGTGAAACAAACTTTTAGAATGTATTACTATTATATCAATGATACGAATCTTGTGGTTCACTTGAACTTACTTACTTAAACCTATGATTTCACCAACGTTTTCGTTGACAGATTTCTATGTTTTTCTCAGGTCCTTGAACGTTTTGTGATACATGCTTCCGCTCATACTTTTGATACTTGCTTGGATGTCGAGTATATACATGCATACATGGAGCATCTTTTGGCTACTTTTAAATCGTGTCGCATAGATTTCAATTGTACTTATAACTTTGTAACGTAACTTTTGGATGAACGATTCTTGTAAACTTGGGAACAAATCTTAACTTTTGAAATGAATGCGACATATTTTCGGTCAAACGTCATTTTAAAGACTTATGACCACGTAATGGGACCTAAGTAGTCGGCGCCGTCAATGACGATTTTGTCGGGTCGCTACACTACTCTAGTCAAAGGTTTTGCGTGTCCGACAGATGATCCAAGGATTAAGTTTACTAGGTTTCAAGCTAGTGTCCGAAAGGATGCAGAGAGAGCATTTGGGGTTCTTCAAGGTCGATTTCATATTTTAAGGTTAGCAGCACGCACTATGTCGGTAAACAAGATGCGGAGAGTTATGGACTGTTGTATCATATTACATAATATGATTTTGGAAGATCAAGGATTTGCGTTAAGTGATTGGGAGGAAGAGTTCATTACCGAAGATATGGAGAATCATCCAGAACGGATACCGAATAGAGGACGGGATCAAGACGTTATCATCCGAGAAATAATAGATAGGACGGTGCACGACCAACTAACCGATGATCTAGTTGAGCATATTTGGAACCTTCCGTCCGCATTCCGCACCATGAATGGTTAAATTTATGTAATAGTTAAATTTTATGTAATGGTTAAATTTTATGTAATGGTTAAATTTTATATGTTTTTAATTATATGTAATATAATTTGTATGCATAATAAAATAAAAAATAAAAAGAAAAAATAAAACTAGTGGGACCTATTTAACACTGGAGGAGCGTCAGGGTTATTTTGGTGTCAAATGCTGACACTGTCACGTCACAGGCAGATTGCACTTTTTGGCCAAAAAATGAACAATCTGCCTGTGACGTCACAGGCAGGGTTATTCATGGTCTTATGGAAAAAACCCATCTCTCTTAGGCGTTTTTGAGGCTATGCTTATATCATTCTACATATTCTAACCAAACAAAATGAAAGAAACTCATTCTCTAACTCACAATTATTTCAAATATTTCATTCTACATATTCTAACCAAACAAATTAAAGAAACTCATTCTCTAACTAACAAAATCCGAACCAAACAGCCCTGACTTTAACAATGGAAAAATATAATAATAGTTGTCACCAACAAGACAATAATCTAGAAGACACGCCCACCTCAACCGTTTACATGGACGTACTTTTACATGGCAACTACTTTTCCAATAACTAAAGCAACTTGTTAATCTCTTCAAGATAAAGACATAATTAGGCTTATCATCCTTATGGTTTACTTTAAATTACACATAGATTGTCTATAAATACTTCCTTTTGTATTGGTAATTCCTTGAATTGTATTTTTTTTTTAATGGAATCATCCTTGTGATAGTGGTGGATCTAGAATTTTTTTTTCAAAACGTTAAAAGTTTGTAAAAAAATAAAAAAAACCAGGGCAAAAAATCAATATTTAACAAAGAAATACACGAAAATGATGCAAGCATATTGATGTACGCGTTCATTTCATTCGAGAACACATAAAGAACAGGGAAGTGAAACTAAAGTATGTAATGAATCGTGATCAAGCAGCTGACATTTTTACTAGGACACTTCCAGCTGAACTATTTAATATTTACAAGCGGAAAATGGGAATGAAAGATGGTAGAGACATCTGAGCTCAAGGGAGGAATTAGTTAGAATTAATTTTATAACATGTTGGTTACAAAATGACAGTTATGTAAATTGGGTAGTTATTTTCTGCTGACAGTTATTAGTTATAGTCACAACTATTGGTGAAAAGTCACAATGGTTAGTACAGTATATATGTATGTATGTAAAGCAGTTAAGCAGTTATGGTTTGTGTGATATTATAAATAAATAACAGAAAATCTTCTCCCACTTTGTCCATCACGTTCAATACATACTTGTATGAATAAATTGTTGGATATTTGTGTTCCTGCATACTGCTGTCCAAAATCACAGGTGCTTCATTATATAAATTCCACACAATGAACATAAAAGAGAAAAGATTAACTAAACCTTTTAACTTATGGATAGCGCCATTTGATCAAGCATATAGTAAATCTAATGGGTTCGGTACATATTCGACAACAAGATAGGAGGATTTAAGGATCATTCGAGTTTAACTCTCCGGTCCGGTTTACCGTGAATAATTCCATTGTGAGATGAAGATCTCGACAGGGGTGGTTAAACGTCGACCCACCATTGTCGGGGTAGCCGGTATTGATGACTCGAAGGTGGTATTTAGGGTTTGTGTTCATAGAACGTTACTTGTAAGCGTTAGAGTACCGCTTGAGATGCTGTCATTTCGGTAGCGCGGGCAAGGTGATATGTATCTCACTAGCGCGGGTAGGGCTTCTTGATCCAGATTACTAATTGTATGTGTGATATACGGTGTTATGCATGTGTGTAGCTCTCTCTCTCTCTCTCTCTCTCTCTCTCTCTCTCTCTCTCTAATGAGGGTTTGGGGCCTATTTATATCTAAGTTTTGTTTGTTCCTTAGTGACACGTAGCAAGACAAAAGGTACATTGTCCTTTTCCAAATTCTACTACCATGTCTGTAAAGCTGTGAAAGCAAGGATGGTCTCCGGTACGGTCAGTCAGTTGTCTGCACCACTAACTATCGTAGAGATCGTGGCGACCACTTACAACGTCCTTTCACCATGTTATGTACTTTGTGTACTCATTAGGCGTTCGCGGTATGCGTCTGGTGCGTCATGGCTAGCGCATGACTTAATACAGCGCACGTGCTTGACACGTGTGATGCGCATACATAAAGTTACCATTTATGCGTACCATTAGTATTCATCCATGACTTTTCACTTTTTCATGTGAAGTTAATGTTATAACCCCAAATTCAAATAGCTTGTCTCCACCTTACATAGATACGTCTTAAAAAAAACCTCAAAAAATAGTTAGCCAGGATTGAACTTGGGTCTCAATGGGAGTGGCATCCGTCTTAGGGCAGAGTGGCATCCTCGACTGGAGAAAAAGTGCAATGTGTGTTGAAACTCGAGATTGTAAATGGATTTGAGTATCATTTTGAGGTGGAGCTTCTCGTAAAGATATGAGGGTATCATTTTGAGGTGGAGCTTCCAAGGCCCAAATAAAGCCAAAATCTCAATTGTATTTTATGCCGAAATAATTATATGTCTCCCTCGTTGATCAAGTGTCAAATGTATTATTATTTTCAAATAATTGTAAATTAGTTGACCAATTGTTCAAGACGCATATAATTTATAAGCAGCTCATTATCATTTTAAAAATTAGTTTATTATACATTATTATTAACTAAAATTTATAGATATGATATATGTTTATCGAACAAGTGATCCTCAGTTTCAAATTATGACTTCGCATCCGATTATGCAATTGAAATTATTTAGAGTTGAAACTATTCTCTTAGTTATTTAAGGTAGAGATTCTCGTAAAGATATAAGGATATCAACCAGTGAGCTCTTTAAAGCGAAGAATGTATCTAAAAATCTCAAACTGTATAATACACACATACTCAAGTTAAAATAGTAAAAGCTTGTTACTAATTATTATTTCCCTTCTAAAACTACGTCAAAGTATATAGATAAATAAATAAATAAAAATATCAAATCAAATAATACCCTTATGATAAGGCATAGATACAATATAATAAAATAGTAGGTGTAGCCACCTTTGACTTTGTAAAACCAAAACAACATCCTAAGTGGGATAGACGCGTTCCATCACGATTACAACTATATTACATCCCAAAACATCAACCAAACCTTTATTTCTTCACCTGCTATCATTCTATTCCATTTAATTCCATATCTCCATTCATTCATCTAAAAAACATCAAACACAAACTCATCTTTTTAAATTTAACAACAAAATGTGTCCCATGAGATTTGTATTAGTTTTTTTCTCAGCGATTTTAGCCGCTTACATCGCATGGACGTCGGTTCGGACTTCTTCTGATACAGAAGACAATCTTTTGGACGACAATTCATCGGATAACAAACGACAAACTAATTTCATCAAGGTAATGATGATTCATGGTCCATTATTCTTATAAAAATGTACTTATTTGATAAATTCTATCCGTTCTAATTCTATTATTATGATCAAATTTTAATCTTTTTATTTATATTTATGGGATTTCAGATGGCACAAAATGGATTTTGGGGATTTGTTGACATGGCTAGCGGAAAGTATTTATGGAGGAACTTAAACCAGATCAAGCAAGATGGAAAAGTGAAGAGTTATTAGAGGAATTTTATTGGTTTATCCTAATTCTTGAGTTAGACTAAAGGTCAAACCTTATTACGATCTCAGTTTTCATGTGTTGACAAAGTCTTCGCTTCATTTGTATGTATGTCTCATCAATCAATGTATAAAATCTTTTTTATTCAATCATATATATTTATGTAAAAAAATTGGGTTAAATTTTGTATCTGGGCTTCTTTCTTTGAATGGTCACTTTATTAAATGTCACATTTAATGTGTATAAAACATGAATTAGACAACTTCACCACCATAATTCCTCACTACTACGAAATTAGACTCATGGTACTAAAGGTGTCTACTTTACTTAATTACTTGCAACCGATTCGGGTTGGGTTAATCGAACCATTTTATATGTGATCTTATTACCCAACCCTGATAGCGTTTGTCCAATTATACCCAAGCAACCCTTTTTGCTACCTCTAAATCCGCGGTCTTATATCATGCAAAAGGAATCTACTTCAACAATTAGAGCAAATTACGTTCAAGTCACGTGAGTAACCTTACCAGTTAGTCCACGATTATTGCCGGATAATAAACCTTTTCAGAAGAGCAACATAACTTTGGTCATTTACCTAACACTTGCAGATGTAATAATAATATTAACAAATTACAAATAGATATAGATTGTTGATGTTAAAAAACAACTGAGAAGTGAAAGGATGAAGCAGCTATTTTGTGTTTCAGTTTAGATCAGCTTGGAGCTTGATAGACATATAGATAAGAGTAAGAAGGGCTCCTTGTGGAAGTGGAGCGAACCTTGCAAGATTTGACCCAACCCACATGGACACAACCACCAACGCCACAACATTGCTACTTGTTTTCCCGCAAACCCAACTCGCAAACGAGAGACATAAAGTTAGCACAATTCCACTTCTGCCGCCCAATAACCATGCAACCACATAACCCACCTTATACCCACCGTCTAACTCTGGGTCAAGCATAGCCATTAAACTGGTATAAGTTAAAGACAGTTTTGCCCCTATAGTTTTCAGCAAAAATATAGAGACGAATGTGGATTTCAAAATCTCAAGAAACGAGCCTCTTTCGTTGCTGACACTTTCGACTTCGAATTCATCATCCATTTCATCATCATAAGGATAGTATTTCTCTTTGGAATCACGCGATTCGTAGTATTTCTGGTAGCCCACTTTTTGTCTTAAATCAGACCACCTGTGTACCTTTATTTCATCTTCGAAGTTAATGTCATATGTCCTCCATGGTGGACCATTACTTGGCTTATATTGGAGAGATCTATCGTACTGGTCTCTTGCCGAATTGTTAGACAGAACCTGACAGATATTATAGTAAAGATCAAAGATGGCTAGATGGGGATGTTGTATAGTGGGTTTAAACAGGTTATTTTATCATATGGTCCAAACGGGTAGAGTTTTGTTGACCCGGTAACATAGAAGGAGTGTATTTTTGATTCTATTCGTTTGTATTCGTTTAATTGGTTAGATAGTAGAAGCAAATATAATGTAAAATGGAACGATTGGCTTATTAAGCCATTGTAATTTTTTGTGGTGGCTCCTCTAGTGCCTTACTAGGGGTCCTCGTTGGGTAATGATATTTTGACGTTCCAAAAAAAAAAAAAGAAATGTAAAGAAACACAACTGCTAAGTTTTAACCTCGTATGCAAGACGAACGCCTTTAAACACCTCACCAGCTTGCGACTCCTTGTTAACATCCGGATGATACTGTCATGATAAAATCACCATTAACAATGAGCATATTACCATTAATAGGACTGCATAAAATATCCCAATAAAGCTTCTAAAACAGACAGCAAAACGCAAAGAGTAAAAGAGATGTATAAACAAGCCATGCTCGCAACATGTGTTGACCTTGATGAACATCAGGGCCTATAATATTGCAACAATCAAAAGCTCTTTCTCAAAATTGACTTTTTTTTTTTTTTTTTTTTAATAAATATTAGGACCACAATATAACAGATTTATCTGTATTCAAGTAGATGTGACAAACTACTTCTGCTCACTTACATCTAGGTTCAAATAGTCAATGACGCCATATTGCACAAGTTTCCGCATTTTAACACAAACTAAAGGAGACTCATATACTAAGAAAACATTTCTTGCACAGGGTATGAAAATATTCCCTCATTTGACACTTCAATTATGCATATTACCGAAAAGGTTGCTCTTAAAGCATTGGAAATCTTTCAGTTCTTCATTGCTTATTATCTTCATATCCTATATACTATTTATATCTCATTAAATATTGACAGCAATAAGCAAATATTCTATATTATTCTATCAAATAAAACTATATGTACAAGGCAGAAACATAAAGAAGCACACAGAGAGAAACATCCATGTCAACAGATATAAATAACTGGTAGTACTGATAGAAACTGATTTTACTGGGACAAATTGGTAGCACAGACATGTTCTTGCACACAAGATGAAAATGGATGCATTTTACCAAGGACGATCGGTAGCAGATTTTTGTTTATACTGGTTTTAAATGTATATTTACGATATTCCAGAGATGTATGATGCTTGAGATAACTCACACATAAGTTAAAGGTTGAAATATGTTACCCAGGGCAACACTTGCTCACTTAAAGTAATTATTACAGTAATTAGAGCACCTGCCATCATAATACTTCTTAGACCACTCCTATTCGATGACTGTCAGCTCAACGCCACGTCATCACATCTTCAAAAAGATTAATCAAAAACTGAACAATGGCATTGGAAGGCTTAAAAAATGAACTTTTGGGTCCCAAAATAATATATTTGCCATTACCATATATCTAATAAACAAAATGAAAAAAAAAAAAAAAAAAAAGATATTGGTGCCACCCCCATAAAACCATATACGCCACCAAAGAAAGTTAAAGGACGTTACCACTGAGACAAGCCTTATTGGTCCCACGTTCTCAAGTACAAAAAATGAAATACCAGTCAACACATTGTCAAACCGCAAGTCGGTGTTTAACATGATTTTGAAAAATAATTTTGGAAAGACCTAGTATCTTAATTTCTTACTTACTCTTAAGAAGTCAATATGAATGACGAAACCTTACAATAACTCTATTAGGAAGCTCTCATGGAATGCAATCCTCGACTTGCATAACAGTTTTTTCCTCTTAGGAAAACCTTAGATTATACCTTATTCGTGTATAAGCTATTGATTGTAAGTGTAAGAAGCTGCAAACACAATGGTTTTCATTGTTTAATGTTAGTTCATTTAATGCCCTTACGTTCTGCTTATGACTTACGTACTTTTATTCTGGTTCATCGCTTCTTATTGTTACTAGTTAATTGGTTGATAACCTATATCAGGACAGCAATAAACAAACAATTACAACTACAGTAAGCCTGAAATCTACTGTAGTTAAAAATAATTATGAACTTCTTTGTATAACACATTTTGCTACAACTGATTATTTGTTTCTAATTATCTAAAACGCTTTAAACGCATAATCCATTTTCATAACGCGAATCCTTACACCCCCTTAGTGCACAATCATTTCCTTTTTTGTCTGAATAACCCTAAGTGGAGAAGAATATACTTCATAGTGCATCCTAGTTAGAAAGCAATTAGTCTATCATGTAGATAACTATCAACTTATATAATGATCCACTAACCAAGCATTTCAATGCAGTTTTTGTCACGTCCTCCTTATGATGATCAATATCATATTTTCTAATCATTCAAATAGTTAAACTAAGCTCCTAAACTTAGGTGCTAGCCTGATCTCAAACATAAAAAATACATAATCAAACGCCTAAACCGAATTCAAATTAAATATCAGAGTATAAATAACAAACAATACCCTCAAGTTCAATAGATCCTGCTTACAGTACAGCCTTGTTAAAATGTTAGGTATCGATTAGTACATCACAATTATCCTCTTATACAATTAAATTGAAGCATGTCCAAACTATTTATCCTCATTTTTACATAATTATTCAACACAAGTTACTTTAGACTATATAACGCATAAGTACAACCATTTCAGCTTAACAACATAAACTGAAATCAATCACGTACATACACATACGTAAATTTCAGGCAGATGCTAAATTTAGCCCTAAATTAAGCAAAATTTCAATTACTTCAACCTATCAACATGAACTGAAATCACACACTAAACAGTAAACACTCTTTAACCTAATTGTTACGGAGTATATTATATACCTTTCGAGCGAGTAAACGATATGCTTTTTTAATTTCTGATGTAGAAGCATCTGCTGATACACCTAAAATGTTGTAATGATTCGGTTGGTTATTGAAAACGGAGCATGTAACGCTGATTCGCCGGCGATTGAACGATTGAGCAGTAGCGATTAAAAAAATGAGATTCCGATTTGAGCTACGACGGTGAGATGAGGTGTTTCCGGTGCCGTCGACTGTTGTTGGCACCGGAAATAGACGAGACTGCATAGTTGAATTTGGAACATACGTAGCCGCCTAGCTGATGAGGGGTGTGTGTGTGTGTTTTGGGGCTCAGTTTTGGATTGAAGATGACATATTGCTGACGTCATTAGTGTTGCTAACTTGCAATAGGGACTTGTACGGTCCAACTGTGGCATGAGGAAGCTTTTTCTGAATCTTTTCTTTGATTAAATTAAGAGAGACAAATTAACATTATTATTATTATTATTATTATTATTATTATTATTATTATTATTATTATAAAAACTTAAAAGTTTTAAAACTTACAAAAAATTAGTGGGAAGCCTAGAGACAATCTGGGCCCCCACACCTCTAGCAATAGCAAAACCTATCCTAGTAAAAATATGAGCAGCAGCACCGGCATCAATATCTTGCGCCATCGAACTCTTCTGAACCCGCTTTAGCAAAGAAACAGCCTCCTTCTCTAATTCCTCCAGGGAAGAAAATGAGAAAGGAATGAAACCATAACCAATCGCCTGACAGCTAGATACGTACTTGACCCGCTTCCGACGAGCCGCATCAACCACAGCACGTCCAGGGACAAAATCAGAAAGCCCAGACTGCGTCAAAGGAGAAGACCCAGTCAAGTCAACACAAACATCGCGACCACAATCCCAGGAATAAAGTAACACATCTGCAGGTCTGAGGGCCCTGTCGTTCCCTCCAGACAACCCAATGTCAACCTCCTTTCTCGCTGAAATCCCAGATCGATAACAAACATCAACAAGAGAATCCCGAACAATATTATGTCGATGCTTAATACCCACCATACCAGCACAAGACACGGCGTGATCCCCGAAAATATCCCCAGTAAAAACCCTTGAACAGGCAGAGCATGCCGTCGAGATAGAGAACAATGGAACACCTAACCGGTATTATTATTATTATTATTATTATATTATTATTATTATTATTATTATTATTATTATTATTATTATTATTATTATTATTATCCTACATACTAAAACGCGCGCCGAAATTCGTCGTTTCAGTTGTTTTGAATTGTCGTTCCGAGTTTGTGTTCACACTACAAACGGTCCCCTAAATTCGTTTCAATTTACACAACGACCCCTCAACTTTATACTTTTCTACCTAAAACGCGCGCCGAAATTCGTCGTTTCAGTTGTTTTGAATTGTCGTTCTGAGTTTGCATTCACACTACAAACGGTCCCCTAAATTCGTTTCAATTTACACAACGACCCCTCAACTTTATACTTTTCAGAGGTAGAAAGTGTAAATATATAATTTAATTAAAATAAGAATAAAATAATTCCACCAGAATTTTTAACGGACCCTATCTTCTCGCTCGGTGCGAGTTAAATTTTTCCAAGATCGCCGTTCAACTCGAAAAATTCTAACGAACACAACGGGACTAACTACGCGCGAAACGGATATCGTTAAAAACATCAAATATTTCGGGCTATATCTCATACATATACATATACGTACAACAAACAACTCAACCTATTAGATATATTAGATACCAAACAACGTATATGTAAATTTGACCGCGCGTTGAATACAACAACAGCAACGCGAAGTCGAATTTTTTTCTAGTATTTACTAATAGCCACATGTGTAACACCCGCATTTTGGGCCTAGATGAAATGACCTTTGTACCCTGGGGTAGGGCGTAATTAGTGATTTTTATAATTATATGTTTATAATTATTTGGTTGTTTAGTTGAGACCAGTTTGTGACAAGGGTCACAGAACAGGTTCGTTTGTTGAATTTGGACTCCGTTAGGGCCTCCTAACGAAGTAGGAAAGATATCAGATAACTGGTAAATACCCGTGTGTGATGGGGTATTGTATTTAACCTAAATATAAAAGCTAGAATTAGCTACTTCTCTTATTTTCTTGAAGCTTCTAAACAAACACCGTACCTAATCTCTATCTCCTTCACAAACCCTAGTTGATCTAAACTTGAAATTGGATTAAGAGACTTTAGAAACTGATTTCTAGCATCATTGTGAGCATCATCTCAGGTTTGTCTTGTTGAATCCTTGCTTTGATTCTTGATTAAATGGGTTTTTATGTTCTTGAGTAAAAAGTGTGGTTTTTGAGTTTGAATCTTCATGAAATATGTTAGTTATGCTTAATTGATGTTAGAAATAGGTTGTATATATGTTTAGTAGCTTCCATGTGCTTAAAATTTGATCAAAATCGCTCAAAAATCGAGTTTTGGGCAAAAAAATATTCGAAATCAGCAACTCTTGTCCGTAACCCAGTTGCTACAGTATTTGCTACAGTATTTGCTACAGTACCGAGTTGATACAGTACCTTTTCTGAAATTGAAACGGGCGTAACTTTCAAAACGTAACTCCGTTTTTTATGAATAAACTATCGTTAGAATCGTAATAAAGAATACTTTTCAATGGTGAACTTTTAAGAAACTAGATCAAACTGTTTTTGGGTCAGAAAAGGAGTTTTAGTGTGTATGTCGTGTTTTGCACGCACCTGTATACCATTATTGAATGGAGTCATGATGTAGACTCATAAAATTATGAATATATGGTGTTATGACCTAGTTTATAGTATGATTTGATTATACTATTGATTGAGATATGTATATTGACTGTGTTATGTCTATTCTCAGGTGATAAGGACGAAGAGAAGGCTCAGTAAGATTAGAATTCTGAGTGCCTTCTGTTGCTGGTAATCGGTGAGTGGGATTATCTCCGGGTGTAGTATAGAGTAGCAAGTTGTGCTACTATGTTATACTGTTATAGTTGCTATGCTTAGTAGATATGTTGTAATAATGATCATCGTAGAGTTGCCATGCTAGTCGTAGGAACAGTTGTTCATAGTGGTAGTTGCTTAACAGTTGTGTGCACAAATTGTAGTTGCCTGTTGGAACCTACTGTTGTTAGGTTCAGCTCAGGGAGGTCAACCTTGTTGTGGTTAGGTCCAGTTGGCTACTGTTTGTTGAGTATAGTGCTGAATGACGCATCACCTGCGTGTGAATTTACTATACTGGGGATTCAGTAGTAAGGACTTTCGGTAGACGCTAGACTGATCAGCTAGTGTTCGTGTGTTCGTACAAGCCGCCGAGTCTCTAGTTGGAGCATAGTTGCTAGTTGATTGTTGCCAGTTGATAGTTACTAGTTATTAGTTGTCAGCTGCCTGTTATTGATTGTTGTAGTTGCTGTAGTTGTACAAGTTGGTACTGTATGCTAGATCTGTTAGATGATTCCATTCACTTAGCCTCGTGCTAACCCCCCTCACCTTCTCCCTTGCAGGTTTTGGATATTAGTGCTGGTAGGGACGGCCGTCGGGTTGACGATATGTTTGACAAGACGAACTCTGATGTCTTAACTTTTATAAATATGTAACTAGTTGTTTAACGTAACACCGGTGGTTTGTAATAAGTAACTAGATAATGATTTGTGATAATCATGTTTGTAATTAACTAAGGGTATTTATGTGAATTAAGTCTTCCGCTGTGTTTTAAAAAAAAAATCAGGGTGTTACAACTTGGTATCAGAGCATAGGTTTGGCCGCATGTACATTGTGTTGAATGTCATGTTCCCAAACCTTGTGTTGTGTCAAACATATATGAGGGAACGGGTTAAGTGAATGTAGGGATTACAATGCGTTAGTGGATAGGTACTAACCTGTTTTCCACTAAGAGTTTGTGTGAGATGTTGTGGTAGTGCAGATATGGCAGATAATACAGGAAACGCAACTGGTCCGTCAGCCCCCGGAACATTCAGAGCCCCAGATGAAGACGGGTACGTGTCAGAAGAGGATCCACAGGAACAAATAATAGATTTGCAAAGTAAGTTAAAGGAAGCACATGATCGAATACGGGAATTAGAACAACGTCAGGTAACCATGAATCCAAGTGGTAGTGTACCGAATCAGATGATTAGTGGGTATCCGGTGCAGTCAAATATTCATCAGCAAACTGGAAGTGCTTTCCAACAACAGCAATGGATACCATCTCAGTATCAGTTTTCTCAACATTATCAGGTGCCACCTCAGTTTAATCAACAGTTCCTAAATCAGATGTGGGGTCCTTATCAGATGCCGACGTTTCAACAACATAAGAAATGTACGTTTAAACAATTTCTGAATTGTAATCCACCAGAGTACTCAGGAAGTTCTAACCCAACGGTAACCCTTAACTGGTTAAGAGAGATAGAAAAGGTTTTTGAGGCCTGTCAGTGCGAACCAGAATTAAAGGTTATTTATGCTAGTTGTATGTTGAAAAATAGGGCAATGGTTTGGTGGGATACGGTTACTTCTAGTATCCCAAAAGAGCAAGTGAGCATGATTACTTGGGAACAATTTTATAGTAAAGTTTGCGAACAGTATTGCTCAGCCTATGATCTCAATCGAATTAAGACAGAATTTTTAGAAATGAAAATGACGCCTCGAATGACGATAGATGAGGTGATTGAGCAGTATATGGATAAATTAAGGTTCGTTCATCAGTGGGTTCTAGATGAACAGTCCAGAATTCAGCATTTTGTTAATATAATTTTACCAGAGTATAGAACAATGGTTAGGATGGCGACGACGTTATCGCAAGCGTTTGTTATGGCCAAGATGGTGGAAGATGATGTCAGAGCAGTAAGAAACAGAATGGAAGGTTATGTTATGCCACAACAAGATCAGGTGATGAGTCATTCGGACTCTAGGTCAAAGAAGTCTGTTAAGTTGAAACGGACTAGCGGGTCAGAACAGTGTGGGTCAGCATCAAGTCAGAATTCTTGGTGTTATAGTTGTAGATCATCTCACAGTGGTCTTTGTTCAGATTCAACCAAAAGATGTTTGAGATGTGGTATTGTGGGACACGAGATTCGAATGTGTTTGTTTCAAGAGGATGTATGTTGGAGATGTCATCAAGTGGGGCATAGGTCAGCTCAGTGTCCGTATGTAAAAGGATCGAGTTTTGGGGCGGGGCCAGGAGCGCAGTCGGGAACAGTAGGTGGATCTTCTGGTTCTCCAGTTGGGCAGAAAAGAAAGAATCCACCTACGGAAACAGCAAGAGCTTATCAGATGGTTGCAGATGCAGATGTTGAATATGATGTGAATACAAGTATGCTTCAAAATCCTCGTATTGTTTAGTTATATACATGTATATGATTGGGTGTATATATATGTGTGGTAGATTAGTAGATCTTGATAGTAGTGTAAGATTTATTTTGTTGCATTATGTTGTTTATGTTTTGGTTGCGACCCTTATGTGCCATGTGGGGTAAGGGTGACTGTAACACCGGCCATTTTTTGTTTTTAAACACACAGCGGAAGACTTTATTAACAAACACAATATAAGTCACGTCATTACATTAATTCGTGTAATTACGTTTAAGTTTACACAACGGTGTTACGTTATTACAAAACATTATTTATACGAAAGTCCACATCAGAGTAGGGTTGTCAAACATATCTTCTGCATCAATACCCATCCCGACTAGCAGTACCTAAACCTACAAAGGGAGAAACATGTGGGGGATTAGCGCACCGCTAAGTGAATGGAATCTATCTAACAGATATAGCTTAAGCCACACACAAGCTATATACTAAAAACAGTACTTGCTAACTACCAACTAGCATACAATAAGACAATACGAAGATCGGCGGCTTGTACGAGCACATGACTCTTAGCTGATCGGACTTGAGTCTACCGATAGTCCCTGCTACTCAATTCACAGTATAGTTATCCAGATGCAGGGGATGCATCGTTCACACTATACTCCACAATCAGTAGCCTATGGACCCAACCTCTCCTAGGCACGGTTGACCTCATACGGACTCTAACCTCTCCTAGGCACGGTTTCGAGTCCCCAGTCTCCCTAAGCCCGACTGGTACCATTCACACAGTATACACATAAATTACATACCACATCAGGCATACTATATTATTCTAACATGAAAATTTCTACACTATGCATGGTAAAAGAGTAAACCACAGTAGCATGATATGCTACTTAAACTCTATCCGGAGATAGACCCACTCACCAATTACCAGCAACTGCTCAGTTATTATTTCTGAACTTTCTCCTTGTCCTTATAACCTGAGAACAACACAAACAAAGTTAATATACATATCCAATAAATAATATAATCATTTCATACGATTAACTAGGTCATAACACCATATATTCATAATTTTATGAATCTACATCATGACTCCACTCAATAATGGCATACAGGTGCGTGCAAAACACGACATACACACTAAAACTCCTTTTTTGATGCAAAAACAGTTTGATCTAGTTTCTTAAAAGTTCACCATTGAAAAGTATTCTTTATTACGATTCTAACGATAGTTTATTCATCAAAAACGGAGTTACGTTTTGAAAGTTACGCCCGTTTCAATTTCATAAAAAGTATTGTAGCAAATAGTGGTACTGTAGCAACTCGGTACTGTAGCAAATAGTGACACTGTAGCAACTCGGGCACTGTAGCAAATAGTGACACTGTAGCAAGTACCGAACACTGTAGCAAATAGTGACACTGTACCAACTCGGCACTGTAGCAAATAGTGACACTGTAGCAACTCGGTACTGTAGCAAAATACTGTAGCAACTGGTTCGAACACATTCGCTGATTTCGTGATTTTTTCCCCCAAAAACTCGATTTTTGAGCGATTTTGATCAAATTTTAAGCACATGGAAGCTACTAAACATATATACAACCTATTTCTAACATCAATTAACACATACAAACACATAATATGAAGATTCAAGCTCAAAATTCATCAAAAACCCATTTACACCCAAAACCCAATTTCTATGAATTAAAACACGAATTCAAGCTAACAAACCTGGATAAATGATCACAAGGATGATATGAATCAATCCTTAAAGCCTCACAATCCAATTTAAGACTTAGATTCAATTAGGGTTTGTGAAGGGATGAAGTTTGGTACGTTCTTGTTTGAGAAGGTTCTAGAAATGAGAAGAGTGAAGCAGATATTACACACTTATGTGTTAAAAATTAATACCCCATCACACACGGGTATTTACCAGTTATCTAAAATCTTTCGCACAAGATTAGGTAGCCCAAACGAGGTCCAAATAAAATAAACAAACCTGTTCTGGGACCCTTGTCACAAACTGGTCACAACACAATTATAATAAAACACTATTAAAATAATTAAAATAAAAGCACTTAAGACTAAGCACAAACCCTAAGGGCAAAATAGGCAACTTACAACTAGCCCGGGTTTCAGTCTGTTACAAATCCACCCCCCTTAAGAAGATTTCGTCCTCAGAATCTGGTCTTGGTCAAACAAACGAGGATAGCGTTTTCTCATCAACTCTTCCGTTTCTCACGTAAGATTAGATCCCAAACTGTGTTTCCACTCAATCAACACCATCGGAATCTCTTTCTTTCTCAGCTTAGTCACCTTTTGGTCAACCACACGGATCGGCTCTTCCACCAATTTCTTATTCAAATCGACCCTTAAATCTTCTAAAGGAAGAAGTTGTGTTTCATCGTCGACTTTACACTTACGAAGATAACATACGTTGAATGTATTATGAATACCAGCTAACTCTGGCGGAAGATCTAACACCACAGTCTGATCATTCAACACTTCACTGATCGGAAACGGACCAATAAATCTCGGTGCTAACTTACCACGTTTACCGAATCTGATAACCCCTTTCCACGGCGAAACTTTCAGATACACTCGTTCACCCACATTAAAAGTTACCGGATGTCTACGCGGATCAGCATACATTTTCTGCCTATCTCTAGCGGCTTTCAACTTTTCTCTCGCAATTGCAACTTTTTCGGCTGTCATTTGAACAATTTCGGGACCTGCAAACTGTTTCTCCCCGGCTTCTAACCAACAAGTCGGAGTTCTGCAACGACGACCGTATAAAATTTCATAGGGCGGCATCCCTATACTCGAATGATATGAATTATTATACGCAAATTCGACCAACGGCAAATGTGTATCCCACGAACCACCGTATTTTAACACACAAGCCCTTAACATATCCTCCAAAGTCTGTATCGTTCTTTCACTCTGACCGTCTGTCTGAGGATGATAAGCTGTACTTAAATTCACACGTGTACCCAAATTCTGTTGAAGACTATTCCAAAAATTTGACACAAATCTGGAATCTCTGTCTGAAACGATCGATAATGGCACACCATGTCGACTAACTATCTCGTTTATATACAATTCGGCTAACTCACTTAACGAAGCTGTTTCACGAGTAGCAAGAAAATGAGCACTTTTAGTTAGGCGATCCACTATTACCCAAATCATATCATGTCTTTTCTGAGTTCGAGGTAATTTGGTCACAAAATCCATCGTTATATGTTCCCATTTCCACTCTGGAATCTGTAACTGACGTAACGAACCATAAGGTTTCTGATGTTCGGCCTTCGCTTGAGCACATATATGACACTTTTCGACATAACGGGCGATATCTGATTTCATTGTTGGCCACCAATACACTGTTTTCAAATCATGATACATCTTATTACTACCCGGATGTACTGTCAATCTGGATTTGTGAGCTTCCGTCATGATTAAATCCCTCAAATCTCCAAGCTTAGGCACCCAAACACGATTGTTTAAGGTCTTTAGTCCACGTGAGTCATCAATTAAGTCCACTTTTCGTTTGGTCATTTGTTCAGATTTAATATGTTCATCCTCTAAAGCACAGGCCTGAATGGTTCTTAAGCGGTTAATCAAATCTGAAGTTATATTCAAACAAAGAAATTTCACATTTTCACTAGACTTTTTACGACTTAGCGCATCTGCAACCACATTTGCCTTACCCGGATGGTATTTAATTTCACAATCGTAATCTTTGATCAACTCTTGCCATCGTCTCTGACGCATATTCAATTCTTTCTGTGAGAAGATTTACTGCAAACTCTTGTGATCTGTACATATAACACAATGGGTTCCATACAAATAGTGTCTCCACAGTTTCAAAGCAAACACTACTGCAGCCATTTCAAGATCATGCACTGGATAATTCTTCTCATGAACTTTCAACTGTCGCGAGGCGTAAGCGATTACTTTATCTCTTTGCATTAATACACAACCCAACCCAGTAAATGACGCATCACAGTATACCACGAAGTCGTCTGAACCTTCTGGTAAAGCTAATACTGGTGCCTGACACAGTAGCTGTTTCAAAATCTAAAAAGCCTTTTCCTGTTCATCAGTCCATCGAAAGGCTACATCTTTACGAGTCAACTTAGTTAACGGACCCGCTATTTTCGAGAAATCCTTGATAAATCTGCGATAATAACCTGCTAATCCCAGAAAACTCTTAATCTCAGTCGGAGTCTTCGGAGAATTCCAATTCATTACCGCTTCTATCTTTGTCGGATCAACTTTTATACCCTCGGCACAAATCACATGACCCAAAAACTGCACTTCACGTAACCAAAATTCACACTTTGAAAATTTTGCAAATAGTTGTTCACGTTTCAACATGTTCAAAACCTGTCTCAGATGTTCAGCATGTTCACTTTCGGTCTTTGAATACACTAGTATATCATCTATAAACACAATCACAAAATTATCTAAGAACGGGCGACACACTCTATTCATTAGATCCATGAAGATTGCTGGCGCATTCGTCAACCCAAACGGCATGACAAGAAATTCATAATGACCATACCTTGTTCTGAACGCTGTTTTCGGTATATCTGATTCAGCAACACGAACCTGATGATATCCGGATCGTAAGTCTATCTTAGAAAAGAATGAAGCACCCTGTAACTGATCGAACAAATCGTCTATTCGAGGTAACGGATACTTATTCTTCACTGTTCTTTTGTTCAATTCACGATAATCAATACACATACGCATTGACCCATCTTTCTTTTTAACAAACAATACCGGAGCACCCCACGGTGAAGAACTCGGTCGAATAAACCCACGGTCTAATAACTCTTGAATCTGTGACATCATTTCACGGATTTCAGACGGCGCTAATCGGTATGGAGCTTTTGCAACTGGAGTTATTCCAGGAACCAACTCAATCTTATATTCGACTTCCCTTACCGGCGGCAGACCTGGTAACTCATCTGGGAACACTTCGGGAAAGTCTGATACTATCGGAATATCGGCCACTGTTTTCTTTTCTTTCTTCGCATCAATCACATATGCAAGAAATGATTCACAACCCTTTGCCATCGACTTTTTCGCTTTCATCATGGTTATCAACGGAAAATTATACCCGCTACGCTCCCCTCGGGCCACAACACGGGTTCCATCGGTCGGACGACAGGTAATCATTTTCCTATCACACTTAATATTAGCCCTAAGCGAGCTCAGCCAATCCATTCCTAGTACTACATCAAAGCTAGAAATAGGTAACACTAAACAAGTAACCGGGAAAGGCTTCCCTTCGATCTCTATACAAACCCCATTCACATAGGTTGTGACGGGTGTGGTCTTACCATCGGCTACTTCTACACTAACCGGCTTGGGTAACACAGTAGCTAGTAAATTCAACTTAGGACAGAAATCTAGGGACATAAAACACCTATTGGCACCACAATCAAACAATACGCGAGCAGGTATTGAGTTGATTAGAAACATACCGGTGATCACTTCGTCGGTTGCCACAGCATTCTCAACCGACATCTGAAAAGCTCTAGCCTCTGCTGTTGAAGGGTTCTTCCTCTTCTGCCCACTCGAGGCAGTTGACCCTCCAGCTGATGTTGAACGCGCCCCTGACCCTGCCCCGAAACTACCACTCTTCGACGGATAACTAACTGCACGATGCCCTGGTTTGTGACAAGTCCAACACATACTATTCGGATACGGACATGCTGAAGACTCATGTCCAACAACACCACACTTTAAGCATCTTCTTGTAGCCTCAAAACACTGACCACTGTGAGAAGATCGACACGTGTGACACCAATTCCCTTTACCTGATCCAGATCCAGTACTACTCTGACCACTTTTACCCTTCGATTTAAACCCACTAGACTTCTTGGATTTAGATCTTGATTGACCAGATACTTGCCCACCTTGTTGCAGTATATTATCAAACATTGTGTTTCTGGCGTCCTGAACATCACTTTCTACCATCTTAGCCATCACAACAGCTTGAGACAATGATATAGCTGTTCTAACAAAAGTTCTGTACTCAGGCAGAATGACATTAACAAAATACTGGATATGAGACGCTTCGTCTGGCACCCATTGTTGTACAAACCTCAGTTTATCCATAAACTTCTCTACTACCTCATCAATCGTCATTTGAGGTGTCATCTTCATTTCAAGAAACTCAGTCTTGATTCGGTTCATATCAAACTGATTACAATACTGTTCACACACCTTCCCATAAAAATGCTCCCATGTGATCATACTCACTTGCTCTTTCGGTATACTGGAAATCAAAGAATCCCACCAAATCATAGCCCTACCTTTCAACAGTCTACTAGCATATGTTACCTTCAACTCGGGTTCACACTGACACGCTTCAAATACCCTTTCAACTTCTCGCAACCAATTGAGAGTTACAGTCGGATCAGTACTTCCAGAGAACTCGGAGGGTTTGCAATCACGAAAATTTTTATAAGTACACCTTTTGGATGGTTGCATGTAAGGTTGTTGGAACATTTGCATTTGGTATGGATTCATCATCATGGGATTTTGGTAAGTAAAGGTGTTTTGTGGTGGCATATAATATTGGTTAGGTATTTGATTCTGAAACTGGTTCTGGGGCACATTAGGTATCGCTTGGGATTGCGCCGTTGGGAATCCAGGTGGTGTATCATCATTTCCAGAATGCCTCGCCAATTCAAGCTCATTAATTTTGTTCTCAGCCTCTTTTAGCTTGCTTTCTAACTGAAAGATGTAACTACTCTGATCATCATCCGACTCAACACCCTCTTCTGGTGCTCTGAATGTTTCGGGGTTGGATGGGCCAGTTGCGTTTCTATCAGCCATACCTGTGCTACAAAACAGCTCACACAAAAGCTTAGTGGATAACAGTTAGTTCAATCACAACTAACACACGTATATCCTATTTTCACTTAGCCCCCACTCCCACAGACATGTTTGACTTGCCTCAGGGTTTGGGAACAAAATACGCGCACGTATTTGCTGCCAAACCATGCTCTGATACCAACTTGTAACACCGGCCATTTTTTTTAAACACACAGCGGAAGACTTTATTAACAAACACAATATAAGTCACGTCATTACATTAATTCGTGTAATTATGTTTAAGTTTACACAACGGTGTTACGTTATTACAAAACATTATTTATACGAAAGTCCACATCAGAGTAGGGTTGTCAAACATATGTTCTGCATCAATACCCATCCCGACTAGCAGTACCTAAACCTACAAAGGGGGAAACATGTGGGGGATTAGCGCACCGCTAAGTGAATGGAATCTATCTAACAGATATAGCTTAAGCCACACACAAGCTATATACTAACAACAGTACTTGCTAACTACCAACTAGCATATAATAAGACAATAAGAGGATCGACGGCTTGTACGAGCACACGACTCTTAGCTGATCGGACTTGAGTCTACCGATAGTCCCTGCTACTCAATTCACAGTATAGTTATCCAGATGCAGGGGATGCATCGTTCACACTATACTCCACAATCAGTAGCCTATGGACCCAACCTCCCCTAGACACGGTTGACCTCATACGGACTCTAACCTCTCCTAGGCACGGTTTCGAGTCCCCAGTCTCCCTAAGCCCGACTGGTGCCATTCACACAGTGTACACATAAATCACATACCACATCAGGCATACTATATTATTCTAACATGGCAATTTCTACACTATGCATGGTAAAAGAGTCAACCACAGTAGCATGATATGCTACTTAAACTCTATTCGGAGATAGACCCACTCATCAATTACCAGCAACTGCTCAGTTATTATTTCTGAACTTCCTCCTTGTCCTTATAACCTGAGAACAACACAAACAAAGTTAATATACATATCCAATAAATAATATAATCATTTCATACGATTAACTAGGTCATAACACCATATATTCATAATTTTATGAATCTACATCATGACTCCACTCAATAATGGCATACAGGTGCATGCAAAACACGACATACACACTAAAACTCCTTTTCCGACCCAAAAACAGTTTGATATAGTTTCTTAAAAGTTCACCATTGAAAAGTATTCTTTATTACGATTCTAACGATAGTTTATTCATCAAAAACGGAGTTACGTTTTGAAAGTTACGCCCGTTTCAATTTCATAAAAAGTATTGTAGCAAATAGTGGTACTGTAGCAACTCGGTACTGTAGCAAATAGTGACACTGTAGCAACTCGGTACTGCAGCAAATAGTGACACTGTAGCAACTCGAGGACTGTAGCAACTCGGTACTGTAGCAAATAGTGACACTGTAGTAACTCGTACTGTAGCAAATAGTGACACTGTAGCACTCAGGTACTGTAGCAACTCGGGCACTGTAGCAACTCGGGTACTGTAGCAAAATACTGTAGCAACTGGTTCGAACATATTCGCTGATTTCGTGATTTTTTTCCCCAAAAACTCGATTTTTGAGCGATTGTGATCAAATTTTAAGCACATGGAAGCTACTAAACATATATACAACCTATTTCTAACATCAATTAACACATACAAACACATAATATGAAGATTCAAGCTCAAAATTCATCAAAAATCCATTTACACCCAAAACCCAATTTCTATGAATTAAAACACGAATTCAAGCTAACAAACCTGGATAAATGATCACAAGGATGATATGAATCAATCCTTAAAGCCTCACAATCCAATTTAAGACTTAGATTCAATTAGGGTTTGTGAAGGGATGAAGTTTGGTACGTTCTTGTTTGAGAAGGTTCAAGAAATGAGAAGAATGAAGCAGATATTACACACTTATGTGTTAAAAATTAATACCCCATCACACACGGGTATTTACCAGTTATCTAAAATCTTTCGCACAAGATTAGGTAGCCCAAACGAGGTCCAAATAAAATAAACAAACCTGTTCTGGGACCCTTGTCACAAACTGGTCACAACACAATTATAATAAAACACTATTAAAATAATTAAAATAAAAGCACTTAAGACTAAGCACAAACCCTAAGGGCAGAATAGGCAACTTACAACTAGCCCGGGTTTCAGTCTGTTACAGTGACCCTTTGGTTGACTTTTTGGGATTGAAAACCGTGACTTGGATAAAGATGTGTTGGGTATCTTTATGCGGTGGATTTTTGGGATGAAGGGAAGTTGTTGGATAGTGGCATGAGTATGATTGTTATGACGGTATTTCCTAAGCTTGTTGGATGTATGATCTGGTTGATAGATTATATTTGGATGATTGATAGAAAAGGTTTAAGTAACTATGATTGGACAGATGTTGTGATTGATTAGTTATAAAGTAGTTAAATTAATTACCGATGCTTATTGAGGAAATTGATTGGACATAAGTTAGTGAATGAGACAAGTAGAATTTTTCCGTTACGAGCAACTCAGAATGAAGGTATGAATTAGGATAATATGCTTATGTCTGGCTAACAAAAGTATATTGTGATAAATCATACGGAATTTCTGGGAAGCTGAAGGAAAATTAGGCGGTCTGTGCTATATTGGATTGTGATGTGACTGGATATGAGACGAATAACCTGTGAAGAGACGAATAACCTGTGAAGTTCTGATGACTTACGAGACAATTTCGTGGACCTAGGTATAGATTTTAGCATGATGACTAATTCTATTGCCTAAGCTTTGGATAATTGGGAAAAGTGAAATGTATAAAGAGTTGAATTGGATGGCAGATCGTGAAATTTATGATACGGAATGGCGAAGAAACACGAATTTGACTCTGATTATCTGACTTGATCGTGTAATTTGTGGGCTTAAGTGGATTAATGGACGTTGATCGACGGAGATTGTGACAAGTTATTTGGTATCGGGAGTGTATTGACGTCAGGAATCTCATTTCCCTATGCAATTGTGGTGGATATTGTCGGTATCGGGGATAAGATCGATAAAGTAAACCGTGTGTTTTGACGGTGCGAGTAACAATTTTTGGGTTTATTGACCATAGTTGACCCGATTCCGAGGACGGAATCTCTTTTAAGGAGGGTAGATTTGTAACACCCGCATTTTGGGCCTAGATGAAATGACCATTGTACCCTGGGGTAGGGCGTAATTAGTGATTTTATAATTATATGTTTATAATTATTTGGTTGTTTAGTTGAGACCAGTTTGTGACAAGGGTCACAGAACAGGTTTGTTTGTTGAATTTGGACTCCGTTAGGGCCTCCTAACGAAGTACGAAAGATATCAGATAACTGGTAAATACCCGTGTGTGATGGGGTATTGTATTTAACCTAAATATAAAAGCTAGAATTAAGCTACTTCTCTTATTTTCTTGAAGCTTCTAAACAAACACCGTACCTAATCTCTATCTCCTTCACAAACCCTATTTGATCTAAACTTGAAATTGGATTAAGAAACTTTAGAAACTGATTTCTAGCATCATTGTGAGCATCATCTCAGGTTTGTCTTGTTGAATCCTTGCTTTGATTCTTGATTAAATGGGTTTTTATGTTCTTGAGTAAAAAGTGTGGTTTTTGAGCTTGAATCTTCATGAAATATGTTAGTTATGCTTAATTGATGTTAGAAATAGGTTGTATATATGTTTAGTAGCATCCATGTGCTTAAAATTTGATCAAAATCGCTCAAAAATCGAGTTTTGGGCAAAAAAAATATTCGAAATCAGCAACTCTTGTTCGTAACCCAGTTGCTACAGTATTTTGCTACAGTATTTGCTACAGTACCGAGTTGCTACAGTACCGAGTTGATACAGTGTCACTATTTGCTACAGTGCCCGAGTTGCTACAGTGTCACTATTTGCTACAGTCCGAGTTGCTACAGTGTCACTATTTGCTACAGCCCGAGTTGCTACAGTTTCACTATTTGCTACAGTTTCACTATTTGCTACAATACCCGAGTTGCTACAGTACCACTATTTGCTACAGTCCCTTTTATGAAATTGAAACGGGCGTAACTTTCAAAATGTAACTCCGTTTTTGATGAATAAACTATCGTTAGAATCGTAATAAAGAATACTTTTCAATGGTGAACTTTTAAGAAACTAGATCAAACTGTTTTTGGGTCAGAAAAGGAGTTTTAGTGTGTATGTCGTGTTTTGCACGCACCTGTATACCATTATTGAATGGAGTCATGATGTAGACTCATAAAATTATGAATATATGGTGTTATGACCTAGTTTATAGTATGATTTGATTATACTATTGATTGAGATATGTATATTGACTGTGTTATGTCTATTCTCAGGTGATAAGGACGAAGAGAAGGCTCAGTAAGATTAGAATTCTGAGTGCCTTCTGTTGCTGGTAATCGGTGAGTGGGATTATCTCCGGGTGTAGTATAGAGTAGCAAGTTGTGCTACTATGTTATACTGTTATAGTTGCTATGCTTAGTAGATATGTTGTAATAATGATCATCATAGAGTTGCCATGCTAGTCGTAGGAACAGTTGTTCATAGTGGTAGTTGCTTAACAGTTGTGTGCACAAATTGTAGTTGCCTGTTGGAACCTACTGTTGTTAGGTTCAGCTCAGGGAGGTCAACCTTGTTGTGGTTGGGTCCAGTTGGCTACTGTTTGTTGAGTATAGTGCTGAATGACGCATCACCTGCGTGTGGATTTACTATACTGGGGATTCAGTAGTAAGGACTTTCGATAGACGCTAGACTGATCAGCTAGTGTTCGTGTGCTCGTACAAGCCGCCGAGTCTCTAGTTGGAGCATAGTTGCTAGTTGATTGTTGCCAGTTGATAGTTACTAGTTATTAGTTGTCAGCTGCCTGTTATTGATTGTTGTAGTTGCTGTAGTTGTACAAGTTGGTACTGTATGCTAGATCTGTTAGATGATTCTATTCACTTAGCCTCGTGCTAACCCCCCTCACCTCCTCCCTTGCAGGTTTTGGATATTAGTGCTGGTAGGGACGGGCGTCGGGTTGACGATATGTTTGACAAGACGAACTCTGATGTCTTAACTTTTATAAATATGTAACTAGTTGTTTAACGTAACACCGGTGGTTTGTAATAAGTAACTAGATAATGATTTGTGATAATCATGTTTGTAATTAACTAAGGGTATTTATGTGAATTAAGTCTTCCGCTGTGTTTTAAAAAAAAAAATCACGGTGTTACAACATGTTTTTTGATCGTTTTGGATCTTTTGAGTGTGGCAAGCTTTTGTCGTTTTACACAGGGAAGAAAAAGGTAAGGGGCTTCAAACTTGAGAGATCAAACTTGCCAACATCAAAGGGTAAGAAGTGCACATTTCAACAAAATTTGAAGGCCTAATTGTAACTTCCATATTTTATATAATAAACATTAAATAAAAACCACCTGAAATTTTAACGGGCTATATCTTTTTTCCGCCGCGAGTTAAATTTCTCCGTCGTCACCGTTTAACTCGAAATAATTTTATGAACAAAACGCAACTAGCTATATTCAAAACGGAGCTTCTTTTAAAAAAAAACATTCTTTATCAATTTTACACGTGTGTGTGTGTGTGTGTATATTTGTGTGTGTATATATATATCACGCCGCGAGTTAAGTTTTTCCGTCGTCACTATTTAACTCGAAATAATTTTACGAAAAAACGCAACTAACTATATTCAAAATGGAGTCTTTTTTAATAAAGCATTTTTTATCTATTATATACGGGGTATATATATCCGACTCCTTCTACCCCTTTTTTCTCCAAATTTTACCTACATTTTCTCTCAATATTAATTTCATAAAAGACTTTAAAATGTTTTACCGCAATGCGCGAGCCATTACATATATTAGATACCTAACAACGTATCACGGTCGAACTTTTCTAGTTATCAACAAGAGCGATTAGATTCATCTGATTGGTTCTCATATACCGTTCACTTTTTTTTTCTTTTCCTTTTTTTTTATCCACATGGGCCAACACATTGAACTTGCATGATGTACACGTATGCACAGATGGCACTAAACAACACAATATTTTCCTTTAGACTTATCCTAAGACTCCATTCGTAATGTGGGTTGAGGGCGTGAGTTACTTTTTGATGATTAGGACGTGTGAGTTGTTTGTGTAGAGTAGTGGTGGCGTGGGTTTATGGTATGAGTTAGGAGTATTGTGATGATGTGTTAAAATATAATTGGGTTGTTATGAAAGTCAAATATGTCTGCCAATTTTGTGGCTATAAATTTTCCACCGAACTGCACAGTAACTTATGTTGTACTATAAATATATGAAGATGTAGTTTGCAGAAGATGCACCTTTGAATATATATTTTCATATACATATACTCCCCCTCTCTCTCTCTCTCTCACTCTCTCTCTTCTTTCTATTATTCTCTAATTAGAGACTACATTATTAAAGGTAGTTATAAACTCCTAAATCACAACACGTTATCAGCACGAAGTGCTCCGTATAATCAAGGTTTATCTAAGCAAACACAAGTCACTAATCAAGGAAAGAAATTCTTTAACGATATCTTCTATTTATTTATTAGTAAGGTAAATATTATTATCATCATAAGTAAAATTATATTTCTGTAATCTAATATTTATTAACTTCACTAACATTTATATTTATGTTATTTAAGTTATATATGGTCTGTTATACCGCCTGAATTATATTTATGTAATCTAACTTTTATTAACTTCATTAACATTTATATTTATGTTATTTAAGTTATATATGGTCGGTTATACCGCCTGAATTATATTTATGTAATCTAACTTTTATTAACTTCACTAACATTTATATTTATGTTATTTAAGTTATATATGGTCGGTTATACCGCCTGAATTATATTTATGTAATCTAACTTTTATTAACTTCACTAACATTTATATTTATATTATTTAAGTTATATATGGTCGGTTATACCGCCTGAATTATATTTCTGTAATCTAACTCTTATTAACTTCACTAACATTTATATTTATGTTATCTAACATTTATGATTACTTATGCAATTAAGCATTATTTATTTCATGCATACTAATGTTTATTCTTAAAATTTATTATTTATGCATAATATGTTTATTCTCTTAATCTTCGTATTTATACTAAACGTATTTATACTAAACGTATTTATACTAAATGTATTTATAGTAATCGTATTTGTACTAATAAAATTCTTTTATTAAAATTATTATTAATACAACGAGTACATAACAGTCTTTAACATCAACTAACGACGTTACAACGGTCATATATACATTACGGTTGTTAACGTCAACTGACGACGTTACAACGACTATATTTTTCAAATATAAAATAAACTTCTCCGTTTTCACATTTTCACAAATCAATCTTCATTTTCTTAGAGTACCACTCTCAAAAAGTTTTTTTGTAAAGATGATTCACACAGGGATGATTTTTTCCTATTGTATTGGTCATACTAACTATCATCATTGTTGCTAATATACCACCGGGTGAACCTATATTCTATCCTGCTCTTGTGGTTTTATCATTTGTAATCATGCCATCATTATGTTGTTTGCTACTTATGA
Source organism: Rutidosis leptorrhynchoides (assembly GCF_046630445.1). Classification (NCBI taxonomy): domain Eukaryota; kingdom Viridiplantae; phylum Streptophyta; class Magnoliopsida; order Asterales; family Asteraceae; genus Rutidosis; species Rutidosis leptorrhynchoides. Next base: position 154,251,948 of record NC_092333.1, read on the forward strand.
ATTTAAAATGATTCTAATTTCATTTTATTATTTGTCTATGAATAGAAGTTGATTATGATTATTATTTATGTTATTCATCTTTTTGATAATAGAAAATGTCAAATTTGAAAAGGCTTAAATTTGCTCCTTTAGAATCAAGTGGGAATAACTACTTAACATGGGTTAGGAATGTAGAAAAATATCTCGAATCAATCGGTATTTTAGAAACCCTGAATGAAAATAACAATTGTTCCGAACAAGAGAAAGCAATAGCAAGTATTTTTCTTAGCAAACATATTGACGAGTCCTTAGAATGTACATTTTATATGATCGAAGATCCAAGTGCATTATGGAAATTACTCAAAGATAGATACGATATTAATTATCAATAAATAACGGTGATCCATGAAAGAATAAAATTGAAGATGTTAGTAGAGGCTCTTATAAGAATCCCGAAGATTCATATTAATGATCTGGTAACGTGGATCATCAGTCTAGTATTTCTTGAATACATGAACACCTTGTTTATCTCTACAAATAAGTCCCAAAAGAAAAGAAAACGAGAGTGAATGTGTTAAAAAATCTTGATTAAATAAACCCTGAGCTACCTTGAGACTTGAATGGTTTGAATTTTCTAAGATGCCTAGCTTGTTATGTATCACTCATAAATAAATGATTTTAGACCATAACGCATATGTTTATTAAGTGTTATCTTTTAGGTACTTCAGATTGTAACTTGTTTGCAGGTAAGATAATTTGATTATCTTGCTGAAATATAACTCATTATTTGCTCATCTTATTTGAAGTTTTAGTATGAATCCTGCTGAAATACAACGTCAATTAAATGGTAAAGACCTATGTATTGCAGATAGTGGTAACATGTAGTGACCCGAACTTTTCCATGTTTATTTATATTAATTGAGATTGACATTTACATGACTAAATGTTTCCAATGTGTTAAGCAATCAAACTTTTTAAGACTTGATTAAATGAAATAAGTTTCATATAGACAATTGATCACCCAAGTTGACCGGCGATTCACGAACGTTACAAAATTGTAAAAACTACATGTTGTGGTATATATAAACATATATATATGGTTGACATAAGATTATGATGAGTAAGTATCTCACTAAGTATATTAACAATGTGTGATATACATAAGAAATGAGATTACTAAGTTAAGAAACTCGAAATGATATATATAACGATTATCGTTATGATAACGTCTACTAAATACATATGTATCATATTAAGATATTGATACACTATATTTAACATGATAAAATGATATTTAAATATATCATTAAGTATATTAACAATGAACTACATATGTAAAAACAAGACTACTAACTTAAGAATTACGAAACGAGACTTATATGTAACGATTATCGTTGTAACGATATTTTAATGTATATATCATATTAAGAGATATTCATACATTATAATATCATGATAATATAATAATTTAACATCTCATTTGATATAATAAACATTGGGTTAACAACATTAATTGAGATCGTTAACTTAAAGGTTTCAAAACAACACTTACATGTAACGACTAACGAAGACTTAACGACTCCATTAGAATGTATATACATGTTGTGTTTTGATATGTATTCTTACACTTTTGAAAGACTTCAAGACACATATCAAAGTACTTCTACTTAACAAAAATGCTTACAATTACATACTCGTTCAGTTTCATCAATAATTATACTCGTATGCACCCGTATTCGTACTCGTACAATACACAGCTTTTAGATGTATGTACTATTGGTATATACACTCCAATGATCAGCTCTTAGCAGCCCATGTGAGTCACCTAACACATGTGGAAACCATCATTTGGCAACTAGCATGAAATATCTCATAAAATTACAAAAATATGAGTAATCATTCATGACTTATTTACATGAAAACAAAATTACATATCCTTTATATCTAATCCATACACCAACGACCAAAAACACCTACAAACACTTTCATTCTTCAATTTTCTTCATCTAATTGATCTCTCTCAAGTTCTATCTTCAAGTTCTAAGTGTTCTTCATAAATTCCATAAGTATAGTTTCATAAAAATCAAGAATACTTCCAAGTTTGCAAGTCTACTTCCAAGCTTTCTAATCCATTCCAAGTAATCATCTAAGATCAAGGAACCTTTGTTATTTACAGTAGGTTATCTTTCTAATTCAAGTTAATATTCATATTCAAACTTTGGTTCAATTTCTACAACTATAACAATCTTATTTCGAGTGAAAATCTTACTTGAACTGTTTTCGTGTCATGATTCTGTTTCAAGAACTTTCAAGCTATCCAAGGATCCTTTGAAGCTAGATCCATTTTTCTCATTTCCAGTAGTTTTATCCAGAAAACTTGAGGTAGTAATGATGTTCATAACATCATTCAATTCATACATATAAAGCTATCATATTCGAAGGTTTAAACTTGTAATCACTAGAACATAGTTTAGTTAATTCTAAACTTGTTCGCAAACAAAAGTTAATCCTTCTAACTTGACTTTTAAAATCAACTAAACACATGTTCTATATCTATATGATATGCTAACTTAATGATTTAAAACCCTCAACACGATGAACACCATAAAATCGGATATACGCCGTCGTAGTGAAACCGGGGGCTGTTTTGGTTTGGATAATTAAAAACTATGATAAACTTTGATTTAAAAGTTGTTCTTCTGTGAAAATGATTTTTCATATGAACATGAAACTATATCCAAAAATCATGGTTAAACTCAAAGTGAAAGTATGTTTTTCAAAATGGTCATCAAGACATCGTTCTTTCGACTGAAATGACTACCTCTTATAAAAATGACATGTAACTTATATTTCTGACTATAAACCTATACTTTTTCTGTTTAGATTCATAAAATAGAGTTCAATATAAAACCATAGCAATTTGATTCACTCAAAACGGATTTAAAACGAAGAAGTTATGGGTAAAACAAGATTGGATATTTTTTTTATTGTTGTAGCTACGGGAAATATTGTAACAATTCTATACAAATCATATCCTAGCTAACTTATATTGTATTATACATGTATTCTAATATATTATGTAATCTTGGGATACCATAGACACGTATGCAAATGTTTTGACATATCATATCGACCCATGTATATATATTATTTGGAACAACCATAGACACTCTATATGAAGTAATGTTGAAGTTAGCTATACAGGGTTGAGGTTGATTCCAAAAATATATATACTTTGAGTTGTGATCTAGCCTGAGACGTGTATACACTGGGTCGTGGATTGATTCAAGATAATATATATCGATTTATTTCTGTACATCTAATTGTGGACAACTAGTTGTAGATTACTAATGAGGACAGCTGACTTAATAAACTTAAAACATTAAAACGTATTAAAAATGTTGTAAATATATCTTGAACATACTTTGATATATATGTACATATTTGTTATAGGTTCGTGAATCGACCAGTGGCCAAGTCTTACTTCCCGACGAAGTAAAAATCCGTGAAAGTGAGTTATAGTCCCACTTTTAAAATCTAATATTTTTGGGATGAGAATACATGCAGGTTTTATAAATGATTTACAAAATAGACACAAGTACGTGAAACTACATTCTATGGTTGAATTATCGAAATCGAATATGCCCCTTTTTATTAAGTCTGGTAATCTAAGAATTAGGGAACAGACACCCTAATTGACGCGAATCCTAAAGATAGATCTATTGGGCCTAACAAACCCCATCCAAAGTACCGGATGCTTTAGTACTTCAAAATTTATATCATATCCGAAGGGTGTCCCGGAATGATGGGGATATTCTTATATATGCATCTTGTTAATGTCGGTTACCAGGTGTTCACCATATGAATTATTTTTATCTCTATGTATGGGATGTGTATTGAAATATGAAATCTTGTGGTCTATTGTTACGATTTGATATATATAGGTTAAACCTATAACTCACCAACATTTTTGTTGACGTTTAAAGCATGTTTATTCTCAGGTGAATACTAAGAGCTTCCGCTGTTGCATACTAAAATAAGGACAAGATTTGGAGTCCATGTTTGTATGATATTGTGTAAAAACTACATTCAAGAAACATATGTCGATGTAATATATTTCTATTGTAAACCATTATGTAATGGTCATGTGTAAACAGTATATTTTAGATTATCATTATTTGATAATCTACGTAAGGCTTTTAAAACCTTTATTGATAAAATAAAGGTTATGGTTGTTTTAAAAATGAATGCAGTCTTTGAAAAACGTCTCATATAGAGGTCAAAACCTCGCAACGAAATCAATTAATATGGAACGTTTATAATCAATATGAATGGGACATTTCAGTTGATATCCGAGTGTTGGTCTTAGAGAACCAGAAAATTTGCATTAGTGTGTCTTATCGAGTTTGTTAGGATGCATTAGTGAGTCTGGACTTCGACCGTGTTTTCTTTAAAAATGATTGCTTAACATTTTTGTTGGAAACTATATATTATTAACATTTAAATATTATGTGATATATTAATCTCTTAACATGTTTGATATTGTGTGATAGATGTCTACCTCTAGCACAAATCCCATTGACTCACCTAATAATAACGAAGAGTCGAATATATATTGGCAAGATTCACAAGTTCCCGAAGAACCAGAAGAAGAGGAAACGGAACCGGAAGAAGAGGAACCGGAAGAAGAGGAACCAGAAGAAGAGGAACCGGAAGAAGAAGAGGTTTCGGAGGGGTGAATAGTAGGAACCACAGAAAACCGGTCAAATAAAAGAAAATCCTCAACCAATGGACCAAAGTTAATAATGGTCAATGGTGTTTCCGCTAAGGAAGCAAAATATTGGGAAAATAACCAATTTTCCGATGAATCGGATCCTGATGAGGATTCTGATGATGTTATAGAAATTACCCCGACCCAATTTAATGAGGCAAAAGAAAATAATAAGGGAAAAGGCATCAAAATAGAGAAATCTGATTCCGACCCATGTAGCGTCAACACCCGTATTTTCAATATCGTGACAATAACCCAGGAACCTCTAAACCACCAGGTTTTTCTAAACCAATGTGGAAAACGACGACTCGTATTAGAGGAACATCATATATCCCTAGAAGATTAGGAAAAAGAACTAAGTCCGAAGAAGAAGAAACCAGTGATTCAGATTAGAGGGGTGTGAGCATGTTGTGTAATAAATGTATTGTAGTGTGCTTGTACTTTTATGTTCTATGTAAAAATTGCTTGTATTGTTTGTTATTACGAATCTAATCCTTGTCTATTTTACATTATAAAAACAAAATGGACGTTAAGGGTAGATAACCGAATATTTTAGAAGACCTACCAGAGGATATGATTGAGGAAATCTTGTCTAGAGTCGGTCAGAATTCATCAGCACATTTAGTTATGGCGAAATTAACTTGTCAAACATTTGAAAGACTTTCTAGAAATGCCTTAGTTTATAAAAGGCTTTCCTTTGATAGGTGGGGTATATCACATTGGGGAGACCGTAAGTTACGCCGTGTTTTCTTTAAAGCATTAAATGCGGGAAACCCAAATGCAATTTTACGCTACGGGTTAAGAACCTATTTTGACTCAACATATCCCAACATAGGATTTCGAGAATTAGAAAGAGCTTCTAACATGCAACATAAAGAAGCATGTTATGCTTACGGGTTAGTGATGTTCGCTTCTTACCAAAGTGAGAAAAAGAACATCGGATTGCAGTTTTTAAATAAAACTTTCCCACAAGTGACGGATTCAGTAGTTAGGGTGAGAAACAAGGTTTTTAGATTATTACGGGGCTGTTGGACATTACGAAACCCTCGTCCTTTTGACGACATTACAACATACTGCCTAGCTAATGGTCATAACGGTTATTTTCCACAAGACCAAGGATGAGAAGTCGTCTTAGTAAAACCAGAATGCATGACTTGTTTCTGGACTTATGAATTACGTGTCTTTATTTCCTTTGCTGAACAACTTGCGTATTAACTAGATTTATCTTCAAAACTGTCCTGTATCATAGTGTACTATATTTCATGTTATATGTAATATAGCGAAGTTGTAAGTTTGAAGAATATTTGTATGCGATATATTATTATAATCAGTTTTTCATATGGAATTGTAGTAGTTGAATTGTATATTAGCTACTAAGTATGAACTTAACGGGTAGGTAGTACCCGAATTTAAACTTATAAAACGCTAATATGAAGAAAAAGCTTTTATAAATGAGTTCATATTATGCTACGAGATACTATTGACTACTCTTAATATTCTGTATGATTAATTTGTTTCAGTTGGCTATTTTGAAGGAAATGGCACCGACTACTCGACACACCATGAATATGAGCGAAGAGAATTTCGTACCTTTCTTGCTGCAAACATAGCCGCAGCACAGGCTGCGCTACATACTAACAATAACTCTGAATCTAGCAATGCAGCTAACGGCGCAAGAAATCGTGTAGGATGCTCCTACAAAGAATTCACTGCCTGCAAACCTTCAGAATTTGATGGGACCGAAGGACCAACCGGATTGAAATGGTGGACCGAGAAAGTTGAATCGGTGTTTGCCATAAGTAAGTGTGGTGAAGGAGACAAAGTGAAGTACGCTACGCATACCTTCACAGGTATTGCGTTAACATGGTGGAATACCTATCTAGAGCAAGTGGGACAAGATGCTGCTTACGCGCTACCGTGGTCAGCATTCAAGCACTTGATGAACGAGAAGTACCGTCCCAGAACCGAGGTCAATAAGCTCAAGTCAGAACTTAGAGGGTTACGAACACAGGGATTCGATATTACTTCGTACGAAAGACGATTCACAGAATTGTGCCTATTGTGTCCGAGAGCGTTCGAAGATGAGGAAGAGAAGATCGACGCGTTTGTGAAAGGGTTACCGGAGAGAATCCAAGAAGATATAAGTTCACACGAGCCTGCCTCCATACAAAAGGCATGTAGAATGGCTCACAAACTAGTGAACCAGATTGAGGGAAGAATTAAAGAACAGGCGGCCGAAGAGGCCAACGTGAAGCTAGTCAAAAGAAAGTGGGAGGAAAACGGTGATAAGAGTCACCAATACAACAACTATCCCAAAAATCGCAACATCAATCGCAACTACAACAAACGGCACAACAACAACAACAACAACAACTACAACAATCATCCCAACAACAATAACAACCGCAACAACAACAATCAGAAGCAGCTATGCCAAAGGTGTGAAAAGTATCACTCGGGGTTCTGCACCAAATTTTGCAACAAGTGTAAAAGAAATGGTCATAGCGCGGCGAAGTGTGAGGTCTACGGACCAGGGGTTAACAGAACGAAAGGAACAAATGGTGTCGGAGCAAGTTATGCCAATGTAGTTTGTTATAAATGTGGAAAACCGGGCCACATTATTAGAAATTGCCCGAACCAGGAGAACACGAATGGACAAGGCCGCGGAAGAGTTTTCAATATTAATGCGGCAGGGGCACAGGAAGACCCGGAGCTTGTTACGGGTACATTTCTTATTGACAATAAATCTGCTTACGTTTTATTTGATTCGGGTGCGGATAGAAGCTATATGAGTAGAGATTTTTGTGCTAAATTAAGTTGTCCATTGACGCCGTTGGATAGTAAATTTTTACTCGAATTAGCAAACGGTAAATTAATTTCAGCAGATTATATATGCCGGAATCGAGAAATTAAACTGGGTAGCGAAATATTTAAGATTGATTTGATACCAGTAGAGTTAGGGAGTTTTGATGTAATAGTTGGCATGGACTGGCTGAAGGAGATGAAAGCAGAGATCGTATGTTACAAAAATGCAATTTGCATTGTACGAGAAGAAGGAGAACCCTTAATGGTGTACGGAGAAAAGGGCAACACGAAGCTACATCTTATTAGTAATTTGAAGACACAAAAACTAATAAGAAAAGGTTGCTATGCTATTCTAGCACACGTCGAGAAAGTACAAACTGAAGAAAAGAGCATCAATGATGTTCCCGTCGCAAAAGAATTTCCCGATGTATTTCTGAAAGAATTACCGGGACTACCTCCACATCGATCTGTTGAATTTCAAATAGATCTTGTACCAGGAGCTGCACCAATAGCTCGTGCTCCTTACAGACTCGCACCCAGTGAGATGAAAGAACTGCAAAGCCAACTGCAAGAACTATTAGAATGTGATTTCATTCGACCAAGCACATCACCATGGGAAGCTCCTGTTTTATTTGTCAAGAAGAAGGATGGTACATTTAGGTTGTGTATTGACTACAGAGAGTTGAATAAACTTACCATCAAAAACCGTTATCCACTGCCGAGAATTGACGACTTATTTGATCAACTACAAGGCTCGTCGGTTTATTCGAAAATCGATTTACGTTCTGGATATCATCAAATGCGAGTAAAGGAGGATGATATTCCAAAAACTGATTTTAGGACGCGTTATGGTCATTACGAGTTTATGGTTATGCCGTTTGGATTGCCTAACGCACCAGCTGTGTTCATGGACCTTATGAACCGAGTGTGTGGGCCATATCTTGACAAGTTTGTCATTGTTTTCATCGATGACATACTTATTTACTCAAAGAATGATCAAGAGCACGAAGAACATTTGAGAAAAGTGCTAGAAGTATTGAGGAAAGAAAAACTGTACGCTAAGTTTTCAAAGTGTGCATTTTGGTTGGAAGAAGTTCAATTCCTCGGTCACATAGTGAACAAAGAAGGTATCCAGGTGGACCCGGTAAAGATCGAAACCGTTGAAAAGTGGGAAACCCCAAAAACTCCGAAGCATATACGTCAATTTTTAGGATTGGCTGGTTACTACAGAAGATTCATCCAAGATTTCTCCAAAATAGCAAAACCCTTGACTGCATTAATGCATAAAGGGAAGAAATTTGAATGGAAGGATTAACAAGAGAAGGCGTTTCAGTTATTGAAGAAAAAGCTAACTATGGCACCTATATTGTCATTGCCTGAAGGGAATGATGATTTTGTGATTTATTGTGACACATCAAAGCAAGGTCTCAGTTGTGTATTAATGCAACGAACGAATGTGATTGCTTATGCGTCTAGACAATTGAAGATTCACGAGCAAAATTATAAAACTCACGATTTGGATTTGGGTGCTGTTGTTTTTGCATTAAAGACTTGGAGGCATTATTTATATGGGGTCAAAAGTATTATATATACCGACCACAAAAGTCTCCAACATATATTTAATCAGAAACAACTGAACATGAGGCAGCGTAGGTGGATTGAATTGTTGAATGATTATGACTTTGAGATTCGTTACCACCCGGGGAAGGCAAATGTGGTAGTCGACGCCTTAAGCAGAAAGAACAGAGAACCCATTCGAGTAAAATCTATGAATATAATGATTCACAATAACCTTACTACTCAAATAAAGGAGGCGCAACAAGGAGTTTTAAAAGAGGGAAATTTAAAGAATGAAATACCCAAAGGATCGGAGAAGCATCTTAATATTCGGGAAGACGGAACCCGGTATAGGGCTAAAAGAATTTGGGTACCAAAATTTGGAGATATGAGAGAAATGGTACTTAAAGAAGCTCATAAAACCAGATACTCAATACATCTTGGAACGGGAAAGACGTACAAGGATCTCAAGAAATATTTTTGGTGGCCAGGTATGAAAGTCGATGTTGCTAAATACGTAGGGGAATGTTTGACGTGTTCTAAGGTCAAATCGGAGCATCAGAAACCATCAGGTCTACTTCAACAACATGAAATCCCGGAATAAAAATGGGAAAACATTACCATGGATTTCATTACTAAATTGCCAAGGACTGCAAGTGGTTATGATACTATTTGGGTAATAGTTGATCGTCTCACCAATTCAGCACACTTCCTGCCAATAAGAGAAGATGAAAAGATGGAGAAGTTAGCATGACTGTATTTGAAGAAAGTCGTCTCCAGACATGGAATACCAATCTCTATTATCTCTGATAGGGATGGCAGATTTATTTCAAGATTCTTGCAGACATTACAGCAAGCATTAGGAACTCGTCTAGACATGAGTACTGCCTATCATCCACAAACTGATGGGCAGAGTGAAAGGACGATACAAACGCTTGAAGACATACCAATCTCTATTATCTCTAATAGGGATGGCAGATTTATTTCAAGATTCTGGCAGACATTACAGCAAGCATTAGGAACTCGTCTAGACATGAGTACTGCCTATCATCCACAAACTGATGGGCAGAGTGAAAGGACGATACAAACGCTTGAAGACATGCTACGAGCATGTGTTATTGATTTCGGAAACAGTTGGGATCGACACCTACCGTTAGCAGAATTTTCCTACAACAACAGTTATCATTCTAGTAATGAGATGGCGCCATTTGAGGCACTTTATGGTAGAAAGTGAAGGTCTCCGATTTGTTGGAATGAAGTGGGTGATAGACAGATTACGGGTCAGAAGATAATACAAGAAACTACCGAGAAGATCATCCAAATTCAACAACGGTTGAAAACCGCCCAAAGTCGACAAAAGAGCTACGCCGACATTAAAAGAAAAGATATAGAATTTGAATTTGGAGAGATGGTCATGCTTAAGGTTGCACCTTGGAAAGGCGTTGTTCGATTTGGTAAACGAGGGAAATTAAATCCAAGGTATATAGGACCATTCAAGATTATTGATCGTGTCGGACCAGTAGCTTACCGACTTGAATTACCACACCAACTCGCGGCTGTACATAACACTTTCCATGTCTCAAATTTGAAGAAATGTTTTGCTAAAGAAGATCTCACTATTCCGTTAGACGAAATTCAAATCAACGAAAAACTTCAAATCGTCGAAGAACCCATCGAAATAATGGATCGTGAGGTTAAAAGACTTAAGCAAAACAAGATACCAATTGTTAAGGTTCGATGGAATGCTCATAGAGGACCCGACCCGAGTTCACCTGGGAGCGTGAAGATCAGATGAAGAAGAAATGCCCGCACTTATTTCCAGAAGATACGTCAACACCTCCAACTTCTTAAAATTTCGGGACGAAATTTATTTAATGGGTAGGTACTGTAGTGACCCGAACTTTTCCATGTTTATTTATATTAATTGAGATTGATATTTACATGACTAAATGTTTCCAACGTGTTAAGCAATCAAATTTGTTAAGACTTGATTAAATGAAATAAGTTTCATATAGACAATTGATCACCCAAGTTGACCGACGATTCACGAACGTTACAAAATTGTAAAAACTACATGTTGTGGTATATATTGACATATATATATATATGGTTGACATAAGATTATGATGAGTAAGTATCTCACTAAGTATATTAACAATGTGTGATATACATAAGAATTGAGATTACTAAGTTAAGAAACTCGAAATGATATATATAACGATTATCGTTATGATAACGTCTACTAAATACATATGTATCATATTAAGATATTGATACACTATAATTAACATGATAAAATGATATTTAAATATATCATTAAGTATATTAACAATGAACTACATATGTAAAAACAAGACTACTAACTCAAGAATTACGAAACGAGACTTATATGTAACGATTATCGTTGTAACGATATTTTAATGTATATATCATATTAAGAGATATTCATTGATAATGCTAAAAACGAACATATATTTCATAGCATTATTCCCCAAGAAAGACAAGCTTTTAGTTGCAATTGTTCTATTTACAAGTGATATTCGTTTAAATATTAAAAGGTGAAGACAAAAGACAGATTCGATGAATTGAAGACGCAAACGACCAAAAAGCTCAAAAGTACAAAATACAATCAAAGAGGTTCCAATTATTGATAAGAAACGTCTCGAAATTACAAGAGTACAAGATTCAAAACGCAAAGTACAAGATATAAAATAGTACGCAAGGACGTTCAAAAATCCGGAACCGGGACCATAGTCAACTCTCAACGCTCGACGCAACGGACTAAAAATTACAAGATAACTATGTATATAAATATAATATAATATATAATTAATTATATTAATTATATATATATATATATATTATATTTATAAAATAAATCGTCGGCAAACAAAGAGCCAAATGTGGGTGAGCTGTAAAAACAAACTCCGCGACTCGCGGAGTTTGAAGAAGGAAAGGGCCGCGAGTCGCGGAGCCCCAAATTTAGAAACTGCCTATAAAGCTCGCGCATTCTGATCGTAAAAAAAAACATATATATCCATCCATCTATCTAAACGTAATATTTATATTTTAATTTTAATTTTAATTTTAATCCTAATAATAAGGGTATGTTAGCGAATGTTGTAAGGGTGTAAGTCGAAATTCTGTCCGTGTAACGCTACGCTATTTTTAATCATTGTAAGTTATGTTCAACCTTTTTAATTTAATGTCTCGTAGCTAAGTTATTATTATGCCTATTTAATACCGAATTAATCATGATGTTGGGCTAATTACTAAAATTGGGTAATTGGGCTTTGTACCATAATTGGGGTTTGGATAAAAGAACGACACTTATGGAAATTAGACTATGGGCTATTAATGGGTTTTATATTAACTAAACACCTTGTTAATTTAATATACAAACTTATAATTCGACGTATTTATATATAACCACATACGCTTGACTGGGTACGGTGGGCGGGATATCTATAAATACCAATAATTATTCATTTTACCGAACACGGAACTGGATTAATAGTTAATAGACTTGTTGAAACAGGGGTGAATTACATTCAAGGGTAATTGGTGTAATTGTTAACAAAGTAGTAAAACCTTGGTTTACACGCAGTCGATAACCTGGTGTATTCATTAAACAAAGTATTAAAACCTTTTTACAATTCGAATCCCCAATTAGTTGGAATATTTGACTTCGGGAATAAGAATAATTTGACGAAGGCTTTCGCTCTTTATATTTATGACTGATGGACTATTATGGACAAATCCGTATGGACATATTAAATAATCCAGGACAAAGAACAATTAACCCATGGGCATAAAACTAAAATCAACACGTCAAACATCATGATTACGGAAGTTTAAATAAGCATAATTCTTTTATTTCATATTTAATTTCCTTTATTTTATATTTAATTGCACTTGTAATTATCGCATTTTTATTGATATTGTATTTAATTGCACTTTTAATTATCGTACTTTTTAATTATCGCAAGTTTATTTTATCGCACTTTTATTATTCGGAATTTCATTATCGTTATTTACTTTACGCTTTAAATTAAGTCTTTTATTTATATTTTACATTTGGTTTTAACTGCAACTAAAGTTTTAAAATCGACAAACCGGTCATTAAACGGTAAAAAACCCCCCTTTATAATAATAATATTACTTATATATATATATATATTTGTAATTTTATAAAAGTAACTAATATAGCGTTAAGCTTTGTGAAAAAGATTTTCCCTGTGGAACGAACCGGACTTACCAAAAACTACACTACTGTACGATTAGGTACACTGCCTATAAGTGTTGTAGCAAGGTTTAAGTATATCCATTCTATAAATAAATAAATATCTTGTGTAAAATTGTATCGTATTTAATAGTATTTCCTTCTAAAATTTAATAGTATTTTATACCCCTTAGCTTTAACTATCAAGTATTTTTGGCGCCGCTGCCGGGGAAATCTAGCTTAAAAGCCGGAAGCGCAACGCTAATAATTATAAAAAAAAAAAAAAACGCGTCGAATTTTAAACTGTACCTGAGTTGAAAATTGGAACCCCGCGACTCGCGGAGTTTGCAGCCTCGAATACCGCGACTCGCGGAGCAGCTCTGACACCCGTGACTGAAACCCTAATCTCGCATTTAATACGGAGTAATTAATTAATTATTATTATTTAAACCCTAATTAGGGTATTATTAGTATAATATTTAGTTTTAATTTTCTTATTTTATTTAGTTTTAATTAAGTTTAATATATATAAAATTAATAGTTTTATAAAATAAATAATATAAAAATAATATATTTATATAAATTGTACTTTTTACAACTTTTTGTATATTTTTATATTTTGTCCATTTTTAATAGTTTTAGCGTAACTTTTGTATTTTTCGCTCGTATTTAGTTTTAATTCATAGTTTTTGCCATAGTTATTTTTTTATTTATATATTTTTAGGCTTTGCCGTAAAATCCCTTAAGTGCTTTTCTTTAGACTAAGATTTAGGTACTTTAGAATTTTGCGACGCCTTTTTAAGTTTTAGTTTTTTTTTTAAGTTATTGCCATTTGGGATATAGTTTTTCTTGTAAGCTTTAATATTTTTAGACACCTTTTACTATGTATCAATTATCATTCTAATTAGTAATCTCAATTTGCGATTATAATTTTAAGTTAGTGATAGTAATAAGGTTGGGTTAGTCTAGTGTTTTTAAGTTCTATAAGTCACTCTTTTTCTTTCTTATTTTTATTTTTCGATCTTTTTCCGACACGCTCTTTTTCTTTCTTATTTCTCGTCATTCTAGTTTTTAGGACATAGATTTTTATTCTACTTCTTATCTAAATTTCTTAAAATTACGAAAATTTATTTTAAGTAGTTAAATTGATAGACATCAAAATTTTCTGGTTCGTAGTAATAGTTGGATTTGTACGTGGACCGGGTTATTGGAGCCAAACAGTCCTCAATTATATTGAGACCAAACGAATCCTGCCCCTCTGCTGCATCTTTTGGCTATTCGAAACGTGGGCAAAATCAGAAAAGTCTATTGATTGGATAACTTATATAATTTTTCTTTCCTTTTAAAAACTAATATGATATTCAGTGAATGTACCGAGCAAGACGTTCACCACCTTTTGTACGTTCACCACCTGTAACTAGATCAAGACATTTAGCAAATATTACCGCCGTTGATTTTTCTTTAGAATCGTCATCCAGTCGACCAAGTACTCCAGTTCAAATTTTCGATAATCCATTTTTTGAACCCGACCTCACAATTGAGAATCCGGAGAATATTCAGGGACGATTCATAGATCCTGAACCACTAAATTTTCCTCCGGAACCACCAATCATTCAAACAGAGATTGTTGAGGAACGAACCATTAAATCAGAATCCTCTAGTGATTCCGATTCAACAAATTCAATTATAGAGAATCTGGAACCTTTAAGTATGGAAGACCGAATGAGAGCTAAACGCACTGGCCAAGGTCACGCAATTACTCATCCAGACATTAATGCGCCAGATTATGAAATCAAAGGACAAATTCTACACATGGTGACTAATCAATGCCAATTTAGTGGTGCGCCGAAGGAAGATCCAAATGAACATTTACGTACCTTTAATAGGATCTGCACACTATTTAAAATCCGAGAAGTAGAGGATGAACAGATATATCTCATGTTATTTCCCTGGACTTTAAAGGGAGAAGCCAAAGATTGGTTGGAATCGTTACCTGAAGGGGCGATCGATACATGGGATGTTTTGGTTGAAAAATTTCTTAAACAATTCTTTCCTGCATCTAAAGCCGTAAGACTTCAAGGAGAAATTGTTACGTTTACACAGAAGCCAAATGAAACTCTATATGAGGCGTGGACAAGATTTGGAAAGTTATTAAGAAGATGTCCGCAACATGGTTTAGATACCTGTCAAATAGTACAAATATTCTACCAAGGATGCGACATCACTACAAGGAAAGACATAGATATAGCAGCTGGTGGTTCCATTATGAAAAAACCGAAACTGATGCTTACAAAATTATTGATAACACTGCTTCCCACTCACATGAGTGGCACCAAGAAAAAGATATCGTTAGATCATCTAAAGCAGCTAGAGCCGATTCTAGCCATGACTTAGATTCCATTTCCGCAAAGATAGATGCTGTCGAGAGACGAATGGAAAAGATGACTAAAGATATTCACTCAATACGAATTAGTTGTGAGCAGTGTGGAGGACCACATTTGACAAAAGATTGTCTCAGTATTGAATTAACAATGGAACAAAGAGAGAATATTTCATACATAAACCAAAGGCCTGGAAATAATTATCAGAATAATTATCAACCGCCAAGACCTATTTACAATCAAAACCAGAATTATAACCGAAATATTCCATACAACAACCAACAAGGTCCTAGCAATCAACAAGTGTCCAACAATAATTACAATCAGCAAAGACCTAATTTTCAAAACAAACCACCACAACAAACCGATGATAAAAATCCGAATTTAGAAGATATGATGATGAAGCTAGTTGAAACTCAAACGCAGTTTTTCACATCTAAAAAACAAACTAATGAACAAAATGCTCAAGCATTTAGAAATCAACAAGCTTCTATTCAAAACTTGGAACAAGAAGTAAGTAACCTAGCAAGGTTAATAGGTGAAAGAAAACCGGGAAGTTTACCTAGTGATACAAATGCTAACCCCCGGAATGAAACAGCTAAAGCCATTACCACAAGAAGTGGTACAACACTTAAACCACCTGAAATACCTGTAACTTCTGATGAAGCTATTCCTACTCCACAAGAACCACAACCTAATCAAGATAAGGAAAAAGAACCGGTAGTTGAAAAGGTTAATGAAGATAACACAATTAAGGATAAACCTTATGTTAAACCATACCAACCACCACTTCCTTACCCGAGTAAAATGAAGAAAGAGAAACTTGAAGCCGAGCAATCCAAATTCTTGAATATGTTTAAACAGATAAATGTAAATCTTCCTTTCATTGATGTGATTTCAGGAATGCCTAGATATGCTAAATTCTTGAAAGATCTAATCTCAAATAGAAAGAAAATGAAAGAACTCTCGGCTGTTACCATGAATGCTAATTGTTCAGCAGTGCTGTTGAATAAGATACCAGAAAAATTATCTGATCCAGGAAGTTTCACAATTCCATGTTTTCTGGGTAGTCTTAGTTCAATAGAAGCATTGGCAGACTTAGGTGCTAGTATAAATCTAATGCCATATTCACTATACGCTAAACTAGACCTTGGAGAATTGAAACCAACCAGAATAAGCATACAACTAGCCGATAGATCAATAAAATATCCTAGAGGGATAATGGAGAACATGCTAGTTAAAGTTGGTACTTTAGTATTTCCAGTAGATTTTGTTGTTCTGGACATGGAAGAAGATTCTCAAGTTCCTCTCATATTAGGAAGACCATTCTTAAACACGGCTAAAGCAATTATAGACGTGTTCGGTAAGAAATTGACCCTAAGTATAGAGGATGAGAGTGTTATCTTTTCAGTTGATAGAGCAATGCAACAACCACAATCTGAAAATGATACATGTTATTATATTCAAACTATAGATGCACATGCAGAATTATTAGAAGAATTTCCAGAATTACAAGGAACAGGAGAATGTTCTTTAGGAGAAGGAACAGAACAAATTGATGAAGCTGAAATGTTAGCTACACTTATAGCTAATGGATATGAACCAACAACAGAAGAAATTCAAATGCTAAAAGAAGAAGACAGATATCGATATAAATCATCGATAGAAGAACCACCGAAATTAGAGTTAAAGCCACTTCCAAACCATTTGGAATACGCTTATTTACATGGTGAATCTGAATTACCTGTAATAATATCGTCTTCTCTTACTGAAAATGAGAAATCACAACTCATTTCTGTGTTGAAAGCTCATAAACCAGTCATTGCATGGAAGATTCATGATATTAAAGGAATAAGTCCTTCGTATTGCACACATAAAATCCTTATGGAAGAGGGTCATAAAACGTATGTGCAACGCCAACGAAGACTAAATCCTAATATGCAAGATGTAGTTAAGAAAGAGATTATTAAACTGCTAGATGCAGGTCTAATTTATCCAATCTCTGATAGTCCATGGGTAAGCCCAGTTTAATGCGTGCCTAAGAAGGGTGGCATGACTGTCATTACAAATGAGAAAAATGAGCTTATTCCTACTAGGACTGTAACAGGATGGCGTGTGTGTATTGATTATAGAAAATTAAATGACGCCACCAGAAAAGATCAATTTCCCTTACCTTTCATTGATCAAATGTTGGAAAGATTAGCCGGAAATAGTTACTATTGTTTTCTAGATGGATTTTCCGGATATTTTCAAATTCCAATAGCACCCGAGGACCAAGAGAAAACCACATTCACGTGCCCTTATGGTACTTTTGCTTACAAACGCATGCCATTTGGACTTTGCAACGCCCCTGCAACCTTTCAAAGGTGTATGATGGCGATTTTTCACGACATGATAGAAGAATGCATGGAAGTTTTCATGGATGACTTTTCAGTCTTCGGTGATACATTTGAATCATGTTTAGCTAATCTTGAACGAATGCTTATTAGATGCGAACAATCAAATCTAGTACTTAATTGGGAGAAATGCCATTTCATGGTTAAAGAAGGCATCGTTCTTGGTCATAAAATTTCGAAGGAAGGAATTGAAGTGGATAGAGCTAAAGTAGATGTAATTGCTAAACTTCCACATCCCACCAATGTTAGAGGAGTTAGGAGTTTTCTAGGGCATGCCAGTTTTTACCGACGTTTTATAAAAGATTTTTCTAAAATTGCCACTCCTATGAATAAACTCCTAGAAAAGGATGCTCCATTCATCTTTTCAGATGAGTGTATCAAATCTTTTAATATTATTAAAGAGAAACTAACTAATGCGCCGATCATGATAACACCAAATTGGAATCTACCATTTGAACTAATGTGCGATGCAAGTGATTTTGCAATGGGAGCCGTCTTAGGACAAAGGATTGAAAAACGATTTCAAACTATATATTATGCTAGTAAGACGTTACAAGGAGCACAAAAAAATTACACAACTACTGAAAAAGAACTCCTTGCTATTATCTTTGCTTTTGACAAATTTCGTTCATATCTCGTTCTAGCAAAAACGGTGGTCTATACCGACCATTCTGCTCTTAGATACCTATTTTTGAAACAAGATGCTAAACCAAGATTAATCCGTTGGATCTTACTCTTACAAGAGTTCGATATTGAAATCCGAGATAAAAAAGGAGCAGAAAATCTCGCCGCTGATCATCTTTCTCGTCTTGAAAATCCCGAATTAGAAGTTCTAAATGAATCGGCCATACAAGACAACTTTCCTGATGAATATCTATTGAAGATAGATTATAATGAAATACCATGGTTTGCAGACTATGCAAACTACTTAGTTTGTGGATTCCTTGAAAAAGGATTATCGTACCAAAAATGAAAGAAATTCTCCAGTGATATAAAACACTATTTTCGGGAAGATCCACATCTGTTTAAAAGTTGTCCAGATGGAATAATACGCCGATGTGTATTCGGAGATGAAGCTAGTAAAATTTTAAACCATTGTCACACAGGACCAACAGGAGGGCATTATGGGCCTCAACTAACAGCAAGAAAAGTTTATGATGCTGGATTATATTGGCCTACAATTTACAAAGACGCACACCTTCTTTGCAAATCCTGTGATGCTTGTCAAAGGGCCGAAAAAATAAGTCAACGTGATGAAATGCCACAAAATGTCATTCAAGTATGTGAAGTATTTGACATTTGGGGTATTGACTTTATGGGTCGATTTCCAAAATCTCATAATAATCTATATATTCTCGTTGCCATTGATTATGTATCTAAATGGGCAGAAGCACAAGCTCTCCCAACTAACGATGCACGAGTTGTAGTCAACTTTTTAAAACGTCTTTTTGCAAGGTTTGGAACACCGAAAGCTTTAATAAGTGATCGGGGTACTCATTTCTGTAATAATCAACTTGAGAAAGTTCTTAAAAGATATGGAGTAACTCATAAAATCTCCACCGCATATCATCCACAAACAAGTGGACAAGTTGAAAATACCAACCGAGCTTTAAAAGGTATTCTAGAGAAAACCGTAGGATCAAATCCGAAGGAATGGTCCATTAAATTGGAGGATGCACTCTGGGCTTTTAGAACAGCCTACAAAACTCCAATTGGAACCACACCTTTTAGACTTGTTTATGGAAAAGCATGTCATCTTCCAGTAGAAATTGAACACAAAGCATTTTGGGCTTTGAAGACATGTAATCTTGATTTACATGAAGCTGGACGTCTACGATTAAGTCAACTAAACGAATTAGAAGAATTAAGACATGAAGCATACGAAAATTCATTAATCTATAAAGAAAGAACGAAGAAATGGCATGATAAAAGAATCAAAAGTTCAAAAGAATTTAAAGAAGGAGACAGAGTTCTTCTTTTCAATTCACGATTCAAGCTATTTCCTGGAAAATTGAAATCAAGATGGTCTGGACCATTCATAGTCAAAAGAGTTTTCCCATACGGAACGATAGAATTAATAAATTCAAATGGGATTGAATTTAAAGTTAATGGTCACAGAGTTAAACATTACATACATGGTCCGATGGAAGTTGACAATGAAGTTAATCATAATTTCACCACCCAAGAAAACCTTCAAAATGAAAACATAAATATGTTATCAACAACATATGAAAAATCAAAATTAGAATATAAGGAGGATTCAAATTTGAGTGATGAAGAAGAATTCTTATACAAACCTCCCATTCCAAAAAACGAAGAAAAATGTGAACAAGAAATTCAAATAGAAGTGAAAGAACCAAGGAAAGAACACCCGAAGAAGGTTTACAAACCAACTCGACTTACTAAAGCAGGAGACCCGGGTGAATTTATCATTTCTTGCTTGCTTAATGATGGTGCTGTATATAATGGACTCGCAGATTTAGGAGCAAGTGCAAATATTATGCCTCTTTCCTTATACAAAAGATTAGGCATGGGTAAATTAAAACCAACTAAAATAGGTGTTCAATCATTTGACCAAACCATTAAACACCCGGTTGGAATAGCAAATAATTTACTTGTTAACGTGGAAAGTTTGACCTTTGTTGCAAACTTCATAGTGATTAATATGGAGGAAAACCTTGATATTCCTCTAATTCTAGGTCGCCCATTTTTAGCAATCACTGAGGCATTCATTGATGTAAGAGAATGTAGAATGACACTTAGGGATGGTGATACATCGATCACCTTTGTGAACCGAAAGTTTAGATCTCCACCAACCAAAACTGTTAGACCAATAAAATTGCATAAGTGTAGGGAAGATGAAGAAACACTTAATGATGATCCAATCATAAGGAATGTCGTTGATGATACGAAATTAGATGAACCCATTTTTAACAGTTCAACGAAGAAACTTTATAAACGGATTCACGATGCTAAGATTAAAGAAAACTTTAAGTTATATAACCGATTAATATCCAATTTATCGTCAAAAGAAAAGGCAATGTTAGTTGAATTTGTGAAAGTTACGGAGGAAATTAACAAATGGATTGAAGTAAAAGTCAAAGATATACAAGTTGTTGATGATTCAATTGAAAATAATGTTAATCACAATTTCAATCAAGTATAGGGGGTTTATGTATTTCTGTTAGAGTTAGATTTTCTGTTTTCGTGTAGTTCTCGAAAATGGAACCCGAATGGTCTTTCTCTAGCAGACCCTAAAGAACTAGTCTTCTCCCCCCATTCTGAATTTTTATTTTTTTAGGTTTTTACGATATGAAGACTGCCTGTGAACTAAACCATGATCTAATGCTACACGCTTTGATCACTAAACGTAATAATGACACACTTCCGAGTGAAATAGTATCAGTAATCAGAGAAAGATTGGACGGAGTTAGAAAAGAATCCAGATGCGAAGATAATAAGTTACAATTTGGTAAAGGAAAATCAAAATCCGCAGCGAAAAGAAGAGCACGACACCTAGAAAGATGTCACAAATGCGGAAAATGGTCACATGGAGGTAAATGTTCAAATAATCAAACCTATTCAAATACCGAATTTGTTACTTTATGCAGAGACGGACCGTTCATATGTTTAGAAGAAAAAACACTGAATGCTCGAGGTTACGCCTATGTAGCCATGAAAAACCAATTAAACCGACTATCTTATGAATGGGATAGATCATATAACTAAGAATACTATCTCACAGGTAAGTCTGTACAGTTTTTATTTTTATTTTTATTTTTAACCTTTTGATAATAAACGCTAATTTGTTCGCTATAAAGTATTAAATTGGTATTAAATAAAATTAGGTTTGGCGACCGAAATTATTGATATCATACAAAAATTTATTACATCACTGCGAAATTTAACGTTTATTCTTAAGGTATAAATATCTTTAATCAATCAACCCAAAATATTTCAAAAATTCGTCATGAGTTAAATTAGGTCTTGGAACCGAAATTACTTTACCGAAAAGAGAGGCGCATATTTTTGATAATATTTGATTGATTAAAGTGGGATAAAAAGCCAAAAAGATTTTTAATTTTATTTTTACCATGTTTTTAAAATTAATATATAAATCTTAAATTAATATTGTAAACTTTGTAAAATCAATATATTTAAAATTGTAAATATTTGAAAAATTAATATAAGTTTGGTGTGAATTTATAATATGAATTTTTAAATTAAGTTTGGTGTTAATTTTTAATTTTTAAAATATGAATTTTTAATTTTATGCATTTTAAATTTTAAGTTTAGTGTGAATTTTTAATATTAATTTTGAATTTTATGTATTTGTAATTTAAGTTGGTGTGAATTTAAAAACAAAAATTTACTTTATCTCATTAAGTTAAAAATATGATTTTTAAAATTCGTCATAAGTTGAAAACTAGGTCGTTGAACCGAAATTGCTTTACCCAAGGGAGGGACGAGAACTTTTATTATCATTATTTTTAATCTTATTGAATTAAAGTATGCCAAAAACATTAAAATACTAAAAAAAATCTAAGCTTTTTAAACAATCGCTTGAAAAAGACAAATTTTAAAATTTTGTCGAAGGACGGACTAGGACATCGATCCGAAACGACCTCGTCCTAAATAACAAGGGAAACAAAATTTTAAAATTAATTACTTAATTGTTTTAATTAGTATAAGATAAAAAAAATACAAACTCCGCGACTCGCGGAGTTTGATGGGTCAAACACCGCGACTCGCGAAGGGACCGAAATACAGAAAAAAAAAATAAAACGCAAAAAAACTGATCAGTTGAACACCACAACACACAAAACACTGCGATAAAACCCGCAAAAATCCGAAAAAACACCCCCAAATTCACAATTTTTGACCATTAATCATCAAATCTTTTACTAAAATCATGTTGAGAAGGATGCTATCAAGGAATTACTCAAGAAAAACGGTAAATTTCTACACCTAAACACCATTTAATCCGAAAATTAGTGTTCTTGAGCAATTTTTTCCCCAATTTGATTTTGATGCTTTTTAGTGTAATTATGCTTAAATTGTTTATGTATTATACTTGTATAACCTAGATTGATGCTATTTAACATGATTAGAAGCCTTAAACTTCAAATTTTGAGTAATCTAGGGTTTGTGTTCTTGAGCAATTTGGGGCTTTTTGATATAAATAGGTTATGACCGATTTTTGTCATGAATTGTTGTTAAATTAAGTAGTGTAACATGTTTAGGTAGTAAAATGATCCAAACTTTGAGCCTAAACATGATTTTGAGAAGTAAAGTGGACTTTTTCAAGCCTAAAATTCATGAACTTGATTTTTGAAAGATAATGCCATTTGAAACTTGTTTAATTGCTAGTAATGATTATTTTGACATGTTATTTGAGTTGAATGCTTATGAACTTGGCGAACATTTTCGTATATGCTTATTTGAAAAAGTGTAGATTTGATGAAAATATGAAAATGAGCTTAAGTTTGATATAAATTGATCATGTCATTGTAATTATTTTGATTGATAATTTTGCTGACACTAATGCATATTTGGATGCACACAAATTGTGTTTGATGTGTTTTGCAGACTGAAAGGGGTGAATCTTCATTCCGAACTCGCAATGCTCCTGCTGAGAATGCGGAACAACAGGAGGTGGATAACTACTACAAACAAGATATACCTCATCCAGTCATGACATTTTCTGATATGCACTTGGAAGATTTGCACCCGAACCTGAGATTTGACAGACTTTGGATAGATTATCCAAAATACCAAAGGTGTTTGCATACTCTTCATTCTAAAGTTGTTGAGGTACCTAGGGTCATAGAATGGGGACAATTAGAAGCTGTAGAATTGGCTGGGCCAATTAGGGAATTACTTGCACAGAGGTATGGTAATTCTACTTTTAACGACTGAGTACGTTTATTCACCATGCGTAGACCTGTATATAAAGTATGGTGTGAAGAATTGTTGTGTAGTATAGAATTAAATGATCGGGTAGCTAGTTTAACCGATCGATCTTTTATTAGATTTTTGTAAGGAGGTTCGATGCGCCACATGTCTTTACTAGACATGGCTCAGGCTTTACGTATATATACGCCTGAGGAGTTAGCATCTGCCGATTGTAGAGGGTTGATACTAAATGGTAGAAAGATAGATGAAAATTTTGATACACATGGTGTATGGAGTCAAGTGACAAGCCATCAGCGATTCAAAGGGGGAAATTACTCTTATTTGGATATAGATAGAGCAGAGTTAAGAGTAATTCATAGGTTTTTAGCTAATTCGATTACACAAAGAGGTAAGAATAAGGAAAAGGTAAATGAACAGGATTTGTTTTACCATATGTGTATTCGAGACCCACAAAGCGCTGTAAGTATAACTTATTGTGTGGGTTATTATTTATCAGCTATGGTTAGGGGGATGAGACCACATAGCATAATAGGAGGTGGTATATTTATTACTTTAATTGCTGAATATCTCGGTGTGGATATAAGTCGGGGGAGATTATTAGTCGAAGAACCAGAACCCCGCGATACAATAGGTTTAAATGTATACCATGGTGCGAAAGTTTTGAAGAGGCGAAATAACGCCGCAGTACAATACCATGGTAGACATCCACAGGTTGAGAGAAACCAACAGCAAGGTAATGTAGGAGGGGGAAATTGTAGTGACCCGAACTTTTCCATGTTTATATATATTAATTGAGATTGATATTTACATGATTAAATGTTTCCAACATGTTAAGCAATCAAACTTGTTAAGACTTGATTAATTGAAATATGTTTCATATAGACAATTGACCACCCAAGTTGACCGGTGATTCACGAACGTTAAAACTTGTAAAAACTATATGATGACATATATATGGATATATATATAGTTAACATGATACTATGATAAGTAAACATATCATTAAGTATATTAACAATGAACTACATATGTAAAAACAAGACTACTAACTTAATGATTTTTAAACGAGACATATATGTAACGATTATCGTTGTAAAGACATTTAATGTATATATATCATATTAAGAGATATTCATACATGATAATATCATGATAATATAATAATTTAAAATCTCATTTGATATTATAAACATTGGGTTAACAACATTTAACAAGATCGTTAACCTAAAGGTTTCAAAACAACACTTACATGTAACGACTAACGATGACTTAACGACTCAGTTAAAATGTATATACATGTAGTGTTTTAATATGTATTTATACACTTTTGAAAGACTTTAATACACTTATCAAAATACTTCTACTTAACAAAAATACTTACAATTACATCCTCGTTCAGTTTCATCAACAATTCTACTCATATGCACCCGTATTCGTACTCGTACAATACACAGCTTTTAGATGTATGTACTATTGGTATATACACTCCAATGATCAGCTCTTAGCAGCCCATGTGAGTCACCTAACACATGTGGGAACCATCATTTGGCAACTAGCATGAAATATCTCATAAAATTACAAAAATATGAGTAATCATTCATGACTTATTTACATGAAAACAAAATTACATATTCTTTATATCTAATCCATACACCAACGACCAAAAACACCTACAAACACTTTAATTCTTCAATTTTCTTCATCTAATTGATCTCTCTAAAGTTCTATCTTCAAGTTCTAAGTGTTCTTCATAAATTCTACAAGTTCTAGTTACATAAAATCAAGAATACTTTCAAGTTTGCTAGCTCACTTCCAATCTTGTAAGGTGAACATCCAACCTCAAGAAATCTTTGTTTCTTACAGTAGGTTATCATTCTAATACAAGGTAATAATCATATTCAAACTTTGGTTCAATTTCTATAACTATAACAATCTTATTTCAAGTGATGATCTTACTTGAACTTGTTTTCGTGTCATGATTCTGCTTCAAGAACTTCGAGCCATCCAAGGATCCGTTGAAGCTAGATCCATTTTTCTCTTTTCCAGTAGGTTTATCCAAGGAACTTAAGGTAGTAATGATGTTCATAACATCATTCAATTCATACATATAAAGCTATCTTATTCGAAGGTTTAAACTTGTAATTACTAGAACATAGTTTAGTTAATTCTAAACTTGTTCGCAAACAAAAGTTAATCCTTCTAACTTGACTTTTAAAATCAACTAAACACATGTTCTATATCTATATGATATGCTAACTTAATGATTTAAAACCTGGAAACACGAAAAACACCGTAAAACCGGATTTACGCCGTCGTAGTAACACCGCGGGCTGTTTTGGGTTAGTTAATTAAAAACTATGATAAACTTTGATTTAAAAGTTGTTATTCTGAGAAAATGATTTTTATTATGAACATGAAACTATATCCAAAAATTATGGTTAAACTCAAAGTGGAAGTATGTTTTCTAAAATGGTCATCTAGACGTCGTTCTTTCGACTGAAATGACTACCTTTACAAAAACGACTTGTAACTTATTTTTTCGACTATAAACCTATACTTTTTCTGTTTAGATTCATAAAATAGAGTTCAATATGAAACCATAGCAATTTGATTCACTCAAAACGGATTTAAAATGAAGAAGTTATGGGTAAAACAAGATTGGATAATTTTTCTCATTTTAGCTACGTGAAAATTGGTAACAAATCTATTCCAACCATAACTTAATCAACTTGTATTGTATATTATGTAATCTTGAGATACCATAGACACGTATACAATGTTTCGACCTATCATGTCGACACATCTATATATATTTCGGAACAACCATAGACACTCTATATGTGAATGTTGGAGTTAGCTATACAGGGTTGAGGTTGATTCCAAAATATATATAGTTTGAGTTGTGATCAATACTGAGATACGTATACACTGGGTCGTGGATTGATTCAAGATAATATTTATCGATTTATTTCTGTACATCTAACTGTGGACAACTAGTTGTAGGTTACTAACGAAGACAGCTGACTTAATAAACTTAAAACATCAAAATATATTAAAAGTGTTGTAAATATATTTTGAACATACTTTGATATATATGTATATATTGTTATAGGTTCGTGAATCAACCAGTGGCCAAGTCTTACTTCCCGACGAAGTAAAAATCTGTGAAAGTGAGTTATAGTCCCACTTTTAAAATCTAATATTTTTGAAATGAGAATACATGCAGGTTTTATAAATGATTTACAAAATAGACACAAGTACGTGAAACTACATTCTATGGTTGAATTATCGAAATCGAATATGCCCCTTTTTATTAAGTCTGGTAATCTAAGAATTAGGGAACAGACACCCTAATTGACGCGAATCCTAAAGATAGATCTATTGGGCCCAACAAGCCCCATCCAAAGTACCGGATGTTTTAGTACTTCGAAATTTATATCATATCCGAAGGGTGTCCCGGAATGATGGGGATATTCTTATATATGCATCTTGTTAATGTCAGTTACCAGGTGTTCACCATATGAATGATTTTTATCTCTGGGATGTGTATTGAAATATGAAATCTTGTGGTCTATTATTATGATTTGATATATAGGTTAAACCTATAACTCACCAACATTTTTTATTGACGTTTTAAGCATGTTTATTCTCAGGTGATTATTAAGAGCTTCCGCTGTCGCATACTTAAATAAGGACGAGATTTGGAGTCCATGCTTGTATGATATTGTGTAAAAACTGCATTCAAGAAACTTATTTTGTTGTAACATATTTGTATTGTAAACCATTATGTAATGGTCGTGTGTAAACATGATATTTTAGATTATCATTATTTGATAATCTACGTAAAGCTTTTTAAACCTTTATTGATGAAATAAAGGTTATGGTTTGTTTTAAAAATGAATGCAGTCTTTGAAAAACGTCTCATATAGAGGTCAAAACCTCGCAACGAAATCAATTAATATGGAACGTTTTTAATCAATAAGAACGGGACATTTCAGAAATGAAATGGCAGAAATGCAAAGGTTTATAGCTTCACAAGAGTATGAAAATGCTAGACATAGAGCATTTGAAGATTGGCAAGTTCATCAAAACCAAATCATAGCTTATAGCCAACATATAGGTAGAAACTATATTCCTACTCCATCGCCCATATTCCCTCCCTGGTCTATAGAGATTCAACCACCGTATCCTACGTATAACCCAGCCGAAGCATTTTATAGCACCTATGGTTATGCATGGAACCCCTACTGGTATCAGTATCATCCCTAGTCTACTTAGTTTTTTTTATTTTATTATTTGTAATGTTGATACATTTAATACTTATGTTGGATTTGTAATAGTTTTATTATTTTCTAAATTTTATTATTAGATTTTAATAATTTTTGAATGTGGGGTAATATATCAAACTTTAAAAATATGTATATATGTTTGCAGTTTATCTTATGTACACAACAGGGTAAAACAACGCATTTTCAAAGACTGGCATTAAGTTCAGCAAAAGCAAATAATTTTGACGACAAGATGCAAAATATATGTGAAATAACAACAAGACGGAATGAACAAATGATGTGCACCATTTATCATTCAGCAAACAAACGCCAATATATTTGGAAACTTTGGTAAAATTTAATCATTTTCACACAAATCACCCTCAATAATTTAAATTGTTTCTGATTTTTTACAAATGAGGGCATTGCAAGATCTTAAGTGTGGAAAGGGGTTAAATTCTTTCGGATTTTTAAAATTTTTATCTTAAACACTTGGTTACCATTAAAAAAAAAATACTAGTAAAGTAGTAGTTGTATTAGAATCTAGTGCTCTCTGATAATAAAGAACAGCCCTAGTCTTATATACTGACTACCCAATTCTAGTAAAAATTTTCAATTAAATGAACTCAAAATCATGTTTATACATATTTATGAATGATAAAACTAGGTTTTAACACCGAAATTATTGTTACCTCGGAAAGGACATAAATTGAGAAACAAACCAAAATGTTAAAATTCATTTAAAATGGAATAGAGGACAATAAAAAGGAAAATAAAAGCCAAGTGTGGAAAAATTCTCCAAGTTATTCAAAACATATGTCACATATTTTTGTACAAATAACTGAAAATACTTTTGCTTTGGACTAAACTAAATTGTTTTACCCGATGAAAGAAAAGAAGAGATGGATCTACACGATGAATCAATTCCATCATTAAAAGGAAGTAAAGTCTTCCGAAAAAGAAACGCGCTTCTTGATTTAGGTCAGGAAGTTGTCGTCCAGACCAGCTGTAGGTTGACGAAAAATCTAGAAAAGTCATCACTAAAATCAGCAGGAAATCCACGGACCTCAGCATAAAACAAGGTCGCCAAGTGGTCAGAATTATCCTAACCATGAGAGGATCTGTCTTGTAAAATGGGGAGGGCACCGTGCAAATTAGCTAGATAAGACTAATGAATCAGATCCCCAGAAAGGATAATCTCCTTAAAGATTAAAAATCAGCTTTTAAGCCTGATATTACTCAATCCTAGAGATTGACCTTAAAGATTGAGAATTCAAACTCATGGAATTCAATGATATCTAAACTCGAGCTTGAACGAGAAAATATTTTGATAAAATTACAAACCGATTTGTTTTCTGAAAACCCTATTTTCAATGCGTTCATTACCATTGAACGTAAAATCCTAGGAATTCACCTGGAATTCATTAGGTCACCTGAACTAAATCGGGTGTCAACCGTAAGAACGGTGGTTGCATAGCATGGTCAAAGACAGGACCTTGTGCCAGACCGACAAATTATAAGGGTGAGCTTTACTATTGCTCCTACCAAGGATAGTAATTGCGTCCGACACGTTATAGACCATAATTAAAAGCATGTCAGGGGGCATTGCCTTAACAGTTGCTTGTTCAACGCTTTCCTTTACAATCGGACGGTAGTTTGCCGAAAGGTAATATACGGGACAAGTAAACTGGACGTGTTGCTTTCCTAATACAAGGTTAGCAAGTGGGTAACACAAATTCACAAGTTTTGAGCTAAAATTTTCAAATCTGAAACCCACCAAACCCACAAAAATAATTTGCAAACACCGGTGAAGGGTTATTCCGGAAAACTTATCGAGGGTAAAAGCTAGATTTAATTTTCAAAAGATCAAATGTTTTCATAATGATCCAATTTTCTTAATGGATCTAAATTTTTATAGTCATGTGGGACTGTAAACCATATCGTTACTACCATTGTTTATACCGCCGTATAGAAATCACTGATGTACAAAGTGTGAAGAATAAAGAAGTGATTCTAGTATTTCAAGACTATATTGCTTGAGGACAAGCAACGCTCAAGTGTGGGAATATTTGATAATGCTAAAAACGAACATATATTTCATAGCATTATTCCCCAAGAAAGACAAGCTTTTAGTTGCAATTGTTCTATTTACAAGTGATATTCGTTTAAATATTAAAAGGTGAAGACAAAAGACAGATTCGACGAATTGAAGACGCAAACGACCAAAAAGCTCAAAAGTACAAAATACAATCAAAGAGGTTCCAATTATTGATAAGAAACGTCTCGAAATTACAAGAGTACAAGATTCAAAACGCAAAGTACAAGATATAAAATAGTACGCAAGGACGTTCAAAAATCCAGAACCGGGACCATAGTCAACTCTCAACGCTCGACGCAACGGACAAAAAATTACAAGATAACTATGTATATAAATATAATATAATATATAATTAATTATATTAATTATATATATATTATATTTATAAAATAAATCGTCGGCAAACAAAGAGCCAAATGTGGGTGAGCTGTAAAAACAAACTCCGCGACTCGCGGAGTTTGAAGAAGGAAAGGGCCGCGAGTCGTGGAGCCCCAAATTTAGAAACTGCCTATAAAGCTCGCGCATTCTGATCGTAAAAAAAAACATATATATCCATCCATCTATCTAAACGTAATATTTATATTTATAATTTATATTTTAATTTTAATTTTAATTTTAAACCTAATAATAAGGGTATGTTAGCGAATGTTGTAAGGGTGTAAGTCGAAATTCTGTCCGTGTAACGCTACGCTATTTTTAATCATTGTAAGTTATGTTCAACCTTTTTAATTTAATGTCTCGTAGCTAAGTTATTATTATGCTTATTTAATACCGAAGTAATCATGATGTTGGGCTAATTACTAAAATTGGGTAATTGGGCTTTGTACCATAATTGGGGTTTGAATAAAAGAACGACACTTATGAAAATTAGACTATGGGCTATTAATGGATTTTATATTAACTAAACACCTTGTTAATTTAATATACAAACTTATAATTCGATGTATTTATATATAACCACATACGCTTGACTGGGTACGGTGGGCGGGATATCTATAAATACCAATAATTATTCATTTTACCGGACACGGAACTGGATTAATAGTTAATAGACTTGTTGAAACAGGGGTGAATTACATTCAAGGGTAATTGGTGTAATTGTTAACAAAGTAGTAAAACCTTGGTTTACACGCAGTCGATAACCTGGTGTATTCATTAAACAAAGTATTAAAACCTTGTTACAATTCGAATCCCCAATTAGTTGGAATATTTGACTTCGGGAATAAGAATAATTTGACGAAGGCTTTCGCTCTTTATATTTATGACTGATGGACTATTATGGACAAATCCGTATGGACATATTAAATAATCCAGGACAAAGAACAATTAACCCATGGGCATAAAACTAAAATCAACACGTCAAACATCATGATTACGGAAGTTTAAATAAGCATAATTCTTTTATTTCATATTTAATTTCCTTTATTTTATATTTAATTGCACTTCTAATTATCGCATTTTTATTGATATTGTATTTAATTGCACTTTTAATTATCGTACTTTTTAATTATCGCAAGTTTATTTTATCGCACTTTTATTATTCGCAATTTCATTATCGTTATTTACTTTACGCTTTAAATTAAGTCTTTTATTTATATTTTACATTTGGTTTTAACTGCAACTAAAGTTTTAAAATCGACAAACCGGTCATTAAACGGTAAAAAAACCCCCCTTTATAATAATAATATTACTTATATATATATATTTGTAATTTTATAAAAGTAACTAATATAGCGTTAAGCTTTGTGAAAAAGATTTTCCCTGTGGAACGAACCGGACTTACCAAAAACTACACTACTGTACGATTAGGTACACTGCCTATAAGTGTTGTAGCAAGGTTTAAGTATATCCATTCTATAAATAAATAAATATCTTGTGTAAAATTGTATCGTATTTAATAGTATTTCTTTCTAAAATTTAATAGTATTTTATATCCCTTAGCTTTAACTATCATTCATACATCATAATATCATTATAATATAATAATTTAACATCTCATTTGATATAATAAACATTGGGTTAACAACATTAATTGAGATCGTTAACTTAAAGGTTTCAAAACAACACTTACATGTAACGACTAACGAAGACTTAACGACTCCATTAGAATGTATATACATGTGTTTTGATATGTATTCTTACAATTTTGAAAGACTTCAAGACACATATCAAAGTACTTCTACTTAACAAAAATGCTTACAATTACATACTCGTTCAGTTTCATCAACAATTCTACTCGTATGCACCCGTATTCGTACTCGTACAATACACAGCTTTTAGATGTATGTACTATTAGTATATACACTCCAATGATCAGCTCTTAGCAGCCCATGTGAGTCACCTAACACATGTGAGAACCATCATTTGGCAACTAGCATGAAATATCTCATAAAATTACAAAAATATTAGTAATCATTCATGACTTATTTACATGAAAACAAAATTACATATCCTTTATATCTAATTCATATACCAACGACCAAAAACACCTACAAACACTTTCATTCTTCAATTTTATTCATCTAATTGATCTCTCTCAAGTTCCATCTTCAAGTTCGAAGTGTTCTTCATAAATTCCATAAGTATAGTATAACGACCCGTCAAAGTACACTTGACGACCATCGTTATCTTGGTCCCATAGCTTGATCATAACTCTATATGAATTTGATAAATAACTTTACATTCTTTATTTAAAAATGATTTCCCATAAAAGAAACCTACCAAAATATGTAAGTTTAGAAAAACCATACATTATTACTTAACCAAGAGTTGACCAAAACAAGTCAACAACATCCACTATTAAATGTATCAAAATAGAATGCAAGTTAATGTTTAACAAAAGCTGCCATCATAAATATGCAGACTCTCTAAGCACAGCGGAAGCAATCAATCATGAACCTGAGAATAAAACATGCGAGTAACTGTCAACAAAAATGTTGAGTGAATTATAGGTTTAATATTGCAAACAAAATTTAATTTAAACCATAAAATTTTATGTTTGAAACCCCTTTTTTGGACCACAAAATTATATGCTAGAAAACATATAAAAACATTATTTCATTTACCGTGAGCAACCTGGTAACCACTTAACCATTTATTTACCCTTGCCAAACACAATAAATAATGTACACCGAACAAGTGTATCTACAACAAAATACGAAGTAGTAGTACTAAACATTCCGATTATAAATTGCTAGCGCGACTAGCTCGAAATGGGGTTGTCAAACCCGATAGATCTATCTGTAGGATTCGCGTTCACTAGTAGAAACCAGTTATTACAGTTACCAGACTAGGGAATATTTTTGTTCAACTCACAATGAATAATTTAAACCAACTTCCACATGTGTCCAAAAATATAAAATAAATTGCATGTATTCTCATCCCAAAAGATTTAAAATAGAAAAATGGGACTATAACTCACCTTAATAGCAAACGAAGTAACCACACAAATATGCGAACAACAAATGAAGTAAAGTGATCAGGAATGATCACAACGCCGACCTATAAATAAAGCAGGTCGATATAAATAACTAACTTAGGTCAAGTCTTAGTATGATAGCTATTGTACATGTTGCAAGTAGACATAGAACAATACTCAACATGCATCGGTTTGATCGGAACAGCGTACATACACACACTTTCTATTTTTAGAAAGTTTCTATTTTTAGCAGGTTTCCATTTTTGAAAAGTTTCTATTTTTGGAAAGTTTCTATTTTAGGAAAGTTTCTGTTTTAGGAAAGTTCCTATTTTTGAAAAGTTTCCATTTTTGAAAAGTTTCCAAATTTAGAAAGTTTTCATATTTAGAAAGTTTCTATTTTTAGAAAGTTTTTAAGTTAGGAAAGTTTCCTTAATTAGAAAGTCAACAAAAGTCATCAGAAAGTCAAAGTCAACCGAAAGTCAACTCAAAAGTCAACCTTGGTCAAACATAGTCAACGTTAATTTTAAAAAGTATAAGTTATAATAATAATATAGGTTATAATGTTAATTAAAGTCATATATGTATAATTATGTCATAAATTTTAATTAAATTAAATGAATTATTAAAGTTAACATAAGTTTAAATGATATAATTAATATAACATAAGTATTGAATTAATTAATTATAAATTAGTCATAATATAAGTATTATTAATTAATAATAGATTTTAAATCATATCATAAGTATCATTAATTAATAATGAATTATTAATCATATCATAAGTTTCTAATTATAATTATTAAATCATAAGTATTTAATAATTAAATTATAATTAAATAAGAACTAAGCCTTATAATAATTAAATAATTAATTAATTCTTATTATAAGTCTTATTATAATAATCTCATAATATAAGTTTAATACTTACCATAAATATTTTTCATTAATAATAAAAATATTATTATTCATAAGTTTAGTTAAAGTTCCATTAATCATAATTAATTAATAAATGATATAATAAATATGTATATCATAAGTCTTAAATTAAAATAATTTTTATATCATACGTAATTTATTAATAATGAAAATCATTATTTTTATCATAAGTCTTAATTAATAACCATAAGTTTTAATTAAAAGTTCATCGGGTCATAACTTGAGCCCCGGGAATCAGTTTTCGGCGAGTCTTATATATATATCTTCGCCTAACCAACGCACCCGACACTTTAGTGTGCTCAAGAACATCCTAAGAACATCCACCAAGTCGTGACTTACAGCCATTAATCAGCTTGGAGCTTTAATCCGTTCAAAAACATGTTTTAGTCATAACGGGTGATCCGTGGCTCGGATTTCGATGAACCGAACATGAAAGTTCATCCCATCATCAATCCTAACACACTAGTACACCCTAAAGACTCTAAAAATGGTCACAAAGTCAGACCATACCAGTACCAATTCGTTTTCACATTTTAATTTCAATTAAACACCTTTTTGATCATAACTTATGTTCCGGGAATCGAAATAACATGAATCCGGAGTCTAAAATTAATGTCTTGATGAGAGGAACTCATCTAGACACTTTAATTTCACTTTTATATCAGTTGGGTTTACAGAAACAATCAAACAAACCGCTGTCCCAAATTAATCAAACCGAAAACATGAATTAACGAGCATTTCTACGCATACTATCAATAATACAATAGCATACAATCATCATACTATCATAATATCATATAAAAAAGTAAAATTAAAGAAAAATCAAAAAGTTAGGGTTAGGGTTTATACCCTAATCAAGAATTGAGAAGAAGAGGATGGAAGAACGCGAAAATAGCAACCCGGTTATGTAACAAGCCTTGAGAAATGATGAAGAATTATATGCTTAATGTTGGTGGCTGAAAATGATGATGAATATGATGAAGAAGTCGGCCAAGGTGAGGGGAGAAGGAAAATAGAGGAGTTTCTAGGTTTAGGTTTTTAGAAAGTGGTTAAATGAAATTACAAAAATCAAAGATGGGGAAAAAATGAGCCTAACACTCCCTCCCCATGGAGTGTTCGGCCAAAAATGGTATAGGGGTGGGCCCCACTAGCCCAAAATGGTAAAAAGTTAATTAGATTGTGGCCCGAACGCCCGATCGAAGCCCAAAACGCGAAAACACCGCTACGTGATTAAATCTTCGGAGAGATAACAAATACGCGACGAATAAAATATATAAACACTATATATAATCATATGACATCAAAATATCATATTTAAAATAATTTGGATTTAAAAATCCCAAAAGTTTGACCGTTGGTTTGAAAACCGAAAAGATTCGCCCGATAGAAATTCACGACACGTAGAAACGTACAACTTTAAATATGAATACAAATATTCATATAACACATTATAATTAATATATTATTACAAAAATAATAATATAGGTCATAGAAATGACGTGACACGAATAACAGTTAATGGACGTTAAATAAGAAACGGTAAAAGATAACGGAAAAAGTAGGGTCGTTACATATAGTTTCATAAAAATCAAGAATACTTCCAAGTTTGCAAGTCAACTTCCAAGCTTTCTAATCCATTCCAAGTAATCATCTAAGATCAAGGAACCTTTGTTATTTACAGTAGGTTATCTTTCTAATTCAAGGTAATATTCATATTCAAACTTTGATTCAATTTCTACAACTATAACAATCTTATTTCGAGTGAAAATCTTACTTGAACTGTTTTCGTGTCATGATTCTGTTTCAAGAACTTTCAAGCTATCCAAGGATTCTTTGAAGCTAGATCCATTTGTCTCATTTCCAGTAGTTTTATCCAGAAAACTTGAGGTAGTAATGATGTTCATAACATCATTCGATTCATACATATAAAGCTATCTTATTCGAAGGTTTAAACTTGTAATCGCTAAAACATAGTTTAGTTAATTCTAAACTTGTTCGCAAACAAAAGTTAATCCTTCTAACTTGACTTTTAAAATCAACTAAACACATGTTCTATATCTATATGATATGCTAACTTAATGATTTAAAACCCCCAACACGATGAACACCATAAAATCGGATATACGCCGTCGTAGTGAAACCGGGGGCTGTTTTGGTTTGGATAATTAAAATCTATGATAAACTTTGATTTAAAAGTTGTTCTTCTGTGAAAATGATTTTTCATATGAACATGAAACTATATCCAAAAATCATGGTTAAACTCAAAGTGGAAGTATGTTTTTCAAAATGGTCATCAAGACGTCGTTCTTTCGACTGAAATGACTACCTCTTACAAAAACGACTTGTAACTTATATTTCCGACTATAAACCTATACTTTTTCTGTTTAGATTCATAAAATAGAGTTCAATATGAAACCATAGCAATTTGATTCACTCAAAACGGATTTAAAACGAAGAAGTTATGGGTAAAACAAGATTGGATATTTTTTTGATTGTTGTAGCTACGGGAAATATTGTAACAATTCTATACAAATCATATCCTAGCTAACTTATATTGTATTATACATGTATTCTAATATATTATGTAATCTTGGGATACCATAGACACGTATGCAAATGTTTTGACATATCATATCGACCCATGTATATATATTATTTGGAACAACCATAGACACTCTATATGAAGTAATGTTGAAGTTAGCTATACAGGGTTGAGGTTGATTCCAAAAATATATATACTTTGAGTTGTGATCTAGCCTGAGACGTGTATACACTGGGTCGTGGATTGATTCAAGATAATATATATCGATTTATTTCTGTACATCTAATTGTGGACAAATAGTTGTAGATTACTAATGAGGACAGCTGACTTAATAAACTTAAAACATTAAAACGTATTAAAAATGTTGTAAATATATTTTGAACATACTTTGATATATATGTACATATTTGTTATAGGTTCGTGAATCGACCAGTGGCCAAGTCTTACTTCCCGACGAAGTAAAAATCCGTGAAAGTGAGTTATAGTCCCACTTTTAAAATCTAATATTTTTGGGATGAGAATACATGCAGGTTTTATAAATGATTTACAAAATAGACACAAGTACGTGAAACTACATTCTATGGTTGAATTATCGAAATCGAATATGCCCCTTTTTATTAAGTCTGGTAATCTAAGAATTAGGGAACAGACACCCTAATTGACGCGAATCCTAAAGATAGATCTATTGGGCCTAACAAACCCCATCCAAAGTACCGGATGCTTTAGTACTTCAAAATTTATATCATATCCGAAGGGTGTCCCGGAATGATGGGGATATTCTTATATATGCATCTTGTTAATGTCGGTTACCAGGTGTTCACCATATGAATTATTTTTATCTCTATGTATGGGATGTGTATTGAAATATGAAATCTTGTAGTCTATTGTTACGATTTGATATATATAGGTTAAACCTATAACTCACCAACATTTTTGTTGACGTTTAAAGCATGTTTATTCTCAGGTGAATACTAAGAGCTTCCGCTGTTGCATACTAAAATAAGGACAAGATTTGGAGTCCATGTTTGTATGCTATTGTGTAAAAACTACATTCAAGAAACATATGTCGATGTAATATATTTCTATTGTAAACCATTATGTAATGGTCATGTGTAAACAGTATATTTTAGATTATCATTATTTGATAATCTACGTAAGGCTTTTAAAACCTTTATTGATAAAATAAAGGTTATGGTTGTTTTAAAAATGAATGCAGTCTTTGAAAAACGTCTCATATAGAGGTCAAAACCTCTCAACGAAATCAATTAATATGAAACGTTTATAATCAATATGAACGGGACATTTCATAACATACACACTATGATCAAATCTAAGAAATATTTCATTGATTTAAATCAAATGAAGGAATTATAAATACTATATCAGGTCTTGCAAACTTGATATAAGGAACGGAAAAGGCAAAAATTTATATTACCAAATGGTACGAATTTTCTGATAAACAATGCTTTGTTTTCTCTCAAATCAAAGAGAAATTTGTTAATTTCACTGATATATATCATAATGGATATGATTATCAGTCAATGATAACCGGAAATGAGAAATGCCTATGTAGCACCGAAAAGCACATATGATGAAAAGCACAGCGCATATGATTAAAAGCGCAGCACATATGATTAAAAGCGCATATGATGAAAATGATATATGATGAAAAGCACATATGGTGATTAATGAAAAGCACATATAGTGATTAATGAAAAGCACATATGGTGATTAATGAAAAGAATATTGAGAAAAAATCACCAATGTTTCTTGAAAGAATTCAAGGTTATATATATGGACCAATTCATCCATCATGTGGACCATTTTGATATTTCATGGTTCTAATAGATGCATCTAGCGGATGGTCTCATGTTTGTGTGTTATCAAGCCGTAATATGGCATTTGCAAAGTTTCTTGCACAAATTATTAAATTGAGAACACATTATTCTGATTACACCATTAAAAGGATGAGACTTGATAATGCTGGTGAGTTAACATCTCAAGCATTTAATGATTATTATATGTCTACAGGGATTGTTGTTGAACATCCAGTTGCTCATGTGCATACACAAAATTGGTTTAGATGAATCAATAGATAAACGCTTGCAGCTAATAACTAGACAATTGGTAATGAGTACAAAACTCTCAATATTTATATGGAGACATGTAAATTTACATGATGCGACATTAATTCGCATTAAACCAAGTGCAAGTCATAAATATTCTTCATTACCAACTTAATTTTGGTCGAGAGCCAAATATTTTCCATCTTAGAACATTTGATTGTGCATTTTTAATTGCACCACCACAACAAATGGTTCCTCAAAGAAGTATTGAAATATATGTTGGATATGAAATATCTTCAATCATAAGATATATTGAATCCATGACGGGTGATGTTTTTACAGCACGTTTTTGCTGATTGTCATTTTAATGAAAAATTGTTCCCTAGATTAGGGGGAGAAATAAAAAAAAAAAATTAAAAAAAAAATGATGTTTCAAGATGTGAACATCAATTAAGGTATCTTGATACTCGCACAAAAGAATGCGAAACAAAAATTTAAAAACAAAATAATGCATATGCAAGAACTTGCGAATAAATTGCCCGATGCATTTACAGATGCAAAAAGAGTGACTAAATCATATATATCAGCAGTAAATGCTCTAGCAAGAATTGAAATTCCAAAAGCTGGCAATAATATCACTCATGAGTCTTTTGTCACGTCTGAAACGTGGAAGACAAATTAGTTACAAAGATAAAAATCCTCGAAAAGGAAAATCAGCTAATAATGAGGTAAATAAAAAAAAAGGTGTTCAAGAAAAACCACAAATCAATATTCCTTCTGCATAGGATATTGACGATGTAAATACATAAATTGCAATAAATTATGCAATATTATGGAACCGAAACAAAATGACAAATATTGATTTTTCATATAATCTTACAATGACATCATGAATAAAGATGATGATCTGGAACCAAAATCTGCCATTGCATGTCAAAATAGACATGATTGGACTCAATGGAACGGAGCAATACGGGCTGAATTAGAATCGCTCAATAAAAGAAAAGTTTTCGGATCAATCGTTATCACTTTTAAAGATGTGAAACGTATGAGATAAAAAATGAATTTTTATCCGAAAAAGAAATGAGAAAAAATGAAGTTACAAGGTAAAGCTAGACTTGTAACTCAAGATTTCTCTCAAAGACCATGAATGGATTATGAGAAAAACTTATTCTCCTGTTATGGATGCAATTACTTTTAGATACTTAATCAGCCTAACAGTTTCTAAAAATTTAGAAATGCATCTCATGGATGTTATTACTACTTATTTAAATGAATCAACTTGATAGTGATATATACATGAATATCCATGAAGGGTTTAAGGTATCAGAAACATCTAGTGCAAAATCCAAAGAAAAGTATTCCATTGAATCACGAAGATTTTTATATGGGTTGATACAATAGTATAACTGATTAAGTGATTACTTGATAAGAAAAAAGGTATACAAATAATCTTATTTGAACATGATTTTTTATTAAAAAAAAAATAATGTCTGGATATGTGATTGTAAGTTGTTTATGTCAATGATCATAACATCATATGAACAAATAAAGAGATCTATGAAATCATTCAACTTCTAAAAAAAAAAATTAAATGAAAGATCTTGAAAAAAAAAATCAAGTATTGCCTTGGATTGCAAATTGAGCATATGCCTAATGGTTTACTTGTACATCAAACAAACTATACCAAAAAGATTTTAAAACATTTTTAAAGACAAAACCATTGGTTGATATATCATTCAATATTGACACTGATCTACTTCATCCCCGTGAAGATCATGAAGATCTTTACGGATCAGAAGTTCCATATCTTAGTGCAATTGAGGTTATTATGTATTTTACAAATTGTACAAGACCTGACATTTCTTTTGCAGTTAATTTGTTGACAAGGTTCAGCTCAACCCCTACAAAAAGACATTGAAATGGGATCAAGCAGATATTTTGATACCCTTGAGGAGCTGCTGATTTAAAATTATTTTATTCTAACGCTTCAAAACAAGATTTGGTTGATTATGTATATGCAGGTCATTCATCAAATCCTCATAAAGATAAATCCCAAACTCGATATGTATTCCTAAATGGAGGCCGGTACCACAAAATCATGGCGTTCTTAAAACAAACACTTGTTGCAACATCATCAAATCATGACGAAGTGATTGCATTATATGAAACTACTCGAAAATGTGTTTGGTTGAGATTAATGACACAAATCATTATTGATTCTTGTGGACTAGAACGCTATAAAAGACCAACAACTATCTTCACCAACAACTATATATGAAGATAATGCAGCTTGCATAATACAAATGAAAGAAGAGTATCAAAAGTGACAGAACAAAATATAAATGCTGACGAGGCGCCAAAGCCTTAGACGGTCTTAACGGTCATAAGTTTGATGGAAAAGAATGGTATGTTGGTAAGGCTCAGAAAAGATTAAAAGGGAATATGAATTGAAACGGTTTGAGCAAACCATGAAGGAGACTGTAGACAAATCACAGGGGCTAAACTTGTACATAAAAGATTTAGATGATACAGTTTCAGATGAAAACCTCATATTCTTCTCATATACTCAAGATCTCGTAAAAGAGAGCCGGATTAAAATGAGATACGTTCAATCAACAACTCTGCTGATCTTTATACCAAAGCACTGTCAACCGTTGTTTTCAGAACACACGTTCACAATATTGGTGATGTCGTGCGAGGTGTACGTGAAATACTATATATTTTTGATATGAAAAGCGATACAAATTACACAAGTTTTAATTATTTATTTATAGAGTGGGATATACCTAAACCTTGCTACAACACTATAGGCAGTGTACCTAATCGTAGAGTAGTGTAGTTTTTAGTAAGTCCGGTTCGTTCCACAGGGAATCTTTTAAACAAGCATAACGCTATATATTTAAAAACTATATTTGTAAAAATACAAAAATATATATAAGTAGTAGTATTATTATTATAAGATGGTGTTTTTACCGTTTAATGACCGGTTTGTCGATTTTAAAACTTTTAGTCGCAGTTAAAATCTAATGTAAAATATTAAAAATAAATACAACTTAATTTAAAGCGTAAAGTAAATAACGATAATGAAATTGCGATAAATAAAAGTGCGATAATTAAAAAGTACGATAATTAAAAGTGCAATTAAATACAATAACAATAAATAAAAGTGCAATAATTAGAAGTGCAATTAAATATGAAAATAAAGGAATTATGCTTATTTAAACTTCCATAATCATGATGTTTGACGTGTTGATTTTAGTTTATTCCCATGGGTTAATTGTCCTTTGTCCTGGATTATTTAATATGCCCGTCTGATTTTTGTCCATAACAGTCCATCAGTCATAAATATAAAGTGCGAGTGTCCTGGTCAAATTATCCTTATATCCGAAGTCAAATATTCCAACTAATTGGGGACTTAAACTGTAACAAGGTCTTAATACTTTGTTTAATAATTACACCAGGATATCGACTGCGTGTAACCCAAGGTTTTAATACTTTGTTATCAATTATGCCAAGTGTCCTTGTACATAATTTCACCCCTGTTTTAATAATTCCATAGACTATTAATCCATTCCCGTGTCCGGTTAAATGAACGATTATTCGTACATATAAATATCCCGCCCATCGTGTCCGATTGAGTGTATATGGTTATTTATAGGTATGTCCAATTGTAAATCTTTATATTAAAATTAACAAACTATCATTTAGCTAAACAAATATAAAGCCCATTAATAGCTCATAGTCTAATTTCCACAAGTGTCGTTCTTTTGTCCAAACCCCAATTATGGTACAAAGCCCAATTACCCAATTTTAGTATTTAGCCCAACATCATGATTACTTCGTTTTAAATAAGCATAATAATAATTTAGCTACGAGACATTAATTTAAAAAGGAGAACATAACTTACATTGATTATTTATCGCGTAGTGTTACACGGACAGAACTTCGACTTCAAAATCCGTAATTAACCATTACATTAACTAAACTAATCTAATATAAAACTAAACTAATTTATATTATATTATATATATATATATATATATATATATATATATATATATATATATATATATATATATATATATATATATCAGAGAGATTGATTTTTTGTGTGTTGAACTCGGCAGCAAGCTCATGCCTTTTATAGGAAATTTTGATCCTGGTGTGCTCCGCGATCGTGGAGGTTTAAGCCTTCACAGCTCCGCGAGTGCGGAGGTCCGAAATCCAGCTCACAATATTTTGGATCCTAGCTTTGTCGACGTAATTTAATAAATATATATAATATATAAATAATTTATATAATTATTTAAATATTATATTATATTCTTGTGCATAGTTGACTCATAATTTTTAGTCCGTTGCGTCGGGCGTTGATAGTTGGCTCAGGTCCCGGTTCCGGATTTTCGAACGTCCTTTCGTATAATTTAATATCTTGTACTTTGCGTTCCGCAACTTGTACTCTTGTCAT
Organism: Rutidosis leptorrhynchoides; assembly: GCF_046630445.1. Classification (NCBI taxonomy): domain Eukaryota; kingdom Viridiplantae; phylum Streptophyta; class Magnoliopsida; order Asterales; family Asteraceae; genus Rutidosis; species Rutidosis leptorrhynchoides. The sequence goes on from NC_092333.1 coordinate 154,295,774, forward strand.
TTTTAGACGTTTCTTACCAATAAATTGAACCACTTGGATTGTATCTTGTACATTTGAGCTTTTTGGACGTTTGCGTCTTCAAACTTTCGTTTTCGCCTTTTGTCTTCGCACTTATTTAATATAAACGATTACAACTTTAAAATAGGTCAATTACAACTAAATAATTTACATATTGGGAGGATATTGCTACAAAATATATATATTCATTTGGAGCACTATCAAATATCCCCACACTTGAACGTTGCTTGTCCTCAAGCAATACAGAACTTGAAATTAAATCACACGAATCACTTCTTTATTCTTCACACTTTATACATCAGTGATTTTGATACGGCGGTATAAACAATGATAGTAACATTGTGGTTTACAGTCCCACATAACTATAAAAATTTAGATCCTTTAAGGAAATTGGATCTTTATGAAAACATTTGATCTTTTGAAAATTCAATTTAGCTTTTACCCTAGATAAGTTTTTCGGAATAACCCTTCACCAGTGTTTGCAAAATATATTTGTGGATCAATATTTTGGCTAAAAACATTTAGGTTCGTGTAATCCACTGCTATCCCTGTATCGGAAAGCACACATCCAGTTTACTTGTTCCGTATATTACCTTTCGGCAAACTACCGTCCGGTTGTAAAGGAAAGCGATGAACAAGAAACTGTTAAGGCAATGTCTAATGTCATGCAGATGTTCATGGTCTAAAACGTGTCGGATGCAGTTACTATCCTTTGTAGGAGCAATAGTAAAGATCACCCTATGATTTTTCGGTCTGGCACAAGGTCCTGTCTCTGACCATGCTATGCAACCACCGTTCTTACGGTTGACACCCGATTTGGTTCAGGTGACCTAATGAATTCCAGGTGAATTCCTAGAATTTTTCGTTCAATGGTAATGAACGCATTGAAAATGGATTTTCAGAAAACAAATCGGTTTGTAATTTGATCAAAATATTTTCTCGTTCAAGTTCGAGTTTAGATATCATTGAATTCCATGAGTTTGGAATTCTCAATCTTTAAGGTCAATCTCAAGGATTGAGTAATATCAGTCTTAAAAGCTGATTTTTGATCTTTTAAGGAGATTATCCTTTCTGGGGATCTGATTCATTAGTCTTATCAAGCTAATTTGCACGGTGTCCTCCCCATTTTACAAGACAGATCCTCTCATGGTTAGAATAAGTCTGACCACTTGGCGACCCTGTTTGATGCTGAGGTCCGTGGATTTCCAACTGATTTTCGAGAAAACTTTTCAAGGTTTTTCGTAGACTCTACAACTGGTCTGGACGACAACTTCCTGACCTAAATCAAGAAGCGCGCGTCTTTTTCGGAAGACTTCACTTCCTTTTAATGATGGAATTGATTCATCGTGTAGATCCATTTTTTCTTTCAAAAGTATTACAATAAATCGGGTAAAACAGTTAATTTAGTCCAAAACAAAAGCACCTGCAATAACTTTACAGAAACATGTGATAGATAGTTTTTAATTGAATAACTTGGTACATTCTCCCCACACTTAGTTTCTTTCTTTGCCTTTTTATTCTCTTTTATTCCATTTTAAATGAATTCAAGCGTTTTAGGGTGTTTCTCAATTTATGTTCTTTCCGAGGTAACGATAATTTCGGTATTAACAGCTAGTTTTCATCGTTCATAAATATGTATAAACATGATTTTGAATTCATTTATTTGAAAAAATTTCAAATTTTTACAAAATTTGGCACATAAACCAACAAAATTTAGCAAATAAACCAAGTATAATCCCGAGAGAAATTATAACCTTTCCCCACACTTGAGATCATGCAATGCCCTCATTTGCATGAAATCAGACTATAATTATAAATTCATGAGGGTGATTAGCGTAGAAAAGTGATTAAAATACCTAGTTTGTAATTTCATAGCTCGTCGAATGATAGATGGCGCGCCTCATCGTTAATTCCTTTTTGTTTTATCACACATGTTTTTCTTCAAAAACAGTTGCTTTTCTGAACTGTTTGCTAATATTTGAAAATGCGTATTTTACTCTAACTTATTATGCATTTTTATTAACGAGTTATGCACTGACCCGAACCCCTAATTTAACGTTAAGTGGGGTTAAACTTCCCCACACTTAGCTGACGACATGTGAAGTCGGTAGAATAAGTTCCTCGAATTAGAATAGTGAGCCAGTTATTTACATCTCGGGTGGTGTATAATATATCAGTGGGTTTAAAGTTTAGACCCACCCGATCGTCACTACTTAATTCTTTTCTAAGTGTAGCTTTTAGTAAATGGATATCTCTTTTCTGGTTCTTGGTCAAATGGATCGATATACACTGACATACATATTATAGGGTGGACAATTCCTAACATTTCCTTCCTTTTATTCTCGGGATTAAAGGTTTCACCTCTATTACCCAATTGGGTGAAATCCGAGGTGTCATTATCTATTACAGCTCGAAGTTCATCTTCGATAGATGACTCATCTATTGAGAATATTGGGTTGGAAGGTTGTGGAATGGTGAATTTCGGAATCGAAGCAAATTCTTCTTCATTAATGGTACTTATCGGTCCCACCATTTTGATCTCGGGGGTAGAATTTTCAATGTTATCATTTTTCCAAGAGTACCAATTTGTCACCCTTACTTCTTCTTCATCCCTTGATGGATCGATGATTTCGTCGGTAGAGGCTAATGTGTCGAAATGTTGTGAAATTGGTAAAGCTGAATAAAAAGTATCATCGGGATAATTGGTGATTTCGGAGCTCTCGAATTCATCAAAATTCAATGATATGATATTTTCTTGCACAATACTCCTCATATTAACAGGCGTGTAATCTGATAGAGTTTCAGCTTGCCAATTTACAAACTCTCTCATTTGTTCATTTTGAGCATCGAGTTCTTCGAGTTTGATTTTCATATTGTCTAAACGATTTTCAGACACATAATTTTCCTCGTCTTCTGGTTATTGAGTTTGAAAATATTCTTGGGAATAATCCCAATTTGAATTGTATTCTTCATAATCGTTCCATTCAGGTTCCGTGAGTGCGTAATTTTCCATAGGAACGTAATAAAAACATTCCCATGTTGAGTGATAATCTCCACAGATTTCACAACCAGTTATTTCGTCATTCGTGATCCAAGATTGACCGAACGAATTGTCATCAACACCCGTTTGAGAGTATTGATTAAATTGATTTCGGATGTCATAAAGAGTTTCCAAAATATTCTCGAGATTTTTCATAATGCGCTTTTTTTACCAAATTTTAGCTACAATGTGGTGCATTTACTTAATTATCCTATTAGTTATAAAAAATAAAAATTATATAAGTTATCAAATTAATAGACTTTTCTGCTTTTGCCCACGTTTCCAATAGCCAATAGATGCAGCAGGGAGCCAGAACCCTTTAAATCGGAAGCTCACAACTCAGCCACTAACAAATCCAACTATTACTACGAAGCAGAAAATTTGGATGTCTATCAACTTAACCGCTTAAAATAATTTTTCGTTTTGAAATTTTAGAGAAGAAATAGAAAAAATTCTAAGTCCTAAAAACTAGAGCGTTGAGAAATAATAAAGAAAAAGAGCGCGTCGAAAAACGTTGAAAAAAAATAAAAGGTCGAAAAATAAATGTCGAAAAACAAACAGTCGAAAAATAAAAATAAAAAAATAAAGCGTCGAAACTTAAAAGTCTAAAAATTAAATCTAAAAAGTTGCGCCTAAAGGTATTAAAGCTTAAAGGAATTCTATACCCAAAACGGCAATAACTTAATTAGGCACTAAAATCTAAAAACTGCGTTGCAAAATTCTAAAGCGCCTAAATTTTAATCTAAAGAAAAAGCACTTAAGGGCTTTTACGGCAAAGCCTAAAAATCTAGAAATAAAAATAAACTACGGCAAAAACTAAAACTTAAAACTAACTACGAACAATAAAAGTTAAATATTACGAATAAATGATTAAAAAGTTACGAAATATAAAAATATATAAAAAGTGATAAAATTATTTATTTATAAAAAAATATTATTATTTTTTATTTATTTTATAAAAGTATTAATTTTTATATATTAATAAAACTAATTATAACTAATTATAACTAATTAATAAAAAAATTAAACTAAATTATAATAATAATAAAGTAATTAGGGTTTAAATAAATAATAATAATTAATACTCCGTAATTAATGCTGAATTAGGTTGATCAGGCGTGTCAGGCCAAACTCCGCGAGTGCGGATCCAAGCTGACAACAAACTCCGCGAGTCGCGACGAATGCAAAACGTTTTTTTTTTTTTTTATATTGTTTTTCTAAAAATAATATACAAATATGTTTATACAAATATGTTTATACAAATATATATTAAAATTATAGCGTTTCGCCGAAGTCCCCGGCAGCGGCGCCAAAAACTTGATGTCGTGCGAGGTGTACGTGAAATACTATATATTTTTGATATGAAAAGCGATACAAATTACACAAGTTTTAATTATTTATTTATAGAGTGGAATATACATAAACCTTGCTACAACACTATAGGCAGTGTACTTAATCGTAGAGTAGTGTAGTTTTTAGTAAGTCCGGTTCGTTCCACAGGGAATCTTTTAAACAAGCATAACGCTATATATTTAAAAACTATATTTGTAAAAATACAAAAATATATATAAGTAGTAGTATTATTATTATAAGATGGTGTATTTACCGTTTAAAATCGACAAATCTAATGTAAAATATTAAAAATAAATACAACTTAATTTAAAGCGTAAAGTAAATAACGATAATGAAATTGCGATAAATAAAAGTGCGATAATTAAAAAGTACGATAATTAAAAGTGCAATTAAATACAATAACAATAAATAAAAGTGCAATAATTAGAAGTGCAATTAAATATGAAAATAAAGGAATTATGCTTATTTAAACTTCCATAATCATGATGTTTGACGTGTTGATTTTAGTTTATTCCCATGGGTTAATTGTCCTTTGTCCTGAATTATTTAATATGCCCGTCTGATTTTTGTCCATAACAGTCCATCGGTCATAAATATAAAGTGCGAGTGTCCTCGTCAAATTATCCTTATATCCGAAGTCAAATATTCCAACTAATTGGGGACTTAAACTGTAACAAGGTCTTAATACTTTGTTTAATAATTACACCAGGATATCGACTGCGTGTAACCCAAGGTTTTAATACTTTGTTATCAATTATGCCAAGTGTCCTTGTACATAATTTCACCCCTGTTTTAATAATTTCATAGACTATTAATCAATTCCCGTGTCCGGTTAAATGAACGATTATTCGTACATATAAATATCCCGCCCCTCGTGTCCGATTGAGTGTATATGGTTATTTATAGGTATGTCCAATTGTAAATCTTTATATTAAAATTAACAAACTATCATTTAGTTAAACAAATATAAAGCCCATTAATAGCTCATAGTCTAATTTCCACAAGTGTCGTTCTTTTGTCTAAACCCCAATTATGGTACAAAGCCCAATTACCCAATTTTAGTATTTAGCCCAACATCATGATTACTTCGTTTTAAATAAGCATAATAATAATTTAGCTACGAGACATTAATTTAAAAAAGAGAACATAACTTACATTGATTATTTATCGCGTAGTGTTACACGGACAGAACTTCGACTTCAAAACCCGTAATTAACCATTACATTAACTAAACTAATATATATATATATATATATATATATATATATATATATATATATATATATATATATATATATATCAGAGATTGATTTTATGTGTGTTGAACTCGACAGCAAGCTCGTGCCTTTTATAGGAAATTTTGATCCTGGTGTGCTCCGCGATCGTGGATGTTTAAGCCTTCACAGCTCCGCGAGTGCGGAGGTCCGAAATCCAGCTCACAATATTTTGGATCCTAGCTTTGTCGACGTAATTTAATAAATATATATAATATATAAATAATTTATATAATTATTTAAATATTATATTATATTCTTGTGCATAGTTGACTCATAATTTTTAGTCCGTTGCGTCGGGCGTTGATAGTTGGCTCAGGTCCCGGTTCCGGATTTTCGAACGTCCTTTCGTATAATTTAATATCTTGTACTTTGCGTTCCGCAACTTGTACTCTTGTCATTTTTAGACGTTTCTTACCAATAAATTGAACCACTTGAATTGTATCTTGTACATTTGAGCTTTTTGGACGTTTGCGTCTTCAAATCTTCGTTTTCGCCTTTTGTCTTCGCACTTATTTAATATAAACGATTACAACTTTAAAATAGGACAATTACAACTAAATAATTTACATATTGGGAGGATATTGCTACAAAATATATATTCATTTGGAGCACCATCAATTGGCATGAGGCAAGTTCAAAAGATGTGACGACTCTGCGATATCTACTTGAAGGGGAGTCAACTCTATACTGCACTCTTTTTCCCTTGATTAAAGTTTTTTATCCCACTGGATTTTTCTTTAGCAATGTTTTTAACGAGGCAGTACTAGTTGCTCTATAATGAACTAAAATTGTCATCTAAGGAGGAGTGTTATGAAAGTCAAATATGTCTGCCAATTTTGTGGCTATAAATTTTCCACCGAACTGCACAGTAACTTATGTTGTACTATAAATATATGAAGATGTAGTTTGCAGAAGATGCACCTTTGAATATATATTTTCATATACATATACTCTCTCTCTTCTTTCTATTATTCTCTAATTAGAGACTACATTATTAAAGGTAATTATAAACTCCTAAATCACAACATGGGTTAAGTATTAGAAGGGAATAAAAATAATATTTTTAAATTAATAAAAAATAAAAAAAGGAACCACTTCCGTGGCCTTCCCCGTTGCCAGCCCACGCAAACAGCCGCTGCCCCTCTCCCCCGCCCCTCTCCACGCGCCGCTACTTGATCGCCCAGGGCGTGGCCGGCTGCCACCTAGGCACCCACGTCGTGAGCCCCTTTCCCTTACAAACCGTCTAACGGGGCGTCAATTTTTCTCCGTCATCCCACTTGGCAACATCTTTGACGCCCTTGACGCCCCTAACGCGACGTCAAAATTTGACGCCCCGGTCAGTTTAAAAGTTGACGAAATGTAAAGTGGTGTCAAATATTTGTTCAGTCAATCAGATTTCTCCACATATTTTTATATATTATTAATTATAGTAATAGTAATAAATTTTATACCTAACTAACAATAATATTTTACCACATCAACCATTTACAAATTTAACCCTCAAATTTTACACTCTACTTTATTTAACTTCATCTCTTAACCTTGCCACATCACCAAAAACGTACATAACTTGTCTATGACGTCACCGCCACGGTTAGAAACAGTCTTATGTCTTCCACCAATCATAGTTCCTTTTTAACCTTTATCATGGTCCAAACTTTCATTCTGCTCTGCTTTTTATGAATACAAGCAGTTGGTCAGCCGCGCGTTGCGGCGGCAAACCGTTTATACGTTTTATGCGAGTCAGTTTACTAATTAAGAAAAACAAACAATTGTGTCACACAAACAATTATACTAAAGTTATTCATTGGTTAAAAGCAACCCTTTTGACCCGTTTCCCTTTTCAGTTAATAGTACTTGGCAGCAACATTACGACTCTCAGGAATCTTTATATAAAAATTAACACACCTAGAGTTAAAAAAAAAAATGAAATTTGACGAATGCACAAGATAATGACTAAACAAATTCTAAATCTATCTCAGAATCAAAATAATATATAGAGAAAACCAATAAATCAGTCTATTAAGCTGCATTTGGACTCTGTGTATGAAATCAGTCTATTAGCATTTCTCAGATTGCATTGTATGCAATAGGAAACTAATAAATCAGAAAATAAGAATAGTTGGCTGACCTTGTGTTTCTCTGGGTTTGTGCCATTATCGCAGCCAGTTGATACCTATTGCTTTTTTTTTTCTAGCTCAATGTATATTCTGCAACTTTTTTCCTGTATCTGTATGTATAATTTGTAGGATAAATAAATTTGTAAGTTAAAAGTTGGAAATAATTTATAGTAGTTTACTTACTCGTCGATCATTTGGTTAAACTCTTCGGGATTCGGGTTCAAATAACAGTATGTTGCATTCGTTCCATTTAGCTCCGCTTTTCCTGAACGTTTACAGTTAATATTCATATGCGTATAAATCAACTCACCTGAAAGCTTTTGCAAATAAGCTTATAAGGTTACCATAGTAAAAAAATATAAGTGTCCAAAAATTAAGCAAGAATTTTAAAACTAATCAATTGTTAACTTCCCTTTGAAGGATTCTCAATCGATTGTTGTTATAAGCTAAAATATTAAATTAAATGTATCATTGAATCTATATTATAATATAATTATAATTATAGTTTTATAAGAAAATCGTAAGTAAAAAAGGAGCAGATGATAAGGGTACCAAAAACTTACAACATCAACAAACACTATATACTTAACACCAACCAAATATTATCCATCACACAAAAACCTGCAAAATATGCAAAAAAAAAAAAAAAAAAAAGACTAAAGCATCAACCACTGTCAAAATGATCATCATCTATAATAACTATCAAGCATCTATGTTTAATGTTGTATGGCGTACCCCGAAAAACAACGTTACGTAATAGTTCTCAAGAAAGGTATTATACAAATGGCTGTTTGGAACAAAAGGTATTCTAAATAACAGATCAAGAGCTAAACTTCATTCCTAAAAGTGAAATAAAAAGAATCATATGAGTAATACCTTTCAAGAAGTTAAAAAGGAGAATACAGAACGCCTCAAAATGTAAAGCATTTCTAAGATAAAACATACCTTCTATCATGTTGTCCTGGACAACGGCTAAAACCAAACATGTGCTCCAAGCCTTATTGTGCTTGGCTTAAAACCGTTTCCATCTTCAAAAATTGACACCCAAATTAGTAAAAGATGTTTTAGTATTCAGTAAAATTAATTCAAATCACAACACATAGTTCAAGAGTAACTCATCAGCTTTATTAATATTGCATAGTGTCATCGCTCAAAATATATTAAAGATAAAGCGTACCACTTCATTATCGCATGGTCAGATATAGTCCGGCATCTATCAGTTTCAATCTCACCGTTCATTTCTTAGAACCCGTGATCCATCAAAACCTGTTAACAAACATAAGCCACTCAATTCTTCAAAAAAGACAGGTACAAATACAAAGTGAAATACAAATTTAACAATAAAAAATCAAGAAATCGTGGCCATTATATACAATAACAGTGAGACATCTATGCCTAAAAGCCTGCAACATTCAAAGAAGAAGAACATGAGACCCATGAGCTAAGATTGTCAAAAATATAAGCCAAAGTAGGAGAAAAATTGAAACCCTAAATTCACAAATTCGTAAGAGAAGCAAAACTTACCCGGTAATTGAAAAATGAAAATCACATACACAATAAAGGAGAGGATAATAGTATGGTGGTGGTTGTTACTGAGTGGATTAAAGGATGCCGTTGTCGATGGAGATGATGGTGGTAGCAACAGTGACGATGGTGGAAGAGGAGACGAAGCCAGCGTCGGTGTTGGTGGAAGCAGCGGAGACAACGACGGCGGTAGTAGCAGCGGCGGTTGTACCAGACACGGAGTTGTAGGCTTGTAGAAGTGGCGATGGTCGTACCACCGGTGACGGTGGTGCCGGCGGTGGTACCGTTGGGTGTTGTTCTCCAAGTAAATTTGGTTTGGATGGACTATGGAAACTAAAAAAATTTGTAAAATAAAAGGAGGATGAGGAAGGTTGTAGGTGGTGTAAAAGAAGACTCCCTGTATCAATTTGGTGGGTGAAGAAGGATCTGGAGTCAGAGAACCCTTAGCGAAAGGTAGAGAAGGTTAAGGAATTGTGGGGATGAAGATGCCCTTTTAATAAAAATGGTGTGAAATGACCAAACTACTCTGTTCGAATAAAAAAATGGAGTGAATATAGAACTAGAAAACGAAATTGGTTAAAAACATGAGATTTGTTTCCACTTTCAATTTCAATTTCTTTTTAATGTTTTAAATATTTTACTTTCTGTACTCAACTACTAGATATAATTGCTTAAATTATCTATTTACTTTTTAGGATCATCGACACGTCTTAGATAATTATGTTCTATCAAAAAAAGTGTGTTGCTCCTTCTGTTTGTTATTGATGTTTAGTTTTAACGAGCAAATTTTTTACTGTTCACCAACAGCAACCGCATTATTATTAAATTACTAAAGGTTACTATGATCTTTTTCTTGATACTGTTCACCAACAGTAACCGCATTATTATTATTAAATTACTAAAGGTTAATATGATCTTTTTGTAGATATTTTTATCATCATCACCTCATTTCGTCCTCATTCATTCATCTGGTTACCTATACACACTAATAGAAAAAAATTCTTCTGGTTACCTATACACACTAATAGGAAAAATCCAATTACTATTGGTGAATAGTACCTCAACTCAAGCTTTAAGGCCTTGCAACCCATCTTTAAGTGTTACACCCACAAGTTATGTTACTCCCAACTCAAGCTTTAAAGACTTGCAAATTACGCTTAAATTGTTGTACCCACAAAGGATGTAGTAACAAAAAAACACCACCACCCCCACCTTTGACCAAAATACAACATAAGGGGTAAAATGTAGATTCAATATTTTAATAAAAAAACATAAAGAAACTCCACTCAAATCTTTAATGGACTATATCTTCTAGCTGGCCGCGCGTTAAATTTTTCCGACATCACCGTTCAACTCGAAATACTTTTACGAACGCGAGGCAACTAACTATACGCAAAACGAACGCGGTAAATATTTCGGGCTATCTTTCATAAACATTGTTTTTTTAATATATTGTGTTTTATCTTAGGGTCTGTTTTGGGCATCCGCTACGAAGCGCGGGGCTATTTGCTAGTTGAATACTACTCCACACTTAATACGTATGGAAGACGCTTTGTCTACAGTATAAGAGAAGTCCCAACGATTCTGTGATACCCCGTACTAAATCATCATGTACGGACCATCAACAACAGGATCATTACAAGGTTAAGTACTATATGCGATTTCAAAAGAAGTTTGCATTCATATTAAAAGTGATGTCATAACCAACATCGAATGTTTTACAACCCAAAAGCATGCTTCACTAAGTAGAAGCAAATAATAATTGTAATAAAGTTTGTATGCAAAAGTAAACGTTCATGCGGGACATCTCTAAAGCAGCGGGTTGTCTACAGCAAGACTAGTACAACAGCGGAAGCAACCTTAAGCACCTGAGAAATACATGCTTAAAAACGTCAACACAAAGGTTGGTGAGCTATAGTTTAAGTATAACAGTAATGTAAGGTAGGCCACGAGATTTCAGTGCTACAAAGAGCGTTTCAAAACAGTAATCCAAATCAGTATGTTTAAGTATATGCTCAACCGTGGGCACTCGGTAACTAACTTAACGTTTAATAATATATCACCCCCTGAAAGTACACTTGGCAAGTGCGTATGTTTACGAAGTATTAAACACTCGTTAAATGCTAGCGCGACTAGCCCGAGTGGGGATGTCAAACCCTATGGATCCATATCTAAGATTCGCGTTCACGGTTCAAAAACCAATGATTAAACGTTACCGAACTAAAGGGAATGTTTATGCCGTTGTATAACCCACACATATATAAGTTTAAGTACTCGTGCCTAGTATGTAAAACATAAAATCCGCATGTATTCTCAGTTCCCAAAATAAGTTAAAGTAAAAAGGGAATGCTATAACTCACAATGATAAAGTAGCGGTAAAGTATGACTCGGAAAGTAAGCAAGTAATGAAGGTTGTCCAAACGGGTCCTCAACCTAAGTCAAATAGTACTAAGTCAGTAAATCGTCCGAATAGGTTTAAAAGTATGTAAATAAGGTCTTAAGGGTCATCATCATTCATCATTAAACAAAAGGTGTAAAGTAAGTTTCGTTCATGAAAAGAGTTTAAAACAAGGGCTGAGTTCGGTCAGTCACCACAGCCTCTATACCTTCTGAAATAAGGTGAGACCAGTGGACATGGCTCCGTATATGAGTCCTTTAGTTGTGGTAAAAATCCCAGAAGCAAACTCGTCTTCGTTTGACCGTGGCGATGGTCTAAGTGCGAGTAGGTCAGAATTTTCAGCACAACGTTAAAAGGACATAGGGATGATCGGAGGGCCATAAATCCTAAACCGTAACTCGGATTAAGACGAGTCCTAAATAAAAAGTTATCTACTCGAACAGAGCTATCTGAAAATCATCTTTACAGTAGCCCAGGTTGTACGGGTCAGACACAGAAATAGTAAAACAGTAGGGTCAGTAGGTTCCGGTGGTTCTTGGTGTTCGATGCTTATCATGGTTCTCATCCTTGGTGCATATAGCTTCAAGTGTACAACTCGTTGATGTGTTTGCATCATTTTCGCCAAGGTTTGACCATCATAACCCAAGTGTAAGTCTAAGACATGAAGCACAACTCACTTAAGTGTTGCAAGTGTTTTGATGAACCAAAGTTACATCAAAGTCTTAGATTCAACACATACATGAAATGTAAAAGTAATATTAACCAAGTTTTGACTATTATGACACAAGTGTAGGACTAAGACATGTAGCACAACTCACTTAAGAGTTGTATGAAGTTTGATGAACCAAGGTTACATCAAAGTCTTAGATCTAACACATACATGAACTTTAAAACTAATAATAAGTTACAAACTTGAAAGTAAACTTATGAAATCAAGATCTTGAGTTGTAGAACATAGTTCTTAGTTTGATCTTGAAGATCCAAGACTCAAAAGTCTAGATCTAACATAAGTGTACCAAGTTATAATTAAAGAAAGCTTACTTACATGTTCTTGAACTTTTAAAGTTAATTTTAGTTCAAGAAAGTATGAGATCAAGACTAACTTGTAATACTTGACCATTTTAACCAACAAACATGAAATTAAAGTACATAATATAAAGAAATAAACTAAGTAAACAAGTAACTAGTTCATGGGTTGTTCATACTTTAAAGATTCAAACCAAAGTTTGATCTTCAAGAATGTAAACTTTAAGTTTACAAACATGACTTACAAGTAATGATTTTCAACCCATGAACTTACAATCTTTTAAGAAATTAAATGTAGAACATAACTAGTAAGTTAGGTTCTTGTGTGTTCTTGTAAATAGAAGATAATATGAAGAATTTAAACTAGAAAGTTTGATTCTTGTTAATTAGTAAGTAAACAACAACAACAAACAAACAACAAAGACTAGTAGTTAAACAACAACCAAGAATGATGATGATGAGTGTGAAAGTCACGGTTTTTGGAGGAGAAGAGGAAGAGGAATTTTGTTGTTACTTACCAAGTTTTAGAGAGAATAAGAGAGAAAATGGAAGTGTGGTTTGTAAGTGTGTGAAATGGAAATGAAATACAAGAGATTATGTATCAAAAATTGAAAAGCAAAACTCTCCCCATGTGCATAGGAACCCACGATTTTGGCAAGGAAAGGGGGAAAGGAAATGCACACTAGTCACTTGCATGTTTATGTCATAAAAAGGTGGTTATAAGGGGTGTTGTTATGGGAAAGGTGTGTAACCAAACTAGTAACTAGATTCCATGAACTAATCCATCTAGTTAAACCTTAATGATGATACTTACATGAAAGTAATGGGTTAATAAGTCCATTAAGGAAGTAGGGTGGGCTCTTTACGTCCACTACCATTAATTAAAGCCCAAGTTCCATTAATTAACAATTAAATCCAACAAAGCCCAAGTAATTAACTAATAACCTTAGTTAATTAAAATGATTAATAAAACTTAATCATGAATGTAAATAATATCTGAAAATATTATTCGTAAAAGTTTCGTGTGTCACAAAGACGTTTCGGGCATTCAAAAGTTAATCGCGATAACAAGTAAATGTATATAAACAATACATTCAATAAAACACAAGTATTAATAATTATTATTATTAATTAAACGTTGGAAAATCCAGGGTCGTTACATTACCCACCTGTTAAAGAAAATTTCGTCCCGAAATTTTGAGGAGTGACCAATAATGGTACCGTATATAAATAAGGAGGAGCGTATCAAAGTTCCGTGAGTCTCGTGGCTCAGAAGTGAGTTATTTACCTTGAAAGGTACTTCGGCGTATGAAAGTAAGAATAGGTATATGCCATTAATTAAGTCTCTTGTCCTAAGAGATCGACAAATTGATTTCGTTTCTGTTAATCATGAGTATATCATCTGAACATATATCCCCAAAAGGAAAGATGGTGTGTTTGGCCTTACAGGCACCTTCAGTAAGCTGGATGCGTGAAATGCATCATGAATGATTCTAAGCTCATCTAAAACATTGAGCGTGTATGTCGTAATATAGGCTGACAGGTAGAATGGAAATTATGGTGATCACAACCATGTGCTTTGATGTATGGATAGTGTTAGCCACGGATTTTACAAAACCCCTTGATTTCGGAAGGAGGCAATAGGCATAAGGAACCCAATATTTAAGAACGTTTCATTTGAATAAGTGAATTGAAATTTTAGCTAAAAGTGACCAATCGGACTTGCAAGCCATAATTATTCATAGTGTCTTCAGAACGGTCTGAACGAACAATGAGGAATATCGCCTAGTTTACCATACTGCAGGTGACCCTATCCTTGGATGAAATGAAAACACAGTTCCGTAATGTAACTTCATCCTTTCAGTTACATGTTGAAGTTAGGGTTAACGCTAACTAGAGCAACATACAGTTGCAACCAATGAAGGAAGGAACATATAGAGTATCCACATCAGTGTCGTAAATGTTTTAAGCAGTCCCCTCCCAAGGGATAGCAAGATTCATAGGCTCTCAAAGTATCTTATATTACATTTCCGAAAGAAAGTCGCACGAAAAGTGTGGTCTTTGAACGAGGGTGAACTCTTAAAGTGGTTCGTTCTGAATTTATCCGTGTACTTAAGGGGATGTGCGGATGAGAAGATACGTGAACCCTTGGTCCTAACGAATGGTTTACTCCGAGTGAAAAGAATCTCCAAAAATGATTCTTGTGTCTCAACACACAGATTCATAGAGATGAGGTTTACGAGGGTGTTGTGATTTGCCGTGAAGTATTGAGAACAGTAACTCACCTAGTACCTTTCTTACAATAGGGTGACCAATGAGTGTACCTCAGAAAGCCGATTTATCGGCCCGCGTTTTTGTCATGTCTAGCTTTAAAAAGAACACTTTATGGGTGTAAAGATTTTCTAACAAATTTTATAAAACCGCTATCCAAAGTGGCTCAAGAGTTTTTAACAAAGTTCTTAATAGTAAGTTTCATCTCTAACAGAGGGCGAGAAAAAGTGTGATCCCTACATGGTGTAGTCTTAATACGAAAACCTTTGATAATATCAACTAAGGGAGTTTTGATAAACAAAACCTTTAAACGTTTGTTGTGACAACATAAACGGAACGAAGTTCCTAGTGAATTTAGAAGTAGGCACAGCGTGTACTATTTTGCACAAAACTATTTGACTTACGTTGAATAACTCGGTAAAGGAGTAGTTTTTAAATAATTTGAAGATGTAACTTAGTATCACAATAAGTAAGTATAAATTTATACATATATGATTTTATAAATCGCATAGGTGACAGAAAGTTTTATTACTTTCCCTTGGCCATAAATCTCGTGAGGATCACACGAGTAATCAACGTGTAAAAGTCGACATGTAAAATTTTTGATAAACATAGCTTTTCGTATTTCAAAGGTTACGAGTTGAAAAAGATTGAGTGAAAAAGCTTGGAATCCTCGGGTGACTAGTTACTAGGTAATGAAAACTAATGACATAAATGTAGTTTTGGTAATTATCAGGACACAAGTCTTTGGGCCAAAAATATTTACGTGCGAAGCCGTTGCTAAAAGTGGGGTACGAAGGATAAAGCACGAGGATGAGAAGTTAATTGCTTCTTGAATTTTCAAAGTGCCAAACAGGTTATGGCTAGTGTTAAAGTCGGAATAATGATGGTATTAATACCACTAAATGAGGATCCCTTGAAATGAGTCAGGACTTAGAGTTATGTAAGAAAGAGCATTGTTCCAACAGGCGTGGCAAATAAGGTTCTTGGGATAACGCAATGACTTTTAAATGGTTTAAGTATCAGTGGACGCCCAAAGGCTCTGTATGACGTGGCAGAAGCGTCTTCAACACACGCACACATGAAGTTCTCAATTTCGACGGTTATAAAGTCATCACGATGACTTGGGTACGAATGAGTAACGGAGAATTTTATATAGCAAGCAACGAAAAATTTTATAGAAATTGTTTAAGGTGACAATGTATGAAAAGAAACGAGGTTTTAGTAAACTAGGGTTATGTACAACCCGTACCATTCAAAGTAAAATATATATTTTGAACAAAAGATTTGATTTGTAAGAGTGAAAGTAAAATTTTACACGTATTTGTCAAAGGTAAGTAATCATTTACTTTATTTTATATAACGTATATGATTTCAAAATTTGTACGAATGGAGAACAAAATATATTTATTTTTATAAAGCTCTGAGAGGATAGCACAGTAAAATAATGTGTGCAAGATTTTGGCAAACAAAATTTTCATATTTCGGAGGTTACAAGTGAGAATCGAGTAAAAGACTTTTGAAAATTTCGAGTGATATTTGAGGTAATAAAAACCATTGAATTTATATATGATGACGACTATTAGTAGGGCATAAGTCCTTTGAACAAAAATGATTAAGTGTGAAGTTGTTGCTTATAAGTGAGATACGAATGGGAGAGTATGAGGATGAGAATGAACCACCCATTGATTTTTGGAAAATTTCGAACTGTTATGACTAATATCGAACTAAAAAGGATGGCGGTGTGGTTATCATTGAATAAGAAATTCTCCGTAATAAGTTAGGATTTAGAGTTACGTAAGAATGAGCATCAAATGAGATTCTTGGGTAATCCTCAATGTAGAATTTGAATTGCTGAAGTGACGGGATACAATTTCCTTTAAGTATCGTTGTGCAAGTTTGTCCATTGTATCGGTTTCTTTCATGACTAGAAAGTGAGCAGTTTTGGCGAGATGGTCAATAATAACCCAGATGATGTCCTAACCGCATACCGTCTCTGGTAGTTTAGTGATGAGTTTCTTCCTATTTCTATTGTGGGATTTCGGGTTGTTGTCATGTAACTAATAAGGTTCAGTTTTCGGGTTACATCTCTTCCCATAATAGTTTCACCATTCTTGCGAGGTATACGACTAAATTTTCCTCATTAAAAATAAATTCTGCTTTCATCCTTGAAAGTCAGTTTGTTCCAACTATTTCATCAAAGCTTCCTAGCTTGATGAGTATTAGGTTAATCTTAAAGTTCATCCCAAATCAAATCTTACTGTACTACTGTGAAAAGTTCTATCAATCTTTTCAAATAACATATGCTTTGTAATGACCCGGAATTTTCCGACCAAATTATACTTATGAGATTAATATTTACATAAATTAAACCATACCAACATGATAAGCAATCCAAATTGTTGAGACTTGTGTTTTTGAAAAGAGTTTTACACAACGTTTGACCGTCCAATATGACCGATGATATCACGAACTATATAACATACGATAATTATACGTTTGTGTATATATATGTATTTATATATATTTAACATGATTTAAGGATGGTTTAACATCTCATTGTGTACTAATGACAATGAGTTATAAGTATATCTTGAAACTACTAACTTAAGTTTTCAAAACGATAACTATACGTAACATTCTTTGATATATATACTTATAATCTATAATGCTTATACATGTATCGTATATATAATGTATTTAATCACTTTTTAAGGACTTAAATACATAAAACAATATAAGTATATTCACAAAATATAGCTATATTTGAATTCTCATTCCGTTTCCTCAAGATTTCTATACGTATATCTAGGGTATATGTACCTGTATCATACCCAGCTTCTATACGTATTTACTATTGGTATATACACATCAAATCAACATCCTAATCAACATTATTACTGCCCTAGATATGAGGTAACTAGGATTTGTCAAGTACTATGAATTATTAGTAAGAAAACAAAATTAGGAACCCTTTTCTTTCTTTATAAACTAAAAACGTTTTTATAAATGAACACCATTTTTTCACTCCATTTTCTCATACCTACACCCTCATTTATTTCTCAAAATACTCCTAACTTCATACTTGATCATCTCCAAGCATTTTCCCCATCATTTAGCTTCAATTACAAGCCTTAAACACCATAAGAAAACTCTTTCAAGAACATATCAAAATAACCACCCATTTGAAGAAGTTTACTTCCAACCTTTTGATTTAACTCCACCACTCTTTGATTCCAAGATTATTTCTTATCTTTTGCAGTAACTTTGTCCAAGTAACTTGAGGTAGTAACCTTGTTCATAATCTTATTCAATTCATATTCATATAGCTATCTGTAACAACCCAAACCAAACCACGACAATTCCCGTTAAATTTCACAACATAAAAAAAAATTTCTGGTGCAGTTCATTTGCGCGGCGCGCCAGGTGGGTGCGCGGCGCGCCAAACCACCTGGACAGCCCGCTGTCCCCGGAAGTCAATTTAACGAAAATGTTTGACTAGTTCCCGACATTTTTAGCCAAAACGCTTTTAACCATAAATTCATATATATAAAACTAGCACGTTTAATTAATAAAATTAAGTTTACGAAGCGGGGCCCACATCGACCCAAATTACCCTTTAAGTATCAAAATACAATTTTTGACCATAAGACTCTTAATACGAAACAAGGCCGAGCATGGAGATTGGGGATACGCTACCCAATCCTAAACAATCCAAAAGCAAGCCTCTAAAGCAACTATGCAAGTCTTCTAGTCCCCGCGCTTACCCGAGCCAACGTCCGCATGCAATCTATAAAAAGAGTCAACAACGAGAGGGTAAGCTAACGCTTAGTGAATGATAATATACTACATACATATATATGCATAAAATGGACACGCCACATAAATAAACAAATACCGCATACCGGAGCGTCCAAGCCTAAAGGCAAGCTAATCTAAGTATACCATACGATCACTAAGCAACAAGCTAATAATACCATCAATAAGGTAAGTTCACCAACGTCAATGTGAACAACGCCAATAACTACCCCCGGAGGGTTAACTACATCACGACAACACAACATTAATCACGAATTAGCAATTCGACAATCATGCAACATATCGTGCATATACCAATAACCGCAAGTCCACAATAGCTAGCAATACCAAAAGCATATAGTTCATAATTAAATATGCCAATACATAACTCATACAACCATGGTTAACCAAGTACACAAGAGAACGGTACATGAAAGTCCATTGGAGTTCATAACATCCACTAGTGTTACTTACACACCGCGTAATCACTAGTCCCCCGGGTGATGTCTTAAACACCGCGACTAACTCACCCTTACAACAATGTGGCGTCTTAAACACCGCGACGAATCCACACTTCATTCAATACAATGAGTGGTGTCTTGAACACCGTGACACTTCCACTCCCATGACATTGTGGTGTCTTAAACACCGCGACAATACCACAAGTCAATTACACAATGAGTAGTGTCTTAAACACCGCGACAATACTACTCGTCAATTCCACAATGAGTAGTGTCTTAAACACCGCGACAATACTACTCGTTTCATAGAACGTGGTGTCTTAAACACCGCGACAATACCACATTCGTACAACACAATTAAATACATTACATACATACACGCATAATATTCCACTCACAACCACGTGTGATAACGTACACCCAAAATGTGTACTTTGCCAAAGGTAGTCAACCAAAACGCACAACCGTGCCAATTGGACCTATGCACAAGTCCATCAAATCCACCTATATGTGAAGTGAGCTCTATAGCCGAGAATCACTTCACCCGACCCGCACCCATCCTACACATACATATGCATATAGGATATTAACACTCACCTTGAAGTCTTGATGAAAGCTTCCAAATAATCTGAAACTCGCCAATGGAAAATACCTATTCCATTATCATAATTACAACAATACACTTAGAATGGATTCACAAATCAACCCAAATTGACACTTAGTGCAAATTTGACCCAAATGCACTTCCAAGTACAAAACGCGCCCAAAATTAACCAATAATCACTAACACAAGTGAGAATGGTCTTAATACGCCAATTAAACCCGATCATAGGTGTTAAACACCTATCTTGCCCAAAATGACACTTAAACCCTAGTTTGACCCATAAGAAGTCAATATCACGCTATTAGCAAGTTTTGACACCAAAACATATTTAACTCGGTTTAACACTTCAACTTAATCCATTTTAAGTTTATAAACTTTGTTAAATCGCCAATTGGGTCATAATCACCACCAAACCCTAATTTGACCCAAAGTCAAAGTTAGTCAACCAAATAACCCTAAATAGGTTTCAATACTTCCACAATCACTAAACCTAGTGAATAAACCCAATTTCAAGTTCTAAACATAACCAATTTGTTCACCAAACCGAAATCCACCAACAATAACAATAAACCCGATTACTAGCATCACTAAAGTCACTTCATGAGTCTAAATGGGTTTATCAACAAATCAAGTTCAAACCCTAACTTTGAATAGCAAAATCAACAATGAAATTCGGAGTTAGAACTTACCAATACCGCCAAAATGATGCCGTTGACGAGTGGAACAACTTTAATACCCGAGGTTTGACCCGAAACACCCTTCTTCTTCTCCAATTGGAGCTCTCTCTCTCTAAAACTCTCCTCTCACTCTAGGGTTTGAAGATGAGAGTGTTTGATGAGTGAAATATGATCCAAACTGATCAAAGGATCAGTTTTGATGACCCTAAACCGACCCCAAGTGAAAAGACCAAAGTACCCTTCATTTAAAGCCTTTAAAAAGGCTGAAAATTGCTTCAGCAGTGATCGGCGCGCCGCTCCACAAGGTGGGGCGCCGCTCCAACTGACAGTTCAGTTTTCAGAAACTTGTTTTGGCCATAACTTTTTGACCGTAGCTCCGTTTTCGATGAATCAAATATCGTTGGAAACGTAATAAGATTTTCTTTCCAATGGTAAGGCTTTGAAACATTAACACCAACTTTATTTGGGGTTGAAAAGATACGTACACTCCTTGTCACTTCAGACAATGTCCAGTTTCCTCCAACGTTCGAGCAAGCAACACGTACATGCTTCGTACACTTCATACATGCATAGTACACCATAAATACATTATCTACAATAAATATTTGGGTCTTACAACTCTCCCCCACTTAAACTCGATCACGTCCTCGTGATCTTCTCCACTTAAACAATCCGGACCTGCTTAACGATCCTCACTCAAGTCCCAATACGAACTTTCCTAGACCATTCTTCCCAATGGATCACTTTCAACAACTAAAGTCGTCAACCGTGATTTATCAAAACCACAATCCGAGCACTGAAACCTGCTCAATTTCCCATATCGGGAAAAACTCGACCCATCTCGTACCGAGATATCAATTCCTTAGCGTACCTTTACCAAGGACAACGCTAAAAGCAACCAAGTCTCAACTTAAAGTCAACAATCCGAAACGATGAAGACCGAACCAAACAAATCCTTACGGATAACATTAATCACTAACATCCCTTGTAGTGCGCAATACGACCTATACGCAACTACCATAGCATCAAAATCCAACGGCTAAAACCAAAAGCGCCCAAAACGACTATGGCAACGCTAAACCTAAGGTGTACAAAATCGACTATTGTCACACCCGTAACAACATGTGAGCGAAACACGGCTATCGCATCCCTAATCACACAACATGGTCCTCACGATCCCACCATCGGTGTATAAAACAACCGATAGATCACTCAACACCCGATGAAGTCAGCGGACCCCGTCAACGGTCATGCTTCACCGATATAATCCCATGATGAAGTCAGCGGACCCCGAAGGTCATGCTCCACCAATCAACAATACCATGATGAAGTCAGCGGACCCCGAAGGTCATGCTTCACCAATCTCATACGCACTTGGCCTCAAACATCGAGTAGTGCAACATCGCGCTCTGCTACACTATGGGGAACCCTAACGGATACCACTAACCACCCACAATCGAGCAAGAACCACCTATATCAAACATAGGAACCAAACAATAATTCTCTAAAAGAGAATCCGACACACACACATCCCTTAACCGAGGGATTTCACCTTGCTCGCCAAACACATCCATTATCTCTCAATGAGATTTACCACATTACCACCTCGGTGGTAATTTAAATCCAAACCAATAGTACAACTTGAACCAAAATTGTACTCCACCACAAATCGACCAAAAACTAGGTCCCAACACAAGTTTCGGATCTACCATAAGCACTATCCGAAATCTCACCCTAAAACTTCCTCGTGCGGGAGTGTAACTCCCCCACTTGGAACTACGTTCCATATCCATAACTCGTACTACCGTACAGTGCTACCAAATGTAGACTTTACCAACGATTGGGTACACACGACCCATCACCACATCTCGCTCTAACCTCGAGTTCACGAAGGATTTTAACCAATCCTTATACACTTTGAACGAAAGCGTACCGCAACACAATCGGAGTCGAACACCACGCTAGTAGGTATAAAAGAGGCACCTAATGTTGCATCATGTAGACTCCATTACCAACACACATCGAGATTAAAAACACTCGATCTCAAGGGTTCCAACCACCCGACGAACCTCATGGTTCATCACTTCAACATAAAAGCGAACACGCGCTTAACAATCGAACACCAAAACCATTTCCGTGGCTTGGTAGAAACATTTCTCAAATATCAAGGAATGCTTGGTTGCACCAAGTCTTACGCCCTTCGCCCGACAATCAAACGTCACCATAGGGTACTTCCATTAGGAACGTCACCCATAACAACAATATGCACAACACAAGGCATTAACAACTCAAACTCAAACAGCATCGAACATTCCCAAGACTTGTGACCCCTCATGCCACCATTGTAACATCTAGACGCGCTAGAATTCGATATACTCGTCCGCGTACCACCCGTGCTCACACTCGGACCCTTAGTCCTCTTACTCGGAGCACCATAAGAAACAACCCTTCTATCCCTTGAAGGCTCACCCTTCTTCGATCGTGTATGCGACTCGAAACCCCTAGCCAAGTCGAATAATTCCGAAAATGATTTCGCTTGACCACGTCTAATTTTTCTTTTCAAGTCGTCATTCAAAGTCCGATAGAAATCCCCCATTAATAAACGATCACTTCCCAAATACTCCGGACAACAACGAGCCTTCGCCATAAAGGTCGTCTTGAGAGTATTTAAATCCATAGATCCTTGTCGCAAATTTCGCAACTCATTACGCAATTCCCACAAATCGGCCGAAGTCCGAAATTCCTCGAAGAATTCCTCCTTAAATTCGTCCCACGATAAGGCCATAAACGTTTCACCACCGACAAGATCAATCTTACCATCCAACCAATCCCTCGCCCTACCCCGCAACAAACTCGTAGCGAGTCTCGTCTTTCTCTCGGGAGGGCAATCAATAGTACGGAAACACCCTTCGACATCCGAAATCCAAGTTGTGCTCACCAAAGGATCCGACTTTCCGTCATACATCGGGGATTTAGTCCTCATGAAGCTCTTAAGATAACGCTCCATTTCACTACTACTTTGAAGTTCGGAATACCTCCTTTCCATTCTTTCTTCCAACGCACCCATTTGCTCCGCAACGGCGGCCGCAACTCTAGCGTTAAACTCCGCGTCATTCGCCTCGATCTCGTTTCGCGTCGTCATTCAAAAGAATGCAAAACGATTAGTCCACGAACGTATAAAACCGCGCGCACAACACCGTCCCATCTTGCTAAACACTCGTCGTACATCACTTGTTAGACACGATTTGTACCCGTAATAAGGTTTGCAAGTTCTTATTACGCACACACGCCGCATCGACTCGTTAGTACAACGACCGCCTCGCTCGATGATAAGAACAAACACAACCAAAATTCTACGCGATACAAACACACGCGAGAATTATTACCACAACACAAAAGCATATTAATAATATCCGCATTACTAATATATACGTTAGTCGACCTATAAACAAGGCACTAACTAAACCCATTCCGACCCGAAATCCTACAAGTCCCGCAACAATTTAAGCACACACAAAAGTCTAAGTCTAGGCACCTATCTCAAGTCACCTAAATCCCTTAGACCATGCTCTGATACCACTTGTAACAACCCAAACCAAACCACGACAATTCCCGTTAAATTTCACAACATAAAAAAAATTTCTGGTGCAGTTCATTTGCGCGGCGCGCCAGGTGGGTGCGCGGCGCGCCAAACCACCTGGACAGCCCGCTGTCCCCGGAAGTCAATTTAACGAAAATGTTTGACTAGTTCCCGACATTTTTAGCCAAAACGCTTTTAACCATAAATTCATATATATAAAACTAGCACGTTTAATTAATAAAATTAAGTTTACGAAGCGGGGCCCACATCGACCCAAATTACCCTTTAAGTATCAAAATACAATTTTTGACCATAAGACTCTTAATACGAAACAAGGCCGAGCATGGAGATTGGGGATACGCTACCCAATCCTAAACAATCCAAAAGCAAGCCTCTAAAGCAACTATGCAAGTCTTCTAGTCCCCGCGCTTACCCGAGCCAACGTCCGCATGCAATCTATAAAAAGAGTCAACAACGAGAGGGTAAGCTAACGCTTAGTGAATGATAATATACTACATACATATATATGCATAAAATGGACACGCCACATAAATAAACAAATACCGCATACCGGAGCGTCCAAGCCTAAAGGCAAGCTAATCTAAGTATACCATACGATCACTAAGCAACAAGCTAATAATACCATCAATAAGGTAAGTTCACCAACGTCAATGTGAACAACGCCAATAACTACCCCCGGAGGGTTAACTACATCACGACAACACAACATTAATCACGAATTAGCAATTCGACAATCATGCAACATATCGTGCATATACCAATAACCGCAAGTCCACAATAGCTAGCAATACCAAAAGCATATAGTTCATAATTAAATATGCCAATACATAACTCATACAACCATGGTTAACCAAGTACACAAGAGAACGGTACATGAAAGTCCGTTGGAGTTCATAACATCCACTAGTGTTACTTACACACCGCGTAATCACTAGTCCCCCGGGTGATGTCTTAAACACCGCGACTAACTCACCCTTACAACAATGTGGCGTCTTAAACACCGCGACGAATCCACACTTCATTCAATACAATGAGTGGTGTCTTGAACACCGCGACACTTCCACTCCCATGACATTGTGGTGTCTTAAACACCGCGACAATACCACAAGTCAATTACACAATGAGTAGTGTCTTAAACACCGCGACAATACTACTCGTAAATTCCACAATGAGTAGTGTCTTAAACACCGCGACAATACTACTCGTTTCATAGAACGTGGTGTCTTAAACACCGCGACAATACCACATTCGTACAACACAATTAAATACATTACATACATACACGCATAATATTCCACTCACAACCACGTGTGATAACGTACACCCAAAATGTGTACTTTGCCAAAGGTAGTCAACCAAAACGCACAACCGTGCCAATTGGACCTATGCACAAGTCCATCAAATCCACCTATATGTGAAGTGAGCTCTATAGCCGAGAATCACTTCACCCGACCCGCACCCATCCTACACATACATATGCATATAGGATATTAACACTCACCTTGAAGTCTTGATGAAAGCTTCCAAATAATCTGAAACTCGCCAATGGAAAATACCTATTCCATTATCATAATTACAACAATACACTTAGAATGGATTCACAAATCAACCCAAATTGACACTTAGTGCAAATTTGACCCAAATGCACTTCCAAGTACAAAACGCGCCCAAAATTAACCAATAATCACTAACACAAGTGAGAATGGTCTTAATACGCCAATTAAACCCGATCATAGGTGTTAAACACCTATCTTGCCCAAAATGACACTTAAACCCTAGTTTGACCCATAAGAAGTCAATATCACGCTATTAGCAAGTTTTGACACCAAAACATATTTAACTCGGTTTAACACTTCAACTTAATCCATTTTAAGTTTATAAACTTTGTTAAATCGCCAATTGGGTCATAATCACCACCAAACCCTAATTTGACCCAAAGTCAAAGTTAGTCAACCAAATAACCCTAAATAGGTTTCAATACTTCCACAATCACTAAACCTAGTGATTAAACCCAATTTCAAGTTCTAAACATAACCAATTTGTTCACCAAACCGAAATCCACCAATAATAACAATAAACCCGATTACTAGCATCACTAAAGTCACTTCATGAGTCTAAATGGGTTTATCAACAAATCAAGTTCAAACCCTAACTTTGAATAGCAAAATCAACAATGAAATTCGGAGTTAGAACTTACCAATACCGCCAAAATGATGCCGTTGACGAGTGGAACAACTTTAATACCCGAGGTTTGACCCGAAACACCCTTCTTCTTCTCCAATTGGAGCTCTCTCTCTCTAAAACTCTCCTCTCACTCTAGGGTTTGAAGATGAGAGTGTTTGATGAGTGAAATATGATCCAAACTGATCAAAGGATCAGTTTTGATGACCCTAAACCGACCCCAAGTGAAAAGACCAAAGTACCCTTCATTTAAAGCCTTTAAAAAGGCTGAAAATTGCTTCAGCAGTGATCGGCGCGCCGCGCCACAAGGTGGGGCGCCGCTCCAACTGACAGTTCAGTTTTCAGAAACTTGTTTTGGCCATAACTTTTTGACCGTAGCTCCGTTTTCGATGAATCAAATATCGTTGGAAATGTAATAAGATTTTCTTTCCAATGGTAAGGCTTTGAAACATTAACACCAACTTTATTTGGGGTTGAAAAGATACGTACACTCCTTGTCACTTCAGACAATGTCCAGTTTCCTCCAACGTTCGAGCAAGCAACACGTACATGCTTCGTACACTTCATACATGCATAGTACACCATAAATACATTATCTACAATAAATATTTGGGTCTTACACTATCTTATTTTGTGGTATAAAATTTTAACAACAAGAACATAGTTTGAATGATTTCAAACTTGTTCCTAAACTAAATAGATCCTTCTAACTTGACTTTTAAAACACTTTAAGACCTGTAATATATCATAATGATATGCTAACCTAACAAGATATAACTTGGTTTTACAAAGAACATCTTAAAAACTGAATCTACGTCGTCGGAGTGCAACCGGGGGCTGTTTTGGGTTGGATAATTAAAAACCATCTTGAACTTTGAATTGGAAGTTCATGTTCTGGAAAAATGATATTTCTTATGAATATGTTAACACTTAAAAATTTCATGGTTTAACTCAAAGTGTAAGTATTTTTAGAAAAATGATCATTAAATGTTGTTTTTATGATGGAAAATGATCACTTTCATAAGTTTCACCAAAGTTTGACCTATAACCTATGATTTTGAATACAAACTAAGGTATTTTCAGTTCATATTCTTAAAATTTGACTCAATCCAAGGAAGTGGCAAGTTGAACCAACAAAAACGGAGTTGTAATGAAGAAACTACGACTAAAACAAGATCGGGTATCCGAAGCTAGTTTAGCTACGAAAATATTTGGAGAAAAAGTAAATTAATCATATCTTTTCTAATTAATATAATATTTTATATATAATTACTTATGATTTGATTTTATATATTTCAGGACCACCCGTAAACAACACGAGAAGATTAATCATAAGACCTCATGATTGTACGCAACACGTCATTTGACAACACGGTACTTTATGTACGCAACACGTCATTTGACAACATGGTACCATGGGTCGAGATTAATTCTGATCAATAAGAATACGATGGGGTCTTTATTTATTTTATTTAAGTAACTAATTGTGGACCACTAACATCGGACTGCTAACTACGGACTAAGAAAATATTAAAAGTATTAAAAGTATATATATATATGTAACAATTACTTAAAAAGAAAATATGTTGATATATTATATATATGGTTAGGTTCGTAATATCTATAGAAGACCAAGTCGAATTAAATACCTTCAAGGCAAAAGTGAGTTTCGTTTGCTCCCTTTTTAATTGCTTTTGCAATATATATTTTTGGGCTGAGGATACCTGCGCTGCTTTTATAAATGTTTACAAAATAGACACAAGTACTTAAAAATATATTCTACGTTGAGTTGTACCACTGGCATATTTCCCTGTAGCTTGGTAACTACTATTTACATGGGTATTGTAAACGCGAATCCTGTTGATAGATCTATCGGGCCTGACAACCCCAACCGGACTGGACGACCAGTATTCAACGATTGCACAGTACTTCGTTTTGGTGACTACACTTGGTACGGTGTAGTGAGATTTCATAATAAAGGGAATATGCGATGTTGATTAAATGTTAAGTATGGTTACCAAGTGCTCAACCACTTAGAATGCTTTACATACACTTGCGAGTGTATTATGTTTATGATTATGAAATCTTGTGGTCTATTAACATATTGAAATGATTGTTATGATAAACCTATGAACTCACCAACCTTTTGGTTGACACTTTAAAGCATGTTTATTCTCAGGTACGAATTAAGTCTTCTGCTGTGCATTTGCTCAATATAAGGACATTACTTGGAGCCGATCATTGCAATGGGACCAAATGTTGATGACTTCGTCCAGGTAGATTAGGACGGGTCCTTTCATGCTTGTACGTAGGTAACTAATCCTTTTCAACTACTACATTAAAACTCCCAAGTTTGGTTAATATGAGGTTATCTCCAAGTGACCCACCTGTTAATCTTAAAGTACTACCTTAAATCATTCCTCTATCTCTGCCAGCTTACCATTTGCTTGTCCTATAGAATACTTAACTCCCATGGTTGTTAATGGCTTATTATTCATAACGCTAAGGTTCTTAGATATAAGGTTTCTATCGCTATAATATTAAACAACTTCGAATCAATAAAACGTTGTGATGAAATGTACCCTAACTAAAATCAGGATCCATTCGAGTTTCCATAACTGAGATAACGATTTCTCTACCGTAAGTCAGTACAAAGTTTTTCCTATTTGAGAACTTTTTCCATAAATGTAACGACCCTGGAATTTCCAATGTTTATTTATTAATAATTATTATTATTAATACGTATGATTAAACGAATGTACGTTATTACATTTACATGTTGCCATGATTGCCCGTACTTGACTTTTAAGGGCCCGAAACGTCTTTGTGACACCCGGAACTTTCACGAATAATATTTTTAGATATTATTTACATTCATGATTAAATTTATTAATCATTTTAATTAACTAAGGCTATTAGTTAGTTACTTGGGCTTTAATTAGTTTAACTTGTGATTTATTTGAACTTGGGCTTTGTTAGTGTAATGGACTCATGTTATTGGACTTCCAAGCCCACCCTACACTACTAGTGGACTTAGTTAGCCCATGTCTTCAAGTGTAAGTATCATTTAGTAAGGTAACTAGTTAGTTTCAACACTTGGAATCTAGTTAACATACTTTCCCCATGCATGCACCCTTAATATCCATCTTTTGTAAGCTTTTCATCCAAGTATCTAACAAACAAACTTCTCCCTCCATTTTTGCTGCAGCAAAACCGTGGAGTTGAGGCTCCATATGGGGAGTTTTGATTTCATTATTCATCACTTCATTCATTTGCATTTCTCTCTCAAAAACACACACAAAATCCTCTCAACTTTTTCTCTCTAGATTGTAAGCATTATGAACTTCTTTTCTTCCTTTTCTTTTCTTACAAAACTGAATTTATACACCTTAAATCATCATCATCTTTGTTGTTCGATTACTTGTTAGTTATAGTTGTTTACTTACTTGTTGTTATTTACTTACATGTTCCAAGAATCTAACTTCCTAGTCTTGATTCTTCATAATATCTTGTATTCATCAAGAACACAAGAACTAAACTTACTAGTTTATGTTCTACATATATTGTTTCAAAAGATATAAGTTCATTGTTGTTGAAATCATACTTGTAAGTCATGGAAGTAAACTTAAAGTTTACTTTACTTAAAGATCAACTTTGGTTGAATCTTTAAAGTATGAGCAGCCCTTGAACTAATTACTTGTTTAATTAACTTGTTTCTTTACTTTATACACTTTAATTTCATGTAGTTAGTTTATATGGTCAAGTGCTACAAGTTAGTCTTGATCTCATATCTCTTGAACAAATTAAGTTAACTTTGAAAGTTCAAGAACACACAAACAAGTTTTCTTTAAATATAACTTTGGATCTAGACTTTTGAGTCTTGGATCTTCAAGATCAAACTAGGAACTATGTTTTACTACTTATGATCTTGATTAGTTAGTTAACTTTCAAGTTTATAGTTCATGTAAGTGTCAAACCTAAGACTTTGATGTAACTTTGGTTCATCAAACTTCATGCAACTCTTAAGTGAGTTGTGCTTCATGTCTTAGACTTGCACATGGGTTATGATGGTCAAGACTTTGTTAAGATGATGTAGATACATCAATGAGTTGTACACTTGAAGCTATATGCATCAAGGATGAGAACTATGATGAACATCAAGCACCAAGACCACCGGAACCCTTTTAAACTCACTGCTTCTGTCCAAAACCTACTGACCTGATGCTTCTGGAACAGACCAGTAGACCTGGGCTGTTCTAACCTTGATTTTTAGATAGAAATTTTCGAGTAGATAACTTTTCATATAAGACTCGTCTTAATCCGAGTTACGGTTTAGAGTCTACGGCCCTCCGAGCGTCACTATGTCCATTTACTTTTCTGTTTTCTGTGTACAGTTTCTGTTTTTCTGGTTTCTGTAACAGACTAGTACACCTGGGCTACTGTAACCTTGATTTTCAGATATCTCAGTTCGTGTAGATAACTTTTCGTATAGGACTCGTCTTAATCCGAGTTACGGTTTAGGATTTATGGCCCTCCGATCGTTACTATGTCCTTTAACGTTGTGCAGAAATTTCTGACCTACTCGCACTTAGATCGTCGCCACGGTCAAACCAAGACGAGTTTGCTTCTGTAAATTTTACCACACTTAAGGGACTCATATATGGAGCCATGGCCACTGGTCTCACCTTAATTCAGTAAGGGTAGAGGCCGCGGTGACTGACTGAAGTCAGACTTTGTTGAAAACTACTTTCATAAACGAAACTTACTTTACGCCTTTTGTTTGATGATGATTGATGATGACCCTTAAGACCTTAAATACATACTTTTAAACCTATTAAGATGATTTACTGACTTAATACTATTTGACTTAGGTTGAGGACTTCGGACCATTTACTTGCACACCTTTCCCGACTACTACTTTACCGCTACATAGCATTGTGAGTTATAGCATTCCCTTTTTACTTTAACTTATTTTGGGAACTGAGAATACATGCGGATTTTATGTTTTACATACTAGGCACGAGTACTTAAACTTTATATATGTGTGGGTTATATAACGGCAGAAACATTCCCTTTAGCTCGGTAACGTTTAATCATTGGTTTATGAACCGGTGAACGCGAATCTTAGATATGGATCCATAGGGTTTGACATCCCCACTCGGGCTAGTCGCGCTAGCAGTCAATGAGTGTTTAATACTTCATAAATATACGCACTCGCCAAGTGTACTTTCAGGGGGTATTTTAAACGTTAAGTTAGTTACCAAGTGCCCACGGTTAACATATACTTTATCATACTGTTTTGAAACGCTCTTTGTAGCACTGAAATCTCGTGGCCTACCTTACATACTGTTATACTTAAACTATAGCTCACCAACCGTTGTGTTGACGTTTTTAAGCATGTATTTCTCAGGTGCTTGAGGTTGCTTCGGCTGTGTACTAGTCGTGCTGTAGAACCCGCTGCTTAGAGTTGTTATCGTATGACTACTTATCTTGCATTCAAACTTATTTACTTTTGAAACTATGTTATGTAACGACCTTTGGGGTCACGTACACTTATTTATTTGCTTCTACTTAGTGAAGCATGCTTTTGAAATGTAAAACATTTGATGTCGGTTATGACATCACCTTTTTATCGCGAATGCAATTTCTTTAATTACAGCATATAGTACTTAACCTTGTAATGATCCTGTTGTTGATGATTCATACACGATGGTTTTGTACGAGGCATCACATTTGGTATCAGAGCATTGGTTGTAGGGAATTAGGTTGCATTAGTGAGTCTAAGACCGACCCGAGTAGGATTCACTAATAGGACTAATCTACAACTTGCTAGTTTACTTGTTTCCGCTGAACTTACTGCATGCTGCTGCTTACTGTTACTGCTATATGCCGTATGCTACTACATGATTTCACTACTGCATGCTATTACTTGCTTTCGATTGCATGCTAGTTTCGTACGATTACTGATATTGCCATGCTACTTATTGTTATACATGATTTAAACTGTTGGCCTATTATTTGCTTGCTTTATGACATACTGACATGGAAAATTTATTTTTCCTTGTTCAGATGTCGGATGTTTCACCTGCTGGCATTTCGGGCAGTACAGACTCAGACCCCGTCGCCCTACCTACTCCTACACCTGCTGCTGCTACTGCCGATACACCGGCCCCGACACGCACTAGTGATCCCGGCGCTTCTACTTCCGGAGCTGGTACTAGTGCACCTGCCCCAGTGTCTGCTCCCGGACCCCCGAGGTCACAGCCCCGCATTGGTGGTATTGAGATCCCCGCGGAGTTCAGGGAAGGGCCGTTTCGTAACCACATGGGCACGCCTTGCTGACGCACTCCCAACGGACGTTTAGTCGTGATTCCTCCAGGCAGACACAGACAGATGTTGGCCGCCTTCGGACGCTTCGGATTACCAGCTCAGCCACCAATGTCACCACAACACGATTCGAATGACTCATCATCCGCCGATTCTTCATCATCAGACGACTCCATCGATGATGAGGATCCTGCTGATAGACCTATTCAGGCACCCTCCACCCCGCCGAAGAAGCGGTACCGTTTCGACGGCACCGTCATTCCAGGGGTGAATAGAGGTCGTGCTTTTACTGATGCTTTTGGCCATCGTCGTAGGGTTACTACTCGTAAACGAGTTGTGCCATACCCTGCCGACCCACAGATACGTAAGGTTCCCCATTACGTATTGACTATTCCTGGAACCGTACCACCTAGATTTAGATACGGACCGCTTACATCTAGAGACGTACCGTCTACATCCGGAGCCGGACCATCTACATCAGCACCACCGGCACCACCCGCCCCACCTGCACCGCCTGCCCCACCAGCTCCCTCTAACGAGGAACTGATGAGGGAGATTGAGACTCTCCGAGCTCGAGTCACTGAGCTCGAGGAGCAGTTGGCTCGAGGAGCAGTTCACCCGCCTTCACTGTAGGACTTTGTATTTAGATTTCATGATGTAATCTAGATATAGTTTCATGTATTTCATATGTATTGTACGAACTTATTCAGATGTATGAAACTTATTATTATTAATGAATGGAACTTTGCATTATTTAATTCTTGCACGATATTCTATTTACATTGCTGTACGATGATTCTGTGGTATTTGTACCTAGATGCATTATTTAGTAACATGTGATGTTTTGATTCCATGTTGGTCACTATATACTGTATTACTACTACTTGCATACTGGATTTTGACTTGAGTCAAAATTTTTGTTTAGAATACCATGGCTAACGGAAGAACCACACCTACCGCCGCCCAGATTGAGGACATGATCAGCGAACGGGTCGCTTCAGCCCTAGCAGAAAGAAATCTCCAAGCTCCACCGCCACCACCACCAGTTATCCCACCCGTTCGAAATGGGTGTACATACAAGGAATTCCAGAGCTGCAAACCGCATAACTTCAGCGGCACCGAGGGACCAGTTGGTCTCACCAGATGGTTCGAGAAACTTGAATCAGTATTCCGAGTTAGCAACTGTTCGGGGGATAATAAGACCAAGTTTGCATCTTGCACGCTATCTGACGGCGCGCTAACGTGGTGGAACACGTTAGCTCAAGCAAAAGGGATTAATGAGGCGTATGCTACGCCTTGAGAAGAGTTTAAGTGTGCTATGATTGATGAGTATTGTCCAAGAACCGAAATTCAGAAGATGGAAATTGAATTCATGCAGTTGAAGGCCGTAGGGAACGACCTTAACAGTTATAATCGTAGGTTTTTGGAGTTAGCATTAATGTGTCCGACCATGGTCACCCCCGAATTCAAGCGCATGGAGAAATACTTCTCGGGACTTCCTAAGTCCATAAAAGGAAATGTCACCTCATCCAAACCACTGAATGTACCCGAAGCAATGCGCATGGCGCATACTCTCATGAATCAGATCCTTATTGATGAGCCGGAGAAGGCTAAGTTTGAAGCTGGTAGTAGCGAAAAGAGGAAATGGGATAACAACCACAACAACCACAACAACAATAACAACAACAGGGGTAGAAACTATGATCAAAACCCGGCGAAGCGACATGAAGGGTTCAGGCAAAACAACAACAACCCCAACCCCAACAACAACAACTCCAACCCGAACTACAAGGGCACGCTACCACAATGCAAGAGGTGCTACAAGCACCACACCGGGTATTGTAATGCTGTTTGTGAGAAGTGCAAGAAGAGCGGGCACATCGGTAGAGACTGCAAGACTACCACGATGACAGGGAGGCCGAACACCAACGGGCCGAAAAAGTGTTACGAATGCGGGCAGACGGGCCATTTCAGAAACGAGTGCCCGAACAAATGAAAGGATGGCGGACCACCGCGTGCTAGAGCTTTTAATGTTAATGCAAGGGATGCACGCGATAACCCCGACTTGGTGACAGGTATATTCACAATCAACAATCTTTTAGCTTCTGTCTTGTTTGATACTGGTGTGGATAGAAGTTATGTGTGTAGACATTTTTGCGATAAGATTAATTGGTCATTAGTCCCGTTAAAAGAGAGTATGCTTGTCGAGGTCGCCAATGGAAAACTTGAAAAGGTTGACCATATTAGTCGTGGAGCTATTATCAACATAGCTGGTGCAGATTTCGAAATTGATTTGATACCTATCAAACTGGGAAGCTTTGACGTGATCGTTGGTATGGATTGGTTGAGCAAGATAAAGGCCGATATTATCTGTGGAGATAAAGCACTTCGCATACCACAAGGAGATGGCGAACCACTGGTTATCTATGGAGAGAGATGTACCTCGAAGTTGAACCTCATTAGTTGCGTGAAAGCGCAAAAGATTATGAAGAAGGGAAGTTTTGCTGTCCTAGCACATGTGAAAGCGGTAGAAACTGAGGTGAAGAGCGTGAACGACGTTCGAATTGTGAACGAATTTTCCGATGTCTTCCCAGAGGAATTGCCTGGATTGCCGCCGCAGAGAGCCGTAGAGTTTCAGATTGATTTAGTGCCAGGAGCAGCACCTGTAGCTCGCGCACCTTATAGACTCGCACCTTCCGAGATGAAAGAATTACAGAGTCAACTACAAGAGCTGTTAGACCGAGGATTTATTCAACCAAGCTTCTCGCCTTGGGGCGTACCTGTGTTGTTTGTGAAGAAGAAGGATGGATCCTTCCGTATGTGTATTGACTACCGTGAACTCAACAAATTGACAATCAAGAATCGGTATCCTCTTCCACGAATTGACGATCTTTTTGATCAACTACAAGGATCGAGCGTTTATTCAAAGATTGATTTGCGATCCGGATATCACCAGCTGAGGGTGAAGGAAAGTGACGTGATGAAAACTGCATTCAGGACCCGTTATGGTCATTATGAGTTTCTCGTGATGCCATTCGGCTTAACAAATGCACCTGCCGTGTTCATGGACCTCATGAATCGTGTCTGCAAGCCTTACTTGGATAAGTTTGTTATCGTCTTCATAGATGATATCCTCATCTACTCAAAGAGCGAAGAAGAACATGAGCAACACCTCCGATTAGTGCTTGAACTCTTAAGACAAGAGCAACTTTACGCCAAATTCTCCAAGTGCGAATTTTGGTTGAAGGAAGTACAGTTTTTGGGTCATGTTGTGAGCGACCAGGGTATCAAAGTTGATCCCGCCAAGATTGAAGCCATCAGCAAGTGGGAGACCCCCACTACTCCAACGCATATTCGCCAATTCCTAGGTCTCGCTGGTTATTATCGAAGGTTTATCGAAGGATTTTCTCTAATTGCGCGTCCTTTGACCGCGCTGACTCACAAGGGCAAGAAGTTCATTTGGGAACCCGCACACGAATCAGCATTCCAAACTTTGAAGAAGAAGTTAACCTCCGCACCTATTCTATCACTTCCTGAAGGCAGTGACGACTTTGTTGTTTATTGTGATGTATCGAAGAGTGGTTTTGGTTGTGTACAGATGCAACGGTCAAAGGTTATTGCCTATGCCTCCCGCCAATTGAAGATTCACGAGCGGAACTACACTACACATGATCTTGAACTTGGAGCCGTTGTCTTTGCACTCAAATTGTGGAGACATTATTTGTATGGAACTAGGAGCACTATCTTCACCGACCACAAGAGTCTCCAGCACATCTTTGATCAGAAGAAACTGAATATGAGACAGCGTCGATGGATCGAGACGCTCAATGACTACGATTGTGAACTCCGTTATCACCCTGGCAAGGCCAATGTTGTAGCTGACGCTTTAAGCCGAAAGGAGAGGACGGCACCTCTTCGTGTTAGGGCTCTGAACATCACCATCCATTCGAACCTCAACAGCCAGATCAGAGTAGCCCAAGTTGAGGCTCTCAAGGAGGAGAATATATCTCACGAACATTTGAACATACTTGTCTCTCGATTCGAGGTTAGGGAGTCTGGACTCTGATGTTATGCCGGAAGGATTTGGGTACCTCTTTATGGAGATCTACGGAACCTGATACTTGATGAAGCACACAAATCGAGATATTCAATTCACCCCGGTGCGGGCAAGATGTACCACGACCTTAAAGAACAGTATTGGTGGCCGAATCTTAAGAAGGACGTTGCGACTTATGTTGGTAAGTGTTTGACTTGCTCGAAAGTTAAGGCCGAACATCAGAGGCCTTCTGGGTTACTTCAACAGCCGGAAATCCCACAATGGAAGTGGGAAAGGATCACAATGGATTTCATTACTAAGCTGCCGAAGAAGGTGGGCGGATACGATACTATTTGGGTTATTATTGACCGCCTTACCAAATCTGCACACTTCCTGGCGATGAAGGAAACGGATACAATGGAGAGACTTGCTCAGTTATACATCAAAGAGGTTGTATCTCGTCATGGTGTACCTTTATCGATCATCTCAGATCGCGATCCCCGTTTTGCTTCTAGATTTTGGCGTTCTTTGCAAGAAGCCATGGGAACTCGTCTCGACATGAGTACTGCTTATCATCCTCAGACTGACGGGCAAAGTGAACGAACGATTCAGACGTTGGAAGACATGTTGCGTGCATGTGTCATTGATTTTGGAAAAGCCTGGGAAAGGCATTTTCCATTAGCCGAATTCTCGTACAACAACAGTTATCACTCTAGCATTAACGCTGCACCTTTTGAAGCATTGTATGGCCGTAAGTGCCGATCTCCTATTTGTTGGGCCGAAGTAGGCGAAAAGCAAATCACCGGACCCGAGGTAGTCCACGAAACCACGGAAAAGATTGCTCAGATTCAAGCTAGACTTAAGACTGCCCGTGATCGTCAAAAGAGTTATGCCAATCTTAAACGTAAGGACTTTGAATTCAACATTGGTGATCGTGTAATGTTAAAGGTTGCACCTTGGAAAGGTGTGATCCGTTTTGGAAAACGTGGAAAGTTGAACCCACAATACATTGGTCCTTTCGAGATATGGGAACGTGTTGGACCAGTTGCATACCGTTTGGATCTACCAGCACAATTGAGCTCAGTTCATCCTACCTTCCATGTATCAAACTTGAAGAAGTGTCTTGCTGCACCCGAACTTATCATACCATTGGAAGAACTTACTATTGACGACAAACTCCACTTTGTGGAAGAACCTGTTGAAATTATGGATCGTGAGATCAAAACTTTGAAACGCAACAAGTTTTCGATTGTACGAGTACGATGGAATGCCAAACGAGGACCTGAGTTTACTTGGGAACGAGAGGATCAAATGATGCGGAAATATCCTCACCTTTTCCCGACTCCTCCATCTACTTCAGCTTAAATTTCGGGACGAAATTTTCTTTAATAGGTGGGTGATGTAACGACCCTGGAATTTCCAACGTTTATTTATTAATAATTATTATTATTAATACGTATGATTAAACGAATGTACGTTATTGCATTTACATGTTGCCATGATTGCCCGTACTTGACTTTTAAGGGCCCGAAACGTCTTTGTGACACCCGGAACTTTCACGAATAATATTTTTAGATATTATTTACATTCATGATTAAATTTATTAATCATTTTAATTAACTAAGGCTATTAGTTAGTTACTTGGGCTTTAATTGGTTTAACTTGTGATTTATTTGAACTTGGGCTTTGTTAGTGTAATGGACTCATGTTATTGGACTTCCAAGCCCACCCTACACTACTAGTGGACTTAGTTAGCCCATGTCTTCAAGTGTAAGTATCATTTAGTAAGGTAACTAGTTAGTTTCAACACTTGGAATCTAGTTAACATACATTCCCCATGCATGCACCCTTAATATCCATCTTTTGTAAGCTTTTCATCCAAGTATCCAACAAACAAACTTCTCCCTCCATTTTTGCTGCAGCAAAACCGTGGAGTTGAGGCTCCATATGGGGAGTTTTGATTTCATTATTCATCACTTCATTCATTTGCATTTCTCTCTCAAAAACACACACAAAATCCTCTCAACTTTTTCTCTCTAGATTGTAAGCATTATGAACTTCTTTTCTTCCTTTTCTTTTCTTACAAAACTGAATTTATACACCTTAAATCATCATCATCTTTGTTGTTTGATTACTTGTTAGTTATAGTTGTTTACTTACTTGTTGTTATTTACTTACATGTTCCAAGAATCTAACTTCCTAGTCTTGATTCTTCATAATATCTTGTATTCATCAAGAACACAAGAACTAAACTTACTAGTTTATGTTCTACATATATTGTTTCAAAAGATATAAGTTCATTGTTGTTGAAATCATACTTGTAAGTCATGGAAGTAAACTTAAAGTTTACTTTACTTAAAGATCAACTTTGGTTGAATCTTTAAAGTATGAGCAACCCTTGAACTAATTACTTGTTTAATTAACTTGTTTCTTTACTTTATACACTTTAATTTCATGTAGTTAGTTTATATGGTCAAGTGCTACAAGTTAGTCTTGATCTCATATCTCTTGAACAAATTAAGTTAACTTTGAAAGTTCAAGAACACACAAACAAGTTTTCTTTAAATATAACTTTGGATCTAGACTTTTGAGTCTTGGATCTTCAAGATCAAACTAGGAACTATGTTCTACTACTTATGATCTTGATTAGTTAGTTAACTTTCAAGTTTATAGTTCATGTAAGTGTCAAACCTAAGACTTTGATGTAACTTTGGTTCATCAAACTTCATGCAACTCTTAAGTGAGTTGTGCTTCATGTCTTAGACTTGCACATGGGTTATGATGGTCAAGACTTGGTTAAGATGATGTAGATACATCAATGAGTTGTACACTTGAAGCTATATGCATCAAGGATGAGAACCATGATGAACATCAAGCACCAAGACCACCGGAACCCTTTTAAACTCACTGCTTCTGTCCAAAACCTACTGACCTGATTCTTCTGGAACAGACCAGTAGACCTGGGCTGTTCTAACCTTGATTTTTAGATAGAACTTTTCGAGTAGATAACTTTTCATATAAGACTCGTCTTAATCCGAGTTACGGTTTAGAGTCTACGGCCCTCCGAGCGTCACTATGTCCATTTACTTTTCTGTTTTCTGTGTACAGTTTCTGTTTTTCTGGTT
Source organism: Rutidosis leptorrhynchoides (assembly GCF_046630445.1). Taxonomy (NCBI): domain Eukaryota; kingdom Viridiplantae; phylum Streptophyta; class Magnoliopsida; order Asterales; family Asteraceae; genus Rutidosis; species Rutidosis leptorrhynchoides. Next base: position 154,335,611 of record NC_092333.1, read on the forward strand.
TCTGTAACAGACCATTACACCTGGGCTACTGTAACCTTGATTTTCAGATAGCTCAGTTCGTGTAGATAACTTTTCATATAGGACTCGTCTTAATCCGAGTTACGGTTTAGGATTTATGGCCCTCCGATCGTTACTATGTCCTTTAACGTTGTGCAGAAATTTCTGACCTACTCGTACTTAGACCGTTGCCACGGTCAAACCAAGACAAGTTTGCTTCTGTAAATTTTACCACACTTAAGGGACTCATAGATGGAGCCATGGCCACTGGTCTCACCTTAATTCAGTAAGGGTAGAGGCCGCGGTGACTGACTGAAGTCAGACTTTGTTGAAAACTACTTTCATAAACGAAACTTACTTTACGCCTTTTGTTTGATGATGATTGATGATGACCCTTAAGACCTTAAATACATACTTTTAAACCTATTAAGACGATTTACTGACTTAATACTATTTGACTTAGGTTGAGGACTTCGGACCATTTACTTGCACACCTTTCCCGACTACTACTTTACCGCTACATATCATTGTGAGTTATAGCATTCCCTTTTTACTTTAACTTATTTTGGGAACTGAGAATACATGCGGATTTTATGTTTTACATACTAGGTACGAGTACTTAAACTTTATATATGTGTGGGTTATATAACGGCAGAAACATTCCCTTTAGCTCGGTAACGTTTAATCATTGGTTTATGAACCGGTGAACGCGAATCTTAGATATGGATCCATAGGGTTTGACATCCCCACTCGGGCTAGTCGCGCTAGCAGTCAATGAGTGTTTAATACTTCGTAAACATACGCACTCGCCAAGTGTACTTTCAGGGGGTATTTTAAACGTTAAGTTAGTTACCAAGTGCCCACGGTTAACATATACTTTATCATACTGTTTTGAAACGCTCTTTGTAGCACTGAAATCTCGTGGCCTACCTTACATACTGTTATACTTAAACTATAGCTCACCGACCGTTGTGTTGACGTTTTTAAGCATGTATTTCTCAGGTGCTTGAGGTTGCTTCCGCTGTGTACTAGTCGTGCTGTAGAACCCGCTGCTTAGAGTTGTTATCGCATGACTACTTATCTTGCATTCAAACTTATTTACTTTTGAAACTATGTTATGTAACGACCTTTGGGGTCACGTACACTTATTTATTTGCTTCTACTTAGTGAAGCATGCTTTTGAAATGTAAAACATTTGATGTCGGTTATGACATCACCTTTTTATCGCGAATGCAATTTCTTTAATTACAGTATATAGTACTTAACCTTGTAATGATCCTGTTGTTGATGATTCGTACACGATGGTTTTGTACGGGGCATCACAATAAATGTCCAGGGTGTCGGTATCTATAACAAATTTTCGGGTTATCAATTCTGCAATCAAGGCCCTTCTTGTACAGTATCTGGACTACGTGGTTATTCTTTCCCTACCTTTAACAGACTATAATGCGTATGCTCAAATGATCCCTGCCAAAATTTTCCCTGGATCACCCCATATTCCTCATGTAGTAACATTGGAACTTCTGCATGATTTACTTCAATATAATCACGCTGGCCTGGTGTCATTATATTGTACTAAATCGTACGTTCATTCCAATATCATTCCATATGGTCAATGTAACGTGATCACTTCCAATTATACACAATTTCATCTAACGGTGCTTTATCTATGCCATCTCAAAATAGAATCTACACAACTATTCTCACAGTTTCTAGATGTGGGTGCGTAGGTTCCGTAGATTATGCATTAATGCCTAAATGTCCCGAAGTTTCTTCAAAGGTTCAGATTCAGGTAACGTTGTTAGGTTCCTTCTAGATATTCAATCCAGGTCTCGCGTCGGGTTGTACGTGTAGCAAGTAGTGATACGATGTGTCTCGAGGCGATTCGCAAGTCTTTGGGTATGGCTGAGCATTAGTAGAAGTCACTGTGACCTCATTAAAGGGAATGCCTTCCCGACTTCTCCAATGTCTAGGAGTGGTAGGGACCTAAGTCCAGAAGTGTCGTTAGATCGTCGAGCAGTGGTGAAGAATGAAAGAGTTAAGTGACGGTCATGAAAGCGTACAGGGTACAAATCAACTTGCGGAAACTGAATATCCTTCTAATGTTCCTACGATGTACGTGGCTGATTAGAGTGAGCTCGGGGTGCGGTTATTCCGACAAGTCCTCCAATTTCTCCTCCTCTGAGGATCAACTTTAGTGGGCGCGTAATCCGAGGGGTACTCCTTCTAGATTACGTGAAGAAATGTTTCGATCGCTGGAACGGTGGAACAGTAGTAATAGATGGATTACACTACTAGTTCTTAGGGTTAGACGAGTGGGAAAGTTGTTTAGGAAAACATCTGAACTGGGAAGGATAAGTTCTCCACGTCGGTACAGCGAATAATAGACATGTAGCAAGCGCGTAATCAGGCATAACAACTACAGCAGCCTAGATCGTTTATAGCAGCACGTAGTATGGCAATGGTAACAGTATCATACCGAAGTAACATGTTAAAAGCAGATAGTAGCATGCAGTAGCGAGAGTAAGCAAAAGCATACAGCGAGTTTACATAGCAGTAAAAGGAAACGGTAGCATGCAGTAAGTTCATACAGCAGTAGAAGTGAGCAGTGGCATGCAGTAGTATAACACAGTAGTATGCAGCAGGTTCCACAGAAACAAGTAAACTAACAAGTTGTAGATTAGTCTTATCAGTGAATCCTACTCGGGTCGGTCTTAGACTCACTAATGCAACCTAATTCCCTACAACCAATGCTCTGATACCAAATGTGATACCCCGTACTAAATCATCATGTACGGACTATCAACAACAGGATCATTACAAGGTTAAGTACTATATGCGATTTCAAAAGAAGTTTGCATTCATATTAAAAGTGATGTCATAACCAACATCGAATGTTTTACAACCCAAAAGCATGCTTCACTAAGTAGAAGCAAATAATAATTGTAATAAAGTTTGTATGCAAAAGTAAATGTTTATGCGGGACATCTCTAAAGCAGCGGGTTGTCTACAGCAAGACTAGTACAACAGAGGAAGCAACCTTAAGCACCTGAGAAATACATGCTTAAAAACGTCAACACAAAGGTTGGTGAGCTATAGTTTAAGTATAACAGTAATGTAAGGTAGGCTACGAGATTTTAGTGCTACAAAGAGCATTTCAAAACAGTAATCCAAATCAGTATGTTTAAGTATATGTTCAACCGTGGGCACTCGGTAACTAACTTAACGTTTAATAATATATCACCCCCTGAAAGTACACTTGGAAAGTGCGTATGTTTACGAAGTATTAAACACTCGTTAAATGGTAGCACGACTAGCTCGAGTGGAGATGTCAAACCCTATGGATCCATATCTAAGATTCGCGTTCACGGTTCAAAAACCAATGATTAAGCGTTACCGAGCTAAAGGGAATGTTTATGCCGTTGTATAACCCACACATATATAAGTTTAAGTACTCGTGCCTAGTATATAAAACATAAAATCCGCATGTATTCTCAGTTCCCAAAATAAGTTAAAGTAAAAAGGGAATGCTATAACTCACAATGATAAAGTAGCTGTAAAGTATGACTCGGAAAGTAAGCAAGTAATGAAGGTTGTCCAAACGGGTCCTCAACCTAAGTCAAATAGTACTAAGTCAGTAAATCGTCTGAATAGGTTTAAAAGTATGTAAATAAGGTCTTAAGGGTCATCATCATTCATCATTAAACAAAAGGTGTAAAGTAAGTTTCGTTCATGAAAAGAGTTTAAAACAAGGGCTGAGTTCGGTCAGTCACCACGGCCTCTATACCTACTGAAATAAGGTGAGACCAGTGGACATGGCTCCGTATATGAGTCCTTTAGTTTTGGTAAAAATCCCAGAAGCAAACTCAACTTCGTTTGACTGTGGCGACGGTCTAAGTGCGAGTAGGTCAGAATTTTCAGCACAACGTTAAAAGGACATAGGGACGATCGGAGGGCCATAAATCCTAAACCGTAACTCGGATTAAGATGAGTCCTAAATGAAAAGTTATCTACTCGAACAGAGCTATCTGAAAATCATCTTTACAGTAGCCCAGATCATACGGGTCAGACACAGAAACAGTAAAACAGTAGGGTCAGTAGGTTCCGGTGGTTCTTGGTGTTCGATGCTTATCATGGTTCTCATCCTTGATGCATATAGCTTCAAGCGTACAACTCGTTGATGTGTTTGCATCATTTTCACCAAGGTTTAACCATCATAACCCAAGTGTAAGTCTAAGACATGAAGCACAACTCACTTAAGTGTTGCAAGTGTTTTGATGAACCAAAGTTACATCAAAGTCTTAGATTCAACACATACATGAAATGTAAAAGTAATATTAACCAAGTTTTGACTATTATGACACAAGTGTAGGTCTAAGACATGTAGCACAACTCACTTAAGAGTTGTATGAAGTTTGATGAACCAAGGTTACATCAAAGTCTTAGATCTAACACATACATGAACTTTAAAACTAATAATAAGTTACAAACTTGAAAGTAAACTTATGAAATCAAGATCTTGAGTTGTAGAACATAGTTCTTAGTTTGATCTTGAAGATCCAAGACTCAAAAGTCTAGATCTAACATAAGTGTACCAAGTTATAATTAAAGAAAGCTTACTTACATGTTCTTGAACTTTTAAAGTTAATTTTAGTTCAAGAAAGTATGAGATCAAGACTAACTTGTAATACTTGACCATTTTAACCAACAAACATGAAATTAAAGTACATAATATAAAGAAATAAACTAAGTAAACAAGTAACTAGTTCATGGGTTGTTCATACTTTAAAGATTCAAACCAAAGTTTGATCTTCATGAATGTAAACTTTAAGTTTACAAACATGACTTACAAGTAATGATTTTCAACCCATGAACTTACAATCTTTTAAGAAATTAAATGTAGAACATAACTAGTAAGTTAGGTTCTTGTGTGTTCTTGTAAATACAAGATAATATGAAGAATTTAAACTAGAAAGTTTGATTCTTGTTAATTAGTAAGTAAACAACAACAACAAACAAACAACAAAGACTAGTAGTTAAACAACAACCAAGAATGATGATGATGAGTGTGAAAGTTACGGTTTTTGGAGGAGAAGAGGAAGAGGAATTTTGTTGTTACTTACCAAGTTTTAGAGAGAATAAGATAGAAAATGGAAGTGTGGTTTGTAAGTGTGTGAAATGGAAATGAAATACAAGAGATTATGTATCAAAAATTGAAAAGCAAAACTCTCCCCATGTGCATAGGAACCCACGGTTTTGGCAAGGAAAGGGGGAAAGGAAATGCACACTAGTCACTTGCATGTTTATGTCATAAAAAGGTGGTTATAAGGGGTGTTGTTATGGGAAAGGTGTGTAACCAAACTAGTAACTAGATTCCATGAACTAATCCATCTAGTTAAACCTTAATGATAAGTCCATTAAGGAAGTAGGGTGGGCTCTTTAAGTCCACTACCATTAATTAAAGCCCAAGTTCCATTAATTAACAATTAAATCCAACAAAGCCCAAGTAATTAACTAATAACCTTAGTTAATTAAAATGATTAATAAACTTAATCATGAATGTAAATAATATCTGAAAATATTATTCGTAAAAGTTTCGTGTGTCACAAAGAAGTTTCGGGCATTCAAAAGTTAATCGCGATAACAAGTAAATGTATATAAACAATACATTCAATAAAACACAAGTATTAATAATAATTATTATTAATTAAACGTTGGAAAATCCAGGGTCGTTACAGATTCGACCCTGGGGGCCGCCCAACCATCCGCCCTCCTGAGGGCCGATGGCAGCGAGCCGCCCAGGGCTCCGACTAGGGGGTCGCCCAGGATATCGTTCTTCAAACCGTGCTTTTGAATTAGAATTGTGGACGAGAGGTAACCGTTAAATAAAGGAAAAAACCCAACGGCCATTAAACGACTCTTTTTTTTCTTTTCTTTTTCACTCTATATATACACAATCAATTTCATTTTTAACACACACATTCACTAATCTTTTTCACTCTATCAACATACAATATCATTTTATCAAAATTTTATTTTCTTTATCAATCTTTTACCCCAAAAAAATGAATTCAAATAACCCAAATTACGATCCGAACTAAACGTGTTATTAACGACCACAAATACAACTAATGCAACTGATACTCGTGCACACGAATTACTTGAGTCATTGGATGAGTTAAGTGATGATGAAGAAGTTGTCCCCGTACCAAGAGCACCTCGAAGATATTTACATAGAGATCGCGAAGGCCGCCCAAGAGCTTTATATCATGATTATTTTTTCGACAATCCCACGTTTCCGGATGATTATTTTCGTTAAAGGTATCGAATGAGCAAACATTTATTTCTTCGTATATGTCAAGGTATATTGAATTTTTATCATACTCCGATTACCAAATATTTTACTTACTTTCATCAAAAATGTGATGCCGCTGGATTACTTGGTTTATATATTGTTCAAAAAGTAACATCTACCATACGTCAAATAACTTATGCTACTTCGGACGATATTTTTTTATGAGTATTTGTATAGGGGTGAACAAACCGCATATGATTGTGTAACATCCCGTTTTCTTCTTACATGTCTTAAGGTACGTATTTGATCGTTAGAATGTTTATAATTCTTTTGCTCATGTGATTAAACGATTTAAAGTGTTAGTTGATATGCATATATATATATACGAGATATATATATGTGTGTATATATATATAAATGCGTATGAATGTATACATGTAGTTTAAGTGTTTATGTGAAGCTAAAATGGGGTGTACGAGTTGGGTTATGACATTTGGGTATGTAAACCAAAAGCTGGTTAAAAGTGGGCGTGGGGTCGCGCCGCGGCCGGCACCTCCGCGCCGCGACATATAACGCGAATCAAGAACCAGGAACCAAATTAAACATCTCGAATTTTATGTTAAATGCCGCACCGCGGCATAGGGGGTCGCGCCGCGACCCTACTGGTGAGCTGACTCGTTTTTCTGATTTAAAAATGAGTGGTTCGAGGGTAATTTCATCTTTTCGCGTGTGGATCAGATTTGTGGCTCAAATATCAGCCACTTATCTCATTTAATTCATTTTCTTTTCTCTTTTCTTTCCATTTTCTCTTCCAAAACATAAAACCCATTTGGATTAAAAGTGAGATTCGAAGGTGAAGACTTGTGATTCGATCTTTGGAGCAAATAGGAAATTTGTTCTCCTCATTCTTAGCTACGACTTGATAGTATTGGTAAGTCTTAACTCCATGTTTTGAGTTTTAGTTAATTTATGGCTAGGGTTTGGTCAATTGGGACTTGTAAGACCCATTTGGGGACTTAATGGGTGAATTTGGGTTAATTAATGCAAGGAAAACCCAAATGGTGTTAATCTAGGGTTTGGTCACGAATATTGGGAATTGTAAGTGTTAATTGTGTTGTTAGTCACTAATACACTTGTAAAATGATGAAAGATTGTTAATGGGATAAGTTTGACCAAAACTTGTAAAACTAAATGTTAAAATGGGTCAAATGGGTAATGGTTGACCTAGTTGGGTGAGATGGGTATGAAATACCCATAAATTGTGTTATTTGGTGTTAGTAGACCCTAATCACTAGCTTTTAGTGATTTATGACGAGTCATAGCCATTAATGGACGGTTTTGGTGGATGTGAATCATTTAATGCTTTTAGGGCATTAAATGCTTAAGGAAAAAGTGTTGGTGGTTAGTCCACTAGAGTTGTATGTTAATTAAATGCATAATGTGATAGGTGCATATCATTGAAGGTTGCGAGCTTGATTCCTAGTTCACCAAAGGCGATAAGGTGAGTGGAATAATTATATGCGTATGTATATAATGTATTTATTTGTATACTATGGTATGAACCAAAGAGCCGGTAGTGCCATAGTATGTGCGATTGTGCTATGATGTGAACCAAAGAGCCGGTAGCATCGTAGTACGTGTGTTGTAGTGTGAACCAAAGAGCCAGTAGCACTACAGCACGAGTTATTATAGTGTGATCCAAAGAGCCGGTAGCACTTATAGCGAGTATGACTCGGGTTGTGATGTGAACCAAAGAGCCGGTAGCATCATAACCGATGCGTATAGTGTGAACCAAAGAGCCGGTAGCACCATGACGCGAGTATGGTTAACCATGGTTGTGTGTTGTATTGTAGCGTATTATATTATGTCGATTTATATGCTATTGATTGTGCTAGTTGAGGTATTGGAGACTTTTAGCTTGTACTTGCGATGGTATGCTAATTGTATTGCTAGCATGTATGCGGTATGTGAGTAAGTGTTTGCAACTAGGTATATTATATATGTATGTGTATAATTATTGTATTCACTAAGCGTTTTGCTTACCCTCTCGTTGTTTACTCATTTAGGTTCCGGCGTGGACAAGGGTAAGGGTGTTCGTTTGGATTAGGGGCCTCCCGCTTTGTTTTGATAGGGGATGCTTTGGATGAAGCTTTTGGAAGTTGATCTAGTGTTTTGGGTAGTTTAGCTCCAAACCATGCTCAGTGTCGTTTGGTTTAAAACTATCATCTATGGGTCGAACTTGTATTACAATTGATTAATGGCCTTCGTGCCTTTTATAAACATTAAAAATGTTGTAGGTTTAAATTGGATTATGTAATGGTTTACATCTTCCGATTTATTGAATGACACGTTATTGGTTTATGTTTAAAAAAAAAAAAGTTATCCGGCTGAATACGGGTTGGGTTGTTTCAAGTGGTATCAGAGCATGGTCTAAGGGATTTAGGCGACTTGAGATAGGTGCCTATACTTAGACTTTATTGTGTGTGCGCTTTATGCGGGACTTGTAGGAGACGGGTCGGACCGTGAATTGGTTAGTGCCTAGGTTTAGGTGAACTAACTATGCGCTAATTGTTTTATGTTGTGGTTGCAATCATCAAGCGAGATAGATGTTGTACTAGCAAGTTAATGCGACGTGCTAGCGTAACAATGATTAGCTACCATTGTTACGGGTTCAAATCGTGTCAAACAAGCAATGTACGACGATTGTTGAGCAAGATGGGGAGGTGAGGTGTATATGAATGTTATGTTATGTCCTTTCATTGTTTAATCTATTTCCGTTTTATAGTTTGAAGACGAGAAATGGACCCGAGAACAATGACGGGGGTACGAGTGAGGACGTCCAGTTTACGGCCAAGGTTGAGGCCATTATGCAAAGGCGTCACTGGCCTTTTTAGAGGTCGTTAAGAAGATGTTCTTGGATTCGATTGACGAGCAAGTAGTCAATCTAGTCAAGGAACAAGTTAAGATTGTTCTTCAAGAAGATAACGTCGGAAGGCGAGACTTTCACTATAAAAACTTCAAAGATGCTCAACCTCCTACCTTTGAGGGTGAACGAGACCCACTCAAGAGTGCTCGCTGGATCTCTGACATGGAGGGGGCATTTCGTACTAATGAGTGCCCTCTCGATAAAAAGACGAGGTTTGGTAGTAGCATGATGAGGGGTGATGCCAAGTTGTGGTGGGATGCGAAAATCCGACTTTATGGCGAAGAACAAAGTATGAGTTTGACGTGGGACGAGTTTAAGGCAGAATTTTTCAGGGAGTACCGAACTTCGGCCGATCTTTCGAGGCTTAAGGACGAGTTGCATACTTTGAGGCAAGGGTCAATGGATTTGAACACTCTCAAGTTCACTTTCTTATTAAAGACCCAATTCTGCCCGGAGTATGTCGGGAATGACCATATGTTGAAAGAAGATTTCTACCGAACCTTGAATGATAACTATCAAGAGAGGATTAGTAGAAATTCGGCGAAAACTTTTGATGAGTTGTTTGATATCGCTAAGGGTTTTGAGTCGCTTGCTCCGAGAAAGAGTGACTTTACCTTTGGCAAACGAAAATTTGAAGCTATTAGTTATATCGCATATTTAATACGCATTTTCCTTAGCGATATCGGACACATTTTGGTCCTTTTGGATACGATTTGGTGTTATTTCGATAAGTGTTATGAAAGTTCGAGTTCTAAGACCAAGAAGATGAAATTTGAAGTTATTTGATGGTTTTAGTGATTTTCTATGGAAACGAGTGAAAGAGATTGGTTTGATTCGAGTTTGGAGGAATTTATTGAGTTTTTAGTCCTGATTCAGCAAAAATAGGCCTGGAGTGTCGCTTAGAAAGGTGGAGCGCCGCTTCAGTAGGCAGGAAAATCAGTTCGAGGGGTTTTGGAATTTAACAGATCAAGTTTTAGCCTAATGGAGCGCCGCTCAATATGTGGAGCGCCGCTCCACCTTCAGCCGGGTTCAGAATTTACCTATTTAAAGCCCGAATTTTTACCCTAATTAATCATTCTTGCATCCAGACGAATTCCAACAGCTTTTTGACGAAAAAGGGTGATTTTTGGGGAATCCCAAGATCATTCTAACACCTCAATCATTCCGAAAACGCGTCTCGGTCCATTTATCATTCAAGAACACAATTTTCATTAGGTTTAATTCTTATCATCATAATGAATACTTTTAATTGTTTATTTGTGATTTTGGTTTTAGCCATGATTGTTGGCTAAGCACTTTAATATTTGTCTAGATTGAATATTCGTATGTGTTTGGATGATACTTTAATGTTTAATTTGATTAATGCATGATAGTTATGAGTTTTGATTAAGAACCATTCTTATAGGATTTGATTATTGTTACTAGGCTTGATTAGTGATCTTGTTTGAACAAAGGGAACCCTGTTTCAATTTAGTGAACTAATTTCCAATTGATTTGTCTTAACCAATTGAGTGCTTACTGGACCAAGGGGGTAAACCGAGTAACATAGATTGAACAAAATAGGGGTGAATTGTGTGGAGCGAACGCGTAACCAATTGAATCTTAATCTTATAATTAGTTAATTACTAAGTCACGAACGAAAGGGGTCTTTGGTGAAAGGGAACCCTAAGCCGATAAATCTTAGTTTGACGTGTTTGCTAAAAGAGAACTCTGGGTAAACCGACTCTGTAGTTGCATGTATTGATAATTTGAACTAGTGCTTAATAACAAATTGATAATGCTAAAAACGAGCATATATTTCATAGCATTATCCCTCAAGAAAGACAAGCTTTTAGTTACAATTGTTCTATTTACAAGTGATATTCGTTTAAATAATAAAAGGTGAAGACAAAAGACAGATTCGACGAATTGAAGACGCAAACGACCAAAAAGCTCAAAAGTACAAAGTACAATCAAAGAGGTTCCAATTATTGATAAGAAACGTCTCAAAATTACAAGAGTACAAGACACGAAACGCAAAGTACAAGATATTAAATTGTACGCAAGGACGTTCGAAAATCCGGAACCGGGACCAGAGTCAACTCTCAACGTTCGACGCAACGGACTAAAAATTACAAGTCAACTATGCACATAAATATAATATAATATTTAAATAATTCTTATAATTATTTATATATTATATAATATATTAATAAACCGTCGGCAGAAGAAAACAACCACATGTGAGCCTCCTCAGCTGGCCATGTGATCGCATGGCCTTGAAGGGCAAAGCTCATGCGAACGCATGAGCCCCTTTTTCTGGTCACAGGCCTATAAAACTCGCGTTTTTGGTGATCATAATATATATCCATCCATCCAACTCTCTCAACGTATATATATATATATATATATATATATATATATATATATATATATATAATTTTAATTTTAATTTTAATTCTAATAATAATAAGGGTATGTTAGCGAATGTTGTAAGGGTGTGAGTCGAAATTCTGTCCGTGTAACGCTACGCTATTTTTAATCATTGTAAGTTATGTTCAACCTTTTTACATTAATGTCTCGTACCTAAGTTATTATTATGCTTATTTAAAATGAAGTAATCATGATGTTGGGCTAATTACTAAAATTGGGTAATTGGGCTTTGTACCATAATTGGGGTTTGGATAAAAGAACGACACTTGTGGAAATTAGACTATGGGCTATTAATGGGCTTTATATTTGTTTAACTAAATGATAGTTTGTTAATTTTAATATAAAGATTTACAATTGGACATACCTATAAATAACCATATACACTCGATCGGACACGATGGGCGGAATATTTATAAGTACGAATAATCGTTCATTTAACCGGACACGGGAATGGATTAATAGTCACTAGAATTATTAAAACAGGGGTGAAATTATGTACAAAGACACTTGGCATAATTGATAACAAAGTATTAAAACCTTGGGTTACACGCAGTCGATATCCTGATGTAATTATTAAACAAAGTATTAAGACCTTGTTACAGTTTAAGTCCCCAATTAGTTGGAATATTTGACTTCGGGTATAAGGATAATTTGACGAGGACACTCGCACTTTATATTTATGACTGATGGACTGTTATGGACAAAAACTAGACGGACATATTAAATAATCCAGGACAAAGGACAATTAACCCATGGGCATAAAACTAAAAATCAACACGTCAAACATCATGACTACGGAAGTTTAAATAAGCATAATTTCTTTATTTTCATATTTAATTGCACTTCAAATTATTGCACTTTTATTTATTGTTATTTTATTTAATTGCACTTTTATTTATTGTCATTGTATTTAATTTCACTTTTAATTATCGTATTTTTTAATTATTACAATTTTGTTTCATCGCACTTTTATTTATTGCAATTTCATTATCATTATTTATTTTACGCTTTAAATTAAGTCTTTTATTTATTTATTATTTTACATTAGGTTTTAACTGCGACTAAAGTTTTAAAATCGACAAACCGGTCATTAAACGGTAAAACCCCCCTTTTATAATAATAATATTACTTATATATATTTGTATTTTTATAAATTAAAACTAATATAGCGTTAAGCTTTGTTTAAAGATTTCCCTGTGGAACGAACCGGACTTACTAAAAGCTACACTACTGTACGATTAGGTACACTGCCTATAAGTGTTGTAGCAAGGTTTAAGTATATCCATTCTATAAATAAATAAATATCTTGTGTAAAATTGTATCGTATTTAATAATTTTTCCTAGTAAAATATAAGCTATTTCATATACACCTCTACTGTAGTGACCCGAACTTTTCCATGTTTATATATATTAATTGAGATTGATATTTACATGATTAAATGTTTCCAACATGTTAAGCAATCAAACTTGTTAAGACTTGATTAATTGAAATAGGTTTCATATAGACAATTGACCACCCAAGTTGACCGGTGATTCACGAACGTTAAAACTTGTAAAAACTATATGATGACATATATATGGTTATATATATAGTTAACATTATATTATGATAAGTAAACATATCATTAAGTATATTAACAATGAACTACATATGTAAAAACAAGACTACTAACTTCATGATTTTGAAACGAGACATATATGTAACGATTATCGTTGTAACGACATTTAATGTATATATATCATATTAAGAGATATTCGTACATCATAATATCATGATAATATAATAATTTAAAATCTCTTTTGATATTATAAACATTGGGTTAACAACATTTAACAAGATCGTTAACCTAAAGGTTTCAGAACAACATTTACATGTAACGACTAACGATGACTTAACGACTCAGTTAAAATGTATATACATGTAGTGTTTTAATATGTATTTATAAACTTTTGAAAGACTTCAATACACTTATCAAAATACTTCTACTTAACAAAAATGCTTACAATTACATCCTCGTTCAGTTTCATCAACAATTCTACTCGTATGCACCCGTATTCGTACTCGTACAATACACAGCTTTTAGATGTATGTACTATTGGTATATACACTCCAATGATCAGCTCTTAGCAGCCCATGTGAGTCACCTAACACATGTGGGAACCATCATTTGGCAACTAGCATGAAATATCTCATAAAATTACAAAAATATGAGTAATCATTCATGACTTATTTACATGAAAACAAAATTACATATCCTTTATATCTAATCCATACACCAACGACCAAAAACACCTACAAACACTTTCATTCTTCAATTTTCTTCATCTAATTGATCTCTCTCAAGTTCTATCTTCAAGTTCTAAGTGTTCTTCATAAATTCTAAAAGTTCTAGTTTCATAAAATCAAGAATACTTTCAAGTTTGCTAGCTCACTTCCAATCTTGTAAGGTGATCATCCAACCTCAAGAAATCTTTGTTTCTTACAGTAGGTTATCATTCTAATACAAGGTAATAATCATATTCAAACTTTGGTTCAATTTCTATAACTATAGCAATCTTATTTCAAGTGATGATCTTACTTGAACTTGTTTTCGTGTCATGATTCTGCTTCAAGAACTTCGAGCCATCCAAGGATCCATTGAAGCTAGATCCATTTTTCTCTCTTCCAGTAGGTTTATCCAAGGAAATTAAGGTAGTAATGATGTTCATAACATCATTCGATTCATACATATAAAGCTATTTTATTCGAAGGTTTAAACTTGTAATCACTAGAACATAGTTTAGTTAATTCTAAACTTGTTCGCAAACAAAAGTTAATCCTTCTAACTTGACTTTAAAATCAACTAAACACATGTTCTATATCTATATGATATGCTAACTTAATGATTTAAAACCCGGAAACACGAAAAACACCGTAAAACCGGATTTACGCCGTCGTAGTAACACCGCGGGCTGTTTTGGGTTAGTTAATTAAAAACTATGATAAACTTTGATTTAAAAGTTGTTATTCTAAGAAAATGATTTTTATTATAAACATGAAACTATATCCAAAAATTATGGTTAAACTCAAAGTGGAAGTATGTTTTCTAAAATGGTCATCTAGACGTCGTTCTTTCGACTGAAATGACTACCTTTACAAAAACGACTTGTAACTTATTTTTCCGACTATAAACCTATACTTTTTCTGTTTAGATTCATAAAATATAGTTCAATATGAAACCATAGCAATTTGATTCACTCAAAACGGATTTAAAATGAAGAAGTTATGGGTAAAACAAGATTGGATAATTTTTCTCATTTTAGCTACGTGAAAATTGGTAACAAATCTATTCCAACCATAACTTAATAAACTTGTATTGTATATTATGTAATCTTGAGATACCATAGACACGTATACAATGTTTCGACCTATCATTTCGACACATCTATATATATTTCGGAACAACCATAGACACTCTATATGTGAATGTTGGAGTTAGCTATACAGGGTTGAGGGTGATTCCAAAATATATATAGTTTGAGTTGTGATCAATACTGAGATACGTATACACTGGGTCGTAGATTGATTCAAGATAATATTTATCGATTTATTTCTGTACATCTAACTGTGGACAACTAGTTGTAGGTTACTAACGAGGACAGCTGACTTAATAAACTTAAAACATCAAAATATATTAAAAGTGTTGTAAATATATTTTGAACATACTTTGATATATATGTATATATTGTTATAGGTTCGTGAATCAAACGAAGTAAAAATCTGTGAAAGTGAGTTATAGTCCCACTTTTAAAATCTAATATTTTTGGGATGAGAATACATGCAGGTTTTATAAATGATTTACAAAATAGACACAAGTACGTGAAACTACATTCTATGGTTGAATTATCGAAATCGAATATGCCCCTTCTTATTAAGTCTGGTAATCTAAGAATTAGGGAACAGACACCCTAATTGACGCGAATCCTAAAGATAGATCTATTGGGCCTAACAAACCCCATCCAAAGTACCGGATGCTTTAGTACTTCGAAATTTATATCATATCCGAAGGGTGTCCCGGAATGATGGGGATATTCTTATATATATGCATCTTGTTAATGTCGATTACCAGGTTTTCACCATATGAATGATTTTTATCTCTATGTATGGGATGTGTATTGAAATATGAAATCTTGTGGTCTATTATTATGATTTCATATATATAGGTTAAACCTATAACTCACCAACATTTTTGTTGACGTTTTAAGCATGTTTATTCTCAGGTGATTATTAAGAGCTTCCGCTGTCGCATACTTAAATAAGGACGAGATTTGGAGTCCATGCTTGTATGATATTGTGTAAAAACTGCATTCAAGAAACTTATTTTGTTGTAACATATTTGTATTGTAAACCATTATGTAATGGTCGTGTGTAAACATGATAATTTAGATTATCATTATTTGATAATCTACGTAAAGCTTTTTAAACCTTTATTGATGAAATAAAGGTTATGGTTTGTTTTAAAATGAATGCAGTCTTTGAAAAACGTCTCATATAGAGGTCAAAACCTCGCAACGAAATCAATTAATATGGAACGTTTTTAATCAATAAGAACGGGAAATTTCAGTTGGTATCCGAGCGTTGGTCTTAGAGAACCAGAATTTTGCATTAGTGTGTCTTATCGAGTTTTTTAGGATGCATTAGTGAGTCTGGACTTCGACCGTGTTTAGTTGAAAAATGATTGCTTAACAAATTTTGTTGGAAACTATATATTTTTAACATGTGAATATTATGTGATATATTAATCTCTTAACGCGTTTGATATTATGTGATAGATGTCTACCTCTAGAACAAGTCCCATTGACTCACCTAATAATAATGAAGAGTTAAATGTAAATTGGAATGATTCGTGGATTGATTCACAAGTTCCCGAAGAGGAACCGGAAGAAGAGTCGGAACCGGAAGAAGAATCGGAACCGGAAGAAGAATCGGAACCGGATGAAGAAATAGAACCGGTGGGGGAAATAATAAAACGGTTAAGTAAAAGAAAATCCTCAACCAACCGACCAAGGTTAATTATGGTCAATGGTGTTTCCGCCAAGGAAGCAAAATATTGGGAGGATTACCAATTCTCCGATGAATCGGATTCCGACGAGAATTCCGATGATGTTATAGAAATTACCCCAACTGAATTTAAAAAGGCAAAAGAAAATAATAAGGGAAAGGGCATAAAAATAGAGAAATCTAATTCCAACCCCGATGAACTTTATATGTATCGTCAACCCCCGAAGTCCTTAAGTTGTAACAATGACCCGGGAACCTCTAAACCACCAGGTTTTTCTAAACCAATGTGGAAAATTACGGCTCGTATTAGGGGAACATCATATATCCCTAGAAACTTGGCAAAACGAACCAAAACCGAAGAAGAAGAAATGAGCGAGTCGGAATAAGATAGTTG
This sequence comes from Rutidosis leptorrhynchoides, assembly GCF_046630445.1. Classification (NCBI taxonomy): domain Eukaryota; kingdom Viridiplantae; phylum Streptophyta; class Magnoliopsida; order Asterales; family Asteraceae; genus Rutidosis; species Rutidosis leptorrhynchoides. Next base: position 154,352,676 of record NC_092333.1, read on the forward strand.
TATTCGTGTGGTGTAATATATGTGATATAGTGTGCTTATGCTTTATGATATATGTAAAAATTGCTTGTATTAATAAGTATTTTTTTTATGAATCTAACTCTTGTCTATTTTACAGTTTAAAAACACAAAATGGATAGACAACCCAATATTTTAAGAGACCTACCCGGAGACATGATTGATGAAATCTTGTCTAGAGTCGGTCAGAATTCCTCGGCACAACTATTTAAGGCGAGATCAGTTTGTAAGACATTCGAAGAACGTTCCAAGAATGTCTTGGTTTATAAGAGACTTTCGTTTGAAAGATGGGGGATATCACATTGGGAAACCCATAAGTTACGATGTGTTTACTTTGACGCATATATTGCGGGGAACCCAAATGCTATTTTACGCAACGGGTTAAGAAATTATTTTGACTCAATATATCCGAATATTGGACTTCGTGATTTAGAAAAAGCGGCTAACATGCAACATAAAGAAGCATGTTATGCTTACGGATTAGTAATGTTCGCTTCTCACCAAAGTGAGAACAAGAACATCGGGCTACAACTATTAAACAAAACGTTTCCACAAGTGACGGAGTCGGTAATTGGGGTAAGAAATGAGGTTTTTAGATTGTTACGGGACTGTTGGACATTACGTAACCCTCGTCCTTTTGACGACGTTACAACACGCTGTCTTATCAACGGCCATAACGGTTATGTTCCACAAGACCAAGGATGGGAAGTAATCCTAGTAAAACCAGAATGCATGACTTGTTTCTGGACGTATGAATTACGTGTCTTTATTGCCTTTGCTGAACGACTTGTGTACTAGCTAGAATTATCTTCACAACTATCTTGTATCAAAGTTATTGTGTGCTATATTTCATGCTTTATGTAAAATAAGCGGTATTGTAAGTTTGTAAAATATTGTATAAAAGTTTGAACGCGAAATATTATTATAATCAGTTTTTCATATAGAATTGTAGTAGTTGAATTGTATATTAGCTACTAAGTATGAACTTAACGGGTAGGTACTACCCGAATTTAAACTTATAAAACGCTAATATGAAGAAAAAGATTTTATAAATGAGTTCATATTATGCTACGAAATACTATTAACTACTCGTAATATTCTGTATGATTAACTTGTTCCATTTGACTATTTTGAAGGCAATGGCACCGACTACTCGACACACCGTGAATATGAATGAAGAGGAATTCCGTACTTTTCTAGCTTCAAACATAGCCGCAGTACAGGCTGCGCTACATACCAACAATAACCTTGGATCTAGCAGTACAGGAAATCGTGTAGGATGCACCTACAAAGAATTCACTGCCTGCAAACCTTTGGAATTTGATGGAACTGAAGGACCGATCGGATTGAAACGGTGGACCGAGAAGGTCGAATCGGTGTTTGCCATAAGTAAGTGTACTGAAGAGGACAAAGTGAAGTACGCTACGCATACCTTCACAGGTTCTGCGTTAACATGGTGGAATACCTATCTAGAGCAAGTGGGACAAGACGATGCGTACGCACTACCGTGGTCAGCATTCAAGCACTTGATGAACGAGAAGTACCGTCCCAGAACCGAGGTTAATAAGCTCAAGACAGAACTTAGAGGGTTACGAACCCAAGGATTTGATATTACCACGTACGAAAGACGATTCACAGAATTGTGCCTATTGTGTCCGGGAGCATTCGAAGATGAGGAAGAGAAGATCGACGCATTTGTGAAAGGATTACCGGAAAGAATCCAAGAATATATAAGTTCACACGAGCCCGCCTCCATACAACAGGCATGTAGAATGGCTCACAAACTAGTGAACCAGATTGAAGAAAGAATTAAAGAACAGACTGCTGAAGAGGCCAATGTGAAGCAAGTCAAAAGAAAGTGGGAGGAAAACGGTGATAAGAATTACCAATACAACAACAACAGCAATCGCAACAATTATCCCAACAATCGCAACATCAATCGCAACTACAACAAACGGCCCAACAACAACAACAACAACAACAACAACAACAGCAACTACAACAATCATCTCAACAACAATAACCGCAACAACAACAACAATCAGAAGCAGCTATGCCAAAGGTGTGAAAAGTATCACTCGGGGTTCTGCACCAAATTTTGCAACAAGTGTAAAAGAAATGGTCATAGCGCGGCGAAGTGTGAGGTCTACGGACCAGGGGTTAATAAAACGAAAGGAACAAATAGTGTCGGAACGAGTAATGGCGGAGCAAGTAGTGTCGAAGCAAGTTATGCCAATGTAGTTTGTTATAAATGTGGAAAACCGGGCCACATTATTAGAAATTGCCCGAACCAGGAGAACACGAATGGACAAGGCCGCGGAAGAGTTTTCAATATTAATGCGGCAGAGGCACAAGAAGACCCGGAGCTTGTTACGGGTACGTTTCTTATTGACAATAAATCTGCTTACGTTTTATTTTGTTGAGTCCCCAAAATAATTAAGGATTTAATTATGACAAAACAATATTTATTTGCACTAAAGTGTTATGTGCAGCCAGCACACGTTTGTTTATGTATAGTCAGCTAATATAGCTGTGTCGAGTGTTTAGTATGCTGCCTAGTCTATCAGCACAAGGTAGATATGTATTCTTCGAATCAGCACAGGATGTGCACCCAGCAAATCAAGAATATCAAGTGACTCAGCATATGAAGGACCAGTAAGTCTGGATATTAGCATACAACACAAGACAGCCATGCTCCATTACAAGCATGGTAGTTTCCCAGAGTGGTCTACATCAACGCACTATTCAACAGAAGTCGAAGACAAAGTTGAACAGAAAAGGACAGGAGTCAGCGGCTGACAAGTGACCTTACAAGACCACGTGGGAATGCAGAAGTGGAACGCATGTGCAGACATGTGTTATACTTTAATCATACCTAGGGAACACAACATTCCATTTGTTTAAATCAAATGGTAGTGCCAAACCGAATGGGTGTGTTCCAGCAAATAGCTACCTAAGAGGAAAGAAGGAAAGCACGCCTTCTGACACAATTGTCCCCACAAGTACAAAGCATCCAATGTACTAGTGGACAATAGACTAATTACACAGTTAATAGAACTACTATATATATTGTAGTATCCACTATTGTAAAAAGTAGTGGTGTGGGTTTATCTGTTAGAGTCAAAACCGTGTAATAGCTTTAGTTTATCTCTTAGCTATAATCTAGGTAATCTGTATCAACCAACTATCATTTCCGCCAAGGATAGTTGTGATTCTTTCTGATTTAATCAATAAAGAATAACAGTTGAAAATTACCTGTGACTCTATCTTATTTACTACAGAATACTAAACGTGATTAACTGACTAGTTAATTAAGAAAAGAATTGTATTCACCCCCCCTCTACAATACTCCTGTTGTTATTAAGGGACCAACAACTGGTATCAGAGCATCAGTCTTGATAATTAATATCTTGGATCTGAATTCTCTTATGGCTTCGTATTCAAACTCAGCTTACCTTGAGAATGGCTCGTCTAACAGACCACCTAAGTTTGATGAAGATGAGTATGAAACCTGGAAGGCAAGGTTCATGCTCCATCTTGAGTCTGTGGATTCACTCATGCCTGGAATTGCCAAAAATGGCCCTTTTGTTCCCACTGAGACAGTTGGTAGTGCACCAGCAACAGCTGACACTCCTGCCATCCCTGGCAGAGAGGTTATTCTCACTCCCTCTAGATGGGATGATGAGGATAAACGTCGAGTTGGTCTTGACCCTAAAATCAGAACCTTGTTAGCCATAACTTTGCCTAACCCACTGTTCAAACTGATCAAGGGAAAAGAAAATGCTAAGCTTATGCTTGACTACCTAGATGTCACCTATGAGGGTATGGGAGAAGTTAGGCAGAACAGGATGATTGCTCTTAAAAGAGAATATGAAATGTTCTTTGCCTATAAGAATGAAACCCTTAAGCAAACCTTCATTAGGTTTAACTCTTTGATAGCAGACCTGACCACTTTAAATGTAACCTACACTGAATTTGAACAAGTGAACAAATTCATTGATGCACTGCCATCTAAATGGAAACCTGTTACTGACCCATTAAGAACCACACAGACCCTAAAGAACTTTAACCTGTCTTCTCTCTACAGTTCCCTTTGGAATCATGAGAAGGCAGAAGCCAAGTTTGAACTTAACATGAAGGAAAACTTTAGGTCTGCCCCCACCACTTCAAAATCATCTAAAAATGATGATGCTGCTCTTATTGCTGCTGCTAAATGGAAGAAAGCTCAAAAAGCTTTACTGGTTCAAAAGTTACTGGCAGAACAAGAGTCAGCTGATAGTGTTGAGGAAAGTGGTACTGGGTCTGAAGAAAGCAGTACAGATGAAAGTGATGTAGAAGGGTTTGCTGAAGGTATGGCTCTGCTGGCTAGGCAGTTCAAAAGGTTCAATCGTAGTAGAACCAGCAAGTCATACAAATGGAGCAAAAAGCCAAATGCCAGGTACAACAGCAAGTCAGTCAAGGGTCCTAAATCTGAGTGCTTTAATTGTGGGAAGGTTGGACATTTTGCTGCTGAATGCATGTCCAAGAAACCTTCCACGTCACATGCTAACACTTTCTCAAAAGCTGATAAGTACAAAAACAAGTACAAAGCTATGAAAGCTCAGATGAAGGAAAGTGCAAAGACTGACAAGAAGGGTAAACAGCCAGAAAAGGTTCTAGTTGCTGAACATCATGACTGGGATGAAGCCAGCACGTCCTCATCTTCTGATAGTGATACTGATGATGATGGTGCTGGTTATGCTACTGGTAAAAAGCTGTGTTTGATGGCCAAAGAGGTCGAGGAGTCTGATGAGGATGATGGTAGTAGTACGTTTTTGGCTGATATGAGGGAAGCTGATCAAAACAGAGACTCTCCTCAATGGAAAACTGAAATGATGTATAAGGTTGATAATTTTCGAACTTATACTGATGATGAAAAAGCTGAAATGTTTGACTACCTAAGAATTGATTTATGCAGAAGCTGCAAACGTGAAGAGAGTTTGAAATCTAATAACAAATCTTTAAATGAAAAACTCAAAGGCAAAAATGATGAAATTAAGATCTTAAAAGATACAATTTCCAAACTTGAAAAACAAAACTTTGCTTTAGAAACTCTTCACGTTGAGGCAGCAGAAGTCAAGACCCAGCTGGACAATCTCAAAAGAGTTGTTGCTTCATGGTGCACATCTGCTCAACGCACAGCTAAATGTGTTAATGAGCAGGTGCCTGCCCAAGTTCAAGCCTTCTTTGCTGGTGACTATGCTGCTGCTGCTGCTATTGCAGAAGTTACTTTCATGGACCCGACTCTTGAAACTGATCCTGAAGCTGTCTTGCCAAATACTTTTGCCAAGATAGTTGAAGGTAAAAAGGTTGTGACAAACAAATTTGTTAGACCTACTGTGTCCCCACCACCTGCCATGAAAGAAATTTTGGAGGATGAAGTTAGAGCAAGAGAAGCCAGTAACTCAATTGATGAGACTACTGACCCCTCAAGCATCCACTACATGACTCCGAAAGAAAGACGTATTAAAAGGGAAATCACTGAAAACAATTTGAGAAAAGTTAAACCAACTGATTCCCCTTCGTGTTCGAGTTCTACCAGTGCTAAGCCAGCTGATGACCAATCTACTGGTCACCCAGTAGCTGCAGACAAGCCAGTGAAACGAAATACTGGCAAATCTAAGGCAGCAGTTAAGATACCTACTGGTTCATCAGCATCAGAAGACAAGCCAGCAACTTCCCACGCTAACTTGTCAAATGATAAAGAAAAGACAGTTCGCCATGGTCATAGTACTGGTTCCAAAAGGAAAGCTGCCCATAAGGGAAAAGCAAAAATTGACTCGACTGATGAGCTGTCTATCACTGAGATAATGACAGCCAAGCTTGACCAGCTAATTGAGGCAGTAATTAAAAGTCGACCCGATCCTACTGCCCTTATTAGATCTGTGAATGACCAGCCACAAAAGCCAAAAGTGAGAAAATGCTACAAATGTGGCAGCAAAGCTCACCTGGCTAACCAGTGTACTCAAACCCAAACCCCATCTGCTGCTTCTTCTAGCAAGCCAGTAGAAAAGAAGAAGTCATCAAAGGTGACTCCTTCAGAACCCATCCTTGGATGGGTTCCCAAAAAGAACTAATCTCTAAGTTATTGTGCAGGGCATTCAAAACAAGCAAATCTGGTATCTCGACAGTGGTTGTTCGAGACACATGACCGGAAGTAAGTCCCTGCTGATGGACTATCAGGAAAAGGATGGTCCAGTTGTTTCGTATGGAGATAATTCGTTGGGTTACACAAAGGGTTTTGGTACTTTGACAAATGGGAATGTCACGTTCTCAAATGTTGCATATGTAGTTGGGCTTAAACATAACTTACTCAGCATAAGCCAACTGACAAGCAAGAATAAGATAGTCCAATTCAGAAAGAAAATTGGTACTATTTTTGATAAGACAGGGAAGCCACTGCTGACTGCAAAACGTCATGAAAACATGTATCAAATTGACATGAACACAGCAGTCACAACAACTGATACTTGTTTCTATTCAAAGGCAGCAGACAACCTGAAGTGGTTATGGCACAAGAGACTCTCACATCTCAACTTCAAAGATATTCACAAATTATCCAGTAGAAGTTTGGTGTCTGGGCTACCCACAATGTCTTATGTGAAGGACAGATTGTGTCCTGGTTGTGAAAAGGGAAAACATCACCATGCCTCGTTCAAATCAAAGCAAATCTCATCTATTGAGAAACCATTTCACTTACTTCATATGGATCTATTTGGTCCAGTGAATGTGGCCAGCTGTAGTGGGAAGAAGTATACACTGGTTATTGTTGATGAATACTCGAGATACACTTGGGTGTTCTTTCTAAGGCAAAAGAGTGAAGCTGCTGATGAAATCATCAATTTTATCAAAAGAATGGAGCTTTTGAATGGGCAACTGGTGAAGCAACTAAGAAGTGATCATGGTACAGAATTCAGAAATGCTACATTAGAAGAATTTTGTGCTGACAAAGGTCTTTCCCAAAATTTCTCTGCTGTGAGAACACCTCAGCAAAATGGTGTTGCAGAAAGAAGAAACAGAACTCTCATTGAAGCAGCAAGATCTATGTTGGCTGAGTCTGGGTTGAAGAATTCCTACTGGGCAGAAGCTGTGAATACTGCCTGTTTTACCCAGAATAGATCTCTTATTGTGAAAAGACATCAGAAAACTGCTTATGAAGTTCTCAAAGGAAGAAGACCCTCAATTTCATTTCTTCATGTATTTGGCACTCCCTGTTACATTCTAAATAATAGGGATCAGCTGGGCAAATTCGATGCTAAAGCTGATGAAGGTATATTCCTTGGATATTCCAACATGTCAAAGGCATATAGGGTCTACAACAAAAGAAGAGGTTGTTTTGAAGAATCCATCAATGTTACATTCGATGAAACTGCCTCTGCTTCATCTACTGATCGTGAAGATGAAGTGTTACTGTTTGAAGAGCCTACTCAGCAAGCTCTTGATGATGAAGAGCCAGCAGCACAACCCTCACCAATCCATGCTGCTGGGTTCTCTGATGATGAAATGGAACATTCTGTTCCATCTGTGTCTAAACCAATTGGACCTACTGGCTCTACTGAAGTGCTGCAACTTGAGCCTAGGTCTGCTGGTTCTGAGAGATCACAAGCTGGTACTGTTTCTACTGATATTGATCAGCAATCTTCTGTTGCTGCTCACTCATCTGAACCAGCTGATGATCAAGATGCTGTGTGTTCTACAACCAGCTCACCTGTTCATAACACCAAATGGACAAGGGAGCATCCGATTGAGCAGATTATTGGTAATCTTGCGAGTGGTGTTAAAACACGGAGGCATGCTACCAGTAACTTTTGTATGCATGTTAATTTTGTGTCTACCATTGAGCCCACGTGTCCTGAGGAAGCACTTCAAGATCCTAGCTGGGTTGGTTCAATGCAAGAAGAAATTACTCAGTTTGATAGGAACAAAGTGTGGACCTTGGTACCTGAACCTGAGGATAAGACAAAGAAGATCATTGGTACTAAGTGGGTATTTAAAAACAAGATGGATGAAGATGGTGTCGTTATCAGAAACAAAGCAAGATTGGTTGCTCAAGGGTTTAGACAGGAAGAAGGATTGGATTATGGGGAAACTTATGCACCAGTGGCTAGGATGGAAGCTATCAGATTGTTCTTAGCATATGCTGCTAGGATGAACTTTAGAGTATTTCAGATGGATGTTAAATCTGCATTTCTGAATGGGAAGCTGCAAGAAGAAGTTTATGTCAAACAGCCTCCTGGTTTTGTAAGCAGTAAATATCCAGACCATGTCTACAAGCTAGACAAAGCTCTTTATGGCCTTAAACAGGCTCCAAGAGCATGGTATGAGACACTTCATGTGTATCTCACTGGTATAGGTTTTAAAGTTGGAACAATTGATACCACTCTATTCTCAAAAGAGATAGATGGTGATCTCTTGTTGGTACAGATATATGTGGATGATATTATTTATGGTTCTAAAAATGAAAAACATTGTCAAGATTTTTCAAAACGTATGTCAAAGGCATATGAAATGAGTTTACAAAGAGATCTGCAATACTTTTTAGGATTGCAGATCAAACAACTTGATGATGGAATATTCATAAGTCAAGATAAATATATCAAAGATATGTTAAAGAAATTTGGTCTGACCTGTTTAAAAGACATAGGGACTCCAATGGCAGCATCCATTAAAATAGATGCTGATCCAAATGGTGAACCAGTCAATATCACTGAATATAGAGGTATGATTGGATCCCTACTTTATCTCACAGCCAGCAGACCAGATATTATGTTCGCCACATGTCTCTGTGCCAGATATCAAGCTGATCCTAAAGAGTCACACTTGCTGGCAGTAAAAAGAATATTCAGATACCTAAAAGGTACTGCTAAACGTGGTCTTTGGTATCCCAAAGACCAGGATTTTGAACTAATTGGGTATTCAGATGCTGACTTTGCAGGGTGTAAAATAGACAGGAAAAGTACTACTGGTGGGTGCCAGTTACTGGGTAGTAGGCTAGTCAGCTGGACAAGCAAAAAGCAAAATACTGTGTCCACATCCACTGCTGAAGCAGAATATGTCTCTGCTGGTAGTTGTACTGCTCAAGTACTGTGGATGCAAAGCCAGCTAAAGGACTATGGTGTTCATGTTACAAAAACTCCAATCTACTGTGACAACACCAGTGCAATTGCTATCACCAACAATCCTGTGATGCACTCAAGGACTAAGCACATCGATGTTCGGTATCATTTCATAAGGGATCATGTTCAAAAGGGGGATGTTGAGTTACATTTTATTTCTACAGACCAGCAATTAGCAGACCTATTTACAAAGCCATTAGATGAGAAACGTTTTAACTATCTCATCTCTGAGCTGGGTATGCTTGAGCTTTAAATAAAAGACAACTTTTGTTGGTGTGCTGGCTCTACAACGTGTAGGGCAAACCAGTAAGTCACATTTATTTACTTACTGCCTACATGTCAAACAACCAGCACAGCAAGGTCTTTTATATTTTGGTTACTTAAATGTTTTAAATGAAATAATAAATAGCTCTCCAAATTTAACGATTCCTTAAAACTGGAAACTCATTTACTTCCAATGATTTAAATTAAATTCATGACATATTAAATTATTTTTAATACAAAAAATTATTTTTGAGGTTTTAAATCAATTTGTTTGAAATAAAATCTGATGCATTTAATGCTGTATGGGAGTAATGAGTGTTTAAGCCGTATAAATGTCATGTCAACCGTCTGTCTCCCTTTGAAAACGTGCCAGTCTGTCACATCTGCCCACGCGCCTGCAGATGACAGTAATCTTCTCTCTCCTTCACTTTTTCACCCACTCACAACGGATAAAAGTGTGTTTCATCTTACAAAATAACCTTCGGTTATTCATTTTTCAAAATACACACACTTTTACTCTCAAAATCTTTTCAATCTTCAAATCTTCATCCTACACTCATCAATGGCAGAACAACAACAGCAATCACCACGTGCTGCAAGCCAGCAAGAGGAACAACAGCAACAACAACCTCAATCAATCGAACCACAACAGCAACCACAACCTGCCCCACAACCGGCACCGGCACCGGAGGAACCGGTGGTTCAAGAACACGTCGTTCAAGGACCACTGTTCAATCTCCACCCCAACCTGATTAGGGCTCCCAATGCACCTGATCACTCCCTGATTCGCCTATCTAGAGGCAATGCTGCACATGCCCTCTCTATTCCCAAATCGAAGGTTAACAAAGGGTATGAGGCCCTCATCGAATACATCCGTCAATCACCTCTGGCAAGAGCCATCACCGGTGTACCTTCCCGATTCTATGCTTCCTGTTTGGCACGATTTTGGTATACTGCCACTGTTGCCACCACTCCCGGCAACGTTCCATGTATTCGTGGCATGGTGACTGAAACCCTAAATTGCTCTGTCACCGTCGAAGCTATTAGACGTGCTCTTCAATTGCCCGGTGGACCATTTGTTGCTTCACCTACTAGTGACGAATTAAGAAGGGAGGTGTTGGAGACCATTGGGTTTGCTGGACCAGTGGCACATACACCGTTGAGAAAGCATATGCCACCTCTGTGGTACTACTTCTTTGGGTTGATGACTCAGTGCATGAGTCAAAAGTCAGGAAGCTTTGACCAATGCTCAGATTTTGAGCTCAAGCTTGGTCATGGGTTGTTGTTCAACAGGAACATCGATTACGCCCTTGAAATTTATTTGAGGCTAAGGGAAATGGTGACTGCTAGAGTAAGAACCAACTTGATTCCATTTCCACGATTCTTAAGCCTGGTATTTGAAAGTGAACTGGGTGAAGCTTATCAGCAAATTGCTGATCAATCATTTGAGGTCCCAGTAAAACAAGGGGGTATGCCAAAGGATGTACCTGCTGCTCCATATGCTGAGTTGACACCAGCAATGTACGAGTATCTTGCTGCTCGTCGTGGAGCCACCCAATCGACTGCCTCTGGTTCTGCACCAGCTGAGGGGGAGGGTCCTCAGCGAAAGCCAGCAACGCGAAGGAAGCAGCCAGCTACCTCAACTAGTACAGCCACCGTCTCATATACTGGTAAAGCAGTAGTTGTATTAGAATCTAGTGCTCTCTTATCATAAAGAACAGCCCTAGTCTTATATACTGACTACCCATTTCTAGTGTTGGAATCCGTTGCTCATCTATTTCTTGGTAACAGGCAAACCTAAGCGTGCTAAAGCTGGCTCCAAGCGAACCACAGGGGAGATTGCACCAGTCTCAGCTGCTGCTCCTGCAAAGGATGTAGCTATGGAACCTGGTGCGTTTCTAGACCAAACAGCAGAACAATCTAACTTAATTGAAATATTTTTAACTGCTGACTTGAAAAATGTTGAGGGAGTTAACGGTATAACCCTGGCTCCCAAGCTGACTGGTTTTAAAACTTGTGTCAAGAAGAGTACCAACCCATACTCGTCTAACCAGGCACTTCCACATTTTTCTGAAATGAACTTATTGCAATACTCTCTGCTGACAGTACAACCAGCAGAGAACATAACTGACCCCCAAAGCAGGCTTGAGCTGGGTCTTCATCGTGTTGAACCAGCTCAGGTGACTGCACAGCCAGTATGTTACTCGGATACTGTTAAGAGTCGCACTCCTACATCATTACCAGCCAGATCTCTTACACTATCTGGGTCAACATGTGTTGCCAATGAGTCAGCAGAGTCACCGCTGTACTTACAGACACCTTCTTCTGTCTCATTCGAAGGGCTGACCAAATCAAAAGTCTGTCCCCAGAGACCAAAAACAGATGCAATTGTTGAGTCAAATTTATTTGGTTCTACAGTTGCTAACATAACTTGTTCTATTGTTTCAGTTCTTAGCAGGGTAGATGAACAGGCAGAGGGGGAGCAAAATAAAGATGTTGTTATTCCTACTGGTGATATTGCTGCCTCTGCTACTGGTGTTGGTGCCACTGATTCTGTTACTGGTGGTGCTGATGCTAGTACTGTTGATTCTGCTGCTGCTGGTGTGGAAGATGTTATCATGGAAGAACCTCCTGTTCTTGAGAAGGTTATTGACAATATTGTCAAGGATGTTCTTCTTGATGAACCTGTCACCCAGCCAAGAATGGACCCTGCATTAATGCCTGATGAGCCTGCTGATTCTTCTGATTCTTCTTCTATGGAACGTCAAGTTCTTACAGAATCGGCAGTTCGTCATCCTACTGGTCCGATTTTGGTTGCTACTGAGCCAACCGCTGAGGTTGCTGATGTTAAGGATGCTGGTACCTCTGCTGACACAACGATTGATTCGACTAAGGCTTCTGTTACTGAGGAAACAAAGCCATATGTTGTGCAGGTACCAGATCCAGATGAAGTTGTTCCTAACTTCATTTTCAAGGGAGCTTCGATTTCTCCCAAGATTGCTATGCTGGTCGATCAGCTGACCCTTGATCCCGAATCTGCGATAGTCTCAGCCAGCAGATTACCTCGTGAAGAGATGGTTGAGCTATTATCTCAGCTTGATCGACCAGCTAGAGAAGAAATTTATGAGAGGATAGCCCTGCTGGAGCAAATCAATGAACAGCCTTACTATCATGTTTTTGGTATGGCTCCAGCTGCTTCGCCATTTCCTGGTACATGGAGGCCTCTCAAGTTTGTCATCGATCCTGCTACTGGTAAGTGTGTTATGCAAAATGTCCCTGATTCGCCAGTACCTTCTTCTTCCTCAGCTTCTTCCTCCTCATCTTCTTCTGATGAGGATGCTGATGAAGGTACTGGTAAGGGCGAACCAGTCACTCATGATAACGTGACTGGTTCCAAAGACAAACCAGTGGATCTTACTGATGACAATGCTGATAGTAATGCTGACAAGGATATCAGTGGTTCTAAGCCTTCGGGCGAAGGTAAAAACGATGGTGATCATGATGATGAGTCAGCTCCTGACCTTCCATCTCCACCACCCCACGGTGATACTCCTCTGTTAGCTTGTGCTGACCAACCTTCAACCTCTGCATACTTAAAGTTCAATGCAGATGAGGTTGCTGATATTTCCACCTTTGCTGTCTATAAGACACTGCAAGGGATCACACCAAATTTGGAGGAAACTATCCGCAGAGCTATTGTTGATAGTGTTTCTGCTGCTGTCAGATCTGCTGGAGAGGCTGTTACAACTCCTATTGATCTTAAACTCCAGCAGCTGTGTGCTTTTGCTGATGTGGCAGTCGAAGCTATCACAAAGCACCATGAAGATGAAGAGGAGCTTCAAAGGCGAATCATCTCTCACAATGAATACTGTGAAAATATCACCCGACTCCAAGCTGATTTGGATGCTGCTAACCGCAGAAATACTTTCTTAAATGAGGAGAACAGGGTGTTACACGAGAGATTGGAATCGCAGGAAGCTCAAATGGCTAACATGATTCCTGCTGCTGCCTATGTTCAGATGGTTGAAAACATGCAACGAATGGCTGCTTTGCAAGGTGATGTTCGGGCCATCGTTGAACAAATGGCTATGGGTGTAGCAAGGAATGAAGTTAGATCCTCCAATCTTCTGCTACGACAATTTGGTGTGGATCCTGGTGCCCATCTTACTCCAGAGGTTGCTGAGTGGAACAATTTTGCCTTCTCTGCTCCTCAGTCAGACAGTGATCTTGATGCTACTGTCTCCCCTTCTATTCACCTTACTGCCCGCGCTGATGACAAAAAGGGGGAGAAAAAGTCTCAAAAGAAATCTAAAAAGAGAAAACAGTCTGAGGGGGAGCATGAACATGAAAAGGCTCCTAAACAACCCAGGAGAGATGGAGATGGTGATGGTGATGGTCAAGACACTGGCCCTAAGCCCAGCAACGCTCATACTGAAGCTGGTGGTGCACAGGCAACTGGTCGTACTCAACCCAGTGTGTCTGCCACACCAGTGGATGATATTGGTTCTGGCAGTAAGCCCAGTGATGTTTCTGATATGGCTGTAGCTGAAGCTTTTGTGATGTCTCAATCTATTGAACGTAAAATGAAGAGGAAGTTAGAGAGACATCAAAAGCGACAGCAGGAACTAGATGATGCCTTCAATGCCAAGTTTGAGGCCCTTGCTGATCTTAAACGTCGTAAGATTATGCACAGAAGATGGCTGAGTCCAAAAGCATTGGAAGTCGATGATGACCTGACTGCCTTTGATAAACACAGAAAAGAGGCAAGAAAAAGAAATGCCAAGTTCATGGTCAAATTCGACAAACAGAAGGCAAAGCTGTATGCACAGAGAGCAGAAAGAATCAGGAACATGACTCCTGCTGAGATGAAGGATTACCTTGATTCTACTGCGTCAACTGGTGGAGTTAGAGCTGATATTTTCATGAAATGGGTTGATGCTATGTTAGAACCCAGCTCTACTCCTCAACCAGCATCTGCTGCTCAGCCAGCTACACATCAAACACAGCCAGCAGAAACAATCATCCTTAATGATGATGATGCTATTAGACAGGGGGAGCATCTTGCTATTGTTCCTTACCTGCCTCCTATTCAACCAGTACCAACACAAGAACCATCAGCTGAACCCATGCCTATTGACAAATACAGGGTGAAATCTGCTCCTAGGGACAATCAGCCCCTGAGGAAAGGACCCCTATTCGAGGCAGCTGATGAAGGTACTGATGTGGTTGAGCCAGCTGATACTAATCAGTCAGCTGGCATTGAAGACACAGCAAGGAGTGCTGTGATAGAAGACCCAGCCAGAAGTGTGCTGCTGGGTATTACAAGTGTTGAAGACCCAGCAAAGTCGGTTGAGCTGGGTGCTAAACAAGTAGGTGATGAAACGGTTGATCCTGCTCACTTCACAGTCTGGGGAAGAGACGGCCAAACATTTGTTCTATCTCCTCTTCCTCCCCAGATTCAAGTTTACTTTGACAGAACACAGGATAACCGGGTCAATCAGCATCCAGTTAGTTCATCTGGCAGCTATGAATCATCTATGTATCCTCCATCTTCCCCAAGGGTTCATGACAAACATATCACTTGGGAAGATGACTCAGTAACCCATGGTGAGCCAAACATCAGAAAAATGAATCCAGATGAAAGAGATGCCTACAGACTTCAGATCACTGTTCCAGAGTTGCTTGAACAAAGACAAATTGAACTTAATGAAAGAATTCGTCAAGTCAGGCTGCTGCATCACCCTCTTGATCAGCCACACTATATTGCTGCACTAAACTTTGGCGTTGACATTAGGGTGTACTTGAATAACAGTGGTCTCAGGCTCTCCACTACTGATGAAAGAATTCATTTTGAAGATGCTCTCCAGATGGGTATGGACATAAGGGAGTATTGTGCTGCCCTTAGTACTGAAGAGGGTAGAAAGATGGTTGAAGCAGTAAGATCCCTGAACATTTCATATGATGATTATCTGATGGGTTTAGCTGCTGAAAGGGAAGCCAGAGAAGCTGCTGATGCTGAACTTGCTGAACGTTCAAGGCTTCAGGATATTGAAGACAGATTGGCTGCTGACAGAAAGCAACAGGCTGAGTCCCTCAAACTAGCCAGAGCCATTGTCAAAGAACAGGATAAGGTTTTTGATAAGATAGAAACTGCTAAGGAAGTACCTACCACTGCTCCTGTAGTACCTGATCACAATATTGAGTTTCCTGATACTTACTATAAGAGCAGGTATGGTAATGTGATGAATAGAAGATCTAATCCCTGCAGAATTATCAAGGTAAACAGGGGGACAAAAAGGGCTTTTAATGTTGTCAGGGAGAACAATGTTCAAGAAAGGATTAGTTTTGATGACTTGAGAACTCTTGGATTCAGTGAATGGATAGAAATCTTGGAGTATTTCATTGGTAAAGGTGAGAGTGCTATCAAGAGTGCTCTTAAGACTGAACTCCAACAGCTGTTCAAGAAGGCAACTAAGTTTGGGAATGCACCAGTAGTTGATGTTGATGAATTTCTTGCTCAAAAGCCTAAAAGGAAGCAACCTACTGGTGAAGGACCAACTGGGAGTAGCCGAATTGTTCTACCTCCTTCCATCCCTGTTTTTGACCCTGCTGAATTACCTCTCCTGTTCCCTGAAGCCTGGAAGATTAAACAAGAGGAGCTATCTGATGAAGAAAGAGAAAGAGAAAGGGATAAAGATAGATAGTCTCCTATGTGCTCAACTTGTATCTTTGTAATTTACCTTTTATTTTTGAATTATCTTGTAATTATTGTATATATCTGTTGTAATGTAAGTAAAGTGAGTTATTCTTCAAAATCATATCAAATTATAAGATATAGATAACTCATCAAAAGATCCCAAAACAAACTTAAAGGGACGAATTTACTGTCTACTCTCTCTAGGTCCCTAAGTGCTGGCTTTAGTGTTTTCTCTTCAAGTCATAGGTTTTGTCATCATCAAATAGGGGGAGATTGTTGAGTCCCCAAAATAATTAAGGATTTAATTATGACAAAACAATATTTATTTGCACTAAAGTGTTATGTGCAGCCAGCACACGTTTGTTTATGTATAGTCAGCTAATATAGCTGTGTCGAGTGTTTAGTATGCTGCCTAGTCTATCAGCACAAGGTAGATATGTATTCTTCGAATCAGCACAGGATGTGCACCCAGCAAATCAAGAATATCAAGTGACTCAGCATATGAAGGACCAGTAAGTCTGGATATTAGCATACAACACAAGACAGCCATGCTCCATTACAAGCATGGTAGTTTCCCAGAGTGGTCTACATCAACGCACTATTCAACAGAAGTCGAAGACAAAGTTGAACAGAAAAGGACAGGAGTCAGCGGCTGACAAGTGACCTTACAAGACCACGTGGGAATGCAGAAGTGGAACGCATGTGCAGACATGTGTTATACTTTAATCATACCTAGGGAACACAACATTCCATTTGTTTAAATCAAATGGTAGTGCCAAACCGAATGGGTGTGTTCCAGCAAATAGCTACCTAAGAGGAAAGAAGGAAAGCACGCCTTCTGACACAATTGTCCCCACAAGTACAAAGCATCCAATGTACTAGTGGACAATAGACTAATTACACAGTTAATAGAACTACTATATATATTGTAGTATCCACTATTGTAAAAAGTAGTGGTGTGGGTTTATCTGTTAGAGTCAAAACCGTGTAATAGCTTTAGTTTATCTCTTAGCTATAATCTAGGTAATCTGTATCAACCAACTATCATTTCCGCCAAGGATAGTTGTGATTCTTTCTGATTTAATCAATAAAGAATAACAGTTGAAAATTACCTGTGACTCTATCTTATTTACTACAGAATACTAAACGTGATTAACTGACTAGTTAATTAAGAAAAGAATTGTATTCACCCCCCCTCTACAATACTCCTGTTGTTATTAAGGGACCAACATATTTGATTCGGGTGCGGATAGAAGCTATATGAGTAGAGATTTTTGTGCTAAATTAAGTTGTCCATTGACGCCTTTGGATAGTAAATTTTTACTCGAATTAGCAAATGGTAAATTAATTTCAGCAGATAATATATGTCGGAATCGAGAAATTAAACTGGTTAGCGAAACATTTAAGATTGATTTGATACCAGTAGAGTTAGGGATTTTTGATGTGATAATCGGTATGGACTGGTTGAAAGAAGTGAAAGCAGAGATCGTTTGTTACAAAAATGCAATTCGCATTATACGAGAAAAAGGAAAACCCTTAATGGTGTACGGAGAAAAGGGCAACACGAAGCTACATCTTATTAGTAATTTGAAGGCACAAAAACTAATAAGAAAAGGTTGCTATGCTGTTCTAGCACACGTCGAGAAAGTACAAACTGAAGAAAAGAGCATCAATGATGTTCCCATTGCAAAAGAATTTCCCGATGTATTTCCGAAAGAATTACCGGGATTACCCCCACATCGATCCGTTGAATTTCAAATAGATCTTGTACCAGGAGCTGCACCAATAACTCGTGCTCCTTACAGACTCGCACCCAGCGAGATGAAAGAACTGCAAAGCCAATTACAAGAACTTTTAGAGCGTGGTTTCATTCGACCAAGCACATCACCGTGGGGAGCTCCTGTTTTGTTTGTCAAGAAGAAAGATGGTACATTCAGGTTGTGTATCGACTACCGAGAGTTGAACAAACTTACCATCAAGAACCGCTACCCACTACCAAGAATCGACGACTTATTTGATCAACTACAAGGCTCGTCTGTTTATTCAAAGATTGACTTACGTTCCGGGTATCATCAAATGCGGGTGAAAGAAGATGATATTCCAAAGACTGCTTTCAGAACACGTTACGGTCATTACGAGTTTATGGTCATGCCGTTTGGTTTAACTAATGCACCAGCTGTGTTCATGGACCTTATGAACCGAGTGTGTGGACCATACCTTGACAAGTTTGTCATTGTTTTCATTGATGACATACTTATTTACTCAAAGAATGACCACGAACACGGTGAACATTTGAGAAAGGTGTTAGAAGTATTGAGGAAGGAAGAATTGTACGCTAAGTTTTCAAAGTGTGCATTTTGGTTGGAAGAAGTTCAATTCCTCGGTCACATAGTGAACAAAGAAGGTATTAAGGTGGATCCGGCAAAGATAGAAACTGTTGAAAAGTGGGAAACCCCGA
This sequence comes from Rutidosis leptorrhynchoides, assembly GCF_046630445.1. Lineage (NCBI taxonomy): Eukaryota > Viridiplantae > Streptophyta > Magnoliopsida > Asterales > Asteraceae > Rutidosis > Rutidosis leptorrhynchoides. Next base: position 154,371,265 of record NC_092333.1, read on the forward strand.
AAACTCCGAAACACATACGCCAGTTTTTAGGACTAGCTGGTTACTACAGAAGGTTCATCCAAGACTTTTCCAGAATAGAAAAACCCTTGACTGCATTAACGCATAAAGGGAAGAAATTTGAATGGAATGATGAACAAGAGAAAGCATTTCAGTTATTGAAGAAAAAGCTAACTACGGCACCTATATTGTCATTGCCTGAAGGGAATGATGATTTTGTGATTTATTGTGTAACGACCCTGGTTTTTCCAACGTTATTTATTAATTATTATTATTAATACGCTTGATTAAACGAATGTATGTTACTACATTTACATGTTGCTTTGATTGCCCGTACTTGAACTTTAAATGCCCGAAACGTCTTTGTGACACCCGGAACTTGCATGAATAATATTTTCAAGTATTATTTACATTCATGATTAATTTTATTAATCATTTTAATTAACTAAGGTAATTAGTTGGGTACTTGGGCTTTAATTGGATTTAATTGTTAAACTACTTGCACTTGGGCTTTATTAGTATAATGGACTCATGAATAAGACTCACAAGCCCACCCTACATCTTAAATGGGTTTATTAGCCCATGTCTTTCAAAGTGTAAGTAATACTTAGAACATTAACTAGCTAGTTTGACCATTTAGAATCTTGTTACTTGTTATCCCCATGAACAACCAACTATTAACCAACTTTAATCAACCTTTACAAGCTTTTAACCAACAAACCATGCACCCTTCCCCTAGGGACTGCAGGCCGTCGGTTTGGGGGCTTCAAAGGAGTCCACACTTCATTATTTTGCATTACTAGTTCACTTGTAATCTCTCACTCAAACACACACACAAAACTTGCTTCATTTTCTCTCAAATTCTCTCTAAACCTTGTAAGTAACTTGAGTTCTTCTTCTTCTTTTTCTCTTGATAAAAACCGAACCCAAAAGGGCCTTTAATCATCATCAATCTTTGTTGTTAAAGCTTTTGCTACTTGTTCTTGTTTAAAGTTAATTACTTGTAAGTTACTAAGTTGTTTACTTACTTACTTTCATGTTTCAAGAAGCAAACTTAATAGTTTGATTTCTTCATCTTTTTCTTGTTACAACAAGAACATTCAAGAACATAATCTATCTAGTTATGTTCTACATATTTTGTTTCAAAAGATTAAAGTTCATGGTTGTATAAACTCATTACTTGTAGTTCTTGAAGTAACTTTAAAGTTACTTCACTTAAAGATCAACTTGGGTTGAATCTTTAAAAGTATGAACAACTATGAATCATTTTCTTGTTTAATTAGTTTTCTACCTTATTTGTTTCATAGATTATGAGTTCTTTGTTGTTAAAATCATACTTGCAAGTCATGGAAGTAAACTTAAGGTTTACTTTACTTAAAGATCAACTTTGGTTGAATCTTTAAAGTATGAACAACACTTGAACTAGCTACTTGTTTAATTAACTTGTTTCTTTACTTTATGCACTTAAATTACTTGTTTGTTGGTTTGTTGGTCAAGAACTACAAGTTAGACTTGATCTCATAATCTTCTTGAACTTAAAAGTTAATTTATAAGTTTCAAGAACATGGAAGTGTAACTTACTAGTTACAACTTCAAATACCTTTGAAAGATCTAAGTTATCTAGCTTATAGTCTTCTAAATTTGTCATAAACAAAAGCTATAAAGCTTATATACACTTTACTAGTTGTTGATTTAAGTTTATAACTTGTTTTTACTTCTAAAGTTCATGTAAGTGTTGAAACTAAGCCTTGATGTAACCGTGGTTCATCAAAACACTTACAACACTTGCACTTGAGTTATGATGGACAAACCTTGGTCAAGATGATGTTAACACATCAACGAGTTGTACACTTGAAGCTATACGCATCAAGGATGAGAACCGTGATGAACATCAAGCACCGAGACAACCGGAACTCTCCAAAACCCACTGTTTCTGTCCAACAGGGTGTGTTCAGCTGTTTCTGGACCAGACCAGTAGGTCTGGGCTGATCCCATCTTGATTTTTGGATAGAACTTTTCTATTAGATAATTTTTCATTTAGGACTCGTCTTCATCCGAGTTACGGTTTAGGATTTATGGCCCTCCGATCGTCACTATGTCCGTTTAACGTTGTGCAGAAATTTCAGACCTACTCGCACTTATACCGTTTCCACAGTCAAACGAAGACGAGTTAGCTTCTGTAAATTTAACCACACTTAAAGGACTCATATACGGAGCCATAGCCACTGGCATCACCTCTGTTCGGTTTGTGTAGAGGCCGTGGTGACTGACCGAAGTCAGCCTTTGTTTTAAACAACTTTCTTAAACGAGTCTTACTTGTTACCTTTTGTTTAATGATGATTGATGATGACCCTTATGACCTTAATTACATACTTGTAAACCTTTTGAGACGACTTATTGACTTAGTGCTATTTGACTTAGGTTGAGGACGTTTGGACCGTTACTTGCACACCACTTTCCGACTACTACCTTACCGTTACTACTAATCATTGTGAGTTATAGCATTCCCTTTTTACTTTAACTTATTTTGGGAACTGAGAATACATGCGGATTTTATGTTTTACATACTAGGCACGAGTACTTAAACTTTATATATGTGTGGGTTATATAACGGCAGAAACATTCCCTTTAGCTCGGTAACGTTTAATCATTGGTTTTTGAACAGTGAACGCGAATCTTAGATATGGATCCATAGGGTTTGACATCCCCACTCGGGCTAGTCGCGCTAGCATTTAATGAGTGTTTAATACTTCGAGGTTATACGCACTTGCCAAGTGCACTTTAAGGGGGTACATTAAACGTTAAGTTAGTTACCGGGTGCCCACGGTTAAGCATATACTTTTACATACTTTTGAAACGCTCGTTGTAGCACTGAAATCTCGTGGCCTACTTACATTACTGTTATACTTAACCTATAGCTCACCAACCTTTGTGTTGACCTTTTTAAGCATGTATTTTCTCAGGTGCTTGAAGTCGCTTCCGCTATCATACTTGTTGTGCTGTAGAACCCGCTGCCTAGAGTTGTTATCGCATGACTACTTATCTTGCATTCAAACTTTTTACTTATGAACTTATGTTATGTAACGACCATTATGGTCACGTACACTTATTTAATGCTTCTACTTAGTGAAGCATACTTTTGATTTGTAAAACAATTGACGTATGTTATGACGTCACTTTTATTAATGAATGCAAACTCTGTTTTGAAAACGCATATAGTACTTAACCTTGTAATGATCCTGTTGATGATGGTCCGTACATGATGATTTAGTACGGGGCGTCACATATTGTGACGCATCAAAGCAAGGTCTCGGTTGTGTATTAATGCAACGAACGAAGGTGATTGCTTATGCGTCTAGACAATTGAAGATTCACGAACAAAATTATACGACGCATGATTTGGAATTAGGCACGGTTGTTTTTGCATTAAAGACTTGGAGGCACTACTTATATGGGGTCAAAAGTATTATATATACCGACCACAAAAGTCTTCAACACATATTTAATCAGAAACAACTGAATATGAGGCAGCGTAGGTGGATTGAATTATTGAATGATTACGACTTTGAGATTCGTTACCACCCGGGGAAGGCAAATGTGGTAGCCGATGCCTTGAGCAGGAAGGACAGAGAACCCATTCGAGTAAAATCTATGAATATAATGATTCATAATAACCTTACTACTCAAATAAAGGAGGCGCAACAAGGAGTTTTAAAAGAGGGAAATTTAAAGGATGAAATACCCAAAGGATCGGAGAAGCATCTTAATATTCGAGAAGACGGAACCCGGTATAGGGCTGAAAGGATTTGGGTACCAAAATTTGGAGATATGAGAGAAATGGTACTTAGAGAAGCTCATAAAACCAGATACTCAATACATCCTGGAACGGGGAAGATGTACAAGGATCTCAAGAAACATTTTTGGTGGCCGGGTATGAAAGCCGATGTTGCTAAATACGTAGGAGAATGTTTGACGTGTTCTAAGGTCAAAGCTGAGCATCAGAAACCATCAGGTCTACTTCAACAACCCGAAATCCCGGAATGGAAATGGGAAAACATTACCATGGATTTCATCACTAAATTGCCAAGGACTGCAAGTGGTTTTGATACTATTTGGGTAATAGTTGATCGTCTCACCAAATCAGCACACTTCCTGCCAATAAGAGAAGATGACAAGATGGAGAAGTTAGCACGACTGTATTTGAAGGAAGTCGTCTCCAGACATGGAATACCAATCTCTATTATCTCTGATAGGGATGGCAGATTTATTTCAAGATTCTGGCAGACATTACAGCAAGCATTAGGAACTCGTCTAGATATGAGTACTGCCTATCATCCACAAACTGATGGGCAGAGTGAAAGGATGATACAAACGCTTGAAGACATGCTACGAGCATGTGTTATTGATTTCGGAAACAGTTGGGATCAACATCTACCGTTAGCAGAATTTTCCTACAACAACAGCTACCATTCAAGCATTGAGATGGCGCCGTTTGAAGCAATTTATGATAGAAAGTGCAGGTCTCCGATTTGTTGGAGTGAAGTGGGGGATAGACAGATTACGGGTCCGGAGATTATACAAGAAACTACCGAGAAGATCATCCAAATTCAACAACGGTTGAAAACTGCCCAAAGTCGACAAAAGAGCTACGCTGACATTAAAAGAAAAGATATAGAATTTGAAATTGGAGAGATGGTCATGCTTAAAGTTGCACCTTGGAAAGGCGTTGTTCGATTTGGTAAACGAGGGAAATTAAATCCAAGGTATATTGGACCATTCAAGATTATTGATCGTGTCGGACCAGTAGCTTACCGACTTGAGTTACCTCAACAACTCGCGACTGTACATAACACTTTCCACGTCTCGAATTTGAAGAAATGTTTTGCTAAAGAAGATCTCACTATTCCGTTAGATGAAATCCAAATCAACGAAAAACTTCAATTCATCGAAGAACCCGTCGAAATAATGGATCGTGAGGTTAAAAGACTTAAGCAAAACAAGATACCAATTGTTAAGGTTCGATGGAATGATCGTAGAGGACCCGAGTTCACCTGGGAGCATGAAGATCAGATGAAGAAGAAATACCCGCATCTATTTCCAGAAGATTCGTCAACACCTTCAACAGCTTAAAATTTCGGGACGAAATTTATTTAACGGGTAGGTACTGTAGTGACCCGAACTTTTCCATGTTTATATATATTAATTGAGATTGATATTTACATGATTAAATGTTTCCAACATGTTAAGCAATCAAACTTGTTAAGACTTGATTAATTGAAATAGGTTTCATATAGACAATTGACCACCCAAGTTGACCGGTGATTCACGAACGTTAAAACTTGTAAAAACTATATGATGACATATATATGGTTATATATATAGTTAACATTATATTATGATAAGTAAACATATCATTAAGTATATTAACAATGAACTACATATGTAAAAACAAGACTACTAACTTCATGATATTGAAACGAGACATATATGTAACGATTATCGTTGTAACGACATTTAATGTATATATATCATATTAAGAGATATTCGTACATCATAATATCATGATAATATAATAATTTAAAATCTCTTTTGATATTATAAACATTGGGTTAACAACATTTAACAAGATCGTTAACCTAAAGGTTTCAGAACAACATTTACATGTAACGACTAACGATGACTTAACGACTCAGTTAAAATGTATATACATGTAGTGTTTTAATATGTATTTATACACTTTTGAAAGACTTCAATACACTTATCAAAATACTTCTACTTAACAAAAATGCTTACAATTACATCCTCGTTCAGTTTCATCAACAATTCTACTCGTATGCACCCGTATTCGTACTCGTACAATACACAGCTTTTAGATGTATGTACTATTGGTATATACACTCCAATGATCAGCTCTTAGCAGCCCATGTGAGTCACCTAACACATGTGGGAACCATCATTTGGCAACTAGCATGAAATATCTCATAAAATTACAAAAATATGAGTAATCATTCATGACTTATTTACATGAAAACAAAATTACATATCCTTTATATCTAATCCATACACCAACGACCAAAAACACCTACAAACACTTTCATTCTTCAATTTTCTTCATCTAATTGATCTCTCTCAAGTTCTATCTTCAAGTTCTAAGTGTTGTTCATAAATTCTAAAAGTTCTAGTTTCATAAAATCAAGAATACTTTCAAGTTTGCTAGCTCACTTCCAATCTTGTAAGGTGATCATCCAACCTCAAGAAATCTTTGTTTCTTACAGTAGGTTATCATTCTAATACAAGGTAATAATCATATTCAAACTTTGGTTCAATTTCTATAACTATAACAATCTTATTTCAAGTGATGATCTTACTTGAACTTGTTTTCGTGTCATGATTCTGCTTCAAGAACTTCGAGCCATCCAAGGATCCATTGAAGCTAGATCCATTTTTCTCTCTTCCATTAGGTTTATCCAAGGAAATTAAGGTAGTAATGATGTTCATAACATCATTCGATTCATACGTATAAAGCTATTTTATTCGAAGGTTTAAACTTGTAATCACTAGAACATAGTTTAGTTAATTCTAAACTTGTTCGCAAACAAAAGTTAATCCTTCTAACTTGACTTTAAAATCAACTAAACACATGTTCTATATCTATATGATATGCTAACTTAATGATTTAAAACCTGGAAACACGAAAAACACCGTAAAACCGGATTTACGCCGTCGTAGTAACACCGCGGGCTGTTTTGGGTTAGTTAATTAAAAACTATGATAAACTTTGATTTAAAAGTTGTTATTCTAAGAAAATGATTTTTATTATAAACATGAAACTATATCCAAAAATTATGGTTAAACTCAAAGTGGAAGTATGTTTTCTAAAATGGTCATCTAGACGTCGTTCTTTCGACTGAAATGACTACCTTTACAAAAACGACTTGTAACTTATTTTTCCGACTATAAACCTATACTTTTTCTGTTTAGATTCATAAAATATAGTTCAATATGAAACCATAGCAATTTGATTCACTCAAAACGGATTTAAAATGAAGAAGTTATGGGTAAAACAAGATTGGATAATTTTTCTCATTTTAGCTACGTGAAAATTGGTAACAAATCTATTCCAACCATAACTTAATAAACTTGTATTGTATATTATGTAATCTTGAGATACCATAGACACGTATACAATGTTTCGACCTATCATTTCGACACATCTATATATATTTCGGAACAACCATAGACACTCTATATGTGAATGTTGGAGTTAGCTATACAGGGTTGAGGTTGATTCAAAAATATATATAGTTTGAGTTGTGATCAATAATGAGATACGTATACACTGGGTCGTGGATTGATTCAAGATAATATTTATCGATTTATTTCTGTACATCTAACTGTGGACAACTAGTTGTAGGTTACTAACGAGGACAGCTGACTTAATAAACTTAAAACATCAAAATATATTAAAAGTGTTGTAAATATATTTTGAACATACTTTGATATATATGTATATATTGTTATAGGTTCGTGAATCAACCAGCGGCCAAGTCTTACTTCCCGACGAAGTAAAAATCTGTGAAAGTGAGTTATAGTCCCACTTTTAAAATCTAATATTTTTGGGATGAGAATACATGCAGGTTTTATAAATGATTTACAAAATAGACACAAGTACGTGAAACTACATTCTATGGTTGAATTATCGAAATCGAATATGCCCCTTCTTATTAAGTCTGGTAATCTAAGAATTAGGGAACAGACACCCTAATTGACGCGAATCCTAAAGATAGATCTATTGGGCCTAACAAACCCCATCCAAAGTACCGGATGCTTTAGTACTTCGAAATTTATATCATATCCGAAGGGTGTCCCGGAATGATGGGGATATTCTTATATATATGCATCTTGTTAATGTCGATTACCAGGTTTTCACCATATGAATGATTTTTATCTCTATGTATGGGATGTGTATTGAAATATGAAATCTTGTGGTCTATTATTATGATTTGATATATATAGGTTAAACCTATAACTCACCAACATTTTTGTTGACGTTTTAAGCATGTTTATTCTCAGGTGATTATTAAGAGCTTCCGCTGTCGCATACTTAAATAAGGACGAGATTTGGAGTCCATGCTTGTATGATATTGTGTAAAAACTGCATTCAAGAAACTTATTTTGTTGTAACATATTTGTATTGTAAACCATTATGTAATGGTCGTGTGTAAACATGATAATTTAGATTATCATTATTTGATAATCTACGTAAAGCTTTTTAAACCTTTATTGATGAAATAAAGGTTATGGTTTGTTTTAAAATGAATGCAGTCTTTGAAAAACGTCTCATATAGAGGTCAAAACCTCGCAACGAAATCAATAAATATGGAACGTTTTTAATCAATAAGAACGGGACATTTCATCTACGCACATCAAGTATTTTTGGCGCCGCTGCTGGGGACCAATTCTGCTTAAACGCCGGAAGCGCAACGCTAATATAAAAAAAAATTATTTTTAGTTTACTTTTAAAAAAAATACGCTTTTGTAAAAATACGTTTTAAATATACGAAAATATAAAAAGAAAAACAAAATTTATATATTTTTAAGAGTTTGTTAAATATTTAAGTTTTATAAAGTTTCTTTATTTTTATTTTTAGTTTGTAAAAATATAAATTTTATTTAAATATTTTGTATTTATATAAAACAGAAAATTTAAAACAGAAAAAAAATTAAAAACTCTCACGGCCTGGTACTGTAGCAGCCCAGACCGTGGCTGATGTCGTGCGAGGTGTACGAAATAGTATTAATTTAAATAAGAAATACGAAGAAATATTACACAAGTTTTAATTATTTATTTACAAATGGGATATACCTAAACCTTGCTACAACACTATAGGCAGTGTACCTAATCGTAGAGTAGTATAGTTTTTAGTAAGTCCGGTTCGTTCCACAGGGAGCGGGCTTATTGCACACTATATTTTTAAACAACTATATTTGTACAAAATATATATAATTATATATAATAATATATAAAAGGGGGTTTACCGTTTAATGACCGGTTTATCGATTTATATTTTAAACGAAGCGTATAGTAAATGACGATATTTAAATAACAATATAAAATAAATAACAATAATTAAAATGACAATAAATAAAAGTACGAGGAAAAATGAAATAAAATATATTATGCTTATTTAAACTTCCGTAATCATGATGTTTGACGTGTTGATTTTAGTTTTATGCCCATGGGTTAATTGTCCTTTGTCCTGGATTATTTAATATGTCCGTCTGGTTTTTGTCCATAACAGTCCATTGGTCATAAATTTAAAGTGCGAGTGTCCTCGTCAATTTATTCTTATACCCGAAGTCAAATATTCCAACTAATTGGGGACTTAAACTGTAACAAGGTTTTAATACTTTGTTTAATAATTACACCAGGATATCGACTGCGTGTAACCCAAGGTTTTAATACTTTGTTATCAATTATGCCAAGTGTCCTTGTACATAATTTCACCCATGTTTTAATAATTCCATAGACTATTAATCCATTCCCGTGTCCGGTTAAATGAACGATTATTCGTACATATAAATACCCCGCCCATCGTTTCCTATCGAGTGTATATGGTTATTTATAGGTACATCCAATTGTAAATCTGTATATTAAAATTAACAAACTATCATTTAGTTAAACAAATATAAAGCCCATTAATAGCCCATAGTCTAATTTCCACAAGTGTCGTTCTTTTGTCCAAACCCCAATTATGGTACAAAGCCCAATTACCCAATTTTAATATTTTTAGCCCAACATCATGATTACTTCGTCTTAAATAAGCATAATAATAACTTAAGTACGAGACATTAATTTAAAAAGGAGAACATAGCTTACATTGATTATTTATCGCGTAGTGTTACACGGACAGAGCTCCGACTTTAAAACCCGTAAAATAACCTTTACATAACCCGAACTAATCTAATATAACACTAATCTATATTATATATATATATATATATATATATATATATATATATATATATATATATATATATATATATATATATATATATATATATATTATATTTATTTATATTATACTAGGGAGTATTATTATTATTATGTTATTTTTACTCGCAGAATTCATGACCTTTTATAGGAGTTTTGATTTCTGACAGCTCCGCGAGTCGTGGAGTTTTTAGCCTTCAAACTCCGCGAGTCGTGGAGTTTGAAAATCCAGCTCAGGATCATTTGTCTCATAGCTTGTCGACATAATTTTTAAATATATATAATATATAAATAATTTATATAATTATTTAAATATTATATTATATTCTTGTGCATAGTTGACTTGTAATTTTTGGTCCGTTGCATCGGGCGTTGATAGTTGGCTCATGTCCCGGTTCCGGATTTTCGAACGTCCTTGCGTACAATTTAATATCTTGTACTTTGCGTTTTGTAACTTGTACTCTTGTCATTTTTAGACGTTTTTCATCAATAAATTGAACCTTTTGAATTGTATCTTGAACATTTGAGCTTTTTGGACGTTTGTGTCTTCAAATCTTCGTTTTCGCCTTTTGTCTTCGCACTTATTTATTTAAACAATTACAATGAAAATATAATACAATTACATATGAAAACCTATTATTTAGGAGGGATATTGCTATGAAATATATGTTCCTTTTTAGCCTTATCAGTGGCCCAAAATCCAATCTCATGCGATCGCATGAGCCCGAAGGCATAACTTCATGCGATCGCATGAAGGCACCTGACACGCCACAGTAAAACCCTAAACAGCATTAAATACGGAGTAATTATTATTATTATTTAATTAAACGCTAATTAGGGTATTATTATTATAATATTTAGTTTTAATTTTATTATTTTGTATTATTTAGTTTTAATTAGTTTAATTAATTTATATAAAATTAATAGTTTTATTAAATAAATAATATAAAAATAATATTTTTATAAAAATTGTACTTTTTACAACTTTTAGTTTATTTTTATATTTTGTCTCTTTTTATTTGTTTTTAGCGTAATATTTGTATTTTTCGCTCGTTTTTAGTTTTAAATATAGTTTTAGCCATAATTATTTTTATTTCTAGATTTTTAGGCTTTGCCGTAAAATCCCTTAAGTGCTTTTTCTTTAGACTAAGATCTAGGTGCTTTAGAATTTTGCGACGCCGTTTTTAGTTTTTAGTTCCTTTTTAAGTTATTGCCATTTAGGATATAGTTTTACTTGTAAGCTTTAATATTTTTAGACGCAACTTTTAATTCTTAGTTTTTAGTTCCTTTTTAAGTTTCAACGCGCTACTTTCTTATTTTTATTTTTCGACGCCTATTATTTTTCGCCTTTTTATTTTTCGGCCTTTTTCGACGCGCTCTTTTTCTTTCTTATTTCTCGCCAATCTAGTTTTTAGGACATAGATTTTTATTCTATTTCTTCTCTAAAATTTCTTTAAATTACGAAAATTTATTTTATGTGGTTAAATTGATAGACATCAAACTTTTCTGGTTCGTAGTAATAGTTGGATTTGTACGTGGACAGGGTTATTGGAGCCAAACAGTACTCAATTATATTGAAACCAAACTAATCCTGCCCCTCTGCTGCATCTTTTGGCTATTCGAAATGTGTGCAAAATCAGAAAAGTCTATTATTTTGATAACTTATATAATTTTTCTTTCTTTTTAAAAACTAATAAGATATTCAGCGAATGCACCGAGCAAAACGTTCACCGCCTTTTGTACGTTCACCACCTGTAACTCGATCAAGACATCTAGCAAATATTGTCGCCGTTGATTTTTCTTTAGAATCGTCATCCAGTCGACCAAGTACTCCAATTCAAATTTCTGATAATCCATTTTTTGAACCCGACCTCACAATTGAGAATCCGGAGAATATTCATGGACAATTCATAGATCCTGAACCATTAATCTTTTCTCCGGAACCACCAATCATTCAAACAGAGATTGTTGAGGAACCAACCATTAAATCAGAATCCTCTAGTGATTCAGATTCAACAAATTCAATTATGGAGAATCTGAAACCTCTAAGTATGGAAGACCGAATGAGAGCTAAACGCACTGGCCAAGGTCACACAATTACTCAACCAGACATTAATGCGCCAGATTATGAAATCAAAGGACAAATCCTACACATGGTGACTAATCAATACCAATTTAGTGGTGCGCCGAAGGAAGATCCAAATGAACATCTTCGTACCTTTAATAGGATCTGCAGTCTATTTAAAATAAGAGAAGTTGAGGATGAACAGATATGTCTCATGTTATTTCCCTGGACTTTAAAGGGAGAAGCCAAAGATTGGTTGGAATCATTACCTGAAGGGGCGATTGATACATGGGACGTTTTAGTTGAAAAATTTCTTAAACAATTCTTTCCGGCATCTAAAGCCGTAAGACTTCAAGGAGAAATTGTTACGTTCACACAGAAACCAAATGAAACTCTATATGAGGCATGGACCAGATTTGGAAAGTTATTGAGAGGATGTCCGCAACATGGTTTAGACACTTGTCAAATAGTACAAATATTCTACCAAGGATGCGACATCACTACAAGGAAAGACATAGACATAGCAGCTGGTGGTTCCATTATGAAGAAAACAGAAACTGATGCTTACAAAATTATTGATAACACTGCTTTCCACTCACATGAGTGGCACCAAGAAAAAGATATCGTTAGATCATCTAAAGCAGCTAGAGCCGATTCTAGCCATGACTTAGATTCCAATTCTGCAAAGATATATGCTGTCGAGAGACGAATGGAAAAGATGACTAAGGATATACACTCAATACGAATTAGTTGTGAGCAGTGTGGAGGACCACATTTGACAAAAGATTGTCTCAGTATTGAACTAACAATGGAACAAAGAGAGAATGTTTCATACATAAACCAAAGGCCTGGAAATAATTATCAGAATAATTATCAATCGCCAAGACCAATTTACAATCAAAACCAGAATTATAATCGAAATGTTCCATACAACAACCAACAAGGTCCTAGTAATCAACAAGTATCCAATAATACTTACAATCAGCAAAGACCTAATTTTCAAAACAAACCACCACAAACCGATGATAAAAAGCCGAATTTAGAAGATATGATGACGAAGCTAGTTGAATCTCAAACACAGTTTTTCACATCTCAGAAACAAACCAATGAACAAAATGCTCAAGCATTTAGAAATCAACAAGCTTCTATTCAAAATTTGGAACAAGAATTAAGTAACCTAGCAAGGTTGATAGGTGAAAGAAAACCGAGAAGTCTACCTAGTGATACAAATGCTAACCCCCGGAATGAAACAGCTAAAGCCATTATCACAAGAAGTGGTATTACACTTAAACCACCTGAAATATCTGTAATTTCTGAAGAAGCTATTCCTACTCAACAAGAACCACAATCTGATCAAGATAAGGAAAAAGAACCAATAGTTGAAAAGGTTAATGAAGATAACACAGTTAAAGCTAAACCTTATGTTAAACCATACCAACCACCACTTCCTTACCCGAGTAAAATGAAAAAAGAGAGACTTGAAGCCGAGCAATCCAAATTCTTGGATGTGTTTAAACAGATAAATGTAAATCTTCCTTTCATTGATGTAATTTCAGGAATGCCTAGATATGCTAAATTTTTGAAAGATCTAATCTCAAATAGAAAGAAAATGGAAGAACTCTCGGCCGTTACTATAAATGCTAATTGTTCAGCAGTGCTGTTGAATAAGATACCAGAAAAATTATCAGATCCAGGAAGTTTCACAATTTCATGATTTCTGGGTAGTCTTAGTTCCATAGAAGCATTGGCAGATTTAGGTGCTAGTATAAATCTAATGCCGTATTCACTATACGCTAAACTAGACCTTGGAGAATTGAAACCAACAAGAATAAGCATACAACTAGCCGATCGATCAATAAAATATCCTAGAGGGATAATGGAGAACATGCTAGTTAAAGTTGGTACTTTAGTATTTCCAGTAGATTTTGTTGTTCTGGACATGGAAGAAGATTCTCAAGTTCCTCTCATATTAAGAAGACCATTCTTAAACACGGCTAAAGCAATGATAGACGTGTTCGGTAAGAAACTGACCCTAAGTATAGAGGACGAGAGTGTTACCTTTTTAGTTGATAGAGCAATGCAATAACTGCAATCTGCAGATGATACATGCTATTATATTCAAACTATAGAATCACATGCAGAATTGTTAGAAGAATTTCCAGAATTACAAGGAACAGGAGAATGTTCTTTAGGAGAAGGTACTGAACCAATTGATGAAACTGAAATGTTAGCTACACTTATGGCTAATGGATACAAACCAACAACAGAAGAAATTCAAATGCTAAAAGAAGAAGACAGATATCGATATAAATCATCGATAGAAGAACCACCGACATTAGAGTTAAAGCCACTTCCAAACCATTTGGAATACACTTATTTACATGGTGAATCTGAATTACCTGTAATAATATCGTCTTCTCTTACTGAAAATGAAAAATCTCGACTCATTTCTGTGCTAAAAGCTCATAAACCAGCCATTGCATGGAAAATTCATGATATTAAAGGAATAAGTCCTTCGTATTGCACACATAAAATCCTTATGGAAGAAGGTCATAAAACGTATGTGCAACGCCAACGAAGACTAAATCCTAATATGCAAGATGTTGTTAAGAAAGAAATTATTAAACTGCTTGATGCAGGTTTAATTTATCCAATTTCTGATAGTCCATGGGTAAGCCCAGTTCAATGCGTGCCTAAGAAGGGTGGCATGACTGTCATCACAAATGAGAAAAATGAGCTTATTCCTACTAGGACTGTAACAGGATGGCGTGTTTGTATTGATTATAGAAAATTAAATGACGCCACCATAAAAGATCACTTTCCCTTACCTTTTATTGATCAAATGTTGGAAAGATTAGCCGGAAATAGTTACTATTGTTTTCTTGATGGTTTTTTCGGATATTTTCAAATTCTAATAGCACCCGAGGATCAAGAGAAAACCACATTCACGTGCCCTTATGGTACTTTTGCTTACAAACGAATGCCTTTTGGACTTTGCAACGCCCCTGCAACCTTTCAAAGGTGCATGATGGCGATTTTTCACGACATGATAGAAGAATGCATGGAAGTTTTCATGGATGACTTTTCAGTCTTCGGTGATACATTTGAATCATGTCTAGTTAATCTTGAACGAATGCTTATTAGATGTGAACAATCAAATCTAGTTCTTAATTGGGAAAAATGTCATTTCATGGTTAAAGAAGGCATCGTTCTTGGACATAAAATTTCAAATGAAGGAATTAAAGTAGATAGAGCTAAAGTAGATGTAATTGCTAAACTTCCACATTCCACCAATGTTAGAGGAGTTAGGAGTTTTATAGGGCATGCCGTTTTTACCGACGTTTCATAAAAGATTTTTCTAAAATTGCCACTCCTATGAATAAACTCCTAGAAAAGGATGCTCCATTCATCTTTTCAGATGAATGCATCAAATCTTTTAATATTCTTAAAGAAAAACTCACTAATGCGCCGATCATGATAACTCCAAATTGGAATCTACCGTTTGAACTTATGTGCGATGCAAGTGATTTTGCAATGGGAGCCGTTTTAGGACAAAGGATTGAAAAAAGATTTCAACCTATATATTATGCTAGTAAGACGTTACAAGGAGCACAAACGAATTACACAACTACTGAAAAAGAACTCCTTGCTATTGTCTTTGCTTTTGACAAATTTCGTTCATATCTCGTTCTAGCTAAAACGGTGGTCTATACTGACCATTCTGCTCTTAGATACCTATTTTCGAAACAAGATGCCAAACCACGATTAATTAGTTGGATCTTACTCTTACAAGAGTTCGATATTGAAATCCGAGACAAAAAGGGAGCAGAAAATCTCGCCGCTGATCATCTTTCTCGTCTTGAAAATCCTGAATTAGAAGTTCTAAATGAATCGGCCATACAAGACAACTTTCCTGATGAATATCTATTGAAGATAGATTATAATGAAATTCCATGGTTTGCAGACTATGCAAACTACTTAGTATGTGGATTCCTTGAAAAAGGATTATCGTACCAAAAACGAAAGAAATTCTTTAGTGATATAAAACACTATTTTTGGGAAGATCCACATTTGTTTAAAAGTTGTCCCGATGGAATAATACGCCGATGTGTATTCGGAGATGAAGCTAGTCAAATCTTAAACCATTGTCACACAGGACCGACAGGAGGGCATTATGGGCCTCAGCTCACAGCAAGAAAAGTTTATGATGCTGGATTCTATTGGCCTACAATTTTCAAAGACGCACACCTTCTTTGCAAATCCTGTGATGCATGTCAAAGGGCCGAAAAAATAAGTCAACGTGATGAAATGCCACAAAATATCATTCAAGTATGTGAAGTATTTGACATTTGGGGTATTGACTTTATGGGTCCATTTCCAAAATCTCATAATAATCTCTATATTCTCGTTGCCATTGATTATGTATCTAAATGGGCGGAAGCACAAGCTCTCCCAACTAACGATGCACGAGTTGTAGTTAACTTTTTAAAACGTCTTTTTGCAAGGTTTGGAACACCGAAAGCTTTAATAAGTGATCGGGGTACTCATTTCTGTAATAATCAACTTGAGAAAGTTCTCAAAAGATATGGAGTAACTCATAAAATCTCCACTGCTTATCATCTACAGACAAGTGGACAAGTTGAAAATACCAACCGAGCTTTAAAACGTATTATAGAAAAAACTGTAGGATCAAATCCGAAGGAATGGTCCATTAAATTGAAGGATGCACTCTGGGCTTTTAGAACAGCCTACAAAACTCCAATTGGAACCACACCTTTTAGACTCGTTTACGGAAAAGCATGTCATCTTCCAGTAGAAATTGAACACAAAGCATTTTGGGTTTTGAAGACATGTAATCTTGATTTACATGAAGCTGGATGTCTACGGTTAAGTCAATTAAACGAATTAGAAGAATTAAGACATGAAGCATACAAAAATTCGTTGATCTATAAGGAAAGAACGAAGAAATGGCATGATAAAAGAATCAGAAGTTCAAAAGAATTTAAAGAAGGAGACAGAGTTCTTCTTTTCAATTCACAATTCAAGCTATTTCCTGGAAAATTGAAATCAAGATGGTCTGGACCATTCATAGTCAAAAGAGTTTTTCCGTACAGAATAGTAGAATTAATAAATTCAAATGGGATTGAATTTAAGGTTAATGGTCACAGAGTTAAACATTACATAGATAGTCCGATGGAAGTCGACAACGAAGTTAATCACAATTTCGACACCACAGCTAACTAAGTGTGGGGGGAATCAAGTCTTTAAAGGATAATATGTATTTCTGTTAGAGTTAGATTTTCTGTTTTCGTGTAGTTCTCGGAAATGGAACCCGAATGGTCTTTCCCTAGCAGACCCTAAAGAACTAGTCTTCTCCCCCCATTCTGAATTTTTATTTTTTTTTAGGTTTTTCGAAATGAAGACTTCCTGTGAATTAAACCATGGTCTAATGCTACACGCTTTGATTACTAAACGTAATAATGACACCCTTCCAAGTGAAATAGTATCATTAATCAGAAGTAAATTGGACGAAGTAAGAAAAGAATCCAGATGCGAAAATAATAAGTTACAATTTGGTAAAGGAAAATCAAAATCCGCAGCGAAAAGAAGAGCACGACACCTTGAAAGATGTCACAAATGCGAAAAATGGTCACACGAAGGTAAATGTTCAAATAATCAAACCTATTCAAACACCGAATTTGTTACTTTATGCGGAGACGGACCGTTCATATGTTTAGAAGAAAAATCGATAAATGCTCGAGGTTACGCCTATGTAGCTATGGAAAACCAATTAGTCCGACTATCTTATGAGTGGGCTAGAGCATATCACTAAGAAATCTCTTTCACAGGTAAGTTTGTAAAGTTTTCATTTTTATTTTTATTTTTAACCTTTTGATAATAAACGCTAATTTGTTCGCTATAAAGTATTAAATTGGTATTCGATAAAATTAGGTCTTGCGACCGAAATTATTGATATCATACAAAAATTTATTACATCACTGTGAAATTTACCGTTTATTCTTAAGGTATAAATATCTTTAATCAATCAACCAAAATATTTCAAAAATTCGTCATGAGTTAAATTAGGTCATGGAACCGAAATTACTTTACCGAAAAGAGGGGCGCATATTTTTGATAATATTTGATTGATTAAAGTGGGATAAAAGCCAAAAAGATTTTTAATTTTATTTTTACTTTGTTTTTAAAATTAATATTAAAATAATATTGTAAACTTTTTAAATCAATATATTTAAAATTGTAAATATTTGAAAAATTAATATTTTTAATATAAGTTTGTATGTATAAAAACAAAAATATAATTTAAGTTTGGTGTGAATTTTTAATATGAATTTTTAATTATGCATTTATAATTTAAGTTTGGTGTGAATTTTTAATATGAATTTTTAATTTTATGCATTTTAAATTTAAGTTTGGTTTGAATTTAAAAATAAAAATTTACTTTATTTCGCTAAGTTAAAAATATGATTTTTAAAATTCGTCGTGAGTTGAAGACTAGGTCGTTGAACCGAAATTGCTCTACCCAAGGGAGGGACGAGAACTTTTATTATCATTATTTTTAATCTTATTGAATTAAAGTATGCCAAAAACATTAAAAAATCCAAAAATCGTTACTTTTAAAACCGCGATTAAAAAGTGAAAAATTTTAAAATTTTGTCGAGGGACGGACTAGGACATCGATCCGAAACGCCCTCATCCTAAAAAGAAACAAATTTTTAGAATTTTATTAATTATATGTTTAAGAAGTTATAAGATTTTATAATAAAAAAAAGGCCAAAACACTGTACCCGGATACCCATGCGATCGCATGGGAATTGAACTCCAACTCCATGCAATCGCATGGAGCTGGAAATCAGGCCAGAAACAAAAGGCCAGTCTGTTCTGTCTTCAACACCACAACACACAAACACATACGAAAACACACTCAAATTCTCTCAAAATTTCACCAAAATTCACCGTAATTCGTCAAATTTCTTGCTCTTATCATGCCTAGATTCGCATTCTTCAGCAAAAAGGTAAAAATTACACCCCTAAACTCTATAAATTCCTAGTTTTTGTGATAATTACCAATATTTTACCTAATGCAATTTTGTTAATTTCTAGTGTAATTAGTGTTAAATTGTTAGTATTTTATGCATGTATAACCTAGATTGATGCTATTTAACATGATTTGAAGCCAAAAACTTCAAATTTTTAGAAATCTAGGGTTTGTGTTCTTGAGCAATTTGGGGCTTTTTGATATAAACAGGTTATGGCCGATTTTTGTCATGAATTATTACTAAATTAAGTAGTGTAACATGTTTAGGTAGCTAAATGATCCAAACATTGATCCTAAACATGATTTTTGAAGATTAAAGTGGACTTTTTAGGTGCAAAATTCATGAACATGATTAATTTGATATATTTGCCATTTGAGACTTGTTTAATTGCTAGTAATGACTATTTTGACATGTTATTTGAGTTAAATGCTTATGAACTTTATCTACATTTTCATATGTGCTTATTTAAAAAAGTGTAGAATTGTAAAAATTGTGAAAATGCGTATAAGTTTAAGTTTGATTTAACATGTTATTGTGGTTAATTTAAGTTGTTATTTTTCTAACACTAATGCATATTTGGATGCACAAACTTTATGTTTAATGTGTTTTGCAGAGAGCCGATACTGGAGGTTCAGGATCATCATCATCTAGACAGCCTGCTCCAGTTCAAGAACCAGAACCAGAAATGCAATATGAACCTGAACAACAACCACAATAGGAACCACAACATCAGCCTGATCAGCACGTACCTTATTATGATCCGCTACAGTTACCTAATGAATTCACAGTATTTCCCCCGCATCCGCCTGTCGAATACCCAATAATTCCGGAACACACGTTACATCCTAATCTGAGATTCGATAGACGATGGAGAGATTACCCAGCATATCAAAGTAATAAATTTAAATTGGTAACAAAAGAGGTAGAGGTGCCGAGGGTAATTGATTGGAATCCTTTGGAAATGGTCCATCTAGCTGACCGTGTTAGACAGAAAATGATTCAAAGGTATGGCAGTTCTTCTTTTACAGATTGGGAACATCTTTTCACCATTCGTAGACCTGTATATAAGGAATGGTGTGTTGAGTTGATGAGTACTATAGCGTTAAATGTAGATGTAGATAGATTAGATGATAGAAGTTTTCTTAGATTTATCCTTGGCGGTAGGATGCACAGAATGTCCATGATGGACATGGCCAGGGCATTACAGATTTACACTCCTAGTGAATTGCTACTACCCAATTGTATGAGTTTGATTTATCGTGGTGAAAGGGTAGATAGGAACTTTGACGCTGACGCCGTTTGGAGGCGTATGTCAAACTATAATGTTTTTACACTGGGAGGAAAACACTCCTACTTATATATTAACAAAGCCGAGCTTCATGTGATTCATAGATTTTTAGCTAACTCGATTACACAGAGAGGTCACAATAAGGAGAAAATGACCTTACATGATTTACTTTACCTAAAGTGTATTCGAGACCCGAGAAGCTTTGTTAATATCCCTTACTGTGTTGGTTTTTATTTATCTAAAATTGTAGAAGGAATGCAGGACGGGAGTATAATAGGAGGAGGTATTTTTGTTACTCTCATTGGAGAGTATTTAGGTGTTGATAGGAACCAAGGGGGTCCATTACAGCTTTGTAGAGAACATGATGAGACCATAGGATTGCGGGTTTATGTGGGTGCTAAGGCATTGAAGAGTAGACGCAACCAGGCATTGCCCTATGAAGGTAATCATCCACAGGTAGAAAGGGGTTCAGACGAAGAAATGGAGGAAGCGGAAGACATTAGGGATGTCATTCGAGATGCTATTCTTGACGTCCACGTTCGTATAGATGAGGAATCAATGACGAACGCGGCCAGACATAGTATGTACGAGCAGTGGAACTCCGAGCGAGTATACGAGGATTATAGGCGACGCCAACACGATAGCTGGTTAGTTCATCAGCACCAAATCATGAGCCAACTATCATATCAGGTACCAAATAACTACGTACCTACTCAACCTGCTCATTTTCCGCCACACAGCCCCGACATCCGACCACCCTTTAACCGGTATGACTATAACCAAGCCTATCAGAACACCTATAACCAACAATGGAACCCACCTGATGAGATGAACTGGAACCCCTATCCAGACTGATTTAGTTCCATTGGTTATTTTTATGTGTTTTTTTTTTTTTTTATCTTTTTACTTATTCATGTTTAAACTTATGTTATTGGATATATTTATGTAATTTTTATCATTTTTATTATTATTGTGTACTAATATTTCACATTTAGGATTTGAAAGTGGGATTTTAAGTCCCATTTCATATTGCCATGCATGTTTATATTTGTATGTATGTATATTGTTAATTGTACAAAACAGGGTAAAACATCGCATTTTCAAAGACTGGCATTAAGTTCAGCAAAAGCTAGTTTTGACGACAAAACGAAAAACAAACATGATGAAACAACAAGATGGAATGAACAAATGATGTGCACCATTTATCATTCAGCAAACAAACGCCAATATGTTTGGAAACTTTGGTAAAATTTAATCATTTTTCTACGCTAATCACCCTCAATAATTTAAATTGTTACTGATTTCTTGCAAATGAGGGCATTGCAAGATCTTAAGTGTGGGAAGGGGTTAAATTCTTTCGGATTTTTAAAATTTTTATCTTAAACACTTGGTTACCATTAAAAATACTAGTAAAGCAGTAGTTGTATTAGAATCTAGTGCTCTCTGATAATAAAGAACAGCCCTAGTCTTATATACTGACTACCCAATTCTAGTAAAAAATTTCAAAATTTTCAATTAAATGAATTCAAAATCATGTTTGTACATATTTATGAACGATAAAACTAGGTGTTAACACCGCAATTATTGTTACCTCGGAAAGGACATAAATTGAGAAACAAACCAAAATGTTAGAATTCATTTAAAATGGAATAGAGGACAATAAAAAGGAAAATAAAAAGCCAAGTGTGGGAAAAATTACCAAGTTATTTAAAACATATATCACATATTTTTGTACAAATAACTGAAGATACTTTTGTTTTGGACAATTTCTAAAAAGTTTTACCCGATTTACTGTAAGAAAGATGGATCTACACGATGAATCAATTTCATCATTAAAAGGAAGTAAAGTCTTCCAAAAAAGAAACACGCTTCTTGATTTAGGTCATGAAGTTGTCGTCCAGACCAGCTGTAGGTTGACGAAAAATTAGAAAAGTCATCTCTAAAATCAGCAGGAAATCCACGGACCTCAGCATTAAACAGGGTCGCCAAGTGGTCAGATTTATCCTAACCATGAGAGGATCTGTCTTGTAAAATGGGAAGGACGCCGTGCAAATTAGCTGGATAAGACTAATGAATTAGATCCCCAGAAAGGATAATCTCTTTAAAGATCAAAAATCAGCTTTTAAGCCTGATATTACTCAATCCTAGAGATTGACCTTAAAGATTGAGAATTACAAACTCATGGAATTCAATGATATCTAAACTCGAGCTTGAACGAGAAAATATTTTGATCAAAATTACAAACCGATTTGTTTTCTGAAAACCCATTTTCAATGCGTTCATTACCATTGAACGTAAAATCCTAGGAATTCACCTGGAATTCATTAGGTCACCTGAACCAAATCGGGTGTCAACCGTAAGAACGGTGGTTGCATAGCATGGTCAAAGACAGGACCTTGTGCCAGACCGAAAAATTATAAGGGTGAGCTTTACTATTGCTCCTACCAAGGATATTAATTGCGTCCGACACGTTATAGACCATAATTAAAAGCATGTCAAGGGACATTGCCTTAACAATTGCTTGTTCAACGCTTTCCTTTACAACCGGACGGTAGTTTACCAAAAGGTAATATACGGAGCAAGTATACTGGACGTGTTGCTTTCCCAATACAAGGTTAGCAAGTGGGTGACACAAAACCACAAGTTTTGAGCTAAAATTTTCAAATCTAAAACCCACCAAACCCACAAAAATATTTTGCAAACACCGGTGAAGGGTTATTCCTGAAAACTCATCTAGGGTAAAAGCTAGATTTAATTTTCAAAAGATCAAATGTTTTCATAAAGATCCAATTTCCTTAAGGATCTAAATTTTTATAGTCATGTGGGACTGTAAACCACATCGTTACTACCATTGTTTATACCGCCATATAGAAATCACTGATGTACAAAGTGTGAAGAATATAGAAGTGATTCTAGTATTTCAAGACTATATTGCTTGAGGACAAGTAACGCTCAAGTGTGGGAATATTTGATAATGCTAAAAACGAACATATATTTCATAGCATTATCCCTCAAGAAAGACAAGCTTTTAGTTGCAATTGTTCTATTTACAAGTGATATTCGTTTAAATAATAAAAGGTGAAGACAAAAGACAGATTCGACGAATTGAAGACGCAAACGACCAAAAAGCTCAAAAGTACAAAGTACAATCAAAGAGGTTCCAATTATTGATAAGAAACGTCTCAAAATTACAAGAGTACAAGACACGAAACGCAAAGTACAAGATATTAAATTGTACGCAAGGACGTTCGAAAATCCGGAACCGGGACCAGAGTCAACTCTCAACGCTCGACGCAACGGACTAAAAATTACTAGTCAACTATGCACATAAATATAATATAATATTTAAATAATTCTTATAATTATTTATATATTATATAATATATTAATAAACCGTCGGCAGAAGAAAACAACCACATGTGAGCCTCCCCAGCTGGCCATGCGATCGCATGGCCTTGAAGGGCAAAGCTCCTGCGATCGCATGAGCCCCTTTTTCTGGTCACATGCCTATAAACTCGCGTTTTTGGTGATCATAATATATATCCATCCATCCAACTCTCTCAACGTATATATATATATATATATATATATATATATATATATATATATATATATATATATATATATATTATAATTTTAATTTTAATTCTAATAATAAGGGTATGTTAGCGAATGTTGTAAGGGTGTGAGTCGAAATTCTGTCCGTGTAACGCTACGCTATTTTTAATCATTGTAAGTTATGTTCAACCTTTTTACATTAATGTCTCGTAGCTAAGTTATTATTATGCTTATTTAAAACGAAGTAATCATGATGTTGGGCTAATTACTAAAATTGGGTAATTGGGCTTTGTACCATAATTGGGGTTTGGATAAAAGAACGACACATGTGGAAATTAGACTATGGGCTATTAATGGGCTTTATATTTGTTTAACTAAATGATAGTTTGTTAATTTTAATATAAAGATTTACAATTGGACATACCTATAAATAACCATATACACTCGATTGGACACGATGGGCGGAATATTTATAAGTACGAATAATCGTTCATTTAACCGGACACGGGAATGGATTAATAATCACTAGAATTATTAAAACAGGGATGAAATTATGTACAAGGACACTTGGCATAATTGATAACAAAGTATTAAAACCTTGGGTTACACGCAGTCGATATCCTGATGTAATTATTAAACAAAGTATTAAGACCTTGTTACAGTTTAAGTCCCCAATTAGTTGGAATATTTGACTTTGGGTATAAGGATAATTTGACGAGGACACTCTCACTTTATATTTATGACTGATGGACTGTTATGGACAAAAACCAGACGGACATATTAAATAATTCAGGACAAAGGACAATTAACCCATGGGCATAAAACTAAAAATTAACACGTCAAACATCATGATTACGGAAGTTTAAATAAGCATAATTTCTTTATTTTCATATTTAATTGCACTTCTAATTATTGCACTATTATTTATTGTTATTGTATTTAATTGCACTTTTATTTATTGTCATTGTATTTAATTGCACTTTTAATTATCGTACTTTTTAATTATCGCAATTTTGTTTCATCGCACTTTTATTTATTGCAATTTCATTATCATTATTTATTTTACGCTTTAAATTAAGTCTTTTATTTATTTATTATTTTACATTAGGTTTTAACTGCGACTAAAGTTTTAAAATCGACAAACCGGTCATTAAACGGTAAAAACCCCCTTTTATAATAATAATATTACTTATATATATTTGTATTTTTATAAATTAAAACTAATATAGCGTTAAGCTTTGTTTAAAGATTTCCCTGTGGAACAAACCGGACTTACTAAAAACTACACTACTGTACGATTAGGTACACTGCCTATAAGTGTTGTAGCAAGGTTTAAGTATATCCATTCTATAAATAAATAAATATCTTGTGTAAAATTGTATCGTATTTAATAGTTTTTCCTAGTAAAATATAAGCTATTTCATATACACCTCTACGCACATCACAAATCATCCGACACTGCGAATAGGAGATCTAGGCGAACATCCTTTTATCTATTGAATTCAAATATCTTTGCTTTTTGTTGAGTCTGCATTTATTTTCTATAAACTTAAAAACCCAAAAATATTGTCTTTTACTTTTAATCTATCCTTGATTTGGCTAATCGTTAAATAGTCACAAAACAAATTTTCTCGTTCTTTCAATTTTTATAGATTAACTTAGTTTATTTTTATTAGTTGCAATCTTAGTTCTCATGTTTAAACTGTCCTTGGAACGATTTTGGAATTACCAACTTATATACTATTGCACGATCGGGTACACAGGCCGTTAGTGTGTATTAATCTTTGAACCGGTATTTTCCAACATAATTTATATACGCGATTTTACACATCAAGTTTTTTGGTGTTTGATATCGCATATTTAATACGCCATTTTACACATCAAGTTTTTTGGCGCCGCTGCCGGGGACAGTTGTGTCGAAAATTAAGATTGTTATCTAATTGTTCTTAGTTTAGTTTTAATCATAGTTTATTATTACTTTTCGTTTATTCTCAATTGAATCGGTGCGTTTAATCAGTTGTTAGTTGTGATTTCGCAGATAACAGGCAGTGCATGCCACATGCTCGTTCTTCAGATTCTCCTATTCTTCAACCATTTGACGAACTTGAAAGAGAGTTATTTAGAGCGTTAAGTCAAGAGAAACAGTCAACAGTGGATTCATCAGCTTCTTCGAGTGATAATATAATTAATTTGGGTAGTAGTGCTGAGACTGTGGTGCCCGATACACCACCTGAAATCAACGAAGCAGAAGACTCTTACATTTCATTAGATATTTTCGAGACTGAAGAGATGGCCTGATCTTATGCGAGGTGTATACGAAATAGTTATATTTTTATTGCGAAATACTATTAAATACGATACAATTTTACACAAGTTATTTATTTATTATTAGAGTGGATATACCTAAACCTTGCTACAACACTATAGGCAGTGTACCTAATCGTACAGTAGTGTAGTTTTTAGTAAGTTCGTTCCGCAGGGAGCTAGCCAAGTTTAACGCTATATTTTTAAAACTATATTTGTGTATATATATATATATAAGTAGTATTATTATTATTATAAAAGGGGTTTTTTTACCGTTTAATGACCGGTTTGTCGATTTTATGTCTTTAGTCACAATTAAAACCAAATGTAAAATATTAAATATACAAATAACTTAATTTAAAGCGTAAAGTGAATGACGATAAATAAAAGTACGATAATTAAAAGTGCGATAAATAAAATGACGATAAATAAAAATTGAGATAATTAAAAAGTACAATAATTAAAAGTGAGATAAGATATAAAATAAAGGAATTATGCTTATTTAAACTTCCGTAATCATGATGTTCGACGTGTTGTTTTTAATTTATTACCATGGGTTAATTGTCCTTTGTCCTGAATTATTCGATATGTCCATACGGTTTTGTCCATAATAGTCCATCAGTCATAAATATAAAGTGCGAGAGTCTTCGTCAAATTATCCTTATACCCGAAGTCAAATATTCCAACTAATTGGGGATTCGAACTGTAACAAGGTCTTAATACTTTGTTTAATGAATACACCAGGTTATCGACTGCGTGAAATCCAAGGTTTCAATACTTTATTAACAATTACAACAATTACCCTTGAATGTAATCTACCCATATTTCAACGAGTCCATTGACTATTAATCCATCCCCATGTCCGGTAAAATGAACGATAATTCGTATTTATAGATATCCCACCCACCGTACCCGATTAAGCGTATGTAGTTATATATAGATACGTCAAATTGTAATCTTTTTATTAAATTAACGAGGTATCGTTTAGTTAATATAAAGCCCATTAATAGCCCACAGTCTAATTTCTACAAGTGTCATTCTTTTGTCCAAACCCCAATTATGGTCCAAAACCCAATTACCCCGTCTTTAATATTTAGCCCAACATCACGATTACTTCGGCTTAAATAAGCATAATAATAACTTAGCTACGAGACATTAATTTAAAAAGGTTGAACATAACTTACAATGAGTATTAATCGCGTAGTGTTACACGGACAGAATTTCGACTTACAAACTTAAAACATTCGCCACTATAACCTTATTATTATTAACTTTAAATTAAAATTAAAATTATATATATATATATATATATATATATATATATATATATATATATATATATATATATATATATATATATATATATATTGAGAGTGAGAAAGATTGATATATTGTGTAATAAACTCGGCCAGAATTCGTGCAATTTATAGAATATGGGCAGCTACAGGACTCCATGTGATCGCATGGCCTTCTTTTACAGCTCAGGTACTTTTGTTTGCAAGCTTGCCGACACTTGCGTCGTGCATTGAGAGTTGACTCTGGTCCCGGTTCTGGATTTTCGAACGTCCTTGCGTACTATTTAATATCTTGTACTTTGCGTTTTGCGGCTCGTACTCTTGTAACTTTTAGACGTTTCTTATCAATAAATTGAACCACTTTGATTGTACTTTGTACTTTTTAGCTTTTTGGTCGTTTGCGTCTTCAAATCGTCGAATATGTCTTTTGTCTTCACCTTTTATTATTTAAACGAATATCACTTGTAAATAGAACAATTGAAACTAAAAGCTTGTCTTTCTTGAGGGATAATGCTATGAAATATATGTTCGTTTTTAGCATTATCAAATATTCCCACACTTGAGCATTGCTTGTCCTCAAGCAATATAGATCTTGAATATAAACATACTTGAATCACTTCTTTATTCTTCACACTTTGTACATCAGTGATTTTAATACGACGGTATGAACAATGATAGTAACGTTGTGGTTTACATACCCACATGACTATGAACATTTAGATCCTTTAGGAAATTGGATCTTTATAAAAACATTTGATCTTTTTGAAAATTCAATCTAGCTTTTACCCTAGATAAGTTTTCCGGAATAACCCTTCACCGGTGTTTGCAAATTATTTTTGTGCGTTTTGTGGGTTTCAGATTTGAAAATTTTAGCTCAAAACTTATGGTTTTGTGTCACCCACTTGCTAACTTTGTATTAGGAAAGCAAAACTTTCGATAAACTACCGTCCGGTTGTAAAGGAAAGCGTTGAACAAGCAACTGTTAAGGCAATGTCCCGTGACATGCTGATAAGGTCACCCTATAGTAAAGATCACCCTATAGTTTTTCGGTCTGGCACAAGGTCCTGTCTTCGACCATGCTATGCAACCACCGTTCTTACGGTTGACACCCGATTTGGTTCAGGTGACCTAATGAATTCCGGTAAATTCTTAGGATTATACGTTCAATGGTAATGAACGCATTGAAATTAGGGTTTCAGAAAACAAATCGGTTTGTAATTTGATCAAAATATTTTCTCGTTCAAGCTCGAGTTTAGATATCATCGAATTCCATGAGTTTGAATTCTCAATCTTTAAAGTCAATCTCAAGGATTGAGTAATATCAGGCTTAAAAGCTAATTTTTGATCTTTAAGGAGATTATCCTTTTTCTGGGGGTCTGATTCATTAGTCTTATCAAGCTAATTTGCACGGCGCCCTTCCCATTTTACGAGACAGATCCTCTCATGGTTAGGATAAGTCTGACCACATGGCGACCCTGTTTGATGCTGAGGTCCGTGGATTTCCAGATGATTTTCGAGAAAACTTTTCAAGGTTTTTCGCAGACTTTACAACTGGTCTGGACGACAACTTCCTGACCTAAATCAAGAAGCGCGTATCTTTTTCTCGAAAGACTTTACTTCCTTTTAAATTAAGTGGCACATTTCTTTTAAATATATTATAACAAATTGGGTAAAACTGATAAAATTATCCAAAACAAAAGTATCTTCAATTATTTGTACAAAAATATGTGATATATGTTCTAAATAACTTGGTAAATTTTTCCCACACTTGGCTTTTATTTTCCTTTCTTTGCCTTTTTATTTTCCTCTATTCCATTTTAAATGAATTCAAGCGTTTTGAGTTGTTTCTCAATTTATGTCCTTTTCGAGGTAACAATAATTTCGGTGTTAACACCTAGTTTTATCGTTCATAAATATGTATAAACATAATTTTGAGTTCATTTAGTTGAAAATTTTGAAAAATTTTACTAGAATTTGGTAGTCAGTATATAAGATTAGGGCTGCTCTTTATTATCAGAGAGCACTAGATTCTAATACAACTACTGCGTTACTAGTATTTTTAATGGATGGTAACCAAGTGTTTAAATTTAAAATTTTAAAAATCCGAAAGAATTTAACCCCTTCCCACACTTAAGATCTTGCAATGCCCTCATTTGCAAGAAATCAGTACAATTTAAATTATTGAGGGTGATTAGCGTAGAAAAATGATTAAATTTTACCAAAGTTTCCAAACATATTGGCGTTTGTTTGTTGAATGATAAATGGTGCACATCATTTGTTCATTCCGTCTTGTTGTTACATCACATTTGTTTTTCGTTTTGTCGTCAAAATTAGTAACTTTTGCTGAACTTAATGCCAGTCTTTGAAAGTTCGCTGTTTTACCCTGTTGTGTACAATTGACAATATACTTACATACAAATAATAACATGCATGGTAATTTGAAATGGGACTTAACATCCCACTTTCAAATTATAAATACGAAATATTAGTAACAAAATAAAAAAAATGTTAAAAATTACATAAAAGTATCACAATATTATATGTTTTAAACATAAGTAAATAAAAATAATAAAAGATAAAAATCACTATCGGGAACCTATCAATCTGGATAGGGATTCCAGTTCATGTCGTCGATCGGGTTCCACGGTTGGTTATAGGTATGCTGATAGGCTTGGTTGGGGTCGTAGAGAGTAAATGGTGGTCGCATATCGGGCTGGTGTGGCCTGATAGTAAGCAGGTCGGGTTGGTACGTAGTTATTTGGTACCTGAGATGATAGCTGGCTCATGATCTGATGCTGATGATAGTGCCATCTATCATGCTATCATTGCCTGGAATGCTCGTACACATTCTCGGCATGCCACTGCTCGTACTGAGTATGTCTAGCCTCGTTTGTCATTTCTACCTCATCTATACGCTGGTAAACGTCAGTAACAGCCTCCCTAATGACATCCCTAATGTCATCCGCTTCCTCCATTTCTTCATCTGAACCTCTCTCTACCTGTGGATGAGGGCCTTGATATGGTACTGCCTGATTGCGTCTGCTCTTTAATACCTTTGCACCTTATAGACCCGCAATCCTAAAGTCTCATCCTGTTCCCTACACACCATCAGTAGACCCCCTTGTTCCCTATCTACACCTAAATACTCTTCAATGAGAGTAATAAAAATACCTCCTCCTATTATTCCCCCGTCCTGTATACCTTCCACCATTTTGGACAGATAAAAACCAACACAGTAGGGAATATTAACAAAGCTTCTAGTGTTTCGAATACACTTAAGGTAAAATAAATCGTGTAAGGTCATTTTCTCCTTGTTGTTACCTCTTTGTGTAATCGAATTAGCTAAAAATCTATGTATAATACGAAGCTCTGCTTTGTTAATATCTAAATAGGAGTGTCTTCCTCCCCGCGTAAAAACATTATAAGTTCACATACACCTCCAGATGGCGTCAGCGTCAAAATTTCTATCTACCCTTTCACCATGATAAATCAAATTTGTACAATCAGGCAATAGTAATTCAGCGGGAGTGTAAATATGTAAAGCCCTGGCCATGTCCAGCATGAACATCCTATACATCCTACGGTCAAGTAAAAATCTAAGAAAATTCCTATCGTCTAACCTAACTACATCTGTATCAAGTGATATAGTACTCATAAGCTCAACACACTATTCCTTATATACAGGCCTACGAATGGTGAATAAACGTTCCCAATCGGGAAAAGAAGAGTTCTCATACCTTTGGATCAGTAGCAGTCTAACCGGGTTAGCTAGTTGGACCCTTTCCAAAGGCTCCCAATCGATTACCCTCGGTACTTCTACATTTTTCGTTAC
This sequence comes from Rutidosis leptorrhynchoides, assembly GCF_046630445.1. NCBI lineage: Eukaryota > Viridiplantae > Streptophyta > Magnoliopsida > Asterales > Asteraceae > Rutidosis > Rutidosis leptorrhynchoides. The sequence goes on from NC_092333.1 coordinate 154,402,656, forward strand.
CAGTTTAAATTTATTACTTTAGTACGTCGGGTAAGCTCTCCAGCTTCGATCAAATCTCAAATTGGGATGCAACAGCTCTTCATGAATCGTTGGGTGTTCTATTATTGGATGAATCGAAAATTGTACGTAGGCATTAACATATTCTTATTCCGGATCATAATATGGTATGTGTTGATCATTATGATATTGTTGTTCTTATTGTTGTTCCAGTTCAGGTTCTGGTTCATATTGTGGTTCATATTGCATTTCTGGCTGTGGTTCATTTTCAGGTTGTCTGGATGATGATGCACTGCCAGATTCGGTATATTTCTGCAAAACACATTAAACACAAAATTTGTGCATCCAAATATGCATTAGTGTTAGCAAAATAACAACTTGAAATAATTACAATGACATGTTTAATCCATATTAAACTCATGCTCATTTTCATATTCTACACTTTTTCAAATAAGCATATATGAAAAATGTTTACAAAGTTTATAAGCATTCTACTCAAATAAAATGTCAAAATAATCATTACTAGCAATTGAACAAGTTTTAAAAGGCATTTATATCAAATTAATCAAGTTCATGAATTTTAGACTTGAAAAGTCCACTTTAATTCTCAAAAATCATGTTTAGGATCAAAGTTTAGATCATTTAGCTACCTAAACATGTTACACTACTTAATTTAGCAATAATTCATGACAAAATTCGGCCATAACCTATTTATATCAAAAAGTTCCAAATTGCTCAAGAACACAAACCCTAGATTTCTAAAAAATTTAATGTTTTTGGCTTCAAATCATGACAAATAGCATCAATCTAGGTTATACATGCATAATATACTAGCAATTTAACTCTAATTACACTAGAAATTAACAAAATTAAATTAGGTAAAAATTAGCTCAAGAACACTAAACCTGAAAATTTTAAGAGTTTGGGGGTGAAATTTTTACCTTTTTGCTTCCCCATCTGAAGAAAGGCATAATTGTAGCGGATTATTGTGATGAATTTCGTTGATTTTGGTTGAAAAATGGAGATTTTAGAGTGATTTGTGTGTGTGTGTGTTCGTGTTTTGTGTGTGTGTTTTGTGTGGACAGAGAACAGCTTGATGGACTTTTGTTTCTGGCCAGTTTTTAGGCTCCATGCGATCGCATGGTTTTAATGTGTAAACCCCATGCGATCGCATGGGGTCTGGTACTTTTTTTTTTTATAAAACCTTTAACTTATGAAACAAATAATTAAATTATTTAAAATTTTGTTTCTTTTTGAATGAGGGCGTTTCGGATCTTAGTCCTAGTTCGTCTCTCGACAAAATTTTAAAATTTGTCATTTTAAGCGTTGTTTTAAAAGCTAAGGTTTTTGGATTTTTTTTTTTTTAATGTTTTTGGCATACTTTAACTCAAATAAGATTAAAAATAATGATAACAAAATTTCTCGTCCCTCCCTTGGGTAAAACAATTTCGGTTCATCGACCTAGTCTTCAAATCACGATGAATTTTAGAAATCATATTTTTAACTTAATGAAATAAAGTACATTTTTGTTTTTAAATTCACACCAAACTTAAATTTAAAATGCATAATATTAAAAATTCATATTAATATTATTAATATTTTTATACATTAATTTTACAAACTTATATTGAAAATATTAATTTTTAAAATATTTAAAAACTTAAATATATTGATTTTAAAAATTTACAATATTAATTTAATATTAATATAAAAACAAGGTAAAAATTAAAATTAAAAATCTTTTTTTTTTGTCTTTTATCCCACTTTAATCAATCAAATATTATCAAAAATATACGCCCCTCTTTTAGGTAAAATAATTTCGGCTATATCACCTAGTTTTACTCCTGACGAATTTCTGAAATATTTTTGGATTGATTGATTAAAGATATTTATACCTTAAGAATAAACGGTAAATTTCGCAGTGATGTAATAAATTTTTGTATGATATCAATAATTTCGGTTTCGCATACCTAATTTTATTGAATATCAATTTAATACTTTATAGCGAACGATTCAGTGTTTATTATCAAAAGGTTAAAAGCAGTAAAAATAAAAATAAAAACTGTACATACTTACATGTGAGATAGAATTCTCAGAGACCTGCTTTAGCCGACTCATGGGAGAGTCGTGTGATTTGGTTTTCCATAGCTACGTAGGCGTAACCTCTATTTTTCAATAACTTTTCTTCTAAACATATGAACGGTCCTTCTCTGCATAGAGTAACAAATTCGATATTTGAATATGTTTGATTGTTCGAACATTTACCTTCGTGTGACCATTTTCCGCATTTATGACATCTTTCAAGGTGTCGTGCTCTTCTTTTTATTGCAGATTTTGATTTTCCTTTACCAAAATGTATCTTATGATGATTCTTCCTGAGTTCTTTCCTTACTTCGTCCATTTTGCCTCTTATGAATGATACCAGTTCACTCGGGAAAGTGTTATTATTACGTTTAGTAATCATAGCGTGTAGTAGTAGACCATGGTTCAGATCAAAGGAATTCTTCATCTTGTAAAACCTAAAAGAAATAAAAATTCAGAATAGAGGGAGAAGACTAGTTCTTTAGGGTCTGCTAGGGAAAGACCATGCGGATTCCATTTTCGGAAACTACACGAAAACAGAAAATATAACTCTAACAGAAATACATATTACCCTTAAAAGATTCGAATCTTCCCACACTTAGTTAGCTGTGGTATCGAAATTGTGATTAACTTCGTTTTCAATTGGACTATCAACAACTTGTATATCTCTGACTTTTGCTTCAAGCCAATTGTTGATTTCCTCTGTAACTTTCACAAATTCAACTAACATTGCCTTTTCTTTAGGTGAAAAATTGGATACTAATCGGTTACATAACTTAAAGTTCCCCTTAATCCTAGCATCTTGAATCCGTTTATAAAGTTTCTTCATTGAACTGTTGAAAACGGGTTCATCTAATTTCGTATCAATAACGGGGTTCTTTGTTATCGGGTTATCATTAGGTGTTTCTTCATCTTCCCCACACATAGGCATTTTTATGGGTTCAACAGTTTTGGTTGGTGGAGATCTAAACTTTCGGTTCACAAAAGTAACCGATTTCTCACCATCCCTTAGTGTCATTCTATCTTCTCTTACATCAATGAATGCCTCGGTGGTTGCTAAAAATGGGCGACCTAAAATTAGAGGAATATTAAGGTCTTTCTCTATATTAATAACTATGAAGTTTGCAACAAAGGTCAAACTTCTCACTTTAACAAGTAAATTGTTTGCTATTCCAACCGGGTGTTTAATGGTTTGATCAAATAATTGAATACCTATTCTGGTTGGTCTTAATTTAACCACACCTAATCTTTTGTATAAGGAAAGAGGCATAACATTTGCACTTGCTCCTAAATCTGCGAGTCCATTATACATAGCACCATCATTAAGCAAGCAAGAAATGATAAATTCACCTGGGTCTCCTACTTTAGTAAGTAGAGTTGGTTTGTTAACCTTTTCCAAGTGATCTTTTCTTGGTTCTTTCACTTCTACTTGAACTTCTTGTTCACATTTTTCTTCGTTTCTTGGAATGGGAGGTTTGTATAGGAATTCTTCTTCATCATTCCAATTTGAAGCTTCCCCGTCTTCCAATTTTGGTTTTTCATATGTTGTTGATAACATATTTATGTTTTCATTCTGAGAGTTTTCTTGAGTGGTGAAATTATGATTGACTTCATTGTCAACTTCCATTGGACCATGTATGTAATGTTTAACTCTGTGACCATTAACTTTAAATTCAATCCCATTTGAATTTATTAACTCTATTGTTCCATATGGGAAAACTCTTTTGACTATGAATGGTCCAGACCATCTTGATTTCAATTTTCCAGGAAATAACTTGAATTGTGAATTGAAAAGAAGAACTATGTCTCCTTCTTTAAATTCTTTTGAACTTCTAATTCTTTTATCATGCCATTTCTTCGTTCTTTCTTTATAGATTAACGAATTTTCGTATGCTTCATGTCTTAATTATTCTAATTTGTTTAGTTGACTTAACCGTAGACATCCGACTTCATGTAAATCAAGATTACATGTCTTCAAAGCCCAAAATGCTTTGTGCTCAATTTCTAATGGAAGATGACATGCTTTTTCGTAAACGAGTTTAAAAGGTGTGGTTCCAATTGGAGTTTTATAGGCTGTTCTAAAAGCCCAGAGTGCATCCTCCAATTTCATGGACCATTCCTTCGGATTTGATCCTACGGTTTTCTCTAGAATACGTTTTAATGCTCGGTTGGTATTTTCAACTTATCCACTTGTTTGTGGATGATAAGCGGTTGAGATTTTATGAGTTACTCCATATCTTTTGAGAACTTTCTCAAGTTAATTGTTACAAAAATGAGTACCCCGATCACTTATTAAAGCTTTCGGTGTTCCGAACCTAGCAAAAAGAAATTTTAAGAAGTTGACTACAACTCGTGCATCGTTAGTTGGGAGAGCTTGTGCTTTCGCCCATTTAGATACATAATCAATGGCAACGAGAATGTAGAGATTATTATGAGATTTTGGAAATGGACCCATGAAGTCAATACCCCAAACGTCAAACACTTCACATACTTGAATGACATTTTGTGGCATTTCATCACGTTGACTTATTTTTTCGGCCCTTTGACAAGCATCACAGGATTTACCAAGAAGGTGTGCGTCTTTGAAAATTGCAGGCCAATAGAATCCAGCGTCGTAAACTTTTCTTGCTGTGAGTTGATGCCTATAATGCCCTCCTGTTGGTCCTGTGTGACAATGGTTTAAGATTTGACTAGCTTCATCCCCGAATACACATCGGCGTATTATTCCATCGGGACAACTTTTAAACAAATGTGGATCTTCCCAGAAATAGTGTTTTATATCACTAAAGAATTTCTTTCGTTTTTGGTACGACAACCCTTTTTCAAGGAATCCACATACTAATTAGTTTGCATAGTCTGCAAACCATGGAATTTCATTATAATCTATCTTCAATAGATATTCATCAGGAAAGGTGTCTTGTATAGTCGATTCATTTAGAACTTCTAATTTGGGATTTTCAAGATGAGAAAGATGATCAGCGGTGAGATTTTCTGCTCCCTTTTTGTCTCAGATCTCAATATCAAACTCTTGTAAGATTAAGATCCAACAGATTAATCGTGGTTTGGCATCTTATTTTTAAAATAGGTATCTAAGAGCAGAATGGTCGGTATAGACCACCGTTTTTGCTAGAACGAGATATGAACGAAATTTGTCAAAAGCAAAGACAATAGCAAGGTGTTCTTTTTCAGTAGTTGTGTAATTCATTTGTGCTCCTTGTAACATCTTACTAGTGTAATAAATAGGTTGAAATCGTTTTTCAATCCTTTGTCCTAAAACGGCTCCCATTGCAAAATCACGCGCATTAGTGAATTTTTCTTTAAGATTATTAAAAGATTTGATGCATTCATCCGAAAAGATGAATGGAGCATCCTTTTCTAGGAGTTTATTCTTAGGAGTGGCAATTTTAGAAAAATCTTTTATGAAACGTCGGTAAAAACCGGCATGCCCTAGAAAACTCCTAACTCCTCTAACATTGGTGGGATGTGGAAGTTTAGCAATTACATCTACTTTAGCTCTATCCACTTCAATTCCTTCCTTTAAAATTTTATGACCAAGAACGATGCCTTCTTTAACCATGAAATGATATTTCTCCCAATTAAGAACTAGATTTGATTGCTCGCATCTAATAAGCATTCGTTCAAGATTAACTAGACATGTTTCAAAAGTATCACCGAAGACTGAAAAGTCATCCATGAAAACTTCCATGCATTCTTCTTTCATGTCATAAAAAATTGCCATCATGCACCTTTGAAAAGTTGCAGTGGTGTTGCAAAGTCCAAATGGCATGTGTTTGTAAGCAAAAGTACCACAAGGGCACGTGAATGTGGTTTTTTCTTGGTCCTCGGGTGCTATTGGAATTTGAAAATATCTGGAGAAATCGTCAAGAAAACAATAGTAACTATTCCCAGCTAACCTTTCCAACATTTGATCAATGAAAGGTAAGGGAAAGTGATCTTTTCTGGTGGCGTCAATTAATTTTCTATAATCAATACAAACACGTCATCTTGTTACAGTCCTAGTAGGAATAAGCTCATTTTTTCATTTGTGATGACAGTCATGCCACCCTTCTTAGGTACGCATTGAACTGGGCTTACCCATGGACTATCAGAGATTGGATAAATTAAACCTGCATCTAGCAGTTTAATAATTTCTTTCTTAATAACATTTTGCATATTGGGATTTAGTCTTCGTTGGCGTTGCACATACGTTTTATGACCTTCTTCCATAAGGATTTTATGTGTGCAATACGAAGGACTTATGCCTTTAATATCATGAATCTTCCATGCAATAGCTGGTTTATGAGCTTTTAGCACAAAAATGAGTTGAGATTTTTCATTTTTCGTAAGAGAAGACGATATTATTACAGGTAATTCAGATTCACCATGTAAATAAGCATATTCCAAATGGTTTGGAAGTTGCTTTAACTCTAATGTCGGTGGTTCTTCTATCGATGATTTGTATCGATATCTGTCTTCTTCTTTTAACATTTGAAGTTCTTCTGTTGTTGGTTCCTAAAGAACATTCTCCTGTTCCTTGTAATTCTGGAAATTCTTCTAAAAATTATGCATGTGAATCTATAGTTTGAATATAATAACATGTATCTTCTGCAGATTGTGGTTGTTGTATAGCTCTATCAACAGAAAAGGTAACACTGTCGTCCTCTATACTTAGGGTCAGTTTCTTACCAAACACGTCTATTATTGCTTTAGCCGTGTTTAAGAATGGTCTTCCTAATATAAGAGGAACTCGAGAATCTTCTTCCATGTCCAAAATAACAAAATCTACTGGAAATACTAAAGTACCAACTTTAACTAGCATGTTCTCCATTATCCCTCTAGGATATTTTACTGATCGATCTGCTAGTTATATGCTTATTCGTGTTGGTTTCAATTCTCCAAGGTCTAGTTTAGCGTATAGTGAATACGGAATTAAATTTATACTTGCACCTAAATCTGCCAATGCTTTTATTGAACTAAGACTATCCAGAAAACATGAAATTTTGAAACTTCCTGGATCTGATAATTTTTCTGGTATCTTATTCAACAGCACTGCAGAACAATTAGCATTCATTGTAACAACCGAAAGTTCTTCCATTTTCTTTCTATTTGTGATTAGATCTTTCAAGAATTTGGCATATCTAGGCATTCCTGAAATCACATCAATGAAAGGAAGATTGACATTTATTTGTTTAAACATATCCAAAAATTTGGATTGCTCGGCTTCAAATCTTTCTTTTCTCATTTTACTCGGGTAAGGAAGTGGTGGTTGGTATGGTTTAACATAAGATTTATCCTTAACTGTATTCTCTTCATTAACATTTTCAACTACTGGTTCTGTTTTCTTATCTTGTTCAGGTTGTGGTGCCTGTGGAGTGGGAATAGAGTCATCAGAAATTACAGGTATTTCAGGTGGTTTAAGTGTAATACCACTTCTCGTGGTAATGGCTTTAGCTGTTTCTTTCCGGGGGTTAGCATTTGTATCGCTAGGTAGACTCCCTGGTTTTCTTTCACCTATCAACCTTGCTAGGTTACTTACTTCTTGTTCCAGATTTTGAATAGAAGCTTGTTGATTTCTAAATGCTTGAGCATTTTGTTCATTAGTTTGTTTCTGAGATGTGAAAAATTGAGTTTGAGATTCAACTAGCTTCGACATCATGTCTTCTAAATTTGGCTTTTTATCATCGGTTTGTGGTGATTTAATTGGGAAAATAGGTTTTTGCTGATTGTAAGTATTGTTGGATACTTGTTGATTGCTAGGACCTTGTTGGTTGTTGTATGGAACATTTCGGTTATAATTCTGATTTTGATTGTAGTTTGGTCTTGGTGGTTGATAATTATTCTGATAATTATTTCCAGGCCTTTGGTTCATGTATGAAACATTCTCTCTCTGTTCCATTGTTTGTTCAATACTGAGACAATCTTTTGTCAAATGTGGTCTTCCACACTGCTCACAACTAATTCGTATAGCGTGAATATTTTTAGTCATCTTTTCCATTCGTCTCTCAAAAGCATCTATCTTTGCAGACATGGAATCAAAGTCATGGCTAGAATCGGCTCTAGCTGCTTTAGATGATCTAACGATATCTTTTTCTTGGTGCCACTCATGTGAGTGGGAAGCAGTGTTATCAATAATTTTGTAAGCTTCAGTTGCGGTTTTCTTCATAATGGAACCACCAGCTGCTATATCGATGTATTTTCGTGTAGTGATGTCGCATCCTTGGTAGAATATTTGTACTATTTGATAAGTGTCTAAACCATGTTGTGGACATCCTCTTAACAACTTTCCAAATCTTGTCCACGCCTCATATAGAGTTTCATTTGGCTTTTGTGTGAATGTAACTATTTCTCCTTGAAGTCTCACGGCTTTAGATGCCGGAAAGAATTGTTTAAGAAATTTTTCAACTAAAACATCCCATGTATCAATCGCCCCTTCAGGTAACGATTCTAACCAATCTTTGGCTTCTCCCTTTAAAGTTCAGGGAAATAACATGAGATATATCTGTTCATCCTCCACTTCTCGGATTTTAAATAGAGTACAAATCCTATTAAAGGTACGAAGATGTTCGTTTGGATCTTCCTTCGGCGCACCACTAAATTGGCATTGATTAGTTACCATGTGTAGAATTTGTCCTTTGATTTCATAATCTGGCGCATTAATGTCTGGTTGAGTAATTGCATGACCTTGGCCAGTGCGTTTAGCTCTCATTCGGTCTTTCATACTTAGAGGTTCCAGATTTTCCATGATTGAATTTGTTGAATCTGAATCACTAGAGGATTCTAATTTAATGGTTTCTTCCTCAACAATCTCTGGATGAGTGATTTGTGGTTCAGGAGGAATGATTAGTGGTTCAGGATCTCTGAATTGTCCCTAAATATCCTCCGGATTCTCAATTGTGAGGTCGGGTTCAAAAAATGGATTATCGAAAATTTGAATTGGAGTACTTGGTCAACTAGATGACGATTCTAAAGAAAAATCAACGGCGACAATGTTGGCTAGATGTCTTGATCGAGTTACGTGGTGAACGTATGAAAGGTGGTGAACGTTTTGCTCGGTGCATTAACTGAATATCCTATTAGTTATAAAAGATAAAAATTATATAAGTTATCAAATTAATAGACTTTTCTGATTTTGCCCACGTTTCGAATAGCCAATAGATGCAGCAGGTAGCCAGGACCCTTTAAATCAGAAGCCCACAACTCGCCACTAACAAATCCAACTATTACTACGAACCAGAAAATTTTGGATGTGTATCAATTTAACCGCTTAAAATAATTTTTCGTTGAAATTTAAAGAAGAAATAGAAAATTCTATTTCCTAAAAACTATAACGTCGAGAAATAAGAGAAAAAAAGAGTGCGTCGAAAAACGTTGAAAAAAATAAAAGGTCGAAAAATAAAAAAAAAGTAGTTCGTCGAAACTTAAAAGCCTAAAAACTAAGAATTAAAACTTACGTCTAAAGGTATTAAAGCTTAAAAGAATTCTATATCCAAAACGGCAATAACTTAAAAAGTACTAAAATCTATTGAACTAAAGCGATGAGCGACGTCGTAAATTCAAAAGCGTCTAAGTCTTAGTCTAAAGAAAAAGCACTTAAGGGATTTTACGGCAAAGCTTAGAAATCTAGAAATAAAAATAAACTACAGCAACAACTAATCTTAAAACTAATTACGAACGACAAATATACAAATATTATGAATAAACGATAAAAATATACAAAATATAAAAATAAGCTTAAAGTTATAAAAATATTATTTTTATATTATTTATTGTATAAAAGTATTAATTTTAAAACTAATTAAAACTTAAAATACAAATTAATTAAAACTAAAACTAATTAATATTAAATTAAAACCCTAATTAAAATTAATTAATAATAATAATTATTAACCAAAACCCTAATTCGTACGTACTAGGATCAGGGCTGTCAAATCGCCTCATGCGGTCGCATGAGGTGTTAGTTGTTTTTCCATACGGTCGCATGGCAGTGGATACCAGGCCAAATGTTTGGGCTGCTACAGTGTTTGGCCCGTATATATATATATATATATTTTTTTTACTTTTTTTTCTGTTTTATATTTTTGTAAAATATTTATATAAAACTTATAACTAAGAAAAATTTACTTATTAGTTTTTAGAACTTTTCACAATAAATTGAAATATAAACTTTTTAAATTTAACTAAACTTAAAAATATAGATATATATTTTTCTTTTTCTTTTATATTTTTGATTGTATTATATAAAACGTATTTTTATAAAAATGAATTAAAGCTTAATAAAAATCTTTTTTTAATAGCGTTTTGCTTCGGCGTTCCCCGGCAGCGACGCCAAAAATACTTGATGTTATGCGAGGTGTATACGAAATAGTTATATTTTTATTGCGAAATACTATTAAATACAATACAATTTTACACAAGTTATTTATTTATTATTAGAGTGGATATACCTAAACCTTGCTACAACACTATAGACAGTGTACCTAATCGTACAGTAGTGTAGTTTTTAGTAAGTCCGGTTCGTTCCGCAGGGAGCTAGCCAAGTTTAACGCTATATTTTTAAAACTATATTTGTATATATATATATATATATATATATATATATATATATATATATATATATATATATATATAAGTAGTATTATTATTATTATAAAAGGGGGGGTTTTTACCGTTTAATGTCCGGTTTGTCGATTTTAAGTCTTTAGTCACAATTAAAACCAAATGTAAAATATTAAATATACAAATAACTTAATTTAAAGTGTAAAGTAAATGACGATAAATAAAAGTACGATAATTAAAAGTGCGATAAATAAAATGACGATAAATAAAATTGCGATAATTAAAAAGTACGATAATTAAAAGTGCGATAAGATATAAGATAAAGGAATTATGCTTATTTAAACTTCCATAATCATGATGTTCGACGTGTTGATTTTAATTTATTACCATGGGTTAATTGTCCTTTGTCCTAGATTATTCGATATGTCCATACGTTTTTTGTCCATAATAGTCCATCAGTCATAAATATAAAGTGCAAGAGTCTTCGTCAAATTATCCTTATACCCGAAGTCAAATATTCCAACCAATTGGGGATTCGAACTGTAACAAGGTCTTAATACTTTGTTTAATGAATACACCAGGTTATCGACTGCGTGTAATCCAAGGTTTCAATACTTTGTTAACAATTACACCAATTACCCTTGAATGTAATCCACCCATGTTTCAACGAGTCCATTGACTATTAATCCATCCTCGTGTCCGGTAAAATGAACGATAATTCGTATTTATAGATATCCCGCCCACCGTACCCAATTAAGCGTATGTAGTTATATATAGATACGTCAAATTGTAATCTTTATATTAAATTAATGAGGTATCGTTTAGTTAATATAAAGCCCATTAATAGCCCACAGTCTAATTTCCACAAGTGTCGTTCTTTTGTCCAAACCCCAATTATGGTCCAAAACCCAATTACCCCGTCTTTAATATTTAGCCCAACATCACGATTACTTCGGCTTAAATAAGCATAATAATAACTTAGCTACGAGACATTAATTTAAAAAGGTTGAACATAACTTACAATGAGTATTAATCGCGTAGTGTTACACGGACAGAATTTCGACTTACAAACTTAAAACATTCGCCACTATAACCTTATTATTATTAACTTTAAATTAAAATTATAAATATAAATATATATATATTGAGAGTGAGAGTGAGAGAGATTGATATATTGTGTAATAAACTCGGCCAGAATTCGTGCAATTTATAGAATATGGGCAGCTACAGGACTCCATGCGACCGCATGGATTTTGGTCTTCCTGGCCATGCGATCGCATGGCCTTCTTTTACAGTTCAGGTACTTTTGTTTGCAAGCTTGCCGACACTTATTAAATATATATATATATATATATATATATATATATATATATATATATATATATATATATATATATATATATATATATATATAATATATATATAATTATATATATTATATTATATTTATATGCATAGTTGACTTGTCATTTTAGCTCCGTTGCGTTGACCGTTGAGAGTTGACTCTGGTCCCGGTTCTGGATTTTCGAACGTCCTTGCGTACTATTTAATATCTTGTACTTTGCGTTTTGCGGCTCGTACTCTTGTAACTTTTAGACGTTTCTTATCAATAAATTGTACCACTTTAATTGTACTTTGTACTTTTTAGCTTTTTGGTCGTTTGCGTCTTCAAATCGTCAAATCTGTCTTTTGTCTTCACCTTTTATTATTTAAACGAATATCACTTGTAAATAGAACAATTGCAACTAAAAGCTTGTCTTTCTTGAGGGATAATGCTATGAAATATATGTTCATTTTTAGCATTATCATGGCCGATCAACCACCTCGTCCTTAGACTATGGCAGAAAAGTTGAAGGCCACCCGAGCTGGCCAAGGCAATTCGATTACTCAACCAAACATCACTCAGCCTTTCCAAATCACAGGGCCAATTCTGAGTTTGATTTCTTCTGATTGCCAATTTTATGGCAAGGATAGTGAGGATGCTAACGAGCATCTTCGTATTTTCAATGATTTTGCAACTTATTCAAGCTGGATGAGGTTGCTGATACTTCGATCAAGACAAGGCTTTTTCCCTGGACTCTTAAGGGAGAAGCTAAGATATGGTTAGATAAGCAACCAGAGGGAGCGATTACCTCTTGGGAAGTTTTGGTAGATAAGTTTTTAGCAAAGTTTTTCCATTCGTCTCGAGCTGCTAGACTTCAAGCAGATATTTCGCAATTCAGACAAAAGAGCAGTGAGACATTATTTGATGCTTGGGACCGTTATTCTAATATGTTACGCTCGTGTCCGCAACACGGGTTGAATGATTTACAAAAGGTCCAGATTTTCTATAAGGGTTGTGACATACCAACTAACCAGAGTATTGATCAAGCAGCAGGTGGTACTTTAATGGATAAGACAGAAGAAGAGGCATTAGAGATAATTGAAAAGCAAGCTGCCTACACTCACGAATGGCATCAAGATCATGAGTCATCCCGTTCAACTTCAGTTAAGAGAACCGAGACCACTGGTGTGTATGATGATTATGGGTCAATTAATGCTAAGTTAGACAAATTTGGTAGACACTTGGAGAAGTTGGAAAAGGACATGCATGGTATTAAGGTTGGTTGTGAGTTTTGCGGGGGATTACATTTTGGAAAAGATTGTGATGCAGGTTTGACTATGAACCAGAAAGAAGAGATTGCTTATATTAGTCAACAGAACAACAATCAGTTTCAGGGACGTGCGCAGTTTAATAGGAATTTCAACAATCCCTATAATCCTTAAGGTAATCAAGGTTCGAGGTTCCAGACAGGATCTAGTGGAGGATATCAACAGTAAGCTCCCGGGTATTTTCAGAAACCCCAAGCCGAAGAGAAAAAGTCCAACCTTGAAGCTATGATTGAAAATCTTGTGATTTCTCAAACTCAGTTTGTTACTACTGTTACTCAAAACAATGAGAAGAATGATCAAATGTATCGAAATCAACAAGCGGCTATTCAGAATCTGGAGAAATAAATTGGTTAACTTGCTAATCAGAGTAATGAGAGGAAACTGGGGGAATTACCGAGCAAAACAGATACTAACCCGAAGAATGGGCACGTTAATGCTATCACCACCCGAAGTGGTTTAGCATATTATTCACCGCGGAAGTCCGATGAGTATGATTTGCGAGTGCCGTTAGCTAAGGATAGTGAACCGGTTGTTGTTAGTGAACCGGAGGGGGAAAAGGAGCCGGGACAGGTGATTGAGAAGGTTGTAAGGGTACCGGAAACCATTGCTGCTAAACTAGTAGTTAAAGAGTATCAACCACCGCTCCCATTCCCGAGGAAGCAGAGATTGGAGAAGCTTGAGGCGGAAAGTCCAAATTCATGGACTTGATTAAAAAAGTTAATATAAATATGCCTTTTATTGATGTGATTGCAGGTATGCCAAAGTACGCAAGGTTTTTGAAGGATTTGATAACTAACAGGAAGAAGCTGGAGGGCGTGTCTTCAGTCAGGTTGAATGCCGCATGCTCAGCGGTAGTTGCAAACAAGCTTCCCGAGAAGCTTGAGGATCCTGGGAGTTTTACCATTCCTTGTTTACTTGGTAATTTGGACTGTGTGATGGCATTGGCGGATTTGAAGGCTAGTATAAATTTAATGCCTTATTCTATTTATTTACAGCTAGACCCCGGGAGTTAAAACCCACGCGTATGGCTATTCAGCTAGCTAACCGCTCTATTAAATTCCCTCGTGGAATTATAGAGAATATGCTAGTTCAGACCGGGTCGTTGGTTTTCCCGGCTGATTTCGTGGTTTTGGATATGGAAGTGGATGAAAGGATTCCACTTATTTTGGGTCGGGCATTTTTGAATACTGCTGGGTATATCATCGATGTTTATGGCCAAAAGTTGACCCTTAGGATAGATGACTTGAGTGCAACATTCTCAATCGACCATGCTTTAAAATGCCCTGCCTATACTGATGATACATGTTATTTTCTTAACACTGTGGATGTCCAGTCCGAGTTTTTGCAGGAATTCCCAGAGTTACAGGGTTCAGGAGAGTGCTTATTGGTTGAAATTGATGAGGAGTTGCAGGTTGAGGAGGTGGATATTTTAACCGCCTTGATGGAGAACGGCTATGAGCCAACTGAGGAGGAGTTCAAAGAACTCGAACGTGATGTGAATTACCGGAGCAAGTCTTCAATTGAAGAACCTCCAGAGTTAGAATTGAAGCCACTTCCAGATCATTTGGAATACGCTTATTTGCAGGAGGAATCTAAGCTCCCGGTAATTATTTCTTCTTCTCTTACAGGTCAGAAAACTGAACATGTGACCATGCTAAAGGCCCATAAACTGGCCATTGTGTGGAAAATTCACGACATCAAGGGTATTAGTCCCTCCTATTGCACCCACAAAATTCTAATGGAGGATAACTCCAAACCTGTGGTGCAACGTCAAAGGAGGTTGAACCCGCACATGCAAGATGTCGTGAAGAAAGAGATCATTAAGCTCCTTGATGCAGGTCTGATTTACCCGATTTCTGACAGTCCGTGGATTAGCCCGGTACACTGTGTACCTAATAAAGGTGGTATGACTGTTACCACCAATTATAAAAATGAGTTAATTTTCACTCGGACTTTCACGGGGTGGCGTATTTGTATTGACTATCGTAAGTTGAACGACGCCACATGCAAAGACCATTTCCCGTTACCTTTCATGGATCAAATGCTAGAGAGGTTAGCGGGAAACAGCTTTTATTGTTTTCTTGATGGTTTTTCGGGCTATTTTCAAATTCCTATCTCGCCCGAGGACCAAGAGAAAACCACTTTCACGTGCCCGTATGGCACATTCTCATACCGTCGTATGCCCTTTGGCCATTGTAATGCTCCAGCCACTTTTCAAAGGTGCATGATGGCCATATTCCATGATATGATAGAAGATTGCATGGAGGTGTTCATAGATGACTTTTTAGTTTTCGGTGACACTTTCGATTCATGCCTTCTTAATTTAGAGCGGATGTTGGTAAGGTGTGAGAAATCTAATCTTGTGCTCAACCGGGAAAAGTGCCATTTCATGGTACAAGGGGGCATAGTTCTCGGGCACAAGATTTATAGGAACGGTATTGAAGTGGATCCCGCAAAGGTAACGGCTATTAAGAACCTTCCACATCCCACCGATGTTTAAGGGTGTTCGGAGTTTTCTCGGGCACTCCGGTTTTTACCGGCAGTTCATAAAGGATTTTTCCAAAATTGCTAACCCGATGAACAAACTCCTCGAAAAGGACACACCTTGGAACTTCTCCGAATAGTGCCAAAAGGCATTCGAACTTCTTAAGGAGAAACTCATCAATGCACCTATCATAATTGCTCCGAATTGGTCTCTTCCGTTCGAGCTTATGTGTTATGCATCCGACTTTGCTGTTGGCTCTGTTTTGGGCCAAAGGGTCGAGAAACATTTCTGACCCATCAACTATGCAAGCAAGACCTTGCAAGGAGCACAATTAAATTATACTACCACTGA
Source organism: Rutidosis leptorrhynchoides (assembly GCF_046630445.1). Lineage (NCBI taxonomy): Eukaryota > Viridiplantae > Streptophyta > Magnoliopsida > Asterales > Asteraceae > Rutidosis > Rutidosis leptorrhynchoides. The sequence goes on from NC_092333.1 coordinate 154,418,779, forward strand.
AAAAGAGCTCCTAGCGGTGGTCTTTTTCATTTGATAAGTTCCGGTCCTACTTAGTCTTATCTAAGACTATAGTCTTTACGGACCATTCTGCTTTAAAGTACTTTTTCGCCAAGCCGGATGCCAAACCTCGACTGCTTAGATGGATCTTGCTTTTGCAAGAATTCGATATCGAGATCCGAGATAAGAAGGGTGCCGAGAATCTTGCAGCCGACCACTTGTCTAGACTCGAGAATCCAAATATCGAATTCCTTCATGAGTCTAGTATCCATGATGATTTTCCCGATGAATATCTCATGAAGATGGACAAGGTGGACGAGCCATGGTATGTGGACATTGCTAATTATCTCGTTGGGAAATTCTTGGAAAAAGGGTGGTCACATCAAAAGAGGAAGAAATTCTTCAGTGACCTTAAGTACTATTTCTGGGAGGATCCCTATCTTTTTTGTTGTTGTCCCGATGGGGTTATCCGCTGGTGTGTTTTCGGTGAAGAGTGTATGCAAATTTTAATCGAGTGCCATAGTGGGCCTACTGGTGGGCATTTTGGACCCCAAATCACGGGGCGTAAGGTCTATGATGCCGGCTTCTTTTGGCCGACAATCTTCAAAGATGCCTACCTGATTTGTAAATCGTGCGATTCTTGTCAAAGGGCCGGTAAAGTCACCAAACGGGATGAGATGCCTCAGCAAAGCATCCAGGTATGCGAAGTATTTGATGTTTGGGGAATTGACTTTATGGGACCATTTCCGAAATCTCATAATTATAGTTACATACTCGTTGCCATTGACTACGTGTCTAAATGGGCCGAAGCGCAAGCTTTATCCACAAACGATGCACGAGTTGTGATTTCTTTCCTTCAGCGTTTATTCTCTCGATTTGGAACTCCTAAAGCATTAATTAGCGATAGGGGTACTCATGTTTGTAACACCCAAATGGAGAAGGTATTGAAGCGATATGGAGTTCTCCATAAAGTTTCTACTTCATACCATCCCCAAATGAGCGGACAAGTTGAGAATACCAATCGAGCTCTTAAAGAAATTTTTGAGAAAACTGTGGGGTCGAATCCGAAGGAGTGGGCGACTAAGCTCGATGAAGCTTTGTGGGCGTTTAGAACCGCCTACAAAACACCAATTGGTACCACTCCTTATCGGTTGGTTTATGGAAAAGCGTGCCATCTCCCGTTGGAGATTGAGCATAAGGCGATGTGGGCACTTAAAAAGTGAAATTTGGATTTAAAGGAAGCCGGACGCCTAAGGGCGGGGCAAATGAATGAGCTTGGTGAATTACGCCTTGATGCGTATGAAAATTCGTTGATTTATAAGGAGAAAACCAAGCAATGGCATGATAGAAGGTTAAAGGGTCCGAAAGAGTTTAATGAGGGCGATCGAGTGCTTTTGTTTAACTCTAGATTGAAGCTTTTACCCGGAAAACTTAAGTCCCGGTGGACGGGACCATTTGAGGTTGTTAAGGTGTACCCATAGGGTGCGATTGAGTTGAAAAATGCGAGTGGTACTACCTTCAAAGTTAACGGACATCGAGTGAAGAAATATTTCGATGGTCCATTGGAGATTGATGACGGGGTTTACGTTGAACCCGATCCTAACGTCACTTGAAGTTGGGGATGAGTCTTGTGAATGACTCGGTAATAAACTTCCCATTGTTGTAGAATTCGTATGTTTTTGTGCTTGTTTGATGATATGTTCAATGTGATCGTGCTCGGCTTTTTGTTTGGGGTGTTTGTTGGTTTTTAGGTTGAGGTATTGGGTTAAAATGGTTTAAAACTGAGAAATTCTGGGTTATCAGTACTTGGAGTGATGCACCACACCTTTGAGCGCCGCTCAGTATGTACGTACCTGATGTGCCAGATTGTTGAAACCCCTCGACATGAATTTCACGCCTAATGGAAGGCCGCGCACCACCTGGAGCGCCGCTCCGTTTCACCGTCGGGCAAGCTGAATTGTTTTTAATATAAAAAAAAACCCTATTCTTTCAACCACACAAATAGGCGACGGGGACCAGCTGTATTTTACTCCAAACCCTTCTATTATTTCCATTCTGTCTAACTTTCTTACACCTACAAATCCTTAGATCTAAAAACCCTAATTTCCTAAACTTCAATTTCTTGTCTAATTACTTTCAAATCTTGCAAGAATGGCTCCCACTAAGGTCCGAATTTGTTTTCTATCTTGCTTATTTGATCTAATTATGTGTAATTACTTGCTTAATCTTTGATTTACATGATGAATTAGTGTGAGGTTTGTTTAATTGGGGTTTTGTGTTCTAATTAGTGATGGGTTTTGTTAGATTATGATTGTATGCTTTGATTTCATGATTAATTTGGTGTTGTTAGAAGTTACACTTGAACATAGGGTTTGTGTGTTTGAGAATCTGAATTTGTAAGTGACAGAAGAGTACTTGCTTGAAATTGTTCTTGTTCTTGAATTGTTGATATGTTTTTGAGCTAGTGTGGGGTTGTGTTCATATGGGCGGGTCATATTGGTTTGAATGACTTGTGCTATATTTGGTTTATTTATTTATGATGCCATGCTAGAGGGAACATAACATGTGTTTTGTGATGTGATGAGTATTTTGTTAGTGGTAATTTGAATTGGTGAAAGTTAGCAAACATGATGAACTTTATTAGATTTGTGGAAGTTAAAAGAGTTATGTGTAATCATGTTTGTCATGTTTTGGTTGTGTTGTTATGAGAGTATGGTTGTCATGTGATATATGTTAAGAGATAATGCGATATGTGTAGATTTGAGGTCTTGACATGCTTTGATTGTGTTACTTGGTTAACTTGGTGATTGTCTTTAAGGTGGATTAACATGCAACATGGTTTGGTTGTGATGGGTATTTGGTGCTTATTATTTTGACTAACACTAACTTTTGAGTTTGGTGTTTTATTTTCTTTATTTGTTTCATGTGTGTAGAGATCGAGAGGAAACTCGGAACAACCACGACAATCACCAAATAACCCGGAACTTTGGTTGTCCCAAATCGCTAATGATGAGGAATTAGAGGAACGATTTACGATAGTTAACGCCCGTCCGTCCGATCGAACGAACATATTATTTGGATTGGACGCAACTTGCAGCGTTGGGTAATAATATTGTTAGAACATTGCGTGATTATTTGTGGGTAACATATGCGGGTCAAGAGTTGAGGCCATACGAAAGGTTATTTGAAATTCGTGAAGATATTTTTGAGCAGTTGACTATCGAGTTCTTTTCGATGGTTAATTATCGACCGCGAGCCTCTCCGACCGAGGAGAATTTCTTGACATTTCGGTTAGGCGGGTTAGAGCGTAGCATGAGTAAGATTGGGATAGCTCGGGCGTTGGATTTATATCCTGTAACAACCCTCACTTTTCGACTTCTAAATTACTGAATTAATCCTAGGGTTATATGTCTGACTATATGTATTAAGGGTTGTTATATACAATTAAATATTGACCGAATAGTAATTTTTAGTCAACACTGTACGCTTAAATAAATAATATATTATTAATTTATATAATTTGACATAATTTAACTAAGTATATAAACTTTCTATCACTTTTATTATTTAGTTAATGTATTATATATTTAACTATATAATAAATCCAATTATATATAAATGTAATAATATTTACAAACATACTAAAACTATAGTTTAATAATTAAAATCATAATTATTATTAAAAATACAAAATACCGAATTATTTATTATTTTTATGCAAAATTTGTATTTATTAATTAAATAAAAAAAATAAAATAAAATAAAATAAAATATTATTGACAAATATTCTTGGAAAAGCATTAAATCAATTTGTTTATTTATATAAAAAAAATCCTTAAAATAAATGAAATAAATAAATAAATAAATAAATTACTTTTTAATTAAAAATAGTAATGGAAAAACTACTTTTATTATTTTATTTTGTGCATTATCCCATGACCTAACATTTAATACTTTTTAATTTTAAAATCCCATTAAGAATTAAAATATTTCTTTTTCTTTTAATTATTTTATTCTTTTTACCTAATTTTTTCAAGTATAAATACCCCTCATTTCTCATTCAAACTCACACCAAAATTTCTCTCATTCTCTCTTTGAAGAATTACTACTAGTAAGTATTTTTTTCTTACTTTTTATTTTTTTTACTTTTTACTTTTTACTTTTTACTTTTTACTTCGGTTATTATTTTTACCAAAACATGTAAATAATGTTATAAATTATATGCAATTAAAAATAAAATAAATAACATGTATACACTATTACTATTACTAGCACCTATAACATACTACTTATATTGTAACATAAAAACATTTTGGGATATGTATTAGAGATGTATAGATCTTCGAACTTTCTTGACGAATGGTTTCTATGAGATTCTAGGCAGAGGGTTTGGATTTCCGATTTAAAGGGTCCTATGGCTCAAGCCCCTAGATCTAAATTAGCCATTTGAAGGGAAAGGGATGATTGGAAGCTTATCTAATACGGCAAGTATCCTAAAATGGAAAACACTGATAAAAGTAGAAACTCTCTAGTCATAGAAACTTAGTAAAATAAGAAACTTTCTAAAAATGGAAACTTTATAAAAATAGTAACTTACTAGGAATAGAAACTTAGTAAAACAAACACATACTTAAACTTAAACATGGGCAAAACACTTAACTACTCTTAAATGTCAATAGGTTGACTTTTCTGCTCACTCGTTCAACTCTTTATTCCGAGGAATAACTCTCTCTCTACTTACTAAGGTGAATTCATAGCCCCTCTTTAATTGCTAGCAAACTTACTTACTTTTACTTGGGGTGAGACACATGCTGTTTTTAATTTTACACTTTAGACACAAGTACCAAACTGTTAAACTATGCTATACCCGGCTATGTCCGACTAAATCCCTACAGTGATATTTTTAATTGCTGCGGCATGCTTAATTATTGGGGGTAGGCCTATCGGGAGTAACGTCCCTGATACATTTGACCAAGTCATTGTATTACTTAATAATGAAATTAAACCGACAAGGACAGACACAACTTGTCATGGGGCAAACTTGAACGTTTAGTCTAAATATCACGCATTGGCATAACTTTTTGATCCTGCGGGAGATCAACTTTACAAACTAAATCTTGTGGTCTAAAACAACGACAAACTTTTTGTTAAACCTATGAACTTCACTCAACCTTTTTGGTTGACACTTTAGCATATTTTGTCTCAGGTGCTGTTTGATTCAAGCTCTTATACTTACTGCTTATGTGATGCTACTTGGACATAGGATCAAGAGATATCGTATTTATTACTTCTGCATGTGAACATTTATGATATTGTTATTCCTGTCATTGTAACGACATTTCATTTTCCATTGCATACTCATTAAAGTTAAATTCATCATTTAGTATTGTTCTCGTTTATTATAATATGTTGGTATGTTTTGATAATAGTGACGTTCCTTCCAGACCCTATTGGGAGGACGTTACAGATTGGTATCAGAGCATTACCAGGCTGTTATAGAGAACCAGGATTGCATTTTTATGTGTGCCTTACTTGTTAGCTAGGGTGCCTTAGCAATCTAGGAAACTATAACCTTTCCTGCCTTAGAATTAAAGCACTTAGGATTACCCCATAATCTTAACGATTATGCTTTAATAAACTTGACTTAAAGATTCTAATCAAAATATCCTTCCTAATGTTAGGATGTCTAATTATCATCAAACCACCAAAATAAATCTTTTCAAGCCAACCGAAAAAGATACTGAAAGGTCTTCCACAGAAAGACCAGTCCAAAGTCCACCTTATGACTTTGGTGGTCCTCCCTCACCAAATTATAGCCCAAATACTACTCTAAAGTTACATGGGTCTCCTGAATACTATCCAACCCCGAGGAATAAAGACAAGAGGAAATGTCTTGAAGAAACTGGGCCGTCAAAGAAAAGATCCCGATCTCCTTTCTACGATGAAGTTGATGCCAAATACGAGCTCATGAATCTGCGAAAAACTACCGATGACCTAATTCGCCAAAGAAACTGGGTCGTCAAAGAAAAGATCCCGATCTCCTTTCTACGATGAAGTTGATGCCAAATACGAGCTCATGAATCTGCGAAAAACTACTGATGACCTAATTCGCCATATTGCAAGGATCGATTTTCAAATGAAGGAAAAAGACCTAGCGATCAAGAAGCTCATGGAGGAAAATGCTGAACTAAAGAAAGAGATAAAGTTGGTGAAGTATGAAGGTGATAGAAATGCCCGATGGGGGAAGCAATCTCTCTCTTGCCTAAGAGAAGATGTTGACCTTAGATTGAAGATGGAGGAAAACCGCGTGAATAATCAACTTTCTATAAGGGACCACAAGTACCATGTAATCAACAATGAAGTTTCTAACCTTTATGATAATCTCGAGTTCCTGCATGAGAAACAAAAGGCGAGGAACGAGAAAGTTGATGAGTTTATGAAGAAGGTGGAGGATGAGAAGAAGAAATATGAAGATTACTTCAATCTTAATATTTCCTAGATTATTTTTCCAATTCCTTGTCTATGTAAAGGCTATGCCTTAAACTATTTCTATTTCCGAATTGTGTAATAAAGGCTTATTTAATGCCTCGTTCTAATAATATAAAGTGTTTTATTAATATCATGCGATATCAATACTTTATTTTATTCATACTTGTGATTGCTCAAACTTATAACTTGTTAAACTTATCAAACATATGTTCACTTTTATGTAGTGACATCATGGTTCGTTCAGCTGCACCTTCCGTTAACAATGTTGTGTTAACTACTGAACAATTCCAACAGTTACTCGCTGTCGCCCAAGGCAACGCCCAAGCTAATCATGCTAATACTCAACCGAAACCTTGTTCCTACAAGGATTTTTCAAACTGTCATCCTCCTGCATTTAAGGGGACTGAAGAAGCTGTCGAACTAGTCCGTTGGTTCGAGAAGATGGAATCTATTTTTCGTATTTGTAACTGTGGTGATAACGATCGAGTAAAGTATGCCACTAGCTCATTGGGTGGCAATGCTTTAACTTGGTGGACTGCTCATGCCAAGTCCGTAGGAATTGATAATGCTAATGCAATTCCATGGGATGAACTCAAAAGCATGATGGTCAACAAATTCTGTCCTCGAAGTCAAGTTCAGAAACTTGAAGCTGAGTTCTGGGAACTTAAGGTCAAGGGTACTGACATTGAGAACTATACCAATCGTTATCTGGAGCTATCTACTCTATGTCCTGAAATGTTTCCTACTGAAGCTAGAAGAATTGAGCGGTATATTGAAGGTCTTCCCGAGGATGTTCAAGGGAATGTTATTGCTGCTGAGAAGGTTACTTTAGATGCTGTGATTCTCATGGCACAAAATCTCATGTTGGCCAAGAGAAGAAGGGCGTCGACCAATAAGCAAGTTGAAACCAAGGGTAATGATGGTAAGAGGAAGTTTGAGCCATCTCAAGGTTCGGCTCAGAATGATAATAAAAAGCCTGTGGATGGTACAAGGTCGAATTATAAGGGTACTTATCCTTTCTGTATTCGTTATGAGAGGCATCACCCGGGGAAGTGTACTGCGGTTTGTGCGTTGTGTAAGAAAGTGGGACACGTTGCTAAGACGTGTAAGACTCCTCCGAAGGATAAGGCTATTGTTCCGGCCAAACTCCTCCTACATGCTATACTTGTGGAGAGAAGGGACACATTAGTCCGAATTGTCCTAAGAAGAAAGATAATCCCGCTACTGGAGCTAATGCTACTGCTGCGAAGGGTCGTGCGTTTGTTATTACTGCTGCTGAAGCCCGAGATGAAGATGAAGTTATCACGGGTACGTATCTTGTCAATAATTTCTATGCAACTATTTTATTCGATACTGGTGCCGACAGAAGTTACGTGTCTAGTGATTTTTGTACCCTATTTGCTGAAAAGCCTCAACCCTTAGAAACTAAAAGATTAGTAGAAGTAGCCAATGGAAAGGTCATGCAAGTCGATAAAATCTATAAAAACTGCAACCTAATCTTAGCCGATAAAGAATTTAAGATAGACCTTTTGCCGGTCGAGCTCGGAAGTTTTGACATTGTAGTTGGAATGGACTGGTTACATCCATTGAGAGCTGCCATCATGTGTTACGATAAAACCATTCATGTTCCATTGGGAAATAGAGAGACTCTTATCATCCAAGGTGAAAAGAGTGGTTCCAATCTCAATATTATCTCCTGTATTAAAACCCGCAAACACCTTATGAAAGGTTATCCAGCTATTCTAGCCCACGTTAAGATGATCGAATCGAAAGTGAAGTGTATTGAAGATGTACCAGTGGTTAAAGACTTTCCCGATGTATTTCCCGAAGATCTTCCAGGTCTTCCACCTCCTCGACAAGTTGAATTTCAAATTGATTTAGCTCCCGGTGCTGCTCCTATTGCTAAAGCACCATACCGTTTAGCACCTTCCAAAATGAAGGAACTTTCCAACCAGCTCCAAGAACTATTGGATAAAGGTTTCATTCGTCCAAGCTCGTCCCCATGGGGAGCTCCTATTCTATTTGTTAAAAATAAGGATGGTACGTTAAGGATGTGCATTGATTATCGCGAACTTAACAAGCTTACTATCAAGAACCGTTATCCGTTGCCACGTATTGATGATCTATTCGACCAACTTCAAGGGTCAATTGTTTATTTAAAGATTGATTTGAGGTCCGGATATCACCAACTTAGAGTCAAGGAATCTGATATTCCTAAGACTGCTTTTCGCACTCGTTATGGGCACTATGAATTCCGTGTCATGCCTTTTGGTTTGACCAATGCTCCTGCCGTTTTCATGGATCTCATGAACCGTGTCTGCAAACCTTATCTCGATAAATTTGTCATTGTTTTCATTGATGACATTTTGATCTACTCCAAGAGTGAGAAGGAACATGAGCAACATCTGCGTGTAATTCTTGAACTCTTACGAAAGGAACAAATCTACGCTAAGTTTTCTAAGTGCGAGTTTTGGCTCAAAAGCGTACAATTCCTCGGACACGTTGTTGATAGTAATGGAATACATGTCGATCCAGCTAAGATTACCGCTATCCAGAACTGGGAGATACCAAAGACTGCGAAGCATATTCGTCAATTTTTGGGACTTGCCGGTTATTATCGGAGATTCATAAAGGATTTTTCCTTTCTTGCCAAACCTCTTACGAAGCTAACTCAAAAAGGGAAAAAGTTTGAGTGGTCCGAAGAACAGGAATCTGCTTTCAAGATTCTGAAAGAGAAGTTGACCACAGCCCCGATTCTATCTTTACCTGAAGGTACTGACGATTTTGTTGTTTACTGCGATGCCTCAAAGCAAGGATTTGGTTGTGTTGTAATGCAACGTGAAAAGGTTGTTGCCTACGCATCTAGACAGTTGAAGAAACACGAGGAGAACTATACCACACATGACCTTAAGTTAGGTGCCGTGGTATTTGCACTAAAGATATGGAGACATTATCTATATGGTACCCAGTTTACGGTGTACACTGACCATAAAAGTCTTCGACACATCTTTGATCAAAAACAGCTGAATATGAGGCAAAGCCGATGGCTCGAGTTATTGAACGATTATGACTGTAAGATGGAATATCATCCTGGCAAGGCAAACGTAGTTGCCGATGCCCTCAGTCGAAAAGACGATGTTAAACGTGTTCGTGCCTAAAACCTGAAAATCAAATCAAATCTTATATCACGAATCTGCGAAGCTCAACTGGAAGCTATTAAACCAACACTTATCGAAGGTGAAGGACCTATCGGTTTCGAGAACCAACTCCAAGTGAAAGCTAATGGTACACGGTACTTTGGCAAAAGAATTTGGGTTCCTCGCTTCGGTAATCTCCGTGAACTAGTCTTGGATGAAGCGCATAAGACTAGGTATTCTATTCATCCGGGTTCTAGTAAGATGTACCACGATGTGAAGGAATTCTACTGGTGGCCTAATATGAAAGCCGACATTGCTACTTATGTTAGTAAGTGTCTCACTTGTTTGAAAGTCAAGACTGAACATCAAAAGCCTTCTGGTCTGTTGACACAACCCGATATTCCGCAGTGGAAGTGGGAATGTATCGCTATGGACTTTATTACTAAATTGCCCAAGACTTCTAGTGGCAATGATACAATATGGGTCATAGTAGATCGTCTTACTAAATCTGCTCATTTCTTACCGATCAAGGAGACCGACAAGATGGAGAGATTGTCACAACTGTATATCAAAGAAATTGTCTCTCGTCATGGTGTTCCTATATCAATCATATCCGATCGCGACAGTAGATTCACTTCCAGATTATGGAAATCCTTACAAACTGCTCTTGGAACTCAACTCGACATGAGTACTGCTTATCATCCGCAAACCGATGGTCAAAGTGAACGAACCATTCAAACATTGGAAGATATGCTTCGCGCTTGTGTTATCGACTTCGGCAAAGGCTGGGATAGACATTTGCCTTTGGTTGAATTCTCTTACAATAATAGTTACCACTCAAGTATTAAGGCTGCACCTTTTGAGGCCTTATACGGACAAAAATGTAGATCCCCACTGTGCTGGGATGAATTAGAGGACAGACAGTTAACTGGTCCTGAAATCATACACGAGACAACCGAAAAGATAGTTCAGATTAAGAAACGAATTGAAACTGCCCGTAGCCGACAGAAGAGCTATGCTAATAAAGGTCGAAAAGATTTGGAATTCTAAGTTGGTGACAAAGTCATGTTGAAAGTATCCCCTTGGAAAGGCGTCGTTCGTTTTGGTAAACGAAGCAAACTAAGTCCGCGTTTTGTTGGACCCTTCAAGATTACTGAAAGAATCGGACCCGTGGCTTATCGATTAGAATTACCTGCTGAACTTAGCAGCGTACACGACGTATTTCATGTCTCGAATCTAAAAAAGTGTCTCGCTGATGACACTCTTGTTATTCCTTTAGATGACATTCGCATTGATGATAAAATGCACTTCATAGAGGAACCCGTAGAAGTCATGGACTGATCTGCTAAACGCTTAAAACAAAGCACCATACCTATTGTTAAGATCCGTTAGAATTCACAACGTGGCCCCGAGTATACCTGGGAACGTGAAGACCAAATGAAACAGAAATATCCTCATCTCTTCTCAACCGCTGATGCATCTGAGAAGTCTACCTAAAACTTCGGGACGAAGTTTTTATTAACGGGGAGGTACTGTAACAACCCTCACTTTTCGACTTCTAAATTACTGAATTAATCCTAGGGTTATATGTCTGACTATATGTATTAAGGGTTGTTATATACAATTAAATATTGACCGAATAGTAATTTTTAGTCAACACTGTACGCTTAAATAAATAATATATTATTAATTTATATAATTTGACATAATTTAACTAAGTATATAAACTTTCTATCACTTTTATTATTTAGTTAATGTATTATATATTTAACTATATAATAAATCCAATTATATATAAATGTAATAATATTTACAAACTTACTAAAACTATAGTTTAATAATTAAAATCATAATTATTATTAAAAATACAAAATACCGAATTATTTATTATTTTTATGCAAAATTTGTATTTATTAATTAAATAAAAAAAAAATAAAAATAAAATAAAATAAAATATTCTTGGAAAAGCATTAAATCAATTTGTTTATTTATATAAAAAAATCCTTAAAATAAATGAAAAAAAATAAATAAATAAATAAATAAATAAATTACTTTTTAATTAAAAATTGTAATGGAAAAACTACTTTTATTATTTTATTTTGTGCATTATCCCATGACCTAACATTTAATACTTTTTAATTTTAAAATCTCATTAAGAATTAAAATATTTCTTTTTCTTTTAATTATTTTATTCTTTTTACCTAATTTTTTCAAGTATAAATACCCCTCATTTCTCATTCAAACTCACACCAAAATTTCTCTCATTCTCTCTTTGAAGAATTACTACTAGTAAGTATTCTTTTCTTACTTTTTATTTTTTTTACTTTTTACTTTTTACTTTTTACTTTTTACTTTTTACTTTTTACTTTTTACTTCGGTTATTATTTTTACCGAAACATGTAAATAATGTTATAAATTATATGCAATTAAAAATAAAATAAATAACATGTATACACTATTACTATTACTAGCACCTATAACATACTACTTATATTGTAACATAAAAACATTTTGGGATATGTATTAGAGATGTATAGATCTTCGAACTTTCTTGACGAATGGTTTCTATGAGATTCTAGGCAGAGGGTTTGGATTTCCGATTTAAAGGGTCCTATGGCTCAAGCCCCTAGATCTAAATTAGCCATTCGAAGGGAAAGGGGTGATTGGAAGCTTATCTAATACGGCAAGTATCCTAAAATGGAAAACACTGATAAAAGTAGAAACATTCTAGTCATAGAGACTTAGTAAAATAAGAAACTTTCTAAAAATGGAAATTTTATAAAAATAGTAACTTACTAGGAATAGAAACTTAGTAAAACAAACACATACTTAAACTTAAACATGGGCAAAACACTTAACTACTCTTAAATGTCAATAGGTTGACTTTTCTGCTCACTCGTTCAACTCTTTATTCCGAGGAATAACTCTCTCTACTTACTAAGGTGAATTCATAGCCCCTCTTTAATTGCTAGCAAATTTACTTACTTTTACTTGGGGTGAGACACATGCTGTTTTTAATTTTACACTTTAGACACAAGTACCAAACTGTTAAACTATGCTATACCAGGCTATGTCCGACTAAGTCCCTACAGTGATATTTTTAATTGCTGCGGCATGCTTAATTATTAGGGGTAGGCCTATCGGGAGTAACGTCCCCGATACATTTGACCAAGTCATTGTATTACTTAATAATGAAATTAAACCGACAAGGACAGACACAACTTGTCATGGGGCAAACTTGAACGTTTAGTCTAAATATCACGCATTGGCATAACTTTTTGATCCTGTGGGAGATCAACTTTACAAACTAAATCTTGTGGTCTAAAACAACGACAAACTTTTTGTTAAACCTATGAACTTCACTCAACCTTTTTGGTTGACACTTTAGCATGTTTTGTCTCAGGTGCTGTTTGATTCAAGCTCTTATACTTACTGCTTATGTGATGCTACTTGGACATAGGATCAAGAGATATCGCATTTATTACTTCTGCATGTGAACATTTATGATATTGTTATTCCTGTCATTGTAACGACATTTCATTTTCCGCTGCGTACTCATTAAAGTTAAATTCATCATTTAGTATTGTTCTCGTTTATTATAATATGTTGGTATGTTTTGATAATAGTGACGTTCCTTCCAGACCCTATTGGGAGGACGTTACATATCCCAAGTTGAATGACAATGATTTAAAGTGGTTTTTGATTCAATGCAAAGTGTTCGGGCAAGAAGCCTTTAGTGAGAGTGAGTATTGGCCGACTGTGGCGAAAGTTGACGTGGGTGCTTTTAGTTCTAGTAGAAGTTTTCAGTCAATGTTTCGACTTCCGGGGGATCGAATGATTTTCAAGATGATTGCTCATATGTTCATGGCTAGAGGAAATGCGAATAAGGTTCAGCGAAGGGATCTTTGGATTCTACAGCAGATTAAATTGAGAGAGCGAATTGATGTCCCTTGTATGATAGGAGTGTGGTTACAAGAGATTGGAACGGATAAACGCACAGAACGCCCATTGTTAGGTGGGCATTTGGTGACTAGGTTTGCTCGGGCATTTTCAGTCCCGACTAATAAGTGTAATATGTTGGGGGTTGAGGCGATGCCCACTAATATTCTATCTTTCTCAAAAGCTGAATTTATCAGAAGAAGTCCAACAGGTTGGGTTTTATGGGAGGATGAACAACAATGACCTGGTGATGGTGATGGTGATGGTGCTGGATGTGGTTGCGAGCGTGGTGGTAGTCGATCCACTTATGAAGCAGGCAGTTCGAGTGCAAACGTACCGGGTACGTGGGCACTTAATGAATAGAGTTGGGATTCTCTGGTTAACAGTGTAGATGGGATGCATTTGGTGTATCGGGATAGTCGGTCAGCGTATAATGCTCAGGTTGAGCATAATCAGAGGATACTGGAGGAGCAACGCAGGCATAATGAGGATATGAGGGTTTGGCACCAGAATAGTTATGGTGCGATTAACACAGCGTTGGGACAGTTCGGAATGGAGGTTGGTCGTTTGGGTGAGCGAGTTGATAGGGTCGAGTATGATGTGAGGGGGATTCGGGCTCACAATCAGTGGGAGATGCATCAGAGGCAAATTCAGAGACAGATGCGTCAGATTCCGGAAGCTTACATTCCGACGCAGACTACCATTCCTGATTATACAGCCGTTACTCCCCCGAGGCCGGATCCCTCGTATGACCCGTATCAGGCTTGCCTGGACACTTATGGTGTGGATTGGGACCCTTTCAGAGACTTGTGGCCGAGGGAATGATGGGTCGTTGCGCATGTTTTTGTTGTAATTTGTTTAAAACTATTTCCTTTTCGTTGGTCTATATTTGGATAATTATGTATTCTGCTTATGTAATTTGAAAACTTATTTTGGGGGTAAGGCATTTAGGCATCGGGTGGTGCCACCTTGTCCTGTTATGTAGTTCTTTATTTTTCTTTTCTTAGGTTTGTTGGTGAAACGATTTTTCAAGTCTGGCATTAAATTCAGCAAAACTACATGATTGATGATATTGGTGTGATGATCGGGAATGGACAATGTTCTTATGCTGGCAGTCAGGTCAACGCCATCTGTCACTGGCATTCCGCGATCAGTGGTTAAGCTCGATAAGTTTTTATATTTTCTTTCTCACATAACCCTTTCGATTTTAATCTATTTTTGATCTCAAGTGATGGGGACATTACTTGATCTCAAGTGTGGGGTGAGGGATGTAAAATCTCTCGGGTTGGTTGTTAATGGAATCATCATCATATTAGTTTTGATCTAAAAAAGACTTGACGTTTCACGGGTTTTGGTCGTAAAAAAATTAAAAAATTAAAATAAAAATAAAAAAATACAGAAAAGTTAGTTTAAAAATAAAAAAAAAGTAGAAAAACAATTGAAAATTCGGCCAAAACCTTGGTTATGAAAATTGGTTTTGATTTGGCTTGGTATTTTATGGCGTATTTCGTGATTTCAAAGAAGCCAAAATTGTTCCACATGTTCATTTTTTAGACATGAAATCCTACGAGTTCTGGAAACTCAATAGTTGGTCACCTGTACCAAAACGGGTGTAAACCGTGAGAGAGCGGTGATTGCATAGCGTGATTGTGACCGAATCACGTGCCAGATCAAAAACTTTTGGTTACTTGGTATAGCAGACTTCTGAAACTATACCATTTTATTATTACATCATCTAATGGTGTGATACTGTGGGAAGAGGAGCCTTGAGCTTCACCAGTGTTGTCCTTTTTAGGAACAATAGCTACGTGCTTGTGTTTGCTTAGACAACACAACCCATAGCCAAAAGCTATGGCACCCAAAGGTTTTTGGGATTTATTGGAAGGGTAGTATCTACTTCTTACCTTTCTTAAAACAAGCAGAAAAGCTTGTCATGTGGGAAGTAGGCAACTTGGAATTAATTCCAACCACGTTCATTACCATTGAATGTGAAATCCTACGAATTCTTTAAGAATTCAATCGTAGGTCATTTGCACCAAGGCGAGTGTCAACCGTATGAACGACGATTGTATCGTGTGGTCAAAACCGGGCCATGTGCTAGATCGAAAACTTTAATAGGGCGATCCTCATTGTTTCTCCTAACAAGGACAATGTTGCACCCGACCACTTTATATAACCCTAGGAGTAAAGTCTCCAAATCGACACACTTGCTGATTTATTTCAGAAGTCGTAGTCCAGACCAGTTGTAGGGTGACGAAAAATCTTGAAACGTCATTGCTAAAATCGACTGGAAATCTACCAGGCCTCAACATCAAACAGGGAAACTGGTAGTCAGACTTATCTCGATGAGGGAGATCTGTCTCGTCAAATGGGGAGCGCACCAGGATACACAAATCTGTGATTGATCAGATCCCCAGTTGGATAACCTCCGGAAAGGTAAGATATCAGCTTTTAAGGTTGATGAACTTCAATCTTTATGATTGACTTAACGGATTAGATGATCACCTCATGATTTTCGATGATATCTGGACGTAATGTGTATCCTCCTAAGTACATTATTTTTTTACTGACATCTCACGATGTTAGGTACTGTGGGAGGCATTGGCTTGACCAATTGCGGGGTAGCCCGTGCATTTTTTTTTGGCACATGCGTTCGATTGTCATATCTTTGATGTTTGGCTCCCACTTGATTCCCGGTTCCTTTGAAGACTTACATTATGGTTCGAGATTCTTTGCCTCATTTTATTTGGTACGCTATTCAAGACTATATTTAGCTACTTTGTTCATATTTAATTGCTTGAGGATTGGGAAGTTAATTTCGGGGAATGCAAGTGGGAGGTATGAGTGATATTTACTCCAAAATCGTGCCCATGCTAGATGATGGTTTGTTGGTTGTTCGTTTAGTTCTACATACTTTTGAAGATGTTACTTTATGTTAGAAGATTATTTTCGAGTTTAATTGCTTGATGACAAGCAAAACTCTAGTGTGGGGTTGTTTGATATCGCATATTTAATACGCATTTTTCTTAGCGATATCGGGCACATTTTGGTCCTTTTGGATACGATTTGGTGTTATTTCGATAAGTGTTATGAAAGTTCGAGTTCTAAGACCAAGAAGATGAAATTTGAAGTTATTTGATGATTTTAGTGATTTTCTATGGAAACGGGTGAAAGAGATTGGTTCGATTCGAGTTTGGATGAATTTATTGAGTTTTCAGTCCGGATTCAGCAAAAATGGGCCTGGAGCGCCGCTCAGAAAGGTGGAGCGCCGCTCCAGTAGGCAGGAAAATTATTTTCGAGGGGTTTTGGAATTTAACAGATCAAGTTTTAGCCTAATGGAGCGCCGCTCAATATGTGGAGCGCCGCTCCACCTTCAGCCGGGTTCAGAATTTACCTATTTAAAGCCCTAATTTTTACCCTAATTAATCATTCTTGCATTCAGACGAATTCCAGCAGCTTTTTGACGAAAAAGGGTGATTTTTGGGGAATCCCAAGATCATTCTAACACCTCAATCATTCCGGAAACGCGTCTCGGTCCGTTTATCATTCAAGAACACAATTTTCATTAGGTTTAATTCTTATCATCATAATGAATACTTTTAATTATTTATTTGTGATTTTGGTTTTAGCCATGATTGTTGGCTAAGCACTTTAATGTTTGTCAAGATTGAATATTCGTATGTGTTTGGATGATACTTTAATGTTTAATTTGATTAATGCATGATAGTTATGAGTTTTGATTATGAACCATTCTTATGGGATTTGCTTATTGTTACTAGGCTTGATTAGTGATCTTGTTTGAACAAAGGGAACTCTGTTTCAATTTAGTGAACTAATTTCCAATTGATTTGTCTTAACCAATTGGGTGCTTACTGGACCAAGGGGGTAAACCGGATAACATAGATTGAACAAAATAGGGGTGAATTGTGTGGAGCGAATGCGTAACCAATTGAATCTTAATCTTATAATTAGTTAATTACTAAGTCACGAACGAAAGAGATCTTTGGTGAAAGGGAACCCTAAGCCAATAAATCCTAGTTTGACGTGTTTGCTAAAAGAGAACTCTGGGTAAACTGACTCTGTAGTTGCATGTATTGATAAGTTAAGCTAGTGCTTAATAACAAATCATCCGACACTGCGAATAGGAGATCTAGGCGAACATTCTTTTATCTATTAAATTCAAATATCTTTACTTTTCGTTGAGTCTGCATTTATTTTCTATAAACTTAAAAACCCAAAAATATTGTCTTTTACTTTTAATCTATCCTTGATTTGGCTAATCGTTAAATAGCCACAAAACAAATTATCTCGTTCTTTCAATTTTTATAGATTAACTTAGTTTATTTTTATTAGTTGCAATCTTAGTTCTCACGTTTAAACTGTCCTTGGAACGATTTCGAAATTACCAACTTATATACTATTGCACGATCGGGTACACTGCCCATTAGTGTGTATTAATCTTTGAACCGGTATTTTCCAACATAATTTATATACGCGATTTTACACATCAACTAGCCACTCGAACAAGAAGAGTAGAAGTGGGACCGAAAGCGTTGGAAGTGTGAAAAAGGGGCTTCTAAGAGTTTTGGACCCACGTGCTACAATTGTGCGCGACAAGGGCACTTGGCCCATGATTGTACGAACTCATCTTCCAACAAAATCGTTTGTTTCAATTGTAATAAAGAGGGTCACCGAAGGACGGAATGTCCCAATTTGAGGAATGATCAAGTTAAGAAGCTAGAAAAGGCGGCGGGGACTGCGAGGGGAAAAAATTACTTAATGACCCATGATGAGGCCAAGCAATCCAACGAAGTTGTCTCAGGTACTTTCATGGTTAACTCTAATCCGGCAAGGATTCTATTTGATAGCGGTGCAAATTTATCGTTTGTGTCTCCGCGTTTTGTGTCTAAGCTTGATAAACTACTAGCTAAGTTAAGTCATCCGGTAGAAGTTGAAATAGCGGATGGTAAGACGGTGCTAGGGGTTGACGTTTGTAATGATTGTGATATTTTGTTTGGTACCGAAACGTTTAAAATTGATCTTATCCCGATGACTTTGGGTGAATTCGATATTGTTGTTGGCATGGATTGGCTCGATCGTTATAGAGCCGATATCGCATGCCATGAAAAGTCTATCCGTGTGAAGACCCCTAGTGGGGGAGAGTTAATTATTCATGGCGAGAAACGGAGAAGACTTGTGCCATTATGCACTATTGCACGCACACGTCGTTTTCTTAGTAGTGGTGGTATGGCTTTTATTGCTCATGTAGTTGATACTCGTGAGGAGCCACCATCCATTCGTGAAATTTCGGTGGTTAATGAGTTCGAAGACGTTTTTCCGGATGAGTTGCTGGGTGTTCCAGCGGAAAGGCAAGTTGAATTTCGCATTGAGTTGGTTCCAGGTGCTACTCCCATTGCTAAAACTCCTTATCGTTTAGAGCCAACCGAAATGCAAGAATTGTTAAACCAAACCCAAGAGTTACTTAAGAAAGGTTTTATCCGACCGAGTGCTTCTCCATGGGGCGCTCCAGTTTTATTCGTGAAGAAGAAGGATGGTAGTATGCGGATGTGCATCGATTATCAGGAGTTGAATAAAGTGACGATAAAGAATCGTTATCCATTGCCTCAGATTGACGATTTATTTGACCAACTCCAAGGCGCAACGTATTTCTCTAAGATTGACCTACGGTCCGGCTATCACCAAATGCGGGTCCGTGAGGAAGATATTGAGAAAACGGCCTTTCGAATGTGTTACGGACATTTTGAGTTTGTAGTTATGCCTTTTGGTCTTACGAATGCACCGGCGGCATTCATGGATCTTATGAACCGAGTGTGCCAACCTATGTTGAACAAGTCGGTAATTGTGTTCATTGACGACATACTTGTCTATTCGAAGAGTATGAAGGAACATGAACATCCTTTGTGAGGTGTGTTGAAGACATTGCGAAAGGAGAAGTTGTATGCTAAGCTCTCCAAATGTGAATTTTGGCTAAGGGAATTTCAATTCCTTGGTCATATTGTTAATAAAGAGGGGATTCAAGTGGATCCGGGAAATATTGAGACGGTAAAGAGTTGGGGACGACCGACTACGCCTACGGAAATCCGAAGTTTTCTCGGATTGGCTGGTTATTATCGTCGGTTTATCTAAGACTTTTCTAAGATTGCTCCTCCATTGACGAAATTGACGAGAAAGAATGCGAGATTTAATTGGGAAAACGAGCAAGAAATTGCTTTCCAATTGTTAAAAGAGTAGTTGTGTCAAGCTCCGGTATTAGTGTTACCGGAAAGTGTAGAAGACATGACGGTTTTTTGTGATGCTTCATTAAATGGGCTCGGGTGTGTTCTAATGCAAAGAGATAAGGTCATCGCTTAAGCCTCTCGACAATTAAAGGAACACAAAATGAGATATCCGACTCATGATCTTGAGTTGGCGGCGGTTGTTCATGCGTTGAAAATTTGGTACCATTATTTGTACGGTGTCAAATGTACGATTTATTCGGATCACAAGAGCTTAAATAATCTTTTTGATCAACGAGATTTGAATTATCGTCAACGTAGATGGATGGATGTGGTAAATGACTACGATTGTTAAATACTTTATCATCCGGGTAAGGCGAATGTGGTCGCGGATGCGTTAAGTCGAAAGAGTCAACATCCGGCAATTTGAGTAGGATTGTTACGCATGATTATTACTAACGATTTTCTTGTAAAGCTTGGTGAGATTCAAATTAAGACTTTTGTTAACAACAAACATGAGGAACGAATCGTGGGGCAAACGGAGTCTATTACCTTAGGCCCGCACGGTTTGTTGTCCTTTCAAGGACGAGTGTGGGTGCCTAGAATGGGAGATTTTTGACAAGTGCTACTTGATGAAGCACATAAGTCAAAGTATTCCATTCATCCGGACGCGACGAAAATGTACCTTGATTTGAGAAAAGAGTATTGATGGTCGGGCATGAAACGTGATGTTGTTAAGTATGTTGAACAATGCGTCACGTGTTTGCAAGTTAAAGCCGAACACCAAAAGTTGTATGGTATGTTACAACCATTAGAAATCCCGAAATGGAAATGAGAGCACATTACCATGGATTTCATTACAAAGTTACCAAAGACGGCACAAACCCAATTCTATTCGGTTTGGGAGATAGTTGATCGGTTGACGAAAAGTGCCTTGTTTCTTCCCATTCGGGAAGCGATATCGTCAGAGACTTTGGCTAAGTTGTTTATCAAGGAAGTGATATCAAGGCATGGGGTTCCTATATCTATTATTTCGGATCGAGATACTCGTTTCACATCTCGATTTTGGGAAAAGTTTCATGAAGATATGGGTACACAATTGATTGAGCACGGCGTACCATCCTCAAACGGACGGTCAAACCGAACGTACGAATCAAACTTTGGAGGATATGTTACGGGCGTGTATTATCGATTTCAGTGGTAGTTAGGATGAGCACTTACCTTTGGTGGAATTCTCATACAACAATAGCTATCATGCTAGTATTGGAATGCCACCGTATGAGATGCTTTATGGGAGTCGGTGTCGAACTAATGTTGGGGTGAAGTGGGACAAAGAGAAATCGGGAGTACCGATTTGGTTTTAGAGACGAATAGCAAAATTGATATGATTCAGGCTCATTTGAAAAAGGCCCAAGGTAGACAAAAGTCGTATGCCAACAAACGAAGGCGACCGAGTGAATTCCAAGAAGGCGACATGGTGATGCTTAAAGTTTCGCCATGGAAAGGTGTTATTCGGTTTCTAAAACGAGAAAAATTAGCTCCTCGGTTTATTGGTCCTTTTAAGGTTTTAGCTCGTGTTGGTGAAGTCGCGTATCATTTGGAGTTACCCGAAGAGCTTGCGGGGATCCATAATACATTTCATGTTTCCCATCTCCGTAAGTGTCTTGCGGATGATTCTTCATGGGTGCCATTAGACAAAATTGAGCTAAACAACAAGTTAGAATATGTTGAGGAGCCGATTGCTATACTCGATGAAAAGGTAAAGAGGTTGAGAAATAAAGAGGTGATGTGACGATCGCTCCAAATCCATATGGACGAACACGTCATTCATCGATTTCATTGCGAGGTATTTGACCTCTATATGATACGTTTTGTAAACATTGCATTCTTTTGAATAGGCACACCATAAATGAATATTTAAATCAAAGGTTTTCAACATATGATGATTTCTACATATAGACAATCACCGTAATATAATAATTTACAATAATACTTCCGTTGATAATGCAGTCAAAATAAGATACATGGTGATGATTTGGTGAATGCAACGTTTCCTTGAAAAATATGCCATGTATGACTCCATGCACATAGCTTGTCTAACATATAAGCAAACAGCGGAAGACTTCTAGGGAACCTGAGAATAAACATGCTAACAAGTGTCAACACAAAGGTTGGTGAGTTCATAGTTTTAATATTTTGCATAATCTGTACATAAAGATGGATCACAAGATTTCAGTTGTTTCATCCAGAAACGTTTATCAAAATATTCTACGAAATTGAGCACCCTGGTAACTAAACTTAACGTATATATAATTTATACCCTTTGTATAATCATCTTAATAATACATGTAAACCAACGTGTACGCTTCTCAAATAGCATACCTCCGTTAAAAGGCTAGTGCTCTAGCTCGGACGGGGATATCAAGCCCTATGGATCCATATACTACTACTCGCGCCCACCAGTTCTTATAACCGGCAGTTACTAGTTACCAAAGCTAAGGGATTTTCGGTTCAAACTCGGTGTAGAATTTAGTATGTACTTGTATCCATTGCGTTTAAAATAAAGTGCATGTATTCTCAGCCTAAAAATATAGATTTCAAAAGCATTTTAAAAGGGAGCAAATGAAACTCACTTTAGCAGCATATAAAGTCGTTCACCAAAATGTGACCGAAACTCGGATTACCAAATAACCGTAGATCTCAACCTAGAGAACATATGTTGGTCAATAAATGTTTATCAAGCTAGGTCAGGTCATAGTGTATCACAATCCTAATGCTCGAGATCGACATACAAAAGTTATCCAAAGTCGTTTCAAAAAGTCAATTTTGACAATAGTTCAACAAAACGAGACGTACCTTATATAAGGATTCATTTACTCGGTTGGTAATATTCAAAAATCCAATTTATCAATCTTACAAACAAGTTGTTTAAATATTAATTGCAGATTCAAAAGCAATTCCAATTAACGTCAATTATATTTCAGTTGATCATATCTTTTAATCCGTTCATCGAAACTATTCGATATCTAAATGAAAAGTTATTGATTTTTCGCCAGCTTTCCAAAAACATGTATATCATATACCTTTTACCGGTAATATATGTATTTAATTCGTGATTCATTATAAACTGTTTAACGACAAAATTTAGCATACAAGCTTGTATAAATATATATACTCGAGCACTAGACATGGATACACTATTAGTATATAAAAGATAAAATATAAATGCTTACGTATCAATATTGTGATTCAATATTTCAAAAAAGTACGTAGACGTAATGGAGATGATAAACACTAGGTTTGATTCATAAATATACCCCCGAACATTACCCATAATTTCCTTAGCTCTATCCCGCTTGAAAACCCATTTTGAAAGTGACACGCTCATAACCTCGTCGTAATATTTTATATATAATACTAATACTACTAATTAAGATTAATAATAATATTAATCTTAATAATAATAATAATAATAATAATAAAAATAATAATAATAATAATAAGATTAATAATAATAATATTAATCTTAATAATAATAATAATAATAATAATAATAATAATAATAATAATAATAATAATAATAATAATAATAATAATAATAATAATAATAATAATAATAATAATAATATAAATATATATATATATATATAGAGAACGATTGAGGTTGAGAAAAATTGCATCAGAAACAGAAACAGCTCGAGTTTAAATAGATGTGGCCAGATTTCAGACCCCCATGCGATCGCATGGTTTTTGGGCATCAAGGCCATGCGATCGCATGGCCCTCTGATCCAGCTCACAAACTTTTGTTTTCTTGTTTGTCGACATATTATTTAAATATATATATAATATATTTAATTTATATAATTAATTATATATTATATTAAATTCATGTGCATAGTTGACCTGTAATTTTCGTTCCGATGGCTCATACGTTGTTACTTGACTTATGTCCCGGTACTGGTTTCTCGAACGCATTTTCGTACACTTAGAAAACTTGCATTTTACGTTTCGTGACACGTACCTTTGTCAAAATATAGCCTTAAATTATCCATAAACTATATCACTCAAAGTATATCTTAATCTTTCGAGTGTTTTTTTCATTTTCTTCTGTAAATCATTGTCTCGTTATTTATTAATATAATAGTATTTATCAAACGTTTCATAACCAAGTTAATATCTATTCTCAATATTTTTAAACACGTTTTAAAATATACGTCGCAAGTTATTCATACAATTAATATTCCAACTTATCATATATATTCAAATAAATATTTAAACCAATAAGTTTAATGTACGGTATCAAACAATTAATACATTATTACATTTTCAAGTTATAGTATATATATATATATATATATATATATACATATAATTGTTCGCGAATTGTCAAGAACAACCGAAAGGTATTTGAATATATGAAAGTAGTTCAAAAATTTTGAGATTCAGTTTTATAGACTTTGCTTATCGTGTCGGAAATGTTAATCATACAAAGATTAAGTTTAAATTTGGTCAGAAATTTCCGGGTCATCACAGTACCTACCCGTTAAAGAAAATTCGTCCCGAAATTTGTGTGAGGTTGTCATGGCTAACAATAAAAATGTTTTTATGACGAATATGAGTTGGTAAATAGAATTTTATTACCGTTGAATAATATGGATAAAACACTCCGATTACTTGAAGCGTATGAGGGAAGTTATCGTAATAAAGTGAAATAGAGAATAGAGATGCGTCTTTATCTCTTGACGTAGTAATGATTGATTTTCGGAATTTAAGGAATAGAAAGTCTTTATCATCTAAATAGGATTTGATTCTTTGGAATTTAAGGAAATTAAGATCTTCTTTAATTAAATGAGGTCACCTGCCTTGATTGCTCTGTCTGTTATTTCGCTTATAAATTAACTCCTTTCATTTCATTATTTTCACCACTCCTACATCTTCTTCCTCATTTCATTCTTCCAAAAGATTGTGAAATGCTTCATCCAGTTCTGATTCTTGATATACTCCTAACTTTCATGTCTGTCATTCTTCTCTTTCATCAACCACCAGAGGAAGTACTTTCTTCTACCGTTACCTTGGGGTTATAGTGTTTTTCATTCTCCCGTGTCTTTATATTGATATACGCATTAATATACACGGTTTGTAAATTTCGGGGTTGTTATCGGGCTTATATTCTCCTTTATATTTCGGAGCTTCATGCTTTCGTTTTCTCTTCCCGACTTTAAGTCAAGCGAATAATGGTTCAGAATTCGTAGGTATGAAATTTTGGATAAACAATACTAACGTTCTAAGAAAGAAATTGTAATGGCACGATCTTGATTTGTCAAATTACCAGAATATCTGGAAAAAACCGAATCATCAAGAAAAATATTTTCTTGATATATTTAGAGATTAGAATGTAAGAGTCGTGTAACATGGCACATGATGAGGGTGGAATCTGTGAACCCTTATCACGTTCCATTAGAAACTCAGCATGACTTATTGTAATATAATCACGTTGATCAAGTGTCATTATATTATACTAATTCATGCTTCAGTTCCCAACACTACTTCAAAACATTAAATTTTTTCGAATTTTTCAGATGTTAGAAACTAAAATAGTTTCTTTTATGTTATAACACAGATAGCACGAAGAGATGAATGATTTCAAATAAGAATGGTTATGAAAGTATCTTCAGAAATATCGAGGATATTTATAATAAAAGATATGATGATATCTTAGAATATTTAAGATAATGATGATGATGAAGAATATTGTCCGCAAAGGTTTTAGAGTAAACAGCAAGGTATTTACTAAGGATTTCAGTAGACACTGAATCATTTAGATTCTTTGAAGGCAGGTTCAGTCTTTGTGATTTATCCACAGCCTCCTTCATACTTTGCTCAATCCGTTTTCCAGTTCCAAACCTTCTCTTTTTCTCAGCTTTACCACCATACTATTCTTTATCATTAAACTTTTGACTTTTAAGGTCGTTTACAGTTTTTGCTGCTTCATCAGCATTGTTCCAATTTCAGAGAACTAGTTCATAGTTTGGGATGTTTTTCAAAAACTTCACATTCGAAGTATGTAAGTCTAGAAGATAGACATTATATGTATATATAACTGTTGACGTAGAATTGCTGCGATATTTGAAATACTGATTGCTAATTCCTGGTAGTTGATATGGCAATTATTGTTACAAGATGTGGATGAGTACATGATACAGTTTCAATGAGTATAAGGATTTTTCGGAAGGTCAAAGATCAATGAAGTTGTTGGTAAATTTACTGCTAATGCGGTGGAACATGAAAGGTTCCCCAGTAACGAAAACGTATATGCCAAATTACAAGTCTGAAAGGTCGTCGTTGACTGGTTGAATGGTTGATAATACTGGATACTTTGAAAAGGAATTGCAAGGTTATTTTTGGTAAAAACAATGCTAAAGGATCTTGCATAGTTTTGAAGTCAAAGTATAGCTTTGAAAGATGTAGAGATCTAAGAATGATGTCACCGGTTCAGAGTTATGGCTTGGATTCTGATCCGTCGATATCATAATATGTGATTGAATTTGTATGAAATGATTGTGTATCATTGTGAAGATAGTGAGTATAGTTAATGATTTTTGAATCAAAATTGAAGAATGTAAAGTGTAACATATTAATTGTGAACTTAAATATTTCTCGAGTAGTACCTACCCGTTAAAGATTTCACAATTAATACTTTGTACAAAAGAATTTTTATTACCGTCTTTATAAAAATATATGTATGTATATTTTTTTTTCAAATCTAATACAGATTTAATGAGTTAATATCATATTAAGCTCATTTGATTTTCGACTTGACTTAGAAATGATTAATCTCTAAAACATTAAAGATTACATAATCTTTGCGGAGTATTTCGCTAATGTAATCGATACTTCATTATTTATTCTTATTTCTCAGTGAAGGATGTTGGTGCTTGTGGAAGATTTGTGAACCTTACAAGGCACAGATGATGTTTTCTGGAAAGTTTTGAGTACATCGAAAATGAAAATGTAAAATCAATTATGTAATTGAATAATACACTTGGTTTATTATGAAATGGAATTCATTAAGTTAAAACAGAGATTGTAGTTAACAATGGTTAAGTTGTTAAGGAAGGATGTACACCATCGCATATTAGTACTATGAACTAACCGAGTAGTACCTACTAGTTAAGATTCACACGTAATAGCTTAGTACGAAAAGATTTATTTTGATTTCAAAATTCATATATATTAAATATACATAAAATTTCTTCAGGGGAAATAAGTTAATACTTCATCTGTTATTGTTGCTGGTATTTCTTGATAACTACGATGCGTATGACGTTGATGTTCAAGGTACATATTGTGATGTTGAGGCTTGCGGTGCGGATGTTGTTGGTGGTGGTAATGGTACTGTTTGTGTTGTTGTCGGTGGTACTGTTGATACCGGAGATTCTGCTGGTGCTTGTAATCTTTGCACCATATTCTCCAAATCCACAACCCGAGCGCGAAGCTCGTTGACCTTTCTACTACACCGGGATGATTGGCGGTTTGGACGAGCGGATGAATAAGATCCAGAATTTGAGAGAGTATATGATCATGACGAGATATTCTGGAGATGAGAGAGAAAATGGTATTACGAACAGGTTCGCCGGTAAGTGCTTCAGGTTCTTCGCCAAGAGGGCAATGTGGTGGTTGGAAGGGATCGCCTTCTTCTTGTCTCCAATAATTAAGTAGGCTACAAACCCATCCCCAATTCATCCAGAATAGATGATGGCTAATTGGTTGATCCATTCCGGTAACACTGTCTTCGGAATTCAGGTGAATATCCATATCAGAATAGCTGTCAGAGTTTAAGGAATTTGAACTAGATACGGGATCCATCTTGTATAATTAGGGAGATGATTTTTTTTTATATGAATTAGATTATAGAATTTAGTTTGGTATTCTTCAATACATAATTTACATATGTATATATAATACCAAATTCCATAAATCACGGAGAAATTTTTGGAAGATATCAGGAAAAGTTTACAGTAACAGATACGCTAAGATATGAATTTTTGTCTATACACTATTTATGCAATAAATGCAGGAAAACATGTCTAGACTTAAGAATGATAAGCATGTAATTTCCGACAAGAAATGATAAGCAAAACTTTTAACATGCAGACACGGTCGAAGTCTAGACTTACTAATGCATCTTAACAACTATCAGTTAGACACATTCATGCAAGACCTGGTTCGCTAGGACCAACGCTATGATACCAACTGTGACGATCGCTCCAAATCCATATGGACGAACACGTCATTCATCGATTTCATTGTGAGGTATTTGACCTCTATATGATACGTTTTGTAAACATTGTATTCTTTTGAAAAGGCACACCATAAATGAATATTTAAATCAAAGGTTTTCGACATCTGATGATTTTTACATATAGACAATCACCGTAATATAATAATTTACAATAATACTTCCGTTGATAATGCAGTCAAAATAAGATACATGGTGATGATTTGGTGAATGCAACGTTTCCTTGAAAAATATGCCATGTATGACTCCATGCACATAGCTTGTCTAACATATAAGCAAACAGCGGAAGACTTCTAGGGAACCTGAGAATAAACATGCTAACAAGTGTCAACATAAAGGTTGGTGAGTTCATAGTTTTAATGTTTTGCATAATCTGTACATAAAGATGGATCACAAGATTTCAGTTGTTTCATCCAGAAACGTTTATCAAAATATTCTACGAAATTGAGCACCCTGGTAACTAAACTTAACGTATATATAATTTATACCCTTTGTATAATCATCTTAATAATATACAAAAACCAACGTATACGCTTCTCAAATAGCATACGCCCGTTAAAAGGCTAGTGCTCTAGCTCGGATGGGGATATCAAGCCCTATGGATTCATATACTACTACTCGCGCCTACCAGTTCTTATAACCGGCAGTTACTAGTTACCAAAGCTAAGGGATTTTCGGTTCAAACTCGGTGTAGAATTTAGTATGTACTTGTATCCATTGCGTTTAAAATAAAGTGCATGTATTCTCAGCCCAAAAATATAGATTTCAAAAGCATTTTAAAAGGGAGCAAATGAAACTCACTTTAGCAGCATATAAAGTCGTTCACCAAAATGTGACCGAAACTCGGATTACCAAATAACCGTAGATCTCAACCTAGAGAACATATGTTGGTCAATAAATGTTTATCAAGCTAGGTCAGGTCATAGTGTATCACAATCCTAATGCTCGAGATCGACATACAAAAGTTATCCAAAGTCGTTTCAAAAAGTCAATTTTGACAATAGTTCAACAAAACGAGACGTACCTTATATAAGGATTCATTTACTCAGTTGGTAATATTTAAAAATTCAATTTATCAATCTTACAAACAAGTTGTTTAAATATTAATTGCAGATTCAAAAGCAATTCCAATTAACGTCAATTATAATTCAGTTGATCATATCTTTTAATCCGTTCATCGAAACTATTCGATATCTAAATGAAAAGTTATTGATTTTTCGCCAGCATTCTAAAAACATGTATATCATATACCTTTTACAGGTAATATATGTATTTAATTCGTGATTCATTATAAACTGTTTAACGACAAAATTTAGCATACATGCTTGTATAAATATATATACTCGAGCACTAGACATGGATACACTATTAGTATATAAAAGATAAAATATAAATGCTTACGTATCAATATTGTGATTCAATATTTTAGAAAAGTAAGTAGACGTAACGGAGATGATAAACACTAGTTTTGATTCATAAATATACCCCCGAACATTACCCATAATTTCCTTAGCTCTATCCCGCTTGAAAACCCATTTTGAAAGTGACACGCTCATAACCTCGTCGTAATATTTTATTTATAATACTAATACTACTAATTAAGATTAATAATAATATTAATCTTAATAATAATAATAATAATAATAATAATAATAATAATAATAATAATAATAATAATAATAATAATAATAAGATTAATAATAATAATATTAATCTTAATAATAATAATAATAATAATAATAATAATAATAATAATAATAATAATAATAATAATAATAATAATAATAATAATAATAATAATAATAATAATAATAATAATATAAATATATATATAGAGAGAACGATTGAGGTTGAGAAAGAATTGCATCAGAAACAGAAACAGCTCGAGTTTAAATAGATGTGGCCAGATTTCAGACCCCATGCGATCGCATGGTTTTTGGGCATCAAGGCCATGCGATCGCATGGCCCCCTGATCCAGCTCACAAACTTTTGTTTTCTTGTTTGTCGACATATCATTTAAATATATATATATATAATATATTTAATTTATATAATTAATTATATATTATATTAAATTCATGTGCATAGTTGACCTGTAATTTTCGTTCTGATGGCTCGTACGTTGTTACTTGACTTATGTCCCAGTACCGGTTTCTCGAACGCATTTTCGTACACTTAGAAAACTTGCATTTTACGTTTCGTGACACATACCTTTGTCAAAATATGGCCTTAAATTATCCATAAACTATATCACTCAAAGTATATCTTAATCTTTCGAGTGTTTTGGTCATTTTCTTCTATAAATCATTGTCTCGTTATTTATTAATATAATAGTATTTATCAAACGTTTCATAACCAAGTTAATATCTATTCTCAATATTTTTAAACACGTTTTAAAATATACGTCGCAAGTTATTCATACAATTAATATTCCAACTTATCATATATATTCAAATAAATATTTAAACCAATAATTTTAATGTACGGTATCAAACAATTAATACATTGTTACATTTTCAAGTTATACTATATATATATACATATAATTGTTCGCGAATTGTCAAGAACAACTGAAAGGTATTTGAATATATGAAAGTAGTTCAAAAATTTTGAGATTCAGTTTTACAGACTTTTCTTATCGTGTCGGAAATGTTAATCATACAAAGATTAACTTTAAATTTGGTCAGAAATTTTCGGGTCATCACAGGTGAGAACTTTTAAAGTTCAATGGAGTCGTAGTAAAGGTTTCGAGTTTACATGGGAACCCGAAGAGTTTGTATTGGTGTATCTTCCTGCTTGTCATGCAGCTTGGATCGCGAGGACGCGCTCCGATTCAAGTGTGGGAGAGTTGTAACATCCTGTTTTCTTCTTACATGTCTTAAGGTACGTATTTGATCGTTAGAACGTTTATAATTCGTTTGCTCATGTGATTAAACGATTTAAAGTGTTAGTTGATATGTATATATACAAGACATATATATATGTGTGTGTGTGTGTGTGTGTGTATATATATATATATATATATAAACGCGTATGAATGTATACGTGTAGTTTAAGTGTTTATGCGAAGCTAAAATGGGGTGTACGAGTCGGGTTATGATATTTGGGTTTGTAAACCAAAAGCTGGTCAAAAGTGGGCGTGGGGTCGCGCCGCGGCGTGCACCTCCGCACCGCGACATATAACGCGAATCAAGAACCAGGAACCAAATTAAACAGCTCGAATTTTATGTTAAATGCCGCGCCGCGGCATAGGGGGTCGCGCCGCGACCCTACTGGTGAGCTGACTCGTTTTTCTGATTTAAAAATGAGTGGTTCGACGGTATTTTCTTCTTTTCGCGTGTGGATCAGATTTGTGGCTAAATATCAGCCATTTATCTCATTTAATTCATTTTCTTTTCTCTTTTCTTTCCATTTTCTCTTCCAAAACATAAAACCCATTTGGATTAAAAGTGAGATTCGAAGGTGAATACTTGTGATTCGATCTTTGGAGCAAATAGGAAATTTGTTCTCCTCATTCCTAGCTACGACTTGATAGTATTGGTAAGTCTTATCTCCATGTTTTGAGTTTTAGTTAATTTATGGCTACGGTTTGGTCAATTGGGACTTGTAAGACCCATTTGGGGACTTAATGGGTGAATTTGGGTTAATTGATGCAAGGAAAACCCAAATGGTGTTAATCTAGGGTTTGGTCACGAATATTGGGAATTGTAAGTGTTAATTGTGTTGTTATTCACTAATACATTTGTAAAATGATGAAAGATTGTTAATGGGATAAGTTTGACCAAAACTTGTAAAACTAAATGTTAAAATGGGTCAAATGGGTAATGGTTGACCTAGTTGGGTGAGATGGGTATGAAATACCCATAAATTGTGTTAATAGGTGTTAGTAGACCCTAATCACTAGCTTTTAGTGATTTATGACGAGTCATAACCATTAATGGGCGGTTTTGGTGGATGTGAATCATTTAATGCTTTTAGGGCATTAAATGCTTAAGGAAAAAGTGTTAGTGGTTAGTCTACTAGAGTTGTATGTTAATTAAATGCATAATGTGATAGGTGCATATCATTGAAGGTTGCGAGCTTGATTCCCAGTTCACCAAAGGCGATAAGGTGAGTGGAATAATTATATGTGTATGTATATAATGTATTTATTTGTATACTATGGTATGAACCAAAGAGCCGGTAGTGCCATAGTATGTGCGATTGTGCTATGATGTGAACCAAAGAGCCGGTAACATCGTAGTACGTGTTTTGTAGTGTGAACCAAAGAGCTGGTAGCACTACGGCACGAGTTATTATAGTGTCAATCAAAGAGCCGGTAGCACTTATAGCGAGTATGACTCGGGTTGTGATGTGAACCAAAGAGCCGGTAGCGTCATAACCGATGCGTATGGTGTGAACCAAAGAGTCGGTAGCACCATGACGCGAGTATGGTTAACCATGGTTGTGTGTTGTATTGTAGCGTATTGTATTATGTCAATTTATATGCAATTGATTGTGCTAGTTGAGGTATTGGAGACTTTTAGATTGTACTTGCGATGGTATGCTAATTGTATTGCTAGCATGTATGCGGTATGTGAGTAAGTGTTTGTAACTAGGTATATTATATATGTATGTGTATAATTATTGCATTCACTAAGCGTTTTTCTTACCCTCTCATTGTTTACTCTTTTAGGTTCCGGCGTGGACAAGGGTAAGGGTGTTCGTTTGGATTAGGGGCCTCCCGCTTTGTTTTGATAGGGGATTGATGTTTCGCGAGGTGTATATAAAATACTATTAAATTTTACCAGGAAATACTATTAAATACGATACAATTTTACACAAGATATTTATTTATTTATAGAATGGGATATACCTAAACCTTGCTACAACACTATAGGCAGTGTACCTAATCGTAGAGTAGTATAGTTTTTAGTAAGTCCGGTTCGTTCCACAGGGAGCGGGCTTATTGCACACTATATTTTTAAACAATTATATTTGTACAAAATATATTATATTGATAATATATAAAAGGGGGTTTACCATTTAATGACTGGTTTGTCGATTTTATATTTTAAGTTACAATTAAAACCTAATGCAAAATATAAATGACGATAATTAAAGTAGCGAAAAATAAATGACAATAAATAAATGACGTTAAATAAAATAGCGAGTAAATAAAAGTACAATGAAATATGAAATAAAATATATTATGCTTATTTAAACTTCCGTAACCATGATGGTTGACGTGTTGATTTTAATTTTATGTCCATGGGTTAATTGTCCTTTGTCCTGGATGTATTTGAAACCTATCTGGTTTTTGTCCACAATAGTTCATCGATCATAATTATAAAATGCTCGGCAAATTTAACCTTATGCCCGAAGTCAAATATTCCAACTAACTGGGGATTCGAACTGTAACAAGGTCTTAATACTTTGTTTAATGAATACACCAGGTTATCGATTGTGTGTAATCCAAGGTTTTAATACTTTGTTAACAATTACACCAATTACCCTTGAATGTAATCTACCCCTGTTTTAATGAGTCCATTGACTATTAATCCATCCCCGTGTCCGGTCAAATGAACAATTATTAGTATTTATAGATATCCCGCCCATCGTGTCCGATCGAGCGTATGTGGTTATTTATATCTACGTCAAATTGTAAATCTCTATATTAATTTAATGAGGTATCATTTAGTTAATATAAATCCCATTAATAACCCATAGTCTAATTTCCACAAGTGTCGTTCTTTTGTCCAAACCCCAATTATGGTACAAAGCCCAATAACCCCATCTTTAATATTTAGCCCAACATCATAATTACTTCGGCTCAAATAAGCATAATAATAACTTAGTTACGAGACATTAATTTAAAAAAGAGAACATAACTTACATTGAGTATTTATCGCGTAGTGTTACACGGACAGAATTTCAACTTCAAAAACCCGTAAAATAACCTTTACATAACCCAAACTAATCTAATATAAAACTAACCTATACTATATATATATATATATATATATATATATATATATATATATATATATATATATATATATATATATATTTATTATATATTACAGAGTATTATTATTATTATGTATATATATTTTTTTTATGGCCAAAACTCGTTGCCTTTTATAGATGTGGTCTGATCCTGAGGCCCATGCGATCGCATGGGTTCTCAGTGTTAATCTCATGCGATCGCATGGCCAGTCTGGCCATGCCCAATTGCTTTGTTTCCTAGCTTGTCGACGTTATATTTAATTATATAATATAATATATATAATTTTATATAATTATATATATATTATATTATATTCTTGTGCATAGTAGACTCATAATTTTTGGTCCGTTGCGTCGGGCGTTGATAGTTGGCTCAGGTCCCGGTTCCGGATTTTTGAACGTCCTTTCGTATAATTTAATATCTTGTACTTTGCGTTCCGCAACTTGTACTTTTGTCATTTTTAGACGTTTCTCATCAATAAATTGAACCACTTGGATTTGTATCTTGTACATTTGAGCTTATTGGTCATTTGCGTCTTCAAATCATCGTTTTCGCCTTTTATCTTCGCACTTATTTAATAATAACGATTACAACTTACAATAGGACAATTACAACTAAATAATTTACATATTGGGAGGATATTGCTACTAAATATATGTTCATTTGGAGCACTATCAAATATCCCCACACTTGAACGTTGCTTGTCCTCAAGCAATACAAAACTTGAAATTAAATCACACGAATCACTTCTTTATTCTTCACACTTTATACATTAGTGATTTTGATACGACGGTATAAACAATGATAGTAACGATGTGGTTTACAGTCCCACATGACTATAAAAATTTAGATCCTTAAGGAAATTGGATCTTTATGAAAACATTTGATCTTTTGAAAATTCATTCTAGCTTTTACCCTAGATAAGTTTTCCGGAATACCCCTTCACCGGTGTTTGCAAAATGTTTTTGTGGGTTTTGTGGGGTTC
This sequence comes from Rutidosis leptorrhynchoides, assembly GCF_046630445.1. Classification (NCBI taxonomy): domain Eukaryota; kingdom Viridiplantae; phylum Streptophyta; class Magnoliopsida; order Asterales; family Asteraceae; genus Rutidosis; species Rutidosis leptorrhynchoides. Next base: position 154,453,850 of record NC_092333.1, read on the forward strand.
AGATTTGAAAATTTTAGCTCAAAACTTATGGTTTAGTGTCACCCACTTGCTAACCTTGTATTGGGAAAGCAACACGTCCAGTATACTTGTCCCGTATATTACCTTTCGGCAAACTACCGTCCGGTTGTAAAGGAAAGCGATGAACAAGAAACTGTTGAGGCAATGTCTAATTACATGCATTTGTTCATGGTCTAAAACGTGTCGGATGCAATTACTATCCTTTGTAGGAGCAATAGTAAAGATCACCCTATAATTTTTTTCGGTCTGGCACAAGGTCCTGTCTTCGACCATGCTATGCAACCACCGTTCTTACAGTTGACACCCGAATTGGTTCAGGTGACCTAATGAATTCTAGGTGAATTTCTAGGATTTTACGTTCAATGGTAATGAACGCATTAAAAATGGATTTTCAGAAAACAAATCGGTTTGTAATTTTGATCAAAATATTTTCTCGTTCAAGCTCGAGTTTAGATGTCATTGAATTCCATGAGTTTGAATTCTCAATCTTTAAGGTCAATCTCAAGGATAGAGTAATATCAGTCTTAAAAGCTGATTTTTAATCTTTAAGGAGATTATCCTTTCTGGGGGTCTGATTCATTAGTCTTATCAAGCTAATTTGCACGGTGCCCCCCCATTGTACGAGATAAATCCTTCTCATGGTTAGGATAAATCTGACCACTTGGCGACCCTGTTTGATGCTGAGGTCCGTGGATTTCCTGCTGATTTTAGAGACGACTTTTCTAGATTTTTCGTCAACCTACAGCTGGTCTGGACGACAACTTCCTGACCTAAATCAAGAAGCGCGTTTCTTTTTCGGAAGACTTTACTTCCTTTTAATGATGGAATTGATTCATCGTGCAGATCCATCTTTTCTTTCAAATGTATTACAGTAAATCGGGTAAAACTGTCAATTTAGTCCAAAACAAAAGCACCTGCAATAACTTTACAGAAACATGTGATAGATAGTTTTTAATTGAATAAATTGGTACATTCTCCCCACACTTGGCTTTTTTTCATGCGTCTTTTTATATCTTAATAAATAAATTCAAGCGTTTTAGTTGTTTCTCAATTTATGTCCTTTTCGAGGTAACGATAATTTCGGTATTAACACCTAGTTTTCATCGTTCATAAATATGTATAAACATGATTTTGAATTCATTTAGTTGAAAATTTTTAAAATTTTCACAAAATTTAGAAAATAAACTAAGTGCAAACCCGAGAGAATTTATAACCCTTCCCCACACTTGAGATCATGCAATGCCCTCATTTGCATGAAATCAGACTATAATTATAAATTCATGAGGGTGATTAGTGTAGAAAAGTGATTAAAAATACCCAGTTTGTAATTACAAAGCTCATCGAATGATAGATGGCGCGCCTCATCGTTCATCCCTTCTTGTTTTATCACACATGTTTTTTTTCTCCTTCAAAAACGGCTGATTTTCTGAGCTGTTTGTTAATATTTGAAAATGCGTCTTTTACCCTTACTTATTATGCATGTTTATTAACGAGTTATGCACTAAATCGAACCACTAATTTAACGTTAAGTGGGGTTAGACTTCCCCACACTTAGCTGACGATATGTAAAGTCGGTAGAATAAGTTCCACGAATTAAAATAGTGAGCCAGTTATTTACATCTCGGGTGGTGTATAATATATCAATGGGTTTAAAGTTTAGACTCACCCGATCGTCACTACTTAATTCTTTTTTAAGTGTAGCTTTTAGTAAATGGATATGTCTCTTTTCTGGTTCTTGGTCAAATGGATCGATATACACCGACATACATACTATAGGGTGGAAAATTCCTAACATTTTCTTCCTTTTATTCTCGGGATCAAAGGTTTCACCTCTATTACCCAATTGGGTGAAATCCAAGGTGTCATTATCTATTACAGCCCGTAGTTCATCTTCAGTAGATGACTCGTCTATTGAGAATATTGGGTTGGAAGGTTGTGGAATAGTGAATTCCGGGATCGAAGTAGATTCTTCTTCTTTAACGGTACTTATCGGTTCCACCACTTTGGTCTCGGGGGTAAAATTTTCAACGTTATCGTTTTCCCAAGAGTACAAATTTGTCACCCTTACTTCTTCTTCATTCATTGATTGATCGATGATTTCGTCGGTAGAGGCTAATGTGTCGATATGTTGTGAAATTGGTAAAGCTGAATAAAAAGTATCATCGGGATAGTTGGTGATTTCGGAGCTCTCGAATTCAACAAAATTCGATGATATGAGATTTTCTTGTACATGACTCCTCAGATCAACAGGTGTGTAGTCTGATAGAGTTTCAGCTTGCCTATTTACAAACTTTCTCATTTGTTCATTTTGAGCATCAAGTTCTTCGAGTTTGATTTTCATATAATCTAAAGAATTTTCAGACACATAATTTTCCTCGTCTTCTGGTTGTTGTGTAAGACCCGAATATTTATTTTGTATACTTGTTTATTAAAGGCATATGAGATCGGGCTTCGTTGAATATTTATATATATTAAAATTGGAAAAGAGCTGAATCTGTCAATCTGCGCGCCGCGCAAAGAGGCCGCGCGCCGCGCAAACGCGCTGACAGAACCTATCTTGTTTTATTTATTTTAAATGAAGGGTATTTGGGTAATTTCACATGGGGCCGGATTTGTGGGCATTATCAGTTGGTTTAGATCCAACTTTGGATCATTTCACATCCATTCATCATCCTCATCCATTCTTAGAGAGAGAGAGAGGTCTAGAGAGAGATTTGAGGTTTTGGGGAAGAAGAAGCTCGAATCGATCAAAGTCTCGGGTTTTAAAGTTGTTCCTTTCATTCTCGGCTACGCGGTGATAGTATTGGTAAGCTCAAACTCCGAATTTCATTTATTTAATTTGATGTTCAAGTTAGGGTTTTGAGTTAATTTGTTGTAATACCCTTTTAGGTGATGAAATGGGTTTAGTGATGCTAGTAATCGGGTTTATTGTTAATTGTTGGTGGATTTTGGGTTGGTGAACAAATTGGCCATGTTTAGAACTTGAAATTTAGTTTAATCACTTTAGTTAGCGATTATGGAAGTATTGGAACCCATTGGAGGTTGTTTGGTTGACTAACTTTGACTTTGGGTCAAATTAGGGTTTGGTGGTGACTATGACCCGATTGGCGATTTAATGAGGTTTATAAACTTAAAATGGATTAAGTTGAAGTATAGAACCGAGTTAAATGTGTTTTGGTGTCAAAACTTGTAAAGGATGAGATTTTGGCCTTTATGGGTCAAAATTAGGGTTTAAGTGTCAAAATGGGTATGACACGTGTTTAACACTTGAGTTCGGGTTTAATTGGCATATTATGACCATTCTCACTTGTGTTAGTGATTATTGGTTGGTTTGGGTACGGTTTGTGCTTGGAAGTGCATTTGGGTCGAAATGGCACTAAGTGACGAATTGGGTTAATTTGTGAATCCAATCTAATTGTGTTGTGGTATTTGTGATAATGGAATAGGTATTTTCCATTGGCGAGTTGCGGTTTACTTGGAAGCTTTCTTCAAGACTTCAAGGTGAGTGATAATATCCTATATGCATATGTATGTGTAGGATGGGTGCGGGTCGGGTGAAGTGATTCTCGGTTATAGAGCTCACTTCACATATAGGTGGATTTGAAGGACTTGTGTATGAGTCCAATTGGCACGTTTTTGCGTCTTGGTTGACCACCTTTGGCGAAGTATACGTTTGTGTGCACGTTATCACACTTGGTTGTGATTTGGTTGTTATAACCCTAATGGCGAAGGGTTGATATGGTTGTGTTGTGGATGACCCCGATGTAGTGAATTTTATAATCCCGTGACCGTGGGCTTTAGTAATGAGAAATGAATCTCGGATAGTGCGGATTCATGGTGACTCGGGTTGTTCGGTCACCTTATTGGAGGTAATGAATCTCGGGTAGTGCGGATTCATGATGACTCGGGTTGTTCGGTCATCTTATGGTTGAGAAGTGAATTTCGGGTTGTGCGAATTCACAAGGCTCGGGTTGTTCGGCCAATGTTCGTGTGTTTGAGGTTAAGGGGTTAACCTTGTGTATTATTATTATTGTTTATATATTAATGTGTTGTTGTGTTGTAGCTAACCCTCCGGGTGTAGCAATTTGGCGATGTTCACTTTGTCGTTGGTGGACTCTTATTTGTGCTGTATCTTTAGCTCGTTGCTTAGATCGTACGGTATGCTTAGTGTAGATGCTTTATACTTGGATGCCCCGGTATGCGGTATTTGTTTGTGTGGCGTATTCATTTTATACATATATATGTATGTAGTATGTTATCATTCACTAAGCATTAGCTTACCCTCTCGTTGTTGACTCTTTTTATAGATCGCATGCGGATATGGTGGCTCGGGTAAGCGCGAGGACTAGAAGACGTGCATAGTTGCTTTAGTGACTTGCTTTTGGATCATTTAGGATTGGGTAGCGTATCCCCAATCGCCATGCTCGGCTTTGTTGTATTAAAAGTCTTTTGGTCAAATATTGTATTTCGGTACTTAAGGTGGTAAAATGGGTCGTTGTGGGACCCGCTTCGTAAACTTAATTTTATTAATTAAACGTGTTAGTTTTATATGTATGAATTCATGGCTAAAAGCGTTTTGGCTAAAAACGTCGGGAACGGGTCAAACATTTTCACATTTCAAGGAAAACCGGACAGCGGGCTGCCAGACAGGTTCTGCGCGCCGCGCAACCTGTTGGCGCGCCGCGCAACTCAGCCAACAGCAAAAAAAAAATTTGTCATGAAATTTAACGGGGTTTTATACGCGGTATGGTTTGGGTTGTTACAAGTGGTATCAGAGCATGGTCTAAGGGATTTAGGTGACTTGAGATAAGTGCCTAGACTTAGACTTTTGTGTGCGCGTAATTTGTTGCGGGACTTGTAGGATTACGGGTCAGGAACGGGTTTAGTTAGTGCCTTGTTTATAGGTCGACTAACGTTTATATTAGTAATGCGGATATTATTAATATATTATTTGTGTTGTGGTGTAATTCTCGCGTGTGCTTCTATCGCGTAGAATTTTGTTTGTGTTTGGTTATTATCATCGAGCGAGGCGGTCGTTGTACTAACGAGTCGATGCGGCGTGCGTGCGTAATAAGAACTTGCAGACCTTATTACGGGTGCAAATCGTGTCTAACGAGTGATGTACGACGAGTGTTTAGCAAGATGGGGTGGTGTTGTGCGTGTCGTTTCATACGTGCGTGGACTAATCGTTTTGCATTCTTTAGAATGACGACGCGAAACGAGACCGAGATGAACGACACGGAATTTAACGCTAGAGTTGCGGCCGCCGTTGCGGAGCAAATGAGAGCGTTTCGAGAAGAAATGGATGGGAAGTATTCCGAATTCCAAAATAGGGGTGAAATGGAGCGTTGTCTTAAGAGCTTCATGAGGACTAAACCCCCTATGTATGATGGGAAACCGGATCCTTTGGTGAGTACGACTTGGGTTTCGGATGTCGAAGGGTGTTTTCGTACTATGGAATGCCCACCCGAGAAAAAGACGAGACTCGCTACTAGTTTGTTGCGAGGTAGGGCGAAGGATTGGTTGGATGGCAAGATTGATCTTGTCGGTGGTGAGACGTTTATGGCATTATCATGGGACGAATTTAAGGAGGAATTCTTCGAGGAGTTCCGAACTTCAGCCGATTTATCGGAATTGCGTTGTGAGTTGCGAAATTTGCAACAGGGTTCTATGGACTTGAATACTTTAAAGACGACTTTTATGTCGAAGGCTCGTTTTTGCCCGGAATATTTGGGGAACGATCGTTTGTTGATGGAGGATTTCTATCGAACTTTGAGCGATGACTTGAAAAGCAAAATTAGCCGGGGTTATGCGAAGTCGTTTGCGGAGTTATTTGCGGTGGCTAGAGGTTTCGAGTCTTATACGCGATTGAAAAAGGCCGAACCTTCAAGTGAGAGAAGGGTTATTTCTTATGGTGCTCCGAGTAAGAGGACTAAGGGTCCGAGTGCGAGTACGAGTAATGTGGTAAAGGGCGCGGTGGATTCTCGTGCGCCTAGGTGTTTCAATTGTGGCGTTAGGGGTCACAAGTTGTGGGAATGCACAATGCCGAGAAGTGATGACGGAATGTGCTACTATTGTCATAAAGAGGGACATCGCAAGCCGGATTGTCCCGAGTTGGCGGCGGCGAATGCCGCAAGGAGACGTTGAGGTATGTTTCGTTTTAATAAATATGTCTTTGAATATTTATTTACGTGGCATATATGTTCGGACTTGTTAATTGCATAGTAATTTGCATGTTTGGTTGTTGGACGAAGGGCGTAAGACTTGGTGTAACCAAGCATTCCTTAGTATTTGGGAAATGTTACTACCAAGCCACGGAAATGGATTTGGTGTTCGATTGTTAAGCGCGTGTTCGCTTCTGTGTTGAAGTGATGAACCATGGGGTTCGTCGGGTGATTGGAACCTTTGAGATCGAGTGTTTAAAATCTCGATGTGTGTTGGTAATGGAGTCTTTATGACGCGACATTAGGTGCCTCTTTTATACCTACTAGCGTGGTGTCGACTCCGATTGTGTTGTGGTTACATTGTACTTAGGGTCCTGGGAGAAACCCTTAGGTACATGAGTGACTAAGTGAAACTTGACAAACTAAAGCAATTGGATAATTGCGAGGGTATGGTTTGTGTAATCGTGCTACACTTTTCGTTCGAAGTGTTTAAGGATTGATTGAAATCCTTTGTATGCTCAAGGTTGGAGCAAGGTGTAGTGATGGGTCGTGTGTACCCAATCGTCGGTAAAGTCTACCTTTGGTAGCATTGTACGGTTGTACGAGTTGTGAGATAGGAACGTGGTTCCAAGTGGGGGAGTCGCACTCCCGCACGAGGAAGTTTTAGTGTGATATTTCGGATGATGCTTTTGGTAGATCCGGACACTTTGTCGAGACCTAGTTTTGGTCGATTTGTGGTAGAGTACGATTTCGGATAAATTGTACTTATGGTTTAGATTGGAATTACCACCGAGGTGGTAATGTGGTAAATCTCGTTGAGAGATAATGGACGTGTTTGGTGAGCAAGGTGAAATCCTTCGGTTAAGGAAGGTGTGTGTCGGGTTCTCTTTTGGAGAATTCTTGTTCGGTACCTATGTTTGATATAGGTGGTTCTTGCTCGATTATGGTATGTGGTTGATGAAGCATGACCTTCGGGGTCCGCTGACTTCATCGTAGTATTGTGGATTAATGAAGCATGACTTTCGGGTCCGCTGACTTCATTATAGTATGGTTACGTGATGGAGCATGATCTTTAGGGTCCGCTGACTTCATCATGGGAGTACGTGATTGATGGAGCATGATCTTTAGGGTCCGCTAACTTCGTCATGAGCGTGGTGTTGAGATCGGTGAAGCATGATCTTCGGGTCCGCTGACTTCATCCGGTATTGAGATTGGTGGAGCATGACCTTCGGGGTCCGCTGACTTCATCAAGAGAGTTGTGTTGTGGGACGTGAATATCGGGTTGTTCGTATTCACAATATTTCGGGTAGTACGATTGTCCCTGTTGGTTGGGCTCATAGTTTGAGGTAGTGAATGTCGGGTGGTTCGGATTCACTAAGGCTCGGGTTGTACGGCCATCCTCGGTTATACTATGTGGCGGAGGTAGTGAATATCGGTTTGCGCGTATTCACGATGACTCGGGTTGTGCGGTCATTTCGTTGTGAGATATATGGATTGGGTTGGTGGATTTCGGGTTGTGCGAATTCACTAAGGTTCGGGTTGTTTCGACCATCCTCCATATGTGTTTTGGCTCGGGTTGTTTCGGCCATGTTGAGTTGTAATCTATTGGTTGTTTGATACACCAATGGTGGGGTCGTGAGGACCATGTTGTGGGAACTATCGGTCGTTTTATGCGTCGATGGTGGGGTCGTGAGGACTATGTGGTATGATTAGTGGTGCGATAGCCGTATTTCGCTCACATGTTTGTTACGGGTGTGACGATAGATGATTTCGTACCCCTTGGGATTTGCGTTCCCATAGCCGTTTTGGGCGCTATCGGTTTCTAACCGTTGGATTGTATTGTTACGGTAGTTGCGTATTGGTCGTATTGCGCACTACAAGGGATGTTTAATGATTAGGTGATATCCGTAAGGATTCGTTTGGTTCGGTTTCATCGTTTCGGGTTGTTGACCTTAGGTTGAGACTTGGTTGCTTTTAGAGTTGTACTCGGTATTAGTATGCTAAGGGATTGACATCCCGGTACGAGATTAGTTGAGTTTTCCCGATGTTAGGGTAGGAGCATGGTTTTAGTGCTCGGATTGTGGACTTGAGAAGTCGCGGGTGATGATTTAGTTGTGGAAGGCGATTCGTTGGAAAGAATTGCTTAGGAAGTCGGATTGAGACTTATGTCGAGGACCGTAGGGTGAGGTCTGTTTGGTTAAATGATGAGGATCACGAGGACGTGATCGAGTTTAAGTGGGGGAGAGTTGTAAGACCCGAATATTTATTTTGTATACTTGTTTATTAAAGGCATATGAGATCGGGCTTCGTTGAATATTTATATATATTAAAATTGGAAAAGAGCTGAATCTGTCAATCTGCGCGCCGCGCAAAGAGGCCGCGCGCCGCGCAAACGCGCTGACAGAACCTATCTTGTTTTATTTATTTTAAATGAAGGGTATTTGGGTAATTTCACATGGGGCCGGATTTGTGGGCATTATCAGTTGGTTTAGATCCAACTTTGGATCATTTCACATCCATTCATCATCCTCATCCATTCTTAGAGAGAGAGAGAGGTCTAGAGAGAGATTTGAGGTTTTGGGGAAGAAGAAGCTCGAATCGATCAAAGTCTCGGGTTTTAAAGTTGTTCCTTTCGTTCTCGGCTACGCGGTGATAGTATTGGTAAGCTCAAACTCCGAATTTCATTTATTTAATTTGGTGTTCAAGTTAGGGTTTTGAGTTAATTTGTTGTAATACCCTTTTAGGTGATGAAATGGGTTTAGTGATGCTAGTAATCGGGTTTATTGTTAATTGTTGGTGGATTTTGGGTTGGTGAACAAATTGGCCATGTTTAGAACTTGAAATTTAGTTTAATCACTTTAGTTAGCGATTATGGAAGTATTGGAACCCATTGGAGGTTGTTTGGTTGACTAACTTTGACTTTGGGTCAAATTAGGGTTTGGTGGTGACTATGACCCGATTGGCGATTTAATGAGGTTTATAAACTTAAAATGGATTAAGTTGAAGTATAGAACCGAGTTAAATGTGTTTTGGTGTCAAAACTTGTAAAGGATGAGATTTTGGCCTTTATGGGTCAAAATTAGGGTTTAAGTGTCAAAATGGGTATGACACGTGTTTAACACTTGAGTTCGGGTTTAATTGGCATATTATGACCATTCTCACTTGTGTTAGTGATTATTGGTTGGTTTGGGTACGGTTTGTGCTTGGAAGTGCATTTGGGTCGAAATGGCACTAAGTGACGAATTGGGTTAATTTGTGAATCCAATCTAATTGTGTTGTGGTATTTGTGATAATGGAATAGGTATTTTCCATTGGCGAGTTGCGGTTTACTTGGAAGCTTTCTTCAAGACTTCAAGGTGAGTGATAATATCCTATATGCATATGTATGTGTAGGATGGGTGCGGGTCGGGTGAAGTGATTCTCGGTTATAGAGCTCACTTCACATATAGGTGGATTTGAAGGACTTGTGTATGAGTCCAATTGGCACGTTTGTGCGTCTTGGTTGACCACCTTTGGCGAAGTACACGTTTGTGTGCACGTTATCACACTTGGTTGTGATTTGGTTGTTATAACCCTAATGGCGAAGGGTTGATATGGTTGTGTTGTGGATGACCCCGATGTAGTGAATTTTATAATCCCGTGACCGTGGGCTTTAGTAATGAGAAATGAATCTCGGATAGTGCGGATTCATGGTGACTCGGGTTGTTCGGTCACCTTATTGGAGGTAATGAATCTCGGGTAGTGCGGATTCATGATGACTCGGGTTGTTCGGTCATCTTATGGTTGAGAAGTGAATTTCGGGTTGTGCGAATTCACAAGGCTCGGGTTGTTCGGCCAATGTTCGTGTGTTTGAGGTTAAGGGGTTAACCTTGTGTATTATTATTATTGTTTATATATTAATGTGTTGTTGTGTTGTAGCTAACCCTCCGGGTGTAGCTATTTGGCGATGTTCACTTTGTCGTTGGTGGACTCTTATTTGTGTTGTATCTTTAGCTCGTTGCTTAGATCGTACGGTATGCTTAGTGTAGATGCTTTATACTTGGATGCCCCGGTATGCGGTATTTGTTTGTGTGGCGTATTCATTTTATACATATATATGTATGTAGTATGTTATCATTCACTAAGCATTAGCTTACCCTCTCGTTGTTGACTCTTTTTATAGATCGCATGCGGATATGGTGGCTCGGGTAAGCGCGAGGACTAGAAGACGTTTATAGTTGCTTTAGTGACTTGCTTTTGGATCATTTAGGATTGGGTAGCGTATCCCCAATCGCCATGCTCGGCTTTGCTGTATTAAAAGTCTTTTGGTCAAATATTGTATTTCGGTACTTAAGGTGGTAAAATGGGTCGTTGTGGGACCCGCTTCGTAAACTTAATTTTATTAATTAAACGTGTTAGTTTTATATGTATGAATTCATGGTTAAAAGCGTTTTGGCTAAAAACGTCGGGAACGGGTCAAACATTTTCACATTTCAAGGAAAACCGGACAGCGGGCTGCCAGACAGGTTCTGCGCGCCGCGCAACCTGTTAGCGCGCCGCGCAACTCAGCCAACAGCAAAAAAAAATTTTGTCATGAAATTTAACGGGGTTTTATACGCGGTATGGTTTGGGTTGTTACATGTTGAGTTTGGAAATATTCTTGGGAATAATCCCAATTTGAATTGTATTCCTCATAATCATTCCATTCAGGTTCCATGGGTGCGTAATTTTCCATAGGAACATAATAATAACATTCCCATGTTGAATGATAATCTCCACAGATTTCACAACCAGTTATTGTTTCGTCATTCGTGATCCAAGATTGACCGAACGAATTGTCATCAACACCCGTTTGAGAGTGTTGATTAAATTGATTTCGGATGTCATAAAGAGTTTCCAAAATATTCTCGAGATTTTCCATAATGCGCTTTTTTTTTTCCAAATTTTAGCTTCAATGTGGTGCATTTACTTAATTATCCTATTAGTTATAAAAATAAAAATTATATAAGTTATCAAATTAATAGACTTTTCTGATTTTGCCCACGTTTCGAATAGCCAATAGATGCAGCAGGGAGCCAGAACCCTTTAAATCGGAAGCTCACAACTCAGCCACTAACAAATCCAACTATTACTACGAACCAGAAAATTTGGATGTCTATCAATTTAACCGCTTAAAATAATTTTTTCGTTTTTGAAATTTTAGAGAAGAAATAGAAAATTCTATGTCCTAAAAACTAGATCGTCGAGAAATAAGAAAGAAAAAGAAGCGCGTCGAAAAACGTCGAAAAATAAAAATAAGGAAGAAAAACGTCGAAACTTAAAAGGTACTAAAATTTATAAACAGCGTCGCAAAATTCTAAAGCACCTAAATCTTAATCTAAAGAAAAGGCACTTAATTGATTTTACGGCAAAACCTAAAAATCTAGAAATATAAAATAAGCTACGGCAAAATACTAGTCTTAAAACTAATTACGAACGATAAAAATACAAATATTACGAATAAACTATAAAAATACAAATTGTAATTAAAATGATAAAAATATAAATTTTATAAAAATATTATTTTTATATTATATATTTTATAAAAGTATTAATTTTTTTATAATTATAAAACTAATTAAAACTTAAATTACAAATTAAATTAAAACTAAAACTAAATATTATTATAAATAACCCTAAATAATAATAATAATAAATAATACCCCGTAATAAATGCTGAAATAGGGTTTCTAGCGTGTCAGATCAGGCCATGCGATCGCATGGCTTTACAACACCCGGCTCATGCGATCGCATGGGTCTGGGTTCCAGGTTTTTTTTTTTTTTTATTGTTTTTCTAAAAATGATATATAAATATATGTATACAAATATATATTAAAAATATAGCGTTTCGCCGAGTTCCCCGGCAGCGGCGCCAAAAACTTGATGTTTCGCGAGGTGTATATAAAATACTATTAAATTTTACCAGGAAATACTATTAAATACGATACAATTTTACACAAGATATTTATTTATTTATAGAATGGGATATACCTAAACCTTGCTACAACACTATAGGCAGTGTACCTAATCGTAGAGTAGTATAGTTTTTAGTAAGTCCGGTTCGTTCCACAGGGAGCGGGCTTATTGCACACTATATTTTTAAACAATTATATTTGTACAAAATATATTATATTGATAATATATAAAAGGGGGTTTACCGTTTAAATAAATGACGTTAAATAAAATAGCGAGTAAATAAAAGTACAATGAAATATGAAATAAAATATATTATGCTTATTTAAACTTCCGTAACCATGATGGTTGACGTGTTGATTTTAATTTTATGCCCATGGGTTAATTGTCCTTTGTCCTGGATGTATTTGAAACCTATCTGGTTTTTGTCCACAATAGTTCATCGATCATAATTATAAAATGCTCGGCAAATTTAACCTTATGCCCGAAGTCAAATATTTCAACTAACTGGGGATTCGAACTGTAACAAGGTCTTAATACTTTGTTTAATGAATACACCAGGTTATCGACTGTGTGTAATCCAAGATTTTAATACTTTATTAACAATTACACCAATTACCCTTGAATGTAATCTACCCCTGTTTTAATGAGTCCATTGACTATTAATCCATCCCCGTGTCCGGTCAAATGAACAATTATTAGTATTTATAGATATCCCGCCCATCGTGTCCGATCGAGCGTATGTGGTTATTTATATCTACGTCAAATTGTAAATCTCTATATTAATTTAATGAGGTATCATTTAGTTAATATAAATCCCATTAATAACCCATAGTCTAATTTCCACAAGTGTCGTTCTTTTGTCCAAACCCCAATTATGGTACAAAGCCCAATAACCCCATCTTTAATATTTAGCCCAACATCATAATTACTTCGGCTCAAATAAGCATAATAATAACTTAGTTACGAGACATTAATTTAAAAAGGAGAACATAACTTACATTGAGTATTTATCGCGTAGTATTACACGGACAGAATTTCAACTTCAAAAACCCGTAAAATAACCTTTACATAACCCAAACTAATCTAATATAAAACTAACCTATACTATATATATATATATATATATATATATATATATATATATATATATATATATATATATATTTATTATATATTACAGAGTATTATTATTATTATGTATATATATATTTTTTTTATGGCCAAAACTCGTTGCCTTTTATAGATGTGGTCTGATCCTGAGGCCCATGCGATCGCATGGGTTCTCAGTGTTAATCTCATGCGATCGCATGGCCAGTCTGGCCATGCCCAATTGCTTTGTTTCCTAGCTTGTCGACGTTATATTTAATTATATAATATAATATATATAATTTTATATAATTATATATATATTATATTATATTCTTGTGCATAGTAGACTCATAATTTTTGGTCCGTTGCGTCGGGCGTTGATAGTTGGCTCAGGTCCCGGTTCCGGATTTTTGAACGTCCTTTCGTATAATTTAATATCTTGTACTTTGCGTTCCGCAACTTGTACTTTTGTCATTTTTAGACGTTTCTCATCAATAAATTGAACCACTTGGATTTGTATCTTGTACATTTGAGCTTTTTGGTCATTTGCGTCTTCAAATCGTCGTTTTCGCCTTTTATCTTCACACTTATTTAATAATAACGATTACAACTTACAATAGGACAATTACAACTAAATAATTTACATATTGGGAGGATATTGCTACTAAATATATGTTCATTTGGAGCACTATCAGGGATGCTTTAGATGAAGCTTTTGAAAGTTGATCTAGTGTTTTGGGTAGTTTAGCCCCAAACCATGCTCGAGTGTCGTTTGGTTTAAAACTATCATCTATGGGTCGAACTTGTATTACAATTGATTAATGGCCTTCGTGCCTTTTGTAAACATTAAAAACGTTGTAAGTTTAAATGGGATTATGTAATGGTTTACATCTTCCGATTTATTGAATGGCGCGTTATTGGTTTATATTAAAAAAAAAAATTATCCGGTTGAATACTGATTGGGTTGTTTCAGATTGTTTAAACAATTATTGCAAATGCGTTTTTCATCTGTACGCTAACCGAATATTTGAGAAACCAACTGCACAAGATTTGCAACGTTTGACCGTTAAACATGCTCAAATACATGGTTTTTCAGGGATTTTAAGAATTCTCGATTGTATGCATTGGAGATGGAGAAATTGTCCACAATGGTGGAAGGGTCATTATACACAAGGTGATCATGATTACCCGTCAATTATGCTTGAAGCGGTAGCCTCGTACGATGGATGGTTTTGACACACTTATTTTGGACCTGCGGGTTCAAATAATGATATCAACGTACTTAATCAATCTGATTTGTTTACCGAGTTATTAGCCGGTGAAGCTCCACCATGTATGTTTACAGTTAACGGGTGTACGTTTACTAAGGGTTATAATTTGGCGGATGAACCTTATCCGGAATGGGCAACATTAATGAAGTCGTTCAAAAATCCGATTGACCCGAAAGAAGCAAAATTCTCAAAGTACCAAGCATCTGCAAGAAAAGATATTGAACGAGAATTTGGAGTACTACAAGGTCGATGGACCATTGTTCAACATCCAGCAAGACCGTATTACATCCGCAAAATTAGAAGGATTATGTTAACATGTATCATATTAAATAATATGATAACCGAGGACAACGGTCGTGCATTTTGTGGGTTCGAGGAGAATTATCGTCCGATTCGACGTGCGAGAGGAACATTCCAAGAAAGAGTCGAGGCGCATATGCGGTTGGACGCGAAATTGAGAGATGTGGGCATTCATCGACTACTACGAAATATGCTTATAAAACACGTGTATAATCTTTCACATAATTATCGAATTCGACATGATCCGAAAATTAATCCAAACAATCAAGCATAGACAGGAGCTTCACACATTTTCGATGACGAAGAAGAAGTCCACGTTCAAGAACAAGGCGAAGAGTAGTTTTTTAAATTTTAATGTAATTTATTCTTCAAATTTCAATATAATTTTTAATTTTAATTAGTGTAATGTTTTTAATTTTTAATAAAAGTTTAGTTTTATTTAAATAAATATTGTTTAGAAAAAATTAAAAAATAATTAAAAAAATATGGAAGAAAAGTGTAACTGTTGGGAGCGTTTAGTCCTGGATTTAGTTGAACAAGCCACTAGTGTTTAAAACATTTATGTCGTTGTTTGAGCTCGCTAAAATAACCATGCCAAATTCAATTATAATACGAGTCAAAGGCTTCAAACATTATAGTAGGGTATCCGTGATCACCTCGAGTATGAATTTCAGCTTCGAATTGTTTAACACTGAATATTAAATTATTCATCAACAATTGTTATTCAGAGGAAAGAAAAAACGTGCCAAATGCTGAATGATTCAGCATTCAATACTGAATTATCAACAAATATCACGTACTTTAATGAGTACTATACGGAGTCATGCGCTACAAAAACCCTATCTATTGATATTGATCTTCCCGCAACATAAGAAAACTTAACCCGTTTATCAATACAATTAACGTCCGTTAAAATCTGTTTAATGACTTAAAAATGAATCTATGTGTACATGGGCGGAAATTACGAAACGGGACGCTTAATCATGAGCATGAGCTGCAAAAACCAATAAACATAAAATAGTGAAGGTATCAAAATTTCCCTAGTACTCTATTGTAGTAAACAAAAACAGAATTCACACTCATTTGGATTCCAAGCAACACCGCACTCGCAACCAATTCAATTCAATTCAATTCAATCATAAATTAATATTAATAATACCTGCAATAACGTCCAAATTCATTCACCGATTGCATTAAAAACCTACTTAATCAACCACCACTTCACATTCAAACTCTGCGGTTCTTCATAATCACGTCATTCATTCCGCAGGTACTGTTATTGATTCCTTTCAATTATGTTTCTCTCTCCTAATTTGCATAAGCAATTTGGCTTTCAACTAGTGACTTTTGTAACATTATACGGTTATTTTGTTGTTAAACCCTAGATTTTTGTTAATAGTATATCGAGTTAATGAAGGTAAATAGCTGATTGAAAATTGATGTGTGAGGTAATTACATTGCAACTTGATCAAACTGCTTATTAGTGTCATAAATGTTTGTATTCTGTTAAAAGCATTCATATAGATGGTTGAGGTACCATTTTTGCTCTTAGTTTAAGGATCTGCAGATATATTAAATTTCACCTAAACCTATATCCTAAATGCTAATAAATGATCTTATTTTGAAAAGTGAATATTGTATGTATCTACTATTGTATGTATCTAATTTCCTTTGGTCGCCAAGTTGGCTAAAATACTGCTAACCTCATGAAAAAGTCGATGGATACATATAATAATTAAAGCAATGAACGTAATTTTGATAGTACAGTAGCAATTAGATGTTGATCACAAATTAAGAATGTAATAAAAGGAATTATTTAATTATTTATTATCAAATGCATTTTAGGTTTCAAAGAGGGAGAATTGTAAAGTGATATGTGATGTCTACAATGGGTAACCCAGCAAACCTTTTCTGGCACGATTGTGCAGTTGGTAAGGCTGAACGGCAAAAAATGATTAACCAACAGGGGTGCGTTGTATGGATCACAGGTCTCAGTGGGTCAGGTTTGCACTTAATCATTCAATTTTTTGTTTTACAGGGTGAGTCAGATGTACTACTTGCTGTGTTTGCCTCTGTTCAAAACGAGCAGTTGGGTAAGGGTTTAAATTAGGTAACTTATTAACGCTTGTCAAAACGGGCCAGGTTGGGTTGACGCACAAAGTAATTTATGAATTATGCTATACGTTGCTACAAAAAGTATAACATCAATAATATAAGCCAACCATTTGACAAGTGTTCTTAGTTACATCATTCAGCTTATTAACTAAAACTAGCCTACTTATATGTAAATGGGTTGAAATCGCTACTGTAATGCCCATGTTGTGCATTCTTGATGTCACAAATGATCTATTGACAGATTTTTAATGGTATTTGCAGGCAAAAGTACCCTTGCATGCTCACTAAATAGAGAACTACACTCCAGGGGAAAACTCTCCTACGTTCTTGATGGTGACAATGTTAGGCACGGATTAAATAAAAATCTTGGGTTTTCACCCGAGGATAGAACTGAAAACATTCGTCGTGTTGGTATGTATCTTCCTCCAAAATGATTCAGTTTCATTCCAATTTCAAGACTGTCCACTCGTTTGGATTTGTGTTCTGTAACTAATGATTAGTGTGACTTCAGTAACCAGTTTTAAAAGTTTGAATAAACCAATAGTGATTTTGGTTAGTTGGGGGTAAGATAATTAAGTTTGGATAATCACTTTCATACTAATTAATAAAGTTTACAGATTTACCCTTTCATCCAACCTAATCTGAGAGGCTTTAAAGTTTAAAGTATCCTAAATATTTTTTTTTATTGCTTTAACAACAATGTCTTCTAATATCATCCTTATGAGTAATATCCTTGTGAGTAATTTTTTTAAATAATCAGAGCTTGACAAACACTAAAGCGTCTAATCATTATGACCTCAATCAGCAAAGCACAACTAAAATCTTTAAAGCTTGCTTTTTTGCTGCTGATTATCTGATTTTTAATTGTTTACTATCACATAATCACTTCCAAAGTATGTAACCACCCCATTAAACCTTAAAAAACTGTTAGTTGCCCGTATGAAAATTCTAAACAATCAGTTACTATTATCTGATCTGCATTATAAAGACTGCTTTCACTTCTTCCTTTTCTATCATGGTTACTATTAATTAAGTTTTAGATTCATATTTATTAAGCTCTTTCTGTATTAAGACTGTTGTTAATCTGACTAAAAGTTGTTTATAATCATATTAGGAGAAGTGGCAAAGCTGTTTGCAGATGCTGGCTTAATCTGTATAGCCAGCCTGATATCTCCTTATAGAAAGGATCGTGATGCATGCCGTGCAATGTTGACAGATGCAAATTTTATTGAGGCAATGCTCCTTTTTGCGTCCGCGTTTTCTCTGAACGTGTTTGCGTTTGTCCGAAAAAAAAGAAACATAATTTATTGATATATACTTGCAGGTGTTTATGAACATGCCTCTTGAAGTCTGTGAAGGAAGAGATCCTAAAGGCCTTTACAAGCTTGCACGAGCTGGAAAGATCAAAGGTCCATTCGTTACCTCTTATAAACCCTAATAATCAGTTACTCTTTGTTAACAAAGAGTATATAACATTTAAGGCACTGCAGGCTTTACTGGACTTGATGATCCTTATGAAGAGCCTCTGAACTGTGAGGTACATTATATATCATTTTCAAGCCCTGTTTTCTCGTATATATATTATGTATGTGCGTACATCACCTATAAGTCAGACTCAGCTTGTTTTTATTACAGATCAAGATTGAACAGAAGAATGGAATTTGTCCGACACCATGTGATATGGCTTTGCAAGTAGTTTCTTACTTGGATCAAAATGGGTTTCTTCATGCTTGAAAGCAGTGATCAACATTTAAAACTTGTGATTTCTCTCTCTAACTTTTTTTTTTTTTTTTTTTTAAGATGAATGAATGGAATTTCATTCTCTGAACTTCATGTAGAAAGTAGAGTACAAGTATTGAGTTCAGTACAAAATTAGCCGAATGCATATTCTATGTTTGTCTTTAGGATCTACCATATCTAAAAATCAGGCTCAATAGGTTGAGATGGCGAAATGGGCGGGCTAGATGGGTTATCTAAGCATGTAACAATTCTATGTGAACACTCAATTGCCATTTCGCTACGAAATTTTGTCACTTGAACTCGGTTTTATCGATAATTTACATAAGCTTCTTATCTACAATTCAACTCGAATCTAGAGGTGCACAAACCGGATCCGGACAAAAAAAAAACTTGATTTTTTTGTCCGGTTTTTTCGGAACCGGTTCCGCTTCTCGGTGTCGGTTCGAATTTCAGTGTATTTTAGAGTTCCTAGAGTTCTCGCACTAAAAAAGTTCTCACTGGATCCTCTCCTATATATATATATATATATATATATATATATATATATATATATATATATATATATATATATATATATAGGGGCAGGATCAATGGGGAAGTAACCAACCGGGGGGAAGCGCGGAAGCAAAAAAAAAAAAAACATTTCGTTTTTTTTTGGAATTTTTTTTTCCGGCATCAAGATCACACGAAAATATGAACATTTAGAAGAGACACTTCGTGATGAATGTTATTATTTAGGCGGGAAAACGATCGACAAAAATAACATTCAAGATAATATTGTTCGTGAAGAATATGAACGTTATTTTTTATTTTATTTTTTCATGTTTTGTGAAATAAAATTTAGCCCGATTTAGAGTTTAGGGTTTAGGGTTTAGGATTTGGTGTTTTGGGTTTATTCCATAAACCCAAAACACCAAACCCTAAACCCCAAACCCTAAACTCTAAACCGTTCGTGTTAAAAACTCAATCTAAATCCTAAATCTAAACCCTAAACCCTAAATTTCTAAACCCTATAATTTCATAACCCGTCCTAATCCATCTGGACGAAGTCCATATCGATTATAAACGATTCACAATAGTTGATTTCATCGCGAGGTTCATGACCTCTATATGATACATTTTACAAACATTGCATTCGATTTTAAAAGACAATCTTTCTTTACAACGAAAGTTGACGGCATGTATACCATTTCATAATATATCCAACTATATTTGACTTAATAATAATCTTGATGAACTCGATGACTCGAATGCAACGTCTTTTGAAATATGCCATGAATGACTCCAAGTAATATTTCTAAAATGAGCAAATGCACAGCGGAAGATTTCTTTCGTACCTGAGAATAAACATGCTTTAAAGTGTCAACCAAAAGGTTGGTGAGTTCATTAGTTTAACATAAATAATCATTTTCATCATTTTAATAGACCACAAGATTTTATATTTCCATTTCTCATAAAAATACGTCCCATGCATAGAGACAAAAATCATTCATATGGATTGAACACCTGGTAACCGACATTAACAAGATGCATATAAGAATATCCCCTATCATTCCGGGAAATCCTTCGGACATGATAAAAACAATATCGAAGTACTAAAGCATCCGGTACTTTGGATGGGGTTTGTTAGGCCCAATAGATCTATCTTTAGGATTCGCGTCAATTAGTAGATCGGTTTACTAATTCTTATGTTACCAAGCAAAAGGGGCATATTCGGCTTCGATCATTCACCCATATAAATGTAGTTTCAATTACTTGTGTCTATTTCGTAAAACATTTATAAAAATTGCGCATGCATTCTCAGCCCAAAAATATAAAGGGTAAAAGGCAAATGAAACTCACCTAATGTATTTTGTAGTAAAAATACATATGACGACACTGAACAAAACAGGGTTGGCCTTGGATTCACGAACCTATATCATTTGTGGATATATTAATACACGTAATCGTAATCGATCAATTATATATATATATTTTTGTTATTAATAATATACTTGTTATACTATATGTTATTTAGATAACTTTAATATATTTAGTTTATATGTTTTATATAACTATTACTTATCATTAATAATAAAAACTATATATTAAGGTTTAATATATATTTATATATTAATTTATATAGCTTAGCTAATATCTTTTTAGTAATAAAAGTTTAACGTAGTGTATTTTTATATAGAAAAATATCTTTTTATGATAATATTGATAGTTTTAGTGATAACAAAATAATAATTTTATAAGAATGATAATAATGATAATAAGTTTAATAATAATAACGATAGTAAAGATGTTTCTTTTAATGATTCCATTAGTTTTAACAAAAACGACAGGTTTGAAAATAATGTTACTTTTAGTAATAACTAGTTGTGGAGCCCTCGCTTCGCGCCGGGGGCTCCGTTTTGAATGCGAGTTAAAAAAAAGTCTTGATCTATTTTGTAAAAAAGAATTTTTTTCGACATAACATTGAAGGGTTGTACCTTTTGTGAAAGTTGCTTCTTTTAGCGTTCGGGTTTTATTTAAAAAAAAAAAGTTAGTAAAGTGGGGGTTCGATTTGTATTTTAATAAAAGTTAGTGGGTTAAGTTTGTGAAATTTGAAAAAACTTTACGTATAAAGTGGAGGTTCGATTTGTATTTTAATAAAAGTTAGGGGGTTAAGTTTGTGAAAATTGAATGTTAGTAAAAAAAAAAAGTTAGTAAAGTGGGGTTCGATTTGTATTTTAATAAAAGTTAGGGGGTTAAGCTTGTGAAATTTGGAAAAAAATATACGTATAAAGTGGGGGGTTCGATTTGTATTTTAATGAAAGTTAAGGGGTTAAGTTTGCGAAAAGTGGAAAATAAATAGCACTATTCATTTCCACTTTACCTTTTAGATATAGGTATATAATGGTATTGCTAATTATACTAATACTGATAATAATAATAATTATAATAATTTTACTACTGATGATATTAGTGATAATAATAATAATAATAATAATAATAATAATAATAATAATAATAATAATAATAATAATAATAATAATAATAATAATAATATAATGTTTATAATAACCATACCTAAATCATAATTACATTTATACTTATAATTATAATTACGTTTCTTATTATCACCATTAAGCTCATGATCGAGGTTGTGATCATAATCATAATATTTTTATAACCTTACTTATGCCCATAAACATTTCTATATATTTATTATTTTTATTCTTTTAACCACAACCATATTTATTAATCTCTTAGTGTATATAATTATATTTAAATCAAAAGCACAACGAGTTCATATCATTTTATTGTCATCCTTATTATTTTCGTAGTAGTATAATAATAATATTAATCCTACTTGTGATTATAATTATGATACTAGTACTAAAAGGGTAATTACTACTTTTATTGGTAAAAATAATAATGCTAACAACTAATATACTAGTAATAATAACAATAACTAATAACAACAATAATATTAACAACAAAATTAATAATAATAATAATAATAATAATAATAATAATAATAATAATAATAATAATAATAATAATAATAATAATAATAATAATAAATGACTACCTCATAAGGCCTTTAAAAAAAATAGTTGCTACCCGCTAGGCTCGAACTCGAGACCTCTCGCTCACCCGCACCATCACCCTACCATTGAGCTGCTGCCCATTATCCATTTTAAAACCCAGACCGAAATATTATAACCCGTTTAATCAACTGTTCTTCTTCCTCATATTAATTTAAATCGACTAGAACTCAAAAGCTAATTATAACACAAATTAAATGTTGTTTTCAGAATACCAATCCGAATCATAAATCAAGTGGAGGTGTTTGAAAGTAATTAAAACCGGAAAAAAAAACAGAAGCCATATCAGTTCGCAGATGGCTTTGAAGCACTCTAAATCGATTTTTGATATTGGTTCCTTTTGAGACCCTAATTGAAATGTCCCGTTCTTATTGATTAAAAATGTTCCATATTAATTGATTTTGTTGCGAGGTTTTGACCTCTATATGAGACATTTTTCAAAAACTGCATTCATTTTAAAACAAACCATAACCTTTATTTCATCAATAAAGGTTTAAAAAGCTTTACGTAGATTATCAAATAATGATAATCTAAAATATCCTGTTTACACACGACCATTACATAATGGTTTACAATACAAATATGTTACAACAAAATAAGTTTCTTGAATGCAGTTTTTACACAATATCATACAAGCATGGACTCCAAATCTCGTCCTTATTTAAGTATGCGACAGCGGAAGCTCTTAATAATCATCTGAGAATAAACATGCTTAAAACGTCAACAAAAATGTTGTTGAGCTATAGGTTTAACCTATATATTATCAAATCATAATAATAGACCACAAGATTTCATATTTCAATATACATCCCATACATAGAGATAAAAATTATTCATATGGTGAACACCTGATAATCGACATTAACAAGATGCATATATAAGAATATCCCCATCATTCCGGGACACCCTTCGGATATGATATAAATTTCGAAGTACTAAAGCATCCGGTACTTTGGATGGGGTTTGTTAGGCCCAATAGATCTATCTTTAGGATTCGCGTCAATTAGGGTGTCTGTTCCCTAATTCTTAGATTACCAGACTTAATAAAAAGGGGCATATTCGATTTCGATAATTCAACCATAGAATGTAGTTTCACGTACTTTTATCTATTTTGTAAATCATTTAAAAAAACCTGCATGTATTCTCATCCCAAAAATATTAGATTTTAAAAGTGGGACTATAACTCACTTTCACAGATTTTTACTTCGTCGAGAAGTAAGACTTGGCCACTGGTCGATTCACGAACCTATAACAAATATGTTCATATATATCAAAGTATGTTCAAAATATATTTACAACACTTTTAATACATTTTGATGTTTTAAGTTTATTAAGTCAGCTGTCCTCGTTAGTAACCTACAACTAGTTGTCCACAGTTAGATGTACAGAAATAAATCGATATATATTATCTTGAATCAATCCACGACCCAGTGTATACATATCTCAGTATTGATCACAACTCAAACTATATATATTTTGGAATCAACCTCAACCCTGTATAGCTAACTCCAACATTCACATATAGAGTGTCTATGGTT
This sequence comes from Rutidosis leptorrhynchoides, assembly GCF_046630445.1. Lineage (NCBI taxonomy): Eukaryota > Viridiplantae > Streptophyta > Magnoliopsida > Asterales > Asteraceae > Rutidosis > Rutidosis leptorrhynchoides. The sequence goes on from NC_092333.1 coordinate 154,477,597, forward strand.
GTTCCGAAATATATATAGATGTGTCGACATGATAGGTTGTATACGTGTCTATGGTATCTCAAGATTACATAATATACAATACAAGTTGATTAAGTTATGGTTGGAATAGATTTGTTACCAATTTTCACGTAGCTAAAATGAGAAAAATTATCCAATCTTGTTTTACCCATAACTTCTTCATTTTAAATCCGTTTTGAGTGAATCAAATTGCTATGGTTTCATATTGAACTCTATTTTATGAATCTAAACAGAAAAAGTATAGGTTTATAGTCGGAAATATAAGTTACAAGTCATTTTTTTAAAGGTAGTCATTTCAGTCGAAAGAACGACGTCTAGATGACCATTTTAGAAAACATACTTACACTTTGAGTTTAACCATGATTTTTGGATATAGTTTCATGTTCATAAGAAAAATCATTTTCCCAGAAGAACAACTTTTAAATCAAAGTTTATCATAGTTTTTAATTAACTAACCCAAAACAGCCCGCGGTGTTACTACGACGGCGTAAATTAGGTTTTACAGTGTTTTTCGTGTTTCCAGGTTTTAAATCATTAAGTTAGCATATCATATAGATATAGAACATGTGTTTAGTTGATTTTAAAAGTCAAGTTAGAAGGATTAACTTTTGTTTGCGAACAAGTTTAGAATTAACTAAACTATGTTCTAGTGATTACAAGTTTAAACCTTCGAATAAGATAGCTTTATATGTATGAATCGAATGATGTTATGAACATCATTACTACCTTAAGTTCCTTGGATAAACCTACTAGAAAAGAGAAAAATGGATCTAGCTTCAACGGATCCTTGGATGGCTCGAAGTTCTTGAAGCAGAATCATGACACGAAAACAAGTTCAAGTAAGATCATCACTTGAAATAAGATTGTTATAGTTATAGAAATTGAACCAAAGTTTGAATATGATTATTACCTTGTATTAGAATGATAACCTACTGTAAGAAACAAAGATTTCTTGAGGTTGGATGATCACCTTACAAGATTGGAAGTGAGCTAGCAAACTTGAAAGTATTCTTGATTTTATGTAACTAGAACTTGTAGAATTTATGAAGAACACTTAGAACTTGAAGATAGAACTTGAGAGAGATCAATTAGATGAAGAAAATTGAAGAATGAAAGTGTTTGTAGGTGTTTTTGGTCGTTGGGGTATGGATTAGATATAAAGAATATGTAATTTTGTTTTCATGTAAATAAGTCATGAATGATTACTCATATTTTTGTAATTTTATGAGATATTTCATGCTAGTTGCCAAATGATGGTTCCCACATGTGTTAGGTGACTCACATGGGCTGCTAAGAGCTGATCATTGGAGTGTATATACCAATAGTACATACATCTAAAAGCTGTGTATTGTACGAGTACGAATACGGGTGCATACGAGTAGAATTGTTGATGAAACTGAACGAGGATGTAATTGTAAGCATTTTTGTTAAGTAGAAATATTTTGATAAGTGTATGGAAGTCTTTAAAAAGTGTATAAATACATATTAAAACACTACATGCATATACATTTTAACTGAGTCGTTAAGTCATCGTTAGTCGTTACATGTAAGTGTTGTTTTGAAACCTTTAGGTTAACGATCTTGTTAAATGTTGTTAACCCAATGTTTATAATATCAAATGAGATTTTAAATTATTATATTATCATGATATTATCATGTATGAATATCTCTTAATATGATATATATACATTAAATGTCTTTACAACGATAATCGTTACATATATGTCTGTCTCGTTTAAAAATCATTAAGTTAGTAGTCTTGTTTTTTACATATGTAGTTCATTGTTAATATACTTAATGATATGTTTACTTATCATAATATCATGTTAACTATATATATATATATATATATATATATATATATATATATATATATATATATATATATATATATATATATATATATATATATATATATATCCATATATATGTCATCATATAGTTTTTACAAGTTTTAACGTTCGTGAATCACCGGTCAACTTGGGTGGTCAATTGTCTATATGAAACCTATTTCAATTAATCAAGTCTTAACAAGTTTGATTGCTTAACATGTTGGAAATATTTAATCATGTAAATATCAATCTCAATTAATATATATAAACATGGAAAAGTTCGGGTCACTACAGTACCTACCCGTTAAATAAATTTCGTCCCGAAATTTTAAGCTGTTGAAGGTGTTGATGAATCTTCTGGAAATAGATGCGGGTATTTCTTCTTCATCTGATCTTCACGCTCCCAGGTGAACTCAGGTCCTCTACGAGCATTCCATCAAACCTTAACAATTGGTATGTTGTTTTGCTTAAGTCTTTTAACCTCACGATCCATTATTTCGACGGGTTCTTCGATGAATTGAAGTTTTTCGTTGATTTGGATTTCATCTAACAGAATAGTGAGATCTGCTTTAGCAAAACATTTCTTCAAATTCGAGACGTGGAAAGTGTTATGCACAGCCGCGAGTTGTTCAGGTAACTCAAGTAGGTAAGCTACTGGTCCGACACGATCAATAATCTTGAATGGTCCAATATACCTTGGATTTAATTTCCCTCGTTTACCAAATCGAACAACACCTTTCCAAGGTGCAACCTTAAGCATGACCATCTCTCCAATTTCAAATTCTATATCTTTTCTTTTAATGTCGGCGTAGCTCTTTTGTCAACTTTAGGCGGTTTTCAACCGTTGTTGAATTTGGATGATCTTCTCAGTAGTTTCTTGTATTATCTCTGAACCCGTAATCTGTCTATCCCCCACTTCACTCCAACAAATTGGAGACCTGCACCTTCTACTATAAAGTGCTTCAAATGGAGCCATCTCAATGCTTGAATGGTAGCTGTTGTTGTAGGAAAATTCTGCTAACGGTAGATGTCGATCCCAACTGTTTCTGAAATCAATAACACATGCTCGTAGCATGTCTTCAAGAGTTTGTATCGTCCTTTCGCTCTGCCCATCAGTTTGTGGATGATAGGCAGTACTCATGTCTAGACGAGTTCCTAATGCTTGCTGTAATGTCTGCCAGAATCTTGAAATAAATCTGCCATCCCTATCAGAGATAATAGAGATTGGTATTCCATGTCTGGAGACGACTTCCTTCAAATACAATCGTGCTAACTTCTCCATCTTGTCATCTTCTCTTATTGATAGGAAGTGTGCTGATTTGGTGAGACGATCAACTATTACCCAAATAGTATCAAAACCACTTGCAGTCCTTGGCAATTTAGTGATGAAATCCATGGTAATGTTTCCCCATTTCCATTCCGAGATTTCGGGTTGTTGAAGTAGACCTGATGGTTTCTGATGCTCATCTTTGACCTTAGAACACGTCAAACATTCTCCTACGTATTTAGCAATATCGGCTTTCATACCCGGCCACCAAAAATGTTTCTTGAGATCCTTGTACATCTTCCCCGTTCCAGGATGTATTGAGTATCTGGTTTTATGAGCTTCTCTAAGTACCATTTCTCTCATATCTCCAAATTTTGGTACCTAAATCCTTTCAGCCCTATACCGGGTTCCGTCTTCCCAAATATTAAGATGCTTCTCCGATCCTTTAGGTATTTCATCCTTTAAATTTCCCTCTTTTAAAACTCATTGTTGCGCCTCCTTTATTTGAGTAGTAAGGTTATTATGAATCATTATATTCATAGATTTTACTCGAATGGGTTCTCTGTCCTTCCTGCTCAAGGCATCGGCTACCACATTTGCCTTCCCCGGGTGGTAACGAATCTCAAAGTGGTAATCATTCAACAATTCAATCCACCTATGCTGCCTCATATTCAGTTGTTTCTGATTAAATATGTGTTGAAGACTTTTGTGGTCGGTATATATAATACTTTTGACCCCATATAAGTAGTGCCTCAAAGTATTTAATGCAAAAACAACCGCGCCTAATTCCAAATCATGCGTCGTATAATTTTGTTCGTGAATCTTCAATTGTCTAGACGCATAAGCAATCACCTTCGTTCGTTGCATTAATACACAACCGAGACCTTGCTTTGATGCATCACAATAAATCACAAAATCATCATTCCCTTCAGGCAATGACAATATAGGTGCCGTAGTTAGCTTTTTCTTCAATAACTGAAACGATTTCTCTTGTTCATCATTCCATTCAAATTTCTTCCCTTTATGCGTTAATGCAGTCAAGGGTTTTGCTATTCTGGAAAAGTCTTGGATGAACCTTCTGTAGTAACCAGCTAGTCCTAAAAACTGGCTTATGTGTTTCAGAGTTTTCGGGGTTTCCCACTTTTCAACAGCTTCTATCTTTGCCGGATCCACCTTAATACCTTCTTTGTTCACTATGTGACCGAGGAATTGAACTTCTTCCAACCAAAATGCACACTTTGAAAACTTAGCGTACAATTCTTCCTTCCTCAATACTTATAACACCTTTCTCAAATGTTCACCGTGTTCTTGGTCATTCTTTGAGTAAATAAGTATGTCATCAATGAAAACAATGACAAACTTGTCAAGGTATGGTCCACACACTCGGTTCATAAGGTCCATGAACACAGCTGGTGCATTAGTTAATCCAAATAGCATGACCATAAACTCGTAATGACCGTAACGTGTTCTGAAAGCAGTCTTTGGAATATCATCTTCTTTCACCTGCATTTGATGATACCCGAAACGTAAGTCAATCTTTGAATAAACAGACGAGCCTTGTAGTTGATCAAATAAGTCATCGATTCTCGGTAGTGGGTAGCGGTTCTTGATGGTAAGTTTGTTCAACTCTCGGTAGTCGATACACAACCTGAATGTACCATCTTTCTTCTTGACAAACAAAACAGGAGCTCCCCACGGTGATGTGCTTGGTCGAATGAAACCACGCTCTAAAAGTTCTTGTAATTGGCTTTGCAGTTCTTTCATCTCGCTGGGTGCGAGTCTGTAAGGAGCACGAGCTATTGGTGCAGCTCCTGGTACAAGATCTATTTGAAATTCAACGGATCGATGTGGGGGTAATCCCGGTAATTCTTTCGGAAATACATCGGGAAATTCTTTTGCAACGGGAACATTATTGATGCTCTTTTCTTCAGTTTGTACTTTCTCGACGTGTGCTAGAACAGCATAGTAACCTTTTCTTATTAGTTTTTGTGCCTTCAAATTACTAATAAGATGTAGCTTCGTGTTGCCCTTTTCTCCGTACACCATTAAGGGTTTTCCTTTTTCTCGTATAATGCGAATTGCATTTTTGTATCAAACGATCTCTGCTTTCACTTCTTTCAACCAGTCCATACCGATTATCACATCAAAACTCCCTAACTCTACTGGTATCAAATCAATCTTAAATGTTTCGCTAACCAGTTTAATTTCTCGATTCCGACATATATTATCTGCTGAAATTAATTTACCATTTGCTAATTCGAGTAAAAATTTACTATCCAAAGGCGTCAATGGACAACTTAATTTAGCACAAAAATCTCTACTCATATAGCTTCTATCCGCACCCGAATCAAATAAAACGTAAGCAGATTTATTGTCAATAAGAAACGTACCCGTAACAAGCTCCGGGTCTTCCTGTGCCTCTGCCGCATTAATATTGAAAACTCTTCCGCGGCCTTGTCCATTCGTGTTCTCCTGGTTCGGGCAATTTCTAATAATGTGGCCCGGTTTTCCACATTTATAACAAACTACATTGGCATAACTTGCTCTGACGCTATTTGCTCCGCCATTACTCGTTCCGACACCATTTGTTCCTTTCGTTCTATTAACCCCTGGTCCGTAGACCTCACACTTCGCCGCGTTGTTGTTGCAGAACCCCGAGTGATACTTTTCACACCTTTGGCATAGCTGCTTCTGATTGTTGTTGTTGTTGCGGTTATTATTGTTGTTGAGATGATTGTTGTAGTTGCTGTTGTTGTTGTTGTTGTTGTTGTTGTTGTTGTTGTTGTTGTTGTTGTTGTTGTTGTTGTTGTTGGGCCGTTTGTTGTAGTTGTGATTGATGTTGCGATTGTTGGGATAATTGTTGCGATTATTGTTGTAATTGCTGTTGTTGTTGTATTGGTGATTCTTATCACCGTTTTCCTACCACTTTCTTTTGACTTGCTTCACATTGGCCTCTTCAGCAGTCTGTTCTTTAATTCTTTCTTCAATCTGGTTCACTAGTTTGTGAGCCATTCTACATGCCTGTTGTATGGAGGCGGGCTCGTGTGAACTTATATCTTCTTGGATTCTTTCCGGTAATCCTTTCACAAACGCGTCGATCTTCTCTTCCTCATCTTCGAACGCTCCCGGACACAATAGGCACAATTCTGTGAATCGTCTTACGTACGTGGTAATATCAAATCCTTGGGTTCGTAACCCTCTAAGTTCTGTCTTGAGCTTATTGACCTCGGTTCTGGGACGGTACTTCTCGTTCATCAAGTGCTTGAATGCTGACCACGGTAGTGCGTACGCATCGTCTTGTCCCACATGTTCTAGATAGGTATTCCACCATGTTAACGCAGAACCTGTGAAGGTATGCGCAGCGTACTTCACTTTGTCCTCTTCAGTACACTTACTTATGCCAAACACCGATTCCACCTTCTCGGTCCACCGTTTCAATCCGATCGGTCCTTCGGTTCCATCAAATTCCAAAGGTTTGCAGGCAGTGAATTCTTTGTAGGTGCATCCTACACGATTTCCTGTACTGCTAGATCCAAGGTTATTGTTGGTATGTAGCGCAGTCTGTACTGCAGCTATGTTTGAAGCTAGAAAAGTACGGAATTCCTCTTCATTCATATTCACGGTGTGTCGAGTAGTCGGTGCCATTTCCTTCAAAATAGTCAAATGGAACAAGTTAATCATACAGAATATTAAGAGTAGTTAATAGTATTTCGTAGCATAATATGAACTCATTTATAAAAGCTTTTTCTTCATATTAGCGTTTTAGAAGTTTAAATTCGGGTAGTACCTACCCGTTAAGTTCATACTTAGTAGCTAATATACAATTCAACTACTACAATTCTATATGAAAAACTGATTATAATAATATTTCGCGTTCAAACTTTTACACAATATTTTACAAACTTACAATACCGCTTATTTTACATATAGCATGAAATATAGCACACAATAAATTTGATACAAGATGGTTGTGAAGATAATTCTAGCTAGTACACAAGTCGTTCAGCAAAGGCAATAAAGACACGTAATTCATACGTCCAGAAACAAGTCATGCATTCTGGTTTTACTAGGACTACTTCCCATCCTTGGTCTTGTGGAACATAACCGTTATGGCCGTTGATAAGACAGCGTGTTGTAACGTCGTCAAAGGGACGAGGGTTACGTAATGTCCAACAGTCCCGTAACAATCTAAAAATCTCATTTCTTACCCCAATTACCGACTCCGTCACTTGTGGGAATGTTTTGTTTAATAGTTGTAGCCCGATGTTCTTGTTCTCACTTTGGTGAGAAGCGAACATTACTAATCCGTAAGCATAACATGCTTCTTTATGTTGCATGTTAGCCGCTTTTTCTAAATCACGAAGTCCAATATTCGGATATATTGAGTCAAAATAATTTCTTAACCCATTGCGTAAAATAGCATTTGGGTTCCCCGCAATATATGCGTCAAAGTAAACACATCGTAACTTATGGATTTACCAATGTGATATCCCCCATCTTTCGAACGAAAGCCTTTTATAAACCAAGGCATTCTTGGAACGTTCTTCGAATGTCTTACAAACTGATCTCGCCTTAAATAGTTGTGCCGAAGAATTCTGACCGACTCTAGACAAGATTTCATCAATTATGTCTCCGGGTAGGTCTCTTAAAATATTGGGTTGTCTATCCATTTTGTGTTTTTATACTGTAAAATAGACAAGAGTTAGATTCATAAAAAAAATACTTATTAATACAAGCAATTTTTACATATATCATAAAGCATAAGCACACTATATTACATATATTACACCACACGAATACAACTATCTTATTCCGACTCGCTCGTTTCTTCTTCTTCGGTTTTGGTTCGTTTTGCCAAGTTTCTAGGGATATATGATGTTCCCCTAATACGAGCCGTCGTTTTCCACATTGGTTTAGAAAAACCTGGTGGTTTAGAGGTTCCCGGGTCATTGTTACAACTTAAGGACTTCGGGGGTTGACGATACATATAAAGTTCATCGGGGTTGGAATTAGATTTCTCTATTTTTATGCCCTTTCCCTTATTATTTTCTTTTGCCTTTTTAAATTCAGTTGGGGTAATTTCTATAACATCATCGGAATTCTCGTCGGAATCCGATTCATCGGAGAATTAGTAATCCTCCCAATATTTTGCTTTCTTGGCGGAAACACAATTGACCATAATTAACCTTGGTCGGTTGGTTGAGGATTTTCTTTTACTTAACCGTTTTATTATTTCCCCCACCGGTTCTATTTCTTCATCCGGTTCCGATTCTTCTTCCGGTTCCGATTCTTCTTCCGGTTCCGACTCTTCTTCCGGTTCCTCTTCGGGAACTTGTGAATCAGTCCATGAATCATTCCAATTTACATTTGACTCTTCATTATTATTAGGTGAGCCAATGGGACTTGTTCTAGAGGTAGACATCTATCACATAATATCAAATGCGTTAAGAGATTAATATATCACATAATATTCACATGTTAAAAATATATAGTTTCCAACAAAATTTGTTAAGCAATCATTTTTCAAGTAAACACGGTCGAAGTCCAGACTCACTAATGCATCCTAACAAACTCGATAAGACACACTAATGCAAAATTCTGGTTCTCTAAGACCAACGCTCGGATACCAACTGAAATGTCCCGTTCTTATTGATTAAAAACGTTCCATATTAATTGATTTCGTTGCGAGGTTTTGACCTCTATATGAGACATTTTTCAAAGACTGCATTCATTTTAAAACAAACCATAACCTTTATTTCATCAATAAAGGTTTAAAAAGCTTTACGTAGATTATCAAATAATGATAATCTAAAATATCCTGTTTACACACGACCATTACATAATGGTTTACAATACAAATATGTTACAACAAAATAAGTTTCTTGAATGCAGTTTTTACACAATATCATACAAGCATGGACTCCAAATCTCGTCCTTATTTAAGTATGCGACAGCGGAAGCTCTTAATAATCACCTGAGAATAAACATGCTTAAAACGTCAACAAAAATGTTGGTGAGCTATAGGTTTAACCTATATATTATCAAATCATAATAATAGACCACAAGATTTCATATTTCAATATACATCCCATACATAGAGATAAAAATTATTTATATGGTGAACACCTGGTAATCGACATTAACAAGATGCATATATAAGAATATCCCCATCATTCCGGGATACCCTTCGGATATGATATAAATTTCGAAGTACTAAAGCATCCGGTACTTTGGATGGGGTTTGCTAGGCCCAATAGATCTATCTTTAGGATTCGCGTCAATTAGGGTGTCTGTTCCCTAATTCTTAGATTACCAGACTTAATAAAAAGGGGCATATTCGATTTCGATAATTCAACCATAGAATGTAGTTTCACGTACTTGTGTCTATTTTGTAAATCATTTAAAAAACCTGCATGTATTCTCATCCCAAAAATATTAGATTTTAAAAGTGGGACTATAACTCACTTTTACAGATTTTTACTTCGTCGGGAAGTAAGACTTGGCCACTGGTCGATTCACGAACCTATAAAAAATATGTTCATATATATCAAAGTATGTTCAAAATAGATTTACAACACTTTTAATACATTTTGATGTTTTAAGTTTATTAAGTCAGCTGTCCTCGTTAGTAACCTACAACTAGTTGTCCACAGTTAGATGTACAGAAATAAATCGATATATATTATCTTGAATCAATCCACGACCCAGTGTATACATATCTCAGTATTGATCACAACTCAAACTATATATATTTTGGAATCAACCTCAACCCTGTATAGCTAACTCCAACATTCACATATAGAGTGTCTATGGTTGTTCCGAAATATATATAGATGTGTCGACATGATAGGTCGAAACATTGTATACGTATCTATGGTATCTCAAGATTACATAATATACAATACAAGTTGATTAAGTTATGGTTGGAATAGATTTGTTACCAATTTTCACGTAGCTAAAATGAGAAAAATTATCCAATCTTGTTTTACCCATAACTTCTTCATTTTAAATCCGTTTTGAGTGAATCAAATTGCTATGGTTTCATATTGAACTCTATTTTATGAATATACACAGAAAAAGTATAGGTTTATAGTCATAAATATAAGTTACAAGTCGTTTTTGTAAAGGTAGTCATTTTAGTCGAAAGAACGACGTCTAGATGACCATTTTAGAAAATATACTTACACTTTGAGTTTAACCATGATTTTTGGATATAGTTTCATGTTCATAAGAAAAATCATTTTCCCAGAAGAACAACTTTTAAATCAAAGTTTATCATAGTTTTTAATTAACTAACCCAAAACAGCCTGCGGTGTTACTACGACGGCGTAAATTCGGTTTTACAGTGTTTTTCGTGTTTCCAGGTTTTAAATCATTAAGTTAGCATATCATATAGATATATAACATGTGTTTAGTTGATTTTAAAAGTCAATTTAGAAGGATTAACTTTTGTTTGCGAACAAGTTTAGAATTAACTAAACTATGTTCTAGTGATTACAAGTTTAAACCTTCGAATAAGATAGCTTTATATGTATGAATCGAATGATGTTATGAGCATTATTACTACCTTAAGTTCCTTAGATAAACCTACTGGAAAAGAGAAAAATGGATCTAGCTTCAACGGATCCTTGGATGGCTCGAAGTTCTTGAAGCAGAATCATGACACGAAAACAAGTTCAAGTAAGATCATCACTTGAAATAAGATTGTTATAGTTATAGAAATTGAACCAAAGTTTGAATATGATTATTACCTTGTATTAGAATGATAACCTACTGTAAGAAACAAAGATTTCTTGAGGTTGGATGATCACCTTACAAGATTGGAAGTGAGCTAGCAAACTTGAAAGTATTCTTGATTTTATGTAACTAGAACTTGTAGAATTTATGAAGAACACTTAGAACTTGAAGATAGAACTTGAGAGAGATCAATTAGATGAAGAAAATTGAAGAATGAAAGTGTTTGTAGGTGTTTTTGGTCGTTGGTGTATGGATTAGATATAAAGGATATGTAATTTTGTTTTCATGTAAATAAGTCATGAATGATTACTCATATTTTTGTAATTTTATGAGATATTTCATGCTAGTTGCCAAATGATGGTTCCCACATATGTTAGGTGACTCACATGGGCTACTAAGAGCTGATCATTGGAGTGTATATACCAATAGTACATACATCTAAAAGCTGTGTATTGTACGATTACGAATACGGGTGCATACGAGTAGAATTGTTGATGAAACTGAACGAGGATGTAATTGTAAGCATTTTTGTTAAGTAGAAGTATTTTGATAGGTGTATGGAAGTCTTTCAAAAGTGTATAAATAAATATTAAAACACTACATGTATATACATTTTAACTGAGTCGTTAAGTCATCGTTAGTCGTTACATGTAAGTGTTGTTTTGAAACCTTTAGGTTAACGATCTTGTTAAATGTTGTTAACCCAATGTTTATAATATCAAATGAGATTTTAAATTATTATATTATCATGATATTATCATGTATGAATATCTCTTAATATGATATATATATATACATTAAATGTCTTTACAACGATAATCGTTACATATATGTCTCGTTTAAAAATCATTAAGTTAGTAGTCTTATTTTTTACATATGTAGTTCATTGTTAATATACTTAATGATATGTTTACTTATCATAATATCATGTTAACTGTATATATATATTCATATATATGTTATCATATAGTTTTTACAAGTTTTAACGTTCGTGAATCACCGGTCAACTTGGGTGGTCAATTGTCTATAGGAAACCTATTTCAATTAATCAAGTCTTAACAAGTTTGATTGCTTAACATGTTGGAAATATTTAATCATGTAAATATCAATCTCAATTAATATATATAAACATGGAAAAGTTCGGGTCACTACACTAATGTCTTCATGAAATTTGTTACAAAACCCTTTTAGAAACTCTCTGTATACTTAATTGAATTTGAAACATCAATATGAAAACGAATTTCGCGAAGAACAGGCAGCTTTGACTTTTAATTTTAAATGTTTGACTCGAAAATTAGAACACGATATTGGAAATTGGGTTTTAAGAATTTGCAGATAGTTTGTATATGGGATTCCTAACAGATGGGCATTTATACTTTTTGCAATTTCTTTCGAATTTGTGATTTTTGAAAAATAAAATAGAAATAGAGGTACCGACTGTTTGGGTGTTTATAATTGGGTTTAGTTTTAGAAAAAAAATTCACATAGATGAATGTTGTGTAAATGATAATGGTAGTGGAAGGTTAAAATTCGATTGCTTGATATCCTGAATTGTTCACTCGAAAAAAAATATAATGGATAGAAATAATTGAAGCAGAAGGGAAATAAAAAGAAAAAAAAATATGAGAATGATTGGTAACCAAATTTTGTTCTTGTTGTAGTTGATTGGTACGGTTTTATCAATCTTCTACAGAGGGATTCGATGGTTTTATGGTAACTGAGTTCGATAGAGGGAATCAGCAGGTACAAAAGAAAATAAAAAAAATAAAAAGCTCAATCAATTCTTCAACTGCTTTTGTTTGTTTTTGTGTCATTGATTTCGACATGTAATTAGAGGAGACGGAAACAAATACAGAGAAAACCAAAAGGGAATATTGATAGCAATGTCTAACAGAATTGGTTCATTATTAATTTATATATATATAATTTATATTAATAATTAATAATTATATTAATAATTATTAATAATAGTACTAACATTAATAATAATAATAATAAATATCAATGATAATAATACTAATAAAACTGATGAGAATAACATTATTATTGATAATAATAACTATTTGTATTATTTTTATAATGATAATATTGATAATTTATAATAATAATAATGTTTCTTAATAATAGGTAATAACAATAATATCTAATAAGATACTAATAATACTAATAACAATAGTAATTATATGACAAATCAATTGTATAAAATTTCATATATATGTATTATATATATTGATAATAATGATACACATGTATTAAAATTCCTACCTATATATTTTATATTGAAAGTAATAATATTACTACTACTAATATTAATATTAATATATAATAATAATAATAATGAAAGTACTCTTAATAATAATATAACCATTATGTTTTAATTTATTATTTGTTGTTTAACTACATAATATATAATGATCATATTATATAACCTTTATTGAAAGTTTAATATTTATACCTTTCATATATATATATATATATATATATATATATATATATATATATATATATATACAGGGGCGGAACCAGGATTTCGAGTTAGGGGTGGCTTATACAAAAATTGAGATTCACCAAAATAATGTGAAAAATGTCTAAGATTTCATAGAGATTGCAATGATCCTCCGATTTCGAAACATAAGTTTTGTTAAAGTCTTTTAAAATTGGATAAAGTTATGCTGTAAGTCAATCTATTTTCTTATTGAGCATCATAACATTTAACATTACTATAAAAATGAAAAAAAAAATAGTCATAGCCATCATAGAATAACAGAGAAATGAGTATTTATACCTAAGTGTTCTGTTAGTTCTTATATTTAATATGTATTTTTAATTCTATATTTGATACTACGTATTTAACTTTAAATTTAACACTTTATTAAAAAGGTAGTGCAAAGTATAAGGGGTAAAACATAAATTAATAGAACTTCAAGGGTCATACATGTTCAATGACCATTTTCAAAGATGCATCGAGTTCATTAGTTATCTACCCCTTCCCCAATTTTTTACCTGTAAGTACTGAAAACCCTAATTTGATATCTTCATTCCCCATCAAAAAATTCAACATAAACAAATAATTAAATATTAAAGATATGATTGCACTTAGGGGATGCTCAACACCCCTAAGCTACCCTACTAGCTCCGCCTCTGTATATATATATTTCAATATATAAATGATCATCAATTATTCATAACAAATCATATTTACACAATATATATATATATATATATATATATATATATATATATATATATATATATATATATATATATATATATGTATGTTCATTTTAATAGCAGTTTGATTATTCTATATATTACTTTGACATTTTCAGTTCAAATAATTATATTGTATTTTATTAATTCAAACTATTATATATATTTTTGTTTATATTTATATATATATAGATATATATACTTATATATATATATACACACACTTATTTATGTATCTATATATATTTATTTGTAACTTAATTGTTCGTGAATCGTCGGTAATGGTCGAATGGTAATTGAATATATGAACCTATTTTCAAAGTTTTCGAGACTCAACATTACAGACTTTGCTTATCGTGTCGGAAACATATAAAGATTAAGTTTAAATTTGGTCGGAAATTCCCGGGTCATCACAGTACCTACCCGTTAAAGAAATTTCGTCCCAAAATTTGATCGTGGTCGTCATAGCTAACATTAAAATGTTTTCGTGAAGAATTTGAGCTGATAAATAGAGTTTTATTACTGTTGAGTAATATACATAAGATAATTCGATTACTCGAAGAGTACGAGTGAAGCTATCACTAAATAGTGAAATGAGAAAGACATGTTTCATCATATCTTTTGACTAGTCATGATTGAATTTAGAAAAATAAGATGCGTCTTAGCTTTTGACGTAGCCAGGGTTGAATTCCGGAATTCAAGGGATTAAAGAAGATCTTCGAAATCTATAAGATCTGATTCTTCGAGATTTAAGGAAATTATGATCTCTTTAATTAAATGCGACGATCTGTCCCGATTACTACGTCTGATATTTCCATTATAAATTTACCTTTTCCGTTCCATTAGTTTTCACCACTTTTATACTCAATTCCAAATTCAAAAGATTTTTGAAAATGCTTAATCCAGTTCTGATCCTTGTCCTTATCCTTACTATCACAACAATCATTCTCCTTTTCCAACTTCCACCGGAGGAATCTGTTTTCTTCTACTTCGCCCTTGGGGTTATAGTGTTTTTAATTCTCCCGTGTCTTTATATTGCGGTAAACATTGATATACACGGTTTGTAGTTTATGTGTTGTTATCGAGCTTTATATCTTCCCTTATACTTCGAAGTCCTTGCTTCTGTTTTCTATAATCATTGTCATCCCAAGTTAATACTCCCCCCTATTTGCTGCGATTTATACTCCAATTTCTATTTCGGAGCTTTGTCCCTTCGTTTCTTCTTCTTGCGATTGGGCATCTCTTGTAATGGTCCAGAATTCGTAGATATAAGTTTCAGAATGAACATTGTTAATGTCCTAAGAAAGAAACGGTAATAGCACAATTTGACTTGTCAAATTACCAGAATTCAAGGAAAAATAGGACTATCAAGAAAAATATGTTCTTGATATGTTTATAGATTAGACAGAATGTAAGAGTCGTGTAACATGGCACATGATGACGTTATGATTTGTGAATCATCACATTCCATTTAGAAACTCAGCATGACTTACTGTAATATAATCACGTTGATCAAGTGTCATTATATTATACTAACTCATGCATCAATTTCCAACACTACTTCAATAACATTCATAATTTAAACTCGAAGGTTTCAGAATTTAGAAACTAAAATAGTTTCCTTTATGATGTAACACAGATAACGCGAAGAGATAAATAATATCGAACAAGAATATTTATGAAAATATCCTCAGAAATATCAAAGATATTTATGATGATATTCTGGAATTTCTAAGTTCGAAAGTTGATGAAGAAAATTTTTCTACAAGATTTAACATGACTTCGGAGCAAGATATTTGCTGAAGATTTCATTGGATCCAGAATTACATGAATTCTTTGAATATAGAGTTTGGTCTCTGTATTTGTCCTTGGTCTCCTTCATAGTTCGCTCAATTTGTTTTTCAGTACCAAATTTTCTATCGAGCGTTCCTAACACTCCTTTCTTTATCATCAAACTTTTGGCCGTTTAGACCATCTACCGTATTTCTGTTTCCTCTGCATTTAGTGCTACGATATCTGAATCATCGGTTATCAATTCGAGGTGGTTTTCAGGAGAATTGTGTTTATAGATGATTAAACGCTGATGGTAATATGGTGGAATATGAAAGGTTCCCCGGTAACAATAAAAGAGCACGCATATATGTCAAGGTTATAATAAGGTTGTTTCGAACGAAAAGTCGAAGTTGACTTGATGGAGCTGTGACAAAATTCGCTACTTTGAAAAAGAATTGCAATGTTATTTTCTGTAATAACAATGCCAAAAGAGCTAGCACAGATACGGTTTAAACGTTTACTCAGGTTCTGAGTGTTTTCAGGTGTATAACTATATGTATCAATCTTTTCTTCCGTAGGTGAAGTGAGGTTGGTTCATCCTCTCGATTGAGGTGTTTTCAAGAATCATGAAAGGTTTGAACGCAGATTGTAATCGTTAGGATGCAAATGAGGTTTAAGATGAAATCAAGTGGCAAACTTGAAGAATTGTTTAGTTTCATATGTTATAATCAATATTTTAATTCTTTTTAATTGTCCAATGCTATTAGTCTACAGTCGATAGTCCACAGTTAACAGTCCAGTAATTCATATATAGTTTAATATATTATATTCGAATTAATTACTACGTGTCGTGACCCGTATACGTCTCAGACTCGATCACAACTCAAACTATATATATTATTGTAGAATCAACCTCAACCCTGTATAGAGAACTCGATCATTACTGCATATAGAGTGTCTATGGTTATTCCAAATAATATATATAGATGCATCGATATGATATGTCAAAACCTTGTATACGTGTCCCGATATTTAAAGTGCGTAAAATAAATAGCAGGAATTAAATGACGATAAATAAAGTGCGTAAAGTAAATAACAGAAATTAAATGACAATAAATAAAATTGCGAGAATTAAATTGCGATAATTAAAATGTAATAAGAATTAACAGTTAGCTAGGAACGGTTAGCTAAGATTTTTGTTAGCGTGAATTCTTAACAAAATTTTTCGTAGTTAATTTGTTTGTTTCTATCAAATTTTTATTTCGTCAAATGTGTTCTTCATTATGCCACTTGTTGGATTCTGATAAATCAAAATCCAAATATGAAATTGAATGAAAATTGTTATTCTGTGGTGAATGGATTCGTATATCGGTAGATGTAAGTAGGATAGTAAATGACTTGTTGAATCAGATTCGAAGAATGTACAGTGTAACTTATTAATGTGAAGTCTAAATATTCCTCGGGTATTACCTACCCGTTAAAATATTTTCACCATTAACAGTTTGTACGAAGAAATTTTTTTTATTTACAATCTTTATGAAAATATACTTACATATATATTTTCTTCAGATGTAATCATGAATTTAATGAGTCAATATGATATTAAACTCATTTGATTTACCGTTTGAACAAGAATATATAATCTCTAAAACATTTGAGATTACACAATCGCCATGTTGAATGAAGATAAATAATGTAGATGTTGAGGCATGGATTGTTGATGGTACTGGTGCTGTTATTGATGGTACTGTTGGTGCCGGTGATGTTGCCGAAGCTGGTAAATTTTGCACCATATTCTCCAAATTGATTACTCGAGCGCGAAGTTCGTTGACTTCTTCTATTATTTCGGGATGATTGTCGGTCGGAACGAGTGGATGAATAAGGTTTAGAATTTTAGATAGAATTTACTCGTGGTGAGGTATTCGGGAAATGAGGGTGGAAAGGGTGTTTCGGACTGGTTCGCTGGTAAGTGCTCCAGGTTCATCGCCAAGAGGTAAATTCGGTTGGTGAAAAGGATCGCCTTCTTCGCGTCTCCATTGATTAAGTCGACTAGAACCCATCGGATGAATTGAAGATGGCTGGTTGGTTGATCCATTCTGGTTATACTGTTTTCAGAGCTCAGGTGGATATCCATATCGAAATAGCTGTCGGAATCACTATCGGAATAGCTATCGAAATCTGAGAGACTCGAACTGGTGGAGGGATTCATCTCGTACGATTAAATGAAGTATTTTCGATAAGAAATAGATTATAAGATGTAGATTAGTACCCTGCAATACATAATTTACATACGCATATATAATACTAAAAATCCCATAAGTTACGGAGGAGTCTACGGAAGCTGTCAGGCAAAGGTAACAATAACAGATATGCTAAGATATGAATTAGCAGATACTCTAAGATGCGAATTTGGTCTATACACTATTCATGCAATCATTGCAATAAGATGTGTGTAGACTAAGAATGATAAGTAGGTAATTTCCTAAGGATGATAAGCAGATGATTTCCGACACTAAATGATAAGCAAAACTTTTGACATGCAGACACGGTCGAAGTCCAGACTCACTAATGCATCCTAACATCTATCAGTTAGACACACTAATGCAAGACCTGGTTCGCTAAGACCACCGCTCTGATACCAACTTTCATAACCCGTCCTAATCCATCTGGACGAAGTCCATATCGATTATAAACTATTCACAATAGTTGATTTCATCACGAGGTTCATGACCTCTATATGATACATTTTACAAACATTGCATTCGATTTTAAAAGACAATCTTTCTTTACAACGAAAGTTGACAGCATGTATACCATTTCATAATATATCCAACTATATTTGACTTAATAATAATCTTGATGAACTCGATGACTCAAATGCAACGTCTTTTGAAATATGCCATGAATGACTCCAAGTAATATTTCTAAAATGAGCAAATGCACAGCGGAAGATTTCTTTCGTACCTGAGAATAAACATGCTTTAAAGTGTCAACCAAAAGGTTGGTGAGTTCATTAGTTTAACATAAATAATCATTTCCATTATTTTAATAGACCACAAGATTTTATATTTCCATTTCTCATAAAAATACGTCCCATGCATAGAGACAAAAATCATTCATATGGATTGAACACCTGGTAACCGACATTAACAAGATGCATATAAGAATATCCCCTATCATTCCGGGAAATCCTTCGGACATGATAAAAACAACATCGAAGTACTAAAGCATCCGGTACTTTGGATGGGGTTTGTTAGGCCCAATAGATCTATCTTTAGGATTCGCGTCAATTAGTAGATCGGTTTACTAATTCTTAGGTTACCAAGCAAAAGGGGCATATTCGGCTTCGATCATTCACCCATATAAATGTAGTTTCAATTACTTGTGTCTATTTCGTAAAACATTTATAAAAATTGCGCATGCATTCTCAGCCCAAAAATATAAAGGGTAAGAAGGCAAATGAAACTCACCTAATGTATTTTGTAGTAAAAATACATATGACGACACTGAACAAAATAGGGTTGGCCTTGGATTCACGAACCTATATCATTTGTGGATATATTAATACACGTAATCGTAATCGATCAATTATATATATATTTTTGTTATTAATAATATACTTGTTATACTATATGTTATTTAGATAACTTTAATATATTTAGTTTATATGTTTTATATAACTATTATTATCATTAATAATAAAAACTATATATTAAGGTTTAATATATATTTATTTATTAATTTATATAGCTTAGCTAATATCTTTTTAGTAATAAAAGTGTAACGTAGTGTATTTTTATATAAAAAAATATCTTTTTATGATAATATTGATAGTTTTAGTGATAACAAAATAATAATTTTATAAGAATGATAATAATGATAATAAGTTTAATAATAATAACGATAGTAAAGATGTTTCTTTTAATGATTCCATTAGTTTTAACAAAAATGACACGTTTGAAAATAATGTTACTTTTAGTAATAATGGTATTGCTAATTATACTAATACTGATAATAATAATAATTATAATAATTTTACTACTGATGATATTAGTGATAATGCTAATACTAATAATAATAATAATAATAATAATAATAATAATAATAATAATAATAATAATAATAATAATAATAATAATAATAATAGTAATAATAATATAATGTTTATAATAACCATACCTACATCATAATTACATTTATACTTATAATTATAATTACGTTTCTTATTATCACAATTAAGCTCATGATCGAGGTTGTGATCATAATCATAATATTTTTATAACCTTACTTATGTCCATAAACATTTCTATATATTTATTATTTTTATTCTTTTAGCCACAACCATATTTATTAATCTCTTAGTGTATATAATTATACTTAAATCAAAAGCACAACGAGTTCATATCATTTTATTGTCATCCTTATTATTTTCGTAGTAGTATAATAATAATATTAATCCTACTTGTGATTATAATTATGATACTAGTACTAAAAGGGTAATTACTACTTTTATTGGTAAAAATAATAATACTAACAACTAATATACTAGTAATAATAACAATAACTAATAACAACAATAATATTAATAACAAAATTAATAATAATAATAATAATAATAATAATAATAATAATAATAATAATAATAATAATAATAATAATAATAATAATAATAATAATAATAATAATAATAAATGACTACCTCATAAGGCCTTTAAAAAAAATAGTTGCTACCCGCTAGGCTCGAACTCGAGACCTCTCGCTCACCCGCACCATCACCATACCATTGAGCTACTGCCCATTATCCATTTTAAAACCCAGACCGAAATATTATAACCCGTTTAATCAACTGTTCTTCTTCCTCATATTAATTTAAATCGACTAGAACTCAAAAGCTAATTATAACACAATTTAAATGTTGTTTTCAGAATACCAATCCGAATTATAAATCAAGTGGAGGTGTTTGAAAGTAATTAAAACTGGAAAAAAAAACAGAAGCCATATCAGTTCGCAGATGGCTTTGAAGCACTCTAAATCGATTTTTGATATTGGTTCGTTTTGAGACCCTAATGTCTTCATGAAATTTGTTACAAAACCCTTTTAGAAACTCTCTGTATACTTAATTGAATCTGAAACATCAATATGAAAACGAATTTCGCGAAGAACAGGCAGCTTTGACTTTTAATTTTAAATGTTTGACTCGAAAATCAGAACACGATATTGGAAATTGGGTTTTGAGAATTTGCAGATAGTTTTTATATGGGATTCCTAACAGATGGGCATTTATACTTTTTGAAATTTCTTTCAAATTTGTGATTTTTGAAAAATAAAATAGAAACAGAGGTACCGACTGTTTGGGTGTTTATAATTGGGTTTAGTTTTAGAAAGAAAAAAATTCACATAGATGAATGTTGTGTAAATGATAATGGTATTGGAAGGTTAAAATTCGATTGCTTGATATCCTGAATTGTTCACTCGAAAAAAATATAATGGATAGAAATAATTGAAGCAGAAGGGAAATAAAAAGAAAAAAAATATGAGAATGATTGGTAACCAAATTTTGTTCTTGTTGTAGTTGATTGGTACGGTTTTATCAATCTTCTATAGAGGGATTCGATGGTTTTATGGTAACTGAGTTCGATAGAGGGAATCAGCAGGTACAAAAGAAAATAAAATAAAAATAAAAAGCTCAATCAATTCTTCAACTGCTTTTGTTTGTTTTTGTGTCACTGATTTCGACATGTAATTAGAGGAGACGGAAACAAATACAGAGAAAAGCAAAAGGGAATATTGATAGCAATGTCTAACAGAATTGGTTCATTATTAATTTATATATATATAATTTATATTAATAATTAATAATTATATTAATAATTATTAATAATAGTAATAACATTAATAATAAAAATAATAAATATCAATGATAATAATACTAATAAAACTGGTGAGAATAACATTATTACTGATAATAATAACAATTTGTATTATTTTTATAATAATAATATTGATAATTTATAATAATAATAATGTTTCTTAATAATAGGTAATAACAATAATATCTAATAAGATACTAATAATACTAATAACAATAGGAATTATATGACAAATCAATTGTATAAAATTTCATATATATGTATTATATATATTGATAATAATGATACACATGTATTAAAATTCCTACCTATACATTTTATATTGAAAGTAATAATATTACTACTACTGATATTAATATTAATATCAGTATTGATAATAATAATAATAATAATGAAAGTACTCATAATAATAATATAACCATTATGTTTTAATTTATTATTTGTTGTTTAACTACGTAATATTTAATGATCATATTATATAACCTTTATTGAAAGTTTAATATTTATACCTTTCATATATATATATATATATATATATGTATATATATATATATATGTATATATATATATATATATATGTATATATATGTATATGTATATGTATATATATGTATATGTATATGTATATATATGTATATGTATATATATATATGTATATATATATATATGTATATATATATGTATATGTATATATATATATATGTATATATATATGTATATATATATATATGTATATGTATATATATATATGTATATATATATGTGTATATATATATATATATGTATATATATGTGTATATATATATATGTATATATATATATACATATTACAATATATAAATGATCATCAATTATTCATAACAAATCATATTTACACAAATATATATATGTTCATTTTAATAGCAGTTTGATTATTCTATATATTACTTTGACATTTTCAGTTCAAATAATTATATTGTATTTTATTAATTCAAACTATTATATATATTTTTGTTTATATTTATATATATAGATATATATACTTATATATATACCCACTTATTTATGTATCTATATATATTTATTTGTAACTTAATTGTTCGTGAATCGTCGGTAATGGTCGAATGGTAATTGAATATATGAACCTAGTTTCAAAGTTTTCGAGACTCAACATTACAGACTTTGCTTATCGTGTCGGAAACATATAAAGATTAAGTTTAAATTTGGTCGGAAATTCTCGGGTCATCACATATAAACCCTAATATCTAAACCCTAATATCTAAACCCCAATAGCTAAAACCTCAACATACGCTAGAAAAACACGATAATTGTTATATATTACTTCTTCGAGCGTTTTCCCGCCAAAATAAAAACATTTATCGCAAAGTGACTCTACTAAATGTTCATATTTTCATCTCATCTATAATGTTCGTGAACAAAGTTTTTTCAAAAAACGAAAAAAAAAAGTTTTTGCTTCCCCCCGCTTCCCCCCGATTGGTTACTTCCCTCTTGATCCTACCAATATATATATATATATATATATATATATATATATATATATATATATATATGTTTGATAAGAATGGTGGCAGACAACAACTAATCTATGAAAAAATAGTTCAAATGGTTAAATATTAAAAAATAACTGGATCCGTAAATATAGATGAAAGTATTTTGATGAATTAGTATTAACAAACATACTATCATGATATATTAAGATCATGGTGGAAAGGCAGTAACCTTTTTCGTTCGAGAGACTGCATTTTTAGCCCTTTTAATTATCAACTACATTGATGTATAAAGAGTAAATAATATAAGGTTAGTTTAGAATCTACAGAGTAACTTTTCAATAAAAAAAACCCACATTAAGTTTAGTTGAATTACCTTTTCAGCTTCATCAATTTTCTCGTGTACTCTATCTTCCAATGTGATTCTTGATCATTTGAAATATAATTTATGCTTCATTTTTGCTTACTCGTGTTATTTGTTACCATTGCGTATACTTTTAACTGTTATTGTTTGATCTAATCTCCAATGCTGATTGTTTAAAGCTATGGAATAATTGAAAGTACAAAGTATAGTAAATACAAACATGATAGGATTCCGTATTTATGTAATCAATACAAACATCATAGAATTCATTATGAACATATACAATCGATCCCTTCATTATGAATTTCCATTAACAAACATTTTTTTTTGTAGTAAGTACAATATTGGGTACAATGATAATGTCAATTTCCATTAACAGACATTTTTTTAAAATATAATTTGTAGTAAGTACAATATTGGGTACAATGATAATGTCAATAAACGCAATACAAAAGTAATTGTATACATGTTTTTTAATTTAGTAAAAAAAATCGACCAATGTAACTACTTAATCATTTAAGACAACTTGAATGTTAGAAATAGTTATGAATTATAGATTTTGCTATTATCATAAACTGAATCAATATAGTGCTTCTATAGTTGCCTACGATACAATCTTCTGCAACATATTAATCTATATATCTAAAAGACAAATCCAAAATGAATAGTGAAGTTTCAAAGCTTCACAAATGCAAATCAAACTTTTTATTTTTTTCATAACTCACCCACGCCCTTTATAATAGTTACCTTTATAGCTTTTACAAATACACCATAGACTTTTCACACTTTTTAATTTGACCAATAAACTTCTCATCCATTATAAATTGACCACATAATTTTCACTATTACATAACTATCCATTATTACTATTATTATTATTACTACTACTATTATTATTATTATTATTATTATTATTATTATTATTATTATTATTATTATTATTATTATTATTATTATTATTATTATTATTATTATTAAATCAATCACATAATTTTTCACTTATTGTTTAACTTTTTTTCTTATTATAAATTAACTACGTAACTCATTTTTTAATAACTGTTTTACTGTTATTATATATAGTTTATTCTATTTTATTAAATAGTACCAATCGTTGATGTACGTCTCACTTTATTGATTGAGCATCTGGTCTTTTCTCTCGACAAGACGAAAAGTAAAACAAAAAATGATGAATAATTACTTTCACGCTTATTATAAATCAATCACATAACTATTTTTGGTCCTTCCTCGACAAAACTAAAAAAATGATAAATAATTACTTTTTCACTAATTAGCTACGTAATTAATGTTAATCAAGGGTGAAGAACCGGCGCAAAGCCAGGTCGCCCAACTAGTTAAAATCAGATACTGTAACGACCCAACCCGTTATCCAACCGAAAATACGCCTTAATTTTTTTCTGGTTCAGTGTATCTGGACGGCGTCCAGATCCAATCATTTTGGATGGCGTCCAAATGCACTGTAAAATTCTGTTTCCAAGTTCCAACTTACGCGAACGAAAAACCCGCTTCCCGACACTTTTAAACTAAACGGTTTTCACAACATGTTATAATAATTAAAACTAAGAGTTTTCCACGATAAAATCAAGTTTTACGACACCGGGCCCACATCGGCGTTTTACGACTTTCGTACAAAATTACAAGTTTTCGACCATGTGAGTTTTAACTTAAACTAAAAACCGAGCATGGTGATTGGGGATACGCTACCCAATCCTAATAAAATTGTAACAACCCAAACCAAACCACGAACAACCCGCGTAAAAATAACAAATAATTTTTTTTTTTTTGCTGGAAAAGCATATAGCGCGCCGCGCCAAACTGGTATGTCCCAAAAGTCATGAAGCGCGAAAAAGATCGGCCACTTCCCGACATAATTAGACAAAACGCTTTTAACAACATATTCAAACATGTAAAACTAACACAATTCAAACATAAAATAAGTTTTACAAAGCGGGGCCCACTTTGGCCATTTTACGAGTTTAATACATAACGTGAGTTTCGACCACCGAAAAGTTTAAGTACCAAACGACGCGATGAACATGGTGTTTGGGATTAAACTACCCAAGTCATGGTCAAACTCCAAAAGCTAACACATCCAAAAGGCGTCCCCTAACAAGCGGGATCTCTAATCCAACCGTATGCCCTTACCCTTATCCACGCCGGAACCTATAAAATGGTAAACAACGAGAGGGTAAGCTAACGCTTAGTGAATGCAATAATTACACACATACATATATAATATATCTATTTGCAAACACTTACACGCATACCGTATACATGCTAGCAAACACAATTAGCCTATCGTCATAAATACAAGCTATAACCTCCAATAACCAAACTAGCATAACAATAGCATATTTAACTTGAATAAATATAATATGCTTACTCTACAACACAATAACCATGGTTAACCAATCGAACAAGGAACGGTGTTTAAAGACCGTCGGAGTTCATAACTACCATTAGTGCACTTAACACTTCGTACACTAACCCCACGGGTGGCATCTTAACACGTCGATACTTCACCTCGAGTGGCGCCTTAACACATCGGCACTTCACCCTTCAACTTACTTGGAGTGGCATCTTAGCACATCGATACTTCACTCCGGGTGGTGTCTTAACACATCGACACTTCACCCCGGGTGGCGTCTTAACACATCGACTCTTCACCCGTCATATTACTTTGAGTGGTGTCTTAGCACATCGACACTTCACTCGTCATGTGAAATGTGGTGTCTTAGCACATCGACACTTCACATCTCACGCTACAACAAATAAATACATTATATACCTACGCATATAATCATTCCACTCACCTTACGCCTTTGGTGAATCAATAAACCAAGCTTGAATCTTCAAGGTAACGCACCTATTATAATATACACATAATCAATCAACCATTCAAGTTGGTCAAACCCACAACACTCACTACTACTAGGTCATTTTAACCCATTTGGGCACTTAACCCTAAAATTGGGTCATCTTTCGCCAAAACCCTAATATTAGCCAAGTTAGGTCTTAAAACACCTTTTAACACTAGGTTTATGCATTAATTACAAACATTAACTAACTTAGGTCCATTTTGACCCATTTGACCACTTAAAAGTCAATACACCCATTTCGGATCATCCGCTAACCCACTCGACACCCATTTACATTTATATAAGTGTGCTAGTAATTCTCTAACTACTTAAGGTTCATTAACCACAATTAATACTTAAAAAACCCTAGTTAGTCATATTTGAGTCAACATAACCCAAATTCACCCAAAACACCCAATTTACTAACAAAGTGGGTTTTAAGTTCACCATAAACCCTAACTCTAACCCTTACACAAAATTGAATCAAGAAATCAAGATTAAAGCATACCACTACCACCAAAACGTAGCTAGGAAGTAGATGAACAACTTTAGAACTTGAGCTTAAGCAAGAATCCTCTTTCTTCTTCTCCAAAAATGAGTTTTCTCACACTAGGTTATCACTCTCTCTCTAGAATTGAATGGATGAGGTTGATGTAGGTGGAAATGGAGTTAATGAGGCCCCAACAACTGGTTTAGGGCCTTAAAGTCGGACCCCACGTGATTTTACCAATTTACCCCCAAAATATCTAATTTAAAGAGGAGGGAATCTGTCACAGACCAGTGGCGCGGTGCGCCAAACGCCCAGACCAGTTTCTGCCTTCTTTTTAAATTATGAAACGAACACCCACACTTCAAAGATCATATTTACACATATGTACGGTGAAATATTTGGGTCTTACAACTCTCCCCCACTTGAATCGAAGCGCATCCTCGCGATCCAAGCCGCATGACAAGAGGGAAGATAAACTAACACGAATTCTTCGGGCTCCCAAGTAAACTCGAAACCTTTACTACGACGCCATTGGACTTTAAAAGTCCTAACCTCCTTATGTCTCAACCTTTTGACCTTCTCGTCGAGGATAGCAATCGGTTCCTCAATATACTCTAACTTATTGTTTAGTTCAATCTCGTCTAATGGCACCCACGAAGAATCGTCCCCGAGACACTTACGGAGATGGGAAACATGAAATGTATTATGGATCCCTGCAAGCTCTTCGGGTAATTCCAAATGATACGCGACTTCACCAACATGAGCTAAAACCTTAAATGGCCCAATAAACCGAGGAGCTAACTTTCCCCATTTTCTAAACCGAATAATGCCTTTCCATGGCGAAAGCTTAAGCATCACCACGTCACCTTCTTGAAATTTGATCGTTCGTCTACGTTTATCGGCATACGACTTTTATCTATCTTGAGCCTTCTTCAAGTGATCCCGAATAATATCAATCTTGTTATTCATCTCCAAAACCAAATCGGTACTCCCGATTTCTCTTTGACCTACTTCACCCCAACAAATTGGAGTTCGACACCTACGCCCATACAACATCTCATAAGGTGGCATCCCGATACTAGTGTGATAACTATTATTGTACGAGAATTCCACCAAAGGCAAATGCTCATCCCAACTACCACTAAAATCAATAATGCACGCCCGTAACATATCTTCCAAAGTTTGATTCGTACGTTCGGTTTGATCGTCCGTTTGAGGATGATACGCCGTGCTCAATTTCAATTCTGTACCCATATCTTCGTAAAACTTTTCCCAAAACCGAGATGTAAAACGAGTACCTCTATCGAAACAATAGATATAGGAACCCCGTGTCTCGATACTACTTCCTTGACAAACAACTTAGCCAAGGCCTCCGACGATATTGCTTCTTTAATGGGAAGAAACAAGGCACCTTTCGTCAATCGATCAACTATTACCCAAATCGAATCAAATTGGGTTCTCGCCATCTTAGGTAACTTTGTAATGAAATCCATGGTAATGTGCTCCCATTTCCACTTCGGGATTTCTAACGGTTGTAACTTACCATACAGCTTTTGGTGCTCGGCCTTAACTTGCAAACACGTGACGCATTGCTCGACATACTTCACAACATCACGTTTCATGCCCGGCCACCAATAATCCTTCCTCAAATCATGATACATTTTCGTCGCGCCCGGATGAATGGAATACTTTGACTTATGTGCTTCATCAAGTAGCACTCGCCGGTAATCCCCCATCTTAGGCACCTACACCCTTCCTTGAAAAGACAACAAACCACGCGAACCCATAGTAATGAATTCCGATTGCCCCACAATTCGTTCCGCATGCTTGTTGTGAACGTAAGCCTCTATTTGAGTCACACCAAGTTTTTCAAGAAAATCGTTAGTAATAATCATATGTAACAATCCCAATCGTAACGCCGGGTGGTGACTCTTTCGACTTAACGCATCCGCTGAAATGTCCCGTTCATATTGATTATAAACGTTCCATATTAATTGATTTTGTTGCGAGGTTTTGACCTCTATATGAGACGTTTTTCAAAGACTGCATTCATTTTTAAAACAACCATAACCTTTATTTTATCAATAAAGGTTTCAAAAGCATTACGTAGATTATCAAATAATGATAATCTAAAATATACTGTTTACACACGACCATTACATAATGGTTTACAATAGAAATATATTACATCGACATATGTTTCTTGAATGCAGTTTTCACATAATATCATACAAACATAGACTCCAAATATTGTCCTTATTTTAGTATGCAACAGCGGAAGCTCTTAATATTCACCTGAGAATAAACATGCTTTAAACGTCAACAAAAATGTTGGTGAGTTATAGGTTTAACCTATATATATCAAATCGTAACAATAGACCACAAGATTTCATATTTCAATATACATCCCATACATAGAGATAAAAATCATTCATATGGTGAACACCTGGTAACCGACATTAACAAGATGCATATATAAGAATATCCTCATCATTCCGGGACACCCTTCGGATATGATATAAATTTCGAAGTACTAAAGCATCCGGTACTTTGGATGGGGTTTGTTAGGCCCAATAGATCTATCTTTAGGATTCGCGTCAATTAGGGTGTCTGTTCCCTAATTCTTAGATTACCAGACTTAATAAAAAGGGGCATATTCGATTTCGATAATTCAACCATAGAATGTAGTTTCACGTACTTGTGTCTATTTTGTAAATCATTTATAAAACCTGCATGTATTCTCATCCCAAAAATATTAGATTTTAAAAGTGGGACTATAACTCACTTTCACAGATTTTTTTTACTTCGTCGGGAAGTAAGACTTGGCCGCTGGTTGATTCACGAACCTATAACAATATATACATATATATCAAAGTATGTTCAAAATATATTTACAATACTTTTAATATATTTTGATGTTTTAAGTTTATTAAGTCAGCTGTCCTCGTTAGTAACCTACAACTAGTTGTCCAAAGTTAGATGTACAGAAATAAATCGATAAATATTATCTTGAATCAATCCACGACCCAGTGTATACGTATCTCAGTATTGATCACAACTCAAACTATATATATTTTGGAATCAACCTCAACCCTGTATAGCTAACTCCAACATTCACATATAGAGTGTCTATGGTTGTTCCGAAATATATATAGATGTGTCGACATGATAGGTCAAAACATTGTATACGTGTCTATGGTATCTCAAGATTATATAATATACAATACAAGTTGATTAAGTTATGGTTGGAATAGATTTGTTACCAATTTTCACGTAGCTAAAATGAGTAGTTTTTACCAATTTTGTTTTGCTCGCCATTTATTCGTTTCTAATCCGTTTTGAGTGATTTAAGCAGCCACGGTTTCGTATTGAACTTGACTTTATGAAACTAAACAGAAAAGGTATAGGTTTATAGTCGGAAATACAAGTTACAAGTCATTTTTGAAAGAGGTAGTCATTTCCGTCGAAAGAACGACATCTTGATGACTGTTTTGAAAAACATACTTTCACTTTGAGTTTAACCATGATTTTTGGATATGGTTTCATGTTCATAATAAAAATCATTTTTCCAGAAGTATAGCTTTTAAATCAAAGTTTTTCATAGTTTTAATTATCCAAACCAAAACAGCCCCCGGTTGTAACTACGACGGCGTAAATCCGGTTTTATGGTGTTTATCATGTTTCCGGGTTTTAAATCATTAAGTTAGCATATCATATAGATATAGATCATGTGTATAGTTGATTTTAAAAGTGTAGTTAGAAGGATTAATTTTATTTGCGAACAAGTTTAGAATTAACTAAACTATGTTCTAGTGATTACTAGTTTACCACTTCGAATATGATAGCTTTTTATGTATGAATCGAATGATGTTATGAACATCATTAATACCTTAAGTTCCTTGGATAAACCTACTGGAAAAGAGAAAAATGGATCTAGCTTCAACGGATCCTTGGATGGCTCGAAGTTCTTGAAGCAGAATCATGACACGAAAATAAGTTCAAGTAAGATCATCACTTGAAATAAGATTGTTATAGTTATAGAAATTGAACCAAAGTTTGAATATGATTATTACCTTGTATTAGAATGATAACCTACTGTAAGAAACAAAGATTTTTTGAGGTTGGATGATCACCTTACAAGATTTGAAGTGAGCTAGCAAACTTGAAAGTATTCTTGATTTTATGAAACTAGAATTTTTGGAATTTATGAAGAACACTTAGAACTTGAAGATAGAATTTGAGAGAGATCAATTAGATGAAGAAAATTGAAGAATGAAAGTGTTTGTAGGTGTTTTTGGTCTTTGGTGTATGGATTAGATATAAAGGATATGTAATTTTGTTTTCATGTAAATAAGTCATGAATGATTACTCATATTTTTGTAATTTTATGAGATATTTCATGCTAGTTGCCAAATGATGATTCCCACATGTGTTAAGTGACTCACATGGGCTGCTAAGAGCTGATCATTGGAGTGTATATACCAATAGTACATACATCTAAAAGCTGTGTATTGTACGAGTACGAATACGGGTGCATACGAGTAGAATTGTTGATGAAACTGAACGAGAATGTAATTATAAGCATTTTTGTTAAGTATGAAATGTCCCGTTCTTATTGATTAAAAACGTTCCATATTAATTGATTTCGTTGCGAGGTTTTGACCTCTATATGAGACGTTTTTCAAAGACTGCATTCATTTTTAAAACAAACCGTAACCTTTATTTCATAAATAAAGGTTTAAAAAGCTTTACGTAGATTATCAAATAATGATAATCTAAAATATCCTGTTTACATACGACCATTAAATAATGGTTTACAATACAAATATGTTACATCGAAATCAGTTTCTTGAATGCAGTTTTTACACAATATCATACAAACATGGACTCCAAATCTTGTCCTTATTTTAGTATGCAACAGCGGAAGCTCCTAATATTCACCTGAGAATAAACATGCTTTAAACGTCAACAAAAATGTTGGTGAGTTATAGGTTTAACCTATATATATCAAATCGTAATAATAGACCACAAGATTTCATATTTCAATACACATCCCATACATAGAGATAAAAATCATTCATATGGTGAACACCTGGTAACCGACATTAACAAGATGCATATATAAGAATATCCCCATCATTCCGGGACACCCTTCGGATATGATATAAATTTCGAAGTACTAAAGCATCTGGTACATTGGATGGGGTTTGTTAGGCCCAATAGATCTATCTTTAGGATTCGTGTCAATTAGGGTGTCTGTTCCCTAAGTCTTAGATTACCAGACTTAATAAGAAGGGGCATATTCGATTTCGATAATTCAACCATAGAATGTAGTTTCACGTACTTGTGTCTATTTTGTAAATCATTTATAAAACCTGCATGTATTCCCATCCCAAAAATATTAGATTTTAAAAGTGGGACTATAACTCACTTTCACAGATTTTTACTTCGTCGGGAAGTAAGACTTGGCCACTGGTTGATTCACGAACCTATAACAATATATACTTGATGTTTTGATGTTTTTAAGTTTATTAAGTCAGCTGTCCTCGTTAGTAACCTACAACTAGTTGTCCACAGTTAGATGTACAGAAATAAATCGATAAATATTATCTTGAATCAATCCACCACCCAGTGTATACGTATCTCAGTATTGATCACAACTCAAACTATATATATTTTGGAATCAACCTCAACCCTGTATAGCTAACTCCAACATTCACATATAGAGTGTCTATGGTTGTTCCAAAATATATATAGATGTGTCGACATGATAGGTTGAAACATTGTATACGTGTCTATGGTATCTCAAGATTACATAATATACAATACAAGTTGATTAAGTTATGGTTGGAATAGATTTGTTACCAATTTTCACGTAGCTAAAATGAGAAAAATTATCCAATCTTGTTTTACCCATAACTTCTTCATTTTAAATCCGTTTTGAGTGAATCAAATTGCTATGGTTTCATATTGAACTCTATTTTATGAATCTAATCAGAAAAAGTATAGGTTTATAGTCGGAAAAATAAGTTACAAGTCGTTTTTGTAAAGGTAGTCATTTCATTCGAAAGAACGACGTCTAGATGACCATTTTAGAAATCATACTTCCACTTTGAGTTTAACCATAATTTTTGGATATAGTTTTATGTTCATAATAAAAATTATTTTCTCAGAATAACAACTTTTAAATCAAAGTTTATCATAGTTTTTAATTAACTAACCCAAAACAGCCCGCGGTGTTACTACGACGGCGTAAATCCGGTTTTACGGTGTTTTTCGTGTTTCCAGGTTTTAAATCATTAAGTTAGCATATCATATAGATATAGAACATGTGTTTAGTTGATTTTAAAAGTCAAGTTAGAAGGATTAACTTTTGTTTGCGAACAAGTTTAGAATTAACTAAACTATGTTCTAGTGATTACGAGTTTAAACCTTCGAATAAGATAGTTTTATATATATGAATCGAATGATGTTATGAACATCATTACTACCTCAAGTTTAGTAGGTAAACCTACTGGAAGTGACAAGAAATTATCTAGCTTCAAAGGATCTTGGATGGCTTGAAAGTTCTTGAAGTAGGATCATGACACAAAAACAAGTTCAAGTAAGATTTTTACTCGAATTAAGATAGTTTATAGTTATAGAAATTGAATCAAAGTTTGAATATGAATATTACCTTGAATAAGAAAGATAACCTACTGTATATAACAAAGGTTTCTTGATCTTAGATGATTACTTGGAATGGATTAGAAAGCTTGGAAGTAAATTAGTAAACTTGAAGGGATTTTTGAAGTGTTCTTGAAGTGTTCTTCCTATGATGATTATAGCTTGAATCTTGAAGTGATTTTTGATGAAGATGATGATTAACTACTGGAAAAATACGTTCATAATAGTGTGTGTATGTTGAGAGAGAATTAGAAAGAGAATTGGAAGTGAAATGGAGTGAATGATGAGTGGTAATTGGTGAGTGGTGAGTGGGGTTAAAAGGAGTTCTAGTTAGTTGACTAGCTCATGGTAGAAGTTAAAATTGATTAGTCATACATGACATAATCAAGAGTGGAATCCCATGCTAGTTCCTATTGGTATATACCCATAGTAAGTACGTTTTGAAGCTGTGTATAATACGGGTAAGAATACGACTAGAATTCTTGATGAAAGAAAAGAATGGGAAAGTAACTGTAACCATTTTCGTTAAGTATGAGTGTTTTGATATATGTCTTGAAGTCTTCCAAAAGTATTTTAATACATCTAAATACACTACATGTATATACATTTTAACTGAGTCGTTAAGTCATCGTTAGTCGTTACATGTAAGTGTTGTTTTGAAACCTTTAAGTTAACGATCTCAATTAATGTTGTTAACCCATTGTTTATTATATCTAATGAGATGTTAAATTATTATATTATCATGATATTATGATATATTAATATATCTTAATATGATATATATACATTTAAATGTCGTTACAACGATAATCGTTACATATATGTCTCATTTCGAAATCCTTAAGTTAGTAGTCTTGTTTATATGTATATAACTCATTGTTAATATACTTATGGAGATACTTACTTATCATAATCTCATATTAACCATATGTATATCCATATATATATCGTCATGTCATTTTTACAAGTTTTAACGTTCGTGAATCGCCGGTCAACTTGGGTGGTCAATTGTCTATATGAAACATATTTCAATTAATCAAGTCTTAACAAGTTTGATTGCTTAACATGTTGGAAACATTTAATCATGTAAATATCAATCTCAATTAATATATATAAACATGGAAAAGTTCGGGTCACTACAGTACCTACCCGTTAAATAAATTTCGTCCCGAAATTTTAAGCTGTTGAAGGTGTTGACGAATCTTCTGGAAATAGATGCGGGTATTTCTTCTTCATCTGATCTTCACGCTCCCAGGTGAACTCGGGTCCTCTACGAGCATTCCATCGAACCTTAACAATTTGTATCTTGTTTTGCTTAAGTCTTTTAACCTCACGATCCATTATTTCGACGGGTTCTTCGATGAATTGGAGTTTTTCGTTGATTTGGATTTCATCTAACGGAATAGTGAGATCTTCTTTAGCAAAACATTTCTTCAAATTCGAGACGTGGAAAGTGTTATGTACAGCCGCGAGTTGTTGAGGTAACTCAAGTCGGTAAGCTACTGGTCCGACACGATCATTAATCTTGAATGGTCCAATATACCTTGGATTTAATTTCCCTCGTTTACCAAATCGAACAATGACTTTCCAAGGTGCAAATTTAAGCATGACCATCTCTCCAATTTCAAATTCTATATCTTTTCTTTTAATGTCAGCGTAGCTCTTTTGTCGACTTTGGGCGGTTTTCAACCGTTGTTGAATTTGGATGATCTTCTCGGTAGTTTCTTGTATAATCTCCGGACCCGTAATCTGTCAATCCCCCACTTCACTCCAACAAATCGAAGACCTGCACTTTCTACCATAAAGTGCTTCAAACGGCGCCATCTCAATGCTTGAATGGTAGCTGTTGTTGTAGGAAAATTCTGCTAACGGTAGATGTCGATCTCAACTGTTTCTGAAATCAATAACACATGCTCGTAGCATGTTTTCAAGCGTTTGTATAGTCCTTTTGCTCTGCCCATCAGTTTGTGGATGATAGGTAGTACTCATGTCTAGACGAGTTCCTAATGCTTGCTGTAATGTCTGCCAGAATCTTGAAATAAATCTACCATCCCTATCAGAGATAATAGAGATTGGTATTCCATGTCTGGAGACGACTTCTTTCAAATACAGTCGTGCTAACTTCTCCATCTTGTCATCTTCTCTTATTGGCAGGAAGTGTGCTGATTTGGTGAGACGATCAACTATTACCCAAATAGTATCAAAACCACTTGCAGTCCTTGGCAATTTAGTGATGAAATCCATGGTAATGTTTTCCCATTTCCATTCCGGGATTTCGGGTTGTTGAAGTAGACCTGATGGTTTCTGATGCTCAGCTTTGACCTTAGAACACGTCAAACATTCTCCTACATATTTAGCAACATCGGCTTTCATACCCGGCCACCAAAAATGTTTCTTGAGATCCTTGTACATCTTCCCCGTTCCAGGATGTATTGAGTATCTGGTTTTATGAGCTTCTCTAAGTACCATTTCTCTCATATCTCCAAATTTTGGTACCCAAATCCTTTCAGCCCTATACCGGGTTCCGTCTTCCCGAATATTAAGATGCTTCTCCGATCCCTTGGGTATTTCATCCTTTAAATTTCCCTCTTTTAAAACTCCTTGTTGCGCCTCCTTTATTTGAGTAGTAAGGTTATTATGAATCATTATATTCATAGATTTTACTCGAATGGGTTCTCTGTCCTTCCTGCTCAAGGCATCGGCTACCACATTTGCCTTTCCCGGGTGGTAACGAATCTCAAAGTCGTAATCATTCAACAATTCAATCCACCTACGCTGCCTCATATTCAGTTGTTTCTGATTAAATATGTGTTGAAGACTTTTGTGGTCGGTATATATAATACTTTTGACCCCATATAAGTAGTGCCTCCAAGTCTTTAATGCAAAAACAACCGCGCCTAATTCCAAATCATGCGTCGTATAATTTTGTTCGTGAATCTTCAATTGTCTAGACGCATAAGCAATCACCTTCGTTCGTTGCATTAATACACAACCGAGACCTTGCTTTGATGCGTCACAATAAATCACAAAATCATCATTCCCTTCAGGCAATGACAGTATAGGTGTCGTAGTTAGCTTTTTCTTCAATAACTGAAACGCTTTCTCTTGTTCATCCTTCCATTCAAATTTCTTCCCTTTATGCGTTAATGCAGTCAAGGGTTTTGCTATTCTGGAGAAAGTCTTGGATGAACCTTCTGTAGTAACCAGCTAGTCCTAAAAACTGGCGTATGTGTTTCGGAGTTTTCGGGGTTTTCCACTTTTCAACAGTTTCTATCTTTGCCAGATCCACCTTAATAACTTCTTTGTTCACTATGTGACCGAGGAATTGAACTTCTTCCAACCAAAATGCACACTTTGAAAACTTAGCGTACAATTCTTCCTTCCTCAATACTTCTAACACATTTCTCAAATGTTCACCGTGTTCTTGGTCATTCTTTGAGTAAATAAGTATGTCATCAATGAAAACAATGACAAACTTGTCAAGGTATGGTCCACACACTCAGTTCATAAGGTCCAAGAATACAGCTGCTGCATTAGTTAAACCAAACGGCATGACCATAAACTCGTAATGACCGTAACGTGTTCTGAAAGCAGTCTTTGGAATATCATCTTCTTTCACCCGCATTTGATGATACCCGGAACGTAAGTCAATCTTTGAATAAACAGACGAGCCTTGTAGTTGATCAAATAAGTCGTCGATTCTCGGTAGTGGGTAGCGGTTCTTGATGGTAAGTTTGTTCAACTCTCGGTAGTCGATACACAACCTGAATGTACCATCTTTCTTCTTGACAAACAAAACAGGATCTCCCCACGGTGATGTGCTTGGTTGAATGAAACCACGCTCTAAAAGTTCTTGTAATTGGCTTTGCAGTTCTTTCATCTCGCTGGGTGCGAGTCTGTAAGGAGCACGAGCTATTGGTGCAGCTCCTGGTACAAGATCTATTTGAAATTCAACGGATCGATGTGGGGGTAATCCCGGTAATTCTTTCGGAAATACATCGGGAAATTCTTTTGCGACGGGAACATCATTGATGCTCTTTTCTTCAATTTGTACTTTCTCGACGTGTGCTAGAACAGCATAGCAACCTTTTCTTATTAGTTTTTGTGCCTTCAAATTACTAATAAGATGTAGCTTCGTGTTGCCCTTTTCTCCGTACTCCATTAAGGGTTTTCCTTTTTCTCGTATAATGCGAATTGCATTTTTGTAACAAACGATATCTGCTTTCACTTCTTTCAACCAGTCCATACCGATTATCATATCAAAACTCCCTAACTCTACTGGTATCAAGTCAATCTTAAATGTTTCGCTAACCAGTTTAATTTCTCGATTCCGACATATATTATCTGCTGAAATTAATTTACCATTTGCTAATTCGAGTAAAAATTTATTATCCAAAGGCGTCAATGGACAACTTAATTTAGCACAAAAATCTCTACTCATATAGCTTCTATCCGCACCCGAATCAAATAAAACGTAAGCAGATTTTTTGTCAATAAGAAACGTACCCGTAACAAGCTCTGGGTCTTCCTGTGCCTCTGCCGCATTAATATTGAAAACTCTTCCGCGGCCTTGTCCACTCGTGTTCTCCTGGTTCGGGCAATTTCTAATAATGTGGCCCGGTTTTCCACATTTATAACAAACTACATTGGCATAACTTGCTCCGACACTACTTGCTCCGCCATTACTCGTTCCGACACCATTTGTTCCTTTTGTTCTATTAACCCCTGGTCCGTAGACCTCACACTTCGCCACGCTATGACCATTTCTTTTAGACTTGTTGCAAAATTTGGTGCAAAACCCCGAGTGATACTTTTCACACCTTTGGCATAGCTGCTTCTGATTGTTGTTGTTGTTGCGGTTATTATTGTTGTTGGGATGATTGTTGTAGTTGCTGTTGTTGTTGTTGTTTGTTGTTGTTGTTGGGCCGTTTGTTGTAGTTGCGATTGATGTTGCGATTGTTGGGATAGTTGTTGCGATTATTGTTGTAATTACTGTTGTTGTTGTATTGGTGATTCTTATCACCGTTTTCCTCCCACTTTCTTTTGACTTGCTTCACATTGGCCTCTTCAGCAGTCTGTTCTTTAATTCTTTCTTCAATCTGGTTCACTAGTTTGTGAGCTATTCTACATGCATGTTGTATGGAGGCAGGCTCGTGTGAACTTATATCTTCTTGAATTCTTTCCGATAATCCTTTCACAAACGCGTCGATCTTCTCTTCCTCATCTTCGAACGCTCCCGGACACAATAGGCACAATTCTGTGAATCGTCTTTCGTACGTAGTAATATCAAATCCTTGGGTTCGTAACCCTCTAAGTTCTGTCTTGAGCTTATTGACCTCGGTTCTGGGACGGTACTTCTCATTCATCAAGTGCTTGAATGCTGACCACGGTAGTACGTAAGCATCATCTTGTCCCACTTGCTCTAGATAGGTATTCCACCATGTTAACGTAGAACCTGTGAAGGTATGCGTAGCGTACTTCACTTTGTCCTCTTCAGTACACTTACTTATGGCAAACACCGATTCGACCTTCTCGGTCCACCGTTTCAATCCGATCGGTCCTTCGGTTCCATCAAATTCCAAAGGTTTGCAGGCAGTGAATTCTTTGTAGGTGCATCCTACACGATTTCTTGTACTGCTAGATCCAAGGTTATTGTTGGTATGTAGCGCAGCCTGTACTGCGGCTATGTTTGAGGCAAGAAAGGTACGAAATTCCTCTTCGCTCATATTCAAGGTGTGTCGAGTAGTTGGTGCCATTTCCTTCAAAATAGTCAAATGAAACAAGTTAATCATACAGAATATTAAGAGTAGTCAATAGTATCTCGAAGCATAATATAAACTCATTTATAAAAGCTTTTTCTTCATATTAGCGTTTTATAAGTTTAAATTCGGGTAGTACCTACCCGTTAAGTTCATATTTAGTAGCTAATATACAATTCAACTACTACAATTCTATATGAAAAACTGATTATAATAATATTTCGCGTTCAAACTTTTACACAATATTTTACAAACTTACAATACCGCTTATTTTACATATAGCATGAAATATAGCACACAATAAATTTGATACAAGATGGTTGTGAAGATAATTCTAGCTAGTACACAAGTCGTTCAGCAAAGGCAATAAAGACACGTAATTCATACGTCCAGAAACAAGTCATGCATTCTGGTTTTACTAGGACTACTTCCCATCCTTGGTCTTGTGGAACATAATCATTATGGCCGTTGATAAGACAGCGTGTTGTAACGTCGACAAAGGGACGAGGGTTACGTAATGTCTAACAGTCCCGTAACAATCTAAAAACCTCATTTCTTACCCCAATTACCGACTCCGTCACTTGTGGGAACGTTTTGTTTAATAGTTGTAGCCCGATGTTCTTGTTCTCACTTTGGTGAGAAGCGAAAATTACTAACCCGTAAGCATAACATGCTTCTTTATGTTGCATGTTAGCCACTTTTTCTAAATCACGAAGTCCTATATTCGGATATATTGAGTCAAAATAATTTCTTAACCCGTTGCGTAAAATAGCATTTGGGTTCTCCGCAATATATGCGTCAAAGTAAACACATCGTAACTTATGGATTTCCCAATGTGATATCCCCCATCTTTCGAACGAAAGCCTTTTATAAATCAAGGCATTCTTGGAACGTTCTTCGAATGTCTTACAAACTGATCTCGCCTTAAATAGTTGTGCCGAGGAATTCTGACCGACTCTAGACAAGATTTCATCAATCATGTCTCCGGGTAGGTCTCTTAAAATATTGGGTTGTCTATCCATTTTGTGTTTTTATACTGTAAAATAGACAAGAGTTAGATTCATAAAAAAAATACTTATTAATACAAGCAATTTTTACATATATCATAAAACATAAGCACACTATATTACATATATTACACCACACGAATACAACTATCTTATTCCGACTCGCTCGTTTCTTTTTCTTCGGTTTTGGTTCGTTTTGCCAAGTTTCTAGGGATATATGATGTTCCCCTAATACGAGCCGTCATTTTCCACATTGGTTTAGAAAAACCTGGTGGTTTAGAGGTTCCCGGGTTATTATCACAACTTAAGAAATACGGGTGTTGACGATACATATAAAATTCATCGGGTTTGGAATCAAATTTCTCTATTTTTATGCCCTTTCCCTTATTGTTCTCTTTTGCCTTATTAAATTGTGTTGGGGTAATTTCTATAACATCATCGGAATCCTTGTCGGGATCCGATTCATCGGAGAATTGGTAATCCTCCCAATACTTTGCTTCCTTGGCGGAAACACCATTGACCATAATTAACTTTGGTCGGTTGGTTGAGGATTTTCTTCTACTTAACCGTTTTATTATTTCCCCCAATGGTTCTATTTCTTCTTCCGGTTCCGACTCTTCTTCCGGTTCCGACTCTTCCTCCGGTTCCTCTTCGGGAACTTGTGAATCAGTCCACGAATCATTCCAATTTACATTTGACTCTTCATTATTATTAGGTAAGTTAATGGGACTTGTTCTAGAGGTAGACATCTATCACATAATATCAAACACGTTAAGAGATTAATATATCACATAATATTCACATGTTAAAAATATATAGTTTCCAACAAAATTTGTTAAGCAATCATTTTTCAAGTAAACACGGTCGAAGTCCAGACTCACTAATGCATCCTAACAAACTCGATAAGACACACTAATGCAAAATTCTGGTTCTCTAAGACCAACGCTCGGATACCAACTGAAATGTCCCGTTCATATTGATTATAAACGTTCCATATTAATTGATTTCGTTGCGAGGTTTTGACCTCTATATGAGACGTTTTTCAAAGACTGCATTCATTTTTAAAACAACCATAACCTTTATTTTATCAATAAAGGTTTCAAAAGCATTACGTAGATTATCAAATAATGATAATCTAAAATATACTGTTTACACACGACCATTACATAATGGTTTACAATAGAAATATATTACATCGACATATGTTTCTTGAATGCAGTTTTCACATAATATCATACAAACAAGGACTCCAAATCTTGTCCTTATTTTAGTATGCAACAGCGGAAGCTCTTAATATTCACCTGAGAATAAACATGCTTTAAACGTCAACAAAAATGTTGGTGAGTTATAGGTTTAACCTATATATATCAAATCGTAACAATAGACCACAAGATTTCATATTTCAATATACATCCCATACATAGAGATAAAAATCATTCATATGGTGAACACCTGGTAACCGACATTAACAAGATGCATATATAAGAATATCCCCATCATTCCGGGACACCCTTCGGATATGATATAAATTTCGAAGTACTAAAGCATCCGGTACTTTGGATGGGGTTTGTTAGGCCCAATAGATCTATCTTTAGGATTCGCGTCAATTAGGGTGTCTGTTCCCTAATTCTTAGATTAC
The DNA here is from genome assembly GCF_046630445.1 of Rutidosis leptorrhynchoides. NCBI lineage: Eukaryota > Viridiplantae > Streptophyta > Magnoliopsida > Asterales > Asteraceae > Rutidosis > Rutidosis leptorrhynchoides. The sequence goes on from NC_092333.1 coordinate 154,519,592, forward strand.
CAGACTTAATAAAAAGGGGCATATTCGATTTCGATAATTCAACCATAGAATGTAGTTTCACATACTTGTGTCTATTTTGTAAATCATTTGTAAAACCTGCATGTATTCTCATCCCAAAAATATTAGATTTTAAAAGTGGGACTATAACTCACTTTCACAGATTTTTTTTTACTTCGTCGGGAAGTAAGACTTGACCACTGGTTGATTCACGAACCTATAACAATATATACATATATATCAAAGTATGTTCAAAATATATTTACAATACTTTTAATACATTTTGATGTTTTAAGTTTATTAAGTCAGCTGTCCTCGTTAGTAACCTACAACTAGTTGTCCATAGTTAGATGTACAGAAATAAATCGATAAATATTATCTTGAATCAATCCACGACCCAGTGTATACGTATCTCAGTATTGATCACAACTCAAACTATATATATTTTGGAATCAACCTCAACCCTGTATAGCTAACTCCAACATTCACATATAGAGTGTCTATGGTTGTTCCGAAATATATATAGATGTGTCGACATGATAGGTCGAAACATTGTATATGTGTCTATGGTATCTCAAGATTACATAGTATACAATACAAGTTGATTAAGTTATGGTTGGAATAGATTTGTTACCAATTTTCACGTAGCTAAAATGAGTAGTTTTTACCAATTTTGTTTTGCTCGCCATTTATTCGTTTCTAATCCATTTTGAGTGATTTAAGCGGCCATGGTTTCGTATTGAACTTGAATTTATGAAACTAAACAGAAAAGGTATAGGTTTATAGTCAGAAATACAAGTTACAAGTTGTTTTTGAAAGAGGTAGTCATTTCCGTCGAAAGAACGACATCTTGATGACTGTTTTGAAAAACATACTTTCACTTTGAGTTTAACCATGATTTTTGGATATGATTTCATGTTCATAATAAAAATCATTTTCCCAGAAGTATAGCTTTTAAATCAAAGTTTTTCATAGTTTTAATTATCCAAACCAAAACAGCCCCTGGTTGTAACTACGACGGCGTAAATCCGGTTTTATGGTGTTTATCATGTTTTCGGGTTTTAAATCATTAAGTTAGCATATCATATAGATATAGATCATGTGTATAGTTGATTTTAAAAGTGTAGTTAGAAGGTTTAATTTTATTTGCGAACAAGTTTAAAATTAACTAAACTATGTTCTAGTGATTACTAGTTTACCACTTCGAATATGATAGCTTTTTATGTATGAATTGAATGATGTTATGAACATCATTAATACCTTAAGTTCCTTGGATAAACCTACTGGAAAAGAGAAAAATGGATCTAGCTTCAACGGATCCTTGGATGGCTCGAAGTTCTTGAAGCAGAATCATGACACGAAAACAAGTTCAAGTAAGATCATCACTTGAAATAAGATTGTTATAGTTATAGAAATTGAACCAAAGTTTTGAATATGATTATTACCTTGTATTAGAATGATAACCTACTGTAAGAAACAAAGATTTATTGAGGTTGGATGATCACCTTACAAGATTGGAAGTGAGCTAGCAAACTTGAAAGTATTCTTGATTTTATGAAACTAGAACTTTTGGAATTTATGAAGAACACTTAGAACTTGAAGATAGAACATGAGAGAGATCAATTAGATGAATAAAATTGAAGAATGAAAGTGTTTGTAGGTGTTTTTGGTCGTTGGTGTATGGATTAGATATAAAGGATATGTAATTTTGTTTTCATGTAAATAAGTCATGAATGATTACTCATATTTTTGTAATTTTATGAGATATTTCATGCTAGTTGCCAAATGATGGTTCCCACATGTGTTAGGTGACTCACATGGGCTGCTAAGAGCTGATCATTGGAGTGTATATACCAATAGTACATACATCTAAAATCTGTGTATTGTACGAGTACGAATACGGGTGCATACGAGTAGAATTGTTGATGAAACTGAACGAGAATGTAATTGTAAGCATTATTGTTAAGTAGAAGTATTTTGATAAGTGTCTTGAAGTCTTTCAAAAGTGTATGAATACATATTAAAAAACTACATGTATATACATTTTAACTGAGTCGTTAAGTCATCGTTAGTCGTTACATGTAAGTGTTGTTTTGAAACCTTTAGGTTAACGATCTTGTTAAATGTTGTTAACCCATTGTTTATTTAATGAAATGAGATGTTAAATTATTACATTATCATGATATCATGATGTATTAATATATCTTAATATGATATATATACATTAAATGTCGTTACAACGATAATCGTTACATATATGTCTCGTTTCAAAATCATTAAGTTAGTAGTCTTGTTTTTACATATGTAGTTCATTGCTAATATACTTAATGATATGTTTACTTATCATAATATCATGTTAACTATATATATATCCATATATATGTCATCATATAGTTTTTACAAGTTTTAACGTTCGTGAATCGCCGGTCAACTTGGGTGGTCAATTGTCTATATGAAACCTATTTCAATTAATCAAGTCTTAACAAGTTTGATTGCTTAACATGTTGGAAACACTTAATCATGTAAATAACAATTTCATTTAATATATATATAAATATGGAAAAGTTCGGGTCACTACATCCGCGACCACATTCGCCTTGCCCGTATGATAAAGTATTTCACAATCATAATCTTTTACCACATCCATCCACCTACGTTGACGATAATTCAAATCTCGTTGATTAAAGAGATGTTTCAAGCTCTTATGATCCGAATAAATCGTACTCTTAACACCATACAAGTAATGGCGCCAAATTTTCAACGCATGCACAACCGCTGCCAACTCAAGATCATGATTCGGATATCTCGTTTCGTGTTCCTTTAGTTGTCGAGAGGCATAAGCGATGACTTTACCTCTTTGCATTAGAACACACCCGAGCCCATTTAACGAAGCATCACAATAGACCGTCATGTCTTCCACTCCTTCCGACAGCACTAACACCGGAGCTTGACACAATTTCTCTTTTAGCAATTGAAAAGCAATTTCTTGTTCGTTCTCCCAAGTAAATCTCGCGTTCTTCCTCGTCAATTTCATCAACGAAGAAGCGATCTTAGAAAAGTCTTGGATAAACCGACGATAATAACCGGCCAATTCGAGAAAACTTCGGACCTCTGTAGGCGTAGTCGGTTGTCTCCAACTCTTCACCGTCTCTATCTTCCCCGGATCTACTTGAATACCGTCTTTGTTCACAATGTGGCCAAGGAATTGAACCTCCCTTAGCCAAAATTCACATTTGGAGAACTTAGCATACAACTTCTCCTTTCGTAGCGTCTTCAATACTTCGCGCAAATGGTGTTCATGTTCGTTCATACTTTTCGAATAAACAAGTATATCGTCGATGAACACAATTACCGACTTGTCCAACATAGGTTGGCACACTCGGTTCATAAGGTCCATGAATGCCGCCGGTGCATTCGTAAGACCAAAAGGCATAACCGCAAACTCAAAATGCCCATAACGCGTTCGAAGAGCCGTTTTCTCGATATCTTCCTCACGGACCCGCATTTGGTGATAGCCGGACCGTAGGTCGATTTTAGAGAAATACGTTGCACCTTGGAGTTGGTCAAACAAATCGTCAATCCTAGGCAATGGATAACGATTCTTGATCGTCACTTTATTCAACTCCCGGTAATCGATGCACATCCGCATACTACCATCCTTCTTTTTCACGAATAAAACCGGAGTGCCCCATGACGAAGCACTCGGTCGAATAAAACCCTTCTCAAGTAACTCTTAGGTTTGATTTAACAACTCTTGCATTTTCGTCGGTGCTAAACGATGAACATGGTGTTTGGGATTAAACTACCCAAGTCATGGTCAAACTCCAAAAGCTAACACATCCAAAAGGCGTCCCCTAACAAGCGGGATCTCTAATCCAACCGTATGCCCTTACCCTTATCTACGCCGGAACCTATAAAATGATAAACAACGAGAGGGTAAGCTAACGCTTAGTGAATGCAATAATTACACACATACATATATAATATATCTATTTGCAAACACTTACACGCATACCGTATACATGCTAGCAAACACAATTAGCCTATCGTCATAAATACAAGCTATAACCTCCAATAACCAAACTAGCATAACAATAGCATATTTAACTTGAACAAATATAATATGCTTACTCTACAACACAATAACCATGGTTAATCAATCGAACAAGGAACGGTGTTTAAAGACTGTCGGAGTTCATAACTACCATTAGTGCACTTAACACTTCGTACACTAACCCCACGGGTGGCATCTTAACACGTCGATACTTCACCTCGAGTGGCGCCTTAACACATCGGCACTTCACCCTTCAACTTACTTAGAGTGGCATCTTAGCACATCGATACTTCACTCCGGGTGGTGTCTTAACACATCGACACTTCACCCCGGGTGGCGTCTTAACACATCGACACTTCACCCGTCATATTACTTTGAGTGGTGTCTTAGCACATCGACACTTCACTCGTCACGTGAAATGTGGTGTCTTTGCACATCGATACTTCACATCTCACGCTACAACAAATAAATACATTATATACCTACGCATATAATCATTCCACTCACCTTACGCCTTTGGTGAATCAATAAACCAAGCTTGAGTCTTCAAGGTAACGCACCTATTATAATATACACATAATCAATCAACTATTCAAGTTGGTCAAACCCACAACACTCACTACTACTAGGTCATTTTGACCCATTTGGGCACTTAACCCTAAAATTGGGTCATCTTTCGCCAAAACCCTAACATTAGCCAAGTTAGATCTTAAAACACCTTTTAATACTAGGTTTATGCATTAATCACAAACATTAACTAACTTAGGTCCATTTTGACCCATTTGACCACTTAAAAGTCAATACACCCATTTCGAATCATCCGCTAACCCACTCGACACCCATTTACATTTATATAAGTGTGCTAGTAATTCACTAGCTACTTAAGGTTCATTAACAACAATTAATACTTGAAAAACCCTAGTTAGTCATCTTTGAGTCAACATAACCCAAATTCACCCAAAACGCCCAATTTACTAACAAAGTGGGTTTTAAGTTCACCATAAACCCTAACTCTAACCCTTACACAAAATTGAATCAAGAAATCAAGATTAAAGCATACCACTACTACCAAAACGTAGCTAGGAAGTAGATGAACAACTTTAGAACTTGAGCTTAAGCAAGAATCCTCTTTCTTCTTCTCCAAAAATGAGTTTTCTCACACTAGGTTATCACTCTCTCTCTAGAATTGAATGGATGAGGTTGATGTAGGTGGAAATGGAGTTAATGAGGCCCCAACAACTGGGTTAGGGCCTTAAAGTCGGACCCCACGTGATTTTACCAATTTACCCCCAAAATATCTAATTTAAAGAGGAGGGAATCTGTCACAGACCAGTGGCGCGGCGCGCCAAACGCCCAGACCAGTTTTTGCCTTCTTTTTAAATTATGAAACGAACACCCACACTTCAAAGATCATATTTACACATATGTACGGTGAAATATTTGGGTCTTACAAAAATCCTAAATCACGTCTTCTAAGCAACTACGCAAGTCCACTAGTTCTCACGCTTACCCGAGCCACCACATCCATGCAAATCTATAAAAATGTAAACAGCGAGAGGGTAAGCTAACGCTTAGTGAGTGAGAATATACTACATACATATATATGCATAAAATGGACACGCCACACAAATAATCATAATCACATACCGGGGCATCCAAGTATAAGGCAAACTAAGCATACCGTTCAACCGCTATATAACAAGCTAATAACATCAACAATATAAGTACACCAACGATGATGCGTACAACGCCAATAAGCTACACCCGGAGGGTTAGCTACATCACAACAATACAACAATAAAGCGTAAAACGCCCAAGGTTAACCCCTTAACCCAATACCAAAAGTCAATTACCAAAATACCAAAATGAAGATTGGCCGAACTACACGAGCCTTAGTAAATTCTCATCCACACGAGATTACTATCTTCAATACCACCACAACATCGAGGTTGGCCGAACTACACGAGCCTTAGTGAATCCGCAACCACACGAGATCACTACCTCAATAAGATGACCGAACCACACGAGTCATCGTGAATCCGCATCCACACGTGATCCACTTCTCCAATCATAACTCAATACCAGCCCTTCGCCATTGGGGTTGTATAATCCACATCACAAGCACATGTGATAATGTACACACAAAGTGTGCACCTTGCCAAAGGTGGTCAACCAAAAACGCACAACCGTGCCAATTGGACCTATTACATAAGTCCATCAAATCCACCTATACGTGAAGTGAGCTCTATAACCGAGAACCACTTCACCCGACCCGCACCCATCCTACACATACATATGCATATAGGATATTAACACTCACATTATCATCTTGATGAATGATACCGAATAATCCGCAACTCGCCGATGGAATGTACCTATTCCAATATCACAAATGCAACAACACAATTAGAGTGGATTTACAAACCAACTCAAATCGACACTTAGTGCAATTTCGACCCATTGCACTTCTAAGCACCCAACCGCGTCCAAACCAACCAATAATCACTAACACAAGTGAAAATGGTCCTAATACGCCAACTAAACCCGAACACAAGTGTTAACCACTCGTCTCGCCCAATTTGACACATAAACCCTAATTTTGACCCATTTCAAACTTAATCGACCAAATACCCTCAAATGGGTTCCAACACTTCCATAATCACTAACACTAGTGGTTATACCAATTATCAAAGCCTAATCATGGCCAAAACGTCAACCAACCCAAAACCCGCCATGTGACCACAATAACTAGTCACCATAAACCCACTTCATCATCTAAAAGGGTTTCACAACTAATCAAGCTCAAACCCTAACTTGAATATCAAATCTAACAAATGAAATTCGGAGTTTGAACTTACCAATACTACCATAACGAATCCGTGAACGAGATGAACAACTTTAGAACCCGAGCTTTGGCGAGAATCCGACTCCTTATTCTCCAAATCAAGCTCTCTCTCACTAAAAATGAGTTTCTCTCACTAGGGTTTGAAGAGAGTGTTTGTGTGGGTGAATGAGATCCACAAATGGCAAATGGATCAGCTTTGAAAGCTCCAAACCGACACCCAAGTGAAATTACCAATTTGCCCCCTTTTAAAATAAACTAACAGCTGGTCCGTCAGTTATGTTGGACGGCGTCCCAAATCTTGGACGGCGTCCCACCTTTCTTTGTTGGACGGCGTCCCAAAATTTGGACGGCGTCCCCTTCTACTGAAACAGGATCAGGGTCTTACAGATACATGATAAAGTAATATAGCAATTATTTGATATTAGTATAGTGTTTACCTTGTAAGTGATCACGAATGACGATATTGATAACATAAACATATGAAATCGTCGAATATGATTTTTGATGTTTATATAGCGTGATATTTAAGAGTATACATAAAATGTATAATGGTCTTGGTATTAAGTATGGAATATCATTAATACTTCAAACAAATTTTGAACTAATTTAGGGTAGATTTTTTTTATATATGGATACCTAGCAAATTGTTATTCGATTTATTAATATTATCATAACTTTATTTGACTTTTTAAAAACAGGTAACAATTACATATTTATTGAGTTTTTAATTTAATGTTGATAGCGGTTTTTATGGAGTTAAAAATGGAATAGATCTCAGTATATGTATTTTAAGCAAATTTGAAATGTATTGAGTACATGACTTTATCTTTTGCAGTTTATTATTGGATTGCTTTTGAATTTCAATTATACTAATGATATCCCATTTTTTCAATATTATATTATTGATTCATAATATCAATGATATATGTACATTTTGGTAAAACATCTATTTAAAGAAATTCGATCATTTCATAATTATATCATTTATAGTTAGTTGACTTTCATACAATATGTAAATAAGGGTAATTTGGTAGTTAAACAAATCATGTAATTGATTAGGAGGTCACAATGAAGATTAGTGAAATGGATGGTCTAGATTAGTGATTATTAATTTATTGGATGATTAGAATTAATTGATGCTACTTAAGATGATTTTTGTTATTATATATAAAAAGAATTATGTATAACATAAGCAGACTTATGGAGAATATGACAATCAACATATCACCACCTAATAGCTTGACAAATCAACAAAAATGACATCATATAGTTACAAATTTAATTTAATAGATAATAAAAATAGATACATTGTTAAAGATGCAATAAAAAAAAGTTGTAGGTATTCCATGTTAGGTTTGAAGCTGAGGTATCATAATCAGGTAGGAAATGTACGTTTAAGTATCATTTATTTATTTTTTCGAAAGGAAACAGTCGGCATCGAATACTCTCATTTGCCACGTACACACACACTTTCGAGAGGAAACCCGAATCGCATTGCGGGAACCCGCTCATTAAACCATCTCTGGGGGAGACGGACCGGGTTTAAATCCTGAATAGATTCGGAAGAAAACCCCTTGAGGTAAATCTGGAGCTCCATATTTCAGACAGATTGATTAATAGAAGATTGATTAAGGATCATTTATCGAAGACCAATTTTGCATATTCAGTTGAAATGATGAAGATTATATGTGAAAAATGAAAAAAAAAAAAAAAAAATTTGAAAGGCAATAGTTGGGATCGAATACTCACATATTCCACACACACGCGCGCTTTCTGACGGAAACCCGAATCATATTACAGGGATCCGAACCTTAAACTATCCCGAGTGGCAAGCGGGACGGACCTGAATCCTGAATATGGTCGGTAAAACCTCTCATGACGCAACCCGGCTTATTCGAATAAATTTTATAGGTATTTTAAGGAAAGAGGACTCCCCCCCCCCCCCCCCCCCCCCCCCCCCCCCCCCCCCAACCAATACCTAAGCATTGGGTGAATGTTGGTCCACAATTAAGCAACCTAGCATTTTTTTAAAAGATCAATTGAACAAAATAACAATAAAGTTATAAAGTGCGAAATCAATTGATATATTCAATTATAAATAACATAGAGAAGAATGAACAAATAGAGAAGATTATTAGTATTGAATTGGCGAATTGGAATTAACTACAAGTTCCCTATTTATAGATAGATTTGAGAAACACGCTTCTCAAATCTTCAAAAATCTATTCCATAAATAAATATTAGAAATATAAGGAAACTAGATAATATCAATTCTCTTCGATAATCCTCTCCTAGAAATCAGAGATATTCGCTTTGATGGAATCTCTTCATTCTTATCTTCAAGGATTTTACGCGTATTTGATATAGTCTTTATCTCTTATCAGCATCAGTAGAATTTGTGTTACCTGTTGAGCAGAGTCTGTGTTCTCCAATCTTCCAGACTCTAATTGTACAGACTCTAATTTTACAGACTCAAAATACTTTTAGTTAAAACTTCTTTGACTCATCAGATTCACATATTTCGTGACACTGAACCAATAGACCACAAGGGTGGGTTGTTGAAAAATGAATTTTAGAAATAAAAATACTCGTAACGATCATAACTAAGTTGTTAATTAAATACACATCATACAAGGATGTCTCCCAACAATAGAAACCACACCTGTATAAATTCCGAAATAGCATGTCTACAACACCACGAATAAAAAATAATGTAAAGACAAAATTCACAATTAGGAATCTTTGGAAAACAAAACATAAAACAAATCTCATATTCCAGCTTCATTCATGTATATCATTTGGCCTCCAACGGACATTTATTTACCCAACAAACAATAATGTTTGGAACGTTGTCTGAAGAAACCGAAGTGAAGGTGCCGGCAAGCAAAGCTTGGGCGCTTTACGGCACCCTCGAGCTAGCAAAAGTTGTCACTGGAAAAACCGTCGAGGCAGTTGACCTTGTTGAAGGCGATGGTGGCATCGGAACCATTCTCAAACTTACCTTTAAACCTGGTACGTGTTATATATTTATATAGTACTACATACGGAGTATCATCTTAGAAATCAGTTACTTTATAACATTTTTAATACGTCATATGTTTATATATCGAGAAACTTGATAGTTAGAGCTCTCGGTGTCCACACCGTCGCTCGAAGAATCAGTCACCGATGTCGGAGAAATGGACACCAGCACACCGTCGTCGGTTCTCCAAAGTCGATAGGCCGACGGTGTGAATATTGATTATATATATATATATATATATATATATATATATATATATATATATATAGGGGCAGGATCAATGGGTAAGTAACCAATCGGGGAGAAGCGGGGGGAAGCAAAATTTTTTTTTTTTCGTTTTTTTTGAATTATTTTTTCCGGCATCAAGATCACACGAAAATATGAACATTTAAAAGAGACACTTCGTGATGAATGTTATTATTTAGATAGGAAAACGATCGACAAAAATAACATTCAAGATAATATTGTTCGTGAAGAATATGAACGTTTTTTTCATGTTTTGTGAAGTAAAATTTAGCCCGATTTAGAGTTTAGGGTTTAGGGTTTAGGGTTTGGTGTTTTGGGTTTATGAAACTCTAAACCGTTCGTGTTAAAAACTCAATCTAAATCCTAAATCTAAACCTTAAATCTAAACCCTAAACCCTAAATTTCTAAACCCTAATATCTAAACCCTAATATCTAAACCCTAATATTTAAATCCCAATAGCTAAACCTCAAAATATGCTCGAAAAATACGATAATTGTTATATATTACTTCTTCGAGCCTTTTTCCCGCCAAAATAAAAACATTTATCACAAAGTGTCTCTACTAAATGTTCATATTTTCATCTCATCTATAATGTTCGTGAACAAAGTTTTTTCAAAAAACGAAAAAAAAAGTTTTTGTTTCCCCCCGCTTCCCCCCGAATGGTTACTTCCCTCTCTTGATCCTAACACTATATATATATATATATATATATATATATATATATATATATATATATATATATATATATATATATATATATATATATATATATATATATATATATAGGGGCAGGATCAATGGGGAAGTAACCAATCGGGGGGAAGCGGGGCGAAGCAAATTTTTTTTTTTCGTTTTTTTTGAATTTTTTTTTCCGGCATCAAGATCACACAAAAATATGAACATTTAGAAGAGACACTTCGTGATGAATGTTATTATTTAGGCGGGAAAACGATCGACAAAAATAACATTCAAGATAATATTGTTCGTGAAGAATATGAACGTTTTTTTTAAATGTTTTGTGAAGTAAAATTTAGCCCGATTTAGAGTTTAGGGTTTTGGGTTTTGGGTTTTGGGTTTAGGGTTTGGTGTTTTGGGTTTATTCCATAAACCCAAAACACCAAACCCTAAACCCTAAACTCTAAACCGTTCGTGTTAAAAACTCAATCTAAATCCAAAATCTAAGCCCTAAATCTAAACCCTAAACCCTAAATTTCTAAACCCTAATATCTAAACCCTATAAACCCTAATATCTAAACCCTAATATCTAAACCCCAATAGCTAAAACCTCAAAATACGCTCGAAAAACACGATAATTGTTATATATTACTTCTTCGAGCGTTTTCCCGCCAAAATAAAAACATTTATCACAAAGTGTCTCTACTAAATGTTCATATTTTCATCTCATCTATAATGTTCGTGAACAAAGTTTTTTCAAAAAACGAAAAAAAAAAAATTTGCTTCCCCCCGAATGGTTACTTCCCTCTTGATCCACTATATATATATATATATATATATATATATATATATATATATATATATATATATATATATATATATATATATATATATATATATATACATTGTTCCAAAAAAAAAACATATGTATGTATTAAGGTTTTAATGCATATATACATACATACATATATATTAAATTATTTAATTTTTTATTGGTCCACCTCATATTCAACCCTGAAATAGACACCGAACGACAGCCCACTGTAATCAAATTTCAAGGTTCATTTCGATCTTGAAATTGACTATGGGTCATTACCAGTTGACTAAAAACATAATGATATCTTAAAGCTGCCTTTAACGTCCTTAAAAATGTTATACATAGACTTTGAAGTGACACCAATTGAATTGTAAATTACTTCGACAACTCTTAAGACTGCACGATCGTTAGAAAATCGTTGTTTATTTGAGAGCGGAAGCTATAGATAAAAAACAGCTTTGAGTTTGTTTCAGCTATTATTCAATGATCATTTCTATTCAACAAGTTAGTGATTATCATGTTACGATGTTATGTTTGCAGGCGTAGGATTTGCGTATTATTGTGAGAAGTTTACAAAGGTCGATAGTGAAAATATGATCAAAGAAACTGAAGTCGTGGAAGGGGGATTTCTTGATATCGGATTTAATTTATATAGAATCAGGTTCGAGATCAAGGATAAGCCAAATGATGAAACATGCTCTTCATGTGTTATTAAAACTACTATTGAATACGACGTTAAGGAAGAGTTTGCAGCTAATGCTTCTATCATCACCGCTGACCCAATCATTGGTCTTATGCGTGTTGGGAACGAACATCTTTTAAAATCTGAGTAGTACGAGGAACATTTTACTGTCATGTTTCATGGTTTATGGCGAGTTTGTTACAAATAAACATGAGCTACCTTGCTTTGTTAGTGTATTAAATTGCGTGATTTGGACTAATTTTATAGATTTTACTTTAATTTTTGGTTTTTTTTTTTTTTCAATTTTAAAACCTTAAACTTAACTAATTAAAAGTATGGATATTCTTTTTTGATACCATTATTATCAAACATTAAATTTAAATTCACCTTTAAAATTCAAAACACCCAAAGCGAAACCAAACACCTCAAGCCAAAGCGGTCATTGATAATTCCATCATCAAATTTGATAAATCAACCACAAGTATGCATTATATATGTATTGTACAAGTATATAATGTACACTTGTGACAGATTTATCGAATTTCATGTTGGTGATTTTAGCGTCATCCAACATTCATTCTATTGAATTGAGATTTACTTGAATGCAAGGGTTAGTTAGCTATACTAGACAACGGGTTTAGAGAGTGTGAAGTACACGCCCGTAAAAGTTGGCTACTAATCGTCGCGCAAAATGCGGGGGGTCAAGGAGTCTGCGCCCCTGGCGGGGTCAAAGGGGCAGCGCCACAAAACCTCAACCGAAAAGTCACAATTCGTTTTAATGAAAAGGTCTTTCAACCGATTTTCCACCAAAACTGAAGAGTTATGACTCTTCATATTAACTATTGAAAACATACTTTATTTAGGTTTTTTACAATAGTTTTTTCATTTAGAAACACGTATAGAAACACACACATATTCTCTAATTCGTGATTTTGATTTCTTCTTTCCTGAAAACAAAATCGTTCTTGTCTTATCCCAATTAGGATTTCGTTTTAACCCGAGGCTTGTGAGGGGCGAAATATTTAATTAGGAAAGTGTTTTACGATTCAGGAACCAATCCGATTATATGTTTTCATACCCGTTTTCTAACATTTCACTACTGCAAAAATGACAAAAGAAACCCCCATTAGGAACCTCTTTATAGAGAAGGAAAAGAAAAGAGGTCTCAAAGATAAAAGGAATCGGTTTGTGTAGTTTGAAAACAAGACTGGTTTCATTGTTTAACTTAAGAAACCTCTTTTTTAAAAGAAACCAGTCTTAGACCTTTGGAACCACTTTTTATTTAAAAAGAGGTCTCTTCTCTTCAACTATAGGAACTCGTTTCTTTGAAGAACCGGTTTCAATATTTTGAAACATCTTTTATATTAAAAACCGGTTTCATTTTTCAAAATAACAGATATTTTTAGTAAATGTTGAACTGAAGTTTTTAAAGCTGTAACTCTTCTTCTTTAATTCATTCAATCTCCAACTTCATTTACTTCATCATTTACTCCACTTAAACAACCTCAAATAACACAAATATCACATTTACCAACCAAATTTCGCACACATTTATTCTTTTATACATCTAAAATCAAATGGTTATATATGATTTTTCAACACATTTATCTTTTCAAGGTATATATCTTCCATTTACATTTATGTATGTGATTCTTATTGATAAATAAAAACATATATTTGAAATAAATATATTGTTGATTTAGTTATTTTACTATTTTTATTGAATATTTAGTGTTTTTAGTGTACATTCATATGATTAACGTATTGGCAAATTAGTGTTTTGAGTTTTAGTGTTTATGATATGATGTACTTTGTTTTTTTAACATATATATGGAAGTGTTTTTTGCTAACTTTTGTTTGTTTAATTTGTGTGTAGGTGTTTGAAGATTTGTTTCTTATCACTCGATGAAAACTCTAAAGTTTAGTTACTTGGAATCGTAGACCTACATAAGGTATGTATATTTTGAAAATATGATGTGATTTCGAACAATTAAAATATGATTTAATTTTAGCACTAAGATCGTATAGATTAGAATTATATTAATTAAAGTCAAATGCCTAAGGTTAAGTTGCCACTTACAATGATATCACTACTTAATTATTTTTTTGTTTGTAGATGGATCGTAATAAATGGATGTAGAAGATACCTCTTCATAAACTGTAATAGTACATCAGGTCAACTGGTTGTTAATTTTGGTTTTGTTTGTGATTAGATTTTGTATAGACATCGACTCACATAATTTTTTTTGAACATATTAATAGCCTTCCACTGAAAAAGCAACAATGTCTAGGTCAGGAAATGAAGGAACTTCTTCTAAACAAACACCAGCTTTGGCGACGAACAAAAGTTCATCCAAAACAACACGGACGTTGGTGACTAACTAGAGTGCATCAAATAAGAAACAACCGACTGATGCTAACAAGAAGTTGCACCGTGTGTACCATCACAATGTTCAAAAGAGGCCTCCCTTTGTGAAACAACTTTTTGATCATTGGATGAAACGGGAGAACCCAAATGTAGGGGAAACGTTTAAAGTTGACAGCTCGATCTTCGGTGTAAACGAGCATCCATAGTTCACAATTATGCCCGATGATATTATGCGATTAATGACGAATGGATGGTTGGATATATCAATTGTCACATGGTTTTCAATGTAAGTAAATTAATTTTATACTATTTTGTTGGGTATCAATGTTAGTTTAGATTAATAATATGTTTATCCTCATTTATTCATGACGTATCATAAAATTTTCAAAATGAGATAAGTAAACCAAAGAGGTGTGCATTCTTAAACCCAATTTTAATCTCGCAAGATGTGTGTTCTAAAGCTCCCGAGAAGGAAATTGATTATATCAAGGTAACAACTCCGCTTCACAATAAGTAGTATATCTTACCTTATTTTCAAAGGTTTGTACTATATTCTACTAAGTTTTTTTTTTGTTATACTACTTTTGTAAATATGTATCCATATGATAAAATCTTTTCAAATTATCAGATCATTGGACGTTGTTTATCATTTACTCTCGTGATAATCGAGGTTACATTTTAAATTCCTTGAAAGGAGGAAAGAGTCCACATAGTTACTTATTGACAAGGATTAATTATAGATAAGTAAGTTTTTTATTTAATAATTCAAAATTTGTTTGTTATACATAAAACTTTAATAAATATTGGTTGTCTTTTAGGGCTGTTGGAAATCTCGCATGGGTTAAACCGATGGTAATTAACCTTTACCTTTACCGCACATATGTAAGAGTGTTCATTATGTTAATCATTTTGGGTTTTTGTGTTATTAACGGCCTTGCTATTCAGTTCCACTAGTTACTATTAAAAGTCAATTTTTAGTAGAAAATGGTTTTCTTTTATCATTTTGTGTTGTTGACTTTCCTGTTGCTGCTACTTTCCAAGTTTCTGTTGTTGCTGCTACACAATCATTACTATAGTTTCTAATGTTTTCTCTGCATAATTGTAGTATATTTTATTACTATTTGCATACCACACATAGTACACTTTTGCTTTCTCTATACACTTGTATATATCCTTTGGCAAAGTAGTAAAACTTTATGTTTTGCTTAAAAAAAAAAAAAAAAAAAAGTTTGATTAGCTTGGGTCAGGTAGTTTACCTTATTTGATCAAGTTTGATGATTGAATTTCTTTAATCAAAATGTAGTGTCAACAGCAAGAAGGACAATGAGAATGCGGATATCATATTATGAAATGGATGCATCAATTTATCTTATTTGATCAGCACAGGTTACACGAAGAAGAAAGCTTTTTATCTTTAATTATTTTTCATTTTATGAAAAGCTAGCATATTATTGATAATGGAATAGTAGTTACATGAAAAAATAGACCATATGATGTGTTAACCAATAACTGTCTAAGACTACATTGAATACCTATGTTGACCAAGACCAGGACTTTTCATCCTTGACCGTCGATTATTGCATGTTCGTTAAGTTTGACACCTTCAACATATAACCTTTTAATGCGTTTTATCCCTCACGAACCTCTATCTTAGCTAGCCTGCTGCAAACACCTGTCAAAATTAACATTCAAACCCACACGAACCTCTATTTTACCTACTCCGCGTTCTGATGTGGGTCATAAATTTATTTTAATATGTTATTGCACATACAATCTAAATTTAATGCTTGAATACTAAGTTTGGTTTTGTTTTTCTAAATATTACAAGATCAGATAATCAGTTATATCATCAATGATATGCAAAAAGATGCAACAAAACAATTATTAGTTTAATACTAATCGCTCTCTTTATATATATATATATATATATATATATATATATATATATATATATATACATTTCATGTATTATACTAAATATCTATATCTCTCGACTAATATGCTCTTTTTTGTTAATTTTATGGATACCGTGGATAACTACACAACCATTTTATGCTCTTTTTTGTTAGTGGTACTTAGGTTCTTTACTTGTGAATATTTTGGTTGATGATTCAACAACTGATAACGTTTCAATTATATATTTTTTTATACATATTTTCTACGCGTTATCTTATCATTAAAACATCGTTTTTAACACCTTTTTAGATAAAAGTTAACAATTATTGTAAACATATATTTTTAATGTGTTTGTTTAATAAGTGTGATAAACAGATCAAAAAGTGAAGAAAAAGTGCAAAAGTCAAAAAGTCAAAGGTGAGCCGCCGGCTAAAGTAACAAGAGTCGCCGGTTATGCAAGAAATTCCAGAAAGTTCCAGAAATTTAAGTCAAAAATCGAAGAACTTGTTGACCAAGTTTATTCAATTTATGTTCAACTTTTGAGGTAATTCTATCTTACATTATTGCATCTTTATTTAATTATGTTTAATTCTTTGTTTTATGATTCTTGTTCGTCTTCTATCATGAACCAAACGTTCATGGTGGTTACTTGGACGGAATCTGCAACTTTTTCGGAATTATAAGATGAAGCCGCCGGCTGACAGATCTTTAGCCGCTGGCTGGATCTGTCAAAGCCGCCGGCTTTGTGCTTCAGTTCGTTCAGTTTTTGATTTTTCCAGATATGTTTGAATATGTTTCTGTGATGATTATTTATCCTATTTGAATCTACCATGATTAATATTTGTGTTTGCATGCTTAATGATTAAGTAATAAGAATTAGTATTAACTAGTACTTAATTCTAAATAAGCTTTTACTCGTTTCATAATCTTCTAGGTTAATCACACCAAACAAGCTATTTGAATTGCATGAAACTTAAATTAAGATCTTTGGTAGAATTGAATTCGAAAGATGATAAATTACACTTGCATAATAATCTTGCTATTGTTAGGCCTATTCAAAGAACTTTCGTTTATATGTGTTTGATTGTCGATTGCATGAGAACTTGATTAAGATCGCCTTTAAGCTAGTAACTAGAGATGATCTGATTAGATTTATTAGCTTATCTATTTGTCAGTCTAATTGCATGTTTCCTTAATCCCCATCATAGGATTAATATGATATGTATCATGTGATTATTCAAATGCTATGAATTAAGATGTTAATTTTGAACACCCACTTAGTTAACATATACTTTAGGTCATACTTTGCATGTTTTATGTGATTTGTAGCTTAGGCTTCTAGGAATAGTGATTGGTCTATGATTGTTATGTGCTACTTATCAATGTAAGTATAAAACTATATAATAAATTCCTTTAAATGTTGCTAGTCCTTGTAATCACCACATTTTAATATTTGTTTTCTATCTTTCCTATCCGTTCTCCGTTAATTTAATCAATTAAAATACTTATTTAATCACTTCTAATTATTTCCTAGAATTAGACTAAAGAAAACTAATTAACAAACTTTTATCCGCTTCTACACTCTCTTGAGGCGATAACTCAAAATACTACATTGAGTGGGTTTTGTTGCTCGCTAGAGTGTTAAAAGTGATTTAATAAAAAGGTCACGTAAATTTAAAAGTTAAAATTCAAATTAAGTACATGCACACTTTTCGCACATCAACAACACTAAGATTGTAATTTATTTTGGTTGATGTTTCAACAAAACTAAGACATGTACCTCTTATTCTAAGTAATTTGTATTACTTGCAAGTTATTGTGGTTAGATCATGACTATAGAAATATGTAGTATCTTTTGAATTATTATTTATGTTTATGAAGCTAGAATACTACGTTGTTAGCAGTTTGTTTGAAATAATAAATAGTACGTATCAATATATTATGCATACATATCACGTTTGTTGATCAACAACATTAGATTTTTTAGTAAAACTTTAAAACCGATTTTTTTTTTAATACGAAAGAGGTTCCAGATAACTGTATTTGAAACCACTTATATTGTTAAAAGGGGTTTCTTTTGTTAGAAAATGGAACCTGTTAAAAAGAGGTTTCTTACGTTGACAAAAGAAACCGTTTTTTTGGCTTAAAAGAGGTTTCTTTGATCTATCAAAGGAAGCGACGTCTAAACTAGTTCCACACTTTTAGAGCCCCACCTAAAGGAACCTCTTGTAAAACCGGTTCCCAAAGGATAAAAAAAAGGATCCTTTGCTCATTATTGTAGTAGTGTTTGATGGTAGAAAAATTATCAGTATCCAAAGCTAAACGATACTATGAGTTTTAGTTCAGTTTATTATATGTATATATTAATGATGATATTCATATTAGGTATGTTACTTTAAAGAAACATAAAATATGCAAAGTCGAGTATGGTGGTAAAAAAAGTTTGATTTGAAATCAACTATCATCACCGGGAGAAAAACAAAAAGTGCTCCCAACGGTGTGGTGATGGAGGCCACCCTCGAAGCCGCTATGTAGGGCGCCGATGGCACCAGACCATCCTTCGACCTCCTTGCAACTGCCCTGCCCTCCTCACCCTCTTTTCTTTCTTTCTCAAGCAGATAGCGGCACTGACAATATAATGAGTATATGTATATTTAAGTTCTACTATATGCTTGTATACTTGTACATTTAATTAATTAAATAATATATTGGGTCAAAATTTTATAAGAAAGTATGACATGGTTGGGAGTGTTTAGTCATGATTTAGTCTTGGTGAGAAAGTGTTGATGTGGCGCTGATGTGACAACTAGTCCTGGTGAGAAAGTTTTGTCATGGTTGGAAGCACTCTTACATGACCCTTAGATATCATCAATATCAACGATGATGATGTTGGAAGAGAATATCACATCTATTAGGACAACGATTATTGTCTTTGGAGCTTATTATATTCTTGCTTTCCGTAGGGTCTTAGATTATGTTTTCATGAGTTTTTATTTAAGGAAGGATATAAAAGGAGTGGGAGGGGGGAAGGGTGGGGTTCATGGTGGTTACTATAAAGTTATTTAAATTAGGGCTCTTAATGAACTGATTCGAATCGAGTATCATAAAATGATTCGAATCGAGTATCATAAAATTAAGGATCGGCTTGTTTAGTAATTATCCGGCACGAGTTCGACTAGACTTTAATTAGACATTCGAAGATATGTTCAAGCAGTTTTTGGATATCAAACGGACCTCCCCAGAAGGTAATTTTAATGTTTAAAAAATTAATAATTTGATTATTGTTTGAGTTCGATGCTAGTTTAGGTTTGAATTAATCATGGTTTAATACTAGATGCTCCTTTAGAAGTTCAAGCTCATAAGCTCGTCTATAGATAAAACAAGAGTTGAGGGTTCGCGCGTTGCTGCTCTAAGGTTTATGTGATTTTAACGGTAGCTATCGACTTACACGGCATATTTTACTTCATGATTTTTGGGGCATACAAACTACAACGAAAAACAATTATATCCTACAAAAACGACAGTCATTTGTTGAAATCCTTATCACAAATGTTAACTACATACGATCATAGGAATAAATTTTAAAACTCTCTGAGTACCAAAGCTAGAGCGTATTGTATTATATAATTACCAACCGCTGCAACAACCCGTTAAAAAACGAAAGACATAAGACATAAGCACCACATTATCAAACCTCATAAAACTTAAACCTGATATCAGAAGTAATAAATCCACATTAAACCGAAAAAACACTAAAACCGAACCGATAATATTTGTTCCGGTCCTCGGTCCATGTTTTTGCTACTATGAAGGTTGTTATGTGCACTATGGGCGAATTTTGACTCATTTACTTAAAAGCTATTTTCTCTCGCATCGTTTGTAGTTCTCGGTTCTTGTATCTCTTGTCTTGAAAAACCTTTTTGATGGTGCCGCTGCTTCTCCGGTTTCTAAGCAAGCATAACTAAACCACATAAAAAATTAACCAAAATAAAAAAATGCAAGCATAACTAAATCAGGTTCACCTAAACAAAGTACATAGCCATTCCATTTATTTTTTAGGTGAACATTTAAAATACTTTGAAACACTTGAATATATTTCCAAACATTAAACATAGATGCATTCACTCACAAAGTGCAAAAACAATATCAGCCACTAGGAAAACACACAGGAAGTATACACTATTTAAGCAAAACACTAACATACACACTACCTGAAAAATCAAAGGCCGCAAACAGAGTATAAATTGGTGAACATCCTCGCTGAATGAATGCACCACATAATTGCATATGAGGCTCACAGTTAATACCAGCTGAGAAAATTAAAGCATGAAAACAAAATTCAGAAACAGAGACGCAAAAATAACAAAACATTTCCATAGGTAATACAACTATGATCACAACCTGTTATTGTTGATGTATCAACATTATTTTTCGCAAGTGAACCCTCCTTGCAGCCTGTTTCGATGAAACAACAGGTGCTTCGAAAACATCATTATCATTTTTTCTTTTTCTGGACCATCTCATTATCACAGTCAACAATAAGGAATGAACAACATAAATAAATTAAAAAAAAAAAAAACGCACCTTGTAGACGGATGAACCCTAATCGAAAAATACACTCAAAAGCTACAACAATATAGAAACAATCAATGAAAAAAAATACCAATAAAGATGCAATAAGAAATAGCCAGAGCAAAGTTTGTTACCTGTGGAGAAGAATACAAGGGAATGTAGGTGTGAGTAAACCTTGAAACTTTTGACCACGCTCATCTGTTTTAGTCTAATTTAATACGTTTTCTTTGTTTTTTTAATTGAAAAAATAACAAAAATGTGAACAGAAAATTAAAAACCTAGACACTCAAAATTACTCAATTTCAATTTATAACCAACAAACAAAACAAACTTTAATAAAGACGGTAAAGAAATGAAAGCAACAAATAAAAAAATAATCAACGACAACATCGAATAAAATGAGTATGCTTACCTTGTTGATGGCAAAAATTTGACTATTATTATTCATCATTAGTTGATCTTCAAGATTAAACAGACAATAATATACACAACGCACTTAAAATTGACTTACATATAATATTACACACAAACTCACTTAAAATTAGCAGGAAATACTAAAACAATAAACTCATTGTGACCTAATTCAAATTATGGACAATTATAATATAATCTAGATATATATAGTAACATTGACCAATCGACTTACATATACTATCAACAATATTCACCATAGTCACATATGTTCAGTAACAAATATAATGCATTCAGTAACAAAATAGGCAACAACATAGAATGAAATGAGGAGTATTAGTGTTTAACCTCATTGTTGGTCAGCATCCAGCCATTACTATTATTAACCTTCTCCACCTTGCCCCAAATCTTCAATTGTTGTTTGCAGAAAGTAGATGGTGTGGTGATGGTCAGATTAGAAGAAAAATGGAGGTGTGGGTATGGGTTGAAGGTAAAGTGAACACGTGAAGGTATGGTGGGACGTCTGATCAGTTTTTACAGAATTATATTATGATTTGCAAAAAAAAAAAAATGGTGTGGTTGAGAAGTAAACATTCGGTGAACAGTACGCGTATGTGAGTGAGAGGGTGAGACGTGGCCCAATAGTTAGGGATGGCAATAGATACCCGATCCAGTGGATATCCATCCGATCCACCCGATTATTTGTGGATATGTACGATGTAAATGGATATGGATATGGATGTGGATGAAAAAATTTCATCCATGGATGAACACGCTTTCACCCGAAATAACTAAATATATAAATTTATCACTCAAATTAGTATCATTTATGTAGTGATATTTCATTAATTATATTCATATTCATCTTTCTTTATATTTTCTCTAAAAATATAACTTTCTTCTTATATTTTGTTTTGTTTAAATAATCAAATGTATTTATCGTACTTTGGTGGTTCAAATGTGATTCCATGTAACTAAAAGTAAGCAACTTACATGTCGATATCTTTACACGTTTAATAGGTTATCAATTGAATATTTGTTATATAGATTAGTAAAATGTGACTTTCGGTCGCATAAACTATTAAAAATATTACTTTTGATCGTATATAGTAAATCACCACTTATAATTGTTAAAAATAAAATAAATTTAAACGGATATGGATAATTATCCATTAACCCGCTTCACCCGACGGATATGGATATGAATGGATGAAAAGTAAAAAAAAAAAATTGGATATGGATATGGATACGGCCTCACCCGATCCATATCCGATCCATTGTCATCCCTACCAATAGGAGAGCTACAATCTCACTTGGACTTAGAATGTGGTTAATATTTATTATAAAAAAGCGTGCAAATATTTTGTAAACTGAAATTTGAAGCTTTTTTAAGTTAGATTAAATTAAAATAATGTACTAAATGGGTATATTACCATTACCATATTATCTATTAGACAAAAGTTATGAACAGTATCGAGAGCATTTTCGTCTTTTCACTTTTTTCCATTTTTCCCCCAAAAAAGACCCCCACACTTTGTTCAAAAATTAAAATCGACACCCCAAACGGGGGGGGGGGGGGGGGGGGGGGGTAAAGTGTCAAATCAACATTTTCATAAAAAATCTTAAATAAACTCCATTCATATATTCAACGGGTCATATCTTCTCGCCCGCAACGAGTTAATTTTTTTCGAAACCATCGTTAAACTCGAAATAACTTTACGAACACAATGTCACTAACTATACCCAAAACAGACGCTTTTAAAAAATGCTAAATATTTGAGCTCACGTTTCATACAAGTTGATTTTTTCCTCACAGGCTCCGTAACTATTTTCATCTATTAACAACATATACATATGGGTCTTATTATTTTTTTAAAAATTATTTAGTAATTTTTTTGATATTACTCAGTAAATATTATATTCTTAAATCATACGGAGTGTTAATATAAACTAACGAGTTAATTGCGTTAAATTTTAAAAATAGCGAAACGCGGAAATACACATATATTGTTAATTTAAGATAACATTTAAATCTTTGATGAGTTATACCTTTTCGTTCGACTCGAGTTGCGATTCAACGACATCATCGTTAGCCACTAAATAATTTTGTAAAATAAACACAATAAAATACATTGGAAACCGAATTCCGGCGCGAATCGAGGATTAAAAAACTAGTTATAAGCAAAAACCCAAAAAAACATGTATCCAAATGCATAGTCGGGTCATGTAGTTATATAGTTCTTATTTCATGTAAGTTCTTTCACCCACCAATGTGGGATGCAAAAAAAGTGAGTTTGTCTCACATAGGAAGAAAAAATGAGAAATGAGGGAAGAATAACTTTAACACCCTCTCTCACATCGAATTGTGGAAAAACTTTGAGTTCTTGTATGGTAAATCTCTTCTTTTACCAGACACACCACGTCAAGTCACTAAGAACATAGAACATCAGATCCCATGCAGTTAAGCGTGCTCAAGCAGGAGTAGTACTAGGATGAATGACCTCCTGGAAAGTCTTTGTCAAGAAAAAGTCGTGTGCCTACGAACAAAGCAGATACTATTGTGGTCGTGGTAAATTATAACTTAATAACTGTTATAAATTAAACTTGAATAGCTACTTAAGTGTTCGTTAACAACGCTAAGTATATTACAAGTATAATTTCATTTCAATTTCGTTGTTTTTTATACATTTTCATTTGAGCATCATTAATGTGAATATTTGACTTCTAAAGACCATTTTTCATCACACAATATTTATCATGTTTGGAACGTTATCTCAAGAGACAGAAGTGAACGTGCCGGCAAGCAAAGCTTGGGCGCTCTATGGTTCCCTTGAACTTGGAAAAGTTGTTGCCGGAAAAATCTTCGAAGCAGTTGATGTCGTTGAAGGCGCTGGTGGCACCGGTACCATTCTCAAGCTCACCTTACACCCTGGTATATAATACATCATACAAATACTAACAATTGACAAATAATAGTTGTCGTTGCAATATAAATGATGAAGATAATGTTTTACTCATATGTAGCTTAATCGAGTTATCACTAGACCATTTTCGATCATTTTTTTTCTTTTTTTGCCATCCGAAGATATGTTGTTAGTGAGGTCTAAACCTAATACAACCTGAGTGTATAAGAAATCCAACCACTAGACTATTTTGGAATGGTTTATTATATTATTCAATTGAATCTCCATCAATATTTTTTTTTTTTTTTTTGGTGACTCAGGAACCCCCCTACGAACGAATCCTTTGGACTCCCCCGCAGAGGGTAAACCTGGGGGAACGAGCCTGCTGAGCGCCAGACACGCTACCTGGTGAATTGCCTGTGAAGGCACTCCTCACAACAACCTCCCATTTTGAACGAGCGACCGAAGCCAGACTCCATCAATATTAGCAAACAATGTTATGTTTTGCAGGGTTAGGCTTTAAGTATTACACTGAAAAGTTCACAAAAGTCGATAATGAGAATATGATCAAAGAAACCGAAGCGGTGGAGGGAGGATTTCTTGATATCGGATTTAGTTTGTACAGTGTCAGGTGCGAGATCAAAGAGAAACCAGACGATGATATGGGATCATCGTGTTTAGTAAAATGTACCATTGAATACGAGGTTAAGGATGAGTTTGCAGCTAATGTTTCTCTTGTTACCATGGATCCTTTTGTTGCTTTAATGAGTATTGCAAACGAGCATCTTATGAAATCGAATTAACAAAAGAAACGGCTATTCATGAATAATTAAGTCATTGTATATCTGTATGTACTGATATTTAAAAATAAATACAATGAAGTTACTTTTCACAATGTTGTTAAGTACTCCGTACTATACGTCTATACTGAGTATAAATGTAACATTGTGTTTTAGTAACAGGCCCGGCCCAATAAGGGTTCAAGTAGCTCAAGTGAGCAGGGCCCAATTTTTCAAGGGGCCCAAAATTTTTATATCATGTTTATTAGTCTTTATAATTTTGGGGCCTATTTTTTCTTTTCAAGCCCATTTTCCTAAGCCCACACTTATATTAAATACACAATACAATAGGCCGGTTGTTTTTTTTTTTTCCAGAATCAAACGTCAAAAAAAAAAAAAAAAAAAAAGGTTCACTGTTCGTTCGTGTCTGTTCGTGAATTCCAGCAAGTCAATGGACAATGGTCAATGGACAATGGAAAAAAATATTAAATCAATTAGTTTAATAGAATAAAGGTAGTGGATTGGCGATGATGACTATTGAAAATGAAATCTTAGAGAGTATAAACTGTGAAGAGATAATTAAACAATTTGCTACCAAGAATGCGAGGAGAGCTTCAAAAATCATTGGTTAACTATTACTGTATGTAATTCTAATGCTAAATTCTTTATCTTTATTGATATGACGTTAGTTATCGTTTTTTTAAAATGACTTATATTATTCGTTAAGGCATTAGGGCCTTTTTTTTTTCCGCCTCGCACGGGGCACTCAATTTCTCGGGACCGGCCCTGTTTAGTAATATGAGAATTTGCAAGTGATTTGATAGTGTTGCAATGTCTTTAACTCTTGTAACATGCCTTAGACACCATATATATGTTAACCAGTGGTAGTCCAGGCAGTGGCGAAACTAGGATTATTTTTACCGGGAGCAAATTTTTTTTTTTTAACCGTAGTAAATTTTTTGGACAAAATTTGAAGATTCTGGGGCAAAAGTTGGAGATTTTGGGGCAAAATTTGAAGATTTTGGGACAAAAGTTGGAGAAATCGAAAAACCTAAAATTTTTACACTGAAAAAAAAAATCCACTGGGGGCGGCCGCTGTTATGACAATTTGCCTAGCGCACCCACACTAGCGGAAGCGAGGATATAATTTGTTTGAGACAAACTTGCGAGAAATAATAGAAATCAAATAAGGTAACTGATAGCACGACGATTTAACGTGGTTCGGCAAAACCCTGCCTACGTCCACCCCAAGAGTCTCCTTTATTCTTATAATATAAAAGAACCTGGTACAAGAAAAAAGTACACTATGAGTTAAACCCAAACCCAAGCCCCTTAGATTTTAGTATAAAATCTAAGTTTCCCGTACACTCTTTTACACTTCTTACAAGAATAAAACTCTCAACCTCACAAATACACACTCTCCATTGATATTATTGATCAACTGTGTTTTTCCTTTGAGATACTTTGATCATCTCTTGGATCACTTGATCGCACTCTTGGATTTGATCCCTCTGGATGCTTTATAATGGCTAGATATCCATCTATTTATATTGCTCCTTGTACATGTGAAACCTCCGTGTGAAAACATAAATATAAGCATAGCCATACTATTCCATTATTGACTTCACAATTTTCACATGCATGCCATATATATTATTCTAAGATAAATGTGAGCCACCTTTGTTTGACTACCGTCCAACAATCTCCACCTTGACGAACATTTATCTTCTTCGTCACCGAAAATACTAACACCAAGTATTTTCACCATTGGCCTCCGTTATCCCCGCTGCACACACCATGAATCACCTCGGTCTTGAACCCCGATTCAAATAAAACAGCCAATAATCATGTGCAACTAACCCTGTCAACTTACCTAGTTGACATCGGAGAGGAGTCTCGAATCACCTCTTCCACCACAGTAGGATTTTCCTTCTCACCATCGTCTACCTCGGTCAAACATGTCCCAACATGTTCCCGACCTGTTTCCCGCATGAACGCTTTCAAAACCTTTCGAGACATGAGTACATCTTGTACTCGCCACCAGACGATATAAACCCTCATACTTCTCTCCCGTCATCAGGACCTCATCTTGAGCAGAAGTAGAACTTTTGGAGACTGTCAGAACATTTCCCACCGGTACATAAACTGCTACCGCAGCCGATGAACCTCCAGATTTACCTTCACCATTCCTCCAGAGTGGACAATACTTCCTGTAGTGACCCCACTCATGACAGCACTGGATACCCTTCACGCCGTCTTCTGATCTAGACCTACTGTTATCGCTAGATCTCTTCTCGAAAAACCTTCCCCTTCCATGACCAACCATAGCAAACCCATGCTCAAAACGGTCATCGGATCTTCGTCTCTTATCCTGCGAACTGGGAAGAGAGGCAAGAAGAATAAGGGTCTTATCTTCTTCTTCCTTTAAATCTCAACTTATTCAAGTTGATTAACCAGACCATTAAACACATCCATGTGTTCAATAATATACCAATCGTCATCTGCCATCTCAAATGGCTCTACCTTAAATTACATACCGCCGTTTTTCGCCATCTCCAAACAAAAAACTATCCGAAACACCTGGATGCTCTGATACCACTTGTTATGACAATTTGCCTAGTGCACCCACACCAGCGGAAGCGATGATATAATTTGTTTGAGACAAACTTGCGAGAAATAATAGAAAGCAAAATAAGGTAACTGATAACACGACGATTTAACGTGGTTCGGCAAAACCCTGCCTACGTCCATCCCAAGAGCCTCCTTTATTCTTACAATATAAAAGAACCTAGTACAAGAAAAAAGTACACTATGAGTTAAACCCAAACCCAAGCCCCTTAGATTTTAGTATAAAATCTAGGTTTCCCGTACACTCTTTTACACTCCTTACAAGAATAAAACTCTCAACCTCACAAATACACACTCTCCATTGATATTATTGATTAATTGTGTTTTTCCTTTGTGATACTTTAATCCTCTCTTAGATCACTTGATCTCACTCTTGGATTTGATCCCTCTGGATGATTTATAATGGCTAGATATCCATCTATTTATATTGCTCTTTGTACATGTTAAACCTCCATGTGAAAACATAAATATAAGCATAGCCATACTATTCAATTATTGACTTCACAATTTTCACATGCATGCCATATATATTATTCTAAGATAAATGTGAGCCACCTTTGTTTGACTACCGGCCAACATGTGTTTTTCTTTTGTGATACTTGATCCTCTCTCTCTGGATCACTTAATCCTTTCTTGGATGCATATAACCTTTTGCATGAACCTCTATTTATAATGCACATTTACATGCATATTCGTTGCTAATTATCACCCATACTTACCCCATGTGAAAAGCTATAAGAAAATCAGCCTTCTTTCTTTGACTTTCAACATGTACGACACCAAAATGGTTGGTAAACACTATTCTCAATTAGTAAGCCACATGCATTTCATGCAAATGCAATTTTCAACTTTTCTAGCAAAGGACAATTCCAATTTGTCTTAATAAATGTTTGTCACTTATTTGGACCACCGTCCAACAATCTCCACCTTGACAAACATTTATCTTTTTTGTCACCGAAAATACTAACACCAAGTATTTTCACCATTGGCCTCCGTTACCACCGCTACACACACCTTGAATCACCTCGGTCCTGAACCTGACTTAAATAAAACTGGCCAATATCCATGTGCAGCTGACCCTGTCAACTTACCTAGTTGACACAGGAGAGGAGTCTCGAATCACCTCTTCCACTACAGTAGGATTTTCCTTTTCACCATCGTCCACCTCGGTCAAACATGTCCCAACATGTTCCCGACCTGTTTCCCGCATGCACGCTTTCTAAACTTTCGAGACACGAGTACATTTTGTACTCGCCACCAGACGATATAAACCTTCATACTTCTCTCGCTTCATCAGGGCCATCACGCCACGTGTGATTATCATAACTCCACATACGGCCTAATATCCGTATCCTTGAGAATCCAACACGTATAAGAAAATTAGATTCTTGCACATTCTTAGTGTGTACGCCACACCACCAAGAGCGTAAGCAGCTCCGTGAAACAATTTTATTTTCACCATGCAAACACCCTCAACATCACATGTTGAACCATCACCTAAAGTCAGCACCCCCACTTTCTTTAATATTAGCTTATCAAAATAAGCTTTCTTGGAACACACATGCATCGTACAACCAGAATCTAAAATCCATTTATCTTGAGCAGAAGTAGAACTTTTGGAGATTGTGAGAATATCTCCTACCGGTACATTAACTGCTACCGCAGCCGATGAACTCCCAGATTTACCTTCACCATTCCTTCAGAGTGGACAATACTTCCTGTAGTGACCCCACTCATGACATTTGAAGCACTGGATACCCTTCACGCCGTATAAAATCTAAGTTTCTCGTACACTCTTTTACACTCCTTACAAGAATAAAACTCTCAACCTCACAAATACACACTCTCCGTTGATATTATCGATCAACTGTGTTTTTCTTTTGTGATACTTGATCCTCTCTCTCTGGATCACTTGATCCTTTCTTGGATGCATATAACCTTTTGCATGAACCTCTATTTATAATGCACATCTACATGCATATTCGTTGCTAATTATCACCCATACCTACCCCATGTGAAAAGCTATAAGAAAATCAGCCTTCTTTCTTTGACTTTCAACATGTACGACACCAAAATGGTTGGTAAACACTATTCTCAATTAGTAAGCCACATCCATTTCATGCAAATGCAATTTTCAACTTTTCTAGCAAAGAACAATTCTATTTTGTCTTAATAAATGTTTGTCACTTATTTGGACCACTTTGAAGATTTTGGGGCAAAAGTTGGAGATTTTGGGGCAAAATTTGAAGATTTTGGGACAAAAGTTGGAGAATTTGGGGCAAAATTTGAAGTTTTTGGGGCAAAGGGGCAAAAAAAAAAAAATATCCACCGAGGGCAAAATCGAAAAACCTAAAATTTTTACACTGAAAAAAAAAATCCATTGGGGGCGGCCGCCCCCTTACCCCTACACACTTTCGCCTCTGAGTCCAGGTGTTTATTTTAACGGGGCAAAACATAAAAAAATGAAAAAATATACAATTATATGGGTAAAATGTCAAACTTTAACACATAAATACACTAAAAAATAAATACACTAAAAATGTTCATAAAAAACAGAGTCATACAGTGAGAAATGTACATCTTCAAAATATTAGATAGAAGATGAGGTTTCAAATGTTTGATCCATCCAATAATTCTAAGAATTTATCATTGGCAATTATTTCTATTCTGTTTTTCGTTCATTGTAAACGACAACATTACCCGGTGTCCTTATCTCCTTATCCTTACTCATGTCACAAATATATACAATCATCCAATCTAATTAATACGGAGTATAATTTAACTCAAAATGTTTCATTTATTTATAAATACATTTATTGGGTCACCACAAAACTCGATCAATGCCGCCCGGTATATATCATTTGGTCGTACCTAACATGTTATGGAGATAGCTAGGGCCGGGACAAATAGGTCGAACAACTAGGAATCTTTATGAAGACAAAGAAAGTTATCCCAAATTATGAAATCCTTGTTTAAAAATCAACCTAGGATACGATGTAGGATTCATTACTTTATTAACCTAAGAATATAATAAAAATGATTGGAAGCTTATCAGAAGAAACAGAAGTGAAGGTCCACGTAAGCAAAGCTTGGGCAGTCTACGGCACCCTTGAAGTCGGAAAACTGGTCGCAGGTAAAGTCTTTAAGGCGGTTGAAGTTGTTGAAGGTGATGGTGGCGTCGGTACTATTCTCAAAGTCACCTATAAGCCCGATACTACGAGTGCAGGGTTAGAGTCCAAATATTTTTTAGAGAAGTTTACTAAGGTTGATAATGAAAATAAGGTTAAAGAAACTGAAATCCTGAAAGGGGGATTTCTTGATATTGGATTTAACTATTATAGGATTAAGTTAAAAGTCGATGAAAACCCGAAGGCTGAAACGAGCCGGGTAAAGATAACTGTCGAATATGAAGTTAAGGATGAGTTCGTCGCTAATGCTTCGCTTGTTAATGGTGAGCCGCTCATAGCGGTCATGAGTGTTGCGAATGAGCATCTTGAAAACTTTACTTGACAGAAAAAGAAATCTTGGTTGTTCTGTTTTTATTGTTATTGTAACGAGTTAGAATATTTACAAGTCACTTTCTTTTGTAAGTTATTCTATTATATGTATGTATGTCAAATGCTGTTAACCAAGTCAAAAAAGTACTTGATAATATATCTAATAGAAAGAGATTTGCTAAAAATAGACCTTACAACTACGTTTAAGCATATCATATATAACTTAATAATTTTTATAACTCAAAATTGGCATGAAAAAATACTCATAGTAAATCCAAATAGGGAAAGTCAGTATATAAAAAGAATATTTAAACTTTACAATTAATTCAAATGAGTTTATAAACGTATATATAAACAAATCCTTTAATAAAGATCATAATAGAAAAACTTCTAAATACGTTAGGTGAGGGCTTATTGAGCAAGATATGATACCATCAAGTTTGTAACAATACACATAAATTTAGAGCCATTGTATGTTTAGAGGTAATACCGAAAGCTTTAAAAAATCAAATAGTATATGAGGTTTATATCAAGTTTTAGTATATGAGGTTTATATCA
This sequence comes from Rutidosis leptorrhynchoides, assembly GCF_046630445.1. Classification (NCBI taxonomy): domain Eukaryota; kingdom Viridiplantae; phylum Streptophyta; class Magnoliopsida; order Asterales; family Asteraceae; genus Rutidosis; species Rutidosis leptorrhynchoides. Next base: position 154,551,543 of record NC_092333.1, read on the forward strand.
ACAACTTTCAGCGCGAATAGTATACTTTACTTTAAAATGTAACACTCTGATTCTGAACCAGGCTTAAGTCGTGTCGCGACTTATACTCTCGCGTCACGACACAAGGTGGGCAGATTAGGGGCTGTTGTGTAAAATGCTGGAAATTGAGGACTTGGGTGCAATTTTGCATGTGCCGGGTTTTTAACCCCTACAACAGATCTAAACCCTCATTTCTTCTTTTCATCTTCTTCCTAAAACACCTTTTAGAGATAAGGAGCAAATTTATATATATATATATATATATATATATATATATATATATATATATATATATATATATATATATATATATATATATATATATATATATAGAGAGAGAGAGAGAGAGAGAGAGCGCTCAAGAATTTGACGAAGGAGCTTGAATCTTTACAAGGTGCAAGAATTAAAGTTGTTCATCTTGCTTCTAGCTACATTTTGGTAGTTGTGGTAAGTCTCAAACCCGAATTTCGTTTATGTAATTTGATATTCAAGTTAGGGTTTGAGCTTTGAGTTGTTAGAAGACCATGGGTGTTCACAAAATGGGTTTGATGTAGCTAGTAGTTGCGTTTTAGACCCATTGTTGGTGGGTTTTGGGTTGGAAAATGATTTCACCATGTTTGGGCTTGTAAAGTTAGGCATAATCGCTAGGAAGAAAGAGTATTAGTGATTATTTTGGTGTTTTGAACTTGAGTGTGTGTTATTGAAAGCTTAATTTTAAAATGGGTTAAAATTAGGGTTTGTAACTTGATTATGGGGAAGACAAGTACTTGGTGCTTGGGAATTTGATTTAAAGGGTGTTTTAGAACCATAATCACTAGTTGTTAGTGATTATTGGTGAGTTTGGGCATGGGTGGTGCTCGGAGGTGCAATTGGGTCATAATTGCACTAGGTGTCGAATTGGGATGGCGGTAATCCACCCTAATTGTGTAATTGATTGTGTGATAAATTGAATAGCATTCCAATGACGGGTTGCAGATTTAGTCAATTGCTTTCACTAAGGCGCTAAGGTGAGTGTAGAGGAATTATATGCATATGTATGCGTAGGGTGTGTGCGGGTGTGGTATGGCGAATCTCGTGTGTATTCGGATTCACCTTGTACGTGCGTGTTTTCGTTGACCACCCTTGGGGTAGTGAATCGCGTGAGTATTCGGATTCACTATAGCGCATGAGTTTCCGGCCAACCCCGTTGTCGTTATGGTTTGGGGAAGTGAATCACGTGAGTTTTTCGATTGACTATGGCGCGTGAGTTTTCGACCAACCCCATTGTCGTTATGGTTTGGGAAAGTGAATCGCGTGAGTTTTCGGGTTTACTATGACGCGTGAGTTTTTGGTCACCCCCGTGGTTATTATGGGTTGGGGTAGTGAATCGCGCGAGTTTTTGGATTCACTATGACGCGTGAGTTTTCGGTCATCCCCGTGGTTGTTATGGTTTGGGTTGTGAATCGCGTGAGCTTTTAGATTCACTAAGGCGCGTGAGTTTTCAGCCAACTCTTGTGTGTGTTATGGTTAATGGTTAACCATAGTGTTTTTTTGTGTGTGTGTGTGTATATATACACACACACACACACACACACACACACACACACACACACACACACACACACATATATATATATTGATGTAGATGTAGTTATACTTGTGGAATTGCCATGGTGGTATTTGCTTATAGCTTGCATTGTTATACTCGAGCATGGTATTTGTTTATTATATGTTATTGAATAAAAAAATAAATTTACCTTTTAAACCATTAGAATTTACGAATTATACCCCTGAGGAATTGTATAAGTTTGTTTGTTGAGGGGGTTGGATGAAAATTTTAAGTGTGAAAAGAGGTGGTGGGACGGCAATTTGTTTGCCTGGAACGACAAAAGAATCCATGTCATCGTAACCACTCTATGTGTATGTATGTATATAGTATATTTACATTCACTAAGCATTGCTTACCCTCTCGTTGTTTACATTATTATAGAATCGAGAAGCGGAGGAGGCAAGGGTAAGTACGGGGACTAGAGGACTACAACATGTTGCTTTAGAAGATATTGCTTTTGAAATCGACTTAGGATTGGGTAGTTCAATCCCAACACCATGCTCGGTCTTTTGTTTGATGGTCACGTTGTTGTATTAATGGCATGTTGGAGTCTCAAGGGTCGAAATACCCGTTTTGTTACTTAAACCCCCTTTATTTAATGTTTGAAAGATGTTTAAACCTGATTTGGTTGTTATAGGTGGTTTTAGTGTAGTGATTGAAGTGTCAAAAGTATATCCAAACTGCAGCAGTTGTTCCTGCTTTAAATCGCGTCGCTACCCACACTTGCCGCGTCGCCACTAGGAATGGCAATGGATCGGATATGGATCAGGTGATGCCATATCCACATCCATATCCATTTAATTTTTGTTCATCCATATCCGTATCCATATCCGTTTAGTTTTGTTCCATCCATCCATATCCATATCCAATGGATTAAGCGGGTTAATGGATATCCATTGGATATTCAGTAAAATATTAACCTAACGACGACTTTGAAAATTAAATATAAATTATAACAAATGTAAATGTATAATCTTTATGTTTTTAGTTTGTTACACATGTTTTGATTGTTATTTGTCGCCGAATGTGATTTCAATTAAGCAAAATACATTACGATGTAAGTAAATATATGTTTAGACTAATCTAAATATGTAAGGTTTATTATTATTAATAACAGTTTCGTAATTGTAACTTTTATAACCCTTATTTTTGTTAATAATTTTAAAATTAATAGGTTATATGTATATGTATATCGATATGTAGATGTATATGCCTATATTTTAGTACGTATTATGTATATATATATATATATATATATATATATATATATATATATATATATATATATATAGATGTATTTCCGGTGATAATGGATATATCCATGGATGATATATCCATTGATGGTCACGTTGTTGTATTAATGGCTCGTTGGAGTCTCAAGGGTCGAAATACCCGTTTTGTTACTTAAACCCCCTTTATTTAATGTTTGAAAGATGTTTAAACCTGGTTTGGTTGTTATTGGTGGTTTTGGTGTAGTGATTGAAGTGTCAAAAGTATCTCCAAACTGCAGCAGTTGTTCCTGCTTTAAATCGCGTCGCTAACCACACTTGCCGCGTCGCCACTTATAGTGTATTTTGATTGTCGAGTACTTAATGTGGTTCTGGGTGTCTGACAACGTGATAAGCCGTGTCGCGACCTTCAATGCCGCAACGCGACTTAGCGCTGAGAACTGATGGTCAGGTGGTAATTCAAGCTCGGCATAAAAATTACACTTGGGACCGCGTCGCAAGTTTACCCTGTAAAAAATATGCATTGTTTTAAAATAACGGGTTGGGTCGTTCTATAAAGTTTACGAGGTTTATATTTACGTGCTTCTGTGCGAATGGTAGATGTTACTTTAAAAGTCGAGGCCACTATAGGAAAGCTTTTCGCAAATGTGGGCGATGATTCGTGCCTCATCCGTGTCAAGTGTTTACACCTATTGCCACAGTGATATTAGTCTCATTCTCATCAATTTATTAACCAACAAAAAAATGTTTGGAACCTTATCAGAAGAAACATATGTGAAGGTCCACGTAAGCAAAACTTGGGCACTCTACGACACCCTTGAAGTCGCAAAACTCGTCTCTGGTACTCTCTTTGAGTCGGTTGAAGTCATTGAAGGTAATGGTGGCGCCTGTACTATTATCAAACTCACGTTAAAACCCGGTACGAGTGCAAGGTCAGGGTTTGAATATTTTTTTGAGAAGTTTACAAAAGTTGATAACGAAAATATGGTTAAAGAAGTTGAAAACTCGTGAAAGGGGGATTTCTTAAAATTGCATTTAGCTATTATAGGATTCAGTTGGAAGTTAACGAAAACCTAGAGGATGAAACGGGCTCATCGAGTCGGGTAAAGATAACGATCGAATATAAAGTTAAAGTAAAGATGAGTTTGTTGCTAATGCTTCTCTTGTTAATACTGAGCTGATTGTCGCGATCATGGGCAGGGCCGGTCAAACTTTGGTCAAAATTTTTGCATGACCAGGGCGAAATGATTATAAAATGCCCCCAACAGTTATACAAACATATATATTTATGAGATTTAAACTATGAGTATTAATAAATTTTTTCGAAATGATACCCCTAACCGCGTGATGCCCCGGGCCGTCGCCCGCTTCGCCCATAGCCTTAGCCGGCCCTGATCATGGGTGTTGCGAAAGACCATCTTGAAAGTTTTAATTGACAAAAAAGGAATGTTTAATTGTTGTTCTGTTTCTATTTAGGATGAAGACTATTTAGAAGTCACTTTCTTTTGTCAAAGTTTAGTGATATGAGTGAACCAATTCAAAAAGGTTATGATTTCACTTAAGGAGGTGATACTCAAATACTCACACACCAATTTTTTATTCATATACATTTAATTTACTAATATATATTTACTTACAATAATGGTGGTTCAACTTCTAAAATAAATTTGAGAATATAATTGTAAGTTTTATGGTAAAAAATGTGTATGGATTAAAAATTGGTGTGTGAGTATCACCTCCCACTCACTTAGGTACAAAGAATGTTGTAAGTTGGTGATTTTCTTTATGTTTTAAAAAAAACCTTATAATAATAGATTAAATAATTGTTCGGTTGGATGGGAATGATATTGCAAATTTTTTTACTTTTTTGTGCCGTTGGTTCCTCTATTTATACACCAAATAATAAACATCATCCCTTTCGTTTTTTTTCTGCTTACAGCATCCTTCCATTATCAAATAGTTTAGGTACTTGTGTCTAAATTATAAATCATTTAAAAGCAAGCATGTGTCTCACCCCAAAGTTTATAAAACAGTTAAGAAATACGTAGTAGTAGAAAGAGGGGCTATGAAGTTCACCTTAGTAGCAAGTAAGAAATTCCACGCAAGGAAGTATGAACGGAGTATGAAATCGGAGATCTCAACCTAGAGATATAACCTTTGATTAGTTAATATCTAATAGACATAAAATTTGTTTATTAATATAGCAAACTATATTAACAGTGACGGTTTTCGAGAAAGTTCCTATTTCTCAAAAGTTTCTATTTTTGGAAACCTACTATTTATGGAAAGCTTCCACTTATAGTAAGTTTCTAGTTTAAGAAGTTCGGGTTATAATTCTTAACAAAGATGTTGTACAATCTCGCCCAAACTTCGTTGCTATCATGCAAGTCACTCGAATGATCTATTGTTACAGAGCGGCCCAGAATCTCTTGACCATAATCTAAGTCTTGGCATTCGAGATCCACAAGCGTCCCATAATGGTAACAAGGATCACCCTAGGCCACAAGTAGCGATGATGTTTGTAGTCTTTGAACGCTATCTTTAATTATAACCTTCACGTTAGGTGTAAACACATAACGAGTTATTAATATACTTATTAGTTATGTATATATAAGTGATAATATACTTAGTGTAATTTATGGTGTTACTATATAGTTAAGTGTATAAGTTATAATAATAGTATTATTATTCCTTAATTATTCAACTATTATGTAAACTTATCATTATATGCGTCGTATATATAAATATGGCTATATGATATATATATTCTTTATTTATTTTCATACATATATATATATTCATAACTAGGTGATATATATGTATAATATATGTAAGTGTTATATATACATTAATGTAAAGGTGGTAGATATATATATATATATATATATATATATATATATATATATATATATATATATATATACACTTATAACTTCTTCACCCTTTATATTTTACTAACATATCATACGTACACATGTATACATACACACACACACGTACATATACATACATATGTACACATACATATACACGTTACGTACGTATGCATGCATGCACGTATATTACTATCATTATCATTATTTTCTAATCTTCATTCATGTACATAAGATCATAAACCACTAGTTTAACTCTTAACCTATATCATAACCATGAATGATAATTATTCATATTCATAATCTTTAACTTTTAATCATCATTATTTAATCATTAACACATAAAATCGTAATCTTTAACTTATTAAACTAGTTTTATGATCATCATAACTTCCTAAACCTTTAATCATCAATCTCAATAATTATTTGCAATACTTTTAATTCAGTCATATTCATAACTAGTTCATGATCATAACTTAACAACTTTAATCTTATAATTATAATACTTCATTTATTTAACTAGCTTATTAATCATTAATCATAATCTTTCATTATATCTTTTAACCTTATTCATAACTTTTTAACTTTATCATTTTCTATACAAGATTCATGATCATACATAAATCATACTTGATTATATTAACTAGTTCATAAATTAACCATAATAACATTACCCATCCCATAATATCATAATCTTCTTATTAATAATTAATCATAATACTTGATCATAATCTTTATCATTACTTAACCCTACTACTTATATCATAATACTTTTAACAACTTATAGTAAATAAATTAGCATGATTAATCTTATTAACATAATACTTAATATCATCTTAAAAATAACTGATTCAAAAACATGATTAAACTAGGGTTTTTGTGACTACCTTATGAGGAATGAGACTAAGATTTGATGATGATGATGATGATGCGAAGCTGAAACAGAAACCAGTAGCAGCAGCAACAACGACCCACTTGAGGTCTTTTTGGGTCTAATCTGGTTCGACAAACAGCAGGTACAGCAACAATGGATGGACAGGTTCTTGGGTCTAATCTGGCTCGCAGGAAACAGCAACACGGCAGCAGGAAAAAGGCTGTTTGATTGGGGTTATTGGAAGTCAATTGCAGGCTTGTTGAAGGTGATCAAGTCGACTACAAGAGACTGCAGGAGGTGGCTGTGCAGGTGATGAATGCAGGCTGCTTTGATTGTCGATTACAGCAGGTAGTTTAGGGGGTTGTTTGTCGACTGCAGGTTGTAGGATTAGGTGCTGTTTAGTCGACAAAAGAGAGGGAAGATAGCTGGAGGAGTGTCGACTAGATGCAAGGATTTGGAGGGTTTTTCTTTGGCGTAAATTTGTGATGCAACAATTGGAAACATTTGATGCCCTTTTATAGTTGTGTTTACTTGATGATCAAGCATTTAGATGAGATTAGGATGGAAGAGTTGGAGGTTAATTAGGATTCTAAACTTAGGATTACACTAGGATGAACTTGCTTAATGATCAAGTCTAGCTTCCTATTTTTTTTTATTTTATAAAAACCGACCCATAAATAGATATACATATTATTTATATATTTTTTTTATTTTCAGCACCTGCATTATATATATATATATATATATATATATATATATATATATATATATATATATATATATATATATATATATATTATTATTATTATTATTATTATTATTATTATTATTATTATTATTATTATTATTAAGGTTACATTTATTCAAATACATTTTATTTAATTATTAGTCCCTAGCTTTTATTAATTTTTGGTTCCAAATTAGTTTATATTAGTTTTTAAAGGTTATATTGTCACCTTATAAACATTACATATATTTTATTTATTAATTTAATATTAGGGTTAGGGGTTAATATTTAATATTAACTGGTATTAGGGTTTAGTATTTAAAGTATAGGGTTAGGTTTAGAGTTTTAAATAACATTAGGGTTTTAATTAATATTTGAGGTTAGGGTTTCAAGTTATTAATGACATGCATTAATTATAGAGCATTTAATTATCTGGATAACAACCCTAGTGACAATACACAGGAGCAGGAAATGAAACCCTAAGGGCAATCTGGTAAATTCAGAATGGAAAAGTGAGGGTTGTTATAGTACCTCTCCGTTAATTTAAACTTCGTTTAGAAGTTTCAGATGGACTTCTCGGATGCATTAGCGGTTGAGAAGAGATGGGGATATTCCCGCTTTATTTGATCTTCACGTTCCCAGATATACTCGGGGCCTCTTCGTGAATTTCAACGGATTCGTTCTGTAGAAATATTGCCCTGTTCTAAGCGTTTGAATCTTTTGACCCATAACTTATACAGGTTCTTCATTGAAGTGCATCTTATTATCAATGCGAAAGTAATCCAAAGGAATAACAGGAGTTTCATCCGAATAGATTTCCCCAAAAAGAGAAGACAATGCTATTAACGCATTTCAGTAATTCGGATACATGAAATTTTAGAAACATTACTAAGCTCATTTAAAACCTTGAGCGTTTTATGCCACTGCCAACCCTAAAAGAATAGTTGATGAGAGCAAAAGGTATGTTTTGTTCTTGAACGAAGGATAAGAAGAAATGTGATCCAATCATAGTGTGGAGTAATACAAAAATTTATATAATAAGTCAAAGTAATTTTTGGAAAAGTTTACCACATTTTGATGTGAAACGAAGTTCTTAGTAAAACTGGAGTTATGTGCAACGTGTTCTATTTTAAGTAAAATAACTTTTGAATGTAAAAGAATTGATTTGTAAAAATGAAAGTATAATTTGATATGCACTAGTCAAAATAAGTAAGGGTAATTTACTTTATTATGTAAATATATACGATTTATAAAATTTGCAAGAATGGCAGTAAATAAATTTATTTTATAAAATTTCGAGAGGATCGCACAGTAAAATAGTGTGTGTGAAAATTAAACAAAATTTTATATTTATGAGGTTACAAGTTGGAGGATGACTGAGAAAAATTGAGTGAAGGACCTTGAAAATTCCGGGTGATATTTGAGCAACAATGTTACGAGGTAATGAAATCTATTGTATTTAAATACGGTTGTTGACTATTATTAGGACATATGTTCTTGGAATTCTAAATGTTCATGTGTAAAGCTGTTGCTGACAAGGGAGATATGAATGGTAGAGTATGAGAACGTGATAGTGAATGCGGTGTTTATAATATCTTCGTTTGAATATGAAAATCTTGGGAGTGGTTGTCATTTATCTTCGACGGGTTTTCTAATGGGTTTATGAAAATCTACACTAGGAGCGTAATTGCAGGTAACAGGAGGCATGCTTCGAAGAAATTTCGGGGGTGTTACTTCATGTCACTTTAAGAGTATGCATCCTTCCTTCGAACGAGGATATGATAGTGATTAAGCATGTATATTAAGCGTCAAAGATAAAGAATTAGGTTGTTTAAGAAAGAAAGAATGTAAGGTGTTACAACCTTTATGGTGTATGAGGGATTGTTAATCTACTAATGGGTATGAGGTAGATAATTTAGTTGAAACAAGCTCTTCGTATCTCCAAATCAGATGATGATTACCCTTTGATAATGCTAAAAACGAACATATATTTCATAGCATTATTCCTCAAGAAAGACAAGCTTTTAGTTGCAATTGTTCTATTTACAAGAGATATTCGTTTAAATAATAAAAGGTGAAGACAAAAGGCAGATTCGACAAATTGAAGACAAAAAGGTCCAAAGAGCTAAAAAGTACAAGATACAATTAAAAAGGTTCAAAATATTGATGAGGAACGTCTCAAAATGACAAGAGTACAAGTTGCGGAACGCAAAGTACGCGATTTAAAATAATACGCGAGGACGTCCGAAAATCCGGAACCGGGACCTGAGCCAAGAAGAAACGCCCGACGCAACGGACCAAAAATATCTAGTCTACTATGCACAAGAATATAATATAATATATATATAATTATATATAATTATATATTATATATATTATTATTATTATATTACGTCGGCAAGAAGAAAACAAAGTAGTTGGCTGAATCCAGGGTGGCCATGCGACTCGCATGGCCAGAAGCACAAAATCATGCGAGTCGCATGGTGTGAGATTGCTGGTCAGGTCCTATATAAAGCCAGTTTTCTGCCGAGTTTTACACATCTTTTTTCTCTTCCTCTTCATACGTAAATATATTTATATTTATAATTTATATTTTAATTTTAATTATAATTCTAATAATAAGGGTATGTTAGCGAATGTTGTAAGGGTGTAAGTCGAAATTCTGTCCGTGTAACGCTACGCTATTTTTAATCATTGTAAGTTATGTTCAACCTTTTTACATTAATGTCTCGTAGCTAAGTTATTATTATGCTTATTTAAAACGAAGTAATCATGATGTTGGGCTAATTACTAAAATTGGGTAATTGGGCTTTGTACCATAATTGGGGTTTGGACAAAAGAACGACACTTGTGGAAACTAGGCTATGGGCTATTAATGGGCTTTATATTTGTTTAACTAAATGAAAGTTTGTTAATGTTAATATAAAGATTTACAATTGGGCGTCCCTATAAATTACCATATACACTCGATCGGACACGATGGGCGGGGTATTTATATGTACGAATAATCGTTCATTTAACCGGACACGGGAATGGATTAATAGCCACTAGAATAATTAAAACAGGGGTGAAATTACATTCAAGGGTAATTGGTGTAATTGTTAACAAAGTAGTAAAACATTGGTTTACACGCAGTCGATAACCTGGTGTATTCATTAAACAAAGTATTAAAACCTTGTTACAATTCGAATCCCCAATTAGTTGGAATATTTATCTTCGGGTATAATAATAATTTGACAAGGACACTTGCAATTTATATTTATGACTGATGGACTGTTATGGACAAAAACCAGACGGATATATTGAATAATCCAGGACAAAGGACAATTAACCCATGGGCATAAAACTAAAATCAACACGTCAAACATCATGATTACGGAAGTTTAAATAAGCATAATTCTTTTATTTCATATTTAATTTCCTTTATTTTATATTTAATTGCACTTCTAATTATCGCACTTTTATTTATTGTTATTTAATCGCACTTTTAATTATCGTACTTTTAATTATCGCAATTTAATTTTATCGCATTTTTATTATTCGCAATTTCATTATCGTTATTTACTTTACGCTTTAATTTAAAGTCTTGTATTTATTTTATATTTTACATTAGGTTTTAACTACGACTAAAGTTTTAAAATCGACAAACCGGTCATTAAACGGTAAAAAAACCCCCCTTTATAATAATAATATTACTTATATATATATTTGTATTTTTATAAAAGTAAATTAATATAGCGTTGAGCTTTGTTTAAAGATTTCCCTGTGGAACGAACCGGACTTACTAAAAACTACACTACTGTACGATTAGGTACACTGCCTATAAGTGTTGTAGCAAGGTTTAAGTATATCCATTCTATAAATAAATAAATATCTTGTGTAAAATTGTATCGTATTTAATAGTATTTTCCTAGTAAAATATAAGCTATTTTGTATACACCTCGTTCGACATCAAGTATTTTTGGCGCCGCTGCCGGGGAATATCTTAAAAGCCGGAAGCGCAACGCTAATATAAAAAAAAAAAAAAAAAAGATTTTTATCTACTTTTATTAAAAGTCGTTTTTTTTGTAAAATTACGTTTTAAAAATTCGAAAAATATAAAAAGAAAAAAACAAAAATATTAGTATTTTTAGGATTTTGTTAAATATTTAAGTTTTATAAGTTTCTTTATTTTTATTTTAGTTTATAAAAATATAAGTTTTAATTTTAATATCTTTTAATTATTTAAAAAACAGAAAACAAAATAAAAAAAAAAAAATAAAGAAAAACGCGTAAAAAGTGAAACCTGTCAGCTCAAATTCTGAACCCCGCGACTCGCGGGGTTTTCTTCTCTCTTTGCCGCGACTCGCGGAGGGTTTCTGACACACGGACAAAACCCTAATCAAGCATTGATTACGGGTTTTAATTTATTATTATTATTATTAAAACTTAATTATTATTATTATTATTATTAGTTTTAGTTTTAATTTTACTTTTTATTTAATTTGTTGTATTTAGTTTTAATCAGTTTTTATTAAATTGTAAAATTAATAGTTTTATTAAATATTAATATAAAAATAATATTTTTATAAAAATTGTACTTTTTACAACTTTTTATATATTTTGATATTTTGTACCTTTTTAATCGTTGTAGCGTAATATTTGTATTTTTTAGCTCATATTTAATTTTAAAATTAGTTTTTGCTATAGTTATTTTTACTCCTAGATTTTTAGGCTTTGCCGTAGAATTCCTTAAGTGCTTTTTCTTTAGACTAAGATTTAGGTGCTTTAGAATTTTGCGACGCCTTTTTAAGTTTTAGTTTCTTTTTAAGTTATTTCCATTTGGGATTTAGTTTTTCCTTGTAAGCTTTAATATTTTTAGACACCTTTTACTATGTACCAATTATCATTTCAATTAGTAATTTCAATTTGCGATTATAATTTTAAGTTAGTTGTAGTAATAAGGTTAAATTAGTTAAGTATTTTTAAGTTTTGATAAGTTTCTTTTATTTTTCCGTCACCTTTTATTTTTCAACCATTTTTTCTTTTTCGACCTTTTGCGACGAACTCTTTGTCTTTCTTATTTCTCGCCATTCTAGTTTTTAGGACTTAGATTTTTATTCTACTTCTTATCTAAATTTCTTAAAATTACGAAAATTTATTTTAAGTGGTTAAATTGATAGACATCAAAATTTTCTGGTTCGTAGTAATAGTTGGATTTGTACGTGGACCGGGTTATTGGAGCCAAACAGTCCTCAATTATATTGAGACCAAACGAATCCTGCCCCTCTGCTGCATCTTTTGGCTATTCGAAACGTGGGCAAAATCAGAAAAGTCTATTGATTGGATAACTTATTATAATTTTTCTTTCCTTTTAAAAACTAATAGGATATTCAGTGAATGCACCGAGCAAGACGTTCATCACCTTTTGTACGTTCACCACCTGTAACTCGATCAAGACATCGTTTAACAAATATAACCGCCGTTGATTTTTCTTTAGAATCGTCATCCAGTCGACCAAGTACTTCAGTTCAAATTACCGATAATCCATTTTTTGAACCCAACCTCACAATTGAGAATCCAGAAAATATTCAGGAACGGTTCATAGATCCTGAACCATTAAACTTTCCTCCGGAACCACCAATCATTCAAACAGAGATTGTTGAGGAACGAACTATTAAATCAGAATCATCTAGTGATACCGAGTCAACAAATTCAATTATGGAGAATCTGGAACCTTTAAGTATGGAAGACCGAATGAGAGCTAAACGCACTGGCCAAGGTCACGCAATTACTCATCCAGACATTAATGCGCCAGATTATGAAATCAAAGGACAAATTCTACACATGGTAACTAATCAATGCCAATTTAGTGGTGCGCCGAAGGAAGATCCAAATGAACATCTACGTACCTTTAATAGGATCTGCACACTATTTAAAATACGAGAAGTGGAGGATGAACAAATATATCTCATGTTATTTCCCTGGACTTTAAAGGGAGAAGCCAAAGATTGGTTGGAATCGTTACCTGAAGGGGCGATCGATACATGGGACGTTTTAATTGACAAATTTCTTAAACAATTCTTTCCTGCATCTAAAGCCGTAAGACTTCAAGCAGAAATTGTTACGTTCACACAGAAGCCAAATGAAACTCTATATGAGGCGTGGACAAGATATGGAAAGTTGTTAAGAGGATGTCCGCAACATGGTTTAGACACCTGTCAAATAGTACAAATATTCTACCAAGGATGCGACATCACTACAAGGAAAGACATAGATATAGCAGCTGGTGGTTCGATTATGAAGAAAACCGAAACTGATGCTTACAAAATTATTGATAACACTGCTTCCCACTCACATGAGTGGCACCAAGAAAAAGATATCATTAGATCATCTAAAGCAGCTAGAGCCGATTCTAGCCATGACTTAGATTCCATTTCGGCAAAGATAGATGCTTTCGAAAGACGAATGGAAAAGATGACTAAAGATATTCATGCAATACGAATTAGTTGTGAGCATTGTGGAGGACCACATTTGACAAAAGATTGTCTCAGTATTGAATTAACAATGGAACAAAGAGAGAATATTTCATACATAAACCAAAGGCCTGGAAATAATTATCAGAATAATTATCAACCGCCAAGACCGATTTACAATCAAAACCAGAATTATAACCGAAATATTCCATACAACAACCAACAAGGTCCTAGCAATCAACAAGTATCCAATAATACTTATAATCAGCAAAGACCGAATTTTCAAAACAAACCACCACAACAAACCGATGATAAAAAGCCAAATTTAGAAGATATGATGACGAAGCTAGTTGAAACTCAAACGCAGTTTTTCACATCTCAAAAACAAACTAATGAACAAAATGCTCAAGCATTTAGAAATCAACAAGCTTCTATTCAAAATCTGGAACAAGAAGTAAGTAACCTAGCAAGGTTAATAGGTGAAAGAAAACCGGGAAGTCTACCTAGTGATACAAATGCTAACCCCCGGAATGAAACAGCTAAAGCTATTACCACAAGAAGTGGTACAACACTTAAACCACCTGAAATACCTGTAACTTCTGATGAAACTATTCCTACTCCACAAGAACCACAACCTGATCAAGATAAGGAAAAAGAACCGGTAGTTGAAAAGGTTAATGAAGATAACACAGTTAAGGATAAACCTTATGTTAAACCATACCAACCACCACTTCCTTACCCGAGTAAAATGAAGAAAGAAAAACTTGAAGCCGAGCAATCCAAATTCTTGGATATGTTTAAACAGATAAATGTAAATCTTCCTTTCATTGATGTGATTTCAGGAATGCCAAGATATGCTAAATTCTTGAAAGATCTGATCACAAATAGAAAGAAAATGGAAGAACTTTCGGCTGTTACTATGAATGCTAATTGTTCAGCAGTGCTGTTGAATAAGATACCAGAAAAACTATCTGATCCAGGAAGTTTCACAATTCCATGTTTTCTGGGTAGTCTTAGTTCAATAGAAGCATTGGCAGACTTAGGTGCTAGTATAAATCTAATGCCGTATTCACTATACGCTAAACTAGACCTTGGAGAATTGAAACCAACCAGAATAAGCATACAACTAGCCGATAGATCAATAAAATATCCTAGAGGGATAATGGAAAACATGCTAGTTAAAGTTGGTACTTTAGTATTTCCAGTAGATTTTGTTGTTTTGGACATGGAAGAAGATTCTCAAGTTCCTCTCATATTAGGAAGACCATTCTTAAACACGGCTAAAGCAATGATAGACGTGTTCGGTAAGAAACTGACCCTAAGTATAGAGGATGAGAGTGTTACCTTTTCAGTTGATAGAGCAATGCAACAACCACAATCTGCAGATGATACATGTTATTATATTCAAACTATAGATGCACATGCAGAATTATTAGAAGAATTTCCAGAATTACAAGGAACAGGAGAATGTTCTTTAGGAGAAGGAAATGAACCAATTGATGAAGCTGAAATGTTAGCTACACTTATAGCTAATGGATATGAACCAACAACAGAAGAAATTCAAATGCTAAAAGAAGAAGACAGATATCGATATAAATCATCGATAGAAGAACCTCCGAAATTAGAGTTAAAGCCACTTCCAAACCATTTGGAATACGCTTATTTACATGGTGAATCTGAATTACCTGTAATAATATCGTCTTCTCTTACTGAAAATGAGAAATCACAACTCATTTCTGTGTTGAAAGCTCATAAACCAGCCATTGCATGGAAGATTCATGATATTAAAGGAATAAGTCCTTCGTATTGCACACATAAAATCCTTATGGAAGAAGGTCATAAAACATATGTGCAACGCCAACGAAGACTAAATCCTAATATGCAAGATGTAGTTAAGAAAGAGATTATTAAGCTGCTAGATGCAGGTTTGATATATCCAATTTCTGATAGTCCATGGGTAAGCCCAGTTCAATGCGTGCCGAAGAAGGGTGGCATGACTGTCATTACAAATGAGAAAAATGAGCTTATTCCTACTAGGACTGTAACAGGATGGCGTGTATGTACTGATTATAGAAAATTAAATGACGCCACCAGAAAAGATCACTTTCCCTTACCTTTCATTGATCAAATGTTGGAAAGATTAGCCGGAAATAGTTACTACTGTTTTCTAGATGGATTTTCCGGATATTTTCAAATTCCAATAGCACCCGAAGACCAAGAGAAAACCACATTCACGTGCCCTTATGGTACTTTTGCTTACAAACGCATGCCATTTGGACTTTGCAACGCCCCTGCAACCTTTCAAAGGTGCATGATGGCGATTTTTCACGACATGATAGAAGAATGCATGGAAGTATTCATGGATGACTTTTCAGTCTTCGGTGATACATTTAAATCATGTCTAGTTAATCTGGAACGAATGCTAATTAGATGCGAAAAATCAAATCTAGTACTTAATTGGGAGAAATGCCATTTCATGGTTAAAGAAGGCATCGTTCTTGGACATAAAATTTCAAAAGAAGGAATTGAAGTGGATAGAGCTAAAGTAGATGTAATTGCTAAACTTCCACATCCCACCAATGTTAGAGGAGTTAGGAGTTTTCTAGGGCATGCCGGTTTTTACCGACGTTTCATAAAAGATTTTTCTAAAATTGCCACTCCTATGAATAAACTCCTAGAAAAGGATGCGCCATTCATCTTTTCAGATGAATGTATCAAATCTTTTAATATTCTTAAAGAAAAACTCACTAATGCACCGATCATGATAACACCAAATTGGAATCTACCATTTGAACTAATGTGCGATGCAAGTGATTTTGCAATGGGAGCCGTTTTAGGACAAAGGATTGAAAAACGATTTCAACCTATATATTATGCTAGTAAGACATTACAAGGAGCACAAACGAACTATACAACTACTGAAAAAGAACTCCTTGCTATTGTCTTTGCTTTTGACAAATTTCGATCATATCTCGTTCTAGCAAAAACGGTGGTCTATACCGACCATTCTGCTCTTAAATACCTATTTTCAAAACAAGATGCTAAACCAAGATTAATCCGTTGGATTTTACTCTTACAAGAGTTTGATATTGAAATCCGAGATAAAAAAGGAGCAGAAAATCTCGCCGCTGATCATCTTTCTCGTCTTGAAAATCCCGAATTAGAAGTTCTAAATGAATCGGCCATACAAGACAATTTTCCTGATGAATATCTATTGAAGATAGATTATAAAGAAATCCCATGGTTTGCAGACTATGCAAACTACTTAGTTTGTGGATTCCTTGAAAAAGGATTATCATACCAAAGACGAAAGAAATTCTTCAGTGATATAAAACACTATTTCTGGGAAGATCCACATTTGTTTAAAAGTTGTCCCGATGGAATAATACGCCGATGTGTATTTGGAGATGAAGCTAGTAAAATTTTAAACCATTGTCACACAGGACCAACAGGAGGGCATTATGGGCCTCAACTAACAGCAAGAAAAGTTTATGAAGCTGGATTCTATTGGCCTACAATTTACAAAGACGCACACCTTCTTTGCAAATCCTGTGATGCATGTCAAAGGGCCGGAAAAATAAGTCAACGTGATGAAATGCCACAAAATGTCATCCAAGTATGTGAAGTATTTGACATTTGGGGTATTGACTTTATGGGTCCATTTCCAAAATCTCATAATAATCTATATATACTCGTAGCCATTGATTATGTATCTAAATGGGCGGAAGCACAAGCTCTCCCAACTAACGATGCACGAGTTGTAGTCAACTTTTTGAAACGTCTTTTTGCAAGGTTTGGAACACCGAAAGCTTTAATAAGTGATCGGGGTACTCATTTCTGTAATAATCAACTTGAGAAAGTTCTTAAAAGATATGGAGTAACTCATAAAATCTCCACCGCATATCATCCACAAACAAGTGGACAAGTTGAAAATACCAACCGAGCTTTAAAACGTATTCTAGAGAAAACCGTAGGATCAAATCCAAAGGAATGGTCCATTAAATTGGAGGATGCACTCTGGGCTTTTAGAACAGCCTACAAAACTCCAATTGGAACCACACCTTTTAGACTTGTTTATGGAAAAGCGTGTCATCTTCCAGTAGAAATTGAACACAAAGCATTTTGGGCTTTGAAGACATGTAACCTTGATTTACATGAAGCCGGACGTCTACGATTAAGTCAACTAAACGAATTAGAAGAATTAAGACATGAAGCATACGAAAATTCGTTAATCTATAAAGAAAGAACGAAGAAATGGCATGATAAAAGAATCAGAAGTTCAAAAGAATTCAAAGAAGGAGACAGAGTTCTTCTTTTTAATTCACGATTCAAGCTATTTCCTGGAAAATTGAAATCAAGATGGTCTGGACCATTCATAGTCAAAAGAGTTTTCCCATACGGAACGATAGAATTGATAAATTCAAATGGGATTGAATTTAAAGTTAATGGTCACAGAGTTAAACATTACATACATGGTCCGATGGAAGTCGACAACGAAGTTAATCACAATTTCGACACCACAGCTAACTAAGTGTGGGGAGAATCAAGTCTTTAAAGGATAATATGTATTTCTATTAGAGTTAGATTGTCTGTTTTCGTGTAGTTCTCGAAAATGGAACACGTATGGTCTTTCCCTAGCAGACCCTAAAGAACTAGTCTTCTCCCCCCATTCTGAATTTTTTTTTTTTTTAGGTTTTTACGAAATGAGACCACCCTATGATTCATATGATTATGACGCAGCATACCAGTTCACCTATAATCAGCCATGGAACCCGGACGCGAACATGAATTGGGATCCATATCCTAATTTTCCTCCTAACCCACCTCCTGATCAGTAGAGATAAGTTGGTAATTTTATTTTTATTATTTTAAACACTTAACATTTTATTACGTTTATGTAATGTTTGATATTCTTATTATTATTGTGTACTAATATTTTTCTTATAGTTTGAAAGTGGGATGCCAAAGTTCCATTTCAAATTGCATGTATGATTATATTTGTATTGTATGTATTCTCTTTTATGCACAAAACAGGGTAAAACAACGCGTTTTCAAAGACTGGCATTAAGTTCAGCAAAAGCAAGTAATTTTGACGACAATGATGCAAAATGTATGTGAAATAACAACAAGACGGAATGAACAAATGACGTGCACCATTTATCATTCAGCAAACAAACGCCAATATATTTGGAAACTTTGGTAAAAATTTAATCATTTTCACACAAATCACCCTCAATAATTTAAATTGTTACTGATTTCTTGCAAATGAGGGCATTGCAAGATCTTAAGTGTGGGAAGGGGTTAAATTCTTTCGGATTTTAAAATTTTTACTTTATACACTTGGTTACCATTAAAAATACTAGTAAAGCAGTAGTTGTATTAGAATCTAGTGCTCTCTGATAAAAAAAGAACAGCCCTAGTCTTATATACTGACTACCCAATTCTAGTAAAATTTTTCAAAATTTTCAATTAAATGAATTCAAATCATGTTTATACATATTTATGAACGATAAAACTAGGTTTTAACACCGAAATTATTGTTATCTCAGAAAGAACATAAATTGAGAAACAAACTAAAATGTTAAAATTCATTTAAAATGGAATAGAGGACGATAAAAAGAAAAATAAAAACCAAGTGTGGGAAAATTTACCAAGTTATTTTAAACATATGTCACATATATCTGTAACAAATAACTGAAAATACTTTTGCTTTGGACTAAACTAAACTGTTTTACCCGATGAAAGAAAAGAAGAGATGGATCTACATGATGAATCAATTCCATCATTAAAAGGAAGTAAAGTCTTCCGAAAAAGACACGCGCTTCTTGATTTAGGTCATGAAGTTGTCGTCCAGACCAGCTGTAGGTTGACGAAAAATCTAGAAAAGTCATCACTAAAATCAGCAGGAAATCCACGGACCTCAGCATTAAACAGGGTCGCCAAGTGGTCAGATTTATCCTAACCATGAGAAGGATTTATCTCGTACAATGGGGAGGCACCATGCAAATTAGCTGGATAAGACTAATGAATCAGATTCCCAGAAAGGATAATCTCCTTAAAGATTAAAAATCAGCTTTTAAGACTGATATTACTCAATCCTAGAGATTGACCTTAAAGATTGAGAATTACAAACTCATGGAATTCGATGATATCTAAGCTCGAGTTTAAAACGAGAAAATATTTTGATCAAAATTATAAACCGATTTGTTTTCTAAAAACCCTATTTTCAATGCGTTCATTACCATTGAACATAAAATCCTAGGAATTCACCTGGAATTCATTAGGTCACCTGAACTAAATCGGGTGTCAACCGTAAGAACGGTGGTTGCATAGCATGGTCAAAGACAGGACCTTGTGCCAGACCGACAAATTATAAGGGTGAGCTTTACTATTGCTCCTACCAAGGATAGTAATTGCGTCCGACACGTTATAGACCATAATCAAAAGCATGTCACGGGACATTGCCTTAAACAGTTGCTTGTTCAACGCTTTCCTTTACAACCGGACGGTAGTTTACCGAAAGGTAATATACGGAACAAGTAAACTGGACGTGTTGCTTTCCAAATACAAGGTTAGCAAGTGGGTGACACAAAACCGCAAGTTTTGAGCTAAAATTTTCAAATCTGAAACCCACCAAACCCACAAAAATATTTTGCAAACACCGGTAAAGGGTTATTCCGGAAAACTTATCTAGGGTAAAAACTAGATTTAATTTTCAAAAGATCAAATGTTTTCATAAAGATCCAATTTCCTTAATGGATCTAAATTTTTATAGTCATGTGGGACTGTAAACCATATCGTTACTACCATTGTTTATACCGCCGTATAGAAATCACTGATGTACAAAGTGTGAAGAATAAAGAAGTGATTCTTGTATTTCAAGACAATATTGCTTGAGGACAAGCAACGCTCAAGTGTGGGAATATTTGATAATGCTAAAAACGAACATATATTTCATAGCATTATTCCTCAAGAAAGACAAGCTTTTAGTTGCAATTGTTCTATTTACAAGAGATATTCGTTTAAATAATAAAAGGTGAAGACAAAAGGCAGATTCGACAAATTGAAGACAAAAAGGTCCAAAGAGCTAAAAAGTACAAGATACAATTAAAAAGGTTCAAAATATTGATGAGGAACGTCTCAAAATGACAAGAGTACAAGTTGCGGAACGCAAAGTACGCGATTTAAAATAATACGCGAGGACGTCCGAAAATCCGGAACCGGGACCTGAGCCAAGAAGAAACGCCCGACGCAACGGACCAAAAATATCTAGTCTACTATGCACAAGAATATAATATAATATATATATAATTATATATAATTATATATTATATATATTATTATTATTATATTACGTCGGCAAGAAGAAAACAAAGTAGTTGGCTGAATCCAGGGTGGCCATGCGACTCGCATGGCCAGAAGCACAAAATCATGCGAGTCGCATGGTGTGAGATTGCTGGTCAGGTCCTATATAAAGCCAGTTTTCTGCCGAGTTTTACACATCTTTTTTCTCTTCCTCTTCATACGTAAATATATTTATATTTATAATTTATATTTTAATTTTAATTATAATTCTAATAATAAGGGTATGTTAGCGAATGTTGTAAGGGTGTAAGTCGAAATTCTGTCCGTGTAACGCTACGCTATTTTTAATCATTGTAAGTTATGTTCAACCTTTTTACATTAATGTCTCGTAGCTAAGTTATTATTATGCTTATTTAAAACGAAGTAATCATGATGTTGGGCTAATTACTAAAATTGGGTAATTGGGCTTTGTACCATAATTGGGGTTTGGACAAAAGAACGACACTTGTGGAAACTAGGCTATGGGCTATTAATGGGCTTTATATTTGTTTAACTAAATGAAAGTTTGTTAATGTTAATATAAAGATTTACAATTGGGCGTCCCTATAAATTACCATATACACTCGATCGGACACGATGGGCGGGGTATTTATATGTACGAATAATCGTTCATTTAACCGGACACGGGAATGGATTAATAGCCACTAGAATAATTAAAACAGGGGTGAAATTACATTCAAGGGTAATTGGTGTAATTGTTAACAAAGTAGTAAAACATTGGTTTACACGCAGTCGATAACCTGGTGTATTCATTAAACAAAGTATTAAAACCTTGTTACAATTCGAATCCCCAATTAGTTGGAATATTTATCTTCGGGTATAATAATAATTTGACAAGGACACTTGCAATTTATATTTATGACTGATGGACTGTTATGGACAAAAACCAGACGGACATATTGAATAATCCAGGACAAAGGACAATTAACCCATGGGCATAAAACTAAAATCAACACGTCAAACATCATGATTACGGAAGTTTAAATAAGCATAATTCTTTTATTTCATATTTAATTTCCTTTATTTTATATTTAATTGCACTTCTAATTATCGCACTTTTATTTATTGTTATTTAATCGCACTTTTAATTATCGTACTTTTAATTATCGCAATTTAATTTTATCGCATTTTTATTATTCGCAATTTCATTATCGTTATTTACTTTACGCTTTAATTTAAAGTCTTGTATTTATTTTATATTTTACATTAGGTTTTAACTACGACTAAAGTTTTAAAATCGACAAACCGGTCATTAAACGGTAAAAAAACCCCCCTTTATAATAATAATATTACTTATATATATATTTGTATTTTTATAAAAGTAAATTAATATAGCGTTGAGCTTTGTTTAAAGATTTCCCTGTGGAACGAACCGGACTTACTAAAAACTACACTACTGTACGATTAGGTACACTGCCTATAAGTGTTGTAGCAAGGTTTAAGTATATCCATTCTATAAATAAAAAAATATCTTGTGTAAAATTGTATCGTATTTAATAGTATTTTCCTAGTAAAATATAAGCTATTTTGTATACACCTCGTTCGACATCACCCTTCATGTAATAACATTGAGATTTTTGAATGAATGGCTTGGGAATTTTTCTTTGATTCACTTTCTATTCCCTATGTCATGATATTGGAATTTCTATATGAATTACCGTAACATAATCA
Organism: Rutidosis leptorrhynchoides; assembly: GCF_046630445.1. Classification (NCBI taxonomy): domain Eukaryota; kingdom Viridiplantae; phylum Streptophyta; class Magnoliopsida; order Asterales; family Asteraceae; genus Rutidosis; species Rutidosis leptorrhynchoides. Next base: position 154,574,343 of record NC_092333.1, read on the forward strand.
CGTTGATTAGGTGTCATTATGTTTCACTAACTCACACTTCCATTCCAAGGTCACTTCATAGGGTCAGGATATGTGATCAACTACAAAATTTTTATTAGAAAACTTTCTAGGGACTTAAAGTTCAATTTCCGTTTAAAGAGTTCATAACCTAAAGCGTTTCCCAACTCACTAAAGATTGCACGGAGAGAATCTTCATGAGTCTAGAAGGACATTTTCTGGTTCGCAAACCAAGGCATCAAGGTATGTATTATAACAATAATGTTATGCACATGACCGTAATAAATGACATGGAAAATGTCGTGAAATTCAGAAGTCATAAATGACATCCTTAGGGAAGGAGGCAGGGTATTGAGAGAGATGCTAAGGAAAGATACAAGGGCAAGATATAAGGAAACGTATAATAAGGAAGCACTAAAAACTAAGGCAGGAATATGAACAAGTAAAGGCACTTAATACTAATGCAAGAATATAGACAAATAAGAAAGGCACTTAAGCTAAGCCAGGAAAGATTATAGTCCTATAGATTGCTAAGACACCCTAACTAACATGTAAGACACACATAATATGCAATCCTGGTTCTCTATAACAATCTGGCTCTGATACCACTTTGTCATACCCCCAAATAAGGTCGGGGAAATATGACTTCACAATATCACAGCACAAATATGTATAAACGAGAACGACTCTAAATGAGACGTTTTATAACAAAATTTGAATTTGCAGCGGAAACATAATAATGTGTTACATAATGAAACTCATATATAATTAACAAATGATAAGTCTAACATGTGGACTCCAATGCAACAGCTAACTAAGCATCATAGGGCAACACACAAGCTAATCTTCACCTGAGACAAACATGCTTAAAGTGTCAACACAAAGGTTGAGTGAATATCATAGGTTTAACAATCATAATAAGTTTTAGACCACAAGATTTAATTCAAAATATCAAAATATTCAATATGCCATGAGTTATAATATCGAACTAAACATTAACCCCTGACACTGTACGGGTGTCGGCAATCATTATTATGTACCCCCTTGTTGATTACGCCAATGGGTAGAGACGTCACTCTCAATAGGCCTACTCACAATAATTAAGCTTGCAAAATTTCAATTCCAGCAATTAACGCTATTATGGCGGGGATTTGCATGTAACAATAAATACATGTTTAATAAAAGTCTCACGAAAATTGCATATCAAATAGTTTAGGTACTTGTGTCTAAATTGTAAATCATTTAAAAGCAAGCATGTGTCTCACCCCAAAATTTATAAAACAGTTAAGAAATAGTAGAAAGAGGGGCTATGAAGTTCACCTTAGTAGCAAGTAAGAAATTCCACGCAAGTAAGTATGAACGGAGTATGAAATCGGAGATCTCAACCTAGATATATAACCTTTGATTAGTTAATGTCTAATAAACATAAAGTTTGTTTATTAATATAGCAAACTATATTAACAGTGACGGTTTTCGAGAAAAGTTCCTATTTCTCAAAAGTTTCTATTTTTGGAAACCTACTATTTATGGAAAGCTTCCACTTATAGTAAGTTTCTAGTTTAAGAAGTTCGGGTTATAATTCTTAACAAAGATGTTGTACAATCTCGCCCAAACTTCATTGCTATCATGCAAGTCACTCGAATGATCTATTGTTACCGAGCGGCCCAGAATCTCTTGACCAGAATCTAAGTCTTAGCATTCGAGATCCACAAGCGTCCCATAATGGTAACAAGGATCACCCTAGGCCACAAGTAGCGGTGATGTTTGTAGTCTTTGTACTCTATCTTTAATTATAACCTTCACGTTAGGTGTAAACACATAACAAGTTATTAATATAATTATTAGTTATGTATATATAAGCGATAATATACTTAGTGTAATTTATGGTGTTACTATAGAGTTAAGTGTATAAGTTATAATAATAGTATTATTATTCCTTAATTATTCAACTATTATGTAAACTTATCATTATATGCGTCGTATATATAAATATGCCTATATGATTTATATATTCTTTATTTATTTTCATACATATATATATTCATAACTAGGTGATATATATGTATAATATATGTAAGTGTTATATATACATTAATGTAAAGGTGGTACATATATATATACTTATAACTTCTTCACCCTTTATATTTTACTAACATATCATACGTACACATGTATACATACACACACACGTACATATACATACATATGTACACAGACATATACACGTATGTATATATATATGCATATATACACAAGCATAAACTTACAATATACACATGTACATACGTACGTATGCATGCATGCATGCACGTATATTACTATCATTATCATTATTTTATAATCTTCATTCATCTACATAAGATCATAAACCACTAGTTTAACTCTTATCCAATATCATAACCATGAATGATAGTTATTCATATTCATAATCTTTAACTTTTAATCTGCATTATTTAATCATTAACACATAAAATCGTAATCTTTAAATTATTAAACTAGTTTTATGATCATCATAACTTCCTAAACCTTTAATCATCAATCTCAATAATTATTTGTGATACTTTTAATTCAATCATGTTCATAACTAGTTCATGATCATAACTTAACAACTTTAATCTTATAAGTATAATACTTCATTTATTTAACTAGCTTATTAATCATTAATCATAATCTTTCATTATATCTTTTAACCTTATTCATAACTTTTTAACTTTATAATTATCTATTCAAGATTCATGATCATACATAAATCATACTTGATTACATTAACTAGTTCATAAATTAACCATAATAACATTACCCATCCCATAATATCATAATCTTCTTATTAATAATTAATCATAATACTTGATCATAATCTTTATCATTACTTAACCCTACTACTTATATCATAATACTTTTAACAACTTATAGTAAATAAATTAGCATGATTAATCTTATTAACATAATACTTAATATCATCTTAAAAATAATTGATTCAAAAACATGATTAAACTAGGGTTTTTGTGACTACCTTATGAGGAATGAGACTAAGATTTGATGATGATGATGATGCGAAGCTGAAATAGAAACCAGTAGCAGTAGCAACAACGACCCACTTGAGGTCTTTTTGGGTCTAATCTGGTTCGACAAACAGCAGGTACAGCAACAATGGATGGATAGGTTCTTGAGTCTGATCTGGCTCGCAAGAAACAGCAACACAGCAGCAGGAAAAAGGCTATTCGATTGGGGTTATTGGAAGTCGATTGCAGGTTTGTTGAAGGTGATCAAGTCGACTACAAGAGGCTGCAGGAGGTGGCTGTGCAGGTGATGATTGCAGGCTGCTTTGATTGTCGATTACAGCAGGTAGTTTAGGGGGTTGTTTGTCGACTGCAGGTTGTAGGATTAGGTGCTGTTTAGTCGACAGAAGAGCGGGAAGATAGCTGGAGGAGTGTCGACTAGATGCAAGGATTTGGAGGGTTTTTCTTTGGCGTAAATTTGTGATGCAACAATTGGAAACATTTGATGCCCTTTTATAGTTGTGTTTACTTGATGATCAAGCATTTAGATGAGATTAGGATGGAAGAGTTGGAGGTTAATTAGGATTCTAAATTTAGGATTACACTAGGATGAACTTGCTTAATGATCAAGTCTAGTTTCCTATTATTTTTTTTATAAAAACCGACCCATAAATAGATATACATATTATTTATATATATTTTTTTTTATTTTCAGCACCTGCATTTATTTTTATATATTTTATATATTATTATTATTATTATTATTATTATTATTATTATTATTATTATTATTATTATTATTATTATTATTATTATTATTATTATTATTATTATTATTATTATTATTATTATTATTATTATTATTATTATTAAGGTTACATTTATTCAAATACATTTTATTTAATTATTAGTCCCTAGCTTTTATTAATTTTTGGTTCCAAATTAGTTTATATTAGTTTTTAAAGGTTATATATTGTCACCTTATAAATATTACATATAGTTTATTTATTAATTTAATATTAGGGTTAGGGTTTAATATTTAATATTAACTGGTATTAGAGTTTAGTATTTAAAGTATAGGGTTAGGTTTAGAGTTTTAAATAACATTAGGCTTTTAATTAATATTTGAGGTTAGGGTTTCAAGTTATTAATGACATAAATTAATTATAGAGCATTTAATTATCTGGATAACAACCCTAATGACAATATACAGGAGCAGGAAATGAAACCCTAAGGGCAATCTGGTAAATTCAGAATGAAAAAGTGAGGATTGTTATATATCAACACTCGAAAATAAGAATTTGGATCCAAAATAATCAAAAAAATTCTAATTCGATTGATAGAAATCAGTTTGACTTTTCGGTTTTCAACTTTGACTCACAAATTAGATATCAAGAGAAGGAATTACAACCTCAAATTTGCAGAAACATTCAAGAAATCATTGCTAATACATATGCATTTTCACTTTTCGCTGAGTCATTCCGAATCTCTTGTTTGTTTTGTTGTTTAGATAAAGAGATGATGAGATGAAGATGATTTGTCACGATGATGATTATGATTTTTGATTTGGTGTTATAAAAGTTTTGATGAATTGGGAATGAAGAAAAATTAGGGTTTTTAATTTTGGGAAAAACAAGTTTAGCAAGTGTAGGTTTCAAATTCAGATAATAAGTATAAAAGTTCATTTTACCCTCGCGTTTCAGGCACGTGATGGGACTTAACGTCCAAAGTTAACATTTGGTTGATGAAGGGACACTGGAACACAAATTTGTAAAATAGAGGGATGTTGTAAGCAGAATAAAAATGAAAGGGATGTTGTTCACTATTTGGTGTATAATGGAGGGACCAACGACACAAAAAAGTAAAATTTTTATGCTGATGGTTATACTATTTGGTTAGATTGGAAGGATACTAGACATTTTGGTGCAGACGGTTATATTGTTATGTTCAATTGGAAGGATACATTAGATTCTGAGGGATTTCAATATAAGATACTGATTATATGGATGCGGTGTTTCATTGTAATGATACTGGTTATAAGGATGTAGTTGATTGTGTGGAAAATGTTTATTTTGATTATAAGGAATTTGTGCATTTTGAATTAATCGTGGATGTAAACTAGTGCCCCCACTACTACTACTGAATGCCTACCCAATCGCAAACCTTGCATGGAACGTGCAATATCAACTAGGTATATATCAATCGTTTGATTTGAAATTGAAGACTCATTGTATGCAGAGCTTCTTCAATGCCAGTAGGAGTAGTAGAAGCAATGGGCTGAGGTCTTGAGCCTAATAGTCTGGCCTGGTTATTGTTGCTGTTGGGCCTCATCCAAGAAATAGACGGGAATGGACAAGGGGGCGTGACCCAATTTGACTTTAGCCAGGTCCACGAGGCATAGCCCCATTGAGAAGATTGATTAGGGCTTGAATTAAACTGGTGATTAGGGGTGTTCATCGGTTCAGTTTTTGATTTGTCGGCTTATACGGTTCAGTTTTTTCGGTTTTGAAACTTTTAAAATTAAAACCGAAATTTAAATATCAAAACCGAAACTAAAACCGAACCGAAAAACGAATTTGATTTCGGTTAAAATCAAAAATCACTAAAAATAAAAATCCTAACCAGCATAATTACTTACATATAAACTAGGAATAACGATTGTGGAATTAATTTAAGTATATACGGTATATAACATGTTTATTGTTTAATAAAAATAGAATAATACATCAAATATAATATAAATATGAATATGAATATTATAAATATAAATATATTTTAATATCTTATTAAACTGAATTCGGTTTTAATTCGGTTTTCGGTTAACCAAATTTAAAATTTTCAAAATCAAAAATCAAATCGAAAACCGAATTACGAATTCGGTTTCGGTTTCGTTTTCGATCGATCCAAAAACCGTTTAAAAAATTCGAAATTTTTGGTTTGGATTCGATTCGATATTCGGTTTATTTGTTTTGAAACCAAATGGTGCACACCCCTACTGGTGATTGTAGTTGCCGCTTCCACGCGATCTACCAGCAAAACCACGACCACGATTACTGTTCCTGGAATTGTCTCGCCGTCGATATGAATTGCTCCGATTAAATGATTGTTCTGTTGATGAAACTCGCAATGGTGCCGAAGATGAAGGAGAAGAGGCAAGAAGAGCGATGCTTGGTCCAGATGTGGTCATGTATGTTTGATGTGATTTAAGGGTTTCTTCCAAAATCATCATCGAACGGGCTTCAGAGAAAGATGGTAGATGGTTACGATGAGCGAGGATAGAGCCGATGGCATCATAACTATCATTTTATCCGGTAATAAGCTGTAACACCAATTCGGGTTCTTTGATTTTTGAATTAACATTGGTAAGTTTGTCTGATAATTGTTTCAACTAGTGACAGTAAGTCGTGGCACTGGAGAAATTGTCAAGCTTTGTGTTGGAAAATTTGTTCTTGAGATGAATTGCACGAAAATGTTGATTGTCGTGAAAAATGTTCTTGAGGTGATCCAAGTTTGTTGTGCTGTTAAGCCTGGTGAGAGAATATTTAGGAAGAGTTCGTTCGAGATGGTGTCATAGATCCACTGTTTGACAACGTCATCCAATAGTGCCAGTCTGCTTGATTTGTTTGGTTAACAGTTGAATCGTTGGTAGTATCAGATGAAGAGGATGAGGTAATTTTTGGAGGGATGATATGGTCGATGACCTGGTAAGCTGTGCAGTGATTTAGGAATAACTTAACCCATGATGCATATTGGCTAGTAGAGAGCTCAAGTGTTATAGGGATGAAGTTTTTGATATTGTTTACTGTGATTGCAAGGTGTAGTTTCGATTCAGCCATTATAGAGAAGAAGAAAAAGAAAAAAATGGCATGGAGAAGAAAGTGAGAATCAGAATAAGCCCGATACCATGTAAGAATATGTGTAAATTTGTGTCCCATTCATTCATGTATGTCCTGTATACATATGCGATTACAATGAGCTGTGATATGATAATTACAATGAGATGTGATGAGGAAATCCTAACCGACTAGCACAATTACAGGGATATGATTTTGGCTAAATAATACAACCGAATATGTTCCTAAAATACATGTATTGACTTTATGAAATCAGTTGACTCTATTAGTATTTATGACGACAGTCACGAACTGGCAGAGGTAGTGGTGGTATGATTTGGGTTTGCGATTGAGGGGTGGTGGTATGATTTAAGGTTGCGATTGAAATGAATTGATAGAGTTATCAAATAGTCCGGCATCTGAAAGCTCGAAAAGAGATGACTAATCATCTTCTATTTTTAGTGTGTTTTTGTATATTATTTTGATTATTTGTATTTTGATATCATTTGCTCATAGGGAATTGTATTTAAAGAGGTAAAAATTTTATTCTTTGCATCACAATAACTTTGAATAATGGTGTTTTAATAACATCAATTTTATTCTTTGTTAGAACCATTTCAAGTTCTATCTCTATCACTTTTGCATGTATTCGAACACAACAATGTTCAAATTTCTTCTGAATACTGAAATCTTATATCGAATCTAATACTTAAACAATGTCGCTAAAGTGATAAAATCTTATCCTTCAAAATGTCTGAAAATCTCAAAAACTCTTGGAAAATCTTATCTAGAAAATTTGAAAATCTTATCCTGAAAACCTTATCCCAAAGATCTTAGACTAAATATACTAACTGGAACAAGATTGTGATCAAACTCCTTTAGATACCGCTTTGTTAGAACAATTTGGTGTTAGAACCTAAGCTTGTTACAATGAATTCGTACATATTATTGTTCTAGCACCATACATATCCTCATCTTTTGACTATAAATATATCCATTCCTATCTGATTTTTACACAACATAATTATTTCTTTCTCTCATAATTTTAATTTCAATTACTATATAGTATCTCATTTTTTCATGGCTTCATGCATCGTTTCAATTGATGTGTTTTATGGTGGCGATGTTACTGATCACTATAAGTCGTACGTTGGTGGGTCAGAAGAATCGTTTAATAATATTAATGTTAGTGAGTTTGATTGCATTCTTCTTGTTCTTTACCGTAATGCCCATTCTGGGATGAGTTGGAAGAGGAATTCATAATTCTTACACGGATGAGAGTGTCTGAAAAGAGAGAAATTCTGACGCCCATCATTTTCACTGGAAAAAGGAATAAGCAAGAGATGACTCGGACCACTTTTGCTAGGAAGGGCTTTGCATGCTTCTACTTTCTATCAATAGATGGGCTAGCAGAAGCATCACCAAAAGGATCCAAACCACATTCATAGGCCGACACTTTTACTGGATAGGTCAAACTAATGGAAGCAAATGAAAAACGAACACCGAGTGGGATCAAAGAAAGTATAGAACTGGTCACTAAATAGATAAAAATAGGTGCAAATTCCGACATCACCACAACGCACTTTGTTTTCTCGCTCCTTGCTCGCAGAGCGGCATACCGAAAAAAAGATAGGAAAATTGATGACTTAAGCCCTTGCGCTATTCCCCCTGATCGTGATAATAAGTGTACGCTTTCTATTCTCTTTATATTATATATGAAAATACATAAGAAAGGAGGGTTGGCGAGGCCCGAAACTTCTCCGAGAAGTTCCTTTTGATACTCTGCGAACAGACGCGATATCGAACATCACTTATTGTCATTTCTCAATTGATAATAAGGCAATTGAACATATTTATAAAGGAAAAAATTGATTGGAAGCACATGGACCGTTGTTATTTGGAAGAAGACATTGTTGCAGACAAAAAAAACAAAATTTCTTATGTACGATGAAAACTGGGATAATATAAATCAAATGCACAAGATAACGAGTCAAAGAATTGTACTATATCTTCTATACATATATGAAGATATTTTTAACAAGATAAGAATTCATTGTGTGTAAAAATCCTGATTTCAGCATATGTATTTTGATTATTTAGATATTGTTATGTATTTTGATTATTTATTATGTTAGAACACGGAAATGTTCAAAGTCACTTTATAGTGTTTGAACTAAAGGTCGAACGGCATAGTGGCTGAATATAGTGTACTATGTTCAAACATAGTGCATTTTTTAGGACACGTCGTCAATTTAGGTGTTCGAAGATGTTAAACTGTGTTCAAACGATAGGGCGTGCGAAGTGGCGGTGTATGTGAATAAAAATTAAAAACAAATGTAAAATGTAATAAAAATTTGGAAAAATATGTATTTGAGCTAATTCTCATAAAAATAAGTCCAATTTTAATTATTGTTTGGTATAAGTATATTTAGTTTAATTGTAAAGTCTAATTATGAGTAATTAGAATTTCAAGTTTGAATTGGTAGCTTTAGTTGACCAAATACCAAGGAGAAAATGAAAATAATGAGTCAAACATGGGTGGTAGTTATTTGCTATCATGTTGCACGTCGTTTTTTCTTTAGGCTTTTACAAAGTTTTGTCATATCATCGTCAGATTACAATTTCCTCTTTATTTTCTTCTCTTCATAATTCACTTCCAACTATCACATCTTTTTCAACAACTATAAAATAACTAATTACATATTTGATGAATGATGAATTATGCTTCATTTTCATGAAATTAATAGTGAAAAAAGATTGACTAAATATTGACAATGCACTCCTAATGATGCCTTGGCAATAGATTAAGAGACACCTTAGGTAACCATTGAGAGTTCTGTTGATTTTTTATTTTTTTCCGAAGAAACTATAACATTAATAACGGATCTGAAAATCAATTCATACAACCAATATAATAGATCCAAACAACGAGCTCTAGCTAAGACTAAACAGACCTAACAAACGTCTCACCAACTGGGTGAGAGTGTTGTTATATAGCTTGTTAGTTCTGAAATCCTTTAATTATATTTCTATCCAGTTTTATTTTGCATATTAAAATCCTTTAATAAATGAATCTCTGTATACATACTATATTTGAGTGTATTATGAGCATGTTTTGGCATAAAGTGACTTGTAATCGTCATGTATAACTTTTTAAAACGTTTTAATTAAGGATAGTCTTTAGGAATGTTTTTAGCAAAATCCATAAAACAATTATGAATTATTATAACATAATAAATACAACTAAATTAGAAAATAATATGTGAATATTTGACTTCTAAAGAACATCCTTCACCACTCAATATGTTTCGATGTTTGAAACGTAATCTGACCCCAATTATTAAATTCTTGTAAATTTTGTATATAAAATTATAAATTAACCTAGATGTACATTACATTTACATTATTTACATCACTTTACTAACCAACAATAAAAATGATTGGAAGCTTATCAGAAGAAACAGAAGTGAAGGCCCACGTAAGCAAAGCTTGGGCACTCTACGGCACCCTTGAGCTCGGAAAACTCGTCGCTGGTAAACTCTTTGAGGCGGTTGAAGTCGTTGAAGGTGATGGTGGCGTCGGTACTATTCTCAAGGTCACGTTAAAGCCCGGTACTACGAGTGCAGGGTCAGGGTTAGAATATTATTTTGAGAAGTTTACAAAGGTTGATAACCAAAATATGGTTAAAGATATTCAAATCGTGAAAGGGGGATTTCTTGATATTGGATTTAACTATTATAGAATAAAGTTGGAAGTTATCGAAAACTCGAAGGATGAAACGGGCTCATCGTGCCGGGTAAAGATAACGATAGAATATGAAGTTAAAGATGAGTTCGTAGCTAATGCTTCTCTTGTTAATACTGAGCTACTTGTCGCGATCATGGGTGTTGCTAAAGAGCATCTTGAAAGTTTTAATTGACAAAGAAAAGGGAAAGTTAGTTTGTTGTTCTATTTTTTATTGTTATTGTAGTGAGTAAGAATATTTAGAAGTCATTTACTTTTGCCAATGTTTAAAAAAACTTGATAATAAGACTAAATAATTTTAATAATAAATATATATAAACTTGTGAATACATTAGGGGGAGGGATTATTAAACAGGATATGATAAGTTTGTAAACGGTACTTGCTCTTGGGCTTGGAATCGTAAAAATGTAGGTGAGCCGTGAGCGTAATATTGATTTTGTGAAGCAAGTCGAGTCGGAAATTGGTCAATTGTCGTTTACCGATGTGCAGGATTCAAGGAAATGGGTCTTGTTCATTGATGGAGGGTACTCGTTCAAGGCCAATACAGTACACATTGTCGCCTCTTGTTTTGTAGTTCTTTGGTGTGACCCACCTGGTCACCGGCATTTCGCCGGTGGTTCAGTTTTCTTTTCCTTTTTCTTCCCCTCTTCTCCTTTTTCTCTAATGGTTTCCGGCGACCCAAAGCTTCTCTTTTTCGTTGGGACATGAGCGTTTCCGACGGCTATAGCCTCTCCACCACCGTTTTCGTGGTGGTTTGGCTATGGTTGCTTTGGACTTTTCTGTGCCCTTGACGTTTTTCCTTTGACCGGTTATGGATCTGACGGAACTTTTTAGTCCGGTGGTGGTGGGCGATCTACCACCCTCTTGGTGGTGGCTGGCGGTCGTTTCGCTGTGATGGGGTGTTCCGACGGCTCTGCTTTCTTCCCTGAGTTTTCACCTACCGTGCTTGATGTTGCTGGTGGTCCACCACCCTGTTGGTTGTGGTAAACGGTGGTGTCGTCTGCTTGAGGTAGAGGCTCGGGGTGGTTTGTGTAGTGACCCGAACTTTTCCATGATTATATATTATATGAGATTAATATTTACATGAATAAATGTTTCCAACATGTTAAGCAATCAAACTTGTTAAGACTTGAACGTTAAAACTTGTAAAAACGACATGATATATATATATATATATATATATATATATATATATATATATATATATATATATATATATATATATATATGGACATATATATGGTTAACATGAGATTATAATAAGTAAGTATCTCACTAAGTATATTAACAATGTGTGATATACATAAAAATGAGATTATTGAATTATGAAGCTCGAAACGATATACATAACGATTATCGTTATAACAACGTCTTACTAAATACATACGTATCATATTAAGATATTGTTACACTATATTTAACATGATAAGATGATAATTATATATATCATTAAGTATGTTAACAATGAACTACATATGTAAAACAAGACTACTAACTTAAGAATTGCAAAACGAGGCATATATGTAACGATTATCGTTGTAACGACATTTTAATGTATATATATCATATTAAGATATATTCATACATCATAATACCATGATAATGTAATAATTTAACATCTCATTAGATATAATAAACATTGGGTTAACAACATTAAATGAGATCGTTAACTTAAAGGTTTCAAAACAACACTTTCATGTAACGACTAACGATGACTTAACGACTCAGTTAAAATGTATATACATGTAGTGTATTAAGTTGTATTAGTACACTTTTGAAAGACTTCAAGACACATATCAAAGTACTTCTACTTAGCAAAAATGCTTACAATTACATTCTCATTCATTTTCATCAACAATTCTACTCGTATGCACCCATATTCGTATTCGTACAATACACAGCTTCTAGATGTATATACTATTGGTATATACACCTCAATAATCAGATCCTTAGCAGCCCTCAATGATTAATAACATGTGGGACTCAAAGCTTTGTCATCTAATACCAAATATCTAACTAGAAAACAAGTTACATGTTTTATATCATGAATTATTAAACTAAAATACAAACTAGAATTTCCTTTAAATCCCATCCATTATCCACGACCAAAAACACCTACAAACACTTTTATTCTTCAATTTTCTTCATCTAATTGATCTCTCTCAAGTTCTATCTTCAAGTTCTAAGTGTTCTTCATAAATTCTATAAGTTCTAGTTTCATAAAATCAAGAATACTTTCAAGTTTGCAAGTATACTTTCAAGCTTTCTAATCCATTCAAAGTAATCATCTAAGATCAAGAAACCTTTGTTACTTACAGTAGGTTATCATTCTAATTCAAATTAATACTCATATTCAAACTTTGATTCAATTTCTATAACTATAACTATCTTAATTCGAGTAGAAAATCTTACTTGAACTTGTTTTTGTGTCATGATTCTACTTCAAGAACTTCCAAGCCATCCAAGGTCCTTTGAAGCTCCGGATCATTTCTTGTTACTTCCAGTAGGTTTACCTACTATACTTGAGGTAGTAATGGTGTTCATAACATCATTCGATTCATATATATAAAACTATCTTATTCGAAGATTATAACTTGTAATCACTATAACATAGTTTAGTTAATTCTAAACTTGTTCGCAAACAAAGTTAATCCTTCTAACTTAACTTTTAAAATCAACTAAACACATGTTATATATATATATATATATATATATATATATATATATATATATATATATATATATATATATATATATATATATGCTAACTTAATGATTTAAAACCTGGAAATACGAAGAACACCGTAAAACCGGACATACGCCGTCATAGTGAAACCGGGGGCTGTTTTGGGTTAGATAATTAAAAACTATGATAAACTTTGATTTAAAAGTTGTCATTCTGGGAAAATGATTTTTCTTATGAACATGAAACTATATCCAAAAATCATGGTTAAACTCAAAGTGGAAGTATGTTTTTCAAAATGGTCATCAAGACGTCGTTCTTTCGACTGAAATGACTACCTCTTACAAAATCGACTTGTAACCTGTATTTCTGACTATAAACTTATACTTTTTCTGTTTAGTTTTATAAATTTCAGTTCATTATGAAACCATAGCGACTTGAATCAGTCAAAACGGATTTAAAACGAAGAAGTTATGGGTAAAACAAAATTGAATAATTTTTCTTGTTGTAGCTACGTGAAATTTGTAACAAATCTATACTAACCATAACTTAACTAACTTATATTGTATTATACATGTACTCTAACATATTATGTAACCTTGATAGACCATAGACACGTATACAATGTTTTGACATATCATATTGACGTCATCTATATATATAATTTGGAACAACCATAGACACTCTATATGCGGTAATGATCGAGTTAGCTATACATGGTTGAGGTTGATTCCAAAATAATATATATACTTTGAGTTGTGATCGAGTCTGAGACTTGTATGCACTGGGTCGTGGATTGATTCGAGATAATATATATTGTTTTATTTCTGTACTACTAATTGTGGACAATTATTTGTGGACTACAAACGTTGGACTACCAACTTAACAAACTTAAATCGTTAAAACATAATAAAATATGGTATAATTATATTTCGATCATACTTTGATGTATATATACATATTTGTTATAGGTTCGTGAATCGACCAGTGGCCAAGTGTAATTTTCCGACGAAGTGATAATCTGTGAAAGTGAGTTATAGTCCCATTTTTACTATCTAATATTTTGGGATGAGAATACATGCAGTTTTGTAAATGTTTTACAAAATAGGCACAAGTACTTGAAATTACATTCTATGTTGGATTATGAATACCGAATATCACCCTTTTAGCTTGGTAACCTAAGAATTAGAGAACAGACACCCTAATTGACGCGAATCCTAAAGGTAGATCTACGGGCACTAACTCCCCCCATACTGGAAAATGGTATGCTTTAGTACTTCGAGTTATTAATACAGATGGATTTCTGTTTTGGGGATATTCTATATGCATTTTGTTAATGTCAGTTACCAGGTGTTCAACATATGAATGGTTTTTATGCAGTTCGCATGTTATTGAAAAATGGAAATGGAAATCTTGTGGTCTATTATTACGATTTGATAAATATATAGGTTAAACCTATAACTCACCAACATTTTTGTTTTCTTTTAAGCATGTTTATTCTCAGGTGATTATTAAGAGCTTCCGCTGTTGCATGCTAATTTAAGAACAAGAATTGGAGTCAGCATGCTTGTAATATATTGTTTAAAAACTGCATTCGGAGATTTAAATCGATGTGTAATATTGTTGTAAACCAATATGTAATATTCGTGTGTATAACGTTATCTTTTAGATTATCATTACTTGATAATCTACGTTATGATTTTTGAACCTTTATTGATAAAATAAAGGTTATGGTTTGTTTTTAAATAAAAAGAATGCAGTCTTTGAAAAATGTCTCATATAGAGGTCAAACCTCGCGACGAAATCAATTAATATGAAACGTTTATAATCGATATGTACGGGACATTTCATTTGGTATCCGAGCGTTGGTATTAGAGAACCAGAAATTTTCATTAGTGTGTGTAACTGAGTTTGTTAGGATGCATTAGTGAGTCTGGACTTCGACCGTGTTTACTTGAAAAACGATTGCTTAACACTTTTGTTGGAAACTACATATTTTTACATGTAAATATTATGTGATATATTAATCTCTTAACGTGTTTGATATTGTGTGATAGATGTCTACCTCTAGTACAAACCCCATCGACTCACCTAATAATAATGAAGAGCCGAATGTATTTTGGGAAGATTCACAAATTCCTGAAGAGGAACCGAAAGAAGAGGAACCGGAAGAAGAGGAATCGGAAGAAGAGGAACCTGAAGAGGAGGAACTGGAAAAAGAAGAAGTTCCAGAGGAAGAAATATTAATAACTACAGAAAAACGGTTAAATAAAAAAAAATCCTCAACCAATGGACCAAAGTTAAAAATGGTCAATGGTGTTTCCGCCGAGGAAGAAAAATATTGGGAAAATTACCAATTTTTCGATGAATCGGATCCTGACGAGGATTCCGATGATGTTATAGAAATTACCCCGGCTCAATTTAATAAGAAAAAAAAATAAAGGAAAAGCTATCAAAATAGAAAAAGTCGAGTCCAAAACAGATGAACTCTATGTTAACATGAAATATCCCGATGGGATATATCGTAAACACCCGTATTTCTTAAGTTTTAACTATAACCCAGGGACATCTAAGCCACCAAGTTTTTCTAAACCATTTGTGAAAACAACCGCTCATATTAGGGGAGCACCATATATCCCTAGGAAATTAGCGAAACGAACCAAGTCCGAAGAGGAAGAAACAAATGAGTCGGAATAACGAGTAGTAACCATGATGTGTAGTATATGTATTCAATTGTGCTTTTACTTTTATGTTATATGTAAAAATTGCTTGAATAGTTTGTTAATTTTTTTTTTTTTTTTACGAATCTAATCCTCATCTATTTTACAGTATAAAAACACACAATGGACTTTAAGGATAGACAACCAAATATTTTAGAAGACTTACCAGGGGATATGATTGATGAAATCTTGTCTAAAGTCGGTCAGAATTCATCGGCACAATTATTTATGGAGAAATTAGTCTGTAGGACATTTGAAAGACGTTTCAGGCATGCCGTGGTTTATAAAAGGCTTTCCTTTAATAGATGGTGTATATCACATTGGGGAGAACCTAAGTTACGCCGTGTTTTCTTTAAGTCATTAAGTGCGGGAAACCCTACTGCAACTTTCCGCTACGGGTTGAGAGCCTATTTTGACTCTACATATCCCAACATAGGACTTCATTCTTTAGAAAGAGCTTCAAACATGCAACATAAAGAAGCATGTTATGTTTACGAGTTAGTGATGTTCGCTTCTCACCAAATTGAGAAAATGAAATCGGGTTGCAACTTCTAAATAAAACATTCCCACAAGTGACAGATTCAGTAGTTGAAGTGAGAAATAAGGTTTTTAGATTGTTATGGGGCTGTTGGGCATTACGTAACCCTCGTCCTTTTGATGACGTTACAACATGCTGCCTAGCCAACGGCCATAACGGTTATTTTCCACAAGACCAAGGAGGGGAAATAGTATTAGTAAAACCTGAATGCATGACTTGCTTCTGGACCTATGAATTACGTATCTTTATTGCCTTCGCGGAACGACTTGCGTTAAACTAGAAGTGTCTTCGGAATTGCCTTGTATCAAAGTTATTGTGTGCTATACTTCATGCTATACGTAAAATAGCGGTATTGTAAATTTGTAAAAATATTGTATAAAAGTTTGAACGCGAAATATTATTGTATTTAGTTTTTCATATAGAATCGTAGTAGTTGAATTGTATAGTAGCTACTAAGTATGAACTTAACGGGTAGGTACTACCCGAATTAAAACTATAAAACGCTAATATGAAGAAAAAGCTTTTATAAATAAGTTCATATTATGCTACGAAATACTATCGACTACTCTTGAATTCTATATGATTAACTCAATTCTTTTAGCTATTTTTGAAGGAAATGGCACCGACGACTCGTCAGAACTTGAACATGTGTGAGGAAGACTTTCGTGTTTTCCTTGCTGCGAACATAGCCGCAGTACAGGACGCAATGCAAAATAAAAACAATAACTCTGGTTCTAGCAGTGGAACTAATTTCACAAGAAATCTTGTAGGATTCTCCTACAAAGGATTCACTGCCTGTAAAACTTTGGAATTCGATGGAACCGAGGGTCCAATCGGATTAAAACGGTGGACCGAAAAGGTTGAATCGGTATTTTCCATAAGTAAGTGCACAAAAGAAGACAAAGTAAAGTACGCTACGCATACCTTCACAGGTACTGCGTTAACATGGTGGAACACCTATCTCGAGCAGGTGGGACAAGATGCTGCTTACGCACTACAGTGGTCAGCATTCAAGCACTTGATGAATGAACAGTATCGTCCCAGAAACGAGGTCAATAAGCTCAAGGTAGAGCTTAGAGGATTACGTACGCAAGGTTTCGACATCACCACGTACGAACGACGATTCACAGAGTTGTGCTTATTGTGTCCTAGAGCGTTCGAAGATGAAGAAGAGAAGATCGACGCATTTGTAAAAGGGTTACTGTAATGACCAGGACTTTTTCGATCAATCTATACTTATAAGATTAATATTTACATAAATTAAACCTTACCAACATGATAAGCAATCCAAATTATTGAAACTTATGTTTTCAAAAAGAGTTTTACACAACGTTTGACCGTCTAGTTTGACCGATGATATCACGAACTATATAATATATGATAATTATACGTTTGTGTATATATATGTATATATACATATTTAACATGATTTATGGATGTTTTAATATCTCATTTTGTATTAATAACAATAAGTTATAAGTATATTTTGAAACTACTAACTTAAGTTTTCAAAACGATAACCATACGTAACGTTATTTGACATAAATACTTATGACCTATAATGTTTATACATATATCGTATATATAATGTATTTAATCACTTTTTAAGGACTTAAATACATAAAACAATATAAGTATATTCACAAAAGATAACTATATTTGAATCCTCGTTCCGTTTTCACAAGATTTCTATACGTATATTTAGAGTATATGTACTCGTAACATACCTAGCTTCTATACGTATTTACTATTAGTATATACACATCAAATCACCACCAACCAGCCCTTGTTCATGCCTTAAGTATAGGGTAATTAGAGATTGGAAGTTAGTATGACAAATTGCACAAAATAACAACATGAAATTTTGTTCTTGTCTTCCCATTTTCACGCCACCACCACCATAAGAGTACCCTCCATCTTCAAACTTTGCTACATCATTTTTTCTAGCTAGGAACACACACTTTCAAGTCTCATGTATCCCTAAGTAATCCAGCAAAAATCCTCTCAAGAATCACCCTAAAAACCACCATATCAAGATCAAACAAAACACTACAAAATACTACTTTCATTTCAAGTTTATGTCTTAAGTTGCTTCCAATCTTCCATTCAACTCCATCACTCTTTTGGTTCTAGGTTTTTACTCCTCTTTTACAGCAATCTTATCCAAGTAACTTGAGGTAGTAACTTTGTTCATAACCTTATTCGATTCATATATATATAGCTATCTTATTTTATGGTATAAAATTTTAACAACAAGAACATAGTTTGAATGTTTTCAAACTTGTTTGCAAACTAAATAGATCCTTCTAACTTAACTTTTAAAATACTTCAAGACCTGTAATATATCATAAATATATGCTAACTTAACAAGGTAAAACTTGGTTTTTCAAAGAACACCTTAAAAACTGAATTTACGACGTCGGAGTGCAACCGGGGGCTGTTTTGGGTTGGATAATTAAAAATTATCTTGAACTTTGAATTGGAGGCTTATTTTCTGGAAAATTGATATTTACTATGAATATGATAACACATAAAAATTTCATGATTTAACTCAAAGTATAAGTATTTTTAGAAAAATAATCATTTAAGGTTGTTTATATGATGGAAAATGATTAACTTCATAAGTTTCACCAAAGTTTGACCTATGACCTGTGATTTCGAATACAAACTAAGGTATTTACAGTTCATATTCTTAAAGAGGGACTCGATCTAAGGAATTGGCAAGTTGAACCAACGAAAACGGAGTTGTAACGAAGAAACTATGACCAAAACAAAATCGGATATCCAAAACTAGTTTAGCCACGAAAATAATTGGAGAAAAATTAAATAAATCACATCTTTCTAAAATAACATGATATTTTATATATATGTACTCATAATTTAATTTTATATATTTCAGGATCACCCGTAAACAATACGAGAAGATTAATCATAAGATCCCATGATTGTACGCAACACGTCATTTGACAACACCGGTACTTTATGTACGCAACACGTCATTTGACAACACCGGTACCGTGGGTCAAGATTAATCCCGACCAATACGAATACGATGGGGGTTTTATTTATTTCATTGGGGGTTTATTTATTTATTTAACACCTAAATATGAACCATTAAAATTGAATTGCTAACTACGGACTAAGAAGACATTAAAAGTATTACAAGTATATATACGTGACGATTGTTTAAAATGAAAATATATTGATATATATTATATATGGATAGGTTCGTGATATCAATCGGAGACCAAGTCAAAATATATATATCTTCAAGGCAAAGTGAGTATATAGTCCCACTTTTAAACTCTAAGTATTTCGGGATGAGAATACATGTATTTTATGTTTTACGTTATGGACACAAGTAACTGAAAAATATATTCTACGTTGAGTTGTACCACTGGCATACTTCCCTGTAGCTTGGTAACTGTTATTTACAGCGGTATTGTAAACGCGAATCCTGTTGATAGATCTATCGGGCCTGACAACCCCAACCGGACTGGACGACCAGTATTCAACGGTTGCACAGTACTTCGTTTCGTGACTACACTTGGTACGGTGTAGTAAGATTTCATAATAAAGGGATTATGCGACGTGATTAAATGTTAAGTATGGTTACCAAGTGCTCAACCACTTAGAATATTTTTATTAAAATGTTTACATATGAAATCTTGTGGTCTATATTTATATCGCTGCCGGCATTAAACCTATATCTCACCAACTTTATGTTGACGTTTTAAACATGTCTATTCTCAGGTGATAACTAAAAGCTTCCGCTGCAACATGTTGAATTTAAACAAGATCTTGAGTATGCATATTTGTGTCAAAAATAAAACTGCATATCGGAGGATTTGTAATGTAAAATATGCTAGAAATCGTATTGTTATCATCACATGTAAAGTTTGTAAGTCTAAGATTATCGCTAAACGATAATCATCTTTTTATTGTCTAAAGCTTGTATTAAAATAAGAGTTATGGTTTGTAATGTAAAATAAATGCAGTTGTTCTTTTAAAAATGTCGCATATAGAGGTCAATACCTCGCAATGAAATCATACGTTATCTAACTCGTTCTTAAGGTTAAGGACGGGTTATGACATGTGGTATCAGAGCGGTGGTCTTAGCGAACCAGGTTTGCATTAGTGTGTCTAACTGATAAGTCGTTAGGATACATTAGTAAGTCTGGACTTTGACCGGGTCTGATTTAAAAACCATTGCTTATCATTGTTGGTTAAAATTTATATTTAAATATTATGTAGTACTAATGGGTTAGTTGTTGTGTGATAGATGTCGGGCTCAAAACTTGTTATCACATTCAGCGACTCCGAACCAGAATCTTCAGATGGTGTTCCAGTCATTAACCTATCCGATGACGAAAATAATATCTTTGGGGAAGACTCACAAATTCCGGATGAACCGACTATAGAGAACCCGGAAAGTGAACCCGAGGAGGAAAGTGAACCCGAGGAGGAAAGTGAACCCGAGGAAGAAATACAGGAAATTACGAAAGACAAGTTCGAACTAGGAAAGAAACGAAAGGCTAATGAATTAGAAAATTCAAATCCCGAGTTTAGTAAGGATGATGTGGCACCAACTCCACTAGACACTACCACCCCTATTCCCGCTATTCCTATTCGTTCTATCCCGGCATCCAGTTCTTCAGCCCCACAGCCAAAATATAGGCAGACAGCTAGGATAAGCGTTAAGCGATTCCTTGAACCTAAACGTCCTAGAAAATAGACCAAACGATGCGCTGTTGTATTAAACCATGGGATCATATAATGTTTTGTATAATATTATTAGTGTGGTTTGCTTAATGTTCGATGTAAGATAAGCATATGTAAAATAGTGAAGTATGAAATGCAATAATTTTCCATGGTTAAGTATTATTTAGATGGTAGTAATTGGTTCTGTACTAAGCTATTAAGTATGGACATTAACGGGTAGGTACTACCCTAGATATAATTATAAAACGCTAATAAGAAGAAAAGGCTTTTATAATAATACCTGGTTCATATTATTAATAAGCTATAATGTACTGTAAATATACACTACATCTATAATATTCCATGTGAATAATTATTTTCTTTTCATTCTTATAGAAGAATATGGCGCGATTGAATCGAATGACGGAACAAGAAGTCGAGGAATTCATCAACCAGCGAGTGAACGATAGAATGTTATGGGTCGAGGCTGCAAGAGCTGCTGCAGTTAACCCAAATCCTCGTGTAGGATGCACCTACAAAACTTTTCAAGCTTGCAAGCCCTCATCATTCAGTGGAACAGAAGGACCGATCGGTTTAACCCGGTGGATAGAAAAGATGGAGACTGTGTTTAAAATCAGTGGTTGTGTTGAAAAGGACATGACCAAGTATGCATCGTGCACTTTACAAGATAGTGCACTCACGTGGTGGAAAAATTATGTGAAGGCTGTAGGAGGAGATGTAGCTTATGATACTCCATGGGAAGAATTCAAAATAATGTTAATCAACGAGTATTGTCCAAGGAACAAGGTTAGGAAGTTGGAAGATGAATTACGAAGCCTGAAGGTTGTTGGTACTGAAATCACCAACTACAATCAGCGATTCATGGAATTAGTTTTGCTATGTCCTGAATTGGTTCCAACCGAAGAACGAAAGATTGAAATGTACAAAGATGGTTTGCCCAAAAAGGTCAAGGCAAATGTTACAGCATCGAAACCTAAGACAATTCATGAAGCTATAACCATGGCAAACGAGCTAATGGATCAGGTCATCATGGATAAGAAAGTATCCAATACTGATGTGAAGGTATCAGGTAACAAAAGAAAGTGGAATGGAAATTATGATCGAGGTAACCAACAACAATCTTTTAAGAAACAAGAAACCACGCAAGGTGCGGGTAGTGGTTTAAGCTTTGGTTACAAAGGATAAAATCCTTTATGCAACCGATGCCACAAACATCACTCTGGTTACTGTAATGTGGTATGCAACAAATGTAATCGAAAGGGTCATCTTGCTGAAGATTGTAGGGCTCTCGTTACAAATACAAATGGTACCAAGACTCCTGACACCAATGCAAATAGAACTGCTTTGGCTACCGTTACTTGTTTTGGGTGTGGAAAACAAGGTCACTATAAGAGCCAGTGCCCGAATCCAGAGAAGAATATCGGACCTACACGTGGGAGAGCATTTGTTATTAATGCTAGAGAGGCATGTGAAGACCCGGAGCTTGTTACGGGTACGTTTACCATTAATAACTTATCAGCATCTATTATATTTGATACTGGTGCCGATAGAAGTTACGTGTGTAGAAATTTTTACACTAAATTGAATTGTTCATCATTACCTCTAGATGCTAAGTACATGATTGAGTTAGCTAATGGTAAACTAATTAAAGCCGATAAAATTTGTCGTGATTGTGAAATAAATTTAGCCGGAGAAACATTTAAGATTGATTTGATACCCATAGAATTAGGAAGTTTTGATGTAATAGTCGGCATGGACTGGATGTCCAAAGTAGGAGCTGAAGTTGTGTGTGCCAAGAAGGCAATTCGCATTCCTTGTAAGGATAAAATGCCGGTGATGATTTATGGAGAGAAGGGTAACTCAAAGCTAAAACTCATTAGCTGTTTGAAAGCCAAGAAGTGTTTAGAAAAGGGATGTTATGCTATTCTAGCACATGTTAATAAAGTCGAAAAGAAAGAAAAAGAGAAGTGCATCAATGACGTGCCTGTGGCAAGAGATTTTCCTGAAGTATTTTCGGAAGAGTTGCCGGGATTACCTCCATTTAGATCTGTAGAATTTCAAATAGATTTAGTACCAGGAGCTGCACCAGTTGCCCGTGCTCCATATAGACTTGCACCGTTCGAGTTAAAAGAACTTCAGAGTCAGTTAAAAGAATTACTGGATCGTGGATTCATACGACCAAGTACTTCACCGTGGGGAGCTCCGATTCTATTTGTTAAAAAGAAAGATGGATCTTTTAGGATGTGTATAGATTATCGTGAATTAAATAAGTTAACTATCAAGAATCGGTATCCATTACCGAGAATTGACGACTTATTTGATCAACTGCAAGGATCATGTGTGTACTCGAAAATTGACCTAAGATCGGGCTATCATCAATTACGCGTCAAAGAAGAAGATATACCGAAAGCTGCTTTTCGGACACGTTACGGTCATTAATAATTTTTGGTCATGCCGTTTGGATTGACGAATGCGCCAGCTGTATTCATGGACCTCATGAATCGAGTTTGTAGTCCATATTTAGATAAGTTTGTTATTGTTTTCATTGATGACATTCTTATCTATTCCAAGAGTGAGCAAGAGCATGAGCAGCATTTAAGGTTGATATTAGAGTTGTTGAGAAAGGAACAGCTATACGCTAAATTTTCTAAGTGTGCTTTCTGGTTGAAAGAAGTGCAATTTCTTGGTCACGTTGTTAGTAGCAAAGGAATTCAGGTTGATCCAGCTAAAATTGAGGCCATTGAAAAATGGGAGACTCCTAAAACACCAATGCAGATACGCCAATTTTTGGGTTTAGCCGGTTATTATAGAAGGTTTATTCAAGATTTTTCCCGAATAGCTAAGCCGTTGACAGCATTAACGCAAAAGGGAAGAAATACGAATGGACCTCGGAGCAGGAGAACGCATTTCAATTACTGAAGAAGAAGTTAACTACGGTGCCTATTTTATCGTTACCTGAAGGGAACGATGATTTTGAAATATATTGTGACGCTTCGTGACAAGGTTTTGGTTGTGTTCTTATGCAACGAAAGAAAGTTATTGCATACGCATCCCGACAATTGAAGATTCACGAGCGGAATTATACGACGCACGATCTAGAACTGGGAGCAGTCGTGTTTGCGTTGAAGATATGGAGACACTACTTATATGGGGTTAGATGCACTGTGTTTACTGATCATAAAAGTCTTCAACATATTTTTGATCAGAAACAGTTGAACATGAGGCAACGTAGGTGGGTCGAGCTGATAAACGACTATGATTGTGAAATTCGTTATCATCCCGGGAAGGCGAACGTGGTGGCCGATGCTTTAAGCAGAAAGGAACGAGAACCAATTCGAGTTCGAGCGATGAACATAAAAATTCGCATGAATCTCAACTCACAAATCAAAGAGGCTCAACGAGAAGCACTTACTAAAGAAAATATAGGAAATGAAATAATGAAGAAGTATGAGAAGCAACTCGTTATACGGGAAGATGGAATTCGATATTTTGCAAATCGTATTTGGGTACCGAAGTTGGGTGGATTAAGGAAGTTGATATTGAACGAGGCACATAAGACAAGATACTCGATACATCCTGGAGTTGGAAAGATGTACCAAGATCTTAAGACACATTATTGGTGGCCTAATTTAAAGACAGACGTTGCAACATATGTTGGGGAGTGTTTAACTTGTTCCAAAGTCAAAGCAGAACACCAAAAGCCGTCAGGGTTACTTCAACAACCAGAAATCCCATAATGGAAATGGGATGGTATTACCATGGATTTCATTACGAAGTTACCAAGGACTGCCTGGGGATACGACACCATTTGGGTAATTGTTGATCGTCTTACCAAATCTGCACATTTCTTGCCTATAAAGGAAACAGATAGAATGGAGAAATTATTACGATTATATATAAAGGAAATAGTTTCAAGGCATGGAATACCTATTTCTATTATATCTGATCGTGATAGTAGATTTACCTCAAAGTTCTGGCAATCACTACAGGAGGCACTAGGAACTCGTTTGGATATGAGCACCGCATATCATCCGCAAACCGACGGGCAGAGTGAAAGAACGATTCAAATTCTTGAAGACATGCTCAGGGCATGTGTGATCGATTTTGGAAACGGATGGGATAAATATCTACCATTAGCAGAATTCTCGTATAATAATAGTTATCATGCGAGCATTAAAGCTGCGCCATTCGAAGCACTGTATGGAAGGAAGTGTAGATCTCCTATCTGTTGGAATGAAGTAGGAGATCGACAATTAACTGGTCCCGAGATCATACATGAAACTACAGAAAAGATAGTACAAATTAAGGAAAGATTGAAAACAGCCCGTAGTCGCCAAAAGAGCTACGCCGATGTTCGAAGGAAACCATTAGAGTTTCAGATCGGTGACATGGTTATGTTAAAGGTGTCACCATGGAAAGGTGTAATACGTTTCGGAAAAAGGGGTAAACTGAACCCAAGGTACGTAGGCCCGTTCAAGATTATCGAACGCATTGGACCGGTAGCTTATCGACTCGAGTTACCACAACAACTCGCTGGAGTACATAATACATTTCACGTCTCAAACCTTAAGAAGTATCTTGCAAAGGAAGATCTCACCATTCCTCTTGAAGAAATCCATGTCAACGAGAAACTACAATTCATCGAAGAACCAATCGAAATCATGGATCGAGAAGTTAAACGGCTCAAGCAGAGCAACATACCGATCGTTAAGGTTCATTGGAATGCTCGAAGAGGTCCTGAGTTTACTTGGGAACGAGAGGATCAGATGAAACAAAAGTATCCACACTTGTTTCTCGATGACGCAAAATAGGTACAATTTTAAAATTTCGGGACGAAATTTATTTAACGGGTAGGTACTGTAATGACCCGGACTTTTTCGATCAATCTATACTTATAAGATTAATATTTACATAAATTAAACCTTACCAACATGATAAGCAATCCAAATTATTGAAACTTATGTTTTCGAAAAGAGTTTTACACAACGTTTGACCGTCTAGTTTGACCGATGATATCACGAACTATATAATATATGATAATTATACGTTTGTGTATATATATGTATATATACATATTTAACATGATTTATGGATGTTTTAATATCTCATTTTGTATTAATAACAATAAGTTATAAGTATATTTTGAAACTACTAACTTAAGTTTTCAAAACGATAACCATACGTAACGTTATTTGACATAAATACTTATGACCTATAATGTTTATACATATATTGTATATATAATGTATTTAATCACTTTTTAAGGACTTAAATACATAAAACAATATAAGTATATTCACAAAAGATAACTATATTTGAATCCTCGTTCCGTTTTCACAAGATTTCTATACGTATATTTAGAGTATATGTACTCGTAACATACCTAGCTTCTATACGTATTTACTATTAGTATATACACATAAAATCACCACCAACCAGCCCTTGTTCATGCCTTAAGTATAGGGTAATTAGAGATTGGAAGTTAGTATGACAAATTGCACAAAATAACAACATGAAATTTTGTTCTTGTCTTCCCATTTTCACGCCACCACCACCATAAGAGTACCCTCCATCTTCAAACTTTGCTACATCATTTTTTCTAGCTAGGAACACACACTTTCAAGTCTCATGTATCCCTAAGTAATCCAGCAAAAATCCTCTCAAGAATCACCCTAAAAACCACCATATCAAGATCAAACAAAACACTACAAAATACTACTTTCATTTCAAGTTTATGTCTTAAGTTGCTTCCAATCTTCCATTCAACTCCATCACTCTTTTGGTTCTAGGTTTTTACTCCTATTTTACAGCAATCTTGTCCAAGTAACTTGAGGTAGTAACTTTGTTCATAACCTTATTCGATTCATATATATATAGCTATCTTATTTTATGGTATAAAATTTTAACAACAAGAACATAGTTTGAATGTTTTCAAACTTGTTTGCAAACTAAATAGATCCTTCTAACTTAACTTTTAAAATACTTCAAGACCTGTAATATATCATAAATATATGCTAACTTAACAAGGTAAAACTTGGTTTTTCAAAGAACACCTTAAAAACTGAATTTACGACGTCGGAGTGCAACCGGGGGCTGTTTTGGGTTGGATAATTAAAAATTATCTTGAACTTTGAATTGGAGGCTTATTTTCTGGAAAATTGATATTTACTATGAATATGATAACACATAAAAATTTCATGATTTAACTCAAAGTATAAGTATTTTTAGAAAAATAATCATTTAAGGTTGTTTATATGATGGAAAATGATTAACTTCATAAGTTTCACCAAAGTTTGACCTATGACCTGTGATTTCGAATACAAACTAAGGTATTTACAGTTCATATTCTTAAAGAGGGACTCGATCCAAGGAAGTGGCAAGTTGAACCAACGAAAACGGAGTTGTAACGAAGAAACTATGACCAAAACAAAATCGGATATCCAAAACTAGTTTAGCCACGAAAATAATTGGAGAAAAATTAAATAAATCACATCTTTCTAAAATAACATGATATTTTATATATATGTACTCATAATTTAATTTTATATATTTCAGGATCACCCGTAAACAATACGAGAAGATTAATCATAAGATCCCATGATTGTACGCAACACGTCATTTGACAACACCGGTACTTTATGTACGCAACACGTCATTTGACAACACCGGTACCGTGGGTCAAGATTAATCCCGACCAATACGAATACGATGGGGGTTTTATTTATTTCATTGGGGGTTTATTTATTTATTTAACACCTAAATATGAATCATTAAAATTGAATTGCTAACTACGGACTAAGAAGACATTAAAAGTATTACAAGTATATATACGTGACGATTGTTTAAAATGAAAATATATTGATATATATTATATATGGATAGGTTCGTGATATCAATCGGAGACCAAGTCAAAATATATATATCTTCAAGGCAAAGTGAGTATATAGTCCCACTTTTAAACTCTAAGTATTTCGGGATGAGAATACATGTATTTTATGTTTTACGTTATGGACACAAGTAACTGAAAAATATATTCTACGTTGAGTTGTACCACTGGCATACTTCCCTGTAGCTTGGTAACTGTTATTTACAGCGGTATTGTAAACGCGAATCCTGTTGATAGATCTATCGGGCCTGACAACCCCAACCGGACTGGACGACCAGTATTCAACGGTTGCACAGTACTTCATTTCGTGACTACACTTGGTACGGTGTAGTAAGATTTCATAATAAAGGGAATATGCGACGTGATTAAATGTTAAGTATGGTTACCAAGTGCTCAACCACTTAGAATATTTTTATTAAAATGTTTACATATGAAATCTTGTGGTCTATATTTATATCGCTGCCGGCATTAAACCTATATCTCACCAACTTTATGTTGACGTTTTAAACATGTCTATTCTCATGTGATAACTAAAAGCTTCCGCTGCAACATGTTGAATTTAAACAAGATCTTGAGTATGCATATTTGTGTCAAAAATAAAACTGCATATCGGAGGATTTGTAATGTAAAATATGCTAGAAATCGTATTGTTATCATCACATGTAAAGTTTGTAAGTCTAAGATTATCGCTAAACGATAATCATCTTTTTATTGTCTAAAGCTTGTATTAAAATAAGAGTTATGGTTTGTAATGTAAAATAAATGCAGTTGTTCTTTTAAAAATGTCGCATATAGAGGTCAATACCTCGCAATGAAATCATACGTTATCTAACTCGTTCTTAAGGTTAAGGACGGGTTATGACAGTTACTAGAAAGAATTCAAGAAGATGTGAGTTCGCACGAACCCGCCTCCATACAAAAGGCAAGTCGAATGGCTCACAAACTTATAAATCAGATTGAAGGAAGGATTAAAGAATAGGCAGCCGAAGAGACTAACACGAAACAAGTCAAGAGAAAGTGGGAAGAAACCGGTGACAAGGGTCACCAATACAACAACGACAACAATCACAAGCACAATCGCAACAACTATCTCAACAACCGTAACATCAACCGCAACAACAAAAATTGTAACCCCAATAACAACTATAACAACCGATTCAATAACAACAACAACCACAATAACAAACATCCCAACAATAATAACAAAATGCAGAAGCCATGCCAGAGGTGTGAAGGATACCATCTGACTGGGTTCTGCCCGACAACGTGTACTAAGTGTAAAAGAAGTGGTCATGGCACAACGAAGTGTGAAGTCTACGGACCGGTGATTAACAAAAATAATGCAACAAATAATGTCAGGACAAATAATGCCACCTTTATTTGTTATGGATGTGGAAAACCGGGCCACGTCAAGAGTAAATGCCCAAACCAAGGGAATACAAATGGGCAAAGTCGTGGAAGAGTCTTCAACATCAATGCGGCAGAAGCGCAGGAAGACCCGGAGCTTGTTACGGATACGTTTCTTATTGATGAAAAACCTGCGTATGTTTATTTGATTCGGGTGCGGATAGAAGCTATATGAGTAGAGATTTTTGTGCTAAATTAAGTTGTCCACTGACGCCTTTGGATAATAAATTTTTACTCGAATTAACGAACGGTAAATTAATTACAGCAGATAATATATGTCGGAATCGAGAAATTAAACTGGTTAGCGAAACATTTAAGATTGATTTGATACCAGTAGAGTTAGGGAGTTTTGATGTGATAATTGGCATGGACTGGTTGAAAGAGGTGAAAGCAGAGATTGTTTGTTACAAAAATGCGATTCGTATTGTACGCGAAAAAGGAAAACCTTTAATGGTGTACGGAGAAAAGAGCAACGCGAAGTTAAATCTTATTAGTAGTTTGAAGGTGCAAAAACTAAAAAGAAAAGGTTGCTATGTCATTCTAGCACACATCGAGGAAGTCAAACCCGAAGAAAAGAACATCAGTGATGTTCCCGTCGCAAAATAATTTCCCGATGTATTTCCGAAAGAATTACCGGGACTACCTCCACAACGATCCGTTGAATTTCAAATAGATCTTGTACCGGGAGCTGCACCAATAGCTCGTGCTCCATACAGACTCGCACCCAGCGAAATGAAGGAACTATAGAGTCAATTACAAGAAATTTTAGAGCGTGGTTTCATTCGACCAAGCACATCACCGTGGGGAGCACCTGTTTTGTTTGTCAAGAAGAAAGATGGTACATTCAGGTTGTGTATAGACTACCGAGAGTTCAACAAACTTACCATCAAGAACCGTTATCTACTACCAAGAATCGACGACTTATTTGATCAACTACAAGGCTCGTCAGTTTATTTGAAGATTGATTTACGTTCTGGGTATCATCAAATGCGGGTGAAGGAGGATGATATTTCGAAGACTTCTTTCAGAACGCGTTACGGTCATTATGAGTTTATGGTTATGCCGTTTGGGTTGACTAACGCACCAGCTGTGTTCATGAACCTCATGAACCGAGTATGTGGACCATATCTTGACAAGTTTGTTATTGTTTTCATCGATGACATCCTTATCTACTCAAAGAATGAGCAAGAGCACGAAGAACATTTAAGAAAAGAGCTAGAATTGTTGAGGAATAAGAAACTGTACGCTAAATTTTCAAAATGTGCATTTTGGTTGAAAGAAGTTCAATTCCTCGGTCACATAGTGAGCAAAGAAGGTATTCAAGTTGATCCGGCAAAGATTGAAACTGTTGAGAAGTGGGAAACACCAAAAACTCCTACGCAGATATGCCAATTTTTAGGATTGGTTGGTTACTACAGAAGGTTCATCCAAGATTTTTCCAAAATAGCAAAACCCTTGACTGCATTAACGCATAAAGGGAAGAAATTTGAATGGAAGGATGAGCAGGAGAAAGCGTTTCAATTGTTGAAGAAAAAGTTAACTACGGCACCTATATTGTCATTGCCTGAAGGGAATGATGATTTTGTGATTTATTGTGACGCTTTGAAGCAAGGTCTTGGTTGTGTATTAATGCAACAAACGAAGGTAATTGCTTATGCGTCCAAGCAATTGAAGATTCACGAGCAAAATTATACGACTCACGATTTGGAATTAGGCGCTGTTGTTTTTGCATTAAAGACTTGGAGACACTACTTATATGGGGTCAAAAGTATCATATATACCGACCACAAAAGTCTCCAACATATATTTGATCAGAAACAGCTGAATATGAGACAGCGTAGGTGGATTGAACTGTTGAACGATTACGACTTTGAGATTCGATACCACCCGGGGAAGGCGAATGTGGTAGCCGACCCTTTGAGTAGAAAGGACAGAGAACCTATACGGGTAAAACCTATGAATATAATTATTCGTACTAACCTTACTACTCAAATAAAGGAGGCGCAACAAGGAGTTTTGAAAGAGGGAAATTTGAAGAATGAAATACCCAAAAGATCGGAGAAACATCTTAATATTCGGGAAGACGGAACCCGGTATAGAGCCGAAAGAATTTGGGTACCAAAGTTTGGAGATGTGAGAGAATTGGTACTTAGGAAAGCGCATAAAACCAGATACTCAATACATCCCAGAGCGGGAAAGATGTACAAAGATCTCAAGAAACATTTTTGGTGGCCGGGTATGAAAGCCGATATTGCTACATACGTAGGAGAATGTTTGACGTGTTCTAAGGTCAAAGCTGAACATCAGAAACCATCAGGTCTACTTCAACAATCCGAAATCCCGGAATGGAAATGGGAAAACATTACCATGGATTTCATTACTAAATTGTCAAAGACTGCAAGTGGTTATGATACTATCTGGGTAATAGTCGATCGTCTCACCAAATCAGCACACTTTCTGCCAATAAGAGAAGATGATAAAATGGAGAAGTTGGCGCGGTTATACTTGAAGGAAGTTGTCTCTAGACACGGAATACCAATCTCTATTATCTCTGATAGGGACGGTAGATTTGTTTCAAGGTTTTGGCAAACGTTACAACAAGCGTTGGGAACTCGTCTAGATATGAGTACTGCCTATCATCCACAAACCGATGGGTAGAGTGAAAGGACGATACAGACCCTTGAAGACATGCTACGAGCATGTGTTATTGATTTTAGAAAATGTTGGGATCGACATCTACCGTTAGCAGAATTTTCCTACAACAACATTTACCACTCGAGTATTGAGATGGCACCGTTTGAGGCACTTTATGGCAGAAAGTGCAGGTCTCCGATTTGTTGAAACGAGGTGGGGGATAGATAGATTACGGGTCCAGAAATTATCCAAGAAACTACCGAGAAAATCATTCAAATTCAACAACTGTTGAAAATCGCCCAAAGTCGACAAAAGAGCTATGCGGATAGTAAAAGAAGAGATATAGAATTTGAAACTGGTGACATGGTCATGCTTAAGGTATCACCTTGGAAAGGTGTTGTTCGATTTGGTAAACGGGGGAAACTGAATCCAAGGTACATTGGACCATTCAAGATTATAGACCGTGTCGGAACAGTAGCTTACCGTCTTGAATTACTGATGTTATGCGAGGTGTATATGAAATAGCTTATATTTTACTATGAAAAACTATTAAATACGATACAATTTTACACAAGATATTTATTTATTTATAGAATGGATATACTTAAACCTTGCTACAACACTTATAGGCAGTGTACCTAATCGTACAGTAGTGTAGTTTTTAGTAAGTCCGGTTCGTTCCACAGGGAAAAATCTTTAAAGAAAGCTTAACGCTATATTAGTTTTATTTTATAAAAATACAAATATATATATAAGTAATATTATTATTATAAAGGGGGGTTTTTACCGTTTAATGACCGGTTTGTCGATTTTAAAAACTTAAGTCGCAGTTAAAACCAAATGTAAAATATTAAAAATAAATACAAGACTTAATTTAAAGCGTAAAATAAATAACGATAATGAAATTGCAATAAATAAAAGTGCGATAAAATAAAATTGCGATAATTAAAAAGTACGATAATTAAAAGTGCAATTAAATACAATAACAATAAATAAAAGTACGATAATTAGAAGTGCAATTAAATATAAAATAAAGGAAATTAAATATGAAATAAAAGAATTATGCTTATTTAAACTTCCGTAATCATGATGTTTGACGTGTTGATTTTAGTTTTATGCCCATGGGTTAATTGTCCTTTGTCCTGGATTATTTAATATGTCCGTCTGGTTTTTGTCCATAACAGTCCATCAGTCATAAATATAAAGTGCGAGTGTCCTCGTCAAATTATCCTTATACCCGAAGTTAAATATTCCAACTAATTGGGGACTTAAACTGTAACAAGGTTTTATTACTTTGTTTAATAATTACACCAGGTTATCGACTGCGTGTAACCCAAGGTTTTAATACTTTGTTACCAATTATGCCAAGTGTCCTTGTATATAATTTCACCCCTGTTTTAATAATTCTAGTGACTATTAATCCATTCCCGTGTCCGGTTAAATGAACGATTATTCGTACATATAAATACCCCGCCCATCGTGTCCGATCGAGTGTATATGGTTATTTATAAGGACGTCCAATTGTAAATCTTTATATTAAAATTAACAAATTATCATTTAGTTAAACAAATATAAAGCCCATTAATAGCCCATAGTCTAATTTCCACAAGTGTCGTTCTTTTGTCCAAACCCCAATTATGGTACAAAGCCCAATTACCCAATTTTAATATTTTTAGCCCAACATCATGATTACTTTGGATTAAATAAGCATAATAATAGCTTAGCTACGAGACATTAAATTAAAAAGGTTGAACATTGAAATGTCCCGTTCTTATTGATTAAAAACGTTCCATATTAATTGATTTCGTTGCGAGGTTTTGACCTCTATATGAGACGTTTTTCAAAGACTGCATTCATTTTTAAAACAAACCATAACCTTTATTTCATAGATAAAGGTTTTAAAAAGCTTTACGTAGATTATCAAATAATGATAATCTAAAATATCCTGTTTACACACGACCATTACATAATGGTTTACAATACAAATATGTTACAACAAAATAAGTTTCTTGAATGCAGTTTTTACACAATATCATACAAGCATGGACTCCAAATCTCGTCCTTATTTAACTATGCGACAGCGGAAGCTCTTAATAATCACCTGAGAATAAACATGCTTAAAACGTCAACAAAAATGTTGATGAGTTATAGGTTTAACCTATATATATCAAATCATAATAATAGACCACAAGATTTCATATTTCAATACACATCCCATACATAGAGATAAAAATCATTCATATGGTGAACACCTGGTAACCGACATTAACAAGATGCATATATAAGAATATCCCCATCATTCCGGGACACCCTTCGGATATGATATAAATTTTGAAGTACTAAAGCATCCGGTACTTTGGATGGGGCTTGTTGGGCCCGATAGATCTATCTTTAGGATTCGCGTCAATTAGGGTGTCTGTTCCCTAATTCTTAGATTACCAGACTTAATAAAAAGGGGCATATTCGATTTCGATAATTCAACCATAGAATGTAGTTTCACGTACTTGTGTCTATTTTGTAAATCATTTATAAAACCTGCATGTATTCTCATCCCAAAAATATTAGATTTTAAAAGTGGGACTATAACTCACTTTCACAGATTTTTACTTCGTCGGGAAGTAAGACTTGGCCACTGGTTGATTCACGAACCTATAACAATATATACATATATATCAAAGTATGTTCAAAATATATTTACAACACTTTTAATATATTTTGATGTTTTAAGTTTATTAAGTCAGCTGTCCTCGTTAGTAACCTACAACTAGTTGTCCACAGTTAGATGTACAGAAATAAATCGATAAATATTATCTTGAATCAATCCACGACCCAGTGTATACGTAACTCAGTATTGATCACAACTCAAACTATATATATTTTGGAATCAACCTCAACCCTGTATAGCTAACTCCAACATTCACATATAGAGTGTCTATGGTTGTTCCGAAATATATATAGATGTGTCGACATGATAGGTCGAAACATTGTATACGTGTCTATGGTATCTCAAGATTACATAATATACAATACAAGTTGATTAAGTTATGGTTGGAATAGATTTGTTACCAATTTTCACGTAGCTAAAATGAGAAAAATTATCCAATCTTGTTTTACCCATAACTTCTTCATTTTAAATCCGTTTTGAGTGAATCAAATTGCTATGGTTTCATATTGAACTCTATTTTATGAATCTAAACAGAAAAGTATAGGTTTATAGTCGGAAAAATATGTTACAAGTCGTTTTTGTAAAGGTAGTCATTTCAGTCGAAAGAACGACGTCTAGATGACCATTTTAGAAAACATACTTCCACTTTGAGTTTAACCATAATTTTTGGATATAGTTTCATGTTCATAATAAAAATCATTTTCTCTGAATAACAACTTTTAAATCAAAGTTTATCATAGTTTTTAATTAACTAACCCAAAACAGCCCGCGGTGTTACTACGACGGCGTAAATCCGGTTTTACGGTGTTTTTCGTGTTTCCAGGTTTTAAATCATTAAGTTAGCATATAATATAGATATAGAACATGTGTTTAGTTGATTTTAAAAGTCAAGTTAGAAGGATTAACTTTTGTTTGCGAACAAGTTTAGAATTAACTAAACTATGTTCTAGTGATTACAAGTTTAAACCTTCGAATAAGATAGCTTTATATGTATGAATCGAATGATGTTATGAACATCATTACTACCTTAAGTTCCTTGGATAAACCTACTGGAAAAGAGAAAAATGGATCTAGCTTCAATGGATACTTGGATGGCTCAAAGTTCTTGAAGCAGAATCATGACACGAAAACAAGTTCAAGTAAGATCATCACTTGAAATAAGATTGTTATAGTTATAGAAATTGAACCAAAGTTTGAATATGATTATTACCTTGTATTAGAATGATAACCTACTGTAAGAAACAAAGATTTCTTGAGGTTGGATGATCACCTTACAAGATTGGAAGTGAGCTAGCAAACTTGAAAGTATTCTTGATTTTATGAAACTAGAACTTTTGGAATTTATGAAGAACACTTAGAACTTGAAGATAGAACTTGAGAGAGATCAATTTGATGAATAAAATTGAAGAATGAAAGTGTTTGTAGGTGTTTTTGGTCGTTGGTGTATGGATTAGATATAAAGGATATGTAATTTTGTTTTCATGTAAATAAGTCATGAATGATTACTCATATTTTTGTAATTTTATGAGATATTTCATGCTAGTTGCCAAATGATGGTTCCCACATGTGTTAGGTGACTCACATGGGCTGCTAATAGCTGATCATTGGAGTGTATATACCAATAGTACATACATCTAAAAGCTGTGTATTGTACGAGTACGAATACGGGTGCATACGAGTAGAATTGTTGATGAAACTGAACGAGGATGTAATTGTAAGCATTTTTGTTAAGTAGAAGTATTTTGATAAGTGTATTGAAGTCTTTCAAAAGTGTATAAATACATATTAAAACACTACATGTATATACATTTTAACTGAGTCGTTAAGTCATCGTTAGTCGTTACATGTAAATGTTGTTTTGAAACCTTTAGGTTAACGATCTTGTTAAATGTTGTTAACCCAATGTTTATAATATCAAAAGAGATTTTAAATTATTATATTATCATGATATTATGATGTACGAATATCTCTTAATATGATATATATACATTAAATGTCGTTACAACGATAATCGTTACATATATGTCTCGTTTCAAAATTATTAAGTTAGTAGTCTTGTTTTTACATATGTAGTTCATTGTTAATATACTTAATGATATGTTTAATTATCATAATATAATGTTAACTATATATATAACCATATATATGTCATCATATAGTTTTTACAAGTTTTAACGTTCGTGAATCACCGGTCAACTTGGGTGGTCAATTGTCTATATGAAACCTATTTCAATTAATCAAGTCTTAACAAGTTTGATTGCTTAACATGTTGGAAACATTTAATCATGTAAATATCAATCTCAATTAATATATATAAACATGGAAAAGTTCGGGTCACTACAGTACCTACCCGTTAAATAAATTTCGTCCCGAAATTTTAAGCTGTTGAAGGTGTTGACGAATCTTCTGGAAATAGATGCGGGTATTTCTTCTTCATCTGATCTTCACGCTCCCAGGTGAACTCGGGTCCTCTACGAGCATTCCATCGAACCTTAACAATTGGTATCTTGTTTTGCTTAAGTCTTTTAACCTCACGATCCATTATTTCGACGGGTTCTTCGATGAATTGAAGTTTTTCGTTGATTTGGATTTCATCTAACGGAATAGTGAGATCTTCTTTAGCAAAACATTTCTTCAAATTCGAGACGTGGAAAGTGTTATGTACAGCCGCGAGTTGTTGAGGTAACTCAAGTCGGTAAGCTACTGGTCCGACACGATCAATAATCTTGAATGGTCCAATATACCTTGGATTTAATTTCCCTCGTTTACCAAATCGAACAACGCCTTTCCAAGGTGCAACTTTAAGCATGACCATCTCTCCAATTTCAAATTCTATATCTTTTCTTTTAATGTCAGCGTAGCTCTTTTGTCGACTTTGGGCGGTTTTCAACCGTTGTTGAATTTGGATGATCTTCTCGGTAGTTTCTTGTATAATCTCCGGACCCGTAATCTGTCTATCCCCCACTTCACTCCAACAAATCGGAGACCTGCACTTTCTACCATAAAGTGCTTCAAACGGCGCCATCTCAATGCTTGAATGGTAGCTGTTGTTGTAGGAAAATTCTGCTAACGGTAGATGTCGATCCCAACTGTTTCCGAAATCAATAACACATGCTCGTAGCATGTCTTCAAGTGTTTGTATCGTCCTTTCGCTCTGCCCATCAGTTTGTGGATGATAGGCAGTACTCATGTCTAGACGAGTTCCTAATGCTTGCTGTAATGTCTGCCAGAATCTTGAAATAAATCTGCCATCCCTATCAGAGATAATAGAGATTGGTATTCCATGTCTGGATATGACTTCCTTCAAATACAGTCGTGCTAACTTCTCCATCTTGTCATCTTCTCTTATTGGCAGGAAGTGTGCTGATTTGGTGAGACGATCAACTATTACCCAAATAGTATCAAAACCACTTGCAGTCCTTGGCAATTTAGTGATGAAATCCATGGTAATGTTTTCCCATTTCCATTCTGGGATTTCGGGTTGTTGAAGTAGACCTGATGGTTTCTGATTCTCAGCTTTGACCTTAGAACACGTCAAACATTCTCCTACGTATTTAGCAACATCGGCTTTCATACCCGGCCACCAAAAATATTTCCTGAGATCCTTGTACATCTTCCCCGTTCCAGGATGTATTGAGTATCTGGTTTTATGAGCTTCTCTAAGTACCATTTCTCTCATATCTCCAAATTTTGGTACCCAAATCCTTTCAGCCCTATACCGGGTTCCGTCTTCCCGAATATTAAGATGCTTCTCCGATCCTTTGGGTATTTCATCCTTTAAATTTCCCTCTTTTAAAACTCCTTGTTGCGCCTCCTTTATTTGAGTAGTAAGGTTATTATGAATCATTATATTCATAGATTTTACTCGAATGGGTTCTCTGTCCTTTCTGCTCAAGGCATCGGCTACCACATTTGCCTTCCCCGGGTGGTAACGAATCTCAAAGTCGTAATCATTCAATAATTCAATCCACCTACGCTGCCTCATATTCAGTTGTTTCTGGTTAAATATGTGTTGAAGACTTTTGTGGTCGGTATATATAATACTTTTGACCCCATATAAGTAGTGCCTCCAAGTCTTTAATGCAAAAACAACCGCGCCTAATTCCAAATCATGCGTCGTATAATTTTTTTCGTGAATCTTCAATTGTCTAGACGCATAAGCAATCACCTTCGTTCGTTGCATTAATACACAACCGAGACCTTGCTTTGATGCATCACAATAAATCACAAAATCATCATTCCCTTCAGGCAATGACAATATAGGTGCCGTAGTTAGCTTTTTCTTCAATAACTGAAACGCTTTCTCTTGTTCATCATTCCATTCAAATTTCTTCCCTTTATGCGTTAATGCAGTCAAGGGTTTTGCTATTCTGGAAAAGTCTTGGATGAACCTTCTGTAGTAACCAGCTAGTCCTAAAAACTGGCGTATGTGTTTCGGAGTTTTCGGGGTTTCCCACTTTTCAACAGTTTCTATCTTTGCCGGATCCACCTTAATACCTTCTTTGTTCACTATGTGACCGAGGAATTGAACTTCTTCCAACCAAAATGCACACTTTGAAAACTTAGCGTACAATTCTTCCTTCCTCAATACTTCTAACACCTTTCTCAAATGTTCACCGTGTTCTTGGTCATTCTTTGAGTAAATAAGTATGTCATCAATGAAAACAATGACAAACTTGTCAAGGTATGGTCCACACACTCGGTTCATAAGGTCCATGAACACAGCTGGTGCATTAGTTAAACCAAACGGCATGACCATAAACTCGTAATGACCGTAACGTGTTCTGAAAGCAGTCTTTGGAATATCATCTTCTTTCATCCGCATTTGATGATACCCGGAACGTAAGTCAATCTTTGAATAAACAGACGAGACTTGTAGTTGATCAAATAAGTCATCGATTCTCGGTAGTGGGTAGCGGTTCTTGATGGTAAGTTTGTTCAACTCTCGGTAGTCGATACACAACCTGAATGTACCATCTTTCTTCTTGACAAACAAAACAGGAGCTCCCCATGGTGATGTGCTTGGTCGAATGAAACCACGCTCTAAAAGTTCTTGTAATTGGCTTTGCAGTTCTTTCATCTCGCTGGGTGCGAGTCTGTAAGGAGCACGAGCTATTGGTGCAGCTCCTGGTACAAGATCTATTTGAAATTCAACGGATCGATGTGGGGGTAATCCCGGTAATTCTTTCGGAAATACATCGGGAAATTCTTTTGCAATGGGAACATCATTGATGCTCTTTTCTTCAGTTTGTACTTTCTCGACGTGTGCTAGAACAGCATAGCAACCTTTTCTTATTAGTTTTTGTGCCTTCAAATTACTAATAAGATGTAGCTTCGTGTTGCCCTTTTTTCCGTACACCATTAAGGGTTTTCCTTTTTCTCGTATAATGCGAATTGCATTTTTGTAACAAACGATCTCCGCTTTCACTTCTTTCAACCAGTCCATACCGATTATCACATCAAAACTCCCTAACTCTACTGGTATCAAATCAATCTTAAATGTTTCGCTAACCAGTTTAATTTCTCGATTCCGACATATATTATCTGCTGAAATTAATTTACCATTTGCTAATTCGAGTAAAAATTTACTATCCAAAGGCGTCAATGGACAACTTAATTTAGCACAAAAATCTCTACTCATATAGCTTCTATCCGCACCCGAATCAAATAAAACATAAGCAGATTTATTGTCAATAAGAAACGTACCCGTAACAAGCTCCGGGTCTTCCTGTGCCTCTGCCGCATTAATATTGAAAACTCTTCCACGGCCTTGTCCATTCATGTTCTCCTGGTTCGGGCAATTTCTAATAATGTGGCCCGGTTTTCCACATTTATAACAAACTACATTGGCATAACTTGTTCCGACACTACTTGCTCCGCCATTACTCGTTCCGACACCATTTGTTCCTTTCGTTCTATTAACCCCTGGTCCGTAGACCTCACACTTCGCCGCGCTATGACCATTTCTTTTACACTTGTTGCAAAATTTGGTGCAGAACCCCGAGTGATACTTTTCACACCTTTGGCATAGCTGCTTCTGATTGTTGTTGTTGTTGCAGTTATTATTGTTGTTGGGATGATTGTTGTAGTTGCTGTTGCTGTTGTTGTTGTTGTTATTGTTGGGCCGTTTGTTGTAGTTGCGATTGATGTTGCGATTGTTGGGATAATTGTTGCGATTATTGTTGTAATTGCTGTTGTTGTTGTATTGGTGATTCTTATCACCGTTTTCCTCCCACTTTCTTTTGACTTGCTTCACATTGGCCTCTTCAGCAGTCTGTTCTTTAATTCTTTCTTCAATATGGTTCACTAGTTTGTGAGCCATTCTACATGCCTGTTGTATAGAGGCGGGCTCGTGTGAACTTATATCTTCTTGGATTCTTTCCGGTAATCCTTTCACAAATGCGTCGATCTTCTCTTCCTCATCTTCGAATGCTCCCGGACACAATAGGCACAATTCTGTGAATCGTCTTTCGTACGTGGTAATATCAAATCCTTGGGTTCGTAACCCTCTAAGTTCTGTCTTGAGCTTATTGACCTAGGTTCTGGGACGGTACTTCTCGTTCATCAAGTGCTTGAATGCTGACCACGGTAGTGCGTACGCATCGTCTTGTCCCACTTGCTCTAGATAGGTATTCCACCATGTTAACGCAGAACCTGTGAAAGTATGCGTAGCGTACTTCACTTTGTCCTCTTCAGTACACTTACTTATGGCAAACACCGATTCGACCTTCTCGGTCCACCGTTTCAATCCGATCAGTCCTTCGGTTCCATCAAATTCCAAAGGTTTGCAGGCAGTGAATTCTTTGTAGGTGCATCCTACACGATTTCCTGTACTGCTAGATCCAAGGTTATTGTTGGTATGTAGCGCAGCCTGTACTGCGGCTATGTTTGAAGTTAGAAAAGTACGGAATTCCTCTTCATTCATATTCACGGTGTGTCGAGTAGTCGGTGCCATTTCCTTCAAAATAGTCAAATGGAACAAGTTAATCATACAGAATATTAAGAGTAGTTAATAGTATTTCGTAGCATAATATGAACTCATTTATAAAAGCTTTTTCTTCATATTAGCGTTTTATAAGTTTAAATTCGGGTAGTACCTACCCGTTAAGTTCATACTTAGTAGCTAATATACAATTCAACTACTACAATTCTATATGAAAAACTGATTATAATAATATTTCGCGTTCAAACTTTTATACAATATTTTACAAACTTACAATACCGCTTATTTTACATAAAGCATGAAATATAGCACACAATAACTTTGATACAAGATAGTTGTGAAGATAATTCTAGCTAGTACACAAGTCGTTCAGCAAAGGCAATAAAGACACGTAATTCATACTTCCAGAAACAAGTCATGCATTCTGGTTTTACTAGGACTACTTCCCATCCTTGGTCTTGTGCAACATAACCGTTATGGCCGTTGATAAGACAGCGTGTTGTAACGTCGTCAAAGGGACGAGGGTTACGTAATGTCCAACAGTCCCGTAATAATCTAAAAACCTCATTTCTTACCCCAATTACCGACTCCGTCACTTGTGGAAACGTTTTGTTTAATAGTTGTAGCCCGATGTTCTTGTTCTCACTTTGGTGAGAAGCGAACATTACTAATCCGTAAGCATAACATGCTTCTTTATGTTGCATGCTAGCTGCTTTTTCTAAATCACGAAGTCCAATATTCGGATATATTGAGTCAAAATAATTTCTTAACCCGTTGCGTAAAATAGCATTTGGGTTCCCCGCAATATATGCGTCAAAGTAAACACATCGTAACTTATGGGTTTCCCAATGTGATATCCCCCATCTTTCAAACGAAAGTCTCTTATAAACCAAGACATTCTTGGAACGTTCTTCGAATGTCTTACAAACTGATCTCGCCTTAAATAGTTGTGCCGAG
This sequence comes from Rutidosis leptorrhynchoides, assembly GCF_046630445.1. NCBI lineage: Eukaryota > Viridiplantae > Streptophyta > Magnoliopsida > Asterales > Asteraceae > Rutidosis > Rutidosis leptorrhynchoides. The sequence continues at coordinate 154,617,072 of NC_092333.1, forward strand.
GAATTCTGGCCGACTCTAGACAAGATTTCATCAATCATGTCTCCGGGTAGGTCTCTTAAAATATTGGGTTGTCTATCCATTTTGTGTTTTTAAACTTTAAAATAGACAAGAGTTAGATTCATAAAAAAATACTTATTAATACAAGCAATTTTTACATATATCATAAAGCATAAGAACACTATATTACATATATTACACCACACGAATACAACTATCTTATTCCGACTCGCTCGTTTCTTCTTCTTCGGTTTTGGTTCGTTTTGCCAAGTTTCTAGGGATATATGATGTTCCCCTAATACGAGCCGTCGTTGTCCACATTGGTTTAGAAAAACCTGGTGGTTTAGAGGTTCCCGGGTCATTGTTACAACTTAAGAACTTCGGGGGTTGACGATACATATAAAGTTCATCGGGGTTGGAATTAGATTTCTCTATTTTTATGCCCTTTCCCTTATTATTTTCTTTTGCCTTTTTAAATTCAGTTGGGGTAATTTCTATAACATCATTGGAATTCTCGTCGGAATCCGATTCATCGGAGAATTGGTAATCCTCCCAATATTTTGCTTCCTTGGCGGAAACACCATTGACCATAATTAACCTTGGTCGGTTGGTTGAGGATTCTCTTTTACTTAACCGTTTTATTATTTCCCCCACCGGTTCCGATTCTTCTTCCGGTTCCGATTCTTCGTCCGGTTCCGATTCTTCTTCCGGTTCCGACTCTTCTTCCGGTTCCTCTTCGGGAACTTGTGAATCAGTTCATGAATCATTCCAATTTACATTTGACTCTTCATTATTATTAAGTGAGTCAATGGGACTTGTTCTAGAGGTAGACATCTATCACATAATATCAAACACGTTAAGAGATTAATATATCACATAATATTCATATGTTAAAAATATATAGTTTCCAAAAAAAATGTTAAGCAATCATTTTTAAAGAAAACACGGTCGAAGTCCAGAATCACTAATGCATCCTAACAAACTCGATAAGACACACTAATGCAAATTTTCTGGTTCTCTAAGACCAACGCTCGGATACCAACTGAAATGTCCCGTTCTTATTGATTAAAAACGTTCCATATTAATTGATTTCGTTGCGAGGTTTTGACCTCTATATTTTTTCAAAGACTGCATTCATTTTTAAAACAAACCATAACCTTTATTTCATAGATAAAGGTTTTAAAAAGCTTTACGTAGATTATCAAATAATGATAATCTAAAATATCCTGTTTACACACGACCATTACATAATGGTTTACAATACAAATATGTTACAACAAAATAAGTTTCTTGAATGCAGTTTTTACACAATATCATACAAGCATGGACTCCAAATCTCGTCCTTATTTAACTATGCGATAGCGGAAGCTCTTAAAAATCACCTGAGAATAAACATGCTTAAAACGTCAACAAAAATGTTGATGAGTTATAGGTTTAACCTATATATATCAAATCATAATAATAGACCACAAGATTTCATATTTCAATACACATCCCATACATAGAGATAAAAATCATTCATATGGTGAACACCTGGTAACCGACATTAACAAGATGCATATATAAGAATATCCCCATCATTCCGGGACACCCTTCGGATATGATATAAATTTCGAAGTACTAAAGCATCCGGTACTTTGGATGGGGCTTGTTGGGCCCGATAGATCTATCTTTAGGATTCGCGTCAATTAGGGTGTCTGTTCCCTAATTCTTAGATTACCAGACTTAATAAAAAGGGGCATATTCGATTTCGATAATTCAACCATAGAATGTAGTTTCACGTACTTGTGTCTATTTTGTAAATCATTTATAAAACCTGCATGTATTCTCATCCCAAAAATATTAGATTTTAAAAGTGGGACTATAACTCACTTTCACAGATTTTTACTTCATCGGGAAGTAAGACTTGGCCACTGGTTGATTCACGAACTTATAACAATATATACATATATATCAAAGTATGTTCAAAATATATTTACAACACTTTTAATATATTTTGATGTTTTAAGTTTATTAAGTCAGCTGTCCTCGTTAGTAACCTACAACTAGTTGTCCACAGTTAGATGTACAGAAATAAATCGATAAATATTATCTTGAATCAATCCACGACCCAGTGTATACTTATCTCAGTATTGATCACAACTCAAACTATATATATTTTGGAATCAACCTCAACCCTGTATAGCTAACTCCAACATTCACATATAGAGTGTCTATGGTTGTTCCGAAATATATATAGATGTGTCGACATGATAGGTCGAAACATTGTATACGTGTCATTGGTATCTCAAGATTACATAATATACAATACAAGTTGATTAAGTTATGGTTGGAATAGATTTGTTACCAATTTTCACGTAGCTAAAATGAGAAAAATTATCCAATCTTGTTTTACCCATAACTTCTTCATTTTAAATCCGTTTTGAGTGAATCAAATTGCTATGGTTTCATATTGAACTCTATTTTATGAATCTAAACAGAAAAGTATAGGTTTATAGTCGGAAAAATAAGTTACAATTCGTTTTTGTAAAGATAGTCATTTCAGTCGAAAGAACGACGTCTAGATGACCATTTTAGAAAACATACTTCCACTTTGAGTTTAACCATAATTTTTGGATATAGTTTCATGTTCATAATAAAAATAATTTTCTCTGAATAACAACTTTTAAATCAAAGTTTATCATAGTTTTTAATTAACTAACCCAAAACAGCCCGCGGTGTTACTACGAAAGCGTAAATCCGGTTTTACGGTGTTTTTCGTGTTTCCAGGTTTTAAATCATTAAGTTAGCATATCATATAGATATAGAACATGTGTTTAGTTGATTTTAAAAGTCAAGTTAGAAGGATTAACTTTTGTTTGCGAACAAGTTTAGAATTAACTAAACTATGTTCTAGTGATTACAAGTTTAAACCTTCGAATAAGATAGCTTTATATGTATGAATCAAATGATGTTATGAACATCATTACTACCTTAAGTTCCTTGGATAAACCTACTGGAAAAGAGAAAAATGGATCTAGCTTCAATGGATCCTTGGATGGCTCGAAGTTCTTGAAGCAGAATCATGACACGAAAACAAGTTCAAGTAAGATCATCACTTGAAATAAGATTGTTATAGTTATAGAAATTGAACCAAAGTTTGAATATGATTATTACCTTGTATTAGAATGATAACCTACTGTAAGAAACAAAGATTTCTTGAGGTTGGATGATCACCTTACAAGATTGGAAGTGAGCTAGCAAACTTGAAAGTATTCTTGATTTTATGAAACTAGAACTTTTGGAATTTATGAAGAACACTTAGAACTTGAAGATAGAACTTGAGAGAGATCAATTTGATGAATAAAATTGAAGAATGAAAGTGTTTGTAGGTGTTTTTGGTCGTTGGTGTATGGATTAGATATAAAGGATATGTAATTTTGTTTTCATGTAAATAAGTCATGAATGATTACTCATATTTTTGTAATTTTATGAGATATTTCATGCTAGTTGCCAAATGATGGTTCCCACATGTGTTAGGTGACTCACATGGGCTGCTAAGAGCTGATCATTGGAGTGTATATACCAATAGTACATACATCTAAAAGCTGTGTATTGTACGAGTACGAATACGGGTGCATACGAGTAGAATTGTTGATGAAACTGAACGAGGATGTAATTGTAAGCATTTTTGTTAAGTAGAAGTATTTTGATAAGTGTATTGAAGTCTTTCAAAAGTGTATAAATACATATTAAAACACTACATGTATATACATTTTAACTGGGTCGTTAAGTCATCGTTAGTCGTTACATGTAAATGTTGTTTTGAAACCTTTAGGTTAACGATCTTGTTAAATGTTGTTAACCCAATGTTTATAATATCAAAAGAGATTTTAAATTATTATATTATCATGATATTATGATGTACGAATATCTCTTAATATGATATATATACATTAAATGTCGTTACAACGATAATCGTTACATATATGTCTCGTTTCAAAATTATTAAGTTAGTAGTCTTGTTTTTACATATGTAGTTCATTGTTAATATACTTAATGATATGTTTAATTATCATAATATAATGTTAACTATATATATAACCATATATATGTCATCATATAGTTTTTACAAGTTTTAACGTTCGTGAATCACCGGTCAACTTGGGTGGTCAATTGTCTATATGAAACCTATTTCAATTAATCAAGTCTTAACAAGTTTGATTGCTTAACATGTTGGAAACATTTAATCATGTAAATATCAATCTCAATTAATATATATAAACATGGAAAAGTTCGGGTCACTATAAACATAACTTACAATGATTAAAAATAGCGTAGCGTTACACGGACAGAATTTCGACTTACACCCTTACAACATTCGCTAACATACCCTTATTATTAGAATTAAAATTAAAATTAAAATTAAAATTATAATATATATATATATATATATATATATATATATATATATATATATATATATATATATATGTTTACGAGATAAAGAGAAAGATATGGATATATGGTACACCAGAGCTCGTGTTTTATAGGCCTTGTGAACTGAAAAAGTTAGCCATGTGATCGCATGGCTTTTGTGCCTCCAGGCCATGCGATCGCATGGTGGTAGGTGACAGCTCAAAATTCTTGTTTTCTTGTTTGTCGACGTTTTAATTAAATAAATATAATATATAAATAATTATAAGAATTATTTAAATATTATATTATATTTATGTGCATAGTTGACTTGTAATTTTTAGTCCGTTGCGTCGAGCGTTGAGAGGTGACTCTGGTCCCGGTTCCGGATTTTCGAACGTCCTTGCGTACAATTTAATATTTTGTACTTTGCGTTTTGAATCTTGTACTCTTGTAATTTCGAGACGTTTCTTATCAATAATTGGAACCTCTTTGATTGTATTTTGTACTTTTGAGCTTTTTGGTCGTTTGCATCTTCAATTCGTCGAATCTATCTTTTGTCTTCACCTTTTATTATTTAAACGAATATCACTTGTAAATAGAACAGTTGCAACTAAAAGCTTGTCTTTCTTGAGGGATAATGCTATGAAATATATGTTCGTTTTTAGCATTATCAAATATTCCCACACTTGAGCGTTGCTTGTCCTCAAGCAATATAGTCTTGAAATACTAGAATCACTTCTTTATTCTTCACACTTTGTACATCAGTGATTTCTTTACGGCGGTATAAACAATGGTAGTAACGATGTGGTTTACAGTCCCACATGACTATAAAATTTAGATCCATTAAGGAAATTGGATCTTTATTAAAACATTTGATCTTTTTGAAAATTAAATCTAGCTTTTACCCTAGATAAGTTTTCCGGAATAACCCTTCACCGGTGTTTGCAAAATATTTTTGTGGGTTTGGTGGGTTTCAGATTTGAAACTTTTAGCTCAAAACTTGCGGTTTTGTGTCACCCACTTGCTAACCTTGTATTAGGAAAGCAACACGTCCAGCATACTTGCTCCGAATATTACCTTTCGATAAACTACCGTCCGGTTGTAAAGGAAAGCGTTGAACAAGCAACTGTTAAGGCAATGTCCCCTGACATGCTTTTAATTATGGTCTATAACGTGTCGGACGCAATTACTATCCTTTGTAGGAGCAATAGTAAAGCTCACCCTTATAATTTTCCGGTCTGGCACAAGGTCCTGTCTTTGACCATGCTATGCTACCACCGTTCTTACGGTTGACACCCGATTTGGTTCAGGTAACCTAATGAATTCCAGGTGAATTCCTAGGATTTTACGTTCAATGGTAATGAACGCATTGAAAATAGGTTTTCAAAAAACAAATCAGTTTTAATTTTGATCAAAATATTTTCTCGTTCAAGCTCGAGTTTAGATATCATCGAATTCCATGAGTTTGTAATTCTCAATCTTTAAAGTCAATCTCAAGGATTGAGTAATATCAGGCTTAAAAGCTGATTTTTAATCTTTAAGGAGATTATCCTTTCTGGGGGTCTGATTCATTAGTCTTATCAAGCTAATTTGCATGGCGCCCTCCCCATTTTACGAGACAGATCCTCTCATGGTTAGGATAAGTCTGACCACATGGTGACCCTGTTTGATGCTGAGGTCCGTGGATTTCCTGCTGATTTTAGAGATGACTTTTCTAGATTTTTCATCAACCTACAGCTGGTCTGGACGACAACTTCTTGACCTAAATCAAGAAGCGCGTTTCTTTTTCGGAAGACTTTACTTCCTTTTAACGATGGAATTGATTCATCATGTAGATCCATCTTTCTTTCAAATATATTACAGTAAATCGGGTAAAACTGTTTAGTTTAGTCCAAAGCAAAAGTATCTTCAATTATTTGTTACAGAAATATGTGACATATGTTTAAGATAACTTGGTAATTTTTCCCACACTTGGCTTTTATTTTCCTTTTTATTGTCCTCTATTCCATTTTAAATGAATTTTAACATTTTGGTTTGTTTCTCAATTTATGTCCTTTCCGAGGTAACAATAATTTCGGTGTTAATACCTAGTTTTATCATTCATAAATATGTATAAACATGATTTTGAATTCATTTAATTGAAAATTTTGAAAAATTTTACTAGAATTGGGTAGTCAGTATATAAGACTATGGCTGTTCTTTATTATCAGAGAGCACTAGATTCTAATACAACTACTACGTTACTAGTATTTCTAATGGTAACCAAGTGTATAAAGTAAAAATTTTATAATCCGAAAGAATTTAACCCCTTCCCACACTTAAGATCTTGCAATGCCCTCATTTTCAAGAAATCAGTAACAATTTAAATTATTGAGGGTGATTAGCGTAGAAATGATTAAATTTTACCAAAGTTTCCAAACATATTGGCGTTTATTTGATGAATGATAAATAGTGCACATCATTTGTTCATTCCTTCTTGTTGTTACATCACATTTGTTTTTCGTTTTGCCGTCAAAACTAGCTTTTGCTGAACTTAATGTCAGTCTTTGAAAATGCGCTGTTTTACCCTGTTTTGTACAATCGACAATATACATACATACAAATATAAACATTCATGGCAATTTGAAATGGGACTTAATATCCCACTTTCAAATCCTAAATGTGAAATATTAGTACACAATAATAATAAAAATGATAAAAATTACACAAATATATCCAATAACATAAGTTTAAACATGAAAAAGTCAAAAGATAAAAACGTAACAATCATAAAAATAACCAAATGGAACCAAATCAGTCTGGATATGGGTTCCAGTTCATCTCATCAGGTGGGTTCCATTGTTGGTTATAGGTGTTCTGATAGGCTTGGTTATAGTCATACCGATTAAAGGGTGGTCGGATCTCGGGGCTGTGTGGTGGAAAATGAGCAGGTCGAGTAGGCACGTAATTATTTGGTACCTGATATGATAGCTGGCTCATGATTTGGTGCTGATGAACTAACCAGCTATCGTGTTGGTGTCACCTATAATCCTCGTATACTCGCTCGGAGTTCCACTGCTCATACATACTATGTCTGACCGCGTTCGTCATTGCTTCCTCATCTATGTGAACGTGGACGTCAAGAATAGCATCTCGAAAGACATCCCTAATGTCTTTCGCCTCCTCCATTTCCTCGTCTGAGCCTCTCTCTACCTGAGGATGAGATCCCTCATAGGGTACTACCTGGTTACGTCTACTTTTCAATACCTTAGCACCCACATAAACTTTCAATCCTAAGGGCTCAACCTGTTCTCTACAAAGCTGTAATGGACCACCTTGGTTCCTATTAACACCTAAATACTCTCCAATGAGAGTAACAAAAATACCTCCTCCTATTATACTCCCGTCCTGCATTCCCTCTACCATTTTAGATAAATAAAAAGCAACACAGTAAGGGATATTGACAAAGCTTCTAGGATCCCGAATACTCTTTAGGTAGAATAAATCATGTAAGGTAATTTTTTCTTTATTGTGACCTCTCTGTGTAATCGAGTTAGCCAAAAATCTATGAATAATACGAAGCTCGGCTCTGTCAATATGTGTATAGGAGTGTCCTCCTGCTCGTGTAAAAACATCAAAATGTGACATACGCCTCCAATTGGCGTCAGCGTCAAAGTTGCTATCTACCCTTTCACCATAATGAATCAAGTTTGTACAATCGGGTAGTAGCAACTCACCAGGAGTATATATCTGTAAAGCCCTGGCCATGTCCAGCATGCACATTCTGTACATCCTACCGCCAAGGATAAACCTAAGAAATCTTCTATCATCTATTCTAACTATATTTGTATCAAGTGATACAGTACTCATCAACTCAACACACCATTCCTTATATACAGGTCTACGAATGGTGAAAAGACATTCCCAATCTGTAAAAGAAGAACTGCCATACCTTTGAACTAAAAGCTGTCTAACACGGTCAGCTAGATGGACCATTTCTAAAGGAACCCAATCGATTACCCTTGGTACCTCTACATTTTTTGTTACCAATTTGAATTTGTTCCTTTGATATGTCTCGTAATCTCTCCATCTTCTATCAAATCTCAGATTAGGATGTAGAGTGTGCTCAGGAATTATTGGGAATTCTACTGGCGGTCTCATCGGGAATACTATGAATTTATCAACAAACTGTATCGGTTCTTGTTCGTGTTGCATTTCTGGTTCTGGTTCTGGTGCTGGTGCTGGTCGTCTAGATGATGATGCTCCTGAACCTCCAGTATCGGCTTTCTGTAAAACACATTAAACACAAAATTTGTGCATCCAAATATGCATTAGTGTTAGCAAAATAACAACTTAAAACAATCACTATAACATGTTAAATCAATATTAAACTTATACACATTTTCACAATTTTTCACAATTCTACACTTTTTCAAATGAGCACATATGAAAATGTATACAAAGTTCATAAGCATTTAATTCAAATAACATGTCAAAATAGTCATTACTAATAATTAAACAAGTCTCAAATGGCAATTACATCAAATTAATCAAGTTCATGAATTTTGGATTTAAAAAGTCCACTTTAATCTCTAAAAATCATGTTTAGGATCAATGTTTGGATCATTTAACTACCTAAACATGTTACACTACTCAATTTAGCAATAATTCATGACAAAAATTGGCCATAACCCGTTTATATCAAAAAGCCCCAAATTGCTCAAGAACACAAACCCTAGATTTCTAAAAATTTTGAAGTTTTTGGCTTCAAATCATGTTAAATAGCATCAATTTAGGTTATACATGCATAAAATACTAACAATTTAACACTAATTACACTAGAAATTAACAAAATTGTATTAGGTAAAATATTGGTAATTATCACAAAAACTAGCAAATTTATGAGTTTAGGGGTGTAATTTTTACCATTTTGCTGAAGAATGAGAATACAGGCATGATTAGAGTAAGAAAAATGACGAATTACGGTGGAAAAATGATGAAATTTGGTGAAGATTTGAGGTATTTTTAGTGTATGTGTGTGTGAAGTGGTAAAGAACACAGCTCGCTGTCTGTTTTGAGTCTGGCCAGATTTTTGCCTCCATGCGATCGCATGGAGGTATAGGGAGAATCCCATGCGATCGCATGGGTGCCCGGCTACAGTGATTTCGGGGGGTTTTTTTTTTTTTTTTTTAAACAATCTTATACTTTATAAAACATATAATTAATTAAATTCTAAAAATTTTGTTTTCCTTTAGGAGCGAGGGTGTTTCGGATCGATGTCCTAGTCTGTCCCTCGACAAAATTTTAAAATTTGTCAATTCAAAGCGCGGTTTTAAAAGTAAAGATTTTTGGGTTTTTTTAAATGTTTTTGGCATACTTTAATTCAATAAGATTAAAAATAATGATAATAAAAGTTCTCGTCCCTCCCTCGGGTAAAGCAATTTCGGTTCAATGACCTAGTCTTCAACTTACGACGAATTTTAAAAATCATATTTTTAACTTAGCAAAATAATGTAAATTTTTATTTTTAAATTCACACCAAACTTAAATTTAAAATGCATAAAATTAAAAATTCACACCAAACTTAATTAAAAATTTATATTATAAATTCACACCAAACTTATATTATATTTTTGTTTTTATACATACAAACTTATATTAAAAAGATTAATTTTTTCAAATATTTACAATTTTAAATATATTGATTTAAAAAGTTTACAATTTTAATATTAATATATTTATTTTAAAACATGGTAAAAATAAAATTAAAAATGTTTTTGGCTTTTTATCCCACTTTAATCAATCAAATATTATCAAAAATATACGCCCCTCTTTTCGGTAAAGTAATTTCGATTCCATGACCTAATTTAACTCATGACGAATTTTTGAAATATTTTGGTTGATTGATTAAAGATATTTATACCTTAAGAATAAACGTTAAATTTCGCAGTGATGTAATAAATTTTTGAATGATATCAATAATTTCGGTCGCCAAACCTAATTTTATTCAATACCAATTTAATACTTTATAGCGAACAAATTAGCGTTTATTATCAAAAGGTTAAAAATAAAAAATAAAAAAAATAAAAACTGTACAGACTTACCTGTGAGATAGTATTCTTAGTGATACGATCTATCCCACTCATAAGATAGTCGGTTTAATTGGTTTTCCATAGCTACATAGGCGTAACCTCGAGCATTCAGTGTTTTTTCTTCTAAACATATGAACGGTCCGTCTCTGCATAAAGTAACAAATTCGGTGTTTGAATAGGTTTGATTATTTGAACATTTACCTCTATGTGACCATTTTACGCATTTGTGACATCTTTCTAGGTGTCGTGCTCTTCTTTTCGCTGCGGATTTTGATTTTCCTTTACCAAATTGTAACTTATTATCTTCGCATCTGGATTCTTTTCTTACTCCGTCCAATCTTTCTCTGATTACTGATACTAGTTCACTTGGAAGTGTGTCATTATTACGTTTAGTGATCAAAGCGTGTAGCATTAGACCATAGTTTAGTTCACAGGAAGTCTTCATTTCGTAAAAACCTAAAAAAAATAAAAATTCAGAATGGGGGGAGAAGACTAGTTCTTTAGGGTCTGCTAGGGAAAGACCATTCGGGTTCCATTTTCGAGAACTACACGAAAACAGAAAATCTAACTCTAACAGAAATACATATTATCCTTTAAAGACTTGATTCTCCCCACACTTAGTTAGCTGTGGTATCGAAATTGTGATTAACTTCGTTGTCGACTTCCATCGGACTATCTATGTAATGTTTAACTCTGTGACCATTAACTTTAAATTCAATTCCATTTGAATTTATTAATTCTATCGTTCCGTATGGGAAAACTCTTTTGACTATGAATGGTCCAGACCATCTTGATTTCAATTTTCCAGAAAATAGCTTGAATCGTGAATTGAAAAGAAGAACTCTGTCTCCTTCTTTGAATTCTTTTGAACTTCTGATTCTTTTATCATGCCATTTCTTCGTTCTTTCTTTATAGATTAACGAATTTTCGTATGCTTCATGTCTTAATTCTTCTAATTCGTTTAGTTGACTTAACCGTAGACGTCCAGCTTCATGTAAATCAAGATTACAAGTCTTCAAAGCCCAAAATGCTTTGTGTTCAATTTCTACTGAAAGATGACATGCTTTTCCATAAACGAGTCTAAAAGGAGTGGTTCCAATTGGAGTTTTGTAGGCTGTTCTAAAAGCCCAAAGTGCATCCTTCAATTTTATGGACCATTCCTTTGGATTTGATCCTACGGTTTTTTCTAGAATACGTTTTAAAGCTCGGTTGGTATTTTCAACTTGTCCACTTGTTTGTGGATGATATGCAGTGGAGATTTTATGAGTTACTCCATATCTTTTGAGAACTTTCTCAAGTTGATTATTACAAAAATGAGTTCCCCGATCACTTATTAAAGCTTTCAGTGTTCCAAACCTTGCAAAAAGACGTTTTAAAAAGTTGACTACAACTCGTGCATCGTTAGTTGGGAGAGCTTGTGCTTCCTCCTATTTAGATACATAATCAATGGCTACGAGAATATATAGATTATTATGAGATTTTGGAAATGGACCCATAAAGTCAATACCCCAAATGTCAAATACTTCACATACTTGAATGACATTTTGTGACATTTCATCACGTTGACTTACTTTTCTGACCCTTTGACAAGCATCACAGGATTTGCAAAGAAGGTGTGTATCTTTGTAAATTGTAGGCCAATAGAATCCAGCATCATAAACTTTTCTTGCTGTTAGTTGAGGCCCATAATGCCCTCCTGTTGGTCCTGTGTGACAATGGTTTAAAATTTTACTAGCTTCATCTCCGAATACACATCGGCGTATTATTCCATCTGGACAACTTTTAAACAAATGTGGATCTTCCCAAAAATAGTGTTTTATATTGAAACAACCCAACCCGTATTCCATACGATAATTTTTTTTTTTATACAACACATTTACGCGCCAATTAAATATGTAAACCATTCCACAAGATCCACTTAAATGTACAACAATTTAAATGTTTACAAAAGGCACGAAGGCCATTAATCAAATTCAATACAAGTTTGACCCACTACAATTGATAGTTTATAATCCAAACGACACTCGAGCATGGTTTGGGACTAAACTACCCAAAACATTAGGCCAACTTCCAAGCTTCAACAAAACATCATCAAGGGCCACTTAATGCCCGATAACCCTTTGCCCTTATCCGTACCTGCGACTAAAAAGACAAACAACGAGAGGGGTAAGCTAACGCTTAGTGAATGCAATAATTATACACGTACATATATAATATACTTACTTGCAAACACTTAAACACATACCGCATACATGCTAGCAACACAATTAGCTTATCATCTCAATTATAAACTATAAACTTCCAATATCACAAGCTAGCAATGCAATAGCATATATACAAACCGTACAATATAATATGCTTACACTACAACACAATAACCATGGTTAACCAATCGTACAAGGGATGGTACTCGAATTTCCCATTGGTGTTCATAACATCCATTAGTGTACTTAGCACCTCGTATCACTAACCCCCGGGTGGCATCTTAACACCTCGATACTTCACCCTCGGGTGGCGTCTTAACACCTCGACACTTCACCCTTTAACATGGAGTGGCGTCTTAACACCTCGACACTTCACTCCTAGGTGGCATCTTAACACCTCGATGCTTCACCTCGAGTGGCATCTTAACACCTCGATGCTTCACTCGTCACGTGAAACGTGGTGTCTTAACACCTCGACACTTCACATCTCACGCTACCACAAATAAATATATTATATACCTACGCATATAATTATTCCACTCACCTTAACACTTCGGTGGTGATTTAAATGCTTCCGAAGGCTTCAAAGCAAAGTACCTAATTACATAAGTACACATTCGATTACACAACTAGTGGAATTAACCACATTACACTTACTTGAGCATTTAATGACCCAATTCGCATTAAATGACTCAACCATACCAAAACCGCCCTTAAATGGCCAAGACCCGACTTTAATCACTAAAGCTAGTAAATTAAGTCTACTAACATCAACTAACACAAACTTAGGTTAATTCATACCCATTTCACCCAAACTAGGTCAACTAGCCCATTTTGGATCCATTTAACACTTTCACTACCAAACTTGTCAAACATGACCCAAATAACATCTCTTTCAACTTTAACAAGCGTGTTAGTGACTAAAAACGCCATTTAACATTTATAACCCCAAATCATAAGACCAAACCCTAGGTTATGGCCATTTGGGTTTTCTTTCCTCAACACAACCCAAGTTCGCCCATTTTAACCCCAAATGGGTCACATAAGTTCCAAATGAACAAAACCCTAGCATAAACTAATTAAAACTCAAAACTTAGAGTTAGAACTTACCGAGACTATCAACGCGTAGCTAGAGACACAAGGAACAACTTTAATTCTTGCTCCAAAGATCAACCCTCAATCCTTCACTCTCAAATCTTGCTTTTAATTCAATTGGGTTTTAAGTTTTGGGAGAGAAATTGGAAAGAAAAGAGAAAAGAAATAAATGAAATGGATGAGTGGTTGGGATTTAATGCTCCCATCTGATTTATACGCGAAATTACCAATTTGCCCCTTGAAGTCATTCAATTTGAGCTAAAATCGGAGTCAGAACTGCAGAGTTGTCGTGGCGCGGCGCTATATGTCGCGGCGCGACATTACGAAGGAAAAACAACCTCTCTTAACCCACTTTCTGAACCTGGTTCGCTTGAAATGCCGCGGCGCGGACCCCTTTGTCGCGGCGCGACACATAAGGGGAAAATCGACCCTTCTTAATCCAATTGCTGATCTGGATTTGCTTTATATGCCGCGGCGCGGCCCAATGTGTCGCGGCGCGGCATTGGCCGTCACCTGGACACTTCGACAACCTTAAACAAAATTTGATTTTATTTAATTCGTACACTTAAATCTCACTTCCTATATTCGCCTAACCTTCAACAATAGTCTCATAAGACTTAACGCTAACAAAGCCCATGTATAAACTTGTATTCGCACACATTATCAAGTATATATATATATATATATATATATATATATATATATATATATATATATATATATATATATATATATATATATATCAAGTATATATATATATATATATATATATATATATATATATATATATATATATATATATATATATATATATATATCTAGACATTTACGCATAGTCTAGCAAGTTACAAACGTACAATGATTAAGTATGTACCTTTCAATATGTACGGGAAAAACGGGATGTTACAACTCTCCCCCACTTGAATCGGAGCGCGTCCTCGCGATCCAAGCCGCATGACAAGAGGGAAGATAAACCAACACAAATTCTTCGGGCTCCCAAGTAAACTCAGAACCTTTACTACGACGCCATTGAACTTTAAAAGTCCTAACCTCTTTATTTCTCAACCTTTTGACCTTCTCATCGAGTATAGCAATCGGCTTCTCAATATACTCTAACTTATTGTTTAGCTCGATCTCGTCTAAAGGCACCCATGAAGAATCATCCGCAAGACATTTACGGAGATGGGAGACATGAAATGTATTATGGATCCCCGCAAGCTCTTCGGGTAATTCCAAACGATATGCAACTTCGCCAACACGAGCTAAAATCTTAAACGGACCGATAAACCGAGGAGCTAACTTTCCTCGTTTTCGAAACCGAATAACACATTTCCATGGCGAAACCTTAAGCATCACCATGTCACCTTCTTGAAATTCGATCATTCGTCTACGTTTGTCGGCATACGACTTTTGTCTATCTTGAGCCTTTTTCAAATGCTCTCGAATCATATCAATCTTGCTATTCATTTCTAAGACCAAATCGGTACTCCCGATTTCCCTTTGACCCACTTCACCCCAACAAATCGGGGTTCGACACCTTCGCCCATAAAGCATCTCATACGGTGGCATCCCGATACTAGTATGATAACTATTATTGTACGAGAATTCCACCAAAGGTAAGTGCTCATCCCAACTACCACCAAAATCAATAATACACGCACGTAACATATCCTCCAATGTTTGATTCGTACGTTCGGTTTGACCGTCCGTTTGAGGATGGTACGCCGTGCTCAATTTCAATTGTGTACCCATATCTTCATGAAACTTTTCCCAAAACCGAGAAGTAAAACGGGTATCTCGATCCGAAACAATAGATATAGGAACCCCATGCCTTGAGATCACTTCCTTGATAAACAACTTAGCCAAGGTTTCCGACGATATCGCTTCCCGAATGGGAAGAAACAAGGCACTTTTCGTCAATCGATCGACTATCACCCAAATTGAATCAAATTGGGTTCTCGCCGTTTTAGGTAACTTTGTGATGAAATCCATGGTAATGTGCTCCCATTTCCATTTCGGGATTTCTAACGGTTGTAACATACCATACGGCTTTTGGTGTTCAGCTTTAACTTGCAAACACGTGACGCATTGTTCAACATACTTAACAACATCACGTTTCATGTCCGGCCACCAATACTCCTTCTTCAAATCAAGATACATTTGTCGCGCCCGGATGAATGGAATACTTTGACTTATGTGCTTCATCAAGTAGCACTCGTCGGAAATCTCCCATTCTAGGCACCCACACTCGTCCTTGAAAGGACAACAAACCATGCGGGCCTAAGGTAATGAATTCCGTTTGCCCCATGATTCGTTCCTCATGCTTATTGTTAACAAAAGCCTCAATTTGAATCTCACCAAGCTTTACAAGAAAATCGTTAGTAATAATCAAACGTAACGATCCTACTCGTATCGCCGGATGTTGACTCTTTCGACTCAACGCATCCGCGACCACATTCGTCTTACCCGGATGATAAAGTATTTCACAATCATAATCTTTCACCACATCCATCCATCTACGTTGACTATAATTCAAATCTCGTTGATCAAAAAGATGTTTCAAACTCTTATGATCCGAATAAATCGTACATTTGACACCATACAAGTAGTGGCGCCAAATTTTCAACGCATGAACAACCGCCGCCAACTCAACATCATGAGTCGGATATCTCGTTTCGTGTTCTTTTAATTGTCGAGAGGCATAAGCGATGACTTTACCTCTTTGCATTAGAACACATCCGAGTCCATTTAAAGATGCATCACAATAGACCGTCATGTCTTCTACACCTTCCGGCAACACTAACACCGGAGCTTGACACAACTTCTCTTTTAACAATTGAAAAGCAATTTCTTGCTCGTTCTCCCAATTAAATCTCGTGTTCTTTCTCGTCAACTTCGTCAATGGAGAAGCAATCTTAGAAAAGTCTTGGATAAACCGACGATACTACCCGGCCAATCCGAGAAAACTTCGGATTTCCGTAGGCGTAGTCGGTCGTCCCCAACTCTTTACCGTCTCTATCTTCCCCGGATCTACTTGAATACCGTCCATATTGACAATATGGC
Organism: Rutidosis leptorrhynchoides; assembly: GCF_046630445.1. Classification (NCBI taxonomy): domain Eukaryota; kingdom Viridiplantae; phylum Streptophyta; class Magnoliopsida; order Asterales; family Asteraceae; genus Rutidosis; species Rutidosis leptorrhynchoides. Next base: position 154,633,900 of record NC_092333.1, read on the forward strand.
CAAGGAATTGAACTTCCTTAGCCAAAATTCACATTTTGAGAATTTTGCATACAACTTCTCCTTCCGCAACGTCTTTAACACACACCGCAAATGATGTTCATGTTCCTTCATACTCTTCGAATAAACGAGTATGTCGTCAATGAACACAATTACTGACTTGTCCAACATAGGTTGGCACACTCGGTTCATAAGATCCATGAATGCAGCCGGTGCATTCGTAAGACCAAAAGGCATTACCACAAACTCAAAATGCCCATAACGCGTTCGAAAAGCCGTTTTCTCAATATCTTCCTCACGGACCCGCATTTGGTGATAGCCGGACCGTAGGTCGATTTTAGAGAAATACGTTGCACCTTGGAGTTGATCAAACAAATCGTCAATCCGAGGCAATGGATAACGATTCTTGATCGTCACTTTATTCAACTCCCGATAATCGATGCACATCCGCATACTACCGTCTTTCTTTTCACAAACAAAACCGGAGCGCCCCATGGAGAAGCACTCGGTCGAATGAAACCCTTTTCAAGCAACTCTTGGGTTTGGTTTAACAACTCTTGCATTTCCGTTGGTGCTAAACGATAAGGAGTTTTAGCAATGGGGGTAGCCCCCGGAACCAACTCAATGCGAAATTCAACTTGTCTTTTCGCCGGGACACCCGGTAACTCATCCGGAAAAACGTCTTCAAATTCATTAACCACAGGGATTTCACGAATGGTTGGTGGCTCATCACGAGTATCAACAACATGGGCAAGAAAAGCCATGCCACCACTAACAAGGAAACGACGTGCCCGTGCAAAAGTGCATATCGGTACAAGTCTCCTTCGCTTATCGCCATGAATAATTAATTCTCCCCCACTTGGGGTCTTCACCCGAATGAATTTATCATGGAATGCAATATCGGCTCTATTAAGATCGAGCCAATCCATACCAATAACAATATCAAAATCACCCAAAGTCATCGGAATAAGATCGATCTTAAACGTTTCGGAACCAAATACAACATTACAATTCTTACACACATCAACCACTAGCGCCGTCTTGCCATCCGCTATTTCAACTTCTACCGGATGACTTAACTTAACTAGCAGTTTATTTAACTTAGGCACAAATCGAGGCGACACAAAGGACAAATTAGCCCCACTATCAAAAAGTATCCGTGCCGGATTAGAGTTAACTATGAAAGTACCTGAGATGACTTCATTAGATTGCTTGGCCTCATCATTGGTCATCAAATAGTTGCGACCCCTAGCCGTACCCGCCGCCTTCTCTAGACGCTTAACATTATCGTTGCGCAAATCGGGACACTCCGGCTTCTTATGCCCTTCTTTACCGCAATTAAAACAAGTGAGCTTGTTTCCGGAAGATGGTTTTGGACAATCACGAGCCATATGACCCGCTTGCCCACAATTATAGCACGTAAAAGTAAAACCACCGGAAGCGCCCTTCTTCACGCTATTGACACTTTCGGAACTTTTCTTGTTCTTTTTGTTCGAAAAGTTTGAATAGCTCAAACCTTCACTTTTTCTCTTGCCAAAAGTAAAACCACTCTTTCTTAAGATGAGCGACTCGAAACCTTTGGCCATGTCAAACAACTCATCAAAGCTTTTCACTACGTTCACACTAATCTTATCTTGATAGTTGTCGTTCAAGGTTCGATAGAAATCTTCCTTCAACATTTTATCATTCCCGACGTACTCCGGGCAAAATTGGGTCTTGGGCAAAAACACGGATTTGAGAGTGTTCAAATCCATCGACCCTTGCCTCAAGGAACGTAACTCGTCCTTAAGCCTAGTAAGATCGGCCGAAGTTCGGTATTCCTTGAAAAATTCGGACTTGAATTCATCCCAAGTGAATTCCATGCATTGCTCTTCACCATAAACTTGGAGCTTTGCGTCCCACCATAACTTGGCATCGCCCCTCAACATACTACACCCGTACCTTGTCCTCTTATCGAGAGGACATTCACAAGTACGGGAGGCCCCCTCCATATCGGAGATCCAACGGGCGCTCTTAAGAGGATCTCTTTCACCATCAAAAGAGGGAGGTTGAGAGTCCTTGGAATTCTTATAGAAAAAGTCCCGTCTTCCCACATTATCTTCGCGAAGAACGGCCTTAACTTGCTCCTTTACCACATTGACTAATTGCTCGTCAATCGTATCTAGGAACATCTTCTTAACGTCCTCGAGAAAAGCCTCATGATGCCTTTTCAAAATGGCCTCAACCTTGGCCGTAAACTCGACTTCTTCACTAGTACCTCCGCCGTTGATATCATGCCCGTTTCTCATCTTCATTCTATAAGACGGAATAGATTAAACAACGAGACGAAAAGGATTTAACACATAAGTATATACATATACACCACACTACCCCATCTTGCTCAACAATCATCGTACATCGCTTGTTTGACACGATTTGAACCCGTAACAATGGTAGCTAATCATTGTTACACGAGCACGTCGCATTAACTTGCTAGTACAATGTCTATCTTGCTTGACGATTGCTAACACCACACAAAACAATTAGCGCAAGGTTAGTTCACATAAACCTAAGCACTAATCAACTCCCGGTCCGACCCGTCTCCTACAAGTCCCGCATAACGCGCATACACAATAAAGTCTAAGTCTAGGCGCCTATCTCAAGTTGCCTAAATCCCTTAGACCATGCTCTGATACCACTTGAAACAACCCAACCCGTATTCCATACGATAAATTTTTTTTTTTTTATACAACACATTTACGCGCCAATTAAATATGTAAACCATTCCACAAGATCCACTTAAACGTACAACAATTTAAATGTTTACAAAAGGCACGAAGGCCATTAATCAAATTCAATACAAGTTTGACCCACTACAATTGATAGTTTATAATCCAAACGACACTCGAGCATGGTTTGGGACTAAACTACCCAAAACATTAGGCCAACTTCCAAGCTTCAACAAAACATCATCAAGGGCCACTTAATGCCCGATAACCCCTTTGCCCTTATCCGTACCTGTGACTAAAAAGATAAACAACGAGAGGGGTAAGCTAACGCTTAGTGAATGCAATAATTATACACGTACATATATAATATACTTACTTGCAAACACTTAAACACATACCGCATACATGCTAGCAACACAATTAGCTTATCATCTCAATTATAAACTATAAACTTCCAATATCACAAGCTAGCAATGCAATAGCATATATACAAACCGTACAATATAATATGCTTACACTACAACACAATAACCATGGTTAACCAATCGTACAAGGGATGGTACTCGAATTTCCCATTGGTGTTCATAACATCCATTAGTGTACTTAGCACCTCGTATCACTAACCCCCGGGTGGCATCTTAACACCTCGATACTTCACCCTCGGGTGGCGTCTTAACACCTCGACACTTCACCCTTTAACATGGAGTGGCGTCTTAACACCTCGACACTTCACTCCTAGGTGGCATCTTAACACCTCGATGCTTCACCTCGAGTGGCATCTTAACACCTCGATGCTTCACTCGTCACGTGAAACGTGGTGTCTTAACACCTCGACACTTCACATCTCACGCTACCACAAATAAATATATTATATACCTACGCATATAATTATTCCACTCACCTTAACACTTCGGTGGTGATTTAAATGCTTCCGAAGGCTTCAAAGCAAAGTACCTAATTACATAAGTACACATTCGATTACACAACTAGTGGAATTAACCACATTACACTTACTTGAGCATTTAATGACCCAATTCGCATTAAATGACTCAACCATACCAAAACCGCCCTTAAATGGCCAAGACCCGACTTTAATCACTAAAGCTAGTAAATTAAGTCTACTAACATCAACTAACACAAACTTAGGTTAATTCATACCCATTTCACCCAAACTAGGTCAACTAGCCCATTTTGGATCCATTTAACACTTTCACTACCAAACTTGTCAAACATGACCCAAATAACATCTCTTTCAACTTTAACAAGCGTGTTAGTGACTAAAAACGCCATTTAACATTTATAACCCCAAATCATAAGACCAAACCCTAGGTTATGGCCATTTGGGTTTTCTTTCCTCAACACAACCCAAGTTCGCCCATTTTAACCCCAAATGGGTCACATAAGTTCCAAATGAACAAAACCCTAGCATAAACTAATTAAAACTCAAAACTTAGAGTTAGAACTTACCGAGACTATCAACGCGTAGCTAGAGACACAAGGAACAACTTTAATTCTTGCTCCAAAGATCAACCCTCAATCCTTCACTCTCAAATCTTGCTTTTAATTCAATTGGGTTTTAAGTTTTGGGAGAGAAATTGGAAAGAAAAGAGAAAAGAAATAAATGAAATGGATGAGTGGTTGGGATTTAATGCTCCCATCTGATTTATACGCAAAATTACCAATTTACCCCTTGAAGTCATTCAATTTGAGCTAAAATCGGAGTCAGAACTGCAGAGTTGTCACGGCGCGGTGCTATATGTCGCGGCGCGACATTACGAAGGAAAAACAACCTCTCTTAACCCACTTTCTGAACCTGGTTCGCTTGAAACGCCGCGGCGCGGACCCCTTTGTCGCAGCGCGACACATAAGGGGAAAATCGACCCTTCTTAATCCAATTGCTGATCTGGATTTGCTTTATATGCCGCGGCGCGGCCCAATGTGTCGCGGCGCGGCATTGGCCGTCACCTGGACACTTCGACAACCTTAAACAAAATTTGATTTTATTTAATTCGTACACTTAAATCTCGCTTCCTATATTCGCCTAACCTTCAACAATAGTCTCATAAGACTTAACGCTAACAAAGCCCATGTATAAACTTGTATTCGCACACATTATCAAGTATATATATATATATATATATATATATATATATATATATATATATATATATATATATATATATATATATATATATATATATATATATATATATATATATATATATATATATATATATATAGACATTTACGCATAGTCTAGCAAGTTACAAACGTACAATGATTAAGTATGTACCTTTCAATATGTACGGGAAAAACGGGATGTTACATATCTCACTGAAGAATTTCTTTCGTTTTTGGTATGATAATCCTTTTTCAAGGAATCCACATACTAAGTAGTTTGCATAGTCTGCAAACCATGGTATTTCATTATAATCTATCTTCAATAGATATTCATCAGGAAAGTTGTCTTGTATGGCCGATTCATTTAGAACTTCTAATTCGGGATTTTCAAGATGAGAAAGATGATCAGCGGCGAGATTTTCTGCTCCTCTTTTATCTCGGATTTCAATATCGAATTCTTGTAAGAGTAAGATCCAACGGATTAATCTTGGTTTGGCATCTTGTTTCGAAAATAGGTATCTAAGAGCAGAATGGTCGGTATAGACCACCGTTTTTGCTAGAACGAGATATGAACAAAATTTGTCAAAAGCAAAGACAATAGCAAGGAGTTCTTTTTCAGTAGTTGTGTAATTTGTTTGTCCTCCTTGTAACGTCTTACTAGCATAATATATAGGTTGAAATCGTTTTTCAATCCTTTGTCCTAAAACGGCTCCCATTGCAAAATCACTTGCATCGCACATAAGTTCAAACGGTAGATTCCAATTTGATGTTATCATGATCGGCGTATTAGTGAGTTTCTCTTTAAGAATATTAAAAGATTTGATACATTCATCTGAAAAGATGAATGGAGCATCCTTTTCTAGGAGTTTATTCATAGGAGTGGCAATTTTAGAAAAATCTTTTATGAAACGTCGGTAAAAACCGGCATGCCCTAGAAAACTCCTAACTCCTCTAACATTGATGGGATGTGGAAGTTTAGCAATTACATCTACTTTAGCTCTATCCACTTCAATTCCTTCCTTTGAAATTTTATGACCAAGAACGATGCCTTCTTTAACCATGAAATGGCATTTCTCCCAATTAAGTACTAGATTTGATTGTTCGCATCTAATAAGCATTCGTTCAAGATTAACTAGACATGATTCAAAAGTATCACCAAAGACTGAAAAGTCATCCATGAAAACTTCCATGCATTCTTCTATCATGTCGTGAAAAATCGCCATCATGCACCTTTGAAAGGTTGCAGGGGCGTTGCAAAGTCTAAATGGCATGTGTTTGTAAGCAAAAGTACCATAAGGGCACGTGAACGTGGTTTTCTCTTGGTCCTCGGGTGCTATTGGAATTTGAAAATATCCGGAAAAACCATCAAAAAAACAATAGTAACTATTTCCGGCTAATCTTTCCAATATTTGATCAATGAAAGGTAAGGGAAAGTGATCTTTTCTGGTGGCGTCATTTAATTTTCTATAATCAATACAAACACGCCATCCTGTTACAGTCCTAGTAGGAATAAGCTCATTTTTTCATTTGTAATGACAGTCATGCCACCCTTCTTAGGCACGCATTGAACTGGGCTTACCCATGGACTATCAGAAATCGAATAAATTAAACCTGCATCTAGCAGTTTAATAATTTCTTTTTTAACAACATCTTGCATATTAGGATTTAGTCTTCGCTGGCGTTGCACATACGTTTTATGACCTTCTTCCATAAGAATTTTATGTGTGCAATACGAAGGACTTATTCCTTTGATATCATGAATCTTCCATGCAATAGCTGGTTTATGAGCTTTCAACACAGAAATGAGTTGTGATTTCTCATTTTCAGTAAGAGAAGACGATATTATTACAGGTAATTCAGATTCACCATGTAAATAAGCGTATTCCAAATGGTTTGGAAGTGGCTTTAACTCTAATTTCGGAGGTTCTTCTGTCGATGATTTATATCGATATCTGTCTTCTTCTTTTAGCATTTGAATTTTTTCTGTTGTTGGTTCATATCCATTAGCCATTAGTGTAGCTAACATTTCAGCTTCATCAATTGGTTCAGTTCCTTCTCCTAAAGAACATTCTCCTGTTCCTTGTAATTCTGGAAATTCTTCTAACAATTCTGCATGTGAATCTATAGTTTGAATATAATAGCATGTATCATCTGCAGATTGCGGTTGTTGCATTGCTCTATCAACTGAAAAGGTAACACTCTCATCCTCTATACTTAGGGTCAGTTTCTTACCAAACACGTCTATCATTGCTTTAGCCGTGTTTAAGAATGGTCTTCCTAATATGAGAGGAACTTGAGAATCTTCTTCCATGTCCAGAACAACAAAATCTACTGGAAATACTAAAGTACCAACTTTAACTAGCATGTTCTCCATTATCCCTCTAGGATATTTTATTGATCTATCGGCTAGTTGTATACTTATTCTTGTTGGTTTCAATTCTCCAAGGTCTAGTTTAGTGTATAGTGAATACGGCATTAGATTTATACTAGCACCTAAGTCTGCTAATGCTTCTATTGAATTAAGACTACCCAGAAAACATAGAATTGTGAAACTTCCTGGATCAGATAGTTTTTCTGGTATCTTATTCAACAGCACTGCTGAACAATTAGCATTCATAGTAACAGTCGAGAGTTCTTCCATTTTCTTTCTATTTGAGATTAGATCTTTCAGAAATTTAGCATATCTAGGCATTCCTGAAATCACATCAATGAAAGGAAGATTGACATTTATTTGTTTAAACATATCCAAGAATTTGGATTGCTCGGCTTCAAGTTTCTCTTTTTTCATTTTACTCGGGTAAGGAAGTGGTGGTTGATATGGTTTAACATAAGGTTTAGCCTTAACTGTGTTATCTTCATTAACCTTTTCAACTACCGGTTCTTTTTCCTTATCTTGATCAGGTTGTGGTTCTTGGGGATTAGGAATAGTTTCATCAGAAGTTCCAGGTATTTCAGGTGGTTTAAGTGTTGTACCACTTCTTGTGGTAATGGCTTTAGCTGTTTCATTTCGGGGGTTAGCATTTGTATCACTAGGTAAACTTCCCGGTTTTCTTTCACCTATTAACCTTGCTATTTTACTTACTTCTTGTTCCAAATTTTGAATAGAAGCTTGTTGATTTCTAAATGCTTGAGCATTTTGTTCATTCATTTGTTTCTGAGATGTGAAAAACTGCGTTTGAGTTTCAACTAGCTTCGTCATCATATCTTCTAAATTCGGCTTTTTATCATCGGTTTGTGGTGGTTTGTTTTGAAAATTAGGTCTTTGCTGGTTGTAAGTATTATTGGATACTTGTTGATTGCTAGGACCTTGTTGGTTGTTGTATGGAATATTTCGGTTATAATTCTGGTTTTGATTGTAAATCGGTCTTGGCGGTTGATAATTATTCTGATAATTATTTCCAGGCCTTTGGTTTATGTAAGAAATATTCTCTCTTTGTTCCATCGTTAGCTCAATACTAAGACAATCTTTTGTCAAATGTGGTCCTCCACACTGCTCACAACTAATTCGTATTGAGTGGATATCCTTAGTCATCTTTTCCATTCGTCTCTCGACAGCATCTATCTTTGCGGAAATGGAATCTAAGTCATGGCTAGAATCGACTCTAGCTGCTTTAGATGATCTAACGATATCTTTTTCTTGGTGCCACTCATGTGAGTGGGAAGCAGTGTTATCAATAATTTTGTAAGCATCGGTTTCGGTTTTCTTCATAATGGAACCACCAGCTGCTATATCGATGTCTTTCCTTGTAGTGATGTCGCATCCTTGGTAGAATATTTGTACTATTTGACAGGTGTCTAAACCATGTTGCGGATATCCTCTTAATAACTTTTCAAATCTTGTCCACGCCTCATATAGAGTTTCATTCGGTTTCTGTGTGAGCGTAACAATTTCTCCTTGAAGTCTTTAAGAAATTTTTCAACTAAAACGTCCCATGTATCAATCGCCCCTTCAGGTAACGATTCCAACCAATCTTTGGCTTCTCCCTTTAAAGTCCAGGGAAATAGCATGAGATATATCTGTTCATCCTCAACTTCTCTTATTTTAAATAGTGTGCAGATCCTATTAAAGGTACGATGATGTTCGTTTGGATCTTCCTTCGGCGCACCACTAAATTGGCATTGATTAGTCATCATGTGTAGAATTTGTCCTTTGATTTCATAATCTGGCGCATTAATGTCAGGATGAGTAATTGCGTGACCTTGGCCAGTGCGTTTAGCTCTCATTCGGTCTTCCATACTTAAAGGTTCCAGATTTTCCATAATTGAATTTGTTGAATCTGAATCACTAGAGGATTCTGATTTAATGGTTCGTTCCTCAACAATCTCTGTTTGAATGATTGGTGGTTCCGAAGGAAAAATTAATGGTTCAGGATCTATGAATCGTCCCTGAATATTCTCCGGATTCTCAATTGTGAGGTTGGGTTCAAAAAATGGATTATCGGAAATTTGAATTGGAGTACTTGGTCGACTGGATGATGATTCTAAAGAAAAATCAACGGCGGTAATATTTGCTAAATGTCTTGATCGAGTTACAGGTAGTGAACGTACAAAAGGTGGTGAACGTCTTGCTCGGTGCATTCACTGAATATCCTATTAGTTTTTAAAAGGAAAGAATAATTATATAAGTTATCCAATTAATAGACTTTTCTGATTTTGCCCACGTTTCGAATAGCCAAAAGATGCAGCAGAGGGGCAGGATTCGTTTGGTCTCAATATAATTGAGTACTGTTTGGCTCCAATAACCCGGTCCACGTACAAATCCAACTATTACTACGAACCAGAAAATTTTGATGTCTATCAATTTAGCCACTTAAAATAAATTTTCGTAATTTTAAGAAATTTAGATAAGAAGTAGAATAAAATCTATGTCCTAAAACTAGAATAGCGAGAAATAAGAAAGAAAAAGAGCGCGTCAAAAAAGGTCGAAAAAGAAAAGAAAAATAGCGACTTATAAAATTTTAAAAACACTCGACTAACCCAACCTTATTACTATCACTAACTTAAAATTAAAATTTCAAATTGAGATTACTAATTGGAGTGATAATTGATACATAGGTAAAAGGCGTCGAAAAATAAAAATAAGAAAGTAGCGCGTTGAAACTTAAAAAGGAACTAAAAACTAAAAATTAAAAGTTGCGTCTAAAAATATTAAAGCTTAAAAGTAAAACTATATCCCAAATGGCAATATCTTAAAAAGGAACTAAAACTTAAAAAGGCGTCGCAAAATTCTAAAGCACTTAGATCTTATTCTAAAGAAAAAGCACTTAAGGGATTTTACGGCAACGTCTAAAATTCTAGATATAAAAATAACTATGGCAAAAATTATATCTTAAAACTAAATACGAGCGAAAAATACAAAAATTACGCTAAAACAATTAAAAGGGGACAAAATATAAAAATATACTAAAAGTTGTAAAAAGTACACTTTTTTATAAAAATATTATTTTTATATTATTTATTTTATAAAAGTATTAAATTTATAATTTAATTAAACTAATTTAACTAAATAATACAAATTAAATAAAAACTTATAACTAATTAATAAATTAAGAATAACCTAATTAGGGTTTATATAAATAATTAATAATAAAATCGTAATGATTGCAGTTTTCAGTCAATTCTGGCGTGTCTGCAGAGCTCATGCGATCGCATGAATTCTAAGTTACCCGGCCATGCGATCGCATGGGCTAGGGTTTCGGGCCAGACACTGGGCTGCTACAGTACTTGGACTCGAGTGTTTTTATTTTTTATTTTTTTTTTCTGTTTTGCTGTTTTAATAAAAAAATTATGTAATATATTTATATAAATTAAATAAACCTTATTTTTTTATAAAAGTAAACTAAAAATCTTTTTTTTTTATATTTAGCGTTGCGCTTCCGGCTTTTAAGCTAGATTTTGTTCCCCGGCAGCGGCGCCAAAAATACTTGATGTTATGCGAGGTGTATATGAAATAGCTTATATTTTACTATGAAAAACTATTAAATACGATACAATTTTACACAAGATATTTATTTATTTATAGAATGGATATACTTAAACCTTGCTACAACACTTATAGGCAGTGTACCTAATCATACAGTAGTGTAGTTTTTAGTAAGTCTGTTTCGTTCCACAGGGAAAAATCTTTAAACAAAGCTTAACGCTATATTAGTTTTATTTTATAAAAATACAAATATATATATAAGTAATATTATTATTATAAAGGGGGGTTTTTACCGTTTAATGACCGGTTTGTCAATTTTAAAAACTTAAGTCACAGTTAAAACCAAATGTAAAATATTAAAAATAAATACAAGACTTAATTTAAAGCGTAAAATAAATAACGATAATGAAATTGCAATAAATAAAAGTGCGATAAAATAAAATTGCGATAATTAAAAAGTACGATAATTAAAAGTGCAATTAAATACAATAACAATAAATAAAAGTACGATAATTAGAAGTGAAATTAAATATAAAATAAAGGAAATTAAATATGAAATAAAAGAATTATGCTTATTTAAACTTCCGTAATCATGATGTTTGACGTGTTGATTTTAGTTTTATGCCCATGGGTTAATTGTCCTTTGTCCTGGATTATTTAATATGTCCGTCTGGTTTTTGTCCATAACAGTCCATCAGTCATAAATATAAAGTGCGAGTGTCCTCGTCAAATTATCCTTATACCCGAAGTTAAATATTCCAACTAATTGGGGACTTAAACTGTAACAAGGTTTTATTACTTTGTTTAATAATTACACCAGGATATCGACTGCGTGTAACCCAAGGTTTTAATACTTTGTTACCAATTATGCCAAGTGTCCTTGTACATAATTTCACCCCTGTTTTAATAATTCTAGTGACTATTAATCCATTCCCGTGTCCGGTTAAATGAACGATTATTCGTACATGTAAATACCCCGCCCATCGTGTCTGATCGAGTGTATATAGTTATTTATAGGGACGTCCAATTGTAAATCTTTATATTAAAATTAACAAATTATCATTTAGTTAAACAAATATAAAGCCCATTAATAGCCCATAGTCTAATTTCCACAAGTGTCGTTCTTTTGTCCAAACCCCAATTATGGTACAAAGCCCAATTACCCAATTTTAATATTTTTAGCTCAACATCATGATTACTTCGGATTAAATAAGCATAATAATAACTTAGCTACGAGACATTAAATTAAAAAGGTTGAACATAACTTACAATGATTAAAAATAGCGTAGCGTTACATGGACAGAATTTCGACTTACACCCTTACAACATTCGCTAACATACCCTTATTATTAGAATTAAAATTAAAATTAAAATTAAAATTATAATATATATATATATATATATATATATATATATATATATATATATATATATATATATATATATATATATATATATATATATATATGTTTACGAGATAGAGAGAAAGATATGGATATATGGTACACCAGAGCTCGTGTTTTATAGGCCTTGTGAACTGAAAAAGTTGGCCATGCGATTGCATGGCTTTTGTGCCTCCAGGCCATGCGATCGCATGGTGGTAGGTGACAGCTCAAAATTCTTGTTTTCTTGTTTGTCGACGTTTTAATTAAATAAATATAATATATAAATAATTATAAGAATTATTTAAATATTATATTATATTTATGTGCATAGTTGACTTGTAATTTTTAGTCCGTTGCGTCGAGCGTTGAGAGTTGACTCTGGTCCCGGTTCCGGATTTTCGAACGTCCTTGCGTACAATTTAATATTTTGTACTTTGCGTTTTGAATCTTGTACTCTTGTAATTTCGAGACGTTTCTTATCAATAATTGGAACCTCTTTGATTGTATTTTGTACTTTTGAGCTTTTTGGTCATTTGCGTCTTCAATTCGTTGAATCTGTCTTTTGTCTTCACCTTTTATTATTTAAACGAATATCACTTGTAAATAGAACAGTTGCAACTAAAAGCTTGTCTTTCTTGAGGGATAATGCTATGAAATATATGTTCGTTTTTAGCATTATCAATTACCTCAACAACTCGCCGGTGTACATGATACTTTCACGTATCGAATCTGAAGAAATGCTTAGCCAAAGAAGATCTCACTATCCTTTAGACGAAATTCAAATCAATAAAAAACTTCAATTCATTGAAGAACCTGTCGAGATAATGGATCGTGAGGTTAAAGGACTTAAGCAAAACAAAATACCAATCATTAAGGTTCGATGGAATGCTTGTAGAGGACCCGAGTTCATCTGGGAGCGTGAAGATCAGATGAAGAAGAAATACCCACACTTATTTCCAGATGATGCGTCAACACCTCCAACTGCTTAAAATTTCGGGATGAAATTTATTTAACGGGTAGGTACTGTAGTGACCCAAACTTTTCCATGATTATATATTATATGAGATTAATATTTACATGAATAAATGTTTCCAACATGTTAAGCAATCAAACTTGTTAAGACTTGATTAATTGAAATGAGTTTTATGTAGACAATTGACCACCCAAGTTGACCGGCGATTCACGAACGTTAAAACTTGTAAAAATGACATGATGATATATATATATATGGACATATATATGGTTAACATGAGATTATGATAAGTAAGTATCTCACTAAGTATATTAACAATGTGTGATATACATAAAAATGAGATTATTGAATTATGAAGCTCGAAACGATATACATAACGATTATTTTTATAACAACGTCTTACTAAATACATACGTATCATATTAAGATATTGTTACACTATATTTAACATGATAAGATGATAATTATATATATCATTAAGTATGTTAACAATGAACTACATATGTAAAACAAGACTACTAACTTAAGAATTGCAAAACGAGGCATATATGTAACGATTATCGTTGTAACGACATTTTAATGTATATATATCATATTAAGATATATTCATACATCATAATACCATGATAATGTAATAATTTAACATCTCATTAGATATAATACACATTGGGTTAACAACATTAAATGAGATCGTTAACTTAAAGGTTTCAAAACAACACTTTCATGTAATGACTAACGATGACTTAACGACTCAGTTAAAATGTATATACATGTAGTGTATCAAGTTGTATTAGTACACTTTTGAAAGACTTCAAGACACATATCAAAGTACTTCTACTTAGCAAAAATGCTTACAATTACATTCTCATTCATTTTCATCAACAATTCTACTCGTATGCACCCGTATTCGTACTCGTACAATACACAGCTTCTAGATGTATATACTATTGGTATATACACCTCAATAATCAGCTTCTTAGTAGCCCTAAATGATTAATAACATGTGGGACTCAAAGATTTGTCATCTAATACCAAATATCTAACTAGAAAACAAGTTACATGTTTTATATCATGAATTATTAAACTAAAATACAAACTAGAATTTACTATAAATCCCATCCATTATCCACAACCAAAAACACCTACAAACACTTTAATTCTTCAATTTTCTTCATCTAATTGATCTCTCTCAAGTTCTATCTTCAAGTTCTAAGTGTTCTTCATAAATTCTATAAGTTCTAGTTTAATAAAATCAAGAATACTTTCAAGTTTGCAAGTATACTTCCAAGCTTTCTAATCCATTCCAAGTAATCATCTAAGATCAAGAAACCTTTGTTACTTATACTAGGTTATCATTCTAATTCAAGGTAATACTCATATTCAAACTTTGATTCAATTTCTATAAATATAACTATCTTAATTCGAGTAGAAAATCTTACTTGAACTTGTTTTTGTGTCATGATTCTACTTCAAGAACTTCCAAGCCATCCAAGATCCTTTGAAGCTCTAGATCATTTCTTGTTACTTCTAGTAGGTTTACCTACTATACTTGAGGTAGTAATGGTGTTCATAACATCATTCGATTCATATATATAAAACTATCTTATTCGAAGATTATAACTTGTAATCACTAGAACATAGTTTAGTTAATTCTAAACTTGTTCGCAAACAAAGTTAATCCTTCTAACTTAACTTTTAAAATCAACTAAACACATTTTCTATATCTATATGATATGCTAACTTAATGATTTAAAACTGGAAACACGAAGAACACCGTAAAACCGGACATACGCCGTCGTAGTGAAACCGGGGGCTGTTTTGGGTTAGATAATTAAAAACTATGATAAACTTTGATTTAAAAGTTGTCCTTCTGGTAAAATGATTTTTCTTATGAACATGAAACTATATCCAAAAATCATGGTTAAACTCAAAGTGGAAGTATGTTTTTCAAAATGGTCATCAAGACGTCGTTCTTTCGACTGAAATGACTACCTCTTACAAAATTGACTCGTAACCTGTATTTTTGACAATAAACTTATACTTTTCGGTTTAGTTTCATAAATTTCAGTTCATTATGAAACCATAGCGACTTGAATCACTCAAAATGGATTTAAAAAGAAGAAGTTATGGGTAAAACAAAATTGGATAATTTTTCTTGTTGTAGCTACGTGAAATTTGTAACAAATCTATACTAAAAATAACTTAACTAACTTATATTGTATTATACATGTACTCTAACATATTATGTAACCTTGATAGACCATAGACACGTATACAATGTTTTGACATATCATATTGACGTCATCTATATATATTATTTGGAACAACCATAGACACTCTATATGCGGTAATGATCGAGTTAGCTATACAGGGTTGAGGTTGATTCCAAAATAATATATATACTTTGAGTTGTGATCGAGTCTGAGACTTGTATGCACTGGGTCGTGGATTGATTCGAGATAATATATATTGTTTTATTTATGTACTACTAACTGTGGACAATTATTTGTGGACTACAAACGTTGGACTATCAACTTAACAAACTTAAATCGTTAAAACATAATAAAATATGGTATAATTATATTTCGATCATACTTTGATATATATATATATATACATATTTGTTATAGGTTCGTGAATCGACCAGTGGCCAAGTGTAATTTTCCGACGAAGTGATAATCTGTGAAAGTGAGTTATAGTCCCATTTTTACTATCTAATATTTTGGGATGAGAATACATGCAGTTTTGCAAATGTTTTACAAAATAGACACAAGTACTTGAAATTACATTCTATGTTGGATTATGAATACCGAATATCACCCTTTTAGCTTGGTAACCTAAGAATTAGGGAACAGACACCCTAATTGACGCGAATCCTAAAGGTAGATCTACGGGCACTAACTCCCCCCATACTGAAAAATGGTATGCTTTAGTACTTCGAGTTATTAATATAGATGGATTTCTGTTTTGGGGATATTCTATATGCATTTTGTTAATGTCGGTTACCAGGTGTTCAACATATGAATGGTTTTATGCAGTTCGTATTTTATTGAAAAATGGAAATGGAAATCTTGTGGTCTATTATTACGATTTGATAAATATATAGGTTAAACCTATAACTCACCAACATTTTTGTTGACTTTTAAGCATGTTTGTTCTCAGGTGATTATTAAGAGCTTCCGCTGTTGCATGCTAATTTAAAGACAAGAATTGGAGTCAGCGTGCTTGTAGTATATTGTTTAAAAACTGCATTTGGAGATTTAAATCGATGTGTAATATTGTTGTAAACCAATATGTAATATTCGTGTGTATAACGTTATCTTTTAGATTATCATTACTTAATAATCTACGTTATGGTTTTTGAATCTTTATTGATAAAATAAAGGTTATGGTTTGTTTTTAAATAAAACGAATTCAGTCTTTGAAAAACGTCTCATATAGAGGTCAAACCTCGCAACGAAATCAGTTAATATGAAACGTTTATAATCGATATGAACGGGACATTTCAGTTTGGTGGTGGTGGTTGCGGATCTGTGGTGGTTGAGGGTTGATTGATGTCGTGATTTTGTCTATCTTTCCGGCGGTGCGTTCAAATTGGTCCAGGCGACGATCTCCTTGTTGGAGATTGTGATGACCCGGAAATTTCTGACCAAATTTAAACTTAACCTTTATATGATTCTGAGATGATAAGCAAAGTCTATTAAACCGAATCTCAAATTGTTTGAACTATTTTTTTTCATAATATCATTTAACCTTTGACCGCTCTCGACGATTCACGAACATCGATGTATAAATAAATATGTAATATGTATATATATAATTAATAAATATTAAAGATGCAATAAATTATATAATTGGTAGATAATTTATAATAAATGGTAATATAGTAAGCTTAATTACAAGTTTAATATAATATTAATACTATTATAATATTATCAATAATATTATTAAATAGATCGTTATTATTAGTATAAATATTGTAATGTATAAATATTAAATATTAATTGTATGTTAACTAATAAATTGTAATATTAAATTTAATTACAAATTAAAACATAAACGTTGTATTAATTTCATTATACCTACTAATATTAACAGTAATATTTGTATGACTAATACTATTATTTTGATATAAAATATATATATATATATATATATATATATATATATATATATATATATATATATATATATATATATATATATATATATATATATATATATATATATATATATATATATATATATATATATATATATATGAAATTTACTAAATGTAACTTGTTATATCTTTTATGTTACTTGTATTATTAAATATTATCATTTAGAATTATTATAATATAAAGGTAATATAAATTAATATTATCATTAATAACATTGTTATTAACATTATTATTAAAAATTATTATTATCCTTGTTATCGATATTATTATTATTATTATTATTATTATTATTATTATTATTATTATAATTATTATTAATATTAACTGTATTATTATTTTTATTCTTATTATCAACATATTATGAGTATTATTATTATTATTATTATTATTATTATTAATATTATTAATATTATTATTATTAATTATGAATATAATTATTATTTGTAATATTATATTTATTTTAAACAAAGACAGATTACCTAATATATATACGCATATCTGATATTCCTTCTTATCTTATTTCTGCTGTCTGTTACTCATGACCTTTGGTCGACACACACAGCTTTATATCACAATCAATTATTCTTAAATCTCTGCAATTGTAATTCGTATCAATCAGTAATTTCAAACCGCTGCCAGCTTGAGGAATTAAGAAGTTAAAAAAAAAACTGCTTCAATACCCTATTACGATAGTTCTAGCTCCAATAGCCCGAATCTGAGTCTAACATCACAATCTATAAACGCCATTGTATTAGGAATCACCCACGTGAGCTGTCTGTAAGTTTTCAAATCGTAATTCACGAAATCGAATTCAAATTTTATGAGTCAAACTTGTTTTTTTTCAAAGTCAATTAAATTGTTCATAAGAAAATTTGATCTTGTGTTGATGTTTTATATCAAATTGATGATGCAGATAGCTTATTTAAACGAATGAGAACCTTTTTCATATTATAGGTATGGGCTAAAACACTCTGCAAATTCGATTTTGATTTTTAGTCTATACGTATTTTAAAAATCTGTTACAGCTCCTTATTTCGTTTTTTTTTCTTTTTCTTCTATTTTAAAATAATTTGATCATTGAATAGATGTTTATGTATACGTTTTAAATCCTAATAATTTGGTTATCACTGATTTTAAACTCTGGTCGACTGATTTATATTTTTGGGGAAGAAGATGAACTAAACAGAAGCATTTACGGGTTAAAAAATATGGAAATGGTATTGAAACAGAAAAACTCACACAGCCGATTGGTTAAGGTGTGTGTTGGTGAGCGGAAGGTCATGAGTTCGAGTCCCGACGGTGGCGTTATTTTTTTTGTTGAGCTTTTCTTCAAAGGTTGTAACTCTTGATTTGTTATTATTATTATTATTATTATTATTATTATTATTATTATTATTATTATTATTATTATTATTATCATTACTTATTAATATTAGTTATTATTATTATTGTTATTATAAATTATAAATATGATTATTATTGTTATGATTATTATAGTTATTGTTATTAATATTAATATTATAATTATAATTATTATTGTTAAGAATACTACTAATATGAGTAATAATTATCAATTATTATTATTAGGTATTAGTACGATTATGATTAATATTACTATCACTTTACTACTATGTAACATCATTATTGATGTTATTATTAGTATCATTAATAACAATAGAAGTACTATTAGAATTAAAATTATTATTATAAATGTTATTATGAAAATATTACGAACTATTATTAATATTAGTATTAATATCATTTATGTAATTATTAGTATTATCATTATCAATAAAATTATTATTATTATTATTAGTAAATCACTATTATCAAAACTATCATTTTCGTTACAAATAAATATTTTGTACCTAAAATATACTTAATACATATATTATAATCATGTTAATAGTTTATATATCACCTACCAATTATAATGACATTATTTATATAAATAATTATATATAACGAATTAAGAATATTTTCATATAATACTAACCATATATATATATAGAGATATATTAATATAATGAAATATATAAATATTAAACATTTAAAATATATACACAAACTAAATAAGTATAATATATAATTCAAGTTATAATATATAAACTTGTTCGAATACGATTATACATTTTAATATATATACAAATGATATAGGTTCGTGAATCCGAGGCCAACCCTGCATTGTTCAATAAAGTCATATGTATTTTTACTACAAAATACATTAGGTGAGTTTTATTTTCCCTTTTTACTCTTTACTTTTTTGGGCTGAGAATACATGCAAATGTTTTATTAACTGTTTTACAATATTTATATGCGTGAGTTTTATTTGCCCTTTTTACTCTTTACTTTTTTGGGCTGAGAATACATGCAAATGTTTTATTAACTGTTTTACAATATTTATATGCGTGAGTTTTATTTGCCCTTTTTACTCTTTACTTTTTTGGGCTGAGAATACATGCAAATGTTTTATTAACGGTTTTACAATATTTATATGCGTGAGTTTTATTTGCCCTTTTTACTCTTTACTTTTTTGGGCTGAGAATACATGCAAATGTTTTATTAACTGTTTTACAATATTTATATGCGTGAGTTTTATTTGCCCTTTTTACTCTTTACTTTTTTGGGCTGAGAATACATGCAAATGTTTTATTAACTGTTTTACAATATTTATATGCGTGAGTTTTATTTGCCCTTTTTACTCTTTACTTTTTTGGCTGAGAATACATGCAAATGTTTTATTAACTGTTTTACAATATTTATATGCGTGAGTTTTATTTGCCCTTTTTACTCCTTACTTTTTTTGGGCTGAGAATACATGCAAATGTTTTATTAACTGTTTTACAATATTTATATGCGTGAGTTTCATTTGCCCTTTTTACTCTTTACGTTTTTGGGCTGAGAATACATGCAAATGCTTTATTAACTGTTTTACAATATTTATATGCGTGAGTTTCATTAATCCCTTTTTAAATGCTTTTGCAATATATATTTTTGGGACTGAGAATACATGCGCTGCTTTTATAAATGTTTTACGAAATGGACACAAGTGATCGAAACTACATTCTATGGTTAGATTATCTAATCGAATATGCCCCTTTTTATATAGTCTGGTAATCTAAGAATTAGGGAACATAAACCCTAATTAACGCGAAACCTAAAGATAGATCTATCGGGCCCAACAAGCCCCATCCAAAGTACCGGGTGCTTTAGTACTTCGAAATTTATATCATGTCCGAAGGAGGATCCTGGAATGATGGGGGATATTCTTATATGCATATTGTGAATGTCGGTTACCAGGTGTTCAATCCATATGAATGATATATTTGTCTCTATGCATGGGACGTATGATTATGAGAAATGGAAGTATGAAATCTTGTGGTCTATTAAAATTATGAGATGATTCTTTATGATAAACTAATGAACTCACCAACCTTTTGGTTGACACTTTAAAGCATGTTTATTCTCAGGTGTTAAAGAGATCTTCCGCTGTGCATTTGCTCATTTTAAAGATATTACTTGGAGTCATTCATGACATATTTCAAAAGACGTTGCATTCGAGTCGTTGAGTTCATCAAGATTATTATTAAGTCAATTATAGTTAGATATATTATGAAATGGTATGCATGCTATCAGCTTTCGATGTAATGAAAGATTGTCTTTTCAAAAATGAATGCAATGTTTGTAAAATGTATCATATAGAGGTCAAGTACCTCGCGATGTAATCAACTGTTGTGAATCGTTTATAATCGATATGGACTTCGTCCGGATGGATTAGGACGGGTCCTTTCAGTTGGTATCAGAGCGGTGGTCTTAGCGAACCAGTTCTACATTAGTATGCATAACTGATAAGTCGTTAGGATGCATTAGTGAGTCTGGACTTCGACCGTGTCTGCATGTCAAAAGTTTTGCTTATCATTTTTGTCAGAAATTATTTGTTTATCACCCTTAGTAAATTACCTGCTTATTATTCTTATTCTAGACACATCTTATTGCATAGACTGCATAAATAGTGTATAGACAAAAATTCATATCTTAGCGTATCTGACAATTCATATCTTAGCGTATCTGTTACTGTAGATCTTGCCTGATATCTTCCGTAAATTTCTCCGTAATTTAAGGGAACCTGGTACTATATATCTATGCATATTATGCATTGAGAATACCATCCAACTATCAATTGCTGTCACCAAACTCTTCATACCAAATTTTTTTTTTCCTGAGATCGCGTAAGATGGCCTCTACGAACCAACCAAGTTCATCTGACTCCGAAGATAGCGTGACAGGAGCACACCAACCAATCAACTACCGTGATTACTGGAGAAAATGGGGGTGGGTTCGCGACATACTCACCCTATGGAGAAGGGAAGAAGGTACTCCATATCATGAATCGAATCTACCACCTAACCTTGGAGTACTTGACCCGCTCACCGGCGAACCCGTTCGCAACACCATTTATACCCTTTTTGCAAGAATTTTTCATCTTGAGGCTACCATTAACGGAAATAGAGGAGATATCTGACCTCTACCTCACACTGGTAACCAACCAGGGTTAGTAGAAGAAGTTAGAGAACTCCGAGCTCGAGTATTAACTTTAGAGAGCACGGTACACAACTTACAAGCACCTGCAGTATCACTAACACCAGTAACGTCACCAGCCTCAGCACTAACGGCACCAGTACCACCAACAACCCAAGTTTCAACAATCCATGCCTCAACATCTCATTCTGTACCTCGAGTATAATCATCGTTCTACGTATCATTCTACATCAATTACCTTCGTTCTTCATGGCGATTATGTAATCTCTAATGTTTTAGAGATTATGTGTTCTTGTTCTAATGGTAAATCAGATGTGTTAATATCATATTAACTCATTAAATCCATGATTGCATATGAAGAAAATTTATATGTATATATGTGTTCATAAAGATTGTAATTAAAAATTCTTTTGTACAAACTGTTAATGGTGAAAATATTTTAACGGGTAGGTAATACCCGAGGAAATATTTAACTTTCATATTAACATGTTATACTGTACATTCTTCGAATCTGATTCAAGTCATTTACTATCCTATTTACATCCACAGATATACATATCCGTTTACAGCAAAATAACCATTTTCCTTCAATTTCATATTTGAATTTTGACCTATCAGAATCCAACAAGTGGCATAATGAAGAAAACATTTGCAGAAATAAAAATTTGATAGAAACAAACAAATTTAACTACGAAAAATTTTGTTAAGAATCTACGCTAACTGTTCCTAGCTAACTGTTAATTCTGTATAACTTTTTATTTTATCACAATTTAATTATCGCAATTTAATTATCGCAGTTTATTTATCGCAATTTTATTTATCGTCATTTAATTTTTGTTATTTACCTTACGCACTTTATTTATCGTCAATTAATTTTTGTTATTTATTTTACGCACTTTAAATATCGGGACACGTATACAAGGTTTTGACATATCATATCGACGCATCTATATATATTATTTGGAATCACCATAGACACTCTATATGCAGTAATGATCGAGTTCTCTATACAGGGTTGAGGTTGATTCTGCAATAATATATATAGTTTGAGTTGTGATCGAGTCTGAGATGTATACGGGTCACCACATGTATTAATTAATTCAAATATTATATATTAAACTATATATGAATTATTGGACTGTCGACTGTGGACTAATAACATTGGACAATTAAAATGAATTAAAATATTGAATATAACATATGAAACTAAACAATTCTTCAAGTTTGCCACTTGATTTCGTCTTAAACCTCATTTGTATCTTCACGATTACATTATGCGTTCAAACCTTTCATGATTCTTGAAAACACCTCAATCGAGAGGATGAACCAACCGCACTTCATTTATGGGAGAAAAGATTGATGCATATAGTTATGCACCTGAAAACACTCGGAACCTGAGTAAACGTTTAACACATAGCTGTGCTAATTCCTTTAGCGTTATTATTACCGAAAATAACTTTGCATCTGCTGTTCGAAATAGCCAGTTTTCTCACAGCTCCAGCAAGACAACTTCGACTTTTCGTATGAAACAACCTTATTATAACGTTGATATATACGCGTGCTCTTTTATTGTTACCAGGGAACCTTTCATATTCCACCATATTACCATCAGCGTTTAATCATCTAAAAACACAATTTTCCTGAAACCACCTTGGATTAATAACCGATGATTTAGATATCATAGCATTAAATGCAGAGGAAACAGAAAAATGGTAGATGGTCTAAACGACCAAAAGTTTGATGATAAAGAAAGGAATGTTGGGAACGCTCGATAGAAAATTGGCTATTGAAAAATAGATTGAGCTATCTATGAAGGAGACCAAGGACAAATACAAGGACAATACCATATATTCAAAGAATCCAGATAATTCTGGATCCGATGAAACCTTCAATGAATATCTTGCTCCGTACTTATGTTAAAATCTTGCGGAAAGTCTTTCCCCATCAACCATCGAACTTAGAAATTCCAAAATATCATCATCAATATCTTCGATATTTCTGAGGATATTTTCATAAATATTCTCGTCCGAAATTATATACCTCCTCGTGCTTCCTGTGTATCATTATATTGAAAACATTCAATAGAATTTAGTACTGAAAAGCGGATTATGCGAAACTATGAAGGAAGCCGTGGACAAATCACAAAGAATAAGTTTGACTTCAAAGAATCCAAATGATTCTATTTCTGATGAAGTCTTTAGCAAATACCTTGCTTCCGAATCTAAATCCTTACGGATAAATCTTCTTCTTCATCCATCGATATTAGAAATTCCAAGATATCATCGTATCTTTCATTATAAATATCCTCCATATTTCTGAAGATATTTTTATAACTATTCTTATCTGAAATCATTAATCTCTTCGTACTATCAGTGTTACATCATATAGAAACTGTTAGTTGCTATATTCTATAAACTTTCGAGCTTAACATATGAAAGCTATTGAAGTAATGTTGGGAACTGATGCATGAGTTAGTATAATATAATGACACTTGATCAACGTGATTATATTACAATAAGTCATGCTGAGTTTCTAATGGACATGATGATTCACAGATCATAACGTCATCATGTGTCATGTTACATAAATCTTTCATTATACTTAACTCCTGAACAAATCAAGAAAATGTATTCTTGATGGTTCTATTTTCCGTGATGTTGATAAATTTGAAAATCAAATCATGCTATCACATTCCTTCCTGCTTAGAACATTATAATCATTCGAAACTCTATATGTACAAATTCTGGACCATTATTCGCTTGACTTGAAGTCGGGAAGAGAAAAATAAAAGCATAAAGCTTTGAAATATAAGGGAGAATATAAAGCCCGATAACAACATATAAATTACAAACTATGTATATCAATGTGTATCACAACATAAAGATAAGGGAGAATTAAAAACATTATAATCCCCAGGCGAAGTAGAAGAAAGCAGATTCCTCTGGTGGAAGTTGGAAAAGGAGAATGATTGTTGCGATAGTAAGGATGAGGACAAGGATAAGAACTGGATTAAGCATTTTCAGAATCTTTTAGATGTATGAAACAAGAAGGAAAGTATAGGAATGGTGCGAATAATGGAATGGAAAAAGTTTAATTTATAATGGGAATATCAGACAGAGTGATCAAGGCAGATCACCGTATTTAATTATAGAGATCTTAATTTTCTTATTCACCGAAGAATCAAATCTTTTAGATTTCGAAGATTTTCTTTAAATCCCTTGAATTCCGGAATTCAATCAAGACAATGTCAGAAGTTAGGACACACATTATTTTCTAAATTCAACCCCGACTCCGTCAAAAGCTAAGACGAACCTTATTTTCCTCATTTCAATCTTTTGTGATAGCTTCATTCGTGCTCTTCGAATAATCGAATTATTTTATTTTTATTATTCAATAATGATAAAACTCTATTTATCTGCTCGTACTCGTCAGGGAAACATATTTATTGATAGCCATGACGACCTCACTTAAATTTCGGGACAAAATTTCTTTAACGGGTAGGTACTGTGATGACCCGGAAATTTCTGACCAAATTTAAACTTAACCTTTATATGATTCTGAGACGATAAGCAAAGTCTATTAAACCGAATCTCAAATTGTTTGAACTATTTTTTTTCATAATATCATTTAACCTTTGACCACTCTTGATGATTCACGAACATCGATGTATAAATAAATATGTAATATGTATATATATAATTAATAAATATTAAAGATGCAATAAATTATATAATTGGTAGATAATTTATAATAAATGGTAATATAGTAAGCTTAATTACAAGTTTAATATAATATTAATACTATTATAATATTATCAATAATATTATTAAATAGATCGTTATTATTAGTATAAATATTGTAATGTATAAATATTAAATATTAATTGTATGTTAACTAATAAATTGTAATATTAAATATAATTACAAATTAAAACATAAACGTTGTATTAATTTCATTATACCTACTAATATTAACAGTAATATTTGTATGACTAATACTATTATTTTGATATAAAATATATATATATATATATATATATATATATATATATATATATATATATATATATATATATATATATATATATATATATATGAAATTTACTAAATGTAACTTGTTATATCTTTTATGTTACTTGTA
Organism: Rutidosis leptorrhynchoides; assembly: GCF_046630445.1. NCBI lineage: Eukaryota > Viridiplantae > Streptophyta > Magnoliopsida > Asterales > Asteraceae > Rutidosis > Rutidosis leptorrhynchoides. Next base: position 154,659,849 of record NC_092333.1, read on the forward strand.
TTATTAAATATTATCATTTAGAATTATTATAATATAAAGGTAATATAAATTAATATTATCATTAATAACATTGTTATTAACATTATTATTAAAAATTATTATTATCCTTGTTATCAATATTATTATTATTATTATTATTATTATTATTAATATTAACTGTATTATTATTTTTATTCTTATTATCAACATATTATGAGTATTATTATTATTATTAATATTATTATTAATATTATTAATATTATTATTATTATTAATTATGAATATAATTATTATTTGTAATATTATATTTATTTTAAACAAAGACAGATTACCTAATATATATACGCATATCTGATATATTCCTTCTTATCTTATTTCTGCTGTCTGTTACTCATGACCTTTGGTCGACACACACAGCTTTATATCACAATCAATTATTCTTAAATCTCTGCAATTGTAATTCGTATCAATCAGTAATTTCAAACCGCTGCCAGCTTGAGGAATTAAGAAGTTAAAAAAAAAACTGCTTCAATACCCTATTACGATAGTTCTAGCTCCAATAGCCCGAATCTGAGTCTAACATCACAATCTATAAACGCCATTGTATTAGGAATCACCCACGTGAGCTGTCTGTAAGTTTTCAAATCGTAATTCACGAAATCGAATTCAAATTTTATGAGTCAAACTTGTTTTTTTTCGAAAGTCAATTAAATTGTTCATAAGAAAATTTGATCTTGTGTTGATGTTTTATATCAAATTGATGATGCAGATAGCTTATTTAAACGAATGAGAACCTTTTTCATATTATAGGTATGGGCTAAAACACTCTGCAAATTCGATTTTGATTTTTAGTCTATACGTATTTTAAAAATCTGTTACAGCTCCTTATTTCGTTTTTTTTTCTTTTTCTTCTATTTTAAAATAATTTGATCATTGAATAGATGTTTATGTATACGTTTTAAATCCTAATAATTTGGTTATCACTGATTTTAAACTCTGGTCGACTGATTTATATTTTTGGGGAAGAAGATGAACTAAACAGAAGCATTTACGGGTTAAAAAATATGGAAATGGTATTGAAACAGAAAAACTCACACAGCCGATTGGTTAAGGTGTGTGTTGGTGAGCGAAAGGTCATGAGTTCGAGTCCCGACGGTGGCGTTATTTTTTTTGTTGAGCTTTTCTTCAAAGGTTGTAACTCTTGATTTGTTATTATTATTATTATTATTATTATTATTATTATTATTATTATTATTATTATTATTATTATTATTATCATTACTTATTAATATTAGTTATTATTATTATTGTTATTATAAATTATAAATATGATTATTATTGTTATGATTATTATAGTTATTGTTATTAATATTAATATTATAATTATAATTATTATTGTTAAGAATACTACTAATATGAGTAATAATTATCAATTATTATTATTAGGTATTAGTACGATTATGATTAATATTACTATCACTTTACTACTATGTAACATCATTATTGATGTTATTATTAGTATCATTAATAACAATAGAAGTACTATTAGAATTAAAATTATTATTATAAATGTTATTATGAAAATATTACGAACTATTATTAATATTAGTATTAATATCATTTATGTAATTATTAGTATTATCATTATCAATAAAATTATTATTATTATTATTAGTAAATCACTATTATCAAAACTATCATTTTCGTTACAAATAAATATTTTGTACCTAAAATATACTTAATACATATATTATAATCATGTTAATAGTTTATATATCACCTACCAATTATAATGACATTATTTATATAAATAATTATATATAACGAATTAAGAATATTTTCATATAATACTAACCATATATATATATAGAGATATATTAATATAATGAAATATATAAATATTAAACATTTAAAATATATACACAAACTAAATAAGTATAATATATAATTCAAGTTATAATATATAAACTTGTTCGAATACGATTATACATTTTAATATATATACAAATGATATAGGTTCGTGAATCCGAGGCCACCCTGCATTGTTCAATAAAGTCATATGTATTTTTACTACAAAATACATTAGGTGAGTTTTATTTGCCCTTTTTACTCTTTACTTTTTTGGGTTGAGAATACATGCAAATGTTTTATTAACTGTTTTACAATATTTATATGCGTGAGTTTTATTTGCCCTTTTTACTCTTTACTTTTTTGGGCTGAGAATACATGCAAATGTTTTATTAACTGTTTTACAATATTTATATGCGTGAGTTTTATTTGCCCTTTTTACTCTTTACTTTTTTGGGCTGAGAATACATGCAAATGTTTTATTAACTGTTTTACAATATTTATACGCGTGAGTTTTATTTGCCCTTTTTACTCTTTAATTTTTTGGGCTGAGAATACATGCAAATGTTTTATTAACTGTTTTACAATATTTATATGCGTGAGTTTTATTTGCCCTTTTTACTCTTTACTTTTTTGGGCTGAGAATACATGCAAATTTTTTATTAACTGTTTTACAATATTTATATGCGTGAGTTTCATTTGCCCTTTTTACTCTTTACTTTTTTGGGCTGAGAATACATGCAAATGTTTTATTAACTGTTTTACAATATTTATATGCGTGAGTTTTATTTGCCCTTTTTACTCCTTACTTTTTTTGGGCTGAGAATACATGCAAATGTTTTATTAACTGTTTTACAATATTTATATGCGTGAGTTTCATTTGCCCTTTTTACTCTTTACGTTTTTGGGTTGAGAATACATGCAAATGCTTTATTAACTATTTTACAATATTTATATGCGTGAGTTTCATTAATCCCTTTTTAAATGCTTTTGCAATATATATTTTTGGGACTGAGAATACATGCGCTGCTTTTATAAATGTTTTACGAAATGGACACAAGTGATCGAAACTACATTCTATGGTTGGATTATCTAATCGAATATGCCCCTTTTTATATAGTCTGGTAATCTAAGAATTAGGGAACAGAAACCCTAATTGACGCGAAACCTAAAGATAGATCTATCGGGCCCAACAAGCCCCATCCAAAGTACCGGGTGCTTTAGTACTTCGAAATTTATATCATGTCCGAAGGAGGATCCCGGAATGATGGGGATATTCTTATATGCATATTGTAAATGTCGGTTACCAGGTGTTCAATCCATATGAATGATATTTTTGTCTCTATGCATGGGACGTATGATTATGAGAAATGGAAGTATAAAATCTTGTGGTCTATTAAAATTATGAGATGATTCTTTATGATAAACTAATGAACTCACCAACCTTTTGGTTGACACTTTAAAGCATGTTTATTCTCAGGTGTTAAAGAGATCTTCCACTGTGCATTTGCTCATTTTAAAGATATTACTTGGAGTCATTCATGACATATTTCAAAAGACGTTGCATTCGAGTCGTTGAGTTCATCAAGATTATTATTAAGTCAATTATAGTTAGATATATTATGAAATGGTATGCATGCTGTCAGCTTTCGATGTAATGAAAGATTGTCTTTTCAAAAATGAATGCAATGTTTGTAAAATGTATCATATAGAGGTCAAGTACCTCGCGATGTAATCAACTGTTGTGAATCGTTTATAATCGATATGGACTTCGTCCGGATGGATTAGGACGGGTCCTTTCAGAGATCTGGTTCTAGATTTGTGGGAGGAGCTGGTTTTTTTGCGGTTGAAGATTATCTTGAGACGAATTGGTTTGCTTTGCGGCTCCGATATCTTGTTAGTTTAGTTTAGGTCGACGTTCTCCTGGTCTTCTTCATTAGATTCTTTTTGATTTGTTTATTGTGTGTTGCGATGTTTTTCGGTGTTCTCCTGATCGCTTTTGCTCGGTAATTTAATGATTTTATTAGTACATATGTTATTTAGGTTATTCGTTTGTTAGCGTGTTTAGACATTTTCGGGTCCTTAACAAAGTATGTTCTCCATCCTGTTGGTGGGACCGTTTGGCTAGGATTTGTTGTTATGTCGTTTGTTTAGCCTGGGCTTGGATATCCTGTTGTATCATTTGTACTGTTCGATCTTCGGATCCGTTCTATGTAGGGATGCCATCGGGTCGGGTTTGGGTCGGGTTTAGGTAATCCCGAACCCGATTAAGAAACCCTACCCCAAACCCGGCCCGAAACCCGTCGGGTCCCCATTTTCACTTATATACTATCGGATTTTTCCGGTTTCCCCACGGGTAAACGGGTATACCTGATTAGTCCACCTGTATCTATTTTTCAATAAGTTACCAAATCAAAATATCAAAAAATAACTTAACTACTTCATGTTTAAAGTATTACTCCCTCCGTCCCATATTAATAGTTTAGTATTCCATTTTGGAATGTCCCAAATTAATAATCCACTTTCATAAATAAAAAAGAATAAGAAGCTTAAGTTCTATTATGCCCTTAATGTATGTGGATAGGATTAAAGAAAAAAGAAAAGGTAAGGGTAAAACTGGAAAGTAAACAGAAAGTACAGTACTTTTTTGACATTTCTTTAAACTGTGTGTTTTTTGTCTGTGAACTATTAATATGGGACGGAGGGAGTATAAAATATCACATACAAAAAGTTGATTGAAAAGTTTATAAAATACTCAAATACACAAAGTATATAAAATATCACATATCGAAAACTTGTTGTATATGATTATATTGAATAAAATTATACTCGTTTTCAAAACAAATAAGAGAAATCTTTCGTACATTAACAATATAATATTAATACTAAAATTTTACATAAAATTATTATTAAAATTCCTCGGGCCGGGTATACAGATATGCGGGTCGGGTATACGGGTTTTTATCCAAAACCATACCCGAACCCGAACCCGGAATTTTTTTTGTAATCATCCTCATACTGTAGTGACCCGAACTTTTCCATGTTTATATATATTAATTGAGATTTATATTTACATGATTAAATGTTTCCAACATGTTAAGCAATCAAACTTGTTAAGACTTGATTAATTGAAATATGTTTCATATAGACAATTGACCACCCAAGTTGGCCGGCGATTCACGAACGTTAAAACTTGTAAAAACGACATGACGATATATATATGGATATACATATGGTTAACATGAGATTATGATAAGTAAGTATCTCCATAAGTATATTAACAATGAGTTATATACATATAAACAAGACTACTAACTTAAGGATTTCGAAACGAGACATATATGTAACGATTATCGTTGTAACGACAGTTAAATGTATATATATCATATTAAGATATATTAATATATCATAATATCATGATAATATAATAATTTAACATCTCATTAGATATAATAAACAATGGGTTAACAACATTAATTGAGATCGTTAACTTAAAGGTTTCAAAACAACACTTACATGTAACGACTAACGATGACTTAACGACTCAGTTAAAATGTATATACATGTAGTGTATTTAGATGTATTAAAATACTTTTGGAAGACTTCAAAACATATATCAAAACACTCATACTTAACGAAAATGGTTACAGTTACTTTCCCATTCTTTTCGTTCATCAAGAATTCTAGTCGTATTTTTACCCGTATTATACACAGCTTCAAAACGTACTTACTATGGGTATATACCAATAGGAACTAGCATGGGATTCCACTCTTGATTATGTCATGTATGACTAATCAATTTTAACTTCTACCATGAGCTAGTCAACTAACTAGAACTCCTTTTAACCCCACTCACCACTCACCAATTACCACTCATCATTCACTCCATTTCACTTCCAATTCTCTTTCTAATTCTCTCTCAACACACCCACACTATTATGAACGTATTTTTCCAGTAGTTAATCATCATCTTCATCAAAAATCACTTCAAGAATCAAGCTATAATCATCATAGGAAGAACACTTCAAGAACACTTCAAAAATCCCTTCAAGTTTACTAATTTACTTCCAAGCTTTCTAATCCATTCCAAGTAATCATATAAGATCAAGAAACCTTTGTTATATACAGTAGGTTATCTTTCTTATTCAAGGTAATATTCATATTCAAACTTTGATTCAATTTCTATAACTATAAACTATCTTAATTCGAGTAAAAATCTTACTTGAACTTGTTTTTGTGTCATGATCCTACTTCAAGAACTTTCAAGCCATCCAAGATCCTTTGAAGCTAGATCATTTATTGTCACTTCCAGTAGGTTTACCTACTAAACTTGAGGTAGTAATGATGTTCATAACATCATTCGATTCATATATATAAAACTATCTTATTCGAAGGTTTAAACTCGTAATCACTAGAACATAGTTTAGTTAATTCTAAACTTGTTCGCAAACAAAAGTTAATCCTTATAACTTGACTTTTAAAATCAACTAAACACATGTTCTATATCTATATGATATGCTAACTTAATGATTTAAAACCTGGAAACACGAAAAACACCGTAAAACCGGATTTACGCCGTCGTAGTAACACCGCGGGCTGTTTTGGGTTAGTTAATTAAAAACTATGATAAACTTTGATTTAAAAGTTGTTATTCTGAGAAAATGATTTTTATTATGAATATGAAACTATATCCAAAAATTATGGTTAAACTCAAAGTGGAAGTATGTTTTCTAAAATGGTCATCTAGACGTCGTTCTTTCGACTGAAATGACTACCTTTACAAAAATGACTTGTAACTTATTTTTCTGACTATAAACCAATACTTTTTCTGTTTAGATTCATAAAATAGAGTTCAATATGAAACCATAGCAATTTGATTCACTCAAAACGGATTTAAAATGAAGAAGTTATGGGTAAAACAAGATTGGATAATTTTTCTCATTTTAGCTACGTGAAAATTGGTAACAAATCTATTTCAACCATAACTTAATCAACTTGTATTGTATATTATGTAATCTTGAGATACCATAGACACGTATACAATGTTTCGACCTATCATGTCGACACATCTATATATATTTCGGAACAACCATAGACACTCTATATGTGAATGTTGGAGTTAGCTATACAGGGTTGAGGTTGATTCCAAAATATATATAGTTTGAGTTGTGATCAATACTGAGATATGTATACACTGGGTCGTGGATTGATTCAAGATAATATTTATCGATTTATTTCTGTACATCTAACTGTGGACAACTAGTTGTAGGTTACTAACGAGGACAGCTGACTTAATAAACTTAAAACATCAAAATATATTAAAAGTGTTGTAAATATATTTTGAACATACTTTGATATATATGTATATATTGTTATAGGTTCGTGAATCAACCAGTGGCCAAGTCTTACTTCCCGACGAAGTAAAAATCTGTGAAAGTGAGTTATAGTCCCACTTTTAAAATCTAATATTTTTGGGATGAGAATACATGCAGGTTTTATAAATGATTTACAAAATAGACACAAGTACGTGAAACTACATTCTATGGTTGAATTATCGAAATCGAATATGCCCCTTTTTATTAAGTCTGGTAATCTAAGAATTAGGGAACAGACACCCTAATTGACGCGAATCCTAAAGATAGATCTATTGGGCCTAACAAACCCCATCCAAAGTACCGGATGCTTTAGTACTTCGAAATTTATATCATATCCGAAGGGTGTCCCGGAATGATGGGGATATTCTTATATATGCATCTTGTTATTGTCGGTTACCAGGTGTTCACCATACGAATGATTTTTATCTCTATGTATGGGATGTGTATTGAAATATGAAATCTTGTGGTCTATTATTATGATTTGATATATATAGGTTAAACCTATAACTCACCAACATTTTTGTTGACGTTTTAAGCATGTTTATTCTCAGGTGATTATTAAGAGCTTCCGCTGTTGCATACTTAAATAAGGACGAGATTTGGAGTCCATGCTTGTATGATATTGTGTAAAAACTGCATTCAAGAAACTTATTTTGTTGTAACATATTTGTATTGTAAACCATTATGTAATGGTCGTGTGTAAACAGGATATTTTAGATTATCATTATTTGATAATCTACGTAAAGCTTTTTAAACCTTTATTGATGAAATAAAGGTTATGGTTTGTTTTAAAATGAATGCAGTCTTTGAAAAACGTCTCATATAGAGGTCAAAACCTCGCAACGAAATCAATTAATATGGAACGTTTTTAATCAATAAGAACGGGACATTTCAGTTGGTATCAGAGCGTTGGTCTTAGAGAACCAGAAAATTTGCATTAGTGTGTCTTATCGAGTTTGTTAGGATGCATTAGTGAGTCTGGACTTCGACCGTGTTTACTTGAAAAATGATTGCTTAACAAATTTTGTTGGAAACTATATATTTTTAACATGTGAATATTATGTGATATATTAATCTCTTAACGCGTTTGATATTATGTGATAGATGTCTACCTCTAGAACAAGTCCCATTGACTCACCTAATAATAATGAAGAGTCAAATGTAAATTGGAATGATTCATGGACTGATTCACAAGTTCCCGAAGAGGAACCGGAAGAAGAGTCGGAACCGGAAGAAGAATCAGAACCGGAAGAGGAGGAACCGGATGAAGAAATAGAACCGGTGGGGGAAATAATAAAACGGTTAAGTAAAAGAAAATCCTCAACCAATCGACCAAGGTTAATTATGGTCAATGGTGTTTCCGCCAAGGAAGCAAAATATTGGGAGGATTACCAATTCTCCGATGAATCGGATTCCGACGAGAATTCCGATGATGTTATAGAAATTACCCCAACTGAATTTAAAAAGGCAAAAGAAAATAATAAGGGAAAGGGCATAAAAATAGAGAAATCTAATTCCAACCCCGATGAACTTTATATGTATCGTCAACCCCCGAAGTCCTTAAGTTGTAACAATAACCCGGGAACCTCTAAACCACCAGGTTTTTCTAAACCAATGTGGAAAATTACGGCTCGTATTAGGGGAACATCATATATCCCTAGAAACTTGGCAAAACGAACCAAAACCGAAGAAGAAGAAACAAGCGAGTCGGAATAAGATAGTTGTATTCGTGTGGTGTAATATATGTAATATAGTGTGCTTATGCTTTATGATATATGTAAAAATTGCTTGTATTAATAAGTATTTTTTTTTATGAATCTAACTCTTGTTTATTTTACAGTATAAAAACACAAAATGGATAGACAACCCAATATTTTAAGAGACCTACCCGGAGACATGATTGATGAAATCTTGTCTAGAGTCGGTCAGAATTCTTCGGCACAACTATTTAAGGCGAGATCAGCTTGTAAGACATTCGAAGAACGTTCCAAGAATGCCTTGGTTTATAAAAGGCTTTCGTTCGGAAGATGGGGGATATCACATTGGGAAATCCATAAGTTACGATGTGTTTACTTTGACGCATATATTGCGGGGAACCCAAATGCTATTTTACGCAACGGGTTAAGAAATTATTTTGACTCAGTATATCCGAATATAGGACTTCGTGATTTAGAAAAAGCGGCTAACATGCAACATAAAGAAGCATGTTATGCTTACGGGTTAATAATGTTCGCTTCTCACCAAAGTGAGAACAAGAACATCGGGCTACAACTATTAAACAAAATGTTCCCACAAGTAACGGAGTCGGTAATTGGGATAAGAAATGAGGTTTTTAGGTTATTACGAGACTGTTGGTCATTACGTAACCCTCATCCCTTTGATGACGTTACAACACGCTGTTTTATCAACGGCCATAACGGTTATGTTGCACAAGACCAAGGATGGGAAGTAGTCCTAGTAAAACCAGAATGCATGACTTGTTTCTGGACGTATGAATTACGTGTCTTTATTGCCTTTGCCGAACGACTTGTGTACTAGCTAGAATTGTCTTCACAACTATCTTGTATCAAAGTTATTGTGTGCTATATTTCATGCTTTATGTAAAATAAGCGGTATTGTAAGTTTGTAAAATATTGTATAAAAGTTTGAACGCGAAATATTATTACAATCAGTTTTTCATATAGAATTGTAGTAGTTGAATTGTATATTAGCTACTAAGTATGAACTTAACGGGTAGGTACTACCCGAATTTAAACTTATAAAACGCTAATATGAAGAAAAAGCTTTTATAAATGAGTTCATATTATGCTACGAAATACTATTAACTACTCTTAATATTCTGTATGATTAACTTGTTCCATTTAACTATTTTGAAGGAAATGGCACCGACTACTCGACACACCGTGAATATGAATGAAGAGGAATTCCGTACTTTTCTAGCTTCAAACATAGCCGCGGTACAGGCTGCACTACATACCAACAATAACCTTGGATCTGGCAGTACAGGAAATCGTGTAGGATGCACCTACAAAGAATTCACTGCCTGCAAACCTTTGGAATTTGATGGAACCGAAGGACCGATCGGATTGAAACGGTGGACCGAGAAGGTCGAATCGGTGTTTGCCATAAGTAAGTGTACTGAAGAGGACAAAGTGAAGTACGCTACGCATACCTTCACAAGTTCTGCGTTAACATGGTGGAATACCTATCTAGAGCAAGTGGGACAAGATGATGCGTACGCACTACCGTGGTCAGCATTCAAGCACTTGATGAGCGAGAAGTACCGTCCCAGAACCGAGGTCAATAAGCTCAAGACAGAACTTAGAGGGTTACGAACCCAAGGATTTGATATTACCACGTACGAAAGACGATTCACAGAATTGTGCCTATTGTGTCCGGGAGCATTCGAAGATGAGGAAGAGAAGATCGACGCATTTGTGAAAGGATTACCGGAAAGAATCCAAGAAGATATAAGTTCACACGAGCCCGCCTCCATACAACAGGCATGTAGAATGGCTCACAAACTAGTGAACCAGATTGAAGAAAGAATTAAAGAACAGACTGCTGAAGAGGCCAATGTGAAGCAAGTCAAAAGAAAGTGGGAGGAAAACGGTGATAAGAATCACCAATACAACAACAACAGCAACTACAACAATCATCCCAACAACAATAATAACCGCAACAACAACAACAATCAGAAGCAGCTATGCCAAAGGTGTGAAAAGAATCACTCGGGGTTCTGCACCAAATTTTGCAACAAGTGTAAAAGAAATGGTCATAGCGCGGCGAAGTGTGAGGTCTACGGACCAGGGGTTAATAGAACGAAAGGAACAAATGGTGTCGGAACGAGTAATGGCGGAGCAAGTAGTGTCGGAGCAAGTTATGCCAATGTAGTTTGTTATAAATGTGGAAAACCGGGCCACATTATTAGAAATTGCCCGAACCAGGAGAACACGAATGGACAAGGCCGCGGAAGAGTTTTCAATATTAATGCGGCAGAGGCACAGGAAGACCCGGAGCTTGTTACGGGTACGTTTCTTATTGACAATAAATCTGCTTACGTTTTATTTGATTCGGGTGCGGATAGAAGCTATATGAGTAGAGATTTTTGTGCTAAATTAAGTTGTCCATTGACGCCTTTGGATAGTAAATTTTTACTCGAATTAGCAAATGGTAAATTAATTTCAGCAGATAATATATGTCGAAATCGAGAAATTAAACTGGTTAGTGAAACATTTAAGATTGATTTGATACCAGTAGAGTTAGGGAGTTTTGATGTGATAATCGGTATGGACTGGTTGAAAGAAGTGAAAGCAGAGATCGTTTGTTACAAAAATGCAATTCGCATTATACGAGAAAAAGGAAAACCTTTAATGGTGTACGGAGAAAAGGGCAACACGAAGCTACATCTTATTAGTAATTTGAAGGCACAAAAACTAATAAGAAAAGGTTGCTATGCTGTTCTAGCACACGTCGAGAAAGTACAAACTGAAGAAAAGAGCATCAATGATGTTCCCATTGTAAAAGAATTTCCCGATGTATTTCCGAAAGAATTACCGGGATTACCCCCACATCGATCCGTTGAATTTCAAATAGATCTTGTACCAGGAGCTGCACCAATAGCTCGTGCTCCTTACAGACTCGCACCCAGCGAAATGAAAGAACTGCAAAGCCAATTACAAGAACTTTTAGAGCGTGGTTTCATTCAACCAAGCACATCACCATGGGGAGCTCCTGTTTTGTTTGTCAAGAAGAAAGATGGTACATTCAGGTTGTGTATCGACTACCGAGAGTTGAACAAACTTACCATCAAGAACCGCTACCCACTACCGAGAATCGACGACTTATTTGATCAACTACAAGGCTCGTCTGTTTATTCAAAGATTGACTTACGTTCCGGGTATCATCAAATGCGGGTGAAAGAAGATGATATTCCAAAGACTGCTTTCAGAACACGTTACGGTCATTACGAGTTTATGGTCATGCCGTTTGGTTTAACTAATGCACCAGCTGTGTTCATGGACCTTATGAACCGAGTGTGTGGACCATACCTTGACAAGTTTGTCATTGTTTTCATTGATGACATACTTATTTACTCAAAGAATGACCAAGAACACGGTGAACATTTGAGAAAGGTGTTAGAAGTATTGAGGAAGGAAGAATTGTACGCTAAGTTTTCAAAGTGTGCATTTTGGTTGGAAGAAGTTCAATTCCTCGGTCACATAGTGAACAAAGAAGGTATTAAGGTGGATCCGGCAAAGATAGAAACTGTTGAAAAGTGGGAAACTCCGAAAACTCCGAAACACATACGCCAGTTTTTAGGACTAGCTGGTTACTACAGAAGGTTCATCCAAGACTTTTCCAGAATAGCAAAACCCTTGACTGCATTAACGCATAAAGGGAAGAAATTTGAATGGAATGATGAACAAGAGAAAGCGTTTCAGTTATTGAAGAAAAAGCTAACTACGGCACCTATATTGTCATTGCCTGAAGGGAATGATGATTTTGTGATTTATTGTGACGCATCAAAGCAAGGTCTCGGTTGTGTATTAATGCAACGAACAAAGGTGATTGCTTATGCGTCTAGACAATTGAAGATTCACGAACAAAATTATACGACACATGATTTGGAATTAGGCGCGGTTGTTTTTGCATTAAAGACTTGGAGGCACTACTTATATGGGGTCAAAAGTATTATATATACCGACCACAAAAGTCTTCAACACATATTTAATCAGAAACAACTGAATATGAGGCAGCGTAGGTGGATTGAATTATTGAATGATTATGACTTTGAGATTCGTTACCACCCGGGGAAGGCAAATGTGGTAGCCGATGCCTTGAGCAGGAAGGACAGAGAACCCATTAGAGTAAAATCTATGAATATAATGATTCATAATAACCTTACTACTCAAATAAAGGAGGCGCAACAAGGAGTTTTAAAAGAGGGAAATTTAAAGGATGAAATACCCAAAGGATCGGAGAAGCATCTTAATATTCGGGAAGACGGAACCCGGTATAGGGCTGAAAGGATTTGGGTACCAAAATTTGGAGATATGAGAGAAATGGTACTTAGAGAAGCTCATAAAACCAGATACTCAATACATCCTGGAACGGGGAAGATGTACAAGGATCTCAAGAAACATTTTTGGTGGCCGGGTATGAAAGCCGATGTTGCTAAATACGTAGGAGAATGTTTGACGTGTTCTAAGGTCAAAGCTGAGCATCAGAAACCATCAGGTCTACTTCAACAACCCGAAATCCCAGAATGGAAATGGGAAAACATTACCATGGATTTCATCACTAAATTGCCAAGGACTGCAAGTGGTTTTGATACTATTTGGGTAATAGTTGATCGTCTCACCAAATCAGCACACTTCCTTCCAATAAGAGAAGATGACAAGATGGAGAAGTTAGCACGACTGTATTTGAAGGAAGTCGTCTCCAGACATGGAATACCAATCTCTGTTATCTCTGATAGGGATGGCAGATTTATTTCAAGATTCTGGCAGACATTACAGCAAGCATTAGGAACTCGTCTAGACATGAGTACTGCCTATCATCCACAAACTGATGGGCAGAGCGAAAGGACGATACAAACGCTTGAAGACATGCTACGAGCATGTGTTATTGATTTCGGAAACAGTTGGGATCGACATCTACCATTAGCAGAATTTTCCTACAACAACAGCTACCATTCAAGCATTGAGATGGCGCCGTTTGAAGCACTTTATGGTAGAAAGTGCAGGTCTCCGATTTGTTGGAGTGAAGTAGGGGATAGACAGATTACGGGTCCGGAGATTATACAAGAAACTACCGAGAAGATCATCCAAATTCAACAACGGTTGAAAACCGCCCAAAGTCGACAAAAGAGCTACGCTGACATTAAAAGAAAAGATATAGAATTTGAAATTGGAGAGATGGTCATGCTTAAAGTTGCACCTTGGAAAGGCGTTGTTCGATTTGGTAAACGAGGGAAATTAAATCCAAGGTATATTGGACCATTCAAGATTATTGATCGTGTCGGACCAGTAGCTTACCGACTTGAATTACCTCAACAACTCGCGGCTGTACATAACACTTTCCACGTCTCGAATTTGAAGAAATGTTTTGCTAAAGAAGATCTCACTATTCCGTTAGATGAAATCCAAATCAACGAAAAACTTCAATTCATCGAAGAACCCGTCGAAATAATGGATCGTGAGGTTAAAAGACTTAAGCAAAACAAGATACCAATTGTTAAGGTTAGATGGAATGCTCGTAGAGGACCCGAGTTCACCTGGGAGCGTGAAGATCAGATGAAGAAGAAATACCCGCATCTATTTCCAGAAGATTCGTCAACACCTTCAACAGCTTAAAATTTCGGGACGAAATTTATTTAACGGGTAGGTACTGTAGTGACCCGAACTTTTCCATGTTTATATATATTAATTGAGATTTATATTTACATGATTAAATGTTTCCAACATGTTAAGCAATCAAACTTGTTAAGACTTGATTAATTGAAATATGTTTCATATAGACAATTGACCACCCAAGTTGGCCGGCGATTCACGAACGTTAAAACTTGTAAAAACGACATGACGATATATATATGGATATACATATGGTTAACATGAGATTATGATAAGTAAGTATCTCCATAAGTATATTAACAATGAGTTATATACATATAAACAAGACTACTAACTTAAGGATTTCGAAACGAGACATATATGTAACGATTATCGTTGTAACGACAGTTAAATGTATATATATCATATTAAGATATATTAATATATCATAATATCATGATAATATAATAATTTAACATCTCATTAGATATAATAAACAATGGGTTAACAACATTAATTGAGATCGTTAACTTAAAGGTTTCAAAACAACACTTACATGTAACGACTAACGATGACTTAACGACTCAGTTAAAATGTATATACATGTAGTGTATTTAGATGTATTAAAATACTTTTGGAAGACTTCAAAACATATATCAAAACACTCATACTTAACGAAAATGGTTACAGTTACTTTCCCATTCTTTTCGTTCATCAAGAATTCTAGTCGTATTTTTACCCGTATTATACACAGCTTCAAAACGTACTTACTATGGGTATATACCAATAGGAACTAGCATGGGATTCCACTCTTGATTATGTCATGTATGACTAATCAATTTTAACTTCTACCATGAGCTAGTCAACTAACTAGAACTCCTTTTAACCCCACTCACCACTCACCAATTACCACTCATCATTCACTCCATTTCACTTCCAATTCTCTTTCTAATTCTCTCTCAACACACCCACACTATTATGAACGTATTTTTCCAGTAGTTAATCATCATCTTCATCAAAAATCACTTCAAGAATCAAGCTATAATCATCATAGGAAGAACACTTCAAGAACACTTCAAAAATCCCTTCAAGTTTACTAATTTACTTCCAAGCTTTCTAATCCATTCCAAGTAATCATATAAGATCAAGAAACCTTTGTTATATACAGTAGGTTATCTTTCTTATTCAAGGTAATATTCATATTCAAACTTTGATTCAATTTCTATAACTATAAACTATCTTAATTCGAGTAAAAATCTTACTTGAACTTGTTTTTGTGTCATGATCCTACTTCAAGAACTTTCAAGCCATCCAAGATCCTTTGAAGCTAGATCATTTATTGTCACTTCCAGTAGGTTTACCTACTAAACTTGAGGTAGTAATGATGTTCATAACATCATTCGATTCATATATATAAAACTATCTTATTCGAAGGTTTAAACTCGTAATCACTAGAACATAGTTTAGTTAATTCTAAACTTGTTCGCAAACAAAAGTTAATCCTTATAACTTGACTTTTAAAATCAACTAAACACATGTTCTATATCTATATGATATGCTAACTTAATGATTTAAAACCTGGAAACACGAAAAACACCGTAAAACCGGATTTACGCCGTCGTAGTAACACCGCGGGCTGTTTTGGGTTAGTTAATTAAAAACTATGATAAACTTTGATTTAAAAGTTGTTATTCTGAGAAAATGATTTTTATTATGAATATGAAACTATATCCAAAAATTATGGTTAAACTCAAAGTGGAAGTATGTTTTCTAAAATGGTCATCTAGACGTCGTTCTTTCGACTGAAATGACTACCTTTACAAAAATGACTTGTAACTTATTTTTCCGACTATAAACCAATACTTTTTCTGTTTAGATTCATAAAATAGAGTTCAATATGAAACCATAGCAATTTGATTCACTCAAAACGGATTTAAAATGAAGAAGTTATGGGTAAAACAAGATTGGATAATTTTTCTCATTTTAGCTACGTGAAAATTGGTAACAAATCTATTTCAACCATAACTTAATCAACTTGTATTGTATATTATGTAATCTTGAGATACCATAGACACGTATACAATGTTTCGACCTATCATGTCGACACATCTATATATATTTCGGAACAACCATAGACACTCTATATGTGAATGTTGGAGTTAGCTATACAGGGTTGAGGTTGATTCCAAAATATATATAGTTTGAGTTGTGATCAATACTGAGATATGTATACACTGGGTCGTGGATTGATTCAAGATAATATTTATCGATTTATTTCTGTACATCTAACTGTGGACAACTAGTTGTAGGTTACTAACGAGGACAGCTGACTTAATAAACTTAAAACATCAAAATATATTAAAAGTGTTGTAAATATATTTTGAACATACTTTGATATATATGTATATATTGTTATAGGTTCGTGAATCAACCAGTGGCCAAGTCTTACTTCCCGACGAAGTAAAAATCTGTGAAAGTGAGTTATAGTCCCACTTTTAAAATCTAATATTTTTGGGATGAGAATACATGCAGGTTTTATAAATGATTTACAAAATAGACACAAGTACGTGAAACTACATTCTATGGTTGAATTATCGAAATCGAATATGCCCCTTTTTATTAAGTCTGGTAATCTAAGAATTAGGGAACAGACACCCTAATTGACGCGAATCCTAAAGATAGATCTATTGGGCCTAACAAACCCCATCCAAAGTACCGGATGCTTTAGTACTTCGAAATTTATATCATATCCGAAGGGTGTCCCGGAATGATGGGGATATTCTTATATATGCATCTTGTTATTGTCGGTTACCAGGTGTTCACCATACGAATGATTTTTATCTCTATGTATGGGATGTGTATTGAAATATGAAATCTTGTGGTCTATTATTATGATTTGATATATATAGGTTAAACCTATAACTCACCAACATTTTTGTTGACGTTTTAAGCATGTTTATTCTCAGGTGATTATTAAGAGCTTCCGCTGTTGCATACTTAAATAAGGACGAGATTTGGAGTCCATGCTTGTATGATATTGTGTAAAAACTGCATTCAAGAAACTTATTTTGTTGTAACATATTTGTATTGTAAACCATTATGTAATGGTCGTGTGTAAACAGGATATTTTAGATTATCATTATTTGATAATCTACGTAAAGCTTTTTAAACCTTTATTGATGAAATAAAGGTTATGGTTTGTTTTAAAATGAATGCAGTCTTTGAAAAACGTCTCATATAGAGGTCAAAACCTCGCAACGAAATCAATTAATATGGAACGTTTTTAATCAATAAGAACGGGACATTTCACATACCCGGTCCATGACCCGACAGACTCGGGTCAGACCCGGCCCAATTATAACGAGTTTTGAGTTTCTCTATCGGGTATAGGTCATTTTGCCATCCCTAGTTCTATGTTATCGTTTTTTAGAAAGAAAAAAAAATTGAGTACACATTGAAGATAATATGCTTCCGTATTTGGAACCGAGTATTAGATGGTTAAAAACACTCCGTCGTAAAGTTAATAATTTTCTTTAGCATCTCAGTATTGACGGGTTACCTACATGTCAAAAACTATCCCTAAGAGGCATGCAAATTTAAAAAATCACTTGTCCCTTCTTTTGTATTCACATAAAATAGATGGCCAAAATTTAGAAGTAAATGTAACATTGATTAGAACAATTAGGGGTGTGCATTAAATGATTTTCACCACGAAACCGATTAAACCAAATTGATTTGGTTAAAGTGGGTTAGCTTATTTGATTTTGATTTGGTTTTTTGATTTCACGCGAATATATTTATGGTTTTCGGTGTGGATTTGGTTTGTAAAAATTAATGGTTGGTTTTAAACCGAAAAAACCGAAAAATACTTTTATTTATAATACATATATTAAATATGTAATTTAATTTATTTTGGATTTTAAGTATGTATTATCTTTTATTTGTTCATGTTTGTGTTTAACGTTATTATTGGCTTGATTTCACTTTAACAATTGAAATTTGTTTATCAATCACTCTGTATTATGACTTTTTTATACCGGGAAACTTAGATGTTGGTTTCGTTTTTATTTTTTTGCTATTCAGTTCGTTGATATAGTTTAAATTGTAAATATGAGTTGTATATTCTTGGGCAAGCTTCACATACTGCATGCTTGGTAGAAAATATTGTATAAATTATATAGTTTAATCAATAAAATAAGTTTCTTTCTTTTATAAAAAAACTACCCACTTTTTTATCTATAAGTTTTAATTTGGTTTAAACCAAACCAATCCATATAAACCGATTTCTTATTTGGTTGGATTGGTTTGGTTTTGTCAAATTTGGTTCAGTTATTGGTTCTCAAAAATATTCTTAAAAACCGAATAAATCACGTAAACCATAAACCGACCGAACGAACACCCCTAAGAACAATTGGGCTTGTAAATCCTTTTCTAGCTACATACTAGTACGTGTTTCGTTCAGTGTTGTAGATCTCGGATTTATTCGGCGAAATCTCGTTTTTGGAAGGAGGCCGTGATCTCGATACCATCTCGCCATTATTTCTCGATCAAAGAGGAGGTCTCGGTCGCCACGATTTCTCACTTTCTTACTAATTTTTCGAATTTTTTCCTAAATCTCGCTCATTTAAGTTTAAAACTATTTTACATTTTTAGAATATATATATATATATATATATATATATATATATATATATATATATATATATATATATATATATATATGTGTAGAGGATCCAGTGAGAACTTTTTTAGTGTGAGAACTCTAAGATTTCCAAAATACACCCAAATACACTAAAATTCGAGCAAAAAAAGGGGAATTCGAGAAAGAAAAAAAAAAGGTAAGTTGAGCAAAAATTAATAACACGGACGAACAAAAAAATCATAGTCGAGCAATTTTTTATTTTTTTTTTGTTCTAATACCAAAATGTAGAACACAAATTGTTCGAATATCGCATTTTTTGTTCGAATATCAACGTGTTCTACATTTTTTTGTTCGACTATCAAAATGTAGAACACAAATTGTTCGCCCGCCTTTTTTTTTTGTTCGAATATCACGTTTTTTGTTCGAATAGCACGTTTTTTGTTCGCCCGTATCCCATTTTTGCTCGAATTTCCCCTTTTTTGCTCGAATTTCAGTGTATTTTTAAGTTCTCAGAGTTCTCACACAAAAAAGTTCTCATTTGATCCTCTACTATATATATATATATATATATATATATATATATATATATATATATATATATATATATATATATATATATATATATATATAGGGGCACGATCCATGGATAAGCTTAAAAGGAGTACAAACGGGATAAGCAAAATAAATTTTTTTTTTGAATTTTTTTTACATTCATAAATCTGCATTAAAATGCACCTCTAATCAATTTTTTTCATAAAAAAAAAGTTCAAAATCTTTCAAAAATCGATGATGAATGGTAAAATTAACCATTCATCGGGTTAATTTATCATTCATCTTGTTTACGATGAATGATAAAATTAATCAATGCTAAAAAAACCAGATGAATGGTTAAATTAACCATTCATCTGTTTTTTTATCATTCATCATAAACAGATGAATGGTTAAATTAACCATTCATCTGCTTTTTTTTAGCATTGATTAATTTTATCATTCATCGCGAACAAAAAGAATGATAAATTAACCAGATGAATGGTTAATTTTACCATTCATCATCGATTTTCGAACGATTTTGTTAAAAAATTTTTTAAATTTTTTTCGTTTTCTTCTATTTACATATTAAAGGATCGTTTTTTTTATAATTTTTTTTTTGAAATTTTACTTATCCAATTTGTACCCCATTTAGTGCTTATCCATGGATTGGTCCACTATATATATATATATATATATATATATATATATATATATATATATATATATATATATATATATATATATATATATATATATATATATATATATATATATATATCAAAAAGGCTGAAAAGTACATATAACACAACGTCCGAGATCCTCTCGAGATGGCGAGATCTCACCAAAAAAATGTCCAAACGAGATCTCCCGAATTCCGAGTTCTCCACCCTTGGTTCCGTAATACATCCGCCGTTCAAAAAGGAAAACATAACTTATATAATTAGATTAATTCGATGGTGTGATCTTGCATGAGACTTATGCAATATAATGTCTGAACTTTATATATAGTTACCATCAAATTTAACTATGGAATTGTAATATTTTCAATTTTTCATTAGTAGCAGTGGGCAATTACATAAGAAACTCCAAGTTCATAACATATTACTCCGTAGTTACATAAAATAATGAATAAACAAACTGAAAATATGAAAATCTACACAAGCAGAACTGCATTGATGCACCCATCATTTTCAGGATTGTTCGTCACTTGAGCATATTTCCCTGCATTCAATAAATTCAGTAACATATTAAACCTATGCAACACTACAACATCGTACAAAACTATATCAAAATCTGTAACGATAAAAGTAAATATCTTACCCCATACTACTTTCCCAGCAGGCGTCACAAGACCTAGTTCACTCACATTCACCTGATATTCACAATTTCACAATATTATACAGCCGGAGTATAAAGGTCAACATGTTCAGTCGTCCGAAAGTCAACTGCTATAGAGTACGTAGTAATATTTTTGAAAGTTGACGAATAATAATGTGGAGTACCTCAATAATAGTTCCCCTGGTGATAACACCCAGAGATGTATACATTGAACCATTGGGGTTTTTCTTAACCCCAACTATCTCAAGATTAAAGGTGCATTTAAGTTCTGGGTGTGTCACGTGTGCTTTCGTAAACCTTAACCCAGTTGGTCGAACAAATCGCTCATACTTTGGAGGTTTCCTTGTAAAACCCTGTCCCACAAATGTAACTTTAGTAATCATTCTTTTCCATTGCTTGGCTGCAAAAAAACACATCCAATCAAAACATCATTGGCCTATAAAAATATTACTTAATTTATCAGAAATTTTGATTTACGTATCACAAAAAATTACACTTTCGAGACGCAACAAAAAACTACACTTTCGAGACACAACGCCAAATACTTGCAAACAAAGCCTAAAATAATTTATAAAGGCGTCTGAGATACTTACTTTTCCTTTTACCGGTTATGAGCACTTTGAACATCTCATCTTCAGCGACTGGCCTCACCTAAACAATTCAAGAACCATACATTGTCATCATAAACATCAAAAAGTATATATTATGCTACATCAAAATATAAATGTTTCCTTACCTTGGAAAGAGGCACGTCCCACTTACCAGCTTTTTCCTTCCTCAATTGTTTTACTGTGGTGCTAAGAACCTACTTACAAATTATTCATATAAGCTTGAACACTCAAACTTTTAATTATCACAACTACAAAACTAAAAAAACAACTAAAAAAAGAAACCTTTGAACGAGTAGTAGGGTCACGATCAAGAAGATAGGCTGGTACAGCACCTTCTTGAACGTCATCATCCACCTTTCTTCTGCTTGATGATTCTTCATGCATAGCCAATCTGTTAACATGCATCACAAAAACTTAATCGCATCAGCTTATTACATTATAAAAATAATAAATAAATAAATAGAGCAATCTGTGACAACAATACTAACGTTTTCTTCATTTGAGCCTTTTCAGCATATCGTTTCTTAGCAAACATCTTACCCTGGATTCCTAAAGCCTGCAACAACCACATGTAAAACTATAATTGCATGTTGAATATATAGGATTGAAACGGCCTAACATTACATACAAAATGGGAGATAAAATTGTAAAGAACAATGAAAAAAAGACCATACGGTTTGGGCAACTTTGCCGCGCTTGTGAACTTCACGAGCTTCCTTTTTCCTCTTTCGCTCAAAGTGATCAGGACAATACCCATTTCTCTTCCTATGAAGGTCTATATAATCTCCTTGAGGCTTTTGATATAAAATAAATCAATTAAAATTATATAATAACACAAAAATAGAATGCAATGTTATGATACTTCAATAGCATATACTCGATGCTTACTTTCTTTTGATACTTACTCTTACATGTTTTAGAGGTATATATAAAATATAAAACTGATGATTAAAAACGTCATACGAATCCCAAAAGCTGAGAAACACGAAGCTAAAAAAGTTAAACAGAAAAATGTACTAAAACTAACCATGATTGATGTTGATGAAGCAGATTCAGCGAGTTGTTTTTGAGTGAATGACTTAGTGCCTGAAGTCTGAATGCATAACGAGTGGCAATGCCTTGTTAGTCGTCTAATATATATTATCCGGATATTCATAATTCATAATTCTATATCTATACAACGCTTCTGCTCCAAAAACAAGCTTATAAAAAACCCAAACAATATCAATATATACGTTATCCACAAACAAAAGTGATATAATATTTGCGGCCAAATAAACATTCATAAAACAACAAGAACACAAAGTTATAACAAAACCCTAACAATTAATTAAGTTCAGTTCTCTACAGATATGAAGATGCTAACTAGACAGCTTCAAAATATATTATGCATATAAGCATGCAGACGTAAACTGAGCTTCTAATTTTGAAAATTAATTTATACGAATTGTTGATAATAATGAATTTGTCTTTAGCAACTTAAATCTCAAATATAAAACGATAAACCGTAGCAAAACAAACATATGTAATTCAACCGTATTATATAAAACCCATAAACCCTATCAAAACTATGAATTGATTAGCCACTTTCACACTACATATAACATAACAATAACATAAATATATAGCTATATAGATGAACATACGTACTGAATGAGGTTGATGATAGAAACAGAGACTCAATAGCGTTGTGGTGCGGAGAGTAATTGACGGACCGGCAGCAAAAAGGTTAAACCGGTGCGACAATACGAGTACCGATTAGGGCTTAGGTGAAGCCACTCAATATTTCAATTTCGGGTTTCCTATTATAGTTTCTGAGAAAGAAAAAATAAAATTTATATAATAAAACAAAATAATAATAAAAATCTTTCCTGGATCATGGGCCAGGCTGGGTTAGTCTAGCTAGGATGGGCTGGATGGTCTGGACCGGGCTTTTTCTTGAAAAATAAGAGGCAGTTTTGTTGATAATCAACAAGAAAGCTGGTAATATATACGTAGTATATATATATATATATATATATATATATATATATATATATATATATATATATATATATATATATATATATATATATATATATATATATATATATATATATATATATATATATATATATATATATGGGCAGGATCAATGGGGAAGTAACCAATCGGGGGGGAGCAAATTTTTTTTTTTTTTCGTTTTTTTGGAATTTTTTTTTTCGGCATCAAGATTACACGAAAATATGAACATTTAGAAAAGACACTTCGTGATGAATGTTATTCTTTAGGCGAGAAAACGATCGACAAAAATAACATTCAAGATAATATTGTTCGTGAAGAATATGAACGTTTTTTTTTTCTTCATGTTTTGTGAAGTAAAATTTAGCCCGATTTAGAGTTTAGGGTTTAGGGTTTAGGGTTTGGTGTTTTGGGTTTATTCCATAAACCCAGAACACCAAACCCTAAACCCTAAACCCTAAACTCTAAACCGTTCGTGTTAAAAACTCAATCTAAATCCTAAATCTAAACCCTAAATCTAAACCCTAAACCCTAAATTTCTAAACCCTAATATCTAAACCCTAATATCTAAACCCCAACAGCTAAAACCTCAACATACGCTCGAAAAACACGATAATTGTTATATATTACTTCTTCGAGCGTTTTCTCGCCAAAATAAAAACATTTATCACAAAGTGTCTCTACTAAATGTTCATATTTTCATCTCATCTATAATGTTCGTGAATAAGGTTTTTTCAAAAACGAAGGAAAAAAAATTTTGCTTCCCCCCGCTTTCCCCCGATTGGTTACTTCCCTCTTGATCCTACCAATATATATATATATATATATATATATATATATATATATATATATATATATATATATATATATATATATATATATATATATATATATATATATATATATATATATATATATATTGGTAGGATCAAGAGAGAAGTAACCAATCGGGGGAAAGCGGGGGGAAGCAAATTTTTTTTTTTCTTTTTTTGATAGAACCTTTTATATATATATATATATATATATTGAACAGCAACAAAAAAATTTTATTAATAAAAACTCCACCCTAGCAAGGAGCTAGGAAATATTTTAATGGTAATGAGAAGTTTTTTTGTTGTACATATATAATTTCCTAAGCTAAAATATTTTAATGATAATGAGCATAACATAAAGAAAGATAACAACAATTTTGAAAAGACAAGCACACATAATTTAATATTCAAAAGTTTGAATAACTAAAACATGCGTCATTTGAATATTTTTTGAGAAAATTGTGCGGTTGGTCCATGTGATTTACATGAAATGAAGTGTTTGGTCCTTGAACTTTATTTTCGGGGTTGTTCGTCAATGTGGTTTACAAAATGGGGGTGGGTGGTCCTTGTCAGTAACAACCCGTACAAAATTTCCATTAAATTTTGTCATGTGCGATGCACGTGAGGGCGGTTTCGTCATTTTTCCGTCCACCCAACTTTTCTCTTTCACTCATCTTCTTCCTTTCTCCTTTTAACTTCTTCTTCCCTTTCATATTTTTCCTTTCTCATTATATATCTATATCTTTCACATGTTTCATTTCTTCCACCGGATAAATATTTTATAAAGAAAACGATACACAAAACAAAAAAGTAAATTTCATTTCTTGCTTTTAAAGTGCATAATAAAAACTGATAAATCGAAGCAGACGACACGCTGTATAATCGTCACTTTCTTCATTCTTTTTCAGTCATCATTTTATATCATCACCAACAACTTCTCAAATTTTACTAATCCCCAAACTTACAATTTAAAGAACATCAAAAAACCCTAATCAACCATGTCTTGCTTTTCAATCCTCAATCCACTTTACTCTGACAACGACGATGATTCCCCGCTGTTATCCCCGACCTCCACCATCAGAAAACCAGACTTTTCCGTCTTTAATCAAACAATCGGCCGTCAATTAAAAAACATCGCTACATTTCTCGCCTCACTACCATAACAATCGTCTTCTTCTTCACCGCCCCAGACAGTGTCTCATGATTCTGGCGAACCTTCTAGGAGGCTTCGCCGTCTTCTTTTGAAGAGGTTTTTGGGATTACTGAGGATCTTGTTCTTTTATTGGAATGCTATCGAATCGCTCGAATGTTAGAAATAGGGTATGATTTGACTGTCCAGATTGATTCTTGAATCGCGTATTCACTTTTCTATAAAGTATTTTGACTCAATGATTGCCTTCGTTTCACGAAATCTTTACAGGGATAAGACAAGAACGCAATTAGTGTTTGTGGCATTGATATCACTAATCAATTATCTGAGAGTTTTTGTGTGTGTTTTCTGTTGTTCTATGAATGCAGAATGACAAAAACCGAAAATAAGAAAACTCCTCAATTTGGCAGTTAATATTTGAAAGGATATAACCTTTCACTTTGAGCGAGAAAAACTGTTATACCACTTGGTTGGAATACATTTTCACATTATAACGTATATATAGTGTATTTTGGTGACCCCAGTCAGGGACGCTGCCCCTTGGACCCCGCAAGGGGGCCCCTTGACCTCCGTAATTACGCGACAGTTAGTAGTCAACTCTTATGGGCGTGTACTCCGCACTCTCCGAACCCTTTGTTAAGTATAACTAGCTAACTCTTGCGTTCAAGTAAATCGTAATCAACTAAAATGAATGTTGGATGACACTAAAATCACCAATATCGAATTTATTGAATTCTCATTATATTTAAGAGACAAAGGTATGATATTCTTTAGTCTGTGTGTAACTATGCTTTTTAATGATTGTTCACATGATTCTAGTTAGTTAACATTGACTGGATATCTATATTTTATTAGAATTAAGTTATGATCATGATTTGTCCCTGTGTTTATACATGTTTTCATTCTTTTTCTATTTTGTGTTGTGTATTTGGCGTGCCTCCCAGTTAATTGTTTCTTAACAATTTACAAGATTTTAATAAGTTAATCGTAATTGGGTATATGGAATTTGGGTTTTTAACTGGTGAGAGTTTTTAATTGGGGTTTTTAGTACAGGAAAAAGCTTGAGGCAATTGAAAAAAATGAATAGGTGAATAAGATCTACGAAAAAACAAAAATACCCTCACGTGCATCGCATATGACTGAAGTTAACGGAAATTTTTAACGGCTATTACTGACAGGGACCACCCACTCCCATTTTGTAAACCACAGGGACCAATAACCTCGGAAATGAAGTTTAGGGACTAAACACTTCATTTTATGTAAATCACAGGAACTAATCGCACAATTTTCTCATACTTTTTTAATTAGTAGTAACATGTTTGGGAATAAATATAGAACATTTTGTAAAGAAAGGAAAAATGAATGTTATTAGACAAAAAATGTAAAAAAAAGGTTAAATAAAGAATTGTATGGTAAATATTAAAGGGGTTAAAAATGTTTAAATGGTGATGGGAGTGGAAGGACTCAATTAGAAAGTGAGAAAAGTGGTTTGAGTTTGAAAAAAAAAAATAAGGGTAACAACTTTTTTTTTTTTTTTAAAAGTAGATGAGAGTCAAATCCTCGACCACTCGGTTAGCTAAGAGTGTAGTTACTGCCCGACCATTGCTACATTTGTTATATAATTACGCTATTATATATTTAATTATTAAGTACGTTTTTTTAAAGCCAAAGATTAGTCCAGTTATGAATACTAAAATCGAACCACACAGGCGAATCCGAGCCACTGAAATTGACCCAACCTCCGACATTAGTCTTAGTCGTTGCGCTACGGTCCGTTCCCTGGCTTCGATTATGCGATTTTCACTTCTGATTGGTTCCATGCATGCCCAACCCTAATGAATAGAGTATGAAGAGGTCATGCGGACCTTTGTTTGGGAGTGTTGCTAACAGATAATATATATATATATATAATATATATATATATATATATATATATATATATATATATATATATATATATATATATATATATATATATATATGGGCAAGATCAATGGGGAAGTAACCAATCGGGGGGAAGCGGGGGGAAGCAAAAAAAAAATTCCGTTTTTTTTTTAATTTTTTTCCAGCATCAAGATAACACGAAAATATGAACATTTAGAAGAGACACTTCGTGATGAATTTTATTATTTAGGCGGGAAAACGAGCGACAAAAATAACATTCAAGATAATATTGATCGTGAAGAATATGAACATTCTTTTTTTCATGTTTTGTGAAGTAAAATTTAGCCCGATTTAGAGTTTAAGGTTTAGGGTTTAGAGTTTAGGGTTTGGTGTTTTGGGTTTATTCCATAAACCCAAAACACCAAACCCTAAACCCTAAACTCTAAACTCTAAACCCTAAACTCTAAACCGTTCGTGTTAAAAACTCAATCTAAATCCTAAATCTAAACTCTAAATCTAAACCCTAAACCCTAAATTTCTAAACCCTAATATCTAAACCCCAATAGCTAAAACCTCAAAATACGCTCGAAAAACACGATAATTGTTATATATTACTTCTTCGAGCGTTTTTCTGCTAAAATAAAAACATTTATCACAAAGTGTCTCTACTAAATGTTCATATTTTCATCTCATCTATAATGTTCGTGAACAAAGTTTTTTCAAAAAACGAAAAAAAAAAGTTTTTGCTTCTCCCCGCTTCCCCCCGAATGGTTACTTCCCTCTTGATCCTACCACTATATATATATATATATATATATATATATATATATATATATATATATATATATATATATATATATATATATATATATATATATATATATATATATATATATATAGAAGGAAACACTTTTTTGGGGGGAATTAAATTTTTTTTTCGTTTTTTCGAATTTTTTTCAGGCATCAAGATCACATGAAAATATGAACATTCAAAAAAGACACTTTGTGATGAACGTTATTATTTTGGCGGTAAAACGCTCGAAGAAAAAAATGAAAACATTCAATGCATTACATGTTTTGATTCTGAGTTTTTTTTAAGGGGTTAGAAATTAGGGTTTAAAAATTATGGTTTAGCTATTAGGATTTAGAAATTAGGGTTTTGGGTTTAGAAATTAGGATTTAGGGTTTAGAAATTAGGGTTTAGATTGAATATTTTAATGTAAGACCCCAATATTTATTTTACACAGAGTTTTAAATGATGTACGTATCGTAGGTGGAGCGTGGTATGGAATAGAAGCTCAGAACCTGTTCAGAGGGTTGTGCGCACCGCGCACCTGGTCTGCGACAGAAATCCGACTTTTTCAAATTAGAGTTTAATGAGGGGCTTTTTGGTCTTTTCACTTGAGACCGGATGTGAGGCCATATCAGTTGGTTGGATTCAGATTTGGATCATATATCACATCCACAAACACTCTCAAGTATCTTAGAGAGAGAGGGAGATTTCTAGAGAGAGATTTGGGGTTTTGGAGAAGAAGGAGCTTGAATTGATCAAAGTCTCGGGTTTTAAAGTTGTTCACCTCGTTCCTAGCTACGTTTTGGTGGTTGTGGTAAGTTCTAACTCCGAATTTCATTGTTTGATTTTGATAATCAAGTTAGGGTTTGAACTTAAATTGATGAGAAACCCATTTAAACTCTTGAAATGAGTTTAGTGATGCTAGTAATCGGGTTTATTGCTATTGTTGGTGGATTATGGGTTGGTGAACAAATTGACCATGATTAGGACTTGAAATTGGGTTTAATCACTTAAGTTAGTGATTATGGAAGTATTGAAACCCATTTAGGGTTATTTGGTTGACTAGTTTTGACTTTGGGTCAAAATTAGGGTTTAGTGATGATTATGACCCAATTGGCGATTTAATGAGGTTTATAAACTTAAAATGGATTAAGTTTAAGTATAAAACCGAGTTAAAGGTGTTTTGGTGTCAAAATTTGTAAATGGTGAGATTTTGACCTTATGGGTCAAAATTAGGGTTTATGGGCAATTTGGGGACTGATAAGTGTTTAACACTTGTGTTCGGGTTTATTTGGCGTATTAGGACCATTCTCACTTGTGTTAGTGATTATTGGTTAATTTTGGGCGCGGTTTGTACTTGGAAGTGCATTTGGGTCGAATTTGCACTAAGTGTCAAATTGGGTTGGTTTGTAAATCCAATCTAAGTGTGTTGTTGAATTTGTGATAATGGAATAGGTACTTTCCATTGGTGAGGTGCGGATTACTTGGAAGCATTCATCAAGGCGACAAGGTGAGTGTTAATATCCTATGTGCATATGTATGTGTAGGATGAGTGCGGGTCGGGTGAGGTGGTTCTCGGTTATAGAGCTCACTTCACATATAGGTGGATTTGATGGACTTTTGTATGAGTCCAAATGGCACGGTTGTGCGTTTTGGTTGACCATCTTTGGCGAAGTACACGTTCGTGTGTACATTATCACACGTGGTTGTGATTTGGATGTTGTAGCCTCGATATGGTGGATTTTATAATCCCGTGACCGTGGGTTTGAGTTGGAGAAGTGAATCGCGTGTGGTTTCGGATTCACGATGACGCGTGTGGTTTCGGTCATCTTATCAAATGAATCTCGTGTAGTTCGAATTCATGGTGACTCGTGTAGTTCAGTCATCTTATTGAGGTAGTAATCTCGTGTGGTTCGGATTACTAAGGCTCGTGTAGTTTGGCCAACCTCGATGATGTGGAGATAGTAATCTCGTGTAGTTTCGGATTACTAAGGCTCGTGTAGTTCGGCCAATCTTCATTGTGGTACTTGGTTCTCGGTATTGGGTTAAGGGGTTAACCTTGTGCGTTATATATATATTGTTATATATTAATGTATTGTTGTGGTGTAGCTAACCCTCCGGGTGTAGCTTCTTGCCGTTGTTCACATCGTCGTTGGTGAACTTATAATTGTTGTTGTATCTTTAGCTCTTTGCTTAGAGATCGTACGGTATGCTTAATGTAGTGCCTTATATATGGATGCTTCGGTATGCGGTATTTGTTATTTCGTGGCGTGTCCATTTTATGCATATATATGTATGTAGTATATTATCATTCACTAAGCATTAGCTTACCCTCTCATTGTTGACATTTTTATAGATTGCATGGATGCGGTGGCTCGGGTAAACGGGGACTAGTGGACTCGCATAGTTGCTTTAGAAGATCTTGCTTTTGGATTGATTAGGATTGGGTAGCGTATTCCCAATCGCCATGCTCGGTCTTTATTTTGTGTTAAAAATCATGTGGTCGAAACTTGTATTTTGTACGAAAGTCGTAAAACGGTCGATGTGGGCCCGGTCTCGTAAAACTCATTTTATTATTGGAACGTGTTAGCTTTAACTAATATAAATTGTTGTGAAAAGCGTTTGGTCTAAAAGTGTCGGGAAGTCGAAGATCTTTTCGCGAAAAATGGACATTTTGATCAGAACTGTCACAGGCCTTGTGCGCGCCGCGCACAGGCAGTGGTACGCGCCGCGCACCCTTCTGTCCAGTTTAAAATTTTTTTTTATTCCGCGTTTTTGGTTGGTTAACGGGTTGGGATGTTACAAGTGGTATCAGAGCATGGTCTAAGGGATTTAGGTGACTTGAGATAGGTGCCTAGACTTAGACTTTTGTGTGTGCTTAATTGTTGCGGGACTTGTAGGATTACGGGTCGGAATGAGTTATAGTTAGTGCCTTGATTGTAGGTGGACTAACGTTTATATTAGTAATGCGGATATTATTAATATATTATTTGTGTTGTGGTGTAATTCTCGCGTGTGTTTATATCGCGTAGAATTCTATTTATGTTTGTTTATATCATCGAACGAGGCGGTTGTTGTACTAACGAGTTGATGCAGCGTGTGTGCGTAATAAGGACTTGCAAACCTTATTACGGGTGCAAATCGTGTCTAACAAGTGATGTACGACGAGTGTTTAGCAAGATGGGCCGGTGTTGTGTGTGTGGATTTATACGTTCGTGATCTAATCGCTTTGCATTCCTTAGAATGGCGACGGGAAGTGGGATCGAGACGAACGATTTGGAGTTTAAAGCTAGAGTTGCGGCCGCCGTTGCGGAGCAAATGAGTGCGTTTCGAGAAGAAATGGATAGGAAGTATTCCGAACTTCAAAGTAGTAGCGAAATGGAGCGTTGTCTTAAGAGCTTCATGAGGGCTAAACCCCCGATGTACGACAGAAAGCCGGATCCTTTGGTAAGCACAACTTGGATTTCGGACGTCGAAGGGTGTTTCCGTACTATTGATTGCCCTCCCGAGAGAAAGACGAGACTCGCTACTAGTTTGTTGCGGGGTAGGGCAAGGGATTGGTTGGATGGTAAGATTGATCTTGTCGGTGGTGAAACGTTTATGGCTTTATCATGTGACGAGTTTAAGAAGGAATTCTTCGAGGAGTTCCGAACTTCAGCCGATTTATCGGAAATGCGTAATGAGTTGCGAAATTTGTAACAGGGTTCTATGGATTTGAATACTCTTAAAACGACCTTTATGGCGAAGGCTCGTTTTTGTCCGGAGTATTTAGGGAATGATCGTTTGTTGATGGGGGATTTCTATCGAACCTTGAATGATGACTTGAAGAGTAAAATTAGTCGGGGTCAAGCGAAATCGTTTTCGCAATCACGATCGAAGAAGGGTGAACCTTCAAGTGAGAGAAGGGTTGTTTCTTATGGTGCTCCGAGTAAGAGGACTAAGGGTCCGAGTGTGAGCACGGGTGGTACGCGAACGGGTATGTCGGATTCTAGTGCGGCTAGATGTTACAATTGTGGCGTGAGGGGTCACAAGTCTTGGGAATGTTCGGTACCAAAGGGTGATGGTATGGTGTGCTTCAATTGCCAAAAAGAAGGACATCGTAAGTCGGAATGTCCCAAGTTAGCGGGGACGGGTGCGGCAAGGAGACGTTAAGGTACGTTTCGTTTTTAATAATTATGTCCTTTGATTATTTATTAAGTGTCGTTGAATTTGAGTTAATTAAATGCCTTGTGTTGTGCATATTGTTGTTATGGGTGACGTTCCTAATGGAAGTACCCTATGGTGACGTTTGATTGTCGGGCGAAGGGCGTGAGACTTGGTGCAACCAAGCATTCCTTAGTATTTGGGAAATGTTTCTACCAAACCATGGAAGTGGGTTTTGGTGTTCGATTGTTAAGCGCGTGTTCGCTTTCGTGTTGAAGTTGATGAACCATGAGGTTCGTTGGGTGGATTGGAACCCGAAAAAGATCGAGTGTTTGATCTCGATGTATGTTGGTAAAGGAGTCTACGTGACGCGACATTAGGTGCCTCTTTTATACCTACTAGCGTGGTGTTCGACTCTGATTGTGTTGCGGTACACTTTTCGTTCAAAGTGTTTAAGGATTGGTTAAAATCCTTCGTGTGCTCAAGGTTGGAGCAAGATGTAGTGATGGGTCGTGTGAGCCCAATTATTGGTAAAGTCTACCTTTGGTAGCATTGTGCGGTTGTACGAGTTGTGACATTGGAACGTAATTCCAAGTGGGGGAGTTACACTCCCGCACGAGGAGGCTTTGGTGGGAGATTTCGGATGATACTTTTGGTAGATCCGGAAATTTTTGGTCGATATGTGGTAGAGTACAATTTCGGATAAATTGTCCTTATGGTTTGGGATTTGTAAATTATCACCGAGGTGGTAAGTTGGTGAATCTCGTTGAGAGATAATGGACGTGTTTGGCGAGCAAGGTGAAATCCTTCAGTTAAGGGAGGTGTGTGTCGGGTTCTCTTTTGGAGAATTATTGTTCGGTACCTATGTTTGATATAGGTGGTTCTTGCTCGATTATGGATGGTTAGTGGTCCGCTAGGGTTCACTATAGTGTAGCAGAGCGCGATGTTGCACTACTCGTTGTTTGAGGCCGAAGGTGCGTATGTGATTGATGAAGCATGACCTTCGGGTCCGCTGACTTCATCGTGGTATTGTTGATTGATGAAGCATGACTTTCGGAGTCCGCTGACTTCAACATGGTATTGTGATTAATGAAGCATGACCTTCGGGGTCCGCTGACTTCATTATGGTATGGTTGATTGGTGGAGCATGACCTTTGGGGTCCGCTGACTCCATCATGGGAGTACGTGATTGGTGGAGCATGACTTTCGGAGTCCGCTGACTTCATCATGAGCGTGGTGTTATATCGGTGAAGCATGATCTTCGGGTCCGCTGACTTCATCCGGTGTCGAGATTGGTGAAGCATGATCTTCGGGTCCGCTGACTTCATCATGGTTGTGGATCGCGTGTGGTTTCGGATTCACGATGACGCATGTGGTTTGGGTCATCTTATTGTGGAAGTGAATCTCGTGTAGTTCGGATTCACAAATGACTCGTGTGGTTTCGGTCATTGTGTGGAGGAGTGAGTCTCGTGTAGTTCAGATTCACAAATGACTCGTGTAGTTCGGTCATTCCTCTGGGATAGTGACTCTCGTGTAGTTCGGATTCACTATGGCGCGTGTAGTTCGGCCATTCCCGATTGTTGTTGTAGTGAAGGTAGTGAGTCGCGTGTAGTTCAGATTCACTAAGGCGCGTGTGTTTTCGGCCAGCCTTCGTGTGTTGCGTGATCCGTCGGTTGTTTTATACACCGATGGTGGGGTCGTAAGGACCGGGATGTTTGATCTATTGGTTGTTTTATACACCAATGGTGGGGTCGTAAGGACCGTGTTGTTTGATCTATCGGTTGTTTGATACACTGATGGTGGGGTCGTGAGGACCATGTTGTATGTTTAGTGATGCGTTAGCCGTGTTTCGCTCACATGTTTGTTACGGGTGTTGAAATGTCCCGTTCTTATTGATTAAAAACGTTCCATATTAATTGATTTCGTTGCGAGGTTTTGACCTCTATATGAGACGTTTTTCAAAGACTGCATTCATTTTAAAACAAACCATAACCTTTATTTCATCAATAAAGGTTTAAAAAGCTTTACGTAGATTATCAAATAATGATAATCTAAAATATCCTGTTTACACATGACCATTACACGACCATTACTGCGGCTATGTTTGAAGCTAGAAAAGTACGGAATTCCTCTTCATTCATATTCACAGTGTGTCGAGTAGTCGGTGCCATTTCCTTCAAAATAGTCAAATGGAACAAGTTAATCATACAGAATATTAAGAGTAGTTAATAGTATTTCGTAGCATAATATGAACTCATTTATAAAAGCTTTTTCTTCATATTAGCGTTTTATAAGTTTAAATTCGGGTAGTACCTACCCGTTAAGTTCATACTTAGTAGCTAATATACAATTCAACTACTACAATTCTATATGAAAAACTGATTATAATAATATTTCGCGTTCAAACTTTTACACAATATTTTACAAACTTACAATACCGCTTATTTTACATATAGCATGAAATATAGCACACAATAAATTTGATACAAGATGGTTGTGAAGATAATTCTAGCTAGTACACAAGTCGTTCAGCAAAGGCAATAAAGACACGTAATTCATACGTCCAGAAACAAGTCAAGCATTCTGGTTTTACTAGGATTACTTCCCATCCTTGGTCTTGTGGAACATAACCGTTATGGCTGTTGATAAGACAGCGTGTTGTAACGTCGTCAAAGGGACGAGGGTTACGTAATGTCCAACAGTCTCGTAAAAATCTAAAAACCTCATTTCTTACCCCAATTACTGACTCCGTCACTTGTGGGAACGTTTTGTTTAATAGTTGTAGCCCGATGTTCTTGTTCTCACTTTGGTGAGAAGCGAACATTACTAATCCGTAAGCATAACATGCTTCTTTATGTTGCATGTTAGCCGCTTTTTCTAAATCACGAAGTCCAATATTCGGATATATTGAGTCAAAATAATTTCTTAACCCATTGCGTAAAATAGCATTTGGGTTCCCCGCAATAAATGCGTCAAAGTAAACACATCGTAACTTATGGATTTTCCAATGTGATATCCCCCATCTTTCGAACGAAAGCCTTTTATAAACCAAGGCATTCTTGGAACGTTCTTCGAATGTCTTACAAACTGATCTCGCCTTAAGTAGTTGTGCCAAAGAATTCTGACCGACTCTAGACAAGATTTCATCAATCATGTCTCCGGGTAGGTCTCTTAAAATATTGGGTTGTCTATCCATTTTGTGTTTTTATACTGTAAAATAGATAAGAGTTATATTCATAAAAAAAATACTTATTAATACAAGCAATTTTTACATATATCATAAAGCATAAGCACACTATATTACATATATTACACCACACGAATACAACTATCTTATTCTGACTCGGTCGTTTCTTCTTCTTCGGTTTTGGTTCGTTTTGCCAAGTTTCTAGGGATATATGATGTTCCCCTAATACGAGCCGTCGTTTTCCACATTGGTTTAGAAAAACCTGGTGGTTTAGAGGTTCCCGGGTCATTGTTACAACTTAAGGACTTCGGGGGTTGACGATACATATAAAGTTCATCGGGGTTGAAATTAGATTTCTCTATTTTTATGCCCTTTCCCTTATTATTTTCTTTTGCCTTTTTAAATTCAGTTGGGGTAATTTCTATAACATCATCGGAATTCTCTTCGGAATCCGATTCATCGGAGAATTGGTAATCCTCCCAATATTTTGCTTCCTTGGCTGAAACACCATTGACCATAATTAACCTTGGTCGGTTGGTTGAGGATTTTCTTTTACTTAACCGTTTTATTATTTCCCCCACCGGTTCTATTTCTTCATCCGGTTCTGATTCTTCTTCCGGTTCCGATTCTTCTTCCGGTTCCGACTCTTCTTCCGGTTCCTCTTCGGGAACTTGTGAATCAGTCCATGAATCATTCCAATTTACATTTAACTCTTCATTATTATTAGGTGAGTCAATGGGACTTGTTCTAGAGGTAGACATCTATCACATAATATCAAACGCGTTAAGAGATTAATATATCACATAATATTCACATGTTAAAAATATATAGTTTCCAACAAAATTTGTTAAGCAATCATTTTTCAAGTAAACACGGTCGAAGTCCAGACTCACTAATGCATCCTAATAAACTCAATAAGACACACTAATACAAAATTCTGGTTCTCTAAGACCAACGCTCTGATACCAACTGAAATGTCCCGTTCTTATTGATTAAAAACGTTCCATATTAATTGATTTCGTTGTGAGGTTTTGACCTCTATATGAGACGTTTTTCAAAGACTGCATTCATTTTAAAACAAACCATAACCTTTATTTCATCAATAAAGGTTTAAAAAGCTTTACGTAGATTATCAAATAATGATAATCTAAAATATCCTGTTTACACACGACCATTACATAATGGTTTACAATACAAATATGTTACAACAAAATAAGTTTCTTGAATGCAGTTTTTACACAATATCATACAAGCATGGACTCCAAATCTCGTCCTTATTTAAGTATGCGACAGCGGAAGCTCTTAATAATCACCTGAGAATAAACATGCTTAAAACGTCAACAAAAATGTTGGTGAGTTATAGGTTTAACCTATATATATCAAATCATAATAATAGACCACAAGATTTCATATTTCAATACACATCCCATACATAGAGATAAAAATCATTCATATGGTGAACACCTGGTAACCGACATTAACAAGATGCATATATAAGAATATCCCCATCATACCGGGACACCCTTCGGATATGATATAAATTTCGAAGTACTAAAGCATCCGGTACTTTGGATGGGGTTTGTTAGGCCCAATAGATCTATCTTTAGGATTCGCGTCAATTAGGGTGTCTGTTCCCTAATTCTTAGATTACCAGACTTAATAAAAAGGGGCATATTCGATTTCGATAATTCAACCATAGAATGTAGTTTCACGTACTTGTGTCTATTTTGTAAATCATTTATAAAACCTGCATGTATTCTCATCCCAAAAATATTAGATTTTAAAAGTGGGACTATAACTCACTTTCACAGATTTTTACTTCGTCGGGAAGTAAGACTTGGCCACTGGTTGATTCACGAACCTATAACAATATATACATATATATCAAAGTATGTTCAAAATATATTTACAACACTTTTAATATATTTTGATGTTTTAAGTTTATTAAGTCAGCTCTCCTCGTTAGTAACCTACAACTAGTTGTCCACAGTTAGATGTACAGAAATAAATTGATAAATATTATCTTGAATCAATCCACGACCCAGTGTATACGTATCTCAGTATTGATCACAACTCAAACTATATATATTTTGGAATCAACCTCAACCCTGTATAGCTAACTCCAACATTCACATATAGAGTGTCTATGGTTGTTCCGAAATATATATAGTTGTGTCGACATGATAGGTCGAAACATTGTATACGTGTCTATGGTATCTCAAGATTACATAATATACAATACAAGTTGATTAAGTTATGGTTGGAATAGATTTGTTACCAATTTTCACGTAGCTAAAATGAGAAAAATTATCCAATCTTGTTTTACCCATAACTTCTTCATTTTAAATCCGTTTTGAGTGAATAAAATTGCTATGGTTTCATATTGAACTCTATTTTATGAATCTAAACAGAAAAAGTATAGGTTTATAGTCGGAAAAATAAGTTACAAGTCGTTTTTGTAAAGGTAGTCATTTCAGTCGAAAGAACGACGTCTAGATGACCATTTTAGAAAACATACTTCCACTTTGAGTTTAACCATAATTTTTGGATATAGTTTCATGTTCATAATAAAAATCATTTTCTCAGAATAACAACTTTTAAATCAAAGTTTATCATTGTTTTTAATTAACTAACCCAAAACAGCCCGCGGTGTTACTACGACGGCGTAAATCCGATTTTACGGTGTTTTTCGTGTTTCCAGGTTTTAAATCATTAAGTTAGCATATCATATAGATATAGAACATGTGTTTAGTTGATTTTAAAAGTCAAGTTATAAGGATTAACTTTTGTTTGCGAACAAGTTTAGAATTAACTAAACTATGTTCTAGTGATTACAAGTTTAAACCTTCGAATAAGATAGCTTTATATGTATGAATTGAATGATGTTATGAACATCATTACTACCTTAAGTTCCTTGGATAAACCTACTGGAAAAGAGAAAAATAAATCTAGCTTCAACGGATCCTTGGATGGCTCGAAGTTCTTGAAGCAGAATCATGACACGAAAACAAGTTCAAGTAAGATCATCACTTGAAATAAGATTGTTATAGTTATAGAAATTGAACCAAAGTTTGAATATGATTATTACCTTGTATTATAATGATAACCTACTGTAAGAAACAAAGATTTCTTGAGGTTGGATGATCACCTTACAAGATTGGAAGTGAGCTGGCAAACTTGAAAGTATTCTTGATTTTATGTAACTAGAACTTGTAGAATTTATGAAGAACACTTAGAACTTGAAGATAGAACTTGAGAGAGATCAATTAGATGAAGAAAATTGAAGAATGAAAGTGTTTGTAGGTGTTTTTGGTCGTTGGTGTATGGATTAGATATAAAGGATATGTAATTTTGTTTTCATGTAAATAAGTCATGAATGATTACTCATATTTTTGTAATTTTATGAGATATTTCATGCTAGTTGTCAAATGATGGTTCCCACATATGTTAGGTGACTCACATGGGCTGCTAAGATCTGATCATTGGAGTGTATATACCAATAGTACATACATCTAAAAGCTGTGTATTGTACGAGTACGAATACGGGTGCATACGAGTAGAATTGTTGATGAAACTGAACGAGGATGTAATTGTAAGCATTTTTGTTAAGTAGAAGTATTTTGATAAGTGTATTGAAGTCTTTCAAAAGTGTATAAATACATATTAAAACACTACATGTATATACATTTTAACTGAGTCGTTAAGTCATCGTTAGTCGTTACATGTAAGTGTTGTTTTGAAACCTTTAGGTTAACGATCTTGTTAAATGTTGTTAACCCAATGTTTATAATATCAAATGATATTTTAAATTATTATATTATCATGATATTATCATGTATGAATATCTCTTAATATGATATATATACATTAAATGTCTTTACAACGATAATCGTTACATATATGTCTCGTTTAAAAATCATTAAGTTAGTAGTCTTGTTTTTACATATGTAGTTCATTGTTAATATACTTAATGATATGTTTACTTATCATAGTATCATGTTAACTATATATATATATCCATATATGTGTCATCATATAGTTTTTACAAGTTTTAACGTTCGTGAATCACAGGTCAACTTGGGTGGTCAATTGTCTATATGAAACATATTTCAATTAATCAAGTCTTAAGAAGTTTGATTGCTTAACATGTTGAAAACATTTAATCATGTAAATATCAATCTCAATTAATATATATAAACATCGAAAAGTTTGGGTCACTACAGTACCTACCCGTTAAATAAATTTCGTCCCGAAATTTTAAGCTGTTGAAGGTGTTGACGAATCTTCTGGAAATAGATGCGGGTATTTATTCTTCATCTGATCTTCACGCTCCCAGGTGAACTTGGGTCCTCTATGAGCATTCCATCGAACCTTAACAATTGGTATCTTGTTTTGCTTAAGTCTTTTAACCTCACGATCCATTATTTCGACGGGTTCTTCGATGAATTGAAGTTTTTCGTTGATTTGGATTTCATCTAACGGAATAGTGAGATCTTCTTTAGCAAAACATTTCTTCAAATTTGAGACGTGGAAAGTGTTATGTACAGCCGCGAGTTGTTGAGGTAACTCAAGTCGGTAAGCTACTGGTCCGACACGATCAATAATCTTGAATGGTCCAATATACCTTGGATTTAATTTCCCTCGTTTACCAAATCGAACAACGCCTTTCCAAGGTGCAAATTTAAGCATGACCATCTCTCCAATTTCAAATTCTATATCTTTTCTTTTAATGTCAGCGTAGCTCTTTTGTCGACTTTGGGCGGTTTTCAACCGTTGTTGAATTTGGATGATCTTCTCGGTAGTTTCTTGTATAATCTCCGGACCCGTAATCTGTCTATCCCCCACTTCACTCCAAAAAATCGGAGACCTGCACTTTCTACCATAAAGTGCTTCAAACGGCGCCATCTCAATGCTTGAATGGTAGCTGTTGTTGTAGGAAAATTCTGCTAACGGTAGATGTCGATCCCAACTGTTTCCGAAATCAATAACACATGCTCGTAGCATGTCTTCAAACGTTTGTATCGTCCTTTCGCTCTGCCCATCAGTTTGTGGATGATAGGCAGTACTCATGTCTAGACGAGTTCCTAATGCCTGCTGTAATGTCTGCCAGAATCTTGAAATAAATCTGCCATCCCTATCAGAGATAATAGAGATTGGTATTCCATGTCTGGAGACGACTTCCTTCAAATACAGTTGTGCTAACTTCTCCATCTTGTCATCTTCTCTTATTGGCAGGAAGTGTGCTGATTTGGTGAGACGATCAACTATTACCCAAATAGTATCAAAACCACTTGCAGTCCTTGGCAATTTAGTGATGAAATCCATGGTAATGTTTTCCCATTTCCATTCCGGGATTTCGGGTTGTTGAAGTAGACCTGATGGTTTCTGATGCTCAGCTTTGACCTTAGAACACGTCAAACATTCTCCTACGTATTTAGCAACATCGGCTTTCATACCCGGCCACCAAAAATGTTTCTTGAGATCCTTGTACATCTTCCCCGTTCCAGGATGTATTGAGTATCTGGTTTTATGAGCTTCTCTAAGTACCATTTCTCTCATATCTCCAAATTTTGGTACCCAAATCCTTTCAGCCCTATACCGGGTTCCGTCTTCCCGAATATTAAGATGCTTCTCCGATCCTTTGGGTATTTCATCCTTTAAATTTCCCTCTTTTAAAACTCCTTGTTGCGCCTCCTTTATTTGAGTAGTAAGGTTATTATGAATCATTATATTCATAGATTTTACTCGAATGGGTTCTCTGTCCTTCCTGCTCAAGGCATCGGCTACCACATTGGCCTTCCCCGGGTGGTAACGAATCTCAAAGTCGTAATCATGCAACAATTCAATCCACCTACGCTGCCTCATATTCAGTTGTTTCTGATTAAATATGTGTTGAAGACTTTTGTGGTCGGTATATATAATACTTTTGACCCCATATAAGTAGTGCCTCCAAGTCTTTAATGCAAAAACAACCGCGCCTAATTCCAAATCATGCGTCGTATAATTTTGTTCGTGAATCTTCAATTGTCTAGACGCATAAGCAATCACCTTCGTTCGTTGCATTAATACACAACCGAGACCTTGTTTTGATGCATCACAATAAATCACAAAATCATCATTCCCTTCAGGCAATGACAATATAGGTGCCGTAGTTAGCTTTTTCTTCAATAACTGAAACGCTTTCTCTTGTTCATCATTCCATTCAAATTTCTTCCCTTTATGCGTTAATGCAGTTAAGGGTTTTGCTATTCTGGAAAAGTCTTGGATGAACCTTCTGTAGTAACCAGCTAGTCCTAAAAATTGGCGTATGTGTTTCGGAGTTTTCGGGGTTTCCCACTTTTCAACAGTTTCTATCTTTGCCGGATCCACCTTAATACCTTCTTTGTTCACTATGTGACCGAGGAATTGAACTTCTTCCAACCAAAATGCACACTTTGAAAACTTAGCATACAATTCTTCCTTCCTCAATACTTCTAACACCTTTCTCAAATGTTCACCGTGTTCTTGGTTGTTCTTTGAGTAAATAAGTATGTCATCTATGAAAACAATGACAAACTTGTCAAGGTATGGTCCACACACTCGGTTCATAAGGTCCATGAACACAGCTGGTGCATTAGTTAAACCAAACGGCATGACCATAAACTCGTAATGACCGTAACGTGTTCTGAAAGCAGTCTTTGGAATATCATCTTCTTTCACCCGCATTTGATGATACCCGGAACGTAAGTCAATCTTTGAATAAACAGACGAGCCTTGTAGTTGATCAAATAAGTCGTCGATTC
The DNA here is from genome assembly GCF_046630445.1 of Rutidosis leptorrhynchoides. Taxonomy (NCBI): domain Eukaryota; kingdom Viridiplantae; phylum Streptophyta; class Magnoliopsida; order Asterales; family Asteraceae; genus Rutidosis; species Rutidosis leptorrhynchoides. The sequence continues at coordinate 154,702,259 of NC_092333.1, forward strand.
TCGGTAGTGGGTAGCGGTTCTTGATGGTAAGTTTGTTCAACTCTCGGTAGTCGATACACAACCTGAATGTACCATCTTTCTTCTTGACAAACAAAAAGGAGCTCCCCACGGTGATGTGCTTGGTCGAATGAAACCACGCTCTAAAAGTTCTTGTAATTGGCTTTGCAGTTCTTTCATCTCGCTGGGTGCGAGTCTGTAAGGAGCACGAGCTATTGGTGCAGCTCCTGGTACAATATCTATTTGAAATTCAACGGATCGATGTGGGGGTAATCCCGGTAATTCTTTCGGAAATACATCGGGAAATTCTTTTGCAATGGGAACATCATTGATGCTCTTTTCTTCAGTTTGTACTTTCTCGACGTGTGCTAGAACAACATAGCAACCTTTTCTTATTAGTTTTTGTGCCTTCAAATTACTAATAAGATGTAGCTTCGTGTTGCCCTTTTCTCCGTACACCATTAAGGGTTTTCCTTTTTCTCGTATAATGCGAATTGCATTTTTGTAACAAACGATCTCTGCTTTCACTTCTTTCAACCAGTCCATACCGATTATCACATCAAAACTCCCTAACTCTACTGGTATCAAATCAATCTTAAATGTTTCGCTAACCAGTTTAATTTCTCGATTCCGACATATATTATCTGCTGAAATTAATTTACCATTTGCTAATTCGAGTAAAAATTTACTATCCAAAGGCGTCAATGGACAACTTAATTTAGCACAAAAATCTCTACTCATATAGCTTCTATCCGCACCCGAATCAAATAAAATGTAAGCAGATTTATTGTCAATAAGAAACGTACCCATAACAAGCTCCGGGTCTTCCTGTGCCTCTGCCACATTAATATTGAAAACTCTTTCGCGGCCTTGTCCATTCGTGTTCTCCTGGTTCGGGAAATTTCTAATAATGTGGCCCGGTTTTCCACATTTATAACAAACTACATTGGCATAACTTGCTCCGACACTACTTGCTCCGCCATTACTCGTTCCGACACCATTTGTTCCTTTCATTCTATTAACCCCTAGTCCGTAGACCTCACACTTTGCCGCGCTATGACCATTTCTTTTACACTTGTTGCAAAATTTGGTGCAGAACCCCGAGTGATACTTTTCACACCTTTGGCATAGCTGCTTCTGATTGTTGTTGTTGTTGCGGTTATTATTGTTGTTGGGATGATTGTTGTAGTTGCTGTTGCTGTTGTTGTTGTTGTTGTTGTTGTTGTTGTTGTTGTTGTTGTTGTTGTTAGGCCGTTTGTTGTAGTTGCGATTGTTGGGATAATTGTTGCGATTATTATTGTAATTGTTGTTGTTGTTGTATTGGTGATTCTTATCACCGTTTTCCTCCCACTTTCTTTTGACTTGCTTCACATTGGCCTCTTCAGCAGTCTGTTCTTTAATTCTTTCTTCAATCTGGTTCACTAGTTTGTGAGCCATTCTACATGCCTGTTGTATGGAGGCGGGCTCGTGTGAACTTATATCTTCTTGGATTCTTTCCGGTAATCCTTTCACAAACGCGTCGATCTTCTCTTCCTCATCTTCGAATGCTCTCGGACACAATAGGCACAATTCTGTGAATCGTCTTTCGTACGTGGTAATATCAAATCCTTGGGTTCGTAACCCTCTAAGTTCTGTCTTGAGCTTATTGACCTCGGTTCTGGGACGGTACTTCTCGTTCATCAAGTGCTTGAATGCTGACCACGGTAGTGCGTACGCATCATCTTGTCCCACTTGCTCTAGATAGGTATTCCACCATGTTAACGCAGAACCTGTGAAGGTATGCGTAGCGTACTTCACTTTGTCCTCTTCAGTACACTTACTTATGGCAAACACCGATTAGACCTTCTCGGTCCACCGTTTCAATCCGATCGGTCCTTCGGTTCCATCAAATTCCAAAGGTTTGCAGGCAGTGAATTCTTTGTAGGTGCATCCTACACGATTTCCTGTACTGCTAGATCCAAGGTTATTGTTAGTATGTAGCGCAGCCTGTACTGCGGTTATGTTTGAAGCTAGAAAAGTACGGAATTCCTCTTCATTCATATTCACAGTGTGTCGAGTAGTCGGTGCCATTTCCTTCAAAATAGTCAAATGGAACAAGTTAATCATACAGAATATTAAGAGTAGTTAATAGTATTTCGTAGCATAATATGAACTCATTTATAAAAGCTTTTTCTTCATATTAGCGTTTTATAAGTTTAAATTCGGGTAGTACCTACCCGTTAAGTTCATACTTAGTAGCTAATATACAATTCAACTACTACAATTCTATATGAAAAACTGATTATAATAATATTTCGCGTTCAAACTTTTACACAATATTTTACAAACTTACAATACCGCTTATTTTACATATAGCATGAAATATAGCACACAATAAATTTGATACAAGATGGTTGTGAAGATAATTCTAGCTAGTACACAAGTCGTTCAGCAAAGGCAATAAAGACACGTAATTCATACGTCCAGAAACAAGTCATGCATTCTGGTTTTACTAGGATTACTTCCCATCCTTGGTCTTGTGGAACATAACCGTTATGGCCGTTGATAAGACAGCGTGTTGTAACGTCGTCAAAGGGATGAGGGTTACGTAATGTCCAACAGTCTCATAACAATCTAAAAACCTCATTTCTTACCCCAATTACCGACTCCGTCACTTGTGGGAACGTTTTGTTTAATAGTTGTAGCCCGATGTTCTTGTTCTCACTTTGGTGAGAAGCGAACATTACTAATCCGTAAGCATAACATGCTTCTTTATATTGCATGTTAGCCGCTTTTTCTAAATCACGAAGTCCAATATTCAGATATATTGAGTCAAAATAATTTCTTAACCCATTGCGTAAAATAGCATTTGGGTTCCCCGCAATAAATGCGTCAAAGTAAACACATCGTAACTTATGGATTTCCCAATGTGATATCCCCCATCTTTCGAACGAAAGCCTTTTATAAACCAAGGCATTCTTGGAACGTTCTTCGAATGTCTTACAAACTGATCTCGCCTTAAATAGTTGTGCCGAAGAATTCTGACCGACTCTAGACAAGATTTCATCAATCATGTCTCCGGGTAGGTCTCTTAAAATATTGGGTTGTCTATCCATTTTGTGTTTTTATACTGTAAAATAGATAAGAGTTAGATTCATAAAAAAAATACTTATTAATACAAGCAATTTTTACATATATCATAAAGCATAAGCACACTATATTACATATATTACACCGCACGAATACAACTATCTTATTCTGACTCGGTCATTTCTTCTTCTTCGGTTTTGGTTCGTTTTGCCAAGTTTCTAGGGATATATGATGTTCCCCTAATACGAGGCGTCGTTTTCCACATTGGTTTAGAAAAACCTGGTGGTTTAGAGGTTCCCGGGTCATTGTTACAACTTAAGGACTTCGGGGGTTGACGATACATATAAAGTTCATCGGGGTTGGAATTAGATTTCTCTATTTTTATGCCCTTTCCCTTATTATTTTCTTTTACCTTTTTAAATTCAGTTGGGGTAATTTCTATAACATCATCGGAATTCTATTCGGAATCCGATTCATCGGAGAATTGGTAATCCTCCCAATATTTTGCTTCCTTGGCTGAAACACCATTGACCATAATTAACCTTGGTCGGTTGGTTGAGGATTTTCTTTTACTTAACCGTTTTATTATTTCCCCCACCGGTTCCGATTCTTCTTCCGGTTCCGATTCTTCTTTCGGTTCCGACTCTTCTTTCGGTTCCGACTCTTCTTCCGGTTCCTCTTCGGGAACTTGTGAATCAGTCCATGAATCATTCCAATTTACATTTGACTCTTCATTATTATTAGGTGAGTCAATGGGACTTGTTCTAGAGGTAGACATCTATCACATAATATCAAACGCGTTAAGAGATTAATATATCACATAATATTCACATGTTAAAAATATATAGTTTCCAACAAAATTTGTTAAGCAATCATTTTTCAAGTAAACACGGTCGAAGTCCAGACTCACTAATGCATCCTAATAAACTCAATAAGACACACTAATACAAAATTCTGGTTCTCTAAGACCAACGCTCTGATACCAACTGAAATGTCCCGTTCTTATTGATTAAAAACGTTCCATATTAATTGATTTAGTTGCGAGGTTTTGACCTCTATATGAGACGTTTTTCAAAGACTGCATTCATTTTAAAACAAACCATAACCTTTATTTCATCAATAAAGGTTTAAAAAGCTTTACGTAGATTATCAAATAATGATAATCTAAAATATCCTGTTTACACACGACCATTACATAATGGTTTACAATACAAATATGTTACAACAAAATAAGTTTCTTGAATGCAGTTTTTACACAATATCATACAAGCATGGACTCCAAATCTCGTCCTTATTTAAGTATGCGACAGCGGAAGCTCTTAATAATCACCTGAGAATAAACATGCTTAAAACGTCAACAAAAATGTTGGTGAGTTATAGGTTTAACCTATATATATCAAATCATAATAATAGACCACAAGATTTCATATTTCAATACACATCCCATACATAGAGATAAAAATCATTCATATGGTGAACACCTGGTAACCGACATTAACAAGATGCATATATAAGAATATCCCCATCATACCGGGACACCCTTCGGATATGATATAAATTTCGAAGTACTAAAGCATCCGGTACTTTGGATGGGGTTTGTTAGGCCCAATAGATCTATCTTTAGGATTCGCGTCAATTAGGGTGTCTGTTCCCTAATTCTTAGATTACCAGACTTAATAAAAAGGGGCATATTCGATTTCGATAATTCAACCATAGAATGTAGTTTCACGTACTTGTGTCTATTTTGTAAATCATTTATAAAACCTGCATGTATTCTCATCCCAAAAATATTAGATTTTAAAAGTGAGACTATAACTCACTTTCACAGATTTTTACTTCGTTGGGAAGTAAGACTTGGCCACTGGTTGATTCACGAACCTATAACAATATATACATATATATCAAAGTATGTTCAAAATATATTTACAACACTTTTAATATATTTTGATGTTTTAAGTTTATTAAGTCAGCTGTCCTTGTTAGTAACCTACAACTAGTTGTCCATAGTTAGATGTACAGAAATAAATCGATAAATATTATCTTGAATCAATCCACGACCCAGTGTATACGTATCTCAGTATTGATCACAACTCAAACTATATATATTTTGGAATCAACCTCAACCCTGTATAGCTAACTCCAACATTCACATATATAGTGTCTATGGTTGTTCTGAAATATATATAGATGTGTCGACATGATAGGTCGAAACATTGTATACGTGTCTATGGTATCTCAAGATTACATAATATACAATACAAGTTGATTAAGTTATGGTTGAAATAGATTTGTTACCAATTTTCACGTAGCTAAAATGAGAAAAATTATCCAATCTTGTTTTACCCATAACTTCTTCATTTTAAATTCGTTTTGAGTGAATAAAATTGCTATGGTTTCATATTGAACTCTATTTTATGAATCTAAACAGAAAAAGTATAGGTTTATAGTCGGAAAAATAAGTTACAAGTCGTTTTTGTAAAGGTAGTCATTTCAGTCGAAAGAACGACGTCTAGATGACCATTTTAGAAAACATACTTCCACTTTGAGTTTAACCATAATTTTTGGATATAGTTTCATGTTCATAATAAAAATCATTTTCTCAGAATAACAACTTTTAAATCAAAGTTTATCATAGTTTTTAATTAACTAACCCAAAACAGCCCGCGGTGTTACTACGACGGCGTAAATCCGGTTTTACGGTGTTTTTCGTGTTTCAAGGTTTTAAATCATTAAGTTATCATATCATATAGATATAGAACATGTGTTTAGTTGATTTTAAAAGTCAAGTTAGAAGGATTAACTTTTGTTTGCGAACAAGTTTAGAATTAACTAAACTATGTTCTAGTGATTACAAGTTTAAACCTTCGAATAAGATAGCTTTATATGTATGAATTGAATGATGTTATGAACATAATTACTACCTTAAGTTCCTTGGATAAACCTACTGGAAAAGAGAAAAATGGATCTAGCTTCAACGGATCCTTGGATGGCTCGAAGTTCTTGAAGCAGAATCATGACACGAAAACAAGTTCAAGTAAGATCATCACTTGAAATAAGATTGTTATAGTTATAGAAATTGAACCAAAGTTTGAATATGATTATTACCTTGTATTAGAATGATAACCTACTGTAAGAAACAAAGATTTCTTGAGGTTGGATGATCACCTTACAAGATTGGAAGTGAGCTAGCAAACTTGAAAGTATTCTTGATTTTATGTAACTAGAACTTGTAGAATTTATGAAGAACACTTAGAACTTGAAGATAGAACTTTAGAGTGATCAATTAGATGAAGAAAATTGAAGAATGAAAGTGTTTGTAGGTGTTTTTGGTCGTTGGTGTATGGATTAGATATAAAGGATATGTAATTTTGTTTTCATGTAAATAAGTCATGAATGATTACTCATATTTTTGTAATTTTATGAGATATTTCTTGCTAGTTGCCAAATGATGGTTCCCACATGTGTTAGGTGACTCACATGGGCTGCTAAGAGCTGATCATTGGAGTGTATATACCAATAGTACATACATCTAAAAGCTGTGTATTGTACGAGTACGAATACGGGTGCATACGAGTAGAATTGTTGATGAAACTGAACGAGGATGTAATTGTAAGCATTTTTGTTAAGTAGAAGTATTTTGATAAGTGTATTGAAGTCTTTCAAAAGTGTATAAATACATATTAAAACACTACATGTATATACATTTTAACTGAGTCGTTAAGTCATCGTTAGTCGTTACATGTAAGTGTTGTTTTGAAACCTTTAGGTTAACGATCTTGTTAAATGTTGTTAACCCAATGTTTATAATATCAAATGAGATTTTAAATTATTATATTATCATGATATTATCATGTATTAATATCTCTTAATATGATATATATACATTAAATGTCTTTACAACGATAATCGTTACATATATGTCTCGTTTAAAAATCATTAAGTTAGTAGTCTTGTTTTTACATATGTAGTTCATTGTTAATATACTTAATGATATGTTTACTTATCATAGTATCATGTTAACAATATATATATCCATATATATGTCATCATATAGTTTTTACAAGTTTTAACGTTCGTGAATCACAGGTCAACTTGGGTGGTCAATTGTCTATATGAAACATATTTCAATTAATCAAGTCTTAAGAAGTTTGATTGCTTAACATGTTGGAAACATTTAATCATGTAAATATCAATCTCAATTAATATATATAAACATGGAAAAGTTCGGGTCACTACAGGTGTGACGATGGTTGATTTCATACACCTTGGGTTTTGCGTTTCCATAGTCGTTTTGGGCGCTATCAGTTCTAGCCGTTGGATTATGATGTTACGGTAGTTGCGTATTGGTCGTATGGCGCACTACAAGGGATGTTTAGTGATTGGTGTAATCCGTAAGGGTTCATTTGGTTCGGTCTTCATCGTTTCGGGTTGTTGACCTTAGGTTCAGACTTGGTTATTTTTAGTGTTTTACTCGGTAAGTGTACGCTAAGAGATCTATTTCTCGGTACGAGATTTGGTTGAGTTTTCCCGATGTGAGGGAATGTGCATGGTTATAGTGCTCGTATTGTGATTTGATAAATCGCGTGTGACGATTTAGTTTCTTAAAGGCGATTCATTGGGAAGGATTGCTTAGGAAAGTCGGATTGGGACTTAGGCTTGAGGACCGTGGAGTGTGGTCCGTTTGGTTATGTGACAAGGATCACGAGGACGTGATCGATTATAAGTGGGGGAGAGTTGTAAGACCCCAATATTTATTTTACACAGAGTTTTAAATGATGTACGTATCGTAGGTGAAGCGTGGTATGGAATAGAAGATCAGAACCTGTTCAGAGGGTTGTGCGCACCGCGCACCTTGAGGTGAGCGTGCCGCGCACCTGGTCTGCGACAGAAATCTGACTTTTTCAAATTAGAGTTTAATGAGGGGCTTTTTGGTCTTTTCACTTGAGGCCGGATGTGAGGCCATATCAGCTGGTTGGATTAAGTTTTGGATCATATTTCACATCCACAAACACTCTCAAGCATCTTAGAGAGAGAGGGAGATTTCTAGAGAGAGATTTGGGGTTTTGGAGAAGAAGGAGCTTGAATTGATCAAAGTCTCGGGTTTTAAAGTTTTTCACCTCGTTCCTAGCTACGTTTTGGTGGTTGTGGTAAGTTCTAACTCTGAATTTCATTGTTTGATTTTGATAATCAAGTTAGGGTTTGAACTTAAATTGATGAGAAACCCATTTAAACTTTTGAAATGAGTTTAGTGATGCTAGTAATCGGGTTTATTGCTATTGTTGGTGGATTATGGGTTGGTGAACAAATTGACCATGATTAGGACTTGAAATTGGGTTTAATCACTTAAGTTAGTGATTATGGAAGTATTGAAACCCATTTAGGGTTATTTGGTTGACTAGTTTTGACTTTGGGTCAAAATTAGGGTTTAGTGATGATTATGACCCAATTGGCGATTTAATGAGGTTTATAAACTTAAAATAGATTAAGTTTAAGTATAAAACCGAGTTAAAGGTGTTTTGGTGTCGAAATTTGTAAATGGTGAGATTTTGACCTTATGGGTCAAAATTAGGGTTTATGGGCAATTTGGGGACTGATAAGTATTTAACACTTGTGTTCGGGTTTATTTGGCGTATTAGGACCATTCTCACTTGTGTTAGTGATTATTGGTTAATTTTGGGCGCGGTTTGTACTTGGAAGTACATTTGGGTCGAATTTGCACTAAGTGTCAAATTGAGTTGGTTTGTAAATCCAATCTAAGTGTGTTGTTGAATTTGTGATAATGGAATAGGTACTTTCCATTGGCGACTTGCGGATTACTTGGAAGCATTCATCAAGGTGACAAGGTGAGTGTTAATATCCTATGTGCATATGTATGTGTAGGATGGGTGCGGGTCGGGTGAGGTGGTTCTCGGTTATAGAGCTCACTTCACATATAGGTGGATTTGATGGACTTTTGTATGAGTCCAAATGGCACGGTTGTGCGTTTTGGTTGACCATCTTTGGCGAAGTACACGTTCGTGTGTACATTATCACACGTGGTTGTGATTTGGATGTTGTAGCCCCGATATGGTGGATTTTATAATCCCGTGACCGTGGGTTTGAGTTGGAGAAGTGAATCGCGTGTGGTTTCGGATTCACGATGACGCGTGTGGTTTCGGTCATCTTATCAAATGAATCTCGTGTAGTTCAGATTCATGGTGACTTGTGTAGTTCGGTCATCTTATTGAGGTAGTAATCTCGTGTGGTTCGGATTACCAAGGCTCGTGTAGTTCGGCCAACCTCGATGATGTGGAGATAGTAATCTCGTGTAGTTTCGGATTACTAAGGCTCGTGTAGTTCGGCCAATCTTCATTGTGGTACTTGGTTCTCGGTATTGGGTTAAGGGGTTAACCTTGTGCGTTATATATATATTGTTATATATTAATGTATTGTTGTGGTGTAGCTAACCCTCCGGGTGTAGCTTCTTGGCGTTGTTCACATCGTCATTGGTGAACTTATAATTGTTGTTGTATCTTTAGCTCGTTGCTTAGAGATCGTACGGTATGCTTAATGTAGTGCCTTTTATATGGATGCTTCGGTATGCGGTATTTGTTATTTCGTGGCGTGTCCATTTTATGCATATATATGTATGTAGTATATTATCATTCACTAAGCATTAGCTTACCCTCTCGTTGTTGACATTTTTATAGATTGCATGGATGCGGTGGCTCGGGTAAACGGGGACTAGTGGACTCGCATAGTTGCTTTAGAAGATCTTGGTTTTGGATTGATTAGGATTGGGTAGCGTATCCCCAATCGCCATGCTCGGTCTTTATTTTGTGTTAAAAATCATGTGGTCGAAACTTGTATTTTGTACGAAAGTCGTAAAACGGCCGATGTGGGCCCGGTCTCGTAAAACTCATTTTATTATTGGAACGTGTTAGCTTTAACTAATATAAATTGTTGTGAAAAGCGTTTGGTCTAAAAGTGTCGGGAATTCGAAGATCTTTTCGCGAAAAATGGACATTTTGATCAGAACTGTCACAGGCCTTGTGCGCGCCGCGCACCCTTCTGTCCAGTATAAAATTTTTTTTTATTCCGCGTTTTTGGTTGGTTAACGGGTTGGGATGTTACATTTAACACGAACGGTCGAAAGTTTAGGGTTTAGGGTTTTGGGTTTAGGAACTAAACCCAAAACCCTAAACTCTAAATCGGGCTAAATTTCGAAAAAAAACATTTCACACAAGATGAAAACAAAACGATGCAAATAAACTCAGAATCAAAACATTCAATGCATTGAATGTTTTCATTTTTTTCTAGCGTTTTACCGCCAAAATAATAACATTCATCACAAAGTGTCTTTTTTAAATGTTCATATTTTAACCTAAACTTGATGCCTGAAAAAAAAATTCAAAAAAAAAAAAACGAAAAGAATTCACTTCCCCTCAAAAAAGTGCTTCCCTCTTGATTATAACCATATATATATATATATATATATATATATATATATATATATATATATATATATATATATATATATATATATATATATATATATATATATATATATATATGGGCAGGATCAATGAGGAAGTAACCAATCGGGGGGAAGCGGGGGGAAGCAATTTTTTTTTTTCGTTTTTTTGAAATTTTTTTTTCCGGCATCAAGATCACAGGAAAATATGAACATTTAGAAGAGACACTTCGTGATGAATGTTATTATTTAGGCGGGAAAACGATCGACAAAAATAACATTCAAGATAATATTGTTCGTGAAGAATATGAACGTTTTTTCTTCTTCATGTTTTATGAAGTAAAATTTAGCCCGATTTAGAGTTTAGGGTTTAGGGTTTAGGGTTTGGTGTTTTGGGTTTATTCCATAAACCCAAAACACCAAACCCTAAACTCTAAACTCTAAACCGTTCGTGTTAAAAACTCAATCTAAATCCTAAATCTAAACCCTAAATTTTCTAAACCCTAATATCTAAACCCCAATAGCTAAAACCTCAAAATAAGCTCGAAAAACACGATAATTGTTATATATTACTTCTTCGAGCGTTTTCCCGCCAAAATAAAAACATTTATCACAAAGTGTCTCTACTAAATGTTCATATTTTCATCTCACCTATAATGTTCGTGAACAAAGTTTTTTCAAAAAATGAAAAAAAAAAAAAGTTTTTGCTTCCCCCCGCTTCCCCCCGAATGGTTACTTCTCTCTTGATCCTACCACTATATATATATATATATATATATATATATATATATATATATATATATATATATATATATATATATATATATATATATATATATATATATATATATATATATATATATATATATATATATATATATATATATATATCATATTAGTTACATTAACAAAATAAATTAATGACAAAATTACTCCAATTGTCCCTGTGATTTGCATATGTTCCGCTACCAGTTCCTAAACTAATTTTCTCACCTTGGCAGTTACTGTGGTTTGCAGTTCTGGCGTTGACAACACTTGGCACTGACATCTGTTAAGATTTAACGATACTTGATAACATATGCGAGTCATGTGAAGTTATTTCCGTATTTTATTTATCATCCATCTATTACGTATTACATATATCATTAATTGTTTCATCCGATTTCAAAACTACCAACATTTCAGTTCACTCTTTTCTTACATCGCTGTTAACCCTAGACGGAAAATAGTACCAACGTTGATCAAATAATTGTTATTCAGACGTACTGATGTCTAACAACTTATACACTATTCCAACTGATGATTTTTGAAACGTAAAAGTTAACATTACAAACCGGTTTATAATACAACGAATCCAGCGAAACTAAAATACATAATGATACAAAATAAATAAATATGACCCAAACCAGAATTAAAAGCAGCTTGAATTTCTTGGCTTTCAATTTAGCTATTCGAACTTTATCTTCAATGATAGTCTTTGTCTTCTTTCATTTCAATAAGCTTCACCTAAGCAACCAACATGGGAATATCTAATTCCCGGCAACCCCCTTCCCCTTCTCCATACTTGTACCTAAAAAGTAAACAACGAGAGGGGTAAGCAAAACGCTTAGTGAATACAATAATTATACATATACATATATAACTTACTCACTTGCAATCACTTACACAATTTCAGCAATACATACTAGCAATATAATAGCATACCATCGCAAAGTATAACGCTAAATCTCTGATAACACAAGCTAGTATAACACTAGCATATAACACGAACAATATAATATGCTACACTACAACACAAAAACAATGATGTTCACAACATCCATTAGTATTCAAGATTTCAAGGCTAGCCCAACGAATGGTATCGTCAACATCGAACTTAATTCCCATCCGTCCCAATAAATGTGGTATCATCAACATCGAACTTAAACCCACATATGAGGTATCGTCAACATCGAACTTAAACCCTCATCGAAAGAATTAATGTGGTATCGTAAACATCGAACTTTAACCCACATATGAGGTATCGTCAACATCGAACTTAAACCCTCATCAAATGTCACTACAATAGTGGTATGGTTTCGTCAACATCGAACTTTAAATCCATACATGAGGTATCATCAACATCGAACTTTAACCTTCATCAAAACAAACAATATACTCTAGGATATGGTATCGTCAACATCGAACTTTAACCAATACCCCACAAGTAAATAAATCATATACATACATATATAATTATTCCACTCACCTTAACACGTCGGTGATGATTAAACACTTCCGTAAGCTTCAAAGCAAGGTACCTAATACATTAAGTACTCAATCAACATACAAACTAGTTGGACTAACCACCAACATTTAACTCTTGTGCATTTAATGACCCAATTGCATTAAATGACCCATTTACACTAAAACCTCCCATTCGAGGCCAAGACTCATCATTAGTCACTAAAAGCCAGTGATTAAGGTCCAACAACACCAACTAACACAAACTTAGGATATTTCATACCATCTTGCCCAACTAGGTCAACAATTACCTATCTGACCCATTTTATCATCAAAACTCATAATTTGGTCAAACTTGAACCCCATTAACAAAACTTTCACTAATTACACTTTAAACACCAAATTACAAGACCAAACCCTAGATTACAACACCTTTGGGTTTTCTTACATCAACTTAACCCAAATTCGCCCATTTAACCCCCAAATGGGTCGTACAAGTCTTAAATAACAAAACCCTAGCCATAAATCAAATTAAACTCAAAACACGGAGTTACGACTTACCAACACTATCAAAATGTAGCTAGAGATGTAGGGAACAACTTTAACACTTGGACTCGGGCAAGATCTGGTCTTCTTCCTCTCCAAAGTGAGATCTCTCACTCTAAAATTCTACTCTCTCTCTAAAATTTAATTTGGTGTTGGTGAATATGTGTTTAATGAGTTAGGATAACCCTTGCATCAGTTCTTAAGATCTAAAACCGACTTCATAGTGAAAAGACCAAAACACCCGCAAAATATTCCAATAAAATGGGTTAAGAAAGTCATTTTCTGCGATAGACATCGCGTTTCGCGACAGGGAGGTCGCATATCGCGACAAAGTGAACCAAGTCGTGACAAATCACACTCACATGCGATGAACTGGTCAGGAGGGAGGGTTTCTCGGGTGTCGCGTATAAGTCACACATATCGCGAGTCGCGATACACCAGAACGCGATAAGGCTTACTCGGACGCGATAGTGTGGTCTGGAAAATGGGAAGCTTTCGGCCATCGTGTTTCAGTACACTTCATCGCATTTCACGACGTGTCAATTCGCGATACTACTTGCTTAAACGCTACATTTGCCCAGGTTAGTCCAATTCTCCACATTTGACACATATACAATCACGGTTAATGTTAAACATTTACAAGGTAAAATACGTACCTTTAGACCATGTATGAGGAAACGGGATGTTACAACTCTCCCTCACTTGAATCAGAGCATGTCCTCGCGATCCAAGCCGCATGACAAGCCGGAAGATACACTAATACAAACTCTTCGGATTCCCACGTAAACTCGGAACCCTTTCGATGACGCCATTGGACTTTAAAAGTCCTCACCTCTTTGTTACGCAACATTTTAACCTTCTCATCGAGAATGGCTATCGGTTCTTCAACATACTCTAGCTTATTGTTCAAAGCAATCTCATCTAACGGCACCCAAGTTGAGTCATCCGCAAGACACTTACGGAGATGGGAAACATGAAATGTGTTATGGATTCCCGCAAGCTCTTCGGGTAACTCTAGTCTATAAGCAACCTCACCAACACGAGCCAAAACTCTAAAAGGACCAATAAACCAAGGAGCTAACTTTCCTCATTTTCGAAACCGAATAATACCTTTCCATGGCGAAACCTTAAGCATCACCATGTCACCTTCTTGGAACTCAATCGGTCACCTTCATTTATCGGCATAAGATTTTTGTCTATCTTGCGCCGCCTTTAATCGAGCACGAATCATCTTGATCTTACTATTCGTCTCCAAAACCAAATCGGTACTCCCGATTTCTCTTTATCCCACTTCACCCCAACAAATAAGAGTTCGACACATTTGTCGATAAAGCATCTCATACGGTGGCATTCCAATAATAGCATGATAGCTATTGTTGTACGAGAATTCCACCAAAGGTAAGTGTTCATCCCAACTACCACCGAAATCAATAACACATGCTCGTAACATATCCTCCAATGTTTGATCCGTAGGTTTGGTTTGACCGTCCGTTTGAGGATGATACGTCGTGCTCATTTTCAATTGAGTACCCATATCTTCATGAAACTTATTCCAAAATCGAGAAGTGAAACGAGTATCTAGATCCGAAATAATAGATATAGGAACCCCATGTCTCGATATCACTTCCTTGATAAACAACTTTGATAAGGTATCCGACGATATCGTTTCTCGAATGGGAAGAAATAATGCACTTTTCGTCAACCGATCAACTATCACCCAAATCGTATCAAATTGGGTTCTTGCCGTCTTTGGTAACTTTGTAATGAAATTCATGGTAATGTGCTCCCATTTCCATTTCGGAATTTCTAACAGTTGTAACATACCATACAACTTTTGGTGTTCGGCCTTAACTTGCAAACACGTAACGCATTGTTCAACATACTTAACAACATCACGTTTCATGCCGGGCCACCAATACTCTTTCTTTAAATCAAGGTACATCTTTGTCACACCTGGATGAATGGAATACTTGACTTATGTGCTTCATCAAGTAGCACTTGTCGGTAATCTCCCATTCTAGGCACCCACACTCTTCCTTGAAAGGACAACAAACCATGCGGGCCTAAGGTAATAGACTCCGTTTACCCCATGATTCGTTCTTCACGCTTGTTAACAAAAGCTTCAATTTGAATCTCACCAAGCTTTACAAGAAAATCGTTAGTAATAATCATGCGTAACGATCCTACTCGTATCTTCAGATGTTGACTCTTTCGACTCAACGCATCCGCGACCACATTCGCCTTACCTGGATGATAAAGTATCTCACAATCATAATCCTTTACCACATCCATCCACCTACGTTGGCGATAATTCAAATCTCGTTGGTCAAAAAGATGTTTCAAACTCTTATGATCCGAATAAATCATACACTTGACACCATACAAGTAATGGCGCCAAATTTTCCACGCATGAACCACCACCGCCAATTCAAGATCATGAGTCAGGTATCTCTTTTTGTGTTCTTTAAATTGTTGAGAGGCGTAAGCGATGACTTTACCTCTTTGCATTAGAACACACCTGAGCCCGTTTAGTGAGGCATCACAATAAACCGTCATATCTTCTACACCTTCCGGCAATACCAAGACCGGAGTTTGGCACAACTTCTCTTTCAACAATTGGAAAGCAATCTCTTCTCATTTTCCTAATTAAATCTCGCGTTCTTCCTTGTCAGTTTCGTCAAAGGAGAAGCGATTTTAGAAAAGTCTTGGATAAACCGACGATAATAACTGGCCAATCCGAGAAAACTTCGAATTTCAGTAGGCGTAGTCGGTTGTTCCCAACTCTTCACCGTCTCTATCTTCCCCGGATTTACTTGAATACCATATTTGTTCACAATATGGCCAAGGAATTGCACTTCCCTCAACCAAAATTCACACTTGGAGAATTTAGCATACAGCTTCTCCTTTCGTAACGTCTTCAATACTTTGCGCAAATGGCGTTCATGTTCCTTCATACTCTTAGAGTAGACAAGTATGTCGTCAATGAACACCATTACCGATTTGTCCAACATAGGTTGGCACACTCGGTTCATAAGATCCATGAATACCGCCGGTGCATTCGT
The DNA here is from genome assembly GCF_046630445.1 of Rutidosis leptorrhynchoides. Lineage (NCBI taxonomy): Eukaryota > Viridiplantae > Streptophyta > Magnoliopsida > Asterales > Asteraceae > Rutidosis > Rutidosis leptorrhynchoides. Next base: position 154,718,609 of record NC_092333.1, read on the forward strand.
AAGACTGAAAGGCATAACTACAAACTCAAAATGCCCGTAACGTATTTGGAAAGCCATTTTCTCAATATCTTCCTCACGGACCCGCATTTGGTGATAGCCGGACCGTAAGTCAATTTTAGAAAAATACGTCGCACCTTGGAGTTGGTCGAACAAATCGTCAATCCGAGGTAATGGATAACGATTCTTGATCGTCACTTTTTTCAACTCCCGATAATCAATGCACATCCACATGCTACCATCTTTCTTCTTCACGAAAAAAACCAGAGCACCCCATGGCGAGGCACTCGGTCGTATGAAACCCTTTCAAGCAACTCTTGGGTTTGGTTCAACAACTCTTGCATTTCCATTGGTGCTAAACGATAAGGAGTTTTAGCAATGGGAGTAGCCCCCAGAACCAACTCAATGCGAAATTCAACTTGTCTTTCCGCCGGAACACCTGGTAACTCATCCAGAAAAACGTCTTCAAATTCATTAACCACCGAAATTTCATGAATGGATGGTGGCTCTTCACGAGTATCAACCACATGGGCAAGAAAATCCATGCCACCACTACTAAGAAAACGACGTGCCCGTGCATAAGTGCATAATGGCACAAGTCTTTTCTGTAGTGACCCGAACTTTTCCATGTTTATATATATTAATTGAGATTGATATTTACATGATTAAATGTTTCCAACATGTTAAGCAATCAAACTTGTTAAGACTTGATTAATTGAAATATGTTTCATATAGACAATTGACCACCCAAGTTGACCGGTGATTCACGAACGTTAAAACTTGTAAAAACTATACGATGACATATATTTGGATATATATATAGTTAACATGATACTATTATAAGTAAACATATCATTAAGTATATTAACAATGAACTACATATGTAAAAACAAGACTACTAACTTAATGATTTTTAAACGAGACATATATGTAACGATTATCGTTGTAAAGACATTTAATGTGTATATATCATATTAATAGATATTCATACATGATAATATCATGATAATATAATAATTTAAAATCTCATTTGATATTATAAACATTGGGTTAACAACATTTAACAAGATCGTTAACCTAAAGGTTTCAAAACAACACTTACATGTAACGACTAACAATGACTTAACGACTAAGTTAAAATGTATATACATGTAGTGTTTTAATATGTATTTATACAATTTTGAAAGACTTCCATACACTTATCAAAATACTTCTACTTAACAAAAATACTTACAATTACATCCTCGTTCAGTTTCATCAACAATTCTACTCGTATGCACCCGTATTCGTACTCGTACAATACACAGCTTTTAGATGTATGTACTATTGGTATATACACTCCAATGATCAGCTCTTAGCAGCCCATGTGAGTCACCTAACACATGTGGGAACCATCATTTGGCAACTAGCATGAAATATCTCATAAAATTACAAAAATATGAGTAATCATTCATGACTTATTTACATGAAAACAAAATTACATATCCTTTATATCTAATCCATACACCAACGACCAAAAACACCTACAAACACTTTCATTCTTCAATTTTATTCATCTAATTGATCTCTCTCAAGTTCTATCTTCAAGTTCTAAGTGTTCTTCATATATTCTACAAGTTCTAGTTACATAAAATCAAGAATACTTTCAAGTTTGCTAGCTCACTTCCAATCTTGTAAGGTGATCATCTAACCTCAAGAAATCTTTGTTTCTTACAGTAGGTTATCATTCTAATACAAGGTAATAATCATATTCAAACTTTGGTTCAATTTCTATAACTATAACAATCTTATTTCAAGTGATGATCTTACTTGAACTTGTTTTTGTGTCATGATTCTGCTTTAAGAACTTCGAGCCATCCAAGGATCCATTGAAGCTAGATCTATTTTTCTCTTTTCCAGTAGGTTTATCCAAGGAACTTAAGGTAGTAATGATGTTCATAACATCATTCGATTCATACATATAAAGCTATCTTATTCGAAGGTTTAAACTTGTAATCACTAGAACATAGTTTAGTTAATTCTAAACTTGTTTGCAAACAAAAGTTAATCCTTCTAACTTGACTTTTAAAATCAACTAAACACATGTTCTATATCTATATGATATTCTAACTTAATGATTTAAAACCTGGAAACACGAAAAACACCGTAAAACCGAATTTACGCCGTCGTAGTAACACCGCGGGCTGTTTTGGGTTAGTTAATTAAAAACTATGATAAACTTTGATTTAAAAGTTGTTATTCTGAGAAAATGATTTTTATTATGAACATGAAACTATATCCAAAAATTATGGTTAAACTCAAAGTGGAAGTATGTTTTCTAAAATGGTCATCTAGACGTCGTTCTTTCGACTGAAATGACTACCTTTACAAAAATAACTTGTAACTTATTTTTCTGACTATAAACCTATACTTTTTCTGTTTAGATTCATAAAATAGAGTTCAATATGAAACCATAGCAATTTGATTCACTCAAAACGGATTTAAAATGAAGAAGTTATGGGTAAAACAAGATTGGATAATTTTTCTCATTTTAGCTACGTGAAAATTGGTAACAAATCTATTCCAACCATAACTTAATCAACTTGTATTGTATATTATGTAATCTTGAGATACCATCGACACGTATACAATGTTTCGACCTATCATGTCGACACATCTATATATATTTCGGAATAACCATAGACACTCTATATGTGAATGTTGGAGTTAGCTATACAGGGTTGAGGTTGATTCCAAAATATATATAGTTGGAGTTGTGATCAATACTGAGATACGTATACACTGGGTCGTGGATTGATTCAAGATAATATTTATTGATTTATTTCTGTACATCTAACTGTGGACAACTAGTTGTAGGTTACTAACGAGGACAGCTGACTTAATAAACTTAAAACATCAAAATATATTAAAATTGTTGTAAATATATTTTGAACATACTTTGATATATATGTATATATTGTTATAGGTTCGTGAATCAACCAGTGGCCAAGTCTTACTTCCCAACGAAGTAAAAATCTGTGAAAGTGAGTTATAGTCCCACTTTTAAAATCTAATATTTTTGGGATGAGAATACATGCAGGTTTTATAAATGATTTACAAAATAGACACAAGTACGTGAAACTACATTCTATGGTTGAATTATCGAAATCGAATATGCCCCTTTTTATTAAGTCTGGTAATCTAAGAATTAGGGAACAGACACCCTAATTGACTCGAATCCTAAAGATAGATCTATTGGGCCTAACAAACCCCATCCAAAGTACCGGATGCTTCAGTACTTCGAAATTTATATCATATCCGAAGGGTGTCCCGGAATGATGGGGATATTCTTATATATGCATCTTGTTAATGTCGATTACCAGGTGTTCACCATATGAATAATTTTTATCTCTATGTATGGGATGTATATTGAAATATGAAATCTTGTGGTCTATTATTATGATTTGAGAATATATAGGTTAAACCTATAGCTCACCAACATTTTTGTTGACGTTTTAAGCATGTTTATTCTCAGGTGATAATTAAGAGCTTCCGCTGTCGCATACTTAAATAAGGACGAGATTTGGAGTCCATGCTTGTATGATATTGTGTAAAAACTGCATTCAAGAAACTTATTTTGTTGTAACATATTTGTATTGTAAACCATTATGTAATGGTCGTGTGTAAACAGGATATTTTAGATTATCATTATTTGATAATCTACGTAAAGTTTTTTTAAACCTTTATTGATGAAATAAAGGTTATGGTTTGTTTTAAAATGAATGAAGTCTTTGAAAAACGTCTCATATAGAGGTCAAAACCTCGCAACGAAATCAATTAATATGGAACGTTTTTAATCAATAAGAATGGGGCATTTCAGTTGGTATCCGAGCGTTGGTCTTAGAGAACCAGAATTTTGCATTAGTGTGTCTTATCGAGTTTGTTAGGATGCATTAGTGAGTCTGGACTTCGACCGTGTTTACTTGAAAAATGATTGCTTAACAAATTTTGTTGGAAAGTATATATTTTTAACATGTGAATATTATGTGATATATTAATCTCTTAACGCGTTTGATATTATGTGATAGCTGTCTACCTCTAGAACAAGTCCCATTGACTCACCTAATAATAATGAAGAGTCAAATGTAAATTGGAATGATTCGTGGACTGATTCACAAGTTCCCGAAGAGGAACCGGAAGAAGAGTCGGAACCGAAAGAAGAATCGGAACCGGAAGAAGAATCAGAACCGGATGAAGAAATAGAACCGGTGGGGGAAATAATAAAACGGTTAAGTAAAAGAAAATCCTCAACAAACCAACCAAGGTTAATTATGGTCAATGGTGTTTCCGCCAAGGAAGCAAAATATTGGGAGGATTACCAATTCTCCGATGAATCGGATTCCGACGAGAATTCCGATGATGTTATAGAAATTACCCCAACTGAATTTAAAAAGGCAAAAGAAAATAATAAGGGAAAGGGCATAAAAATAGAGAAATCTAATTCCAACCCCGATGAACTTTATATGTATCGTCAACCCCCGAAGTCCTTAAGTTGTAACAATGACCCGGGAACCTCTAAACCACCAGGTTTTTCTAAACCAATGTGGAAAACGACGGCTCGTATTAGGGGAACATCATATATCCCTAGAAACTTGGCAAAATGAACCAAAACCGAAGAAGAAGAAACAAGCGAGTCGGAATAAGATAGTTGTATTCGTGTGGTGTAATATATGTAATATAGTGTGCTTATGCTTTATGATATATGTAAAAAATTGCTTGTATTAATAAGTATTTTTTTTTATGAATCTAACTCTTGTCTATTTTACAGTATAAAAACACAAAATGGATAGACAACCCAATATTTTAAGAGACCTACCCGGAGACATGATTGATGAAATCTTGTCTAGAGTCGGTCAGAATTCTTCGGCACAACTATTTAAGGCGAGATCAGTTTGTAAGACATTCGAAGAACTTTCCAAGAATGCCTTGGTTTATAAAAGGCTTTCGTTCGAAAGATGGGGGATATCACATTGGGAAATCCATAAGTTACGATGTGTTTACTTTGACGCATATATTGCGGGGAACCCAAATGCTATTTTACGCAATGGGTTAAGAAATTATTTTGACTCAATATATCCGAATATTGGACTTCGTGATTTAGAAAAAGCGGCTAACATGCAACATAAAGAAGCATGTTATGCTTACGGATTAGTAATGTTCGCTTCTCACCAAAGTGAGAACAAGAACATCGGGCTACAACTATTAAACAAAACGTTCCCACAAGTGACGGAGTCGGTAATTGGGGTAAGAAATGAGGTTTTTAGATTGTTAAGGGACTGTTGGACATTACGTAACCCTCGTCCCTTTGACGACGTTACAACACGCTGTCTTATCAACGGCCATAACGGTTATGTTCCACAAGACCAAGGATGGGAAGTAATCCTAGTAAAACCAGAATGCATGACTTGTTTCTGGACGTATGAATTACGTGTCTTTATTGCCTTTGCTGAACGACTTGTGTACTAGCTAGAATTATCTTCACAACCATCTTGTATCAAATTTATTGTGTGCTATATTTCATGCTATCTGTAAAATAAGCGGTATTGTAAGTTTGTAAAATATTGTGTAATAGTTTGAACGCGAAATATTATTATAATCAGTTTTTCATATAGAATTGTATTAGTTGAATTGTATATTAGCTACTAAGTATGAACTTAACGGGTAGGTACTACCCGAATTTAAACTTATAAAACGCTAATATGAAGAAAAAGCTTTTATAAATGAGTTCATATTATGCTACGAAATACTATTAACTACTCTTAATATTCTGTATGATTAACTTGTTCTATTTGATTATTTTGAAGGAAATGGCACCGACTACTCGACACACCGTGAATATGAATGAAGAGGAATTCCGTACTTTTCTAGCTTCAAACATAGCCGCAGTACAGGCTGCGCTACATACTAACAATAACCTTGGATCTAGCAGTACAGGAAATCGTGTAGGATGCACCTACAAAGAATTCACTGCCTGCAAACCTTTAGAATTTGATGGAACCGAAGGACCGATCGGATTGAAACGGTGGACCGAGAAGGTCGAATCGGTGTTTACCATAAGTAAGTGTACTGAAGAGGACAAAGTGAAGTACGCTACGCATACCTTCACAGGTTCTACGTTAACATGGTGGAATACCTATCTAGAGCAAGTGGGACAAGACGATGTGTACGCACTACCGTGGTCAGCATTCAAGCACTTGATGAACGAGAAGTACCGTCCCAGAACCGAGGTCAATAAGCTCAAGACAGAACTTAGAGGGTTACGAACCCAAGGATTTGATATTACCACGTACGAAAGACGTTTCACAGAATTGTGCCTATTGTGTCCGGGCGCATTCGAAGATGAGCAAGAGAAGATCGACGCGTTTGTGAAAGGATTACCGGAAAGAATCCAAGAAGATATAAGTTCACACGAGCCCGCCTCCATATAACAGGCATGTAGAATGGCTCACAAACTAGTGAACCTGATTGAAGAAAGAATTAAAGAACAGACTGCTGAAGAGGCCAATGTGAAGCAAGTCAAAAGAAAGTGGGAGGAAAACGGTGATAAGAATCACCAATACAACAACAACAGCAATTACAACAATAATCGCAACAATTATCCCAACAATCGCAACATCAATCGCAACTACAACAAACGGCCCAACAACAACAACAACAACAACAACAACAACAACAACAACAACAACAACAACAACTACAACAATCATCCCAACAACAATAATAACCGCAACAACAACAACAATCAGAAGCAGCTATGCCAAAGGTGTGAAAAGTATCACTCGGGGTTCTGCACCAAATTTTGCAACAAGTGTAAAAGAAATGGTCATAGCGCGGCGAAGTGTGAGGTCTACGAACCAGGGGTTAATAGAACGAAAGGAACAAATGGTTTCGGAACGAGTAATGGTGGAGCAAGTAGTGTCGGAGCAAGTTATGCCAATGTAGTTTGTTATAAATGTGGAAAACTGGGCCACATTATTAGAAATTGCCCGAACCAGGAGAACACGAATGGTAAAGGCCGCGGAAGAGTTTTCAATATTAATGCGGCAGAGGCACAGGAAGACCCGGAGATTGTTACGGGTACGTTTCTTATTGACAATAAATCTGCTTACGTTTTATTTGATTCGGGTGCGGATAGAAGCTATATGAGTAGAGATTTTTGTGCTAAATTAAGTTGTCCATTGACGCCTTTGGATAGTAAATTTTTACTCGAATTAGCAAATGGTAAATTAATTTCAGCAGATAATATATGTCGGAATCGAGAAATTAAACTGGTTAGCGAAACATTTAAGATTGATTTGATACCAGTAGAGTTAGGGAGTTTTGATGTGATAATCGGTATGGACTGGTTGAAAGAAGTGAAAGCAGAGATCGTTTGTTACAAAAATGCAATTCGCATTATACGAGAAAAAGGAAAACCCTTAATGGTGTACGGAGAAAAGGGCAACACGAAGCTACATCTTATTAGTAATTTGAAGGCACAAAAACTAATAAGAAAAGGTTGCTATGCTGTTCTAGCACACGTCGAGAAAGTACAAACTGAAGAAAAGAGCATCAATGATGTTCCCATTGCAAAAGAATTTCCCGATGTATTTCTGAAAGAATTACCGGGATTACCCCCACATCGATCCGTTGAATTTCAAATAGATCTTGTACCAGGAGCTGCACCAATAGTTCGTGCTCCTTACAGACTCGCACCCAGCGAGATGAAAGAACTGCAAAGCCAATTACAAGAACTTTTAGAGCGTGGTTTCATTCGACCAAGCACATCACCGTGGGGAGCTCCTGTTTTGTTTGTCAAGAAGAAAGATGGTACATTCAGGTTGTGTATCGACTACCGAGAGTTGAACAAACTTACCATCAAGAACTGCTACCCACTACTGAGAATCGACGACTTATTTGATCAACTACAAGGCTCGTCTGTTTATTCAAAGATTGACTTACGTTCCGGGTATCATCAAATGCGGGTGAAAGAAGATGATATTCCAAAGACTGCTTTCAGAACACGTTACGGTCATTACGAGTTTATGGTCATGCCGTTTGGTTTAACTAATGCACCAGCTGTGTTCATGGACCTTATGAACCGAGTGTGTGGACCATACCTTGACAAGTTTGTCATTGTTTTCATTGATGACATACTTATTTACTCAAAGAATGACCAAGAACACGATGAACATTTGAGAAAGGTGTTAGAAGTATTGAGGAAGGAAGAATTGTACGCTAAGTTTTCAAAGTGTGCATTTTGGTTGGAAGAAGTTCAATTCCTCGGTCACATAGTGAACAAAGAAGGTATTAAGGTGGATCCGGCAAAGATAGAAACTGTTGAAAAGTGGGAAACCCCGAAAACTCTGAAACACATACGCCAGTTTTTAGGACTAGCTGGTTACTACAGAAGGTTCATCCAAGACTTTTCCAGAATAGCAAAACCCTTGACTGCATTAACGCATAAAGGGAAGAAATTTGAATGGAATGATGAACAAGAGAAAGCGTTTCAGTTATTGAATAAAAAGCTAACTACGGCACCTATATTGTCATTGCCTGAAGGAAATGATGATTTTGTGATTTATTGTGACGCATCAAAGCAAGGTCTCGGCTGTGTATTAATGCAACGAACGAAGGTGATTGCTTATGCGTCTAGACAATTGAAGATTCACGAACAAAATTATACGACGCATGATTTGGAATTAGGCGCGGTTGTTTTTGCATTAAATACTTGGAGGCACTACTTATATGGGGTCAAAAGTATTATATATACCGACCACAAATGTCTCCAACACATATTTAATCAGAAATAACTGAATATGAGGCAGCGTAGGTGGATTGAATTATTGAATGATTACGACTTTGAGATTCGTACCACCCGGGGAAGGCAAATGTGGTAGCCGATGCCTTGAGCAGGAAGGACAGAGAACCCATTCGAGTAAAATCTATGAATATAATGATTCATAATAACCTTACTACTCAAATAAAGGAGGCGCAACAAGGAGTTTTAAAAAAGGGAAATTTAAAGGATGAAATACCCAAAGGATCGGAGAAGCATCTTAATATTCGGGAAGACGGAACCCGGTATAGGGCTGAAAGGATTTGGGTACCAAAATTTGGAGATATGAGAGAAATGGTACTTAGAGAAGCTCATAAAACCAGATATTCAATACATCCTGGAACGGGGAAGATGTACAAGGATCTCAAGAAACATTTTTGGTGGCCGGGTATGAAAGCCGATGTTGCTTAATACGTAGGAGAATGTTTGACGTGTTCTAAGGTCAAAGCTGAGCATCAGAAACCATCAGGTCTACTTCAACAACCCGAAATCCTGGAATGGAAATGGGAAAACATTACCATGGATTTCATCACTAAATTGCCAAGGACTGCAAGTGGTTTTGATACTATTTGGGTAATAGTTGATCGTCTCAACAAATCAGCACACTTCCTACCAATAAGAGAAGATGACAAGATGGAGAAGTTAGCACGACTGTATTTGAAGGAAGTCGTCTCCAGACATGAAATACCAATCTCTATTATCTCTGATAGGGATGGCAGATTTATTTCAAGATTCTGGCAGACATTACAGCAAGCATTAGGAACTCGTCTAGACATGAGTACTGCCTATCATCCACAAACTGATGGGCAGAGCGAAAGGACGATACAAATGCTTGAAGACATGCTACGAGCATGTGTTATTGATTTCGGAAACAGTTGGGATCGACATCTACCGTTAGCAGAATTTTCCTACAACAACAGCTACCATTCAAGCATTGAGATGGCGCCGTTTTAAGCACTTTATGGTAGAAAGTGCAGGTCTCCGATTTGTTGGAGTGAAGTGGGGGATAGACAGATTACGGGTCCGGAGATTATACAAGAAACTACCGAGAAGATCATCCAAATTCATCAACGGTTGAAAACCGCCCAAAGTCGATAAAAGAGCTACGCTGACATTAAAAGAAAAGATATAGAATTTGAAATTGGAGAGATGGTCATGCTTAAAGTTGCACCTTGGAAAGGCGTTGTTCGATTTGGTAAACGAGGGAAATTAAATCCAAGGTATATTGGACCATTCAAGATTATTGATCGTGTCGGACCAGTAGCTTACCGACTTGAGTTACCTCAACAACTCGCGGCTGTACATAACACTTTCCATGTCTCGAATTTGAAGAAATGTTTTGCTAAAGAAGATCTCACTATTCCGTTAGATGAAATCCAAATCAACGAAAAACTTCAATTCATCGAAGAACCCGTCGAAATAATGGATCGTGAGGTTAAAAGACTTAAGCAAAACAAGATACCAATTGTTAAGGTTCGATGGAATGCTCGTAGAGGACCCGAGTTCACCTGGGAGCATGAAGATCAGATGAAGAAGAAATACCCGCATCTATTTCCAGAAGATTCGTCAACACCTTCAACAGCTTAAAATTTCGGGACGAAATTTATTTAACGGGTAGGTACTGTAGTGACCCGAACTTTTCCATGTTTATATATATTAATTGAGATTGATATTTACATGATTAAATGTTTCCAACATGTTAAGCAATCAAACTTGTTAAGACTTGATTAATTGAAATATGTTTCATATAGACAATTGACCACCCAAGTTGACCGGTGATTCACGAACGTTAAAGCTTGTAAAAACTATATGATGACATATATATGGATATATATATAGTTAACATGATACTATGATAAGTAAACATATCATTAAGTATATTAACAATGAACTACATATGTAAAAACAAGACTACTAACTTAATGATTTTTAAACGAGACATATATGTAACGATTATCGTTGTAAAGACATTTAATGTGTATATATCATATTAAGAGATATTCATACATGATAATATCATGATAATATAATAATTTAAAATCTCATTTGATATTATAAACATTGGGTTAACAACATTTAACAAGATCGTTAACCTAAAGGTTTCAAAACAACACTTACATGTAACGACTAACGATGACTTAACGACTCAGTTAAAATGTATATACATGTAGTGTTTTAATATGTATTTATACACTTTTGAAAGACTTCCATACACTTATCAAAATACTTCTACTTAACAAAAATACTTACAATTACATCCTTGTTCAGTTTCATCAACAATTCTACTCGTATGCACCCGTATTCGTACTCGTACAATACACAGCTTTTAGATGTATGTACTATTGGTATATACACTCCAATGATCAGCTCTTAGCAGCCCATGTGAGTCACCTAACACATGTGGGAACCATCATTTGGCAACTAGCATGAAATATCTCATAAAATTACAAAAATATGAGTAATCTTCATGACTTATTTACATGAAAACAAAATTACATATCCTTTATATCTAATCCATACACCAATGACCAAAAACACCTACAAACACTTTCATTCTTCAATTTTCTTCATCTAATTGATCTCTCTCAAGTTCTATCTTCAAGTTCTAAGTGTTCTTCATATATTCTACAAGTTCTAGTTACATAAAATCAAGAATACTTTCAAGTTTGCTAGCTCACTTCCAATCTTGTAAGGTGATCATCCAACCTCAAGAAATCTTTGTTTCTTACAGTAGGTTATCATTCTAATACAAGGTAATAATCATATTCAAACTTTGGTTCAATTTCTATAACTATAACAATCTTATTTCAAGTGATGATCTTACTTGAACTTGTTTTCGTGTCATGATTCTGCTTCAAGAACTTCGAGCCATCCAAGGATCCGTTGAAGCTAGATCCATTTTTATCTTTTCCAGTAGGTTTATCCAAGGAACTTAAGGTAGTAATGATGTTCATAACATCATTCGATTCATACATATAAAGCTATCTTATTCGAAGGTTTAAACTTGTAATCACTAGAACATAGTTTAGTTAATTCTAAACTTGTTCGCAAACAAAAGTTAATCCTTCTAACTTGACTTTTAAAATCAACTAAACACATGTTCTATATCGATATGACATGCTAACTTAATGATTTAAAACCTGGAAACACAAAAAACACCGTAAAACCGTATTTACGCCGTCGTAGTAACACCGCGGGCTGTTTTGGGTTAGTTAATTAAAAACTATGATAAACTTTGATTTAAAAGTTGTTATTCTGAGAAAATTATTTTTATTATGAACATGAAACTATATCCAAAAATTATGGTTAAACTCAAAGTGGAAGTATGTTTTCTAAAATGGTCATCTAGACGTCGTTCTTTCGACTGAAATGACTACCTTTACAAAAATGACTTGTAACTTATTTTTCCAACTATAAACCTATGCTTTTTCTGTTTATATTCATAAAATAGAGTCCAATATGAAACCATAGCAATTTGATTCACTCAAAACGGATTTAAAATGAAGAAGTTATGGGTAAAACAAGATTGGATAATTTTTCTCATTTTAGCTACGTGAAAATTGGTAACAAATCTATTCCAACCATAACTTAATCAACTTGTATTGTATATTATGTAATCTTGAGATACCATAGACACGTATACAATGTTTCGACCTATCATGTCGACACATCTATATATATTTCGGAACAACCATAGACACTCTATATGTGAATGTTGGAGTTAGCTATACAGGGTTGAGGTTGATTCCAAAATATATATAGTTTGAGTTGTGATCAATACTGAGATACGTATACACTGGGTCGTAGATTAATTCAAGATAATATTTATCGATTTATTTCTGTACATCTAACTGTGGACAACTAGTTGTAGGTTACTAACGAGGACAGCTGACTTAATAAACTTAAAACATCAAAATATATTAAAAGTGTTGTAAATATATTTTGAACATACTTTGATATATATGTATATATTGTTATAGGTTCGTGAATCAACCAGTGGCCAAGTCTTACTTCCCAACGAAGTAAAAATCTGTGAAAGTGAGTTATAGTCCCACTTTTAAAATCTAATATTTTTGGGATGAGAATACATGCAGGTTTTATAAATGATTTACAAAATAGACACAAGTACGTGAAACTACATTCTATGGTTGAATTATCTAAATCGAATATGCCCCTTTTTATTAAGTCTGGTAATCTAAGAATTAGGGAACAGACACCCTAATTGACGCGAATCCTAAAGATAGATCTATTGGGCCTAACAAACCCCATCCAAAGTACCGGATGCTTTAGTACTTCGAAATTTATATCATATCCGAAGGGTGTCCCGGAATGATGGGGATATTCTTATATATGCATCTTGTTAATGTCGATTACCAGGTGTTCACCATATGAATAATTTTGATCTCTATGTATGGGATGTATATTGAAATATGAAATCTTGTGGTCTATTATTATGATTTGAGAATATATAGGTTAAACCTATAGCTCACCAACATTTTTGTTGACGTTTTAAGCATGTTTATTCTCAGGTGATTATTAAGAGCTTCCGCTGTCGCATACTTAAATAAGGACGAGATTTGGAGTCCATGCTTGTATGATATTGTGTAAAAACTGCATTCAAGAAACTTATTTTGTTGTAACATATTTGTATTGTAAACCATTATGTAATGGTCGTGTGTAAACAGGATATTTTAGATTATCATTATTTGATAATCTACGTAAAGTTTTTTAAACCTTTATTGATGAAATAAAGGTTATGGTTTGTTTTAAAATGAATGCAGTCTTTGAAAAACGTCTCATATAGAGGTCAAAACCTCGCAACGAAATCAATTAATATGGAACGTTTTTAATCAATAAGAACGGGACATTTCATTTTCCGTTTCTCACCATGAATAATTAACTCTCTCCCACTTGGGGTCTTCACATGAATAGACTTTTCATGGCATGCGATATCGGCTCTATAACGATCGAGCCAATCTATACCCACAACAATATCAAACTCACCCAAATTCATCGGGATAAGATCGATTTTAAACGTTTCGGTACCAAACACAACATTGCAATATTTACACACGTCAACCCCTAGCACCGTCTTACCATCCATGATTTCAACTTCTACCGGATGACTAAACTTAGCTAGCGGTTTATTAAGTTTAGGCACAAATCTTGGAGACACAAACGATAAATTAGCACCGCTATCAAATAGTATCCTTACCGGATTAGAGTTAACCATGAAAGTACCTGAGACAACTTCATTTGATTGCTTGGCTTCATCATTGGTCATTAAATAATTTCGTCTTCTAACCGTACCCGCCGCCTTCTCTAGCCTTTTAACTTGATCGGTGCTCAAATCGGGACATTCCGACTTTCGGTGTCCTTTTTTATTACAATTAAAGTAAGTGAGCTTGTTTGTTGAAGAAGGCTTCGTACAATCTCGAGACAAATGACCACGTACCCCACAATTGTAGCAAGTAGGGATGAAATTCCCGAAACCACCCTTCTTCACTCTATTAACACTTTCAGAACCTTTCTTGTTCTTTTTGCTTGAGAAGTTTGAATGACTTGAACCTTCAAACTTTCTCTTCGAAAAAGAGAAATCACTTCTTTTTGGGATCTCCGGTTCGAAATCCCGAGCCAACTCAAACAACTCTTCAAAAGACTTAGCCATTCCCCAGCTAATCTTTCGTTTCAACTCATCGCTTAAAGTACGATAGAAATCTAGCATCAACATTCGATCATCACCAACATACTTAGGAAAAAAATGAGTCTTTGACAAGAAGGTAGACCAACTCGTCCTGGATTGTATTAAGGTCGGCTTTAGTTCGATATTCATCAAAGAACTCCTTTTTAAACTCTTCCCACGACAAGCTCATACATTGTTCTTCACCATACAATTGGATCTTGTCATCCCACAACATCTTGCCTTCTTCACGTAACATACTAGAACCATATCTCGTTTTTTTCTCGGGAGGACATTCACTAGTACGGAAGGCCCCCTCGATGTCGTAAATCCAACATGTACTCTTCAACGGATCTCTCACCCTATTAAACATAGGAGGTTGAGCATCCTTAAAGTTCTTGTTATGGAAGTCTCGCCTTCCATGTCCACCATTACCATCACCCCCTTCACCATGAGGATAAATGTTTCTAACCTCGAATGCCTCTTTGATCGCGGCATTCATTCTTTCATTAATGAACTCGGTTATTTGCTCATCAACTGATTCTTGGAAGACCTTTTTAACATCCGCGAGAAATTCCGCTTTTTAACTTTTGAAGATGGCCTCTACTTTGGCCGTGAATTCAGAGTCCTCGCTCGGGCCTCCATTATCGGTATCATGCCCGTTTCTCATCTTCATTCTATAAAACGGAATAGGTTAAACAACAAAACGAAAGAACATGACATAGATATACATACACACCTCACCGCCCCATCTTGCTCAACAATCGTTGTACATCGCTTGTTTGACACGATTAGAACCCGTAACAATGGTAGCTAGTCATTGTTACGTGAGCACGTTGCATCAACTTGCTAGTACAACGTCTATCTCGCTTGATGATTGCAAATACAACACAAAACAATTAGCGCAAAGTTAGTTCACCTAAACTTAGGCACTAACCAATCCCGGTCCGACCCGAAATCCTACAAGTCCCGTATAAAGCGCATACACAATAAAGTCTAAGTCTAGGCACCTATCTTAAGTCGTCTAAATCCCTTAGACCATGCTCTGATACCACTTGAAACAACCCAACCCGTATTTAACCCGACAAATTTTTTTAAAATAATTAAACCATTCACACGCCACTTTAAATGGTTACATGATGTCGACCAGTTTATACGAATCGTTTAAACATTCAACAAGTTTAAAGTTACATGATAGGCACAAAGGCCTTTAATCAAAAGCGATACAAGTTCGACCCACAAAATGATAGTTTTAAACCAAACGACACTCGAGCATCGTTTGGGGCTAAACTACCCAAAACAATAGGCCGTCTTCCAATAAGCTTCACCTAAGCAACCAACATGGGAATAACCCCCTTCCCCTTCTCCATACTTGTACCTAAAAAGTAAACAACGAGATGGGTAAGAAAAACGCTAAGTGAATGCAATAATTATACATATACATATATAACTTACTCACTTGCAATCACTTACACAATTTCCGCATACATACTAGCAATATAATAGCATGCCATCGCAAAGTATAATGCTAAATCTCCGATAACACAAGCTAGTATAACAATAAAATATAACACGAACAATATAATATGCTACACTACAACACAAAAACATTGATGTTCACAACATCCATTAGTATTCAAGATTTCAAGGCTTGCCCAAGAAATGGTATCGTCAACATCGAACTTAATTCCCATCTGTCCCAATAAATGTGGTATCGTCAACATCGAACTTAAACCCACATATGAGGTATCGTCAACATCGAAATTAAACCCTCATCGAAAAGATTAATGTGGTATCGTCAACATTGAACTTTAACCCACATATGAGGTATCGTCAACACCGAACTTAAACCCTCATCAAATGTCACTACAATAGTGGTATGGCTTCGTCAACATCGAACTTTAAATCCATACATGAGGTATCGTCAACATCGAACTTTAACCCTTATCAAAACAAACAATATACTCTAGGATATGGTATCGTCAACATCGAACTTTAACCCACACCCCACAAGTAAATAAATCATATACATACATATATAATTATTCCACTCACCTTAACACGTCGGTGATGATTAAACACTTCTGTAAGCTTCAAAGCAAGGTACCTAATACATTAAGTACCCAATCAACATACAAACTAGTTGGACTAACCACCAACACTTAACTCTTGTGTATTTAATGACCCAATTGCATTAAATGACCCATTTACACTAAAACTGCCCATTCGAGGCCAAGACTCATCATTAGTCACTAAAAGCTAGTGATTAAGGTCCAACAACACCAACTAACATAAACTTAGGGTATTTCATACTCATCTTGCCCAACTAGGTCAACAATTACCCATTTGACCCATTTTATCATCAAAACTCATAATTTGGTCAAACTTGAACCCATTAACAAAACTTTCACTAATACATAAATGTATCAGTGATTTAACAACACAATTACACTTTAAACACCAAATTACAAGACCAAACCCTAGATTACAACACCTTAGGGTTTTCTTACATCAACTTAACCCAAATTCGCCCATTTAACCCCCAAATGGGTCTTACAAGTCTTAAATAACAAAACCCTAGCCATAACTCAAATTAAACTCAAAACACAGAGTTAAGACTTACCAACACTATCAAAATGTAGCTAGAGACATAGGGAACAACTTTAACACTTGGACTCTGGCAAGATTTGGTCTTCTTCCTCTCCAAAGTGAGCTCTTTCACTCTAAAACTCTACTCTCTCTCTAAAATTTAATTTGGTGTTGGTGAATATGTGTTTAATGAGTTAGGATAACCCTTGCATCAGTTCTTAAGATTTAAAACCGACCGCATAGTGAAAAGACCATAACACCCCCAAAAGATTCCATTAAAACAGGTTAAGAAAGTCATTTTCTGCGATAGACACCGCGTTTCGCGACAGGGAGGTCGCATATCGCGACAAAGTGAACCAAGTCGTGACAAATCACACTCACATGCGACGAACTGTTCAGGAGGGAGGGTTTCTCGGGTGTCGCGTATCAGTCACACATATCGCGAGTCGCGATACACCAGAACGCGATAAGGCTTACTCAGACGCGATAGTGTGGTCAGGAAAATGGGAAGCTTTTGGCCATCGTGTTTCAGTACACTTCATCGCATTTCGCGACGTGTCAATTCGCGATACAACTTGCTTAAACGCAACATTTGCCCAGGTTAGTCCAATTCTCCACATTTGGCACATATACAATCAATCACGGTTAATGTTAAACATTTACAAGGTAAAATACGTACCTTTAGACCATGTATGAGGAAACGGGATGTTACAAAACTAAATTGATTTCAATCAAAAACCTCGCAAATACATACCTTATTTAAACACCTACATAAATGACGATCAAGGTTTTTAGATGTCCAAGATGATCGAAGTACTGCTCATCTTCCACGAAAACAATTCATTATCTTCGATTAGGATTTACGACTTGTGCAATCGATTAAGGTTAAAGCGATTTCCTTATTCCTAAAACTGAAAAAATTAGAACAAGTAAATAAAAAGAAAACGATTTTAGTTGATGGATTAAATGTGGAAGGCGAAGGAAAAGACTAAATAACCTCACGCAGTTCGCACATGTTGTCAAGTATCGTTAAATGTTAACAGATGTTAGTTCCAAGTACTGTTAACACCAAAACTACAAATCATAGGGAGTGCCAAGGTGAGAAAATTAGTTCAGGAATTTTTGACGGAGTATATGCAAATCACAGAGACTATTGGCCAAATTTGTAAAAATTGATTAATCAATAATAAATGAACATGGAACCATCATGATAATAGGATCCATTAAAGCAGTTGTGGTAGATGATGATGGGGTTATTAACTTCAATTCGATCGAAGATGGTGTTTTAGAAATGTATTTTTTGTTTTCTCGAATCATGCAGGTAAACCATTCGGTTCTCCAAAGTTAACACTTAACTATTGAATCCGATTTTGAAGTGGAAAAACGTTAGTGTTGAAGTTGATAATTTTAAGAAGACCATGAACAATTTGTTTGGAGGGTGTGAGTTTCGGAGTCCTCTTTAGGTTTTTACGTGGTTGTTTTATTATTGGGTCGGTTTGTTGTCTTTTTGTTGGTTTTATTTGGTTTTGATGGAAGCTCATGTTTTTTTGTTTGTCTAACTCATTTCATTTGTTTTGTTTGGTTGTTATCCTTGTGTTGTGATAAGTTTTTCCTTTGAATGTATATTTGTTGGGTTTCTTTCATCATTTGATGATAGTTTCTTACCTTTAATAATATAGTCTATACTTTTAGGAGAAATAATAAAATATATAATATTATTTATTTGAGCAGTTTTCATATAACAGCCAATGTCTTTTAAAGTAAGTCATGAAAAAAAAAGTGATACATTTTGTAGGTTAAGTAGGGATGGCACCCGCGGGTCATGTGCGCGGATCCACTACATCCATCACCCGCACCCGCAGATTTTTTGAAGATTCATTAGCCGACGGATCTTCGTTAACGGATTTATTTTTAGATTCATGCTCGTACCCACGGATATTCGCGGATCGCGGGTTTACCCGTGGATCTTATTCATGAAGTACATATATGTAAATTAAAGTATTCAAAAAATCAAAAATAAATATCATTACATAATTTAAAGTGACATGAAAAACATCATTCAATCATATACTCATGTTTATGATATAATAACATCAGAAAACATATATTAATTATAGTTTTTTTTTGCTAATATATGTAATATGTAAAGCTACCATGTTTTTAATTAACAATAAAAATTTAGTTGCTAGACCTAATCATACAAGAGGTTGACGAATTACTTAAGTGATGGGTAAAATTAAATTTATTAAGATGGTCTAATAAACGAAATCAAACAACAACATGCTTTGATTTAATATTACATTTAATGTGTAGTTGTCAGATGCTCTAGTTACTAAAAAGTTCGATACCAAAATGATATATGGAATGTAGAAACTTATACGTAGTAAATTATTACCTATTGGCCATTTAGACAGGGTATATTCGTGGATGATTCAAACGTGTATTATGGATTTTCGGATCGGATTTTACCCGTAATGGATCTATTACATCTATCAACCACCCGTGACCCGTCAGCGGGTACAAGTTTACATCCATCTCCCACCCGTGGGTAAAGATTTTTAATTTTATCCGCCCATCACGGGCGCGGGTATCTGCAAATCTCAGATTTTTTTAGATCCATTGTCATCCCTAAGGTTAAGTGTAGTTGTTTCAAGATAGTTGCTGGTAATTTACGATGTACAAACAAAATATGTGTATTCGAATTTCTTAAAAACAACTCTTAGAACTGTCATTTGTAAACTTCATTATATAACTGAATATTAATTTTGATTTTTAAACTAAATGTCATAAATATGTTTTTACTAATAAAACTATATTAGTTTAAGAATAGGTAACTTATGCCCTAAGGGCATAAGATAAAAACTATTAAACACACCTAAAACTTTCCAAATATATGATAATATGTATTTAATAAACTCTTTAATTTCCATATATGTAAACATATTAACTATAAATTATGTTATGAATGGAAGGTTTGTGTCAACAAATGATTTTTAACTCATGCCCTAGGGCATAAGTTAGAAAATTCCTATTATTTCCCAATGCTTTAATTAATTAAATAATTCATTCGTTCTATAAAATTTTCACTAAATTGTTTTGTTAGATTCATATACCATAAATGTCAATTGTGTCTTTATATTTATGGTTAATTTGTATTAATTTATTTTAGATAGGAATGATTGATGGTGATAAATGAGAGTAAATTTGAACATTCACTGAATTTTGTGAAATTTATTTTGTGAAGGGCTTAGATTTTTTAGTATAATTAAATATTGATAATGTAACATCCTCGACTTTGACTTAGATGTTATAGATTTTTTGTGTATATTTCATAATATTAATTTACTTGGCGTGTGATGATAAGTGAGAATAATAATCAAATGATTATTATTTTCTACGTGAACATATGAATTCGTTTTGTGACAAATGTCACGGAACATATCTGTTTATTTGAACAGGGCCTCATTAGAGCTGCTTAACAAGGTGCGTTGTGTTTCAGATAACGGGTATTTTACCTGTGTGTTGGCATGTGTGTGTACATGAGGCGGTTGCCTCATGTAAATATCTAATTCTATCCTTATTTTACATTTTGGGAAAAGTAGCAAGAACCAAACGCACTCTTTTATGCTCCAAACCCTAATTCTTGTTAGACTATATCATCATCAAACTAGCTATCAATCTGTCTTGTGATTGTAGTGATGCTAGAACAACCGATTTCAAGTAACTATACTAGATTTGATGGATTTTGTGAGCTTTTCTTAAAAATATGGGCATGTGCTTGATTCTTTATTTTAAGTGTTGATTTTGGTTGTTTGATTATTGGTATATGTTATATACATGTTTTATGAAGTTCTTCAAGGTTAGATCAATCAAAAACAACCTTCAATCATATTTGGATGTTAAAAACCCGAAAACATGGTGTTGTTGTTCTTCAGCTCCAACACGGGTGAGATATCAGCTGAAAGGGTGACATTTCAGCCGAACGAGTGAGACCTCAGCAGCAAGGGTGGGAATTTCAGCACGCACGCGAGGCGCCAATCGCCCGATTAGAGGCTCATACGCGCGCGTGGTGACTCTTTTGCAAACCAAAAACAAGTATAACTTATTATTCCACTAAAATGATTATTATGATATACCATCCGGTCAATCGCGCATAACATATGTCATACACGCATAAGAAAGTCACACGCGCGAACTGTAATGACCCAAAACATTATACGAGAAAACACGTCTCTTTTTTAAAAAAAATTAAACAGCATTTCTGACTTGGCCATTTGCGCGGCGCGCGCTACAACGTATTTCCAATTCAGAACTTGACAACTGGGCTGACTACCAGACTCTGGCCATTTGTGCGGCGCGCATTGGCCTGCGCGGCGTGCACTAAAGCTAGAAATCAACTGCAGCCCGTTTTTAACATAAAGCACCAATTTCGCCCATACCGAGATTCATAAATGCCCCAACCCATTCCAACACTTTCGAAACATTAAATAAAAGTGTTTAGACGACAAAATGGGTAGGACGACCCTTGGGACTCCAACGGCCCGTTAAATACAATAAAGTAGCAATTTCGACCCAATGAGTTTAATTTTCAAACAAACTACGAGCATGATGTTTGGGGACAAACTACCCAATCCTAGGTCAAATCCAAAAGTATTCCAAGCAAGCAACAAAAAGGGAAATCATCTAAATCCCTAGCATACCCTTGTCACGTCCGCTTCCGAACCTAAAAATGTAAACAACGAAAGGGTAAGCTAATTGCTTAGTGAATGAAATACTTATACATATCCATTTATAGTTTACCTACACGCATCCACTTACAAAACCATGCAAACAATGCATAAACGAGCTAGCATTACCAAACATGCACTAGCAACAACATTAGTATATAAATCACCACGAATATAATCTATACATAACAAGACATAAACATGCTTAACCATTCCCCCACTATGGTACTACCGACTTGTAGTCGACCAGAAACGTCGAATCCAACTCGCAAAGATGTCACCGTCTTGTGAATCATCATAAGATGTCACCGACTTGTGAGTCACCATAGGGTGTCACCGACTTGTAAATCACCCGTAAATACATATGATGTCACCGACTTGTGAACCTCCATGAGGTGTCACCGACTTGTGAATCACCTACCACGACATAAAGGGGTCACCGACTTGTGAACCACCATGAGGTGTCACCGACTTGTGAATCACCTACCACAACATAAGGGGTCACCGACTTATGAACCACCGTGAGGTGTCACTGACTTGTGAATCACCTACCACAACATAAGGGGTCACCGACTTGTGAACCACCATGAGGTGTCACCGACTTGTGAATCACCATAAGGTGTCACTGACTTGTGAATCACCCGCCAACATATAAGGGGTCACCGACTTGTGAACCACCTACTAAGATACTACCGACTCGTAGTTCTCATCACACATACCACCAATAAGTCATCGGCTTGTAACATAAGACAAATACTCACGATGCGGCCCGAAGACCCACATCGCATACGAGTAAATAAACTACATACATACATGTATAAATATTCCACTCACCTTAGCGCCTTGATGAATGCAACCGAATAATCCGCAACTCGCCAATGGAAAGTACCTGTTCTATTTATCACATAACACACAACATAATTAGGGTGGATTACAAATCAATCCAAATTGACACTTAGTTCAATTTCGACCCAAATGCACTTCCAACCACAAAACGTGCGCAAACTAACCAATAATCACTAACACAAGTGAAAATGGTCCTAATACACCAATTAAACCAAATCATAAGTATTAAACACTTGTCATACCTAATTTGACACATAAAACCTAATTTTGACCCATTTCAAAATTAGTCAACCAAATACACCTAAATGGGTTTCAATACTTCCATAATCACTAAACCTAGTGATTTAACCCATTTTCCAAGCCTTAAACTTAACCAAAACATCAACCAACCCAAAATCCACCAACGACACTATAAAACCCGATTACTAGCATCACTAAACTCACTTCATTCATGAGTTTAAATGGGTTTCTTAACAAATCAAGTTCAAATCCTAACTTTGAATATCAAATCAAACAATGAAATTTGGAGTTTGAACTTACCACAATGACCAAATTGAAGCTAGGAGCTAGATGAACAACTTTAACACTTGGACCTTTGATCGATTCAAGCTTATTCTTCCCCAAATCTACAAATCTCTTACTAGAAATCTCCTTCTCTCTCTAAGATGAGATGAAAGGGTTGTGTGGATGTGAAAATGATCCAAAATTGGATCCCAATCTGATATTATGGCTACAAATCCGTCCCCAAGTGAAATGACACAAATACCCCTCTTAAAACATTAAAAATCACGAAGCTGTCTGCCAGCACCTTTTGCGCAGAGCGCGGCCATCTGCGCGGCACGCGGTTGTGCTGAAACTAAATCCAGGTCTTATACGAACGACTTAAGTTTGTGAATGGGTCAGGTACAATCTTGACCTAAGTGACGTGTTTGTATGTTTTAAACTATTAGTGTAATAGAACATGACTTGGAAATATATACTGACTTGGAATTTGTTATTCTCAGGTGATAAAGGAAAGGAGAAAACTTAGTAACATTAGACCTCTGAGTTCTTGCTGGTAATCGGTGAGTGGGAATATCTCTACAGATATATCAGTATACTCTGTTATGTGAATTGTAATTATGATTATATGTTTAGTTATGGTAGAGTATGATATACTGATGTGATCTATACAGATTATGATAATCTATGATTTAGCATTAATTATTGTTATGATGACTACTTTGGGTGAGTCTATGTTGTTAATGTTATTGTACTCATATAGTGGCAACGGGTTGTGAATAGTTCAGATTGAAAAACTTAACTCTGACTTTGTATTAGGTTAAGTGTGTGTCAACCCTGACTATGTAGTAGGTTGAACTCAATGGGTCAACCCAGACTTTTTAGTAGGTTGTACTCAGAGAGGGCCAATCGTGACTTTGTAGTGGATTGGGCTTCCTTGCAGGTATGTTAATCAGCATCAGTTTGAATGGTGTATGAGATACATCCAGAGGTTTATTCAGTGGAACAATGGACTCTCGGTCTTTTGGTGATATTTCTTAATAATTGATGACTATGTGATACTTCATTCATGTATACGCTTGCTAACTGGTAGTTTGATGTTGGGTTTGTTTTAGATAATAATATTTGTTTGATGTTCCAATTCAGTTAGAGTTTGTTAATCCCTCACATTCTCTCCCCCGCGGGTTCTTTGATTGATGGATCGAGTAGGAGAAGTATAACTGCTTTTATTTACGTCTTCCATGCTTACAGGCTGGCACTATGATGTTTTTGTAATCCGACTAGCCATGATGTATATTTTTAAGTAATACTAGTGATTTGATAATAATGGTGATATGATGAATAATTATGATTATTATATAATGAGACTTCCTCAGTCTTTGTAAAAAAAAAAAAATGTACGGTGTTACTAGTTGGTATCAAAGCATAGAATTGGCAACACAGACATTGTGATAGATGTTATGTTTCCAAGTCGGGATTCAATGTGTCAAATTAGTGTGGGGATGGAAATTGTGAATGTGGTTGTAATGATTAGATAACGTGAGTTATTGATAGATACTAACGATTATCTACTAAGTTTTGGTGAGATGTTGTGCTAAGACATGTATAGCTGATCAATCGTGCCCCGGTGATATTCAGATGACAAATGGTATGAAAATTCCTTTAATTATAAATATTAGGAACATAATGTTGACTAGAGTGTTCGTTTATCATCGATTGTTTTGTATATGTCACTGCCCCATAGAAATCGTGACTTTTTCTTTGCTCATAATTTTTCTCTTTTCTTATTACAATAATTCACTTGCCACATTTTTATAAATGACAAAAATGCCTAAATAGTCCCTGTATTTTTGTTATGCTGCTCAATTCATCCCTGTATTTTACATCTGCATTAATCATCCTTAATAGCAATAAATAGTTCCTCAATAAACTTCTGTTAAAAGCTCCGTTATCTAACTGTCATGTGCTAATCACCTGATCCTAATTCCTTTATTAATTACCAGATCGTGTTGTTCTTTACCCTATCTGCTATCTTTTTCGTTCTATCCCCAAAAACATCCAAAACCCTAATTCCCTTCGTATTCGATACAATGGCTGTGTATTGTGTCTGTGGAAGTTTTGCCAGTATTCGTAAATCTTCTACATCAAAGAATCCAGGTCGTAGATTCTATTGTTGTGCTAGAAAGGTAATTTTGTTAATTAGAACTCTAATTTAGTTTTAGTCAATTTAAATTCTACACACAATTGAAACGTTAACTGAAATCTTACAGGAAGGAAAGAATTGCTGCTTTATTGCATGGGTGGATCCTCATATCGATGTAATTTTACAAGAAAAAGATTATGCATTGTTTAGATGGAAGAAATTTATATATGTTTCATGGTTTTTTTTTTCTTTTGTTATTGGTTTTTCAACTAGAATGTAGGTCAATTGTAATCTTCTAGTTTGATCAATGATTTAAATCAAGATTGTAACTTTGATTTTTAATTATGAATAAATTCGTTTGTTTTGGTAACTTTTGTTGTGTTACTGTTAGTATCGTATGATTATCCATTGAGACTTGTTAATGGTTTGTTATATTTGATGCTTGAATTTGAGTCAAAATCTCATACTTGTTAATGGTATGCTATATTGCAGGCTTGAATTTGAGTCAACTTTGGTCCATAATTGTAGACTTGCACACTTTTACTATGATAATACACATGACCAAAAATGTGCAGACTTGCACTATTGTTTGTGCAGACTCGGACCAAAACTGTGCAGACTTGCACACTTAAACTATGATAATACACATGATTAGACTATTGTTTGTGCAGTCTCAAAGCATTATTAGACTGGAACACTTTTAATATGATAATACACAATATGAGAAAGCATTATGAGACTTGCACTATGAGACTTTTGTTTATGCACTGTTTGTTTTTGCACTATGACAGACCAAAATTGTTTTTGCACTATGACAGACCAAAATTGTGCAGTCAACTTTATTTCAAAGCAAACTAAGACTGTTTTTTACTAAACCCTAATCAAGTGACTATTTTTTAACTAAGACTTATAGTTTTATGACCATTGTCTGACCATTACTCACCATGGACCAAAGTTAACTAATTATTGACCATTGTTGACTGTTTCATCACCGTGGACCAAAATTGAATGTTATAACCAATTAATTGTAACGACCCGAAAAAATCGTCATTGACGGCGCCGTTAACTTAGGTCCCGTTACGTGGTCATAGTCCCTATATGAGACGCGTTTGACAAAAATTATGTCGCATTCATTTGAAACGTACAAGACTTACGAAGTTTAGTTTATCAAACGGTTCGACAACAAGTTAAGTTTACAAAAGTAGTAAAGTATAAATGAAACAACTTGTGACATAATATAAGTTGAAAATCACGGTTTGCTATAAATAGCGTAAGTATGTATGCTTAAGTTAAATCCAAAAGTGCTATCGCTAGCGTATGCATGCATGCTTGACTCCAAGCAAGTAATCAAAGTGTATGCATGTATGCTTGACCCCAAGGAAGTATGAGTGTACGCTGAAGCATGTATCAAATAGCCATTCATGAACCTGAGAAACATATAGAAAACTGTCAACGAAAAACGTTGGTGAAATCATAGGTGTATTTGTAAACGTTGTTTTTGAACCACAAGATTTTGTATTTCCAAAACGTTGATTATCCAAATCGTTTGCATTCCAAAAGTATGTTCGCGAGCACCCAATTATCAAGACTTAACTTTCCTTCCATAGAACCCCATCACAATAGTGTTAGAACATACACTGTTTCTCAAAAATATATTTCATCCGCACAACGGTAGTGAAGCGTCCGAATGAAGGTTTTTCAAACCCGTATGGCCACACAATAAGTTCTCGCTTATACCCTGCATGTGTAACTAATGATAATCGAATTGAGAATTTTTGTTCTAACTCACTGTGGAATGTTTGTGTGATGACCCGGAAATTTTTGAACAAATTTAAACTTTAATCTTTATATTATTCCGACACGATAAGCAAAGTTTGTTAAGTTGAATCTCAAGAATTTTAAACTATGTTCATACATTCATTTAACCTCGACCAAATTCCAATGATTCACGAACCATTATATGAACGGACATGATTATATATGTATATGTGTATATATTATAACTTGAAAACGTTAACAAAGTATTAGACGTATAATACTTTACACGAACGTATTTGTTTCGATATATGTTTAATATAATTATCAACGGAATTAAAAGATAATATCAAATGATTGATTTATCAGATACATTGTATGATCGTGAGCCCCTATTGAGAGGTCCACTTTGATTTAGGAAACTTTTCCTTTTTAACGATATTCGGAATAAATGGTAAAGTGACCTACAAGTAAGATCAAATATGTCAATTAACGATTACTGGACAAGGGTTAGTAGAGATTAACTTTCAACACAATGATTGTCTAGTGTCTCTTGATAAAGTAAATTATTTAGTTTTCTTAATATTGAAAACGTTTTACGACATAGATGAAAACTTTTAAAGAATGATTTTGAATATAACTAATTCTGGAAAACTAAATTATATTTATTCGATTTAGTTCAAATATATGAAAGCGTTCTTCGAAATAATAGATTTTTAATTATTATAACGTTTCGATAAAAAGATGTGAATGTAATTAGTTTTAGAGAACTATAGTTATTCGATTTAGTATGGACACATTTTTCGATATAATAGAATTTGATTGTTAAAATGTTTTTATGGATTTTAAATGATATGAAAATGAAAATAAAGATAAAATAAAGGTTTCTAATGAGCACTAAAAGACTACAACATTTCATCTCAAGATTTCAAGTTAAAATGATGGAAATCACTAAACCTATGCACTTGCACGAGAAAAATCATAACTAAATCATAATGACTCGAAAAAGGGTGATTCCGGTGTCCAGACGTCCGTAACTCAAAAATATACAAATTTCGTGAAGACACCATACGCGGACCGCGTACCTATCTACGCGAAACGCGTAATGTTTGTCGACATAAAAATTTTGTCGACATAAAAAGTGATGGCGGCTTACCTTTTTATTATTATTATATTATATATTGTATTATTATATTATTATTTTACATATATATATATATATATATATATATATATATATATATATGAACGAAGTACTTGTGATTAGGAACTTAAAAACACGCACACACTCACATAAATAAATCACTCTGTATATTTCCTAGCTTAAATTTTAAATTAGTAGTATGGTACTGTAACAAGTGATACACGGGTATTTTAATTCGGGTTACAAACCGATTATAACTAAGGAAACTATGGGTTATTGCCAAGGAGGTTATGGGTAATATTCGGGGATATATTTATGAATCAAACCTAGTGTTTATCATCTCCGTTACGTCTACGTACTTGCCTACAATATTGAATCTCAATATTGATATGTTGAGATCTACGATTATTTGATAATCCGAGTTTCGGTCACATTACGATGAACAACTTTATATGCTGCTAAGGTGAGTTTCATTTGCTCCCTTTTTAATTGCTTTTGCAATATATATTTTTGGGCTGAGAACACATGCACTTTATTTTAAACACAATGGATACAAGTACATACTAAATTCTACACTGAGTTTGAACCGAAAATCCCTTAGCTTTGGTAACTAGTAACTGCCGGTTATAAGAACTGGTGGGCGTGAGTAGTTATATATGGATCCATAGGGCTTGACATCCCGGTCTGTTCCAGGTATAGAAACCCTAGCCTGAACTATAAAACAGACGTATGCTATTTGAGTTTAATACACGTTGGTTTGCGTATATTGTACATGTTGGTTGCATGTATGTTAAAACAGGGGTACTTATTATATATACGTTAAAGTTTAGTTACCAGGGTGCTCATGTAGCGACCCGACCAAATCATGTTTGACGGCGCCGTCTACTTAGGTCCCGTTACGTGGTCGTAAGTCTTTAAGACAAAGTTTGACCAAAATATGTCGCCTTCATTTCAAAATAAAGATTGTTCCCAAAGTTTACAAGAATTGTTCAACCAATAGTTAAGTTACAACGTTATAATACGAATGAAATCTAGGCGACACGGTTTAAAGTAAAGTCAAAAGACGCTCCATGAAATGCACATATACTCGACATCCAATGCAAGTATCAAATAATGAGCGGAAGCATGTATCATGTATCGTTCAAGGACCTGAGAAAAACATAGAAATCTGTCAACGAAAACGTTGGTGAAATCATAGGTTTAAGTAAGTAAGTACAAGTGAACCACAAGATTTGCATCAATGAAATAATAGTAATACATTCCAAAAGTTTGTTTCACGAGCACCCAATTATCAAAGCTTAACATTCCTTCCATTGTATACCCCATCACTTAGTGCTAGAACAAACACTGATTCTCGAAAATATATTTCATCCGTAGACGGTAGCGAACCGTCAAGGATGAGGGTTGTCAACCCATATGGCCATATAACATAAGTTCTCGCTTACACCCGGCAAGTGTAACTAATGATAATCGAATTGAGGATTTTGTTCTAAACTCGTATGTAGAATGTTTGTTTTCCCGTTCTTGTGTTCACTTAGTTCAAAAGAATCGTTTATGTTTTCTCATCCCAATATAAGTTCAAAAAGAGTAAAAGTGGGACTATGATCTCACCTTGAGTGCACGAGTAGTAAAGTACTTCGACAAGTAAACGTGTGCAAAGAACAATGCTAGTCTTGACCTAAACAATAGGTTGTATCAATAACGGTAAACACGATAGGTCAAAGATGTTCAATTAGTCCTATGGCTCGTTACGACTCGATTATTTAGCATGTGAAATCAAATTGCCAAGTTTCATGCAAGATACAAGTATATAAATAAGTTAGGAAGGTTGCATAATCATTTGGTTAAGTTTGACAAAAAGTCAAACTTTGGTCGGTCAAAGTCAACGAAAGTCAACACGTTCGGGTCGGGTTCCGAACTATTTTTCTGAGGTTTTTAATCATATATGAACATGTTAGAACAAGTTTCATGTGAATCGGAGGTCCGTAGTATGCCAAACATTTTTCGTAATTTGGACATGGTGGTCAGAGCCTGACCAAGGCTTATGTCGCGCCGCGACATAGTCTGGCCGCGCCGCGGCATTAGCCGTGCGCTGGTACCTGGTCAGTCTCAATTGTTCAAGTCCCAAATCAAAACTCTTTCAAGCATAAATTACAAACCGCTAACATTTAGAACTCGCACCTTATATCGTTGGAAAGGTAATTTGACAAAGAACACAACTAAACACAATTCATCAACCAAACTTCCACTTACAACAACCAAAAACCGTAATTAAACGTTCATAATCAAAGTTCAAGTTCCAAAAACGCATTTTATGATTCGGGCAACCAATTTACATGAATGATATGCCGTTTCGAAGGTAATCAAGCATACAATCCAACTAAACACTTACCAATAATAATCCATGGCATTCAATGCATCAAAAGTCCATTTCAAGTTCATCAAACCCTAACCCAAATTCACCAAAATCAATAATCAAGTTCATGAAGTTTTTCTAAGGCAACCTACACATCAAATTGAAGCTAGTGATGCTAGTAACACAATTAAAACATCAACTTTTAACATCTAACAACATATGATCATCCAAAATTCAAGAATAACACACCAAAATTCAAGTTCATGCTAGTTACACTAAAACAACGAGATCGAGCATACAAATTACATATTCATGTTAGACTTGAGCCATAGACACTAATTAACACTTTTATAAGTTAAAAACATCAAGAACACAAAATCTAGTGATTTTAGAAAGTTACCCAAATGAGATGAAGTTGGTATCAAAACGAAGAGGATGAAGAGAGGATCACGAATATGTAATTTATTTTGTTGTAAGCCTCCTAGATCGAATTTAGATGATGATTGAATGAATTTGGAAATTGGGTGTGTGTGTTCTTGCTAGAGAGAAAGAGAGAGAGATGAAGATGAAATGAATGGGTGAAAGGGGTTTGACCCTTTGACCTAGTCAAGGGTTTGATCCCTTGTCAAGTTTAGTCCCTCAACTTTCGCTCGGGTGCGGGAATTACCTAAACGAGATAATTTAAAACGCGTATCAACGGGAGATGTTATAAACATATAACGGACTTTATATTAGTATAACGGAAAAATAAATGGAAAAAGGCGGGATGTTACATTACCTACTCCTTAAAAGAAATTTCGTCCCGAAATTTAAGTAGGCGTAGTAGTCGTTGTTTCTTCCTCGAGATCTCGCGTTTCCGAATTCACGAATAGATGAGGATACTTCCTTTGCATTTGATCTTGTCTTTCCCAAGTAAACTCGGGTCCTCTTTTGGCATTCCAACGAACCTTGACAATCGGGATTCGGCTTTGTTTCAATGTCTTGACGGAGGTGTCCACAATTTCAACCGGTTCCTCCACAAAATGAAGTTTGTCATCAATAGTAAGTTCTTCGAGAGGGATGACGATATCGGGTTCGGCAAGACACTTTTTCAAGTTAGATACATGGAAGGTAGGATGAACGGAGTTCAATTGAGGCGGAAGATCTAAACGATAAGCAACGGTTCCAATACGCTCCAAGATTTCGAAAGGACCAATATACCGCGGATTTAGCTTCCCGCGTTTCCCAAAACGGATTACACCCTTCCAAGGTGCGACTTTTAACATTACTCGGTCACCGACTTGAAATTCAAGATCGTTGCGTCGTTTGTCGGTATAGCTCTTTTGACGACTTCGGGCCGTCCTAAGCCTATCTCGGATTTGAACGATTTTCTCGGTGGTTTCGTGAATGAGTTCGGGTCCGGTGATTTGCACGTCGCCTACCTCGGCCCAACAAAGAGGTGAACGACATTTGCGGCCATATAGCGCTTCAAAGGGTGCGGCTTTAATACTCGCGTGATAACTATTGTTGTAAGAGAACTCGGCGAGAGGTAAGTGCTTGTCCCAAGCTTTTCCGAAATCAACCACGCAAGCTCGTAACATGTCCTCTAAGGTTTGAATTGTACGTTCGCTTTGTCCATCGGTTTGAGGATGATATGCGGTGCTCATGTCTAAACGTGTTCCCAACGCTTCTTGCAATGTACGCCAAAATCTAGAAACGAAACGGCCATCTCGGTCGGAGATAATCGATAAAGGTACACCGTGTCGGGCTACGATCTCCTTAATGTAAAGTTGTGCAAGTTTCTCCATTTTGTCCGTTTCTTTCATGGCCAGGAAGTGTGCGGATTTGGTGAGACGGTCAACAATAACCCAAATGGTATCATAACCGCCCGTCGTTTTTGGTAGTTTGGTGATAAAATCCATCGTTATCCTTTCCCACTTCCATTGCGGGATCTCGGGTTGTCGAAGTAGTCCGGACGGTCTTTGGTGTTCAGCTTTGACTTTGGAACATGTCAAACACTTGGAAACATAAGTAGCTACGTCCCTTTTGATGTTCGGCCACCAATATAGCTGTTTAAGGTCGTGGTACATCTTATTGGCACCGGGGTGAATCGAGTATCGTGACTTATGGGCTTCATCTAAAATAAGGCTTCGTAGGTCCCCATAACTAGGCACCCAAATCCTTCCGGCGAAATATCGGAGTCCGGTTTCTTTAACTTCGAATCGAGAGGTGAGGACGTTCAAGTGTTCGAGAGAGATGTTTTCATCCTTGAGAGCCTCATCTTGGGCTACCCGAATTTGGCTATTAAGGTTTGTGTGGATGGTGATGTTTAAGGCTCGGACACGAAGAGGCACCACTCTTTCTTTTCGACTTAAGGCATCGGCTACTACATTTGCCTTCCCGGGATGGTAACGAAGCTCGCAATCGTAATCGTTTAAGGTTTCAATCCACCTTCGTTGTCTCATGTTTAGTTGCTTTTGATCGAAAATGTGTTGAAGGCTTTTGTGATCGGTGAAGATAGTACTCTTGGTTCCATAAAGATAGTGTCTCCACATTTTAAGTGCAAAGACGACGGCTCCGAGTTCGAGATCATGCGTCGTGTAGTTTCGTTCATGGATTTTGAGTTGTCGAGAAGCATAAGCAATGACTTTCGTTCGTTGCATCAATACACACCCAAAACCATGTTTCGAGGCATCACAATATACAACAAAGTCATCATTGCCTTCGGGAAGTGACAAGATAGGAGCGGTGGTTAGCTTCGTTTTCAAGATTTGGAATGCGGATTCATGTTCGGTCGCCCAAATGAATTTCTTTCCCTTGTGAGTCAATGCGGTTAGAGGACGTGCAACCAAAGAGAAATTTTCGATGAATCTACGATAGTACCCGGCGAGACCCAAAAATTGACGAATGTGAGTAGGAGTAGTAGGAGTCTCCCATTTGCTAATGGCTTCGATTTTCGTTGGATCGACTTTAATACCTTGGTCACTTACAACATGACCAAGAAATTGAACTTCCTTTAACCAAAATTCACACTTGGAGAATTTGGCATAGAGTTGTTCTTGTCTTAAAAGTTCAAGCACAAGTCGGAGATGTTGTTCGTGCTCTTCTTCATTTTTAGAATAGATCAATATGTCATCGATGAACACAATAACGAATTTATCGAGATACGGTTTGCACACGCGGTTCATAAGATCCATGAACACCGCCGGTGCGTTAGTGAGACCAAATGGCATGACAAGGAATTCATAACTACCATAACGAGTTCGGAAAGCGGTTTTGGAGACATCTTCCCCCTTAACCCTCAATTGATGATAACCTGAGCGGAGATCGATTTTCGAATATACACAAGACCCTTGTAGTTGATCAAAGAGGTCATCGATGCGAGGAAGAGGATATCGGTTCTTAACCGTCAATTTATTTAGTTCACGATAATCAATGCACATTCGTAGGGATCCGTCTTTCTTTTTAACAAACAAAATCGGAGCGCCCCAAGGTGAATGGCTAGGTTGGATAAAACCACGATCAAGTAGTTCTTGGATTTGACTTTGCAATTCTTGCATTTCAGATGGAGCGAGTCTATATGGTGCATGTGCTACGGGTGCGGCTCCTGGAATAAGATCGATTTGGAATTCAACCGGTCGATGAGGCGGAAGACCCGGCAATTCGTCGGGAAATACATCGGAATAGTCACTAACAATTGGCACATCATCGATGTGCTTCTCATCGGACCCGACTTTCTTAACGTGGGCAAGGATCGCAAAACAACCCTTACGGAGTAGTTTTCTAACTTTAAGGCACGAAACGAGGTTGAGTCTGGTGCAACTCTTATCGCCATAAACAATCAAAGGTTCACCATTCTCGATAGGAATTCGGATTGCGTTAAGATCACAAAGAATGTGAGATTTCGTTTTGACTAACCAATCCATACCAATTATTACATCAAAGCTTCCTAGTTCCATGGGTATCAAGTCAATTTCAAATTCCCTACCCAAAATGTTTAACGTACACCCCCGGTAATATGTGTTGGCACTTAATAGTTTCCCGTTAGCCACTTCAATGGTATAAGTGGTATCTAATGGAAGAGGTGGAGTGCTAAAAGAATGAGTCAAAGTCTTGGATACAAAGCATTTATCGGCACCCGAATCGAATAAACAGGAGACATAGGAATTGTTGAGAAGAAACGTACCCGTGACTAGTTCAGTGTCATCCCGGGCTTCCTCGGTGTTGATGTTAAAAGCTCGGCCGCGCGTATTGGTGTTATCTTTCCTTTTCGGGCATGCATTTCTATAATGACCCGTTTGGCCACATTCGTAACAAGTGCCCGTCTTTGGTGCATTGGGCCACTTTCGAGCGATGGGAGTAGCACTTTTACAATCGTTGGCCTTATGACCAACTCCTTGGCACCGGTGGCAAATTAACTTACTACATTCGCCAAAGTGATGTTTGTTGCATTTGTTGCAAAGAGGTAGGTTCCCGGCATAACCTTTCTTGCCGTCGGAGGTGTAAGGCTTCTTAGCAAAGTTGTTGTTGCTTGATTGGGAGGGTTCCCACTTTCTTTTGTTGCCGCCCGATTTATCCTCGGCCTTAGGTGCCGGAACTACGATTTCGTCAACCGTTTCAATTAGTTGGCGAGCCATGTTCATAGCGGCTTGATGAGTAGTGGGTTTGGATGACATCACCCCTTGTTTGATGCTTTTTGGAAGACCGAGCATGTAGAGCTCAATCCTTTGAGATTCGGGGTTAACAAGATTAGGACACATCAAGGATAGTTCGGCGAAGCGTTGATTATAAGCTTTAAGATCGTTTCCGACCGCTTTCAAAGCTCTTAGTTCTTCCTCAAGCTTTCGGGTTTCTTCGCGCGGAAAATATTCAACAATCATCTTTTCCTTTAGATCGGCCCAAGAGAGGGCATGAGCTTCATCGGTACCCACCGATTGTACATAAGTATTCCACCATGTAAGAGTGACACCGGCGAAGGTGTGAGTGGAGTATTTGACCTTGTCTTGGTCCCGACAACCGCTTATGCTAAAGACGGCTTCCGTTTGCTCAAACCATCGGGTGAGCACGACCGGTCCCCCGGTTCCATCAAAAGTGTGAGGTTTGCACCCCATGAAAGCTTTATAGGAGCATCCCTCGTTTGAGTTTCCGGCTCCATTGTTGTTGTTGTTGTTGTTGTGGTTGTGGTTGTTATTATTATTGTTGTTGGATGAGTGACCGGCCATGGCCGCATCTACGGCGGTAGCTATCATCCGTTCGAGAGCTTGTTCGGGAGTTTCATTGCGGCGTACACGACGAGGAGCCATTGTTCCTTCAAGACACAAGAACATCATTGATTAGTATTCTCAATAATACTAACCGTGATATAGAATAAAGATAAAGAGAAGTTTTTTTTTTTTTTTTTTTTTTTTTTTTTTTTTTTTTCTCGACTCGCCTTAAATTCTTTATGTCATAATGTCGGAACGTTCATACGAGTCACCGTAATATAATCCCGGAAATTATATTACCCTGATTCATATGTGCATTCGACATCATTTCATATAGTCAAGGTGGCGTGTCAATCAAATTAAACAACGTGAGATTAAGATGAACTAAGAGTAGATATGAGTAGAAACGTTCGAGTATAAATGCACAAGTAGTCAAGTAATTCCTACTTCAAGTCTATATGCCGGTTGTAGTCTAGACTCACCAATGTACCCTATGACTCGGGGTTGACACTAATGAACTCTAAATCCCTACAACCAACGCTCTGATACCATCTGTAGCGACCCGACCAAATCATGTTTGACGGCGCCGTCTACTTAGGTCCCGTTACGTGGTCGTAAGTCTTTAAGACAAAGTTTGACCAAAATATGTCGCCTTCATTTCAAAATAAAGATTGTTCCCAAAGTTTACAAGAATTGTTCAACCAATAGTTAAGTTACAACGTTATAATACGAATGAAATCTAGGCGACACGGTTTAAAGTAAAGTCAAAAGACGCTCCATGAAATGCACATATACTCGACATCCAATGCAAGTATCAAATAATGAGCGGAAGCATGTATCATGTATCGTTCAAGGACCTGAGAAAAACATAGAAATCTGTCAACGAAAACGTTGGTGAAATCATAGGTTTAAGTAAGTAAGTACAAGTGAACCACAAGATTTGCATCAATGAAATAATAGTAATACATTCCAAAAGTTTGTTTCACGAGCACCCAATTATCAAAGCTTAACATTCCTTCCATTGTATACCCCATCACTTAGTGCTAGAACAAACACTGATTCTCGAAAATATATTTCATCCGTAGACGGTAGCGAACCGTCAAGGATGAGGGTTGTCAACCCATATGGCCATATAACATAAGTTCTCGCTTACACCCGGCAAGTGTAACTAATGATAATCGAATTGAGGA
Source organism: Rutidosis leptorrhynchoides (assembly GCF_046630445.1). Classification (NCBI taxonomy): domain Eukaryota; kingdom Viridiplantae; phylum Streptophyta; class Magnoliopsida; order Asterales; family Asteraceae; genus Rutidosis; species Rutidosis leptorrhynchoides. The sequence goes on from NC_092333.1 coordinate 154,755,577, forward strand.
TTTTGTTCTAAACTCGTATGTAGAATGTTTGTTTTCCCGTTCTTGTGTTCACTTAGTTCAAAAGAATCGTTTATGTTTTCTCATCCCAATATAAGTTCAAAAAGAGTAAAAGTGGGACTATGATCTCACCTTGAGTGCACGAGTAGTAAAGTACTTCGACAAGTAAACGTGTGCAAAGAACAATGCTAGTCTTGACCTAAACAATAGGTTGTATCAATAACGGTAAACACGATAGGTCAAAGATGTTCAATTAGTCCTATGGCTCGTTACGACTCGATTATTTAGCATGTGAAATCAAATTGCCAAGTTTCATGCAAGATACAAGTATATAAATAAGTTAGGAAGGTTGCATAATCATTTGGTTAAGTTTGACAAAAAGTCAAACTTTGGTCGGTCAAAGTCAACGAAAGTCAACACGTTCGGGTCGGGTTCCGAACTATTTTTCTGAGGTTTTTAATCATATATGAACATGTTAGAACAAGTTTCATGTGAATCGGAGGTCCGTAGTATGCCAAACATTTTTCGTAATTTGGACATGGTGGTCAGAGCCTGACCAAGGCTTATGTCGCGCCGCGACATAGTCTGGCCGCGCCGCGGCATTAGCCGTGCGCTGGTACCTGGTCAGTCTCAATTGTTCAAGTCCCAAATCAAAACTCTTTCAAGCATAAATTACAAACCGCTAACATTTAGAACTCGCACCTTATATCGTTGGAAAGGTAATTTGACAAAGAACACAACTAAACACAATTCATCAACCAAACTTCCACTTACAACAACCAAAAACCGTAATTAAACGTTCATAATCAAAGTTCAAGTTCCAAAAACGCATTTTATGATTCGGGCAACCAATTTACATGAATGATATGCCGTTTCGAAGGTAATCAAGCATACAATCCAACTAAACACTTACCAATAATAATCCATGGCATTCAATGCATCAAAAGTCCATTTCAAGTTCATCAAACCCTAACCCAAATTCACCAAAATCAATAATCAAGTTCATGAAGTTTTTCTAAGGCAACCTACACATCAAATTGAAGCTAGTGATGCTAGTAACACAATTAAAACATCAACTTTTAACATCTAACAACATATGATCATCCAAAATTCAAGAATAACACACCAAAATTCAAGTTCATGCTAGTTACACTAAAACAACGAGATCGAGCATACAAATTACATATTCATGTTAGACTTGAGCCATAGACACTAATTAACACTTTTATAAGTTAAAAACATCAAGAACACAAAATCTAGTGATTTTAGAAAGTTACCCAAATGAGATGAAGTTGGTATCAAAACGAAGAGGATGAAGAGAGGATCACGAATATGTAATTTATTTTGTTGTAAGCCTCCTAGATCGAATTTTGATGATGATTGAATGAATTTGGAAATTGGGTGTGTGTGTTCTTGCTAGAGAGAAAGAGAGAGAGATGAAGATGAAATGAATGGGTGAAAGGGGTTTGACCCTTTGACCTAGTCAAGGGTTTGATCCCTTGTCAAGTTTAGTCCCTCAACTTTCGCTCGGGTGCGGGAATTACCTAAACGAGATAATTTAAAACGCGTATCAACGGGAGATGTTATAAACATATAACGGACTTTATATTAGTATAACGGAAAAATAAATGGAAAAAGGCGGGATGTTACAGCTCAATTTCGTAGAATATTTTGATAAACATTTCTGGATGAAACAACTGAAATCATGTGATCCACCTTTATATACAGATTATGCGAAACACTAAAACTATGAACTCACCAACCTTTGTGTTGACACTTGTTAGCATGTTTATTCTCAGGTTTCCTAGAAGTCTTCCGCTGTTTGCTTATATGTTAGACAAGCTATGTGCATGGAGTCTTACATGGCATATTTTACAAGGAAACGTTGCATTCACTAAATCATCACCATGTATCTTATTTTGACTGCATTGTCAACGGAAGTACTATTGTAAACTATTATTTACGATGATTGTCTATATGTAGAAATCATCAGATGTCGAAAACCTTTGATTTAAATATTCATTTATGGTGTGCCTTTTCAAAAGAATGCAATGTTTACAAAACGTATCATATAGAGGTCAAATACCTCGCAATGAAATCGATGAATGACGTGTTCGTCCATATGGATTTGGAGCGATCGTCATAGTTGGTATCAGAGTGTTGGTCCTAGCGAACTAGGTCTTGCATAAGTGTGTCTAACTGATAGTTGTTAGGATGCATTAGTAAGTCTGGGCTTCGACCGTGTCTGCATGTTAAAAGTTTTGTTTATCATTTGTTGTTAGAAGTTACTTGCTTATCATTATTAAGTCTATACACGTTTTCCTGTATTTATTGCATAAATAGTGTATAGACAAAATTCATATCTTAGCGTATCTGTTACTGTAAACTTTTCCTGACATCTTCCAAAAATTACTCCGTGATTTATGGAATTTTGGTATTATATATACATATGTAAATTATGTATTGAAGAGTACCAATTTAAATTCTATAATCTATTTCATATCAAAAATTATCTCTCTAATTATACAAGATGGATCCCATATCTAGTTCAAATTCCTTAAACTCAGACAGTTATTCCGATATGGATATTCACCTTAATTCCGAAGACAGTGTAACCGGAATGGATCAACCAATCAACCATCACCTATTCTGGATGAATTGGGGATGGGTTCGTAGCCTACTTAATTATTGGAGACAAGAAGAAGGCGATCCCTTCCATCCACCACATTGCCCTCTTGGCGAAGAACCTGAAGCACTTACCGGCGAACCTGTTCGAGACACCATTTTCTCTCTCATTTCCAGAGTATCTCGTCACGATAATATACTATCTCAAATTCTGGATCTTATTCATCCGCTCGTCCGAACCGCCAATCATCCTGGTGTAGTAGAAGAAGTCAACGAGCTTCGCGCTCGGGTAGTGGCTTTAGAGAATATGGTGCAAAGGTTAAAAGCACCAGCAGCATCACCGGCATCAACAGTACCACCGACAACAACACCAACAGTACCATTACCACCACCAACAACATCCGCATCGCAAACCTCAACTTCATAATCTGTTCCACGAACATCAACGTCATACGCACCATAGTTACCAAGAAATACCAACAACAATAACCGATGAAGTATTGATTTATAACTTCATTGGAGAAATATTCTGCGGCGATTATGTAATCTCTAAAGTCTTAGAGATAATCTATTTCAGCCGTAACCGTAAATCAGATGAGTGGACTGAAATGATAAAAGGAAGAGTAGAAACCCTGACCGGAATGGTGCACGATTTACAAGCTAGACTTGTTTTACCAGCAGCATCAACAGTATCGTCAGTATCACCAACACCGGCAAAACCTGTAGCACTACAAGTTCCGCCAATTTCATAAATCACCAACATCATCACAAATAAACAACGCGTATATTGTATCAACGAATTATGAAGTATTAACTCATTTTCCCTGAAGAAATTATATGTATATTATATATATATATATATATATATATGTGAAATTTGAAAACAAAATAAATCTTTTCGTACTAAGCTATTACATGTGAATCAAAACTGGTAGGTACTATTCGGTTAGTTCATGTTACTAATATGCTATACATCCTTCGTTAATGACTTAACAATCATTAACTACAATCTCTGTTTCAACTCAATGAATTCCATTTCCTAATAAACTAAGTGTATTATTCAATTACATAATTGATTTTACATTTTTATTTTTGATATACTCGAAACTTTCCAGAAAACATCATCCGTGCCTTGTAAGGTTCACAAAAATTCCACGAGCATCAACATCCTTCACCAAGGAATATCAATAAGAATAAATAATGAAGTATTGATTTCATTAGCGAAATACTCCGCAAAGATTAAGTAATCTTTAATATTTTAGAGATTATTCATTTCTAATTCCAGCCAAAAATCAAATGAGCTTAATATGATATTAACTCATTAAATCTGTATTACATCTGAAGAAAATATACATACATATATTTTCATAAAAACGGTAATAAAAATTCTTTTGTACAAAGTATTAATTGTGAAATCTTTAACGGGTAGGTAATACTCGGGAAATATATAAGTTCACAATTAATATGTTATACTGTACATTCTTCAACTTTCATTCAAAAAAATTATTAACTATGCTCACAGCGATATACAATCATTTCCATACAAATTCAATTACATATTCTGATATTGACGGATCAGAATCTAAGTCAAGATTTAACAGGTGACATCATTCTTAGATCTCTACATCTTTCAAAGCTATACTTTGACTTCAAAAATGCGAAAGATCCTTTAGCATTGTTATTACTGAAAATAATATTGCGATCCCTTTTCAAAGTATCCAGTTTTACCACACTTTCAACCAGTCAACTTCGACTTTTCAGATTAACTTTATTGTAACCTTGACATATACATTCTTGTTACTGGGGAACCTTTCATGTTCCACCACATTATCAGTAAATTTACCAACAACTTCATTTATCTTTGATGTTTCGAAAAATTATTATACTCATAGAAACCCTATCATGTACTCATCCACATCTTGTAACAATAATTGCCATACCAACTACCGGGAATTAGCAATCAATATTTTGAATCTTGCAGCACATCTACGCCAACAGTTATATGTGTACATATAACGTCTACCTCCTGGACTTACATACTTCGAATGTGAAGTTTTTGAAAAACACCCTGAACTGCGAACTAGTTCTCGAAATGCTAATGAAGCAGCAAAAACTATAAACGACCTTAACAGTCTAAAGTTGGATGATAAAGAGTAGTGTGTTGGAAAAGCACAGAAAAAGAGAAGGTTTGGAACTGGAAAATGGATTGAGCAAACTATGAAGAAGGCTGTGGACAAATCACAAAGACTAAACGTGCCTTCAAAGAATCCAAATGATTCAGTGTCTACTGAAGTCATTAACGAATACCTTTCTCTTAACTCTAAACCTTCACAGATAAATCTTCTTCACCATCCGTTGATATTAGAAATTCTAAGATATTATCATAACTTTCATTATAAATATCCTCGATATTTCTGAAGATATTTTCATAACCATTCTTATTTGAAATCATTCATCTCTTCGCGCTATCTGTGTTATAACATAAAAGAAACTATTTTAGTTTCTAAAATTCTGAGAAAAATTCAAAAAATGGATGTTTGAAGTAATGTTGGGAATTGAAGCATGAGTTAGTATAATATAATGACACTTGATCAACGTGATTATATTACAGTAAGTCATGCTGAGTTTCTAATGGAACGTGATAAAGGTTCACAGATCACACCCTCATCATGAACCATGTTACATAACTCTTTCATTCTATATAATCTCTAAATATATCAAGAAAATATATTTCTTGATGATTCGGTCTTTTCCAGATATTCTGGTAAATTGACAAATCAAGATCGTGCCATTACAATTTCTTTCTTAGAACATCAATTATGTTCATCCAAAATTCATACCTACAAATTCTGGACCATTATCCGCTTGACTTAAGGTCGGGAAGAGAAATCAAAAGCATGGAGCTCCGAAATATAAAGGAGAATATAGGCCCGATAATAACCCCGAAATTTACAAACCGTGTATATCAATGCGTATAGCAATATAAAGACACGGGAGAATGAAAAACACTATAACCCCAAGGTAATAATAGAAGAAAATAACTTCCTCTGGTGGCAGATGAAAAAGAAGAATGAAGGATACGATAGCCAGGAAAATATCAAGAATCAGAACTGGATTAAGCATTTTCACAATCTATTGGGATGTATGAGATAAGAAAGAAGATTATAGGAGTGGTGAAAATAAATGAAACAGAAGAGGTCAATTTATAGCGAAATATCAGACATAGCAATCGAGGCAGATTACACATTTAATTAAAGAAGATCTTATCTCCTTAATTCCCGAAGAATCAAATCTAATTTAGATTATGAAGACTTTATATTCCATAAATTTCGAAAATCAATCGTTACTACGTCAAGAGATAAGACGCATCTCTATTCTCTATTTCACTTTATTACAATAACTTCCCTCATACGCTTCGAGTAATTGGATTGTTTTATCCATATTATTCAACGGTGATAAAACTTTATTTATCGACTCATATTCATCATAAAAATATTTTTATTGTTAGCCATGATGACCTCACTCAAATTTCGGGACGAAATTTCTTTAACGGGTAGGTACTGTGATGACCCGGAAATTTTCGAATAAATTTAAACTTTAATCTTTATATTATTCCGACACGATAAGCAAAGTTGTTAAGTTGAATCTCAAGAATTTTAAACTATGTTCATACATTAATTTAACCTCGACCAAATTCCAATGATTCACGAACCATTATATGAACGGACATGATTATATATGTATATGTGTATATATTATAACTTGAAAACGTTAACAAAGTATTAGACGTATAATACTTTACACGAACGTATTTGTTTCGATATATGTTTAATATAATTATCAACGGAATTAAAAGATAATATCAAATGATTGATTTATCAGATACATTGTATGATCGTGAGCCCCTATTGAGAGGTCCACTTTGATTTAGGAAACTTTTCCTTTTTAACGATATTCGGAATAAATGGTAAAGTGACCTACAAGTAAGATCAAATATGTCAATTAACGATTACTGGACAAAGGTTAGTAGAGATTAACTTTTAACACAATGATTGTCTCGTGTCTCTTGATAAAGTTAATTATTTTGTTTTCTTAATATTGAAAACGTTTTACGACATAGATGAAACCTTTTAAAGAATGATTTTGAATATAACTAATTCTGGAAAACTAAATTATATTTATTCGATTTAGTTCAAATATATGAAAGCGTTCTTCGAAATAATAGATTTTTAATTATTATAACGTTTCGATAAAAAGATGTGAATGTAATTAGTTTTAGAGAACTATAGTTATTCGATTTAGTATGGACACGTTTTTCGATATAATAGAATTTGATTGTTAAAATGTTTTTATGGATTTTCAATGATATGAAAATAAAAATAAAGATAAAATAAAGGTTTCTAATGAGCACTAAAAGACTACAACATTTCATCTCAAGATTTCAAGTTAAAATGATGGAAATCACTAAACCTAAGCACTTGCACGAGAAAAATCATAACTAAATCATACTAACTCGAAAAAGGGTGATTCCGGTGTTCAGACGTCCGTAACTCAAAAATCTACAACTTTCATGAAGACATCATACGCGGACCGCGTACCTATCAACGCGAAATGCGTAATGTTTATCGACATAAAAATTTTGTCGACATAAAAAGTGATGGCGGCTTACCTTTTTATTATTATTATATTATATATTGTATTATTATATTATTATTTTACATATATATATATATATATATATATATATATATATATATATATATATGAACGAAGTACTTGTGATTAGGAACTTAAAAACACGCACACACTCACATAAATAAATCACTCTATATATTTCCTAGCTTAAATTTTAAATTAGTAGTATGGTACTGTAACAAGTGATCACGGGTATTTTAATTCGGGTTACAAACCGATTATAACTAAGGAAACTATGGGTTATTGCCAAGGAGGTTATGGGTAATATTCGGGGATATATTTATGAATCAAACCTAGTGTTTATCATCTCCGTTACGTCTACGTACTTTCCTACAATATTGAATCTTAATATTGATATGTTGAGATCTACGATTATTTGATAATCCGAGTTTCGGTCATATTACGATGAACAACTTTATATGCTGCTAAGGTGAGCTTCATTTGCTCCCTTTTTAATTGCTTTTGCAATATATATTTTTGGGCTGAGAACACATGCACTTTATATTAAACACAATGGATACAAGTACATACTAAATTCTACACTGAGTTTGAACCGAAAATCCCTTAGCTTTGGTAACTAGTAACTGCCGGTTATAAGAACTGGTGGGCGCGAGTAGTTGTATATGGATCCATAGGGCTTGACATCCCGGTCTATTCCAGGTATAGAAACCCTAGCCTGAACTATAAAACAGACGTATGCTATTTGAGTTTAATACACGTTGGTTTGCGTATATTGTACATGTTGGTTGCATGTATGTTAAAACAGGGGTACTTATTATATATACGTTAAAGTTTAGTTACCAGGGTGCTCAATTTCGTAGAATATTTTGATAAACATTTCTGGATGAAACAACTGAAATCATGTGATCCACCTTTATATACAGATTATGCGAAACACTAAAACTATGAACTCACCAACCTTTGTGTTGACACTTGTTAGCATGTTTATTCTCAGGTTCCCTAGAAGTCTTCCGCTGTTTGCTTATATGTTAGACAAGCTATGTGCATGGAGTCTTACATGGCATATTTTACAAGAAAACGTTGCATTCACCAAATCATCACCATGTATCTTATTTTGACTGCATTGTCAACGGAAGTACTATTGTAAACTATTATTTACGATGATTGTCTATATGTAGAAATCATCAGATGTCGAAAACCTTTGATTTAAATATTCATTTATGGTGTGCCTTTTCAAAAGAATGCAATGTTTACAAAATGTATCATATAGAGGTCAAATACCTCGCAATGAAATCGATGAATGACGTGTTCGTCCATATGAATTTGGAGCGATCGTCACAGTTTGTTTCCGTGCTTGTGTTCAAAGTATAAAAGTATGTAGTATAAAACTGTATATGTTTCCCATCCCATGATTTAAAAGTATAAAAGTTGTTGAAAGATGGAACTATGATCTCACCTCGAGTGCACGAGTAATAAAGTACTTCACAAGTAAACGTGTGCAAGAACGAATGCTAGTCTTGACCTAAACAAGTAGGTTGTATCAATAATGGTAAACACGGTTGGTTAAAGTTGTTCAATTAGTCCTATGGCTCGTTACGACTCGATTATAGCATGTGAATCACATTGTCAAGTTTCATGCAAGATATAAGCATAAAAGCATGTTAGAACGGTTGCATAAGTATTTGGTTAAGTTTGACTAAAAGTCAAACTTGGTCAAAGTCAAAGTCAAAGTCAAAGTCAACGGGGTCGGTCGGGTATCCGACTATTGTTCATCAATAAGTAGTCATATATAAGCATGTTGGCCAAGTTTCATGTTAATTAGAATTGCTAGTAAGCGTGAACGAAATGCTGAGCACGAAATGCACTAATCTGCATAAATGTACAATTTCTTGCACACTTGTGTAAATAAGGGTAAATTGGAATCAGAAATCCCTTTGTTTTAATTGGGCACGAAATGCACTAATATACACAAATGTGCAATTTCTTACACACTTATACAACCTGAAGTGCTGAAATTTCACAAGTCTCGAACCAAAACACTTTCAACCGCAATTATGAACCGTAAATACACAAAACGCATATCATATATCGTTAGAAAGGTATTTTAACAAGGAATACAACTAAGAACATATCATCAACCAAAACTTGCATTTGTAACAATTAAATCCGCATCGAAAGATCATTGAATGTTCATTATCAAAAGTTCAAAGTTCATAAACGCATAAGATGATTCGGGAATCCAATTTACACATACGATATGTTGTTTCGAAGGTAATTACGCATACAATTCAACTAAACATTTACTAACGATGTTTCATAGCATTCAAAGCATCAAAAGTTCATTTTAAAGTTCATCAAACCCTAACCAAGAATCATGAATTCAACCATTTTGTAAATGAAGCTTTTCTAAATCAACCTACATACAAAAACAAAGCTAATGATGCTAGTAACACATTTAATACATGAACTTTAACATTTAATCAACATTTGATCACCCAAAATCAAAGATTAAACACACCCATTTCAAGTGTTCATGCTAGTTACTCAAAACAACAAATCGGGCATACAAATCACATATCCATGTTAGACTCGAGCCATAGACACTAACTAACACCATTTCAAGTTCATAAAACGAATTTAGAGAAATTTGAGTTTTAGAAAAACCTTACCCCAAGTTATGAAATTGGTATCTATGTGTAGAGGATGATGAGGGGATTCTAAAAGTACAATTTGTTTGAGTTGAGGCTTGCTAGATCTTGAGTAGATGATGATTCTTTGATGAAGATGAAAATGATGCAAAAGTGGAAGTAATACTTGAAAGAAAATGGAAAAGAAAAAGAAGAGATGAAATGAATGGTGGGAGGTGGAGTTGACTAAGTCAACAAGTAGTTACATCTTTGATCAAATGGAAAAGTTAGTCCCTCGAGTTTGAAAACGGGTGCGTGAATTAACTAAACGAATTATTTTAAATACGCTAGAGTAAACGAGAGATGTTATAATTAAATAACGAAAATATTAAAACGCTAGTCAACGGAAGATACGAATCTTGATACGAAATGTATTATATAAAAAAATGGGCGTTAAAATGATTTAACGAAAAAAGGCGGGATGTTACATTACCTACACCTTAAAAGAAATTTCGTCCCGAAATTTAGTTGGAAGTAGTAGTCGTTGTTTCTTCTTCGAAATCTTGCGTTGCCAATTCTACGAATGAGTGAAGGTACTTCCTTGGGCATTCCAACGAACTTTGACGGTCGGGATTTTTACGTTGTTTTAAAGTTTGGTTTCACGATTCATGATTTCAACCGGTTTTCCCAGGAAGTGGTGTTTGTCATCGATAGCAAGCTCATTAAAAGGGATAACAAGTTCTCGTTCAGCAAGACACTTCTTTAAGTTTGATACATGGAATGTAGGATGAACGGAATTCGATTGAGTTGGGAGTTAGAAACGGAAAGCAACGGGTCCAATACGCTCCAAGATTTCAAAACGATCAAAATATCGCGGATTTAGCTTTCTAAATTTCTCGAAATGGATTACACCTTTTCAAGGCGAGACTTTTAACATTACGCGGTCACCCACTTGGAATTCTAAAGGTTTACGTCTAACATCAGCATAGTTCTTTTGGCGACTACGAGTCGTGTTGGGTCATTCTTGAATATGGATAGATTTTCTCGGTCGCTCGTGTATAATCTCGGGCCCGGTGAATTGATAATCGTTTACTTGGTTCGACAAAAGGAGAATGACGTTCCGGTCATATAAGGTTTCAAAAGGTGTGACGTTAAAACTCGAATGAAAATCATTGTAGTAAGAGAATTCGGCTAAAGGAAAATACTCTTCTCAAGTAAATTTGGAGTTGATAACACAAACTCGTATTATGGTTTCCAAGGTTTGAATTGTATGTTTATTTGGTTCGTCGGTTTGTAGTTGATGTGCTGTACTCATGTCTAAACGTGGTCCCGAGGCTTTTTGTAAGGCACCCCAAAAATCTAGAAGTGAAACAAGAATCTAGATCCGAAACGAGGTACATTTCTTTAAGAGGTATATTTGAACAAGTTTGTTAGGACTATTCACCCTCGAGGCGAATACTAGTATAATGTGAAGAGTCTCTCTCTCCATTGAGAATTTAGATAAAAGATTTCCTTATACGGGAGTACGAGTGTAATACGAGAGGTGTTTTCACCTCGATGTGAGAATATCAAGCATATTTTTAGTTCGTCGATAAAACTGTGCGAAAACGAGATAGTATACACGTGTAACATGTGTTTGAAGTCGAAAGAATTTGTCATTCATTCGGAAGCATAGATATGGTTCGATAATAATCGAAGGTGTGTCCCTGGTATGGTTGTTATCAACATTCTCGGAGTTTTCGGATATCCAACAAGAAAAATGAAGTCATGTACATGGCACATGGTGGTGATTAGGTTGATCGAGTCCAATCACCATCACGTGTCATTAGAACTTTGGTATGACTTACCATAATATAACCACGTTGATCGAGTGTCGTTATATTACGCTAACTCAAACCTCCATTCCCACATCACTCCATAGAATCAAGTTCGTGTAATCGTGAAGATTTAAAATGAATAAAATATAACGGCATCTCTAACGTGACTCGTATTGAATCAAAAGAATTTGTGCAACTCTGAAGATGCGTTTCGTGAGGGAAGTGTATAACTGGTTGTTCACGTCAATGCGGTTCAAATCAAACAATAATGTCTTTGAGTACGACAAGAGTAACGAATCGTGATAAAGAGTAGCATGCAATCGTAGTGATAAGTGGTGATGATGATACTCATCTAGAGTAGTGATAGTAGTAACAAGAAGTGGTAGATAGTGAAGAACACCGGTGTAACATCGGTAGTGGTTAATGATTGCCATAGTGGTGGAAACTTTACAGCGCTCGTGGATAGTAAGCTGAGACGGTGGCGAATAACAATCGAGGAGACAGAGTTCCCGAACTAGTATAACTAATGAAGTCGTCGTCATCCTTACGTGTATGAATCTTGAATTTACGCGTGTAACCAGAAAGTGGCAGAGTACGAGTTCGTATGATGAGAATTTGGTACCATTAAGAAGTTTGCCTAAGAATGATTCAAGTATAAATGCACAAGTAGTCAAGTAAGTGTTATCTATAGCAAATGTAAGTCAGAATGCAATGATTAACTATCCGATTGTAGTCTAGATTCACTAATGCATCCTAACGACTCTATCAGACACACTAATACATATCCTAGTTCCCTACAACCAACACTCTGATACCATCTGTAACGACCCAAAAAAATCATCATTGACGGCGTCGTTAACTTAGGTCTCGTTACGTGGTCATAGTCCCTATATGAGACGCGTTTGACCAAAATTATGTCGCATTCATTTGAAACGTACAAGACTTACAAAGTTTAGTTTATCAAACGGTTCGACAACAAGTTAAGTTTACAAAAGTAGTAAAGTATAAATGCAACAACTTGCGACATAATATAAGTTGAAAATCACGGTTTGCTATAAATAGTGTAAGTATGTATGCTTAAGTTAAATCCAAAAGTGCTATCGCTAGCGTATGCATGCATGCTTGACTCCAAGTAAGTAATCAAAGTGTATGCATGTATGCTTGACCCCAAGCAAGTATGAGTGTACGCGGAAGCATGTATCAAATAGCCATTCATGAACCTGAGAAACATATAGAAAACTGTCAACGAAAAACGTTGGTGAAATCATAGGTGTATTTGTAAACGTTGTTTTTGAACCACAAGATTTTGTATTTCCAAAACGTTGATTATCCAAATCGTTTGCATTCCAAAAGTATGTTCGCGAGCACCCAATTATCAAGACTTAACTTTCCTTCCATAGAACCCCATCACAATAGTGTTAGAACATACACTGTTTCTCAAAAATATATTTCATCCGCACAACGGTAGAGAACCGTCCGAATGAGGGTTTATCAAACCCGTATGGCTACACAATATAAGTTCTCGCTTACACCCTGCAAGTGTAACTAATGATAATCGAATTGAGGATTTTTGTTCTAACTCGCTGTGGAATGTTTGTTTCCGTACTTGTGTTCAAAGTATAAAAGTATGTAGTATAAAACAGTATATGTTTCCCATCCCATGAATTAAAAGTATAAAAGTTGTTGAAAGATGGGACTATGATCTCACCTCGAGTGCACGAGTAATAAAGTACTTCACAAGTAAACGTGTGCAAGAACGAATGCTAGTCTTGACCTAAACAAGTAGGTTGTATCAATAACGGTAAACACGGTTGGTCAAAGTTGTTCAATTAGTCCTATGGCTCATTACGACTCGATTATATATAGCATGTGAATCACGTTGTCAAGTTTCATGCAAGATATAAGTATAAAAGAATGTTAGAACGGTTGCATAAGTATTTGGTTAAGTTTGACTAAAAGTCAAACTTGGTCAAAGTCAAAGTCAACTGGGTCGGTCGGGTATCTGACTATTGTTCATCAATAAGTAGTCATATATAAGCATGTTGACCAAGTTTCATGTTAATTGGAGTTGCTAGTAAGCGTGAACGAAATGCTGAGCACGAAATGCACTAATCTGCACAAATGTGCAATTTCTTACACACATGTGCAAATAAGGGTAAATTGGAATCAGAAATCCCTTTGTTTTAATTGGGCATGAAATGCACTAATATGCACAAATGTGCAATTTCTTGCACACTTGTGCAACCTGAAGTGCTGAAATTTCACAAGTCTCGAACCAAAACACTTTCAACCACAATTATGAACCGTAAACACTCAAAACGCATATCATATATCGTTAGAAATGTATTTTAACAAGGAATACAAATAATAATATATCATCAACCAAAACTAGCATTTGTAGCAATTAAATTCGCATCGGAAGATCATTGAATGTTCATTATCAAAAGTTCAAAGTTCATAAACGCATAAGATGATTCGGGAATCCAATTTACACATATGATATGCCGTTTCGAAGGTAATTACGCATACAATTCAACTAAACATTTACTAACGAATGTTTCATAGCATTCAAAGCATCAAAAGTTCATTTTAAAGTTCATCAAACCCTAACCAAGAATCATGAATTCAACCATTTTGTAAATGAAGCTTTTCTAAATCAACCTACATACCAAAACGAAGCTAATGATGCTAGTAACACATTTAATACATGAACTTTAACATTTAATCAACATTTAATCACCCAAAATCAAAGATTAAACACACCCATTTCAAGTGTTCATGCTAGTTACTCAAAACAACAAATCGGGCATACAAATCACATATCCATGTTAGACTCGAGCCATAGACACTAACTAACACCATTTCAAGTTCATAAAACGAATTTAGAGAAATTTGAGTTTCAGAAAAACCTTACCCCAAGTTATGAAATTGGTATCTATGTGTAGAGGATGATGAGGGGATTCTAAAAGTACAATTTGTTTGAGTTGAGGCTTGCTAGATCTTGAGTAGATGGTAATTCTTTGATGAAGATGAAAATGATGCAAAAGTGGAAGTAATACTTGAAAGAAAATGGAAAAGAAAAAGAAGAGATGAAATGAATGGTGGGAGGTGGAGTTGACTAAGTCAACAAGTAGTTACATCTTTGATCAAATTGCAAAGTTAGTCCCTCGAGTTTGAAAGCGGGTGCGTAAATTAACCAAACGAATTATTTTAAATACGCTAGAGTAAACGAGAGATGTTATAATTAAATAACAAAAATATTAAAACGCTAGTCAACGGAAGATACGAATCTAGATACGAAATGTATTATATAAAAAAAAGACGGGCGTTAAAATGATTTAACAGAAAAAGGCGGGATGTACATTAATAACCATTCTAACACCTGCATTAACTTAAAAAAATAAAAAATAAAATAAGAAAAAAATAGAAAAAACAGGTTCACAAAGTACATTCAATTCATTATAGTCTAAACAAGAACCATCAAGTACCAATTCCAAAATACTAAAACAATTCAAACTGTAACGACCCTGGATTTTCCAACGTTTATTTATTAATAATTGTTATTATTAATATTTGTGAATTAACGAATGTATGTTATTACATTTACTTGTTACCATGATTGCCCGAACTTGACTTTAATTGCCCGAAACGTCTTTGTGACACACGAAACTTTCACGAATAATATTTTTAGAATATTATTTACATTCATGATTAAGTTTATTAATCATTTTAATAAACTATGGTTTCTAGTTAATTACGTGGGCTTTGTTGGACTTTAGTTGTTAAATACTTGGACTTGGGCTTTAATTAATGTTAGTGGACTTAAAGAGCCCACCCTACTTCTTTAGTGGACTTATTAGCCCATTTAACATGTAAGTATTACTTTCAAGTTTAACTAGTTCGTTTAACTTTGTAAAGAATCTAGTTACAACATAATCCCCATGCATGCACCCTTATTAACCAACTTTTGAAGGCTTTACATGCTAGTGACTAGTGAGCAAATCCCCTCCCCCTCTTGACCCCAAAAACTGTCGGCCTAGGTGCATACAAAGGAGAGTTCAAAAAAAAAAAAAACATTACTTACACACTTGCATTTTACTTGCTTCCATTTTCTCTCAAACTTTTCTTTCTTTTTCTCTTAAAGATTGTAAGTAACTTGAACTTGTTTTCTCTTCTTCTTTTCTTGTTAAAAACCGAACCAACAACCCTTAATCATCATCATCTTTTGTTCTTTGTTGTTAATTATTTGTAGTTGTTAGTTGTTGTTATTTACTTACATGTTATCAAGGATCAAACTTACTAGTTTGTTCTTCTTTTATTTTGTATTTACAAGAACACTCAAGAACATATACTTACTAGTTTATGTTCTACCTTTAAAGTTTTAAAGATTGTAAGTTCATGGTTGTAAAAATCATACTTGTGAATCATGTTTGTAAACTTAAAAGTTTACTTTCTTAAAGATCAAGACTTAGGCTTGAATCTTTAAAGTATGAAACCCATGAACTTATTACTTGTTTACTTAGTTTATTTTTTTATTATATGCACTTTTAATTTCATGTTTGTTGGTTTAAATGGTCAAGTATTACAAGTTAGTCTTGATCTCATACTTCTTGAAACTAAAAGTTAACTTTAAGATTTCAAGAACATGGAAGTGTAACTCTTTAGTTATAACTTTAAACACTTGTGTTAGATTTAACCTAATAACTTTAGATCTAGACTTTTGGGTCTTGAATCTTCAAGATCAAACTAAGAACTATGTTCTACATCTTAAGATCTTGATTAGTTAGTTATTTTCAAGTTTATAATTCAATATTACTTTTATATTTCATGTATGTGTTAAATCTAAGACTTTGATGTAAATTTGGTTCATCAAAACACTTGCAACACTTAAATGAGTTGTGCTACATGTCTTGGACTTACACAAGTGTTATGATGGTGAAACATTGGTTAAGATGATGCAAACACATCAACGAGTTGTACACTTGAAGCTATATGCATCAAGGATGAGAACCGTGATAAGCATCGAACCCAAGAACCCACCGGAACCTACTGTTTTACTGTTTCTGGGTCTGACCCGTACAACCTGGGCTATTGTAAACATTATTTTCAGATATCTCTGTTTGAGTAGATAACTTTTCATTTAGGACTCTTCTTAATCCGAGTTACGGTTTAGGATTTATGGCCCTCTGATCGTCACTATGTCTTTTAACGTTGTGCTGAAAATTCTGACCTACTCGCACTTAGACCGTCGCCACGGTCAAACGAAGACGAGTTTGTTTCTGGGATTTTTACCACAACTAAAGGACTCATATACGGATCCATGGCCACTAGTCACACCTTATTTCAGTAGGTATAGGGGCCGTTGTGACTGACCAAACTCAGCCTTTGTTTTAAACTCTTTTCATGAACGAAACTTACATTACACCTTTTGTTTGATGATGAATGATGATGACCCTTAAGACCTTATTTACATACATTTAAACCTATTGGGATGATTTACTAACTTAGTACTATTTGACTTAGGTTGAGGACTTTTCAGACCTACACACTTGCTTATTTCCCGAGTCATACTTTACCGCTACTTTATCATTGTGAGTTATAGCATTCCCTTTTTACTTTAACTATTTTGGGAACTGAGAATACATGCGCATTTTACGTTTTACATACTAGGCATGAGTACTTAAACTTATATATGTGTGGGTTATACAACGGCATAAACATTCCCTTTAGCTCGGTAACGTTTAGTCATTGGTTTTTGAACCGGTGAACGCGAATCTTAGATATGGATCCATAGGGTTTGACATCCCCACTCGGGCTAGTCGCGCTAGCATTTAATGAGTGTTTAATACTTTGTAAACATACGCACTTGTCAAGTGTACTTTCAGGGGGTATAAACATTAAGTTAGTTACCAAGTGCCCACGGTTAAACATATACTTTATCATACTGTTTTGAAACGCTCTTTGTAGCACTGAAATCTCGTGGCCTACCTTACATACTGTTATACTTAAACTATAGCTCACCAACCTTTGTGTTGACGTTTTTAAGCATGTTTTTCTCA
Source organism: Rutidosis leptorrhynchoides (assembly GCF_046630445.1). Taxonomy (NCBI): domain Eukaryota; kingdom Viridiplantae; phylum Streptophyta; class Magnoliopsida; order Asterales; family Asteraceae; genus Rutidosis; species Rutidosis leptorrhynchoides. Next base: position 154,773,358 of record NC_092333.1, read on the forward strand.
GGTGCTTAAGGTTGCTTCCGCTGTGTACTAGTCTTGCTGTAGACACCCGCTGCTCTAGAGTTATCACCGCATGAACTGTTTATCTTGCATTTATAACTTTAAATACTTTTGAACAATGATTTGTAATGACCTAAGGGTCACGTATTACTACTATTTGCTTCCGTTCATTGAAGCATACTTTTGGATGTAAAACATTTGACGTTGTTTATGACGTCACCTTTTATCATGAATGCAACTTGTTTTGAAAACGCATATAGTATTTGACCTTGTAATGATCCTGTTGTTGATGGTCCGTACATGATGATTTAGTACGGGGCGTCACATTTGGTTTCAGAGCATTGGTTGTAGGGAATTAGGTTGCATTAGTGAGTCTAAGACCGACTCGAGTAGGATTCACTGATAGGACTAATCTACAACTTGCTAGTTTACTTGTTTCCGCTAAACTTACTGCATGCTGCTACTTACTTTTACTGCTATATGCCGTATGCTATTACATGATTTCACTACTGCATGCTATTATCTGCTTTCAATTGCATGATACTTGTCGTTATTGCCATGCTACTTACTGTTACACATGATTTAGACTGTTGGCCTAATATGTGCTTGCTTTATGACTTACTGACATGGAAAATTTATTTTTCCTTGTTCAGATGTCGGATATTCCACCTGCTATCATTTTGGGCAGTTCAGACTCGTCAGCCACCCCACCTACTGCTGCTGCCGACACACCGATCCCGCTGCCTACTAGTGACCCCGGCGCTTCATCTTCCGGAGCTAGCAGCCATGCACCTGCCCCAGTGGTTACTTCTAACGGAACCCAGGACCCTCTGGAGATTCCAGCTCCATCTGCCCCCGGACCCTCGGTGTCACAACCCCGCTCCGGTGAGATTGTGATTCTCGCGGAATTCGGGGAAGGTCCATTCCGTAACCAGTATCGCCATTGGTTCCGGCGCCCCTGATGAACGTCTCATTCCGATCGGACCCGCCCATTACCGACAGATGATAGCCGCCCAAGGAGGGCCGCCCGTGTAGTCACCACCACATGATTCGGACGACCCATCATCCGCAGATTCTTTATCCGATGACTCATCCACAGACGACTCGAGTGACGATGACTCCGACGAGGAGGAACCTGATGCACCTGTACAGCCACCCTCCACCCCGCCGAAGAAGCGGTATCGCTTCGACGGTACTATTATTCCGGGGATCAATGGAGGATGAGCATTCACTGACACATTTGGTCGGCGTCGTAGGGTTACTGCCCGTAAGCGGCTTGTGCCGTACCCTGCCGACCCACTCGTGCGTAAGGCACCCCGTTACGTACTGACTATTTCTGGAGCCGGACCGTCTACATCTGCACCATCGGTACCACCTGCACCACCTGCCCCACCATCTCCCACTGTCGAGGAATTGACAAGGGAGGTGGGGATCCTCCGAGCTCGAGTTTCTGAGCTCGAGGACCAGATGTCTCATGTATTGGATATCCTACACCCACCTTCACCGTAGGGCTTTTGTATTTAGATTTCATTATGTAATCTAGTTGTAGTTTTATGTTTCACTTATGTATTGTACGAACTTATTCAGATGTATGCAACTTATTATTATTAATGGAACTTTGCGTTATTTAATTCTTTCAATATGTTCTATTTACGTTACTGTATGATTCTGTGGTATTTGTACCTGGATTGCGTTACTTAATAAACATGTGATGTGTTGATTCCATGTTGGTTACCATATACTGTATTATTACTATTTGAATACTGGATTTTGACTTGAGTCAAAATTTTTGTTTAGAACATCATGGCCAACGGACGATCAACACCTACCACCGCCCAAATCGAAGAGATGATTGCCGAAAGGGTAGCCGCAACCATTGCGGAAATGAAACCCCAAGCTCCACCACCACCACCACCGGTTATTCAACCCATTCGTAATGGGTGCACGTACAAAGAGTTCCAAAGCTGTAAACCACATAACTTAAGCGGAACCGAGGGGTGATGTTATGCGAGGTGTATATGAAATAGCTTATATTTTACTAGGAAAAACTATTAAATATGATACAATTTTACACAAGATATTTATTTATTTATAGAATGGATATACCTAAACCTTGCTACAACACTTATAGGCAGTGTACCTAATCGTACAGTAGTGTAGTTTTTAGTAAGTCCGGTTCGTTCCACAGGGATACACTTAAACAAGCTTAACGCTATATTAGTTTTAATTTATAAAAGTACAAATATATATATAAGTAATATTATTATTATAAAAAGGGGGTTTTTACCGTTTAATGACCGGTTTGTCAATTTTTAAAACTTTAGTCGCAGTTAAAACATAATGAAAAATATTAAAAATAAATATAACTTAATTTAAAGCGTAAAGTAAATAACGATAATGAAATTGCGATAAATAAAATTGCGATAATTAAAAAGTACGATAATTAGAAGTGCAATTAAATACAATGACAATAAATAAAAGTGCGATAATTAAAAGTGCAATTAAATATGAAAATAAAAGAATTATGCTTATTTAAACTTCCATAATCATGATGTTTGACGTGTTGATTTTAGTTTATTCCCATGGGTTAATTGTCCTTTTTCCTGGATTATTCGATATGTCCATACAGATTTATCCATAATAGTCCATCAGTCATAAATATAAAGTGCGAAAGTCTTCGTCAAATTATTCTTATTCCCGAAGTCAAATATTCTAACTAATTGGGGATTCGAATTGTAACAAGGTTTTAATACTTTGTTTTGTGAATACACCAGGTTATCGACTGCGTGTAAACCAAGGTTTTACTACTTTGTTAACAATTACACCAATTACCCTTGAATGTAATCCACCCCTGTTTCAACAAGTCTATTAACTATTAATCCAGTTCCGTGTCCAGTAAAATGAACAATTATTGGTATTTATAGATATCCCGCCCACCGTACCTAGTCAAGCGTATGTGGTTATATATAAATACGTCAAATTATAAGTTTATATATTAAATTAACAAGGTATTGTTTAGTTAATATAAAACCCATTAATAGCCCATAGTCTAATTTCCACAAGTGTCGTTCTTTTGTCCAAACCCCAATTATGGTACAAAGCCCAATTACTCAATTTTAATATTTTTAGCCCAACATCATGATTACTTCGTCTTAAATAAGCATAATAATAACTTAGCTACGAGACATTAAATTAAAAATAACATTAACCATAACTTACAGTGATTAAAAATAACGTAGCGTTACACGGACAGAATTTCGACTTACACCCTTACAACATTCGCTAACATACCCTTATTATTAGAATTTAAAATTAAAATTAAAATTAAAATTATAATATATATATATATATATATATATATATATATATATATATATATATATATATATATATATTACGTATGAAGGAAGAAGAAAAAGATGTGTTTTACTTTGATCAAAACCGCGAGTTTTATAGGCATGTGGGCTGGAAAAGTCAGCCATGCAATCGCATGGAATTAACTCTTCCAGGCCATGCGATCGCATCGCCAGCTGGTGAAGTTCACATGCCTTTGCTTCTTCTGCTGACGGTTTTTATTATATAATATAATATATAAATAATTATAAGAATTATTTAAATATTATATTATATTTATGTGCATAGTTGACTTGTAATTTTTAGTCCGTTGCGTCGAGCGTTGAGAGTTGACTCTGGTCCCGGTTCCGAATTTTCGAACGTCCTTGCGTACAATTTAATATCTTGTATTTTCTGTTTTGCGTCTTGTACTCTTGTAATTTTGAGACATTTCTCATCAATAATTGGAACCACTTTGATTGTATTTTGTACTTTTGAGCTTTTTGGTCATTTGCATCTTCAATTTGTCGAATCTGTCTTTTGTCTTCACCTTTTATTATTTAAACGAATATCACTTGTAAATAGAACAATTGCAACTAAAAGCTTGTCTTTCTTGAGGGATAATGCTATGAAATATATGTTCGTTTTTAGCATTATCAAGGGGCCAGTTAGTCTCACTAGGTGGTTTGAAAAACTTGAATCTGTATTTCGAGTCAGCAACTGTTCCAAGTCCAACAAAACCAAATTTTCTTCTTGTACACTGGCGGATGGCGCCCTCACTTGGTGGAACACAATGGCACAAGCAAGGGGTATTGATGAGGCATTTGCTATGCCATGGGAAGAGTTTATGTGTGCCATGATTGAGGAATATTGTCCGAGAACCGAGATACAAAAGACGGAGATCGAATTTATGCAGTTAAAGGCCGTTGGGAACGACCTTGATAGCTACAACCGGAGATTTTTGGAATTAGCCCTGATGTGTCCGACAATGGTTACCCCGGAATTCAAGCATATGGAAAGGTACTTCTGGGGACTTCCTAAGAGCATTAAGGGAAACGTCACCTCGTCCAAGCTACCTAATGTCCCGGAAGCGATGCGCATGGCTCATACTTTAATGAATTAAATTATTATCGATGAACCGGAGAAGGATAAGTCTGAAGCGGGTAGTAGTGACAAGCACAAATGGGATAACAACAGGGGAAGGACCGATGATCAAAACCCGGTGAAACGACACGAGGGTTTCAGAGGAAACAACAACGATGGAAACCCCAATCCGAACACCAACTCAAACCCGAACTACAAAGGAACCTTACCACAATGCAAGCGGTGCTACAGGCACCATACTGGGTAATATAATGTTGTTTGCGAAAAGTACCAACGGACTGGGTATATCGGGAAGGACTGCAAGGTCACCACTTTGAATGTGAAGGCGAACCCCAATGGACCGAAAAAGTGCTACGAATGCGGACAGATGGGCCATTTCAGAAATGCGTGTCCAAATAAGCGAAAAGACGGCGGACCACCCCGTGGTAGAGCTTTCAACGTTAATGCAAGGGATGCACGTGAGAATCCCGACTTGGTGATACTTATATTCACTATCAACAATCTTTTAGCTTCTGTCCTATTTGATACTGGTGCCGATAGAAGTTATGTATGTAGACATTTTTGCGATAAGATTAATTGGTCGTTAGTCCCGTTAAAAGAGAGTATGCTTGTAGAGGTCGCCAATGGAAAATTTGAAAAAGTTGACCATATTAGTCGAGGAGCTATTATCAACATAGCTGGTGCGGATTTCAAGATTGATTTGATACCCATCAAATTGGGAAGTTTTGACGTGATCGTCGGTATGGATTGGTTGACCAGAATAAGAGCCGATATTATCTGCAGAGATAAAGCTCTACGTATACCACACGGAGACGGTGAGCCACTGATCATCTACGGAGAGAGATGTACCTCGAAGCTGAACCTCATTAGTTGCGTGAAAGCGCAAAAGATCATGAAGAAGGGACGTCTTGCTGTCCTATCGCATGTGAAAACGGTAGAAACCGAGGTGAAGAATGTGAACAACGTTCGAATTGTGAACGAATTTTCCGATGTCTTCCCAGAGGAATTGCCTGGATTGCCGCCACCAAGAGCAGTAGTGTTTCAGATCGACTTAGTGCCAGGAGCTGCACCTGTAGCTCGTGCACCTTATAGACTCGCACCTTCCGAGATGCAAGAATTACAGAGTCAACTACAAGAGCTGTTAGACCGTGGATTTATCCAACCAAGTTTCTTGCCTTGGGGCGCACCTATTTTGTTTGTGAAGAAGAAGGATGGATCCTTACGTATGTGTATCGACTACCGTAAACTCAACAAATTGACGATCAAGAATCAGTATCCTCTTCCACGAATTGACGATCTTTTTGACCAACTACAAGGATCGAGCGTTTACTCTAAGATCAATTTGCGATCCGGATATCACCAGCTGAGGGTGAAGGAAAGTGATGTGATGAAAACTGCGTTCAGAACTCGTTATGGTCATTATGAGTTTCTTGTGATGCCATTCGGATTAACCAACGCACCTACCGTGTTCATGGATCTTATGAATCGTGTCTGCAAGCCGTACTTGGATAAGTTTGTTATCGTCTTCATAGATGACATCCTCATCTACTCTAAGAGCGAAGAAGAGCATGAGCAACACCTCCGACTAGTACTTGAACTCCTGAGACAAGATCAACTTTACGCCAAATTCTCCAAGTATGAATTTTGGTTGAAGGAAGTCCAATTTCTGGGTCATCTTGTGAGCGACCAGGGTATCAAAGTTGATCCCGCCAAGATTGAAGATATCAGTAAGTGGGAGACTCCCACTACACCAACACACATTCGTCAATTTTTAGGTCTCGCCAGATATTATCGAAGGTTTATCGAAGGTTTCTCTATCATTTCACGTCCATTAACCGCACTGACTCACAAAGGGAAGAAATTCGTTTGGGCAACCGAACAAGAATCTGCATTTCAAACCTTGAAGAAGAAGTTAACCACCGCACCTATTTTATCACTTCCCGAAGGCAGTGACGACTTTGTTGTTTATTGTGATGCTTCACAAAGCGGTTTTGGTTGTGTACTGATGCAACGATCAATGGTTATCACTTATGCCTCCCGACAACTAAAGATTCACGAATGGAACTACACTACTCATGATCTCGAACTTGGAGCCGTTGTCTTTGCGCTCAAATTATGGAGACACTATCTTTATGGAACTAAGAGCACTATCTTTACCGATCATAAGAGTCTCCAGCACATCTTTGATCAGAAGCAACTGAATATGAGACAGCGTCGATGGATCGAGACGCTCAACGACTATGATTGTGAACTTCGTTATCATCCTGGCAAGGCCAATGTTGTAGCTGACGCTTTAAGCCTGATGTTAAAGCTAAGGGGTACGAAATAGTTTATATTTTTACTAGGAAATACTATTAAATATGCTACAATTTTACACAAGTTTTAATTATTTATTTACAAATGGGATATACCTAAACCTTGCTACAACACTATAGGCAGTGTACCTAATCGTAGAGTAGTATAGTTTTTAGGAAGTCCGGTTCGTTCCACAGGGAGTGGGCTTATTGCACACTATATTTTTAAACAACTATATTTGTACAAAATATATATAATTATATATAATAATATATAAAAGGGGTTTTACCGTTTAATGACCGGTTTGTCAATTTTTAAGCGAAGCGTAAAGTAAATGACGATATTTAACTAACAATATAAAATAAATAATAATAATTAAAATGACAATAAATAAAAGCACGAGGAAATATGAAATAAAATATATTATGCTTATTTAAACTTCCGTAACCATGATGTTTGACGTTTTGATTTTAATTTATTGTCCTGGGTTAATTGTCCTTTGTCCTGGATGTATTTGAAACCTATCTGGTTTTTGTCCATAATAGTTCATCGGTCATAATTATAAAATGCTCGGAAAATTTAACCTTATACCCGAAGTCAAATATTCCAACTAACTGGGGATTCGAACTGTAACAAGGTCTTAATACTTTGCTTAATGAATACACCAGGTTATCGAATGTGTGTAAACCAAGGTTTTAATACTTTGTTAACAATTACACCAATTACCCTTGAATGTAATCCACCCCTGTTTTAATGAGTCCATTAACTATTAATTCATCCCCGTGTCCGGTCAAATGAACAATAATTCGTACTTATAAATATCCCGCCCATCGTGTCCGATTAAGCGTATGTGGTTATATATAGATATGTAAAATCATAACCTTTATATTAAATTATTGAGGTATCGTTAATTTAATATAAAGCCCATTAATAGCCCATAGTTAAATTTCCACAAGTGTCGTTCTTTTGTCCAAACCCCAATTATGGTACAAAGCCCAATTACCCCGTCTTTAATATTTAGTCCAACATCATGATTACTTTGGCTCAAATAAGCATAATAATAACTTAAGTACGAGACATTAATTTAAAAAGGAGAACATAACTTACATTGAGTATTTATCGCGTAGTGTTACACGGACAGAATTTCGACTTTAAAAACCCGTAAATATAACTTTTACATAACCCAAACTAATCTAATATAACACTAATCTATACTATATATATATATATTATATTTATTTATATTATACTACGGAGTATTATTATTATTATGTTTTTTTTTAAACTCGCCAGAATTCGCGACCTTTTATAGGCATTCTGAAATTTCTGTGCTCCGCGAGTCGCGGCACTTTGTGCCTGAGAACTCCGCGAGTCGCGGGGAAATGGGATACAGCTCACACCCTTTTGGATCTTCTTTGCCGACGTTTTATATATATAAATATAAAATATAAATAATTAATATAATTATTTATATATTATATTATATTTTTGTGCATAGTAGACTTGTAATTTTTAGTCCGTTGCGTCGGGCGTTGATAGTTGACTCTTGTCCCGGTTCCGGATTTTCGAACGTCCTTGCGTACAATTTAATATCTTGTACTTTGCGTTTTGTAACTTGTACTCTTGTCATTTTTAGACGTTTCTTATCAATAAATTGAACCACTTGGATTGTATCTTGTACAGTTGAGCTTTTTGGACATTTGCGTCTTCAATTTGTCGTTTTCACCTTTTGTCTTCACACTTATTTAATATAAACGATTACAACTTAAAATAGGACAATTACAACTAAATAATTTACATATTGGGAGGATATTGCTACTAAATAGATGTTCATTTGGAGCACTATCAAATATCCCCACACTTGAGCGTTGCTTGTCCTCAAGCAATACATAACTTGAAATAATATAATACATCACGCGAATCACTTCTTTATTCTTCACACTTTGTACATCAGTGATTTTGAGATGGCGGTATGAACAATGGTAGTAACGATGTGGTTTATAGTCCCACATGACTATAAAAATTTAGATCCTTTAGGAAATTGGATCTTTATGAAAACATTTGATCTTTTGAAAATTCATTCTAGCTTTTATCCTAGATAAGTTTTCCGGAATAACCCTTCACCGGTGTTTGCAAATTATTTTTGTGGGTTTTGTGGGTTTCAGATTTGAAAATTTTAGCTCAACATTTGCGGTTTTGTGTTACCCACTTGCTAACCTTGTATTAGGAAAGCAACACGTCCAGTTTACTTGTCCTGTATATTACCTTTCGGTAAACTACCGTCCGGTTGTAAAGGAAAGCGATGAACAAAAAACTGTTAAGGCAATGTCCCCTGACATGCTTTTAATTATGGTCTATAACGTGCCGGACGCAATTACTATCCTTTGTAGGAGCAATAGTAAAGCTCACCCTTATAATTTTTCGGTCTGGCACAAGGTCCTGTCTTCGACCATGCTATGCAACCACCGTTCTTACGGTTGACACCCGATTTGGTTCAGGTGACCTAATGAATTCCAGGTGAATTCCTAGGATTTTACGTTCAAAGGTAATGAACGCATTGAAAATGGGTTTTCAGAAAACAAATCGGTTTTATTTTTGATCAAAATATTTTCTCGTTCAAGCTCGAGTTTAGATATCATTGAATTCCATGAGTTTGTAATTCTCAATCTTTAAGGTCAATCTCAAGGATTGAGTAATATCAGGCTTAAAAGCTGATTTTTGATCTTTAAGGAGATTATCCTTTCTAAGGATCTGATTCATTAGTCTTATCAAGCTAATTTGTATGGCGCCCTCCCCATTTTACGAGATAAATCCTTCTCATGGTTAGGATAAATATGACCACCTGGCGACCCTGTTTGATGCTGAGGTCCGTGGATTTCCTGCTGATTTTAGAGATGACTTTTCTAGATTTTTCGTCAACCTACAGCTGGTCTGGACGACAATTTCTTGACCTAAATCAAGAAGCGCGTGTCTTTTTCAGAAGACTTTACTTCCTTTTAATGATGGAATTGATTCATCGTGTAGATCCATCTTTTCTTTCAAATATATTACAGTAAATCGGGTAAAACAGTTACTTTAGTCCAAAACAAAAGCACCTGCAATAACTTTACATAAACATGTGATATATAGTTTTTAATTGAATAACTTGGTACATTCTCCCCACACTTAGTTTCTTTCTTTGCCTTTTTATTCTCCTTTATTCCATTTTAAATGAATTCAATCATTTTAGGGTATTTCTCAATTTATGTCCTTTCCGAGGTAACGATAATTTCGGTATTAACACCTAGTTTTCACCGTTCATAAATATATATAAACATGATTTTAAATTCATTTAGTTGAAATTTTTTTTAAAATTTTCACAAAATTTGGCAAATAAAACTAAGTGTAAACCCGAGAGAATTTATAACCCTTCCCCACACTTAAGATCATGCAATGCCCTCATTTGCATGAAATCAGACTATAATTATAAATTCATGAGGGTGATTAGTGTAGAAAGTAGTTAAAGATACCATAAAATTGCAGGATGATAGATGGTGCACTTCATCGTTCATTCCTTCTTGGTTTATCACACATGTTTTTCTTCAAAAACGGTTGCTTTTCTGAACTGTTTGATAATTTTTGAAAATGAGTCTTTTACCCTAATCGTGCATTTTTATTAACGAGTTATGCACTAACCCGAACCCCTAATTTAACGTTAAGTGGGGTTAAACTTCCCCACTCTTAGCTGACGACATGTGAAGTCGGTAGAATAAGTTCCACGAATTAGAGTAGTGAGCCAGTTATTTACATCTCGGGTGGTGTATAATATATCAATGGGTTTAAAGTTTAGACTCGCCCGATTGTCACTACTTAATTCTTTTTTAAGTGTAGCTTTTAGTAAATGGATATGTCTCTTTTCTGGTTCTTGGTCAAATGGATTGATATACACCGACATACATACTATAGGGTGGACAATTCCTAACATTTCCTTCCGTTTATTCTCGGGATCAAAGTTTTCACCTCTATTACCCATTTGGGTGAAATCCGAGGTGTCATTATTTATTAAAGCTCGTAGTTCATCTTCGGTAGATGACTCTTCTATTGAGAATATTGGGTTGGAAGGTTGTTGAATAGTGAATTTCGGGATCGAAGCAAATTCTTCTTCATTAATCGGTCCCACCATTTTGGTCTCGGGGGTAAAATTTTCAACGTTATCATTTTTCCATGAGTACCAATTTGTCACCCTTACTTCTTCTTCATCCATTGATGGATTGTTGATTTCGTCGGTAGAGGCTAATGTGTCGATATGTTGTGAATTTGGTAAAGCTGAATAAAAAGTATCATCGGGATAGTTGGTGATTTCGGAGCTCTCGAATTCATCAAAATTCGATGATATGAGATTTTTTTGCACAATACTCCTCAGATCAACAGGTGTGTAGTCTGACAGAGTTTCAGCTTGCCGGTTTACAAACTCTCTCATTTGTTCATTTTGAGCATTGAGTTCTTCGAGTTTGATTTTCATATTGTCTAATAAATTTTCAGACACGTAATTTTCCTCGTCTACTGGTTGTTGAGTTTGGAAATATTCTTGGGAATAATCCCAATTTGAATTGTATTCTTCATAATCATTCCATTCAGGTTTCGTGGGTGCGTAATTTTCCATAGGAACGTAATAATAACATTCCCATGTTGAGTGATAATCTCCACAGATTTCACAACCAGTTATTGTTTCGTCATTCGTGATCCAAGATTGACCGAACGAATTGTCATCAACACCCGTTTGAGAGTATTGATTTAATTGATTTTGGATATCAAAAAGAGTTTCCATAGCCTTGTTTTCAAAATTTTCCATTTTATTGCGATGGCCAAATTTTAGCTACAATGTGGTGCATTTACTAATTATCCTATTAGTTATAAAAATAGAAAAATTTATATAAGTTGTCCAATTAATAGACTTTTCTGCTTTTGCCCACGTTTCGAATAGCCAAAAGATGCAGCAGGGAGCCAGAACCCTTTAAATCGGAAGCTCACAACTTAGCCACTAACAAATCCAACTATTACTACGAAGCAGAAAATTATCAACGTCCATTAATTTAACCACTTAAATAATTTTTCTTTCCGTTTGAGATATTAGATAAGAAATAGAGAAAATTTCTAAGTCCTAAAAACTAAAGCGTCGAAAAATAAGAAAGAAAAAGAATGCGCGTAAAAAAAAACGTCGAAAAATAAAAATAAGAAAATAGCGCGTCGTGACTTAAAAGGCACTAAAATTTTAAAATCGTCGCAAAATTCTAAAGCACCTAAATCTTAGTCTAAAGAAATAGCACTTAAGGGATTTTACGACAAAGCCTAAAAATCTAGAAGTAAAAATAACAATGGCAAAAACTATGGATTAAAACTAAATACGAGCGAAAAACATACAAATATTACGCTAAAAACAAATAAAAAGGGACAAAATATAAAAATATACTAAAATCCGTAAAAAGTACAATTTTTATAAAAATATTATTTTTATATTATTTATTTAATAAAACTATTAATTTTATAATTTAATAAAACTAATTAAACTAAATAAACAAAATAATAATAAAACTAAAACTAATTAATAAATTAATTAACTAATTTAGGGTTTATTAATAATAATAAATAATAATATACCGTAATAAATGCTGGTTTAGGGTTTCAGGCGCGTCAGACAGGGCGGCTCCGCGAGTCGCGGTTCCACTTGCCTTACAACTCCGCAAGTCGCGGAGGATGTAAAACGTTTTTTTTTTTAAATTTTATATTATTTTTCTAAAAATATATTTATACAAATATATATTAAAAATATAGCGTTTCGCCGATTCCCCGGCAGCGGCGCCAAAAACTTGATGTTAAAGCTAAGGGGTACGAAATAGTTTATATTTTTACTAGGAAATACTATTAAATATGCTACAATTTTACACAAGTTTTAATTATTTATTTACAAATGGGATATACCTAAACCTTGCTACAACACTATAGGCAGTGTACCTAATCGTAGAGTAGTATAGTTTTTAGGAAGTCCGATTCGTTCCACAAGGAGTGGGCTTATTGCACACTATATTTTTAAACAACTATATTTGTACAAAATATATATAATTATATATAATAATATATAAAAGGGGGTTTACCGTTTAATGACCGGTTTGTCGATTTTTAAGCGAAGCGTAAAGTAAATGACGATATTTAACTAACAATATAAAATAAATAATAATAATTAAAATGACAATAAATAAAAGTACGAGGAAATATGAAATAAAATATATTATGCTTATTTAAACTTCCGTAACCATGATGTTTGACGTTTTGATTTTAATTTATTGTCCTGGATTAATTGTCCTTTGTCCTGGATGTATTTGAAACCTATCTGGTTTTTGTCCATAATAGTTCATCGGTCATAATTATAAACTGCTCGGCAAATTTAACCTTATACCCGAAGTCAAATATTCCAACTAACTGGGGATTCTGTAACAAGGTCTTAATACTTTGCTTAATGAATACACCAGGTTATCGACTGTGTGTAAACCAAGGTTTTAATACTTTGTTAACAATTACAACAATTACCCTTGAATGTAATCCACCCCTGTTTTAATGAGTCCATTGACTATTAATCCATCCCCGTGTCCGGTCAAATGAACAATAATTCGTACTTATAAATATCCCGCCCATCGTGTTCGATTAAGCGTATGTGGTTATATATAGATATGTAAAATCATAACCTTTATATTAAATTAATGAGGTATCGTTAATTTAATATAAAGCCCATTAATAGCCCATAGTCAAATTTCCACAAGTGTCGTTCTTTTGTCCAAACCCCAATTATGGTACAAAGCCCAATTACCCCGTCTTTAATATTTAGTCCAACATCATGATTACTTTGGCTCAAATAAGCATAATAATAACTTAAGTACGAGACATTAATTTAAAAAGGAGAACATAACTTACATTGAGTATTTATCGCGTAGTGTTACACGGACAGAATTTCGACTTTAAAAATCCGTAAATATAACTTTTACATAACCCAAACTAATCTAATATAACACTAATCTATACTATATATATATATATATATATATATATATATATATATATATATATATATATATATATATATTATAGTTATTTATATTATACTACAGAGTTATTTACATAACCCAGAATTCGCGACCTTTTATAGGCATTCTGAAATTTCTGTTCTCCGCGAGTCGCGGCACTTTGTGCCTGAGAACTCCGCGAGTCGCGGGGAAATGGGATACAGCTCACACCCTTTTGGATCTTCTTTGCCGACGTTTTATATATATAAATATAAAATATAAATAATTAATATAATTATTTATATATTATATTATATTTTTGTGCATAGTAGACTTGTAATTTTTAGTCCGTTGCGTCGGGCGTTGATAGTTGACTCATGTCCCGGTTCTGGATTTTTGAACGTCCTTGCGTACAATTTAATATCTTGTACTTTGCGTTTTGTAACTTGTACTCTTGTCATTTTTAGACGTTTCTTATCAATAAATTGAACCACTTGGATTGTATCTTGTACAGTTGAGCTTTTTGGACATTTGCGTCTTCAATTTGTCGTTTTCGCCTTTTGTCTTCGCACTTATTTAATATAAACGATTACAACTTAAAATAGGACAATTACAACTAAATAATTTACATATTGGGAGGATATTGCTACTAAATAGATGTTCATTTGGAGCACTATCAAATATCCCCACACTTGAGCGTTGCTTGTCCTCAAGCAATACATAACTTGAAATAATATAATACATCACACGAATCACTTCTTTATTCTTCACACTTTGTACATCAGTGATTTTGAGATGGCGGTATGAACAATGGTAGTAACGATGTGGTTTACAGTCCCACATGACTATAAAAATTTAGATCCTTTAGGAAATTGGATCTTTATGAAAACATTTGATCTTTTAAAAATTCATTCTAGCTTTTATCCTAGATAAGTTTTCCGGAATAACCCTTCACCGGTGTTTGCAAATTATTTTTGTGGGTTTTGTGGGTTTCAGATTTGAAAATTTTAGCTCAACATTTGCGGTTTTGTGTTACCCACTTGCTAACCTTGTATTAGGAAAGCAACACGTCCAGTTTACTTGTCCTGTATATTACCTTTCGGTAAACTACCGTCCGGTTGTAAAAGAAAGCGATGAACAAGAAACTGTTAAGGCAATGTCCCCTGACATGCTTTTAATTATGGTCTATAACATGCCGGACGCAATTACTATCCTTTATAGGAGCAATAGTAAAGCTCACCCTTATAATTTTTCGGTCTGGCAGAAGGTCCTGTCTTCGACCATGCTATGCAACCACCGTTCTTACGGTTGACACCCGATTTGGTTCAGGTGACCTAATGAATTCCAGGTGAATTCCTAGGATTTTACGTTCAAAGGTAATGAACGCATTGAAAATGGGTTTTCAGAAAACAAATCGGTTTTATTTTTGATCAAAATATTTTCTCGTTCAAGCTCGAGTTTAGATATCATTGAATTCCATGAGTTTGTAATTCTCAATCTTTAAGGTCAATCTCAATGATTGAGTAATATCAGGCTTAAAAGCTGATTTTTGATCTTTAAGGAGATTATCCTTTCTGGAGATCTGATTCATTAGTCTTATCAAGCTAATTTGCACGGCGCCCTCCCCATTTTACGAGATAAATCCTTCTCATGGTTAGGATAAATCTGACCACCTGGCGACCCTGTTTGATGCTGAGGTCCGTGGATTTCCTGCTGATTTTAGAGATGACTTTTCTAGATTTTTCGTCAACCTACAGCTGGTCTGGACGACAATTTCTTGACCTAAATCAAGAAGCGCGTGTCTTTTTCGGAAGACTTTACTTCCTTTTAATGATGGAATTGATTCATCGTGTAGATCCATCTTTTCTTTCAAATATATTACAGTAAATCGGGTAAAACAGTTAATTTAGTCCAAAACAAAAGCACCTGCAATAACTTTACATAAACATGTGATATATAGTTTTTAATTGAATAACTTGGTACATTCTCCCCACACTTAGTTTCTTTCTTTGCCTTTTTATTCTCCTTTATTCCATTTTAAATGAATTCAATCGTTTTAGGGTATTTCTCAATTTATGTCCTTTTCGAGGTAACGATAATTTCGGTATTAACACCTAGTTTTCACCGTTCATAAATATATATAATATATATAAACATGATTTTAAATTCATTTAGTTGAAATTTTTTTTAAAATTTTCACAAAATTTGGCAAATAAAACCAAGTGTAAACCCGAGAGAATTTATAACCCTTCCCCACACTTAAAATCATGCAATGCCCTCATTTGCATGAAATCAGACTATAATTATAAATTCATGAGGGTGATTAGTGTAGAAAGTAGTTAAAGATACCATAAAATTGCAGGATGATAGATGGTGCACTTCATTGTTCATTCCTTCTTGTTTTATTACACATGTTTTTCTTCAAAAACTGTTGCTTTTCTGAACTGTTTGATAATTTTTGAAAATGCGTCTTTTACCCTAATCGTGCATTTTTATTAACGAGTTATGCACTAACCCGAACCCCTAATTTAACGTTAAGTGGGGTTAAACTTCCCCACTCTTAGCTGACGACATGTGAAGTCGGTAGAATAAGTTCCACGAATTAGAGTAGTGAGCCGGTTATTTACATCTTGGGTGGTGTATAATATATCAATGGGTTTAAAGTTTAGACTCGCCCGATTGTCACTACTTAATTCTTTTTTAAGTGTAGCTTTTAGTAAATGGATATGTCTCTTTTCTGGTTCTTGGTCAAATGGATTGATATACACCGACATACATACTATAGGGTGGACAATTCCTAACATTTCCTTCCGTTTACACCCTTTTGGATCTTCTTTGCCGACGTTTTATATATATAAATATAAAATATAAATAATTAATATAATTATTTATATATTATATTATATTTTTGTGCATAGTAGACTTGTAATTTTTAGTCCGTTGCGTCGGGCGTTGATAGTTGACTCATGTCCCGGTTCCGGATTTTCGAACGTCCTTGCGTACAATTTAATATCTTGTACTTTGCGTTTTGTAACTTGTACTCTTGTCATTTTTAGACGTTTCTTATCAATAAATTGAACCACTTGGATTGTATCTTGTACAGTTGAGCTTTTTGGACATTTGCGTCTTCAATTTGTCGTTTTCGCCTTTTGTCTTCGCACTTATTTAATATAAACGATTACAACTTAAAATAGGACAATTACAACTAAATAATTTACATATTGGGAGGATATTGCTACTAAATAGATGTTCATTTGGAGCACTATCAAAGCCGAAAGGAGAGGACGGAACCTCTTCGTGTTAGGGCTCTAAACATCACCATCTATTCGAATCTCAACAGTCAGATCCGAGTAGCCCAGGATGAGGCTCTCAAGGAGGGGAATATAACTCATGAACATTTGAACATACTTTTCTCTCGATTCGAGGTTAGGGAGTCTGGACTCCGATGTTATGCCGGAAGAATTTGGGTACCTCTTTATGGAGATCTACGGAACCTTATACTTGATGAAGCACACAAATCGAGATATTCGATTCATCCTGGAGCGGGCAAAATGTACCACGACCTTAAATAACAGTATTGGTGGCCGAATCTTAAGAAGGACGTTGCGACTTACGTTGGTAAGTGTTTGACTTGCTCAAAGGTTAAAGCCGAACATCAAAGACCTTCTGGGCTACTTCAACAGCTGGAAATCCCGTAATGGAAGTGGGAAAGGATAACTATGGATTTCATCACCAAGCTACCAAAGATGGTGGGCGGATACGATACCATCTGGGTTATTGTTGACCGCCTTACTAAATCTGCACACTTCCTAGCGATGAAGGAAATGGATACGATGGAGAGACTTGCTCAATTATACATCAAGGAGGTTGTATCTCGTCATGGTGTACCTTTATCGATCATCTCATATCGTGATCCCCGTTTTGCTTCTAGATTTTGGCGTTCTTTGCAAGAAGCCATGGGAACACGTCTCGATATGAGTACTGCTTACCACCCACAGACCGACGGGCAAAGTGAACGAACGATTTAGACCTTGGAAGACATGTTGCGTGCATGTGTCATTGATTTCGGAAAGGCCTGGGAAAGGCATTTGCCACTTGCCGAATTTTCTTACAACAACAGTTATCACTCGAGGATTAATGCCGCACCTTTTGAAGAGTTGTATGGCCACAAGTGCCGATCTCCTATTTGTTGGGCCGAAGTAGGCGAAAAGCAAATCACCGGACCCGAGGTAGTCCATGAAACAACGGAGAAGATTGCTCAGATTCAGGCGAGACTTAAGACTGCCCGCGATCATCAAAAGAGTTATGCCGATCTTAAACGTAAAGACTTTGAATTCGACGTTGGTGATCGTGTAATGTTGAAGGTTGCACCTTGGAAGGGTGTGATTCATTTTGGAAAGCGTGGAAAGTTGAACCCACGATACATTGGTCCTTTTGAAATCTTAGAACGTGTTGGACTCGTTGCTTACCATTTGGATTTACCAGCACAATTGAGCTCAGTTCATCCTACCTTCCACGTGTCAAACTTGAAGAAGTGTCTTGCTACACCTGAACTTATCATACCACTTGAGGAACTTACAAATGACGACAAACTCCACTTCGTGGAAGAGCCTGTTGAAATTATAGACCGTGAGGTCAAAACTTTGAAACGCAACAAGATTCCGATTGTACGAGTACGATGGAATGCCAAGCAAGGACCCGAGTTTACTTGGGAGCGAGAGGATCAAATGATGCGGAAGTATCCTCACCTTTTCCCGACTCCTCCATCTACCTCAGCTTAAAATTTCGGGACGAAATTTTCTTTAACAGGTGGGTAATGTAACGACCCTGGATATTCCAACGTTTATTTATTAATAATTGTTATTATTAATATTTGTGAATTAACGAATGTATGTTATTACATTTACTTGTTACCATGATTTCCCGAACTTGACTTTATTTGCCCGAAATGTCTTTGTGACACACGAAACATTCACGAATAATATTTTTAGAATATTATTTACATTCATGATTAAGTTTATTAATCATTTTAATTAACTATGGTTTCTAGTTAATTACTTGGGCTTTGTTGGACTTTAGTTGTTAAATACTTGGACTTGGGCTTTAATTAATGTTAGTAGACTTAAAGAGCCCACCCTACTTCTTTAGTGGACTTATTAGCCCATTTAACATGTAAGTATTACTTTCAAGTTTAACTAGTTCGTTTAACTTTATAAAGAATCTAGTTACAACATAATCCCCATGCATGCACCCTTATTAACCAACTTTTGAAGGCTTTACATGCTAGTGACTAGTGAGCAAATCCCCTCCCCCTCTTGACCCCAAAAACCGTCGGCCTAGGTGCATACAAAGGAGAGTTCAAAAAAAAAAATTTCATTACTTACACACTTGCATTTTACTTGCTTCCATTTTCTCTCAAACTTTTCTCTCTTTTTCTCTTAAAGATTGTAAGTAACTTGAACTTCTTTTCTCTTCTTTTTTTCTTGTTAAAAACTGAACCAACAACCCTTAATCATCATCATCTTTTGTTCTTTGTTGTTAATTATTTGTAGTTGTTAGTTGTTGTGATTTACTTACATGTTATCAAGGATCAAATTTACTAGTTTGTTCTTCTTTTATCTTGTATTTACAAGAACACTCAAGAACATAAACTTACTAGTTTATGTTCTACCTTTAAAGTTTTAAAGATTGTAAGTTCATGGTTGTAAAAATCATACTTGTGAATCATGTTTGTAAACTTAAAAGTTTACTTTCTTAAAGATCAAGACTTAGGCTTGAATCTTTAAAGTATGAAACCCATGAACTTATTACTTGTTTACTTAGTTTATTTTTTTTATTATATGCACTTTTAATTTCATGTTTGTTGGTTTAAATGGTCAAGTATTACAAGTTAGTCTTGATCTCATAATTCTTGAAACTAAAAGTTAACTTTAAGATTTCAAGAACATGGAAGTGTAACTCTTTATTTATAACTTCATACACTTGTGTTAGATTTAACCTAATAACTTTAGATCCAGACTTTTGGGTCTTGAATCTTCAAGATCAAACTAAGAACTATGTTCTACATCTTAAGATCTTGATTAGTTAGTTATTTTCAAGTTTATAATTCAATATTACTTTTATATTTCATGTATGTGTTAAATCTAAGACTTTGATGTAACTTTGGTTCATCAAAACACTTGCAACACTTAAATGAGTTGTGCTATATGTCTTGGACTTGTACAAGTGTTATGATGGTGAAACATTGGTTAAGATGATGCAAACACATCAACGAGTTGTACACTTGAAGCTATATGCATCAAGGATGAGAACCGTGATAAGCATCGAACCCAAGAACCCACCGGAACCTATTGTTTTAGTGTTTCTGGGTCTGACCCGTACAACCTGGGCTACTGTAAACATGATTTTCAGATATCTCTGTTCGATTAGATAACTTTTCATTTAGGACTCGTCTTAATCCGAGTTACGGTTTAGGATTTATGGCCCTTCGATCGTCACTATGTCTTTTAACGTTGTGCTGAAAATTCTGACCTACTCGCACTTAGACCGTCGCCACGGTCAAACAAATACGAGTTTGTTTCTGGGATTTTTACCAAAACTAAAGGACTCATATACGGAGCCATGTCCACTGGTCTCACCTTATTTCAGTTGGTATAGGGGCCGTGGTGACTGACCGAACTCAGCCTTTGTTTTAAACTCTTTTCATGAACGAAACTTACTTTACACCTTTTGTTTGATGATGAATGATGATGACCCTTAAGACCTTATTTACATACATTTAAACCTATTGGGAAAATTTACTGACTTAGTACTATTTGACTTAGTTTGAGGACTTTCTGGACCTACACACTTGCTTATTTCCCGAGTCATACTTTACCGCTACTTTATCATTGTGAGTTATAGCATTCCCTTTTTTACTTTAACTATTTTGGGAACTGAGAATACATGCACATTTTACGTTTTACATACTAGGAATGAGTACTTAAACTTATATATGTGTGGGTTATACAATGGCATAAACATTCCCTTTAGCTCGGTAAAGTTTAGTCATTGGTTTTTGAACCGGTGAACGTGAATCTTAGATATGGATCCATAGGGTTTGACATCCCCACTCGGGCTAGTCGCGCTAGCATTTAACGAGTGTTTAATACTTCGTAAACATACGCACTTGCCAAGTGTACTTTCAGGGGGTATAAACGTTAAGTTAGTTACCAAGTGCCCACGGTTAAACATATACTTTATCATACTGTTTTGAAACGCTCTTTGTAGCACTGAAATCTCGTGGCCTACCTTACATACTGTTATACTTAAACTATAGCTCACCAACCTTTGTGTTGATATTTTTAAGCATGTTTTTCTCATGTGCTTAAGGTTTCTTCCGCTGTGTACTAGTCTTGCTGTAGACACCCGCTGCTCTAGAGTTATCACCGCATGAACTGTTTATCTTGCATTCATAACTTTAAATACTTTTGAAAAATGATTTGTAACGACCTAAGGGTCACGTACTACTACTATTTGCTTCCGTTCATTGAAGCATACTTTTGAATGTAAAACATTTGGCGTTGTTTATGACGTCACCTTTTATCATGAATGCAACTTGTTTTGAAAACGCATATAGTATTTGACCTTATAATGATCCTGTTGTTGATGGTCCGTACATGATGATTTAGTACGGGCGTCACACAAACATTGCAAAAGACTTCAACAATTAAAATGATTAAAACAAATCAAAAGACTTTAAAGTTTCAATAGACTTAATCAATTACTTGACTTGAAACACTTTGACTTCCAGCAACTTGACTTCCACCTTAATGACTTGTACTTGTACTTGCACCTGCACCTACTTTTCCATTTCTTGCACCTGCTTTTCCCTTTCTTGCACCCTCTTTTCCACAACCCCCTGAATTGTGACCCAACTGACCACACTTTTTACATGTTTTACTTTTCCCAACTCTTGATAACTTTCCATTCATCACCATGGGTTGCTCAATTTTAATTGTACTAGTAGTTCTTTTCTTCTTGACAATGGGTTTTTCTAATTCATTAGCACTTTTTCTTCTTTTCTTTTTTGGCCTGCCCACTTGTTTTTTGTGATATGGAGGTAGAAGTTTAGTTGGACAATCACTCTTTGTCCATAAAACTGATTCAGTAATAGGTTCTACCTTAAATGAATAAACCTTCCTCCATGTTTCCAACTTATACGCTGGATTAACCCAATCCTCAGGATCACCAACTTTCTCAGAATTCTGTGCCATCTCCCAAATACAAGCAACTGCATGTCTACATGGCAACCCAGTCAACTCCCAGTTTTCTACAAGTACATGTTTTTGTTCTTAAGTCAACAACTTGTTTGTCTAAAAAAGCATCAATTACTTGGAACCTGTCTCCCCCATTCCAAGTTGTATTATACCTATTTGCAGCCTTCTTATTCATTTCAAATAATCTAGTGGATGTAAGTGTTAATGGCCCATTTGATTTAGCAATTACCTTTTGAACTGTCACAATTCTTTTCATAAGATATTGCCTTAGATATTCTAAACATGTGATGACTGGTTTGTCTCTATCATCAACTAACTTGCTATTGAAGATCTCACACAAGTTATTCAATAACATATCACAAACTGACCTTCCTGTAAAGTGTGACCTGCTCCAATGTTTTGGTTGAATATCCATTACGAATTTACATGCACCTTCATTTTCTCTTCTTAGTTCCTCCATTGATTCATTAAATTCTTCTGTAGTTATTCTTGTGGCACATTTCCACACCAAGTCCTTGATCACTGGTCCTTTATACTCACCCTTCATATTTTCATAAATATGTCTCATACAATACCTATGCTCAGCATTTGGATATACCCTTGCCAGTGCTGGTACCAAACCCTAATCACAACATGTGTCTTATGGTGATCTTTCCTGAGTTCTTTTCTTACTCCATCCATTTTGCCTCTTATTACTGACACCAGGTCACTCGGGAGTGTGTCATTATTACGTTTAGTAATCAAAGCGTGTAGCATTAGACCATGGTTCAGATCAAAGGAATTCTTCATCTCGTAAAACCTAAAAAAAATACAAATTTAGAATGGGGGGAGAAAACTAGTTCTTTAGGGTCTGCTAGGGAAAGACCATTCAGATTCTATTTTCGGAAACTACACGAAAATAGAATATCTAACTCTAACAAAAATACATATTACCCTTAAAAATTTGAACCTTCCCACACTTAGTTAGCTGTGGTGTCAAAATTGTGATTAACTTCATCTTCAACTTCCATCGAACTATCTATGTAATGTTTAACCCTGTGACCATTAACTTTAAATTCAATCCCATTTGAATTTATTAATTCTACAGTTCCGTATGGGAAAACTCTTTTGACTATGAATGGTCCAGACCATCTTGATTTCAATTTTCCAGGAAATAGCTTGAATCGTGAATTGAAAAGAAGAACTCCGTCTCCTTCTTTAAATTCTTTTGAACTTCTGATTCTTTTATCATGTCATTTCTTCGTTCTTTCGTTATAGATTAACGAATTTTCGTATGCTTCATGTCTTAATTCTTCTAATTCATTTAATTGACTTAACTGTAGACGTCCGGCTTCATGTAAATCAAGATTACATGTCTTCAAAGCCCAAAATGCTTTATGTTCAATTTCTACTGGAAGATGACATGTTTTTCCGTAAATGAGTTTGAAAAGTGTGGTTCCAATTGGAGTTTTATAGGCTGTTCTAAAAGCCCAGAGTGCATCCTCCAATTTCATGGACCATTCCTTTGGATTTGACCCTACGGTTTTCTCTAGAATACGTTTTAAAGCTCGGTTGGTATTTTCAACTTGTCCACTTCTTTGTGGATGATAAGCAGTGGAGATTTTATGAGTTACTCCATATCTTTTGAGAACTTACTCAAGTTGATTATTACAAAAATGAGTACCCCGATCACTTATTAAAGCTTTCGGTGTTCCGAACCTTGCAAAAAGACGTTTTAAAAAGTTGACTACAACTCGTGCATCGTTAGTTGGGAGAGCTTGTGCTTCCACCCATTTAGATACATAATCAATGGCAACGACAATGTAGAGATTATTATGAGATTTTGGAAATGGACCCATAAAGTCAATACCCCAAATGTCAAATACTTCACATACTTGAATGACATTTTGTGGCATTTTATCACGTTGACTTATTTTTCCGGCCCTTTGACAAGCATCACAGGATTTGCAAAGAAGGTGTGCGTATTTGAAAATTATAGGCCAATAGAATCCAGCATCATAAACTTTTCTTGCTGTAAGTTGAGACCCATAATGCCCTCCTGTTGGTCATGTGTGACAATGGTTTAGGATTTGACTGGCTTTATCTCCGAATACGCATCGACGTATTATTCCATCGGGACAACTTTTAAATAAATGTGGATCTTCCCAGAAATAGTGTTTTATATCATAAAAGAATTTCTTTCCTTTTTGGTACGACAACCCTTTTTCAAGGAATCCGCATACTAAGTAGTTTGTATAGTCTGCAAACCATGGAATTTCATTATAATTGATCTTCAATAGATATTCATCGGGAAAGTTATCTTGTATGGCCGATTCATTTAGAACTTCTAATTCGGAATTTTCAAGACGAAAAAGATGATCAGCGCCGAGATTTTCTGCTCCCTTTTTATCTCGGATTTCAATATCTAACTCTTGTAGGAGTAAGATCCAACAGATTAATCGTGGTTTGGAATCTTGTTTCAAAAATAGGTATCTAAGAGCAGAATGGTCGGTATAGACCACCGTTTTAGCTAGAACGAGATATGAATGAAATTTGTCAAAAGCAAAGA
This sequence comes from Rutidosis leptorrhynchoides, assembly GCF_046630445.1. NCBI lineage: Eukaryota > Viridiplantae > Streptophyta > Magnoliopsida > Asterales > Asteraceae > Rutidosis > Rutidosis leptorrhynchoides. Next base: position 154,797,927 of record NC_092333.1, read on the forward strand.
CAATAGCAAGGAGTTCTTTTCAGTAGTTGTGTAATTTGTTTGTGCTCCTTGTAATGTCTTACTAGCGTAATAAATAGTTTGAAATCGTTTTTCAATCCTTTGTCCTAAAACGGCTCCCATTGCAAAATCACTTGCATCGCACATGAGTTCAAATGGTAGATTCCAATTTGGAGTTATCATGATCGGCGCATTAGTGAGTTTTTCTTTAAGAATATTAAAAGATTTGATGCATTCATCTGAAAAGATGAATGGAGCATTCTTTTCTAGGAGTTTATTCATAGGAGTGGCAATTTTAGAAAAATATTTTATGAAACGTCGGTAAAAACCGGCATGCCCTAGAAAACTCCTAACTCCTCTAACATTGGTGGGATGTGGAAGTTTAGCAATTACATCTACTTTAGCTCTATCCACTTCAATTCCTTCTTTTGAAATTTTATGACCAAGAACGATGCATTCTTTAACCATGAAATGGCATTTCTTCCAATTAAGTACTAGATTTGATTGTTCGCATCTAATAAACATTCGTTCAAGATTAACTAGACATGTTTCAAAAGTATCACCGAAGACTGAAAAGTCGTCCATGAAAACTTCCATGCATTCTTCTATCATGTCGTGAAAAATTGCCATCATGCATCTTTGAAAGGTTGCAGGGGCGTTGCAAAGTCCAAATGGCATGCGTTTGTAAGCAAAAGTACCATAAGGGCACGTGAATGTGGTTTTCTCTTGATCCTCGGGTGTTATTGGAATTTAAAAATATCCGGAAAAACCATCAAGAAAACAATAGTAACTATTTCCGGCTAACCTTTCCAACATTTGATCAATGAAAGGTAAGGGAAAGTAATCTTTTCTGGTGGCGTCATTTAATTTTCTATAATCAATACAAACACGCCATCCTGTTACAATCCTAGTAGGAATAAGCTCATTTTTTTTCATTTGTGATGACAGTCATGCCACCCTTCTTAGGTACGCATTGAACTGGGCTTACCCATGGACTATCAGAGATTGGATAAATTAAACCTGCATCTAGCAGTTTAATAATTTCTTTCTTAACAACATCTTGCATATTAGGATTTAGTCTTCGTTGGCGTTGCACATACGTTTTATGGCCTTCTTCCATAAGGATTTTATGTGTGCAATACGAAGGACTTATGCCTTTAATGTCATGAATCTTCCATGCAATAGCTGGTTTATGAGCTTTTAGCACAGAAATGAGTTGAGATTTTTCATTTTCCGTAAGAGAAGACGATATTATTACAGGTAATTCAGATTCACCATGTAAATAAGCATATTCCAAATGGGTTGGAAGTGGCTTTAACTCTAATGTTGGTGGTTCTTCTATTGATGATTTATATCGATATCTATCTTCTTCTTTTAGCATTTGAAGTTCTTCTGTTGTTGGTTCATAATCATTAGCCATGAGTGCGGCTAACATTTCAGCTTCATCAATTGGTTCAGTTCCTTCTCCTAAAGAACATTCTCCTGTTCCTTGTAATTCTGGAAATTCTTCTAACAATTCTGCATGTGAATCTATAGTTTGAATATAATAACATGTATCATCTGCAGATTGCGATTCTTACCGAACACGTCTATTATTGCTTTAGCCGTGTTTAAGAATGGTCTTCCTAATATGTGTAGTGACCCGAACTTTTCTGTGTTTATATATATATTAAATGAAATTGATATTTATATGATTAAATGTTTCCAACATGTTAAGCAATCAAACTTGTTAAGACTTGATTAATTGAAATAGGTTTCATATAGACAATTGACCACCCAAGTTGACCGGTGATTCACGAACGTTAAAACTTGTAAAAACTATATGATGACATATATATATATATATATATATATATATATATATATATATATATATATATATATATATATATATATATATATATATATATATATATATATATATATATATAGTTAACATGATATTATGATAAGTAAACATATCATTAAGTATATTAACAATGAACTACATATGTAAAAACAAGACTACTAACTTAATGATTTTGAAACGAGACATATATGTAACGATTATCGTTGTAACGACATTTAATGTATATATATCATATTAAGATATATTAATACATCATGATATCATGATAATGTAATAATTTAACATCTCATTTGATTTAATAAACAATGGGTTAACAACATTTAACAAGATCGTTAACCTAAAGGTTTCAAAACAACACTTACATGTAACGACTAACGATGGCTTAACGACTCAGTTAAAATGTATATACATGTAGTGTTTTAATATGTATTTATACACTTTTGAAAGACTTTAATACACTTATCAAAATACTTCTACTTAACAAAAATGCTTACAGTTACATCCTCGTTCAGTTTCATCAACAATTCTACTCGTATGCACCCGTATTCGTACTCGTACAATACACAGCTTTTAGATGTATGTACTATTGGTATATACATTCCAATGATCAGCTCTTAGCAGCCCATGTGAGTCACCTAACACATGTGGGAATCATCATTTGGCAACTAGCATGAAATATCTCATAAAATTACAAAAATATGAGTAATCATTCATGACTTATTTACATGAAAACAAAATTACATATCCTTTATATCTAATCCATACACCAACGACCAAAAACACCTACAAACACTTTCATTCTTCAATTTTCTTCATCTAATTGATCTCTCTTAAGTTCTATCTTCAAGTTCTAAGTGTTCTTCATAAATTCTACAAGTTCTAGTTACATAAAATCAAGAATACTTTCAAGTTTGCTAGCTCACTTCCAATCTTGTAAGGTGATCATCCAACCTCAAGAAATTTTTGTTTCTTACAGTAGGTTATCATTCTAATACAAGGTAATAATCATATTCAAACTTTGGTTCAATTTCTATAACTATAACGATCTTATTTCAAGTGATGATCTTACTTGAACTTGTTTTCGTGTCATGATTCTGCTTCAAGAACTTCGAGCCATCCAAGGATCCGTTGAAGCTAGATCCATTTTTTCTCTTTTCCAGTAGGTTTATCCAAGGAACTTAAGGTAGTAATGATGTTCATAACATCATTCGATTCATACATAAAAAGCTATCATATTCGAAGTGGTAAACTAGTAATCACTAGAACATAGTTTAGTTAATTCTAAACTTGTTCGCAAATAAAGTTAATCCTTCTAACTACACTTTTAAAATCAACTATACACATGATCTATATCTATATGATATGCTAACTTAATGATTTAAAACCCGGAAACACGATAAACACCATAAAACCGGATTTACGCCGTCGTAGTTACAACCGGGGGCTGTTTTGGTTTGGATAATTAAAAACTATGAAAAACTTTGATTTAAAAGCTATACTTCTAGGAAAATGATTTTTCTTATGAACATGAAACCATATCCAAAAACTATGGTTAAACTCAAAGTGAAAGTATGTTTTTCAAAACAGTCATCAAGATGTCGTTCTTTCGACGGAAATGACTACCTCTTTCAAAAACGACTTGTAACTTGTATTTCTGACTATAAACCTATACCTTTTCTGTTTAGTTTCATAAAGTCAAGTTCAATACGAAACCGTGGCCGCTTAAATCACTCAAAACGGATTAGAAACGAAGAAATGGCGAGCAAAACAAAATTGGTAAAAACTACTCATTTTAGCTACGTGAAAATTGGTAACAAATCTATTCCAACCATAACTTAATCAACTTGTATTGTATATTATGTAATCTTGAGATACCATAGACACGTATACAACGTTTTGACCTATCATGTCGACACATCTATATATATTTCGGAACAACCATAGACACTCTATATGTGAATGTTGGAGTTAGCTATACAGGGTTGAGGTTGATTCCAAAATATATATAGTTTGAGTTGTGATCAATACTGAGATATGTATACACTGGGTCGTGGATTGATTCAAGATAATATATATCAATTTATTTCTGTACATCTAACTGTGGACAACTAGTTGTAGGTTACTAACGAGGACAACTGACTTAATAAACTTAAAACATCAAAATGTATTAAAAGTGTTGTAAATATATTTTGAACATACTTTGATATATATGTACATATTTGTTATAGGTTCGTGAATCGACCAGTGGCCAAGTCTTACTTTCCGACGAAGTAAAAATCTGTGAAAGTGAGTTATAGTCCCACTTTTAAAATCTAATATTTTTGGGATGAGAATACATGCATGTTTTATAAATAATTTACAAAATAGACACAAGTACGTGAAACTACATTCTATGGTTGAATTATCGAAATCGAATATGCCCCTTTTTATTAAGTCTGGTAATCTAAGAATTAGGGAACAGACACCCTAATTGACGTGAATCCTAAAGATAGATCTATCGGGCCTAACAAACCCCATCTAAAGTACCGGATGCTTTAGTACTTCGAAATTTATATCATATCCGAAGGGTGTCCCGGAATGATGGGGATATTATTATATATGCATCTTGTTAATGTCGGTTACCAGGTGTTCACCATATGAATGATTTTTATCTCTATGTATGGGATGTATATTGAAATATGAAATCTTATGGTCTATTGTTACGATTTGATATATATAGGTTAAACCTATAACTCACCAACAATTTTTGTTGACGTTTTAAGCATGTTTATTCTCAGGTGATTATTAAGAGCTTTCGCTGTCGCATACTTAAATAAGGACAAGATTTGGAGTCCATGCTTGTATGATATTGTGTAAAAACTGCATTGAAGAAATTTATTTCGTTGTATCATATTTGTATTGTAAACCATTATGTAATAGTCGTGTGTAAACAGGATATTTTAGATTATCATTATTTGATAATCTATGTAAAGCTTTTTAAACCTTTATTGATTAAATAAAGGTTATGGTTTGTTTTAAAATGAATGCAGTCTTTGAAAAACGTCTCATATAGAGGTCAAAACCTCGCAACGAAATCAATTAATATGGAACGTTTTTAATCAATAAGAACGGGACATTTCAGTTGGTATCCGAGCGTTGGTCTTAGAGAACCAGAATTTTGCATTAGTGTGTCTTATCGAGTTTGTTAGGATGCATTAGTGAGTCTGGACTTCGACCGTGTTTACTTGAAAAATGATTGCTTAACAAATTTTGGTGGAAACTATATATTTTTAACATGTGAATATTATGTGATATATTAATCTCTTAAAGCGTTTGATATTATATGATAGATGTCTACCTCTAGAATAAGTCCCATTGACTCACCTAATAATAATGAAGAGTCAAATGTAAATTAGAATGATTCGTGGACTGATTCACAAGTTCCCGAAAAGGAACCGGAAATAGAGTCGGAACCGAAAGAAGAATCGGAACCGGAAGAAGAATCGGAACCGGAAGAAGAAATAGAACCAGTGGGGGAAATAATAAAACGGTTAAGTAGAAGAAAATCCTCAACCAACCGACCAAAGTTAATTATGGTCAATGGTGTTTCCGCCAAGGAAGCAAAGTATTGGGAGGATTACCAATTCTCCGATGAATCGGATCCCGACAAGGATTCCGATGATGTTATAGAAATTACCCGAACACAATTTAATAAGGCAAAAGAGAACAATAAGGGAAAGGGCATAAAAATAGAGAAATTTGATTCCAAGCCCGATGAACTTTATATGTATCGTCAACACCCGTATTTCTTAAGTTGTGACAATAACCCGGGAACCTCTAAACCACCAGGTTTTTCTAAACCAATGTGGAAAATGACGGCTCATATTAGGGGAACATCATATATCCCTAGAAACTTGGCAAAACGAACCAAAACCGAAGAAGAAGAAACGAGCGAGTCGGAATAAGATAGTTGTATTCGTGTGGTGTAATATATGTAATATAGTGTGCTTATGCTTTATGATATATGTAAAAATTGCTTGTATTAATAAGTATTTTTTTTATGAATCCAACTCTTGTCTATTTTACAGTATAAAAACACAAAATGGATAGACAACCCAATATTTTAAGAGACCTACCCGGAGACATGATTGATGAAATCTTGTCTAGAGTCGGTCTGAATTCCTCGGCACAACTATTTAAGGCGAGATCAGTTTGTAAGACATTCGAAGAACGTTCCAAGAATGCCTTGGTTTATAAAAGGCTTTCGTTCGAAAGATGGGGGATATCACATTGGGAAATCCATAAGTTACGATGTGTTTACTTTGACGCATATATTACGGGGAACCCAAATGCTATTTTACGCAACGGGTTAAGAAATTATTTTGACTCAATATATCCGAATATAGGACTTCGTGATTTAGAAAAAGCGGCTAACATGCAACATAAAGAAGCATGTTATGCTTACGGGTTAGTAATGTTCGCTTCTCACCAAAGTGAGAACAAGAACATCGGGCTACAACTATTAAACAAAACGTTCCCACAAGTGACGGAGTCGGTAATTGGGGTAAGAAATGAGGTTTTTAGATTGTTACAGGACTGTTGGACATTACGTAACCCTCGTCCCTTTGACGATGTTACAACACGCTGTCTTATCAACGGCCATAACGGTTATGTTCAACAAGACCAAGGATGGGAAGTAGTCCTAGTAAAACCAGAATGCATGACTTGTTTCTGGACGTATGAATTACGTGTCTTTATTGCCTTTGCTGAACGACTTGTGTACTAGCTAGAATTATCTTCACAACCATCTTGTATCAAATTTATTGTGTGCTATATTTCATGCTATATGTAAAATAAGCGGTATTGTAAGTTTGTAAAATATTGTGTAAACGTTTGAACGCGAAATATTATTATAATCAGTTTTTCATATAGAATTGTAGTAGTTGAATTGTATATTAGCTACTAAGTATGAACTTAACGGGTAGGTACTACCCAAATTTAAACTTATAAAACGCTAATATGAAGAAAAAGCTTTTCTAAATGAGTTCATATTATGCTATGAGATACTATTGACTACTCTTAATATTCTGTATGATTAACTTGTTTCATTTGACTATTTTGAAGGAAATGGCACCAACTACTCGACACACCTTGAATATGAGCGAAGAGGAATTTCGTGCCTTTCTTACTTCAAACATAGCTGCAGTACAGGCTGCGCTACATACTGATAATGCTAAAAACGAACATATATTTCATAGAATTATTCGTTAAGAAAGACAAGCTTTTAGTTGCAATTGTTCTATTTACAAGTGATATTCGTTTAAATAATAAAAGGTGAAGACAAAAGACAGATTCGACGAATTGAAGACGCAAACGACCAAAAAGCTCAAAAGTACAAAAGACAATCAAAGAGGTTCCAATTATTGATAAGAAACGTCTCGAAATTACAAGAGTACAAGATTCAAAACGCAAAGTACAAGATATTAAATTGTACGCAAGGACGTTCGAAAATCCGGAACCGGGACCAGAGTCAACTCTCAACGCTCGACGCAACGGACTAAAAATTACAAATCAACTATGCACATAAATATAATATAATATTTAAATAATTATTATAATTATTTATATATTATATAATATATTATAAACCGTCGGCAAGAAAGGCTCCAAACTTGGGTGAGCTGTATTTACAAACTCCGTGACTCGCGGAGTTTGAAGGCAAAAAGGGCCGCGAGTCGCGGAGCCCCAAATTCTGAAACTCCCTATAAAAGCAAACGAATTCTGATCGCAAAAACCATAATATATATCTCTCTCTCTCAATATATACGTAAATATATATATATATATATATATATATATATATATATATATATATATATATATATATATATATATATATATATATATATATATATATATATATATATATATATATATATAAAATTTATTTTTTAATTTTAATTTTAATTTTAATTTTAAATCCTAATAATAAGGGTATGTTAGCGAATATTGTAAGGGTGTAAGTCGAAATTCTGTCCGTGTAACGCTACGCTATTTTTAATCATTGTAAGTTATGTTCAACCTTTTTAATTTAATGTCTCGTAGCTAAGTTATTATTATGCTTATTTAATCCGAAGTAATCATGATGTTGGGCTAATTACTAAAATTGAGTAATTGGGCTTTGTACCATAATTGGGGTTTGGACAAAAGAACGACACTTGTGGAAATTAGACTATGGGCTATTAATGGGCTTTATATTTGTTTAACTAAATGATAGTTTGTTAATGTTAATATAAAGATTTACAATTGGGCGTCCCTATAAATTACCATATACACTCGATCGGACACGATGGGCGGGATATTTATATGTACGAATAATCGTTCATTCAACCGGACACGGAAATGGATTAATAGCCACTAGAATAATTAAAACAGGGGTGAAATTATGTACAAGGACACTTGGTATAATTGATAACAAAATATTAAAACCTTGGGTTACACTCAGTCGACATCCTGGTGTAATTATTAAACAAAGTATTAAAATCTTGTTATAGTTTAAGTCCCCAATTAGTTGGAATATTTAACTTCGGGTATAAGGATAATTTGACGAGGACACTCGCACTTTATATTTATGACTGATGGACTGTTATGGACAAAAACCAGACGGACATATTAAATAATCCAGGACAAAGGACAATTAACCCATGGGCATAAAACTAAAATCAACACGTCAAACATCATGATTACGGAAGTTTAAATAAGCATAATTCTTTTATTTCATATTTAATTTCCTTTATTTTATATTTAATTGCACTTCTAATTATCGCATTTTTATTGTTATTGTATTTAATTGCACTTTTAATTATCGTACTTTTTAATTATCGCAAGTTTATTTTATCGCACTTTTATTATTCGTAATTTCATTATCGTTATTTACTTTACGCTTTAAATTAAGTCTTGTATTTATTCATTATTTTACATTTGGTTTTAACTGCGACTAAAGTTTTAAAATCGACAAACCGGTCATTAAACGGTAAAAACCCCCCTTTATAATAATAATATTACTTATATATATATTTGTATTTTTATAAAAGTAAACTAATATAGCGTTAAGCTTTGTTTAAAGATTTTCCCTGTGGAACGAACCGGACTTACTAAAAACTACACTACTATACGATTAGGTACACTGCCTATAAGTGTTGTAGCAAGGTTTAAGTATATCCATTTTCTAAATAAATAAATATCTTGTGTAAAATTGTATCGTATTTAATAGTATTTTCCTGCCGAAATTTAATAGTATTTCATACACCTCTACTATAACATCAAGTTATTTTTGGCGCCGCTGCCGGGGACTTCAATTTCTTGCTTAAAAGCCGGAAGCGCAACGCTATATATATAAAAAAAATATTTTATTTTTAAGTTTACTTTTATTAAAAAAAATACGCTTTTGTAAAAATACGTTTTAAATATTCTAAAATATAAAAAGAAAAACAAAAATATAAATATTTTTAGGAGTTTGTTAAATATTTAAGTTTTTTAAAGTTTTTTTATTTTTATATAAGTTTTATTTAAGTATTTTGTTTTTATTTAAAATAAAAAAAATCAAAACCGAAAAAAATAATTATATATAAATCTATTTTTTTAGATTATTATTTATAAAATTATAAAGTATTTTATTTTTATCTTAGTTTTTAAGATAAGTCTTATTTAAATTATATAAATATATTAATTAAATTAAAAACAGAAAATAAAAAAAATTAAAAAAAAAACGCGTAAAATTCAAAACTGTACCTGAGTTGAATTCTGAACCCCGCGACTCGCGGAGTTTTCTGCTTCGGGCACCGCAACTCGCGGAGCCACTTTGACACGGGTACACAGAATCCTAATCAGGCATTAATTACGGGTAATTATTATAATTATTATTATAAAACCCTAATTAGGTTTTAATTAATTATTTATTTTAGTTTTTATTATTATTTTGTTTAATTAGTTTAATTAAATTGTAAAATTAATAGTTTTAATAAATAATTAATATAAAAATAATATTTTTATAAAAATTGTACTTTTTACAACTTTTTGTATATTTTTATATTTTGTCCCTTTTTAATCGTTTTAGCGTAATATTTGTATTTTTAGCTCATATTTAGTTTTAATTCATAGTTTTTGCCATAGTTATTTTTACTTCTAGATTTTTAGGCCTTGTCGTAGAATTCCTTAAGTGCTTTTTCTTTAGACTAAGATTTAGGTGCTTTAGAATTTTGCGACGCCTTTTTAAGTTTTAGTTTCTTTTTAAGTTATTTCCATTTGGGATTTAGTTTTTCCTGTAAGCTTTAATATTTTTAGACGACTTTTACCTATGTATCAATTATCATTCCAATTAGTAATCTCAATTTGCGATTATAATTTTATGTTAGTTGTGGTAATAAGGTTAGGTTAGTCAAGTGTTTTTAAGTTTTATAAGTTTCTTTTATTTTTCCGTCACCTTTTATTTTTCAACCATTTTTCTTTTTCGACCTTTTTCGACGCGCTCTTTTTCTTTCTTATTTCTCATTATTCTAGTTTTAGGACATAGATTTTTATTCTACTTCTTATCTAAATTTCTTAAAATTACGAAAATTTATTTTAAGTGGTTAAATTGATATACATCAAAATTTTCTGGTTCGTAGTAATAGTTGGATTTGTACGTGGACCGGGTTATTGGAGCCAAACAGTCCTCAATTATATTGAGACCAAACGAATCCTGCCCCTCTGCTGCATCTTTTGGCTATTCAAAACGTGAGCAAAATCAGAAAAGTCTATTGATTGGATAACTTATTATAATTTTTCTTTCCTTTTAAAAACTAACAGGATATTCAGTGAATGCACCGAGCAAGACGTTCACCACCTTTTGTACGTTCACCACCTGTAACTAGATCAAGACATTTAGCAAATATTACTGCCGTTGATTTTTCTTTAGAATCGTCATCCAGTCGACCAAGTACTCCAGTTCAAATTTTCGATAATCCATTTTTTGAACCCGACCTCACAATTGAGAATCCGGAGAATATTCAGGAACGATTCGTAGATCCTGAACCATTAAATTTTCCTCCGGAACCACCAATCATTCAAACAGAGATTGTTGAGGAACGAACCATTAAATCAGAATCCTCTAGTGATTCCGATTCAACAAATTCAATTATGGAGAATCTGGAACCTTTAAGTATGGAAGACCGAATGAGAGCTAAACGCACTGGCCAAGGTCACGCAATTACTCATCCTGACATTAATGCGCCAGATTATGAAATCAAAGGACAAATTCTACACATGGTGACTAATCAATGCCAATTTAGTGGTGTGCCGAAGGAAGATCCAAATGAACATCTACGTACCTTTAATAGGATCTGCACACTATTTAAAATAAGAGAAGTTGAGGATGAACAGATATATCTCATGTTATTTCCCTGGACTTTAAAGGGAGAAGTCAAAGATTGGTTGGAATCGTTACCTGAAGGGGCGATTGATACATGTGATGTTTTAGTTGAAAAATTTCTTAAACAATTCTTTCCTGCATCTAAAGCCGTAAGACTTCAAGCAGAAATTGTTACGTTTACACAGAAGCCGAATGAAACTCTATATGAGGCGTGGACAAGATTTGGAAAGTTATTAAGAGGATGTCCGCAACATGGTTTAGACACCTGTCAAATAGTACAAATATTCTACCAAGGATGCGACATCACTACAAGGAAAGACATAGATATAGCAGCTGGTGGTTCTATTATGACGAAAACCAAAACTGATGCTTACAAAATTATTGATAACACTGCTTCCCACTCGCATGAGTAGCACCAAGAAAAAGATATCGTTAGATCATCTAAAGCAGCTAGAGCCGATTCTAGCCATGACTTAGATTCCATTCCCGCAAAGATAGATGCTGTGGAGAGACGAATGGAAAAGATGACTAAAGATATTCACTCAATACGAATTAGTTGTGAGCAGTGTGGAGGACCACATTTGACAAAAGATTGTCTCAGTATTGAATTAACAATGGAACAAAGAGAGAATATTTCATACATAAACCAAAGGCCTGGAAATAATTATCAGAATAATTATCAACCGCCAAGACCGATTTACAATCAAAACCAAAATTATAACCGAAATATTCCATACAACAACCAACAAGGTCCTAGCAATCAACAAGTATCCAATAATACTTACAACCAGCAAAGACCTAATTTTCAAAACAAACCACCACAACAAACCGATGATAAAAAGCCGAATTTAGAAGATATGATGACGAAGCTAGTTGAAACTCAAACGCAGTTTTTTACATCTCAGAAACAAACCAATGAACAAAATGCTCAAGCATTTAGAAATCAACAAGCTTCTATTCAAAATCTGGAACAAGAAGTAAGTAACCTAGCAAGGTTAATAGGTGAAAGAAAACTGGGAAGTCTACCTAGTGATACAAATGCTAACCCCCGGAATGAAACAGCTAAAGCCATTACCACAAGAAGTGGTACAACACTTAAACCACCTAAAATACCTGTAACTTCTGATGAAGCTATTCCTACTTCACAAGAACCCCAACCTAATCAAGATAAGGAAAAAGAACCGGTAGTTGAAAAGGTTAATGAAGATAACACAGTTAAGGCTAAACCTTATGTTAAACCATACCAACCACCACTTCCTTACCCGAGTAAAATGAAGAAAGAGAAACTTGAAGCCGAGCAATCCAAATTCTTGGATATGTTTAAACAGATAAATGTAAATCTTCCTTTCATTGATGTGATTTCAGGAATGCCTAGATATGCTAAATTCTTGAAAGATCTAATCTCAAATAGAAAGAAAATGGAAGAACTCTCGACTGTTACTATGAATGCTAATTGTTCAGCAGTACTGTTGAATAAGATACCAGAAAAATTATCTGATCCAGGAAGTTTCACAATTCCATGTTTTCTGAGTAGTCTTAGTTCAATAGAAGCATTGGCAGACTTAGGTGCTAGTATAAATCTAATGCCATATTCACTATACGCTAAACTAGACCTTGGAGAATTGAAACCAACCAGAATAAGCATACAACTAGCCGATAGATCAATAAAATATCCTAGAGGGATAATGGAGAACATGCTAGTTAAAGTAGGTACTTTAGTATTTCCAGTAGATTTTGTTGTTCTGGACATGGAAGAAGATTCTCAAGTTCCTCTCATATTAGGAAGACCATTCTTAAACACGGCTAAAGCAATGATAGACGTGTTCGGTAAGAAACTGACCCTAAGTATAGAGGACGAGAGTGTTACCTTTTCAGTTGATAGAGAAATGCAACAACCACAATCTGCAGATGATACATGTTATTATATTCAAACTATAGATGCACATGCAGAATTATTAGAAGAATTTCCAGAATTACAAGGAACAGGAGAATGTTCTTTAGGAGAAAGTAATGAACCAATTGATGAAGCTGAAATGTTAGCTACACTTATAGCTAATGGATATGAACCAACAACAGAAGAAATTCAAATGCTAAAAGAAGAAGACAGATATCGATACAAATCATCGATAGAAGAACCTCCAAAATTAGAATTAAAGCCACTTCCAAACCATTTGGAATACGCTTATTTACATGGTGAATCTGAATTACCTCTAATAATATCGTCTTCTCTTATTGAAAATGAGAAATCACAACTCATTTCTGTGTTGAAAGCTCATAAACCAGCCATTGCATGGAAGATTCATGATATTAAAGGAATAAGTCCTTCGTATTGCACACATAAAATCCTTATGGAAGAAGGTCATAAAACGTATGTGCAACGCCAACAAAGACTAAATCCTAATATGCAAGATGTAGTTAAGAAAGAGATTATTAAACTGCTAGATGCAGGTCTAATTTATCCAATTTCTGATAGTCCATGGGTAAGCCCAGTTCAATGCGTGCCTAAGAAGGGTGGCATGACTGTCATTACAAATGAGAAAAATGAGCTTATTCCTACTAGGACTGTAACAGGATGGCGTGTGTGTATTGATTATAGAAAATTAAATGACGCCACCAGAAAAGATCACTTTCCCTTACCTTTCATAGATCAAATGTTGGAAAGATTAGCCGGAAATAGTTACTATTGTTTTCTAGATGGATTTTCCGGATACTTTCAAATTCCAATAGCACCCGAAGATCAAGAGAAAACCACATTCACGTGCCCTTATGGTACATTTGCTTACAAACGCATGCCATTTGGACTTTGCAACGCCCCTGCAACCTTTCAAAGGTGTATGATGGCAATTTTTCACGACATGATAGAAGAATGCATGGAAGTTTTCATGGATGACTTTTCAGTCTTCGGTGATACATTTGAATCATGTCTAGTTAATCTGGAACGAATGCTTATTAGATGCGAACAATCAAATCTAGTACTTAATTGGGAGAAATGCCATTTCATGGTTAAAGAAGGCATCGTTCTTGGACATAAAATTTCAAAAGAAGGAATTGAAGTGGATAGAGCTAATGTAGATGTAATTGCTAAACTTCCACATCCCACCAATGTTAGAGGAGTTAGGAGTTTTCTAGGGCATGCCGGTTTTTACCGACGTTTCATAAAAGATTTTTCTAAAATTGCCACTCCTATGAATAAACTCCTAGAAAAGGATGCTCCATTCATCTTTTCAGATGAGTGTATCAAATATTTTAATATTCTTAAAGAGAAACTCACTAATACGCCGATCATGATAACACCAAATTGGAATCTACCATTTGAACTAATGTGCGATGCAAGTAATTTTGCAATGGGAGCCGTTTTAGGACAAAGGATTGAAAAACGATTTCAACCTATATATTATGCTAGTAAGACATTACAAGGAGCACAAACGAACTATACAACTACTGAAAAAGAACTCCTTGCTATTGTCTTTGCTTTTGACAAATTTCGATCATATCTCGTTCTAGCAAAAACGGTGGTCTATACCGACCATTCTGCTCTTAGATACCTATTTTCAAAACAAGATGCTAAACCAAGATTAATCCGTTGGATCTTACTCTTACAAGAGTTTGATATTGAAATCCGAGATAAAAGAGGAGCAGAAAATCTCGCCGCTGATCATCTTTCTCGTCTTGAAAATCTCGAATTAGAAGTTCTAAATGAATCGGCCATACAAGACAACTTTCCTGATGAATATCTATTGAAGATAGATTATAAAGAAATCCCATGGTTTGCAGACTATGCAAACTATTTAGTATGTGGATTCCTTGAAAAAGGATTATCGTACCAAAGACGAAAGAAATTCTTCAGTGATATAAAACACTATTTCTGGGAAGATCCACATCTTTTTAAAAGTTGTCCCGATGGAATAATACGCCGATGTGTATTCGGAGATGAAGCTAGTAAAATATTAAACCATTGTCACACAGGACCAACAGGAGGGCATTATGGGCCTCAACTAACAACAAGAAAAGTTTATGATGCTGGATTCTATTAGCCTACAATTTACAAAGACGCACACCTTCTTTGCAAATCCTGTGATGCTTGTCAAAGGGCCGGAAAAATAAGTCAACGTGATGAAATGCCACAAAATATCATACAAGTATGTGAAGTATTTGACATTTGGGGTATTGACTTTATGGGTCCATTTCCAAAATCTCATAATAATCTCTATATTCTCGTAGCCATTGATTATGTATCTAAATGGGCGGAACCACAAGCTCTCCCAACTAACGATGCACGAGTTGTAGTCAACTTTTTAAAACGTCTTTTTGCAAGGTTTGGAACACCGAAAGCTTTAATAAGTGATCGGGGTACTCATTTCTGTAATAATCAACTTGAGAAAGTTCTTAAAAGATATGGAGTAACTCATAAAATCTCCACCGCATATCATCCACAAATAAGTGGACAAGTTGAAAATACCAACTGAGCTTTAAAACGTATTCTAGAGAAAACCGTAGGATCAAATCCGAAGGAATGGTCCATTAAATTGGAGGATGCACTCTGGGCTTTTAGAACAGCCTACAAAACTCCAATTGGAACCACACCTTTTAGACTTGTTTATGGAAAAGCATGTCATCTTCCAGTAGAAATTGAACACAAAGCATTTTGGGCTTTGAAGACATGTAATCTTGATTTACATGAAGCCGGACGTCTACGATTAAGTCAACTAAACGAATTAGAAGAATTAAGACATGAAGCATACGATAATTCATTAATATATAAAGAAAGAACGAAGAAATGGCATGATAAAAGAATCAGAAGTTCAAAAGAATTTAAGGAAGGAGACAAAGTTCTTCTTTTCAATTCACGATTCAAGCTATTTCCTGGAAAATTGAAATCAAGATGGTCTGGAACATTCATAGTCAAAAGAGTTTTCCCATACAGAACGATAGAATTAATAAATTCAAATGGGATTGAATTTAAAGTTAATGGTCACAGAGTTAAACATTACATACATGGTCCGATGGAAGTTGACAACGAAGTTAATCACAATTTCGACACCACAGCTAACTAAGTGTGGGGTGAATCAAGTCTTTAAAGGATAATATGTATTTCTGTTAGAGTTAGATTGTCTGTTTTTGTGTAGTTCTCGAAAATGGAACCCGAATGGTCTTTCCCTAGCAGACCCTAAAGAACTAGTCTTCTCCCCCCATTCTGAATTTTTATTTTTTTTAGGAAATGAAGACTGCCTGTGAACTAAACCATGGTCTAATGCTACACGCTTTGACCACTAAACGTAATAATGACACACTACCGAGTGAAATAGTATCAGTAATCAGAGAAAGATTGGACGGAGTAAGAAAAGAATCCAGATGCGAAGATAATAAGTTACAATTTGGTAAAGGAAAATCAAAATCCGCAGCGAAAAGAAGAGCACGACACCTAGAAAGATGTCACAAATGCGGAAAATGGTCACATGGAGGTAAATGTTCAAATAATCAAACCTATTCAAACACCGAATTTGTTACTTTATGCAGAGACGGACCGTTCATATGTTTAGAAGAAAAGACACTGAATGCTCTAGGTTACGCCTATGTAGCCATGGAAAACCAATTAAACCGACTATCTTATGAATGGGATAGATCATATAACTAAGAATACTATCTCACAGGTAAGTCTGTACAATTTTTATTTTGTTTTTATTTTTTTTAACCTTTTGATAATAAACGCTAATTTGTTCGCTATAAAGTATTAAATTGGTATTGAATAAAATTAGGTTTGGCGACCGAAATTATTGATATCATTCAAAAACATTTATTACATCACTGCGAAATTTAACGTTTATTCTTAAGGTATAAATATCTTTAATCAATCAACCCAAAATATTTCAAAAATTCGTCATGAGTTAAATTAGGTCATGGAACCGAAATTACTTTACCGAAAAGAGGGGCGCATATTTTTGATAATATTTGATTGATTAAAGTGGGATAAAAAGCCAAAAAGATTTTTAATTTTATTTTTACCATGTTTTTAAAATTAATATATAAATCTTAAATTAATATTGTAAACTTTGTAAAAACAATATTTTTAAAATTGTAAATATTTGAAAATTTTATATAAGTTTGGTGTGAATTTATAATATGAATTTTTTAAATTAAGTTTGGTGTGAATTTTTAATTTTTAAAATATGAATTTTATTTTTATGCATTTCAAATTTTAAGTTTGGTGTGAATTTTTAATATTAATTTTGAATTTTATATTTAAGTTGTGTGAATTTAAAAACAAAAATTTACTTTATCTCATTAAGTTAAAAATATGATTTTTAAAATTCTTCGTAAGTTGAAGAGTAGGTCGTTGAACCGAAATTGCTTTACCCGAGGGAGGGACGAGAACTTTTATTATCATTATTTTTAATCTTATTGAATTAAAGTATACCAAAAACATTAAAAAACCCAAAAATCTTAGCTTTTAAAACAATCGCTACAAAAAGACAAATTTTAAAATTTTGTCGAAGGACGAACTAGGACATCGATCCGAAACGACCTCGTCCTAAATAACAAGGGAAACAAAATTTTAAAATTAAATACTTAATTGTTTTAATTAATTTAAGATGTTATAAAAAAAAAAAAACAAACAAACTCCGCGACTCGCGGAGTTTGATGGTTTAAACCCCGCGACTCGCGGGAGGACCAACATACAGAAAAAAAAAAAATATAAACGCAGAACTGATCAGTCCACACCACAAAAACAGAAAACACAGCGAAATACTGCCGAAAAAATCCGCAAAAACACCCCCAAAATCACAATTTTTAACCGTTAATCATCAAATCTTTTACTAAAATCATGTTGAGAAGGATGTTATCAAGGAATTACTCAAGAAAAACGGTAAATTTCTACACCTAAACACCATTTAATCTGAAAATTAGTGTTCTTGAGCAATTTTTTCCCCAAATTTGATTTTGATGCTTTTTAGTGTAATTATGCTTAAATTGTTTATGTATTATGCTTGTATAACCTAGATTGATGCTATTTAACATGATTAGAAGCCTTAAACTTCAAATTTTGAGTAATCTAGGGTTTGTGTTCTTGAGAAAATTTGGGGCTTTTTGATATAAACAGGTTATGGCCGATTTTTGTCATGAATTGTTGCTAAATTAAGTAGTGTAACATGTTTAGGTAGTTAAATGATCCAAACTTTGAGCCTAAACATGATTTTAAGAATTAAAGTGGACTTTTTCAAGTCTAAAAATTCATGAACTTGATTTTTGAGAGATAATGCCATTTGAAACTTGTTTAATTGCTAGTAATGATTATTTTGACATGTTATTTGAGTTAAATGCTTATGAACTTGGCGAACATTTTCGTATATGCTTATTTGAAAAAGTGTAGATTTGATAAAAATGTGAAAATGAGCTTAAGTTTGATATAAATTGATCATGTCATTGTAATTATTTTGATTGATGATTTTGCTGACACTAATGCATATTTGGATGCACAAAAATTGTGTTTGATGTGTTTTGCAGACTGAAAGGGGTGAATCTTCATTCCAAGCTCGCAATGCTCCTGCTGAGAATGCGAAACAACAGGAGGTGGATAACTACTACAAGCAAGATATACCTCATCCAGTCATGACATTTTCTGATATGCACTTGGAAGATTTGCATCCGAACCTGAGATTTGACAGACTTTGGATAGATTATCCAAAATATCAAAGGGGTTTGCATACTCTTCATTCTAAAGTTGTTGAGGTACCTAGAGTCATAGAATGGGGACCCTTAGAAGCTGTAGAATTGGCCGGGCCAATTAGGGAATTACTTGCACAGAGGTATGATAATTCTACTTTTAATGACTGGGTACGTTTATTCACCATGCGTAGACCTGTATATAAAGTATGGTGTGAAGAATTGTTGTGTAGTATAGAATTAAATGATCGGGTAGCTAGTTTAACCAATCGATCTTTTATTAGATTTTTGTTAGGAGGTTCGATGCGCCACATGTCTTTACTAGACATGGCTCTGGCTTTACGTATATATACGCCTGAGGAGTTAGCATCTGCCGATTGTAGAGGATTGATACTAAATGGTAGAAAGATAGATGAAAATTTTGATACACATGGTGTATGGAGTCAAATGACAAGTCATCGCCGATTCAAAGGGGGAAATTACTCTTATTTGGATATAGATAGAGCTGAATTAAGAGTGATTCATAGGTTTTTAGCTAATTCGATTACACAAAGAGGTAAGAACAAGGAAAAGGTAAATGAACAGGATTTGTTTTACCATATGTGTATTCGAGACCCACAAAGCGTTGTAAGTATACCTTATTGTGTGGGTTATTATTTATCAGCTATGGTTAGGGGGATGAGACCGCATAGCATAATAGGAGGTGGTATTTTTATTACTTTGATTGCTGAATATCTCGGTGTGGATATAAGTCGGGGGGGATTATTAGTAGAAGAATCAGAACCCCGCGATACAATAGGTTTAAACGTATACCATGCGAAAGTTTTGAAGAGGCGAAATAACGCCACAGTACAATACCATGGTAGACATCCACAGGTTGAGAGAAACCAACAGCAAGGTAATGTAGGAGGGGGAAATGAAATGCAAGAAATGCAAAGGTTTATAGCTTCACAGGAGTACGAAAATGCTAGACATAGAGCATTTGAAGATTGGCAAGTTCATCAAAACCAAATCATAGCTCATTGCCAACATATAGGTAGAAACTATATTCCTACTCCAAAACCCATATTCCCTCCCTGGTCTATAGAGATGCAACCACCGTATCCTACGTATAACCCTGCCGAAGCATTCTATAGCACCTATGGTTATGCTTGGAACCCCTATTGGTATCAGTATCATCCCTAGTCTACTTAGTTTTATTTATTTTGTAATTTGTAATGTTGATACGTTTAATACTTATGTTAATATTGTAATAGTTTTTATAATTTTCTAACTTTTATTCTTAGATTTTAATAATTTTTGAATGTGGGGTAATATACTAAACTTCAAAAATATGTATATATGTTTGCAGTTTATCTTATGTACACAACAGGGTAAAACAACGCATTTTCAAAGACTGGCATTAAGTTCAGCAAAAGCAACTAATTTTGACGACAAGATGCAAAATATATGTGAAATAACAACAAGACGAAATGAACAAATGATGTGCACCATTTATCATTCAGCAAACAAACACCAATATATTTGGAAACTTTGGTAAAATTTAATCATTTTCACACAAATCACCCTCAATAATTTAAATTGTTACTGATTTCTTGCAAATGAGGGCATTGCAAGATCTTAAGTGTGGGAAGGGGTTAAATTCTTTCGAATTTTAAAATTTTTATCTTAAACACTGGGTTATCATTAAAAATACTAGTAAAGCAGTAGTTGTATTAGAATCTAGTGCTCTCTGATAATAAAGAACAGCCCTAGTCTTATATACTGACTACCCAATTCTAGTAAAATTTTTCAAAATTTTCAATTAAATGAACTCAAAATCATGTTTATACATATTTATGAATGATAAAACTAGGTTTTAACACCGAAATTATTGTTACCTCAGAAAGGACATAAATTGAGAAACAAACCAAAATGTTAAAATTCATTTAAAATGGAATAGAGGACAATAAAAAGGAAAATAAAAGCCAAGTGTGGGAAAATTTACCAAATTATCTTAAACATATATCACATATTTTTGTACAAATAACTGAAAATACTTTTGCTTTGGACTAAACTAAAAAGTTTTACCTGATTTACTGTAAGAAAGATGGATCTATACGATGAATCAATTCCATCATTAAAAGGAAGTAAAGTCTTCCGAAAAAGACACGCGATTCTTGATTTAGGTCAAGAAGTTGTCGTCCAGACCAGCTGTAGGTTGACGAAAAATCTAGAAAAGTCATCACTAAAATCAGCAGGAAATCCACGGACCTCAGCATTAAACAGGGTCGCTAAGTGGTCAGATTCATCCTAACCATGAGAAGGATTTATCTCGTAAAATAGGGGGCACCATGCAAATTAGCTGGATAAGACTAATGAATCAGATCCCCAGAAAGGATAATCTCCTTAAAAGATCAAAAATCAGCTTTTAAGCCTGATATTACTCAATCCTTGAGATTGACCTTAAAGATTGAGAATTACAAACTCATGGAATTCAATGATATCTAAACTCGAGCTTGAACGAGAAAATATTTTGATCAAAATTACAAACCGATTTGTTTTCTGAAAACCCATTTTCAATGCGTTCATTACCATTGAACGTAAAATCCTAGGAATTCACCTGGAATTCATTAGGTCACCTGAACTAAATCGGGTGTCAACCGTAAGAACGGTGGTTGCATAGCATGGTCAAAGACAGGACCTTGTGCCAGACTGACAAATTATAAGGGTGAGCTTTACTATTGCTCCTACAAAGGATAGTAATTGCGTCCGACACGTTATAGACCATAATTAAAAGCATGTCAGGGGACATTGCCTTAACAGTTGCTTGTTCAACGCTTTCCTTTACAACCAGACGGTAGTTTACTGAAGGGTAATATACGGGACAAGTAAACTGGACGTGTTGCTTTCCAAATACAAGGTTAGCAAGTGGGTGACACAAAACCGCAAGTTTTGAGCTAAAATTTTCAAATCTGAAACCCACAAAAATATTTTGCAAACACCGGTAAAGGGTTATTCCGGAAAACTTATCTAGGGTAAAAACTAGATTTAATTTTCAAAAGATCAAATGTTTTCATAAAGTTCCAATTTCCTTAATGGATCTAAATTTTTATAGTCATGTGGGACTGTAAACCATATCGTTACTACCATTATTTATACCGCCGTATAGAAATCACTGATGTACAAAGTGTGAAGAATAAAGAAGTGATTCTAGTATTTAAAGACGATATTGCTTGAGGACAAGCAACGCTTAAGTGTGGGAATATTTGATAATGCTAAAAACGAACATATATTTCATAGCATTATTCCTTAAGAAAGACAAGCTTTTAGTTGCAATTGTTCTATTTACAAGTGATATTCGTTTAAATAATAAAAGGTGAAGACAAAAGACAGATTCGACGAATTGAAGACGCAAACGACCAAAAAGCTCAAAAGTACAAAAGACAATCAAAGAGGTTCCAATTATTGATAAGAAACGTCTCGAAATTACAAGAGTACAAGATTCAAAACGCAAAGTACAAGATATTAAATTGTACGCAAGGACGTTCGAAAATCCGAAATCGGGACCAGAGTCAACTCTCAACGCTCGACTCAATGGACTAAAAATTACAAATCAACTATGCACATAAATATAATATAATATTTAAATAATTCTTATAATTATTTATATATTATATAATATATTATAAACCGTCGGCAAGAAAGGCTCCAAACTTGGGTGAGCTGTATTTACAAACTCCGCGACTCGCGGA
Source organism: Rutidosis leptorrhynchoides (assembly GCF_046630445.1). Classification (NCBI taxonomy): domain Eukaryota; kingdom Viridiplantae; phylum Streptophyta; class Magnoliopsida; order Asterales; family Asteraceae; genus Rutidosis; species Rutidosis leptorrhynchoides. The sequence goes on from NC_092333.1 coordinate 154,820,557, forward strand.
GTTTGAAGGCAAAAAGGGCCGCGAGTCGCGGAGCCCCAAATTCTGAAACTCCCTATAAAAACAAACGAATTCTGATCGCAAAAACCATAATATATATCTCTCTCTCTCTCAATATATACGTAAATATATATATATATATATATATATATATATATAATTTATATTTTAATTTTAATTTTAAATCCTAATAATAAGGGTATGTTAGCGAATATTGTAAGGGTGTAAGTCGAAATTCTGTCCGTGTAACGCTACGCTATTTTTAATCATTGTAAGTTATGTTCAACCTTTTTAATTTAATGTCTCATAGCTAAGTTATTATTATGCTTATTTAATCCGAAGTAATCATGATGTTGGGCTAATTACTAAAATTGGGTAATTGGGCTTTGTACCATAATTAGGGTTTGGACAAAAGAACGACACTTGTGGAAATTAGACTATGGGCTATTAATGGGCTTTATATTTGTTTAACTAAATGATAGTTTGTTAATGTTAATATAAAGATTTACAATTGGGCGTCCCTATAAATTACCATATACACTCGATCGGACACGATGGGCAGGGTATTTATATGTACAAATAATCGTTCATTCAACCGGACATGGGAATGGATTAATAGCCACTAGAATAATTAAAACAGGGGTGAAATTATGTACAAGGACACTTGGTATAATTGATAACAAAATATTAAAACCTTGGGTTACACTCAGTCGACATCCTGGTGTAATTATTAAACAAAGTATTAAAATCTTGTTACAGTTTAAGTCCCCAATTAGTTGGAATATTTAACTTCGGGTATAAGGATAATTTGACGAGGACACTCGCACTTTATATTTATGACTGATGGACTGTTATGGACAAAAACCAGACGGACATATTAAATAATCCAGGACAAAGGACAATTAACCCATGGGCATAAAACTAAAATCAACACGTCAAACACCATGATTACGGAAGTTTAAATAAGCATAATTCTTTTATTTCATATTTAATTTCCTTTATTTTATATTTAATTGCACTTCTAATTATCGCATTTTTATTGTTATTGTATTTAATTGCACTTTTAATTATCGTACTTTTTAATTATCGCAAGTTTATTTTATCGCACTTTTATTATTCGCAATTTCATTATCGTTATTTACTTTACGCTTTAAATTAAGTCTTGTATTTATTTATTATTTTACATTTGGTTTTAACTGCGACTAAAGTTTTAAAATCGATAAACCGGTCATTAAACGGTAAAAACCCCCCTTTATAATAATAATATTACTTATATATATATTTGTATTTTTATAAAAGTAAACTAATATAGCGTTAAGCTTTGTTTAAAGATTTTCCCTGTGGAACGAACCGGACTTACTAAAAGCTACACTACTGTACGATTAGGTACACTGCCTATAAGTGTTGTAGCAAGGTTTAAGTATATCCATTCTCTAAATAAATAAATATCTTGTGTAAAATTGTATCGTATTTAATAGTATTTTCCTGCCGAAATTTAATAGTATTTCATACACCTCTGCTAAAACATCATATACCAACAATAACCTTGGATCTAGTAGTACAGGAAATCGTGTAGGATGCACCTACAAAGAATTCACTGCCTGCAAACCTTTGGAATTTGATGGAACCAAAGGACCGATCTGATTGAAACGGTGGACCGAGAAGGTCGAATCGGTGTTTGCCATAAGTAAGTGTACTGAAGAGGACAAAGTGAAGTACGCTACGTATACCTTCACTGTAGTGACCCGAAATTTTCCATGTTTATATATATTAATTAAGATTGATATTTACATGATAAAATGTTTCCAACATGTTAAGCAATCAAACTTGTTAAGACTTGATTAATTGAAATATGTTTCATATAGACAATTGACCACCCAAGTTGACCGGTGATTCACGAACGTTAAAACTTGTAAAAACTATATGATGACATATATATGGATATATATATAGTTAACATGATACTATGATAAGTAAACATATCATTAAGTATATTAACAATGAACTACATATGTAAAAACAAGACTACTAACTTAATGATTTTTAAACGAGACATATATGTAACGATTATCGTTGTAAAGACATTTAATGTATATATATCATATTAAGAGATATTCATACATGATAATATTATGATAATATAATAATTTAAAATCTCATTTGATATTATAAACATTGGGTTAACAACATTTAACAAGATCGTTAACCTAAAGGTTTCAAAACAACACTTACATGTAACGACTAACGATGACTTAACGACTCAGTTAAAATGTATATACATGTAGTGTTTTAATATGTATTTATACACTTTTGAAAGACTTCAATAAACTTATCAAAATGCTTCTACTTAACAAAAATACTTACAATTACATCTTCGTTCAGTTTCATCAACAATTCTACTCGTATGCACCCGTATTCGTACTCGTACAATACACAGCTTTTAGATGTATGTACTATTGGTATATACACTCCAATGATCAGCTCTTAGCAGCCCATGTGAGTCACCTAACACATGTGGGAACCGTCATTTGGCAACTAGCATGAAATATCTCATAAAATTACAAAAATATGAGTAATCATTCATGACTTATTTACATGAAAACAAAATTACATATCCTTTATATCTAATCCATACACCAACGACCAAAAACACCTACAAACACATTCATTCTTCAATTTTCTTCATCTAATTGATCTCTCTCAAGTTCCATCTTCAAGTTCTAAGTGTTCTTCATATATTCTACATGTTCTAGTTACATAAAATCAAGAATACTTTCAAGTTTGCTAGCTCACTTCCAATCTTGTAAGGTGATCATCCAACCTCAAGAAATCTTTGTTTCTTATAGTAGGTTATCATTCTAATACAAGGTAATAATCATATTCAAACTTTGGTTCAATTTCTATAACTATAACAATCTTATTTCAAGTGATGATCTTACTTGAACTTGTTTTCGTGTCATGATTCTGCTTCAAGAACTTCGAGCCATCCAAGGATCCGTTGAAGCTAGATCCATTTTTCTCTTTTCCAGTAGGTTTATCCAAGGAACTTAAGGTAGTAATGATGTTCATAACATCATTCGATTCATACATATAAAGCTATCTTATTCGAAGGTTTAAACTTGTAATCACTAGAACATAGTTTAGTTAATTCTAAACTTGTTCGCAAACAAAAGTTAATCCTTCTAACTTGACTTTTAAAATCAACTAAACACATGTTCTATATCTATATGATATGCTAACTTAATGATTTAAAACCTGGAGACACGAAAAACACCGTAAAACCGGATTTACGCCGTCGTAGTAACACCGCGGGCTGTTTTGGGTTAGTTAATTAAAAACTATGATAAACTTTGATTTAAAAGTTGTTATTCTGAGAAAATGATTTTTATTATGAACATGAAACTATATCCAAAAATTATGGTTAAACTCAAAGTGGAAGTATGTTTTCTAAAATGGTCATCTAGACGTCGTTCTTTCGACTGAAATGACTACCTTTACAAAAACGACTTGTAACTTATTTTTCTGACTATAAACCTATACTTTTTCTGTTTAGATTCATAAAATAGAGTTCAATATGAAACCATAGCAATTTGATTCACTCAAAACGGATTTAAAATGAAGAAGTTATGGGTAAATCAAGATTGGATAATTTTTCTCATTTTAGCTACGTGAAAATTGGTAACAAATCTATTCCAACCATAACTTAATCAACTTGTATTGTATATTATGTAATCTTGAGATACCATAGACACGTATACAATGTTTCGACCTATCATGTCGACATATCTATATATATTTTGGAACAACCATAGACACTCTATATGTGAATGTTGGAGTTAGCTATACATGGTTGAGGTTGATTCCAAAATATATATAGTTTGAGTTGTGATCAATACTGAGAAACGTATATTCTGGGTCGTGGATTGATTCAAGATAATATTTATCGATTTATTTCTGTACATCTAACTGTGGACAACTAGTTGTAGGTTACTAACGAGGACAGCTGACTTAATAAACTTAAAACATCAAAATATATTAAAAGTGTTGTAAATATATTTTGAACATACTTTGATATATATGTATATATTGTTATAGGTTCGTGAATCAACCAGTGGCCAAGTCTTACTTCCAGACGAAGTAAAAATCTGTGAAAGTGAGTTATAGTCCCACTTTTAAAATCTAATATTTTTGGGATGAGAATACATGCAGGTTTTATAAATGATTTACAAAATAGACACAAGTACGTGAAACTACATTCTATGGTTGAATTATCGAAATCGAATATGCCCCTTTTTATTAAGTCTGATAATCTAAGAATTAGGGAACAGACACCCTAATTGACGCGAATCCTAAAGATAGATCTATTGGGCCTAACAAACCCCATCCAAAGTACCGGATGCTTTAGTACTTCGAAATTTATATCATATCCGAAGGGTGTCCCGAAATGATGGGGATATTCTTATATATGCATCTTGTTAATATCGGTTACCAGGTGTTCACCATATGAATGATTTTTATCTCTATGTATGGGATGTGTATTGAAATATGAAATCTTGTGGTCTATTATTATGATTTGATATATATAGGTTAAACCTATAACTCACCAACATTTTTGTTGACGTTTTAAGCATGTTTATTCTCAGGTGATTATTAAGAGCTTCCGCTGTCGCATACTTAAATAAGGACAAGATTTGGAGTCCATGCTTGTATGATATTGTGTAAAAACTGCATTCAAGAAACTTATTTTGTTGTAACATATTTGTATTGTAAACCATTATGTAATGGTCGTGTGTAAACAGGATATTTTAGATTATCATTATTTGATAATCTACGTAAAGCTTTTTAAACCTTTATTGATGAAATAAAGGTTATGGTTTGTTTTAAAATGAATGCAGTCTTTGAAAAACATCTTATATAGAGGTCAAAACCTCGCAACGAAATCAATTAATATGGAACGTTTTTAATCAATAAGAACGGGACATTTCAGTTGGTATTCGAGCGTTGGTCTTAGAGAACCAGAATTTTGCATTAGTGTGTCTTATCGAGTTTGTTAGGATGCATTAGTGAGTCTGGACTTCGACCGTGTTTACTTGAAAAATGATTGCTTAACAAATTTTGTTGGAAACTATATATTTTTAACATGTGAATATTATGTGATATATTAATCTCTTAACGCGTTTGATATTATGTGATAGATGTCTACCTCTAGAACAAGTCCCATTGACTCACCTAATAATAATGAAGAGTCAAATGTAAATTGGAATGATTCGTGGACTGATTCACAAGTTCCCGAAGAGGAACCGGAAGAAGAGTCGGAACCGGAAGAAGAATCGGAACCGGAAGAAGAATCGGAACCGGATGAAGAAATAGAACCGGTGGGGGAAATAATAAAACGGTTAAGTAAAAGAAAATCCTCAACCAACCGACCAAGGTTAATTATGGTCAATGGTGTTTCCGCCAAGGAAGCAAGATATTGGGAGGATTACCAATTCTCCGATGAATCGGATTCCGACGAGAATTCCGATGATGTTATAGAAATTACCCCAACTGAATTTAAAAAGGCAAAAGAAAATAATAAGGGAAAGGGCATAAAAATAGAGAAATCTAATTCCAACCCCGATGAACTTTATATGTATCATCAACCCCCGAAGTCCTTAAGTTGTAACAATGACCCGGGAACCTCTAAACCACCAGGTTTTTCTAAACCAATGTGGAAAACGACGGCTCGTATTAGGGGAACATCATATATCCCTAGAAACTTGGCAAAACGAACCAAAACCGAAGAAGAAGAAACAAGCGAGTCGAAATAAGATAGTTGTATTCGTATGGTGTAATATATGTAATATAGTGTGCTTATGCTTTATGATATATGTAAAAATTGCTTGTATTAATAAGTATTTTTTTTATGAATCTAACTCTTGTCTATTTTACAGTATAAAAACACAAAATGGATAGACAACCCAATATTTTAAGAGACCTACCCAGAGACATGATTAATGAAATCTTGTCTAGAGTCGGTCAGAATTCTTCGGTACAACTATTTAAGGCGAGATCAGTTTGTAAGACATTCGAAGAACGTTCCAAGAATGCCTTGGTTTATAAAAGGCTTTCGTTCGAAAGATGGGGGATATCACATTGGGAAATCCATAAGTTACGATGTGTTTACTTTGATGCATATATTGAGGGGAACCCAAATGCTATTTTACGCAATGGGTTAAGAAATTATTTTGACTCAATATATCCGAATATTGAACTTCGTGATTTAGAAAAAGCGGCTAACATGCAACATAAAGAAGCATGTTATGCTTACGGATTAGTAATGTTCGCTTCTCACCAAAGTGAGAACAAGAACATCGGGCTACAACTATTAAACAAAACGTTCCCACAAGTGACGGAGTCGGTAATTGGGTAAGAAATGAGGTTTTTAGATTGTTACAGGACTGTTGGACATTACGTAACCCTCGTCCCTTTGACGACGTTACAACACGATGTCTTATCAATGGCCATAACGGTTATGTTCCATAAGACCAAGGATGGGAAGTAATCTTAGTAAAACCAGAATGCATGACTTGTTTCTGGACGTATGAATTACGTGTCTTTATTGCCTTTGTTGAACGACTTGTGTACTAGCTAGAATTATCTTCACAACCATCTTGTATCAAATTTATTGTGTGCTATATTTCATGCTATATGTAAAATAAGCGGTATTGTAAGTTTGTAAAATATTGTGTAAAAGTTTGAATGCGAAATATTATTATAATCAGTTTTTCATATAGAATTGTAGTAGTTGAATTGTATATTAGCTACTAAGTATGAACTAAACGGGTAGGTACTACCCGAATTTAAACTTATAAAATGCTAATATGAAGAAAAAGCTTTTATAAATGAGTTCATATTACGCTACGAAATACTATTAACTACTCTTAATATTCTGTATGATTAACTTGTTCCATTTGACTATTTTGAAGGAAATGGCACCGACTACTCGACACACCGTGAATATGAATGAAGAGGAATTCCGTACTTTTCTAGCTTCAAACATAGCCGCAGTATAGGCTGCGCTACATACCAACAATAACCTTGGATCTAGCAGTACAGGAAATCGTGTAGGATGCACCTACAAAGAATTCACTGCCTGCAAACCTTTGGAATTTGATGGAACCGAAGGACCGATCGGATTGAAACGGTGGACCGAGAAGGTCGAATCGGTGTTTGCCATAAGTAAGTGTACTGAAGAGGACAAAGTGAAGTACGCTACGCATACCTTCACAGGTTCTGCGTTAACATGGTGGAATACCTATCTAGAGCAAGTGGGACAAGATGATGCGTACGCACTACCGTGGTCAGCATTCAAGCACTTGATGAACGAGAAATACCGTCCCAGAACTGAGGTCAATAAGCTCAAGACAGAACTTAGAGGGTTACGAACCCAAGGATTTGATATTACCACGTATGAAAGACGATTCACAGAATTGTGCCTATTGTGTCCGGGAGCATTCGAAGATGAGGAAGAGAAGATCGACGCGTTTGTGAAAGGATTACCGGAAAGAATCCAAGAAGATATAAGTTCACACGAGCCCGCCTCCATACAACAGGCATGTAGAATGGCTCACAAACTAGTGAACCAGATTGAAGAAAGAATTAAAGAACAGACTGCTGAAGAGGCCAATGTGAAGCAAGTCAAAAGAAAGTGGGAGGAAAACGGTGATAAGAATCACCAATACAACAACAACAGCAATTACAACAATAATCGCAACAATTATCCCAACAATCGCAACATCAATCGCAACTACAACAAATGGCCCAACAACAACAACAACAACAACAACAACAACAACAACAACAACAACAACAACAACAACAACAACAACAACAACAACAACAACAACAACAACAACAACAACAACAACAACAACAACAACAACAACAACAACAACAACAACAACAACAACAACAACAACAACAACAACAACAACAACAACAACAACAACAACAACAACAACAACAACAACAACAACAACAACAACAACAACAACAACAACAACAACAACAACAACAACAACAACAACAACAACAACAACAACAACAACAACAACAACAACAACAACAACAACAACAACAACAACAACAACAACAACAACAACAGCAACAGCAACTACAACAATCATCCCAACAACAATAATAACCGCAACAACAACAACAATCAGAAGCAGCTATGCCAAAGGTGTGAAAAGTATCACTCGGGGTTCTGCACCAAATTTTGCAACAAGTGTAAAAGAAATGGTCATAGCGCGGTGAAGTGTGAGGTCTACGGACCAGGGGTTAATAGAACGAAAGGAACAAATGGTGTCGGAACGAGTAATGGCGGAGCAAGTAGTGTCAGAGCAAGTTATGCCAATGTAGTTTGTTATAAATGTGGAAAACCGGGCCACATTATTAGAAATTGCCCGAACCAGGAGAACATGAATGGACAAGGCCGCAGAAGAGTTTTCAATATTAATGCGGCAGAGGCACAGGAAGACCCGGAGCTTGTTACGGGTACGTTTCTTATTGACAATAAATCTGCTTACGTTTTATTTGATTCGGGTGCGGATAGAAGCTATATGAGTAGAGATTTTTGTGCTAAATTAAGTTGTCCATTGACGCCTTTGGATAGTAAATTTTTACTCGAATTAGCAAATGGTAAATTAATTTCAGCAGATAATATATGTCGGAATCGAGAAATTAAACTGGTTAGCGAAACATTTAAGATTGATTTGATACCAGTAGAGTTAGGGAGTTTTGATATGATAATCGGTATGGACTGGTTGAAAGAAGTGAAAGCAGAGATCGTTTGTTACAAAAATGCAATTTGCATTATACGAGAAAAAGGAAAACCCTTAATGGTGTACGGAGAAAAGGGCAACACGAAGCTACATCTTATTAGTAATTTGAAGGCACAAAAACTAATAAGAAAAGGTTGCTATGCTGTTCTAGCAAACGTCGAGAAAGTACAAACTGAAGAAAAGAGCATCAATGATGTTCCCATTGCAAAAGAATTTCCCGATGTATTTCCAAAAGAATTACCGGGATTACCCCCACATCGATCCGTTGAATTTCAAATAGATCTTGTACCAAGAGCTGCACCAATAGCTCGTGCTCCTTACAGACTCGCACCCAGCGAGATGAAAGAACTGCAAAGCCAATTACAAGAACTTTTAGAGCGTGGTTTCATTCGACCAAGCACATCACCGTGGGGAGCTCCTGTTTTGTTTGTCAAGAAGAAAGATGGTACATTCAGGTTGTGTATCGACTACCGAGAGTTGAACAAACTTACCATCAAGAACCGCTACTTACTACCGAGAATCGACGACTTATTTGATCAACTACAAGGCTCGTCTGTTTATTCAAAGATTGACTTACGTTCCGGGTATCATCAAATGCGGGTGAAAGAAGATGATATTCCAAAGACTGCTTTCAGAACACGTTACGGTCATTATGAGTTTATGGTCATGCCGTTTAGTTTAACTAATGCACCAGCTGTGTTCATGGACCTTATGAACTGAGTGTGTGGACCATACCTTGACAAGTTTGTCATTGTTTTCATCGATGACATACTTATTTACTCAAAGAATGACCAAGAACACGGTGAACATTTGAGAAAGGCGTTAGAAGTATTGAGAAAGGAAGAATTGTATGCTAAGTTTTCAAAGTGTGCATTTTGGTTGGAAGAAGTTCAATTCCTCGGTCACATAGTGAACAAAGAAGGTATTAAGGTGGATCCGGTAAAGATAGAAACTGTTGAAAAGTGGGAAACCCCAAAAACTCCGAAACACATACGCCAGTTTTTAGGACTAGCTGGTTACTACAGAAGGTTCATCCAAGACTTTTCCAGAATAGCAAAACCCTTGACTGCATTAACGCATAAAGGGAAGAAATTTGAATGGAATGATGAACAAGAGAAAGCGTTTCAGTTATTGAAGAAAAAGCTAACTACGGCACCTATATTGTCATTGCCTAAAGGGAATGATGATTTTGTGATGTATTGTGACGCATCAAAACAAGGTCTCGGTTGTGTATTAATGCAATGAACAAAGGTGATTGCTTATGCGTCTAGACAATTGAAGATTCTCGAACAAAATTATACGACGCATGATTTGGAATTAGGCGCGGTTGTTTTTGCATTAAAGACTTGGAGGCACTACTTATATGGGGTCAAAAGTATTATATATACCGACCACAAAAGTCTTCAACACATATTTAATCAGAAACAACTGAATATGAGGCAGCGTAGGTGGATTGAATTATTGAATGATTACGACTTTGAGATTCGTTACCACCCGGGGAAGGCAAATGTGGTAGCCGATGCCTTGAGCAGGAAGGACAGAGAACCCATTCGAGTAAAATCTATGAATATAATGATTCATAATAACCTTACTACTCAAATAAAGGAGGCGCAACAAGGAGTTTTAAAAGAGGGAAATTTAAAGGATGAAATACCTAAAGGATCGGAGAAGCATCTTAATATTCGGAAAGACGGATCCCAGTATAGGGCTGAAAGGATTTGGGTACCAAAATTTGGAGATATGAGAGAAATGGTACTTAGAGAAGCTCATAAAACCAGATACTCAATACATCCTGGAACGGGGAAGATGTACAAGGATCTCAAGAAACATTTTTGGTGGCCGGGTATGAAAGCCGATGTTGCTAAATACGTAGGAGAATGTTTGACGTGTTCTAAGGTCAAAGCTGAGCATCAGAAACCATCAGGTCTACTTCAACAACCCGAAATCCCGGAATGGAAATGGGAAAACATTACCATGGATTTCATCACTAAATTGCCAAGGACTGCAAGTGGTTTTGATACTATTTGGGTAATAGTTGATCGTCTCACCAAATCAGCACATTTCCTGCCAATAAGAGAAGATGACAAGATGGAGAAGTTAGCACGACTGTATTTGAAGGAAGTCGTCTCCAGACATGGAATACCAATCTCTATTATCTCTGATAAGGATGGTAGATTTATTTCAAGATTCTGGCAGACATTACAGCAAGCATTAGGAACTCGTCTAGACATGAGTACTGCCTATCATCCACAAACTGATGGGCAGAGTGAAAGGACGATACAAACGCTTGAAGACATGCTACGAGCATGTGTTATTGATTTCGGAAACAGTTGGGATCGACATCTACCGTTAGCAGAATTTTCCTACAACAACAACTACCATTCAAGCATTGAGATGGCGCCGTTTGAAGCACTTTATGGTAGAAAGTGCAGGTCTCCGATTTGTTGGAGTGAAGTGGGGGATAGACAGATTACGGGTCCGGAGATTATACAAGAAACTACCGAGAAGATCATCCAAATTCAACAACGGTTGAAATCCGCCCAAAGTCAACAAAAGAGCTACGCTGACATTAAAAGAAAAGATATAGAATTTGAAATTGGAGAGATGGTCATGCTAAAAGTTGCACCTTGGAAAGGCGTTGTTCGATTTGGTAAACGAGGGAAATTAAATCCAAGGTATATTGGACCATTCAAGATTATTGATCGTGTCGGACCAGTAGCTTATCGACTTGAGTTACCTCAACAACTCGCGGCTGTACATAACACTTTCCACGTCTCGAATTTGAAGAAATGTTTTGCTAAAGAAGATCTCACTATTCCGTTAGATGAAATCCAAATCAACGAAAAACTTCAATTCATCGAAGAACCCGTCGTAATAATGGATCGTGAGGTTAAAAGACTTAAGCAAAACAAGATACCAATTGTTAAGGTTCGATGGAATGCTCGTAGAGGACCTGAGTTCACCTGGGAGCGTGAAGATCAGATGAAGAAGAAATACCCGCATCTATTTCCAGAAGATTCGTCAACACCTTCAACAGCTTAAAATTTCGGGACGAAATTTATTTAACGGGTAGGTACTGTAGTGACCCGAACTTTTCCATGTTTATATATATTAATTGAGATTGATATTTACATGATTAAATGTTTCCAACATGTTAAGTAATCAAACTTGTTAAGACTTGATTAATTGAAATATGTTTCATATAGACAATTGACCACCCAAGTTGACCGGTGATTCACGAACGTTAAAACTTGTAAAAACTATATGATGACATATATATGGATATATATATATATATATAGTTAACATGATACTATGATAAGTAAACATATCATTAAGTATATTAACAATGAACTACATATGTAAAAACAAGACTACTAACTTAATGATTTTTAAACGAGACATATATGTAACTATTATCGTTGTAAAGACATTTAATGTATATATATCATATTAAGAGATATTCATACATGATAATATTACGATAATATAATAATTTAAAATCTAATTTGATATTATAAACATTGGGTTAACAACATTTAACAAGATCGTTAACCTAAAGGTTTCAAAACAACACTTACATGTAACGACTAACGATGACTTAACGACTCAGTTAAAATGTATATACATGTAGTGTTTTAATATGTATTTATACACTTTTGAAAGACTTCAATACACTTATCAAAATACTTCTACTTAACAAAAATGCTTACAATTACATCCTCGTTCAGTTTCATCAACAATTCTACTCGTATGCACCCGTATTCGTACTCGTACAATACACAGCTTTTAGATGTATGTACTATTGGTATATACACTCCAATGATCAGCTCTTAGCAGCCCATGTGAGTCACCTAACACATGTGGGAACCATCATTTGGCAACTAGCATGAAATATCTCCTAAAATTACAAAAATATGAGTAATCATTCATGACTTATTTACATGAAAACAAAATTACATATCCTTTATATCTAATCCATACACCAACGACCAAAAACACCTACAAACACTTTCATTCTTCAATTTTCTTCATCTAATTGATCTCTCTCAAGTTCTATCTTCAAGTTCTAAGTGTTCTTCATAAATTCTATAAGTTCTAGTTACATAAAATCAAGAATACTTTCAAGTTTGCTAGCTCACTTCCAATCTTGTAAGGTGATCATCCAACCTCAAGAAATCTTTGTTTCTTACAGTAGGTTATCATTCTAATACAAGGTAATAATCATATTCAAACTTTGATTCAATTTCTATAACTATAACAATCTTATTTCAAGTGATGATCTTACTTGAACTTGTTTTCGTGTCATGATTCTGCTTCAAGAACTTCGAGCCATCCAAGGATCCGTTGAAGCTAGATCCATTTTTCTCTTTTCCAGTAGGTTTATCCAAGGAACTTAAGGTAGTAATGATGTTCATAACATCATTCGATTCATACATATAAAGCTATCTTATTCGAAGGTTTAAACTTGTAATCACTAGAACATAGTTTAGTTAATTCTAAACTTGTTCGCAAACAAAAGTTAATCCTTCTAACTTGACATTTAAAATCAACTAAACACATGTTCTATATCTATATGATATGTTAACTTAATGATTTAAAACCTGGAGACACGAAAAACACCGTAAAACCGGATTTACGCCGTCGTAGTAACACCTCGGGCTGTTTTGGGTTAGTTAATTAAAAACTATGATAAACTTTGATTTAAAAGTTGTTATTCTGAGAAAATGATTTTTATTATGAACATAAAACTATATCCAAAAATTATGGTTAAACTCAAAGTGGAAGTATGTTTTCTAAAATGGTCATCTAGACGTCGTTCTTTCGACTGAAATGACTACCTTTACAAAAATGACTTGTAACTTATTTTTCCGACTATAAACCTATACTTTTTCTGTTTAGATTCATAAAATAGAGTTCAATATGAAACCATATCAATTTAATTCACTCAAAACGGATTTAAAATGAAGAAGTTATGGGTAAAACAAGATTGGATAATTTTTCTCATTTTAGCTACGTGAAAATTGGTAACAAATCTATTCCAACCATAACTTAATCAACTTGTATTATATATTATGTAATCTTGAGATACCATAGACACGTATACAATGTTTTGACCTATCATGTCGACACATCTATATATATTTCAGAACAACCATAGACACTCTATATGTGAATGTTGGAGTTAGCTATACAGGGTTGAGGTTGATTCCAAAATATATATAGTTTGAGTTGTGATCAATACTGAGATACGTATACACTGGGTCGTGGATTGATTCAAGATAATATTTATCGATTTATTTCTGTACATCTAACTGTGGACAACTAGTTGTAGGTTACTAACGAGGGCAGCTGACTTAATAAACTTAAAACATCAAAATATATTAAAAGTGTTGTAAATATATTTTGAACATACTTTGATATATATGTATATATTGTTATAGGTTCGTGAATCAACTAGTGGCCAAGTCTTACTTCCCGACGAAGTAAAAATCTGTGAAAGTGAGTTATAGTCCCACTTTTAAAATCTAATATTTTTGGGATGAGAATACATGCAGGTTTTATAAATGATTTGCAAAATAGACACAAGTACGTGAAACTACATTCTATGGTTGAATTATCGAAATCGAATATGCCCCTTTTTATTAAGTCTGGTAATCTAAGAATTAGGGAACAGACACCCTAATTGACGCGAATCCTAAAGATAGATCTATTGGGCCTAACAAACCCCATCCAAAGTACCGGATGCTTTAGTACTTCGAAATTTATATCATATCCGAAGGGTGTCCCGGAATGATGGGGATATTCTTATATATGCATCTTGTTAATGTCGGTTACCAGGTGTTCACCATATGAATGATTTTTATCTCTATGTATGGGATGTGTATTGAAATATGAAATCTTGTGGTCTATTATTATGATTTGATATATATAGGTTAAACCTATAACTCACCAACATTTTTGTTGACGTTTTAAGCATGTTTATTCTCAGGTGATTATTAAGAGCTTCCGCTGTCGCATACTTAAATAAGGACGAGATTTGGAGTCCATGCTTGTATGATATTGTGTAAAAACTGCATTCAAGAAACTTATTTTGTTGTAACATATTTGTATTGTAAACCATTATGTAATGGTCGTGTGTAAACAGGATATTTTAGATTATCATTATTTGATAATCTACGTAAAGCTTTTTAAACCTTTATTGATGAAATAAAGGTTATGGTTTGTTTTAAAATGAATGCAGTCTTTGAAAAACGTCTCATATAGAGGTCAAAACCTCGTAACGAAATCAATTAATATGGAACGTTTTTAATCAATAAGAATGGGACATTTCATTCACAGGTACTGCGTTAACATGGTGGAATACCTATCTAGAGCAAGTGGGACAAGATGATGCTTACGCACTACCGTGGTCAGCATTCAAGCACTTGATGAACGAGAAGTACTGTCCCAGAACCGAGGTCAATAAGCTCAAGACAGAACTTAGAGGGTTACGAACCCAAGGATTTGATATTACCACGTATGAAAGACGATTCATAGAATTGTGCCTATTGTGTCCGGGAGCGTTCGAAGATGAGGAAGAGAAGATCGACGCGTTTGTGAAAGGATTACCGAAAAGAATCCAAGAAGATATAAGTTCACACAAGCCCGCCTCCATACAACAGGCATGTAGAATGGCTCACAAACTAGTGAACCAGATTGAGGAAAGAATTAAAGAACAAGCAGCTGAAGAGGCCAATGTGAAGCAAGTCAAAAGAAAGTGGGAGGAAAACGGTGATAAGAATCACCAATACAACAACAACAGCAATTACAACAATAATCGCAACAACTATCCCAATAATCGCAACATCAATCGCAACTACAACAAATGGCCCAACAACAACAACAACAACAACAGCAACTACAAAAATCATCCCAACAACAATAACAACCGCAACAACAACAATAATCAGAAGCAGCTATGCCAAAGGTGTGAAAAGTATCACTCGGGGTTCTGCACCAAATTTTGCAACAAGTGTAAAAGAAATGGTCATAGCGCGGCGAAGTGTGAGGTCTACGGACCAGGGGTTAATAGAACGAAAGGAACAAATGGTGTCAGAACGAGTAATGGTGGAGCAAGTAGTGTCGGAACAAGTTATGCCAATGTAGTTTGTTATAAATGTGGAAAACCGGGCCACATTATTAGAAATTGCCCGAACCAGGAGAACACGAATGGACAAGGCTGCGGAAGAGTTTTCAATATTAATGCGGCAGAGGCACAGGAAGACCCGGAGCTTGTTACGGGTACGTTTCTTATTGACAATAAATCTGCTTACGTTTTATTTGATTCTGGTGCGGATAGAAGCTATATGAGTAGAGATTTTTGTGCTAAATTAAGTTGTCCATTGACGCTGTTGGATAGTAAATTTTTACTCGAATTAGCAAACGGTAAATTAATTTCAGCAGATTATATATGCCGGAATCGAGAAATTAAACTGGGTAGCGAAATATTTAAGATTGATTTGATACCAGTAAAGTTAGGGAGTTTTGATGTAATAGTTGGCATGGACTGGCTGAAGAAGGTGAAATCAGAGATCGTATGTTATAAAAATGCAATTCGCATTGTACGAGAAGAAGGAGAACCCTTAATGGTGTACGGAGAAAAGGGCAACACGAAGCTACATCTTATTAGTAATTTGAAGACACAAAAACTAATAAGAAAAGGTTGCTATGCTGTTTTAGCACACGTCGAGAAAGTACAAACTGAAGAAAAGAGCATCAATGATGTTCCCGTCGCAAAAGAATTTCCCAATGTATTTTCGTAAGAATTACCGGGATTACCCCCACATCGATCCGTTGAATTTCAAATAGATCTTGTACCCGGAGCTGAACCAATAGCTCGTGCTCCTTACAGACTCGCACCCAGTGAGATGAAAGAACTGCAAAGCCAATTACAAGAACTTTTAGAGCGTGGTTTCATTCGACCAAGCACATCACCGTGGGGAGCTCCTGTTTTGTTTATCAAGAAGAAAGATGGTACATTCAGGTTGTGTATCGACTACCGAGAGTTGAACAAACTTACCATCAAGAACCGCTACCCACTACCGAGAATCGACGACTTATTTGATCAACTACAAGGCTCGTCTGTTTATTCAAAGATTGACTTACGTTCCGGGTATCATCAAATGCGGGTGAAAGAAGATGATATTCCAAAGACTGCTTTCAGAACACGTTACGGTCATTACGAGTTTATGGTCATGCCGTTTGGTTTAACTAATGCACCAGCTGTGTTCATGGACCTTATGAACTGAGTGTGTGGACCATACCTTGACAAGTTTGTCATTGTTTTCATCGATGACATACTTATTTACTCAAAGAATGACCAAGAACACGGTGAACATTTGAGAAAGGCGTTAGAAGTATTGAGAAAGGAAGAATTGTATGCTAAGTTTTCAAAGTGTGCATTTTGGTTGGAAGAAGTTCAATTCCTCGGTCACATAGTGAACAAAGAAGGTATTAAGGTGGATCCGGTAAAGATAGAAACTATTGAAAAGTGGGAAACCCCGAAAACTCCGAAACACATATGCCAGTTTTTAGGACTAGCTGGTTACTACAGAAGGTTCATCCAAGACTTTTCCAGAATAGCAAAACCCTTGACTGCATTAACGCATAAAGGGAAGAAATTTGAATGGAAGGATGAACAAGAAAAAGCGTTCCAGTTATTGAAGAAAAAGCTAACTACGACACCTATATTGTCATTGCCTGAAGGGAATGATGATTTTGTGATTTATTGTGACGCATCAAAGCAAGTTCTCGGTTGTGTATTAATGCAACGAACGAAGGTGATTGCTTATGCGTCTAGACAATTGAAGATTCACGAACAAAATTATACGACGCATGATTTGGAATTAGGCGCGGTTGTTTTTGCAATAAAGACTTGGAGGCACTACTTATATGGGGTCAAAAGTATTATATATACCGACCACAAAAGTCTTCAACACATATTTGATCAGAAACAACTGAATATGAGGCAGCGTAGGTGGATTGAATTGTTGAATGATTACGACTTTGAGATTCGTTACCACCCAGGAAAGGCAAATGTGGTAGCCGACACCTTGAGTAGAAAGGACAGAGAACCCATTCGAGTAAAATCTATGAATATAATGATTCACAATAACCGTACTACTCAAATAAAGGAGGCGCAACAAGGAGTTTTAAAAGAGGGAAATTTAAAGAATGAAATACCCAAAGGATCGGAGAAGCATCTTAATATTCAGGAAGATGGAACCCGGTATAGGGCTGAAAGGATTTGGGTACCAAAATTTGGAGATATGAGAGAAATGGTACTTAGAGAAGCTCATAAAACCAGATACTCAATACATCCTGAAACGGGGAAGATGTACAAGGATCTCAAGAAATATTTTTGGTGGCCAGGTATGAAAGCCGATGCTGCTAAATACGTAGGGGAATGTTTGACGTGTTCTAAGGTCAAAGCGGAGCATCAGAAACCATCAGGCCTACTTCAACAACCCGAAATCCCGGAATGGAAATGGGAAAACATTACCATGGATTTCATCACTAAATTGCCAAGGACTGCAAGTGGTTTTGATACTATTTGGGTAATAGTTGATCGGCTCACCAAATCAGCACACTTCCTGCCAATAAGAGAAGATGACAAGATGAAGAAGTTAGCACGATTGTATTTGAAGGAAGTCGTCTCCAGACATGGAATACCAATCTCTATTATCTCTGATAGGGATGGCAGATTTATTTCAAGATTCTGGCAGACATTACAGCAAGCATTAGGAACTCATCTAGACATGAGTACTGCCTATCATCCACAAACTGATGGGCAAAGTGAAAGGATGATACAAACGCTTGAAGACATGCTACGAGCATGTGTTATTGATTTCGGAAACAGTTGGGATCGACATCTACCGTTAGCAGAATTTTCCTACAACAACAGCTACCATTCAAGCATTGAGATGGCGCCATTTGAAGCACTTTATGTTAGAAAGTGCAAGTAACGACCCGGCTTTTTCGACTTGCTTTTGTGCCTTGTATTTTTGCGAAATTGCGTATTTGTGCGTACTGTGTTACTTTATACTCTGGAAACTTGATTTACGTGGTTTACTTCCATTTATATGTTAAAACGTGCCTTAGATTACGTAGGATACATAACTTGATCTTTGGAAGCCTTTATAACCGTTAGTGTTATTTGAGGTTTCGAATAAACCGCGAACTGCGCGCACGTTTAACTTTTGTCGTAATCAGAATATTATAACTGCGAAATATTAATTATTATTTTATAATAATAATTACCTGGGTTTTTAGATGCTTAATTACGCGTAGTAATTTAATTATGCACAATAGTTAGTCTTGTTGGACTTTCTACCTTGTTTGGCTCAAGCCCACCCTACTCTAGCTAGTGACCCAATTAATTAGCCCTTGTCCATGTCATCAATCCTTGTCAAATTCCTTGCTTACAAATAGCAGCCCTTGTCCATGTCATCAATCCTTGTCAATCCATGTCATCAATCCTTGTCAAATTCCTTGCTTATAAATACTAGCCATTTACCTCTCATTCAAATCACTTGCTCATTTGGTTTTCACACACACTTGTTCTTTCTTTCTTTCCTTTCTAGTATTGCTTGTAAGTCTTCTTTTTCTTCTTCTTTTCCTTTCATTTTCGTGGCCATCATCATCATATTATGGAGATCAAAGTTCCTTTTAGCTTTGATCTTGCTTATATCTTGTTGATTCAAGCATGAATCTTTCAAGAACATGGAAGATTCAAGCTTTCTAGCTTTGAATCTTCACCAACTTTGTAGATTCATCTTTCTTTTACTTTAATCTTGTTATTTTGTGATAAAGATTCAAACTTTTGTTTGTTATCTTCATATATCTTAAAGATCCAAGCTTTATGCTTCAAAGATCTTCAAGAACACTAAAGGTTCAAGCTTTCTAGCTTTGTGACCTTATAAATTGTGTGAAAGGGATCCAAGCTCTCTAGCTTAGGGTTCCATCACCTCTTTTGACTTGGATCATGTTCATACTTGTTTGATTGATGTAAAGTTTGTAACTTTGTTTGTAAATAGGACTTGTAATTGTGTTAAGACTAAGGATATGATGTAACCTTGGTTCATCATCCATCTAAGACTCTTAAATGAGTTGTGTTACCACTTGGTCTTAACATATTGTGTATTGATGGTAGAATCTTGGTCAAAAGTGATGCTAAACCATCAACGAGTTGTACACTTGAAGCTACAAGCATCAAGGATGAGAACCGTGATGAGCATCAAGCACCAAGAACCTCACCGGAGCACTTGTCCACTGATTTTCGTATTTGATCACACCACCTGGGCTACTGGAAAGTTGATTTTCAGTTAGTTCGGTTTGAGTATATGATTTTCCGTTTAGGCCTCGTCTTAATCCGAGTTACGGTTTAGGATTTATGGCCCTCCGAGAGTCACTACACCCTATTAACGTTGTGCTGAAATTTATGACCTACTCAAAACTTAAATCGTCGCCACGGCCAAACGAAGACGAGTTAGGTTCTGAAAATTGGTCAGAGGTTAGGGGACTCACATACAGAGCCATAGCCACTGACTATGCATCTTTTCAATTTACGTAGAGGTCTCAGCAGCTGACCGAAGTCAGCCTATTGTTTCGATCTCTATTCTTGTCGAACTTACTTAGCTTTTATGATGATGAATGATGATGATAATGACACTTAAACTTATTTTATGCACTATTAGAATTTATAAAAACAACCTAATGACCTAGTAACCCTTTATTTAGGTTGACGACCTTTCGGACCGACTTACTACTTGCGTACTTTCATTACCGACTTTACCGCTTTTATCACTGTGAGTTATAGCATTCCCTTTTTACTTTAACTTATTTTGGGAACTGAGAATACATGCGGATTTTATGTTTTACATACTAGGCACGAGTACTTAAACTTATATATGTGTGGGTTATACAACGGCATAAACATTCCCTTTAGCTCGGTAACGTTTAATCATTTGTTTTTGAACCGTGAACGCGAATCTTAGATATGGATCCATAGAGTTTGACATCCCCACTCGGGCTAGTCGCGCTAGCATTTAACAGGTGTTTAATACTTCGTGAACATACGCACTCGCCAAGTGTACTTTCAGGGGGTTATAAACGTTAAGTCTAGTTACCGGGTGCCCACGGCTATACATATACTTTATCATACTGATTTGAATTACTGATTTGAAACGCTTGTTTGAAGCACTGAAATCTCGTGCCCTACATTACATTACTGAATACAAACAAACTATAGCTAACCAACATTCGTGTTGACTTTTTAAGCATGTATTTCTCAGGTGTTTAGACGTTGTTGCTTCTGCTGTTAGCCTTGCTGTTCTAGTCTCGGTGTATAGACTTGCTGTTACAGACTTGCTGTGTTAGACTTCCACTGCATTACTTAGAGATGTCTGAAGCATGAAACTTTTACTTTGCATTCCCAACTTATGTTATTTTCAAAACAATAGCTTTGTAATGACCTTAGTATCATGTACTCATGTTAATGTTTCGTATTCATCTTTTGTAAAACGTTATCTGTTCATGAATGCAAAACTGGTTTTCAAACAGCATATAGTGTTTGACCTTGTAATGATCCTGTTGTTGATGTACCGTACACGATGATTTTGTATGGGGCGTCACAGGTTGTATCAGAGCATTGGTTGTAGGTAATTAGGTTGCATTAGTGAGTCTAGGACCGACCCGAGTAGGATTCACTAATAGGACTAATCTACAACTTGCTAGTTTACTTGTTTCTGCAGAACCTGCTGCATGCTACTGTGTTATATTACTACATGTTACTGCTTACTACTACTGCATGCCACTGCTTACTTTTACTACCGTATGAACTTGCTGCATGCTACCGTTTCCTTTTACTGCTATGTAAACTCGCTGCATGCTTTTGCTTATTCTAGCTACTGCATGCTACTATCTGCTTTCAATTGCATGTTACTTCTGTTTAGTACTGTTAATATTGACATGCTATATACTGCTGTAAACGAGCTAGGTTTTTGTAGTGCCTGATTACGTGCTTGCTTCATGCCTGCTATTTGCTGCACCGACTTGGAAAAACTTACCTTTCCTAGTTCAGATGTTCTTCTGAACCCATTTCCCACACGTCTAACCCTAAGGATTAGTATTGTAATCCACCTGTTACTACTGTTCCACCGTTCCAGAGATCAAAACGATTCTTCACACAATCTAGGAGGAGTACCCCTCGGATTGCAGGCCCACTAAAGTCGATCCTCGGAGGAGGAGATATTGGAGGATTTGTCGGAGTAACCGCACCCCGAGCTCACTCTAAATAGCCACGTACGACGTGTGAACATTTGAAGGTTGTTCAGTTCCTACAAGATGGCTCGTATCTCGTATGCTTTCATGACCGTCACTTATCTCTTTCGTTCTTCACCACTACTCGACGATCTGACGACATTTCTGGATTTAGTACCCTAACACTCTTAGGCATTGGGGAAGTCGAGAGGACATCTCCTTTCACAAGGTCAGAGTGCCTTCTACTGATGCTCAACCATACCCAAAGACTTGGGAGTCGCCTCTAGACATATCGTACTACTACTTGCTACACATACAACTCGACGTGAGACCCAGATTGAATTTCTAGAAAGGAACCTAACGATGTTACCTGAACCTGAACATTTTGAAGAAATTTCGGGACATTTAGGCATTGGTGCATGACCTACGGAACTTACGCACCCACACCGAGAAACCGTGAGATTAATTATGTAGATTTTGTTTTGAGATAGCATAGATAAAGCACCGTTGGATGAAATTGAGTAGAACTAAAAGTGATCACGTTACATTGACCATATGGAGTGATATTGGAATGAACGTATGATTTAGTACAATATAATGACGCCAGGCCAGCGTAATTATATTGAAGTGAATCATGCAGAAGTCCCAATGTTACTACATAAGGAATATGAAGCGATTCAAAGGAAATTTTGGTAGGAACCACTTGAGTATACGCATTATGGTCTGATAAAGGCAGGAATAACCACTTAGTCTAGATACTGTACGAGAAGGGCCTGGACTGCAGAATTGATAACCCGAAGATTTGTTATAGATATAGACACCCTGGATACTTAAGGAAAAAGTTCTCAAATAGGAAAAAAAAAACTTTGGACTCGCATACGATAGAGCAATCATTATCTCAGCTATGGAGACTCGCATGGATCCTGATTTTAGTTAGGGTACGTTTCTTCACAACGATTTATCGTCTCGGAATTGTTTAATACTAGAGTGATAGAAACCTTATATCTAAGAATCCTAGTGTGATGACTAATAAGCCATTAACAACCATGAGAGTTAAGTATTCTATAGGACAAGCTAATGGTAAGTTGGCAGAGATAGAGGAGTAATTTAAGATAGTACCTTAAAAATTAACAGGTGGGTCATTTGGAGATGACCTCATGCCAACAAAACTTAGAAGTTTTATAGTAGTAGTTGGAAAGGATTAGTTACCTGCGCACAAGCAGATGTTATTTGAGAAGGTTGATAAAAATTTTCACGGCAGTATAATAAGATTTGGTTGGAATGGACCTTAAAATTAACCTAATACTCATCGAGTTAGAAAGCTTTGAGGAAATAGTTGGAACGGACTGACTTTCAAGGACGAAAGCGAAAGTTATTTATAGTAAGAAGATTATTCGTATACCTCGCGAGAATGGTGAGCCAAAAGCCATCTGGATTACTTCAACAACCCGAGATGCCACAATGGAAATGGGAAGGGATGACGATGGATTTCATTCTGAAACTACCGAAAACAGTCGGCAGTTATGACACTATCAGGGTTATCGTTGATCGCCTCACCAAATCTGCTCACTTTCTAGCCATGAAAGAAACCGATACAATGGACAACAATACATAAAGGAAATTGTATCCCGTCACTTCAGCAATTCAAATTCTATACTACCCAAGAATCGTATTTGATGCTCATTCTTATGCGACACTGAATCCTAACTTATTCCGAGAGAATTCTTAATCAATGATAATCACACCATCACCCTTCTTACTTCGATATTAGTCATACCAGTTCGGAATTTCCAAAATCAATGGGTAGTTAATCCCCGTCCTCATACTCTCCCTTTCGTGTCTCACTTATAAGCAACAACTTTATACTTAAGCATTTTTGGTCGAAGGACTTATGCCCTACTAATAGTCATCAACCACATTAAAATTCAACAGTTTTCATTACCTCGTAACATTTTTGCTCAAATATCACCAGAGATTTTCAAAAGTCTTTTACTCGATTCTCATCAATCTTTTTCCAACTTGTAACCTCCGAAATATGAAAATTTTGTTTGCCAAAATTTTACTTACACTATTTTACTGTGCGATCCTCTCAAAACTTAATAAAAATAAATTTATTTTATTTGCCATTCGTGCAAATTTTTGAAATCGTATACGTTATATAAAATAAAGTAAATAATTACTTCTTTTTGACAAATACATATGAAATTTTACTTTCACTTTTACAAATCAAATCTTTTATTCAAAGGATATTTTATCTTGAATGGTACGTGTTGTACATAACCCTAGTTTGCTAAGAACTTAATTTCTTTTCTTACATCGTCACCTTAAACGAATTCTATAAAATTTTCGTTGCTTGTCAATATAAAATTTTTCGTTGCTTATTCGTATCCAAGTCATCATGAAGACAGACAACTGTCGAAACTAAGAGATTCATGTGTGTGTATGTGATGAAGGCACTTACTACCACATCATGCAGAGCCTTCGGACATCCACAAACACTTAAACCATTCAAAATTACTGCGTTACCCCAGGGATCTTATTCTTCACACCTGTCGGAGCGATGCTCTATCATACATAACTCAAAGTCCTGACCTATTCCAAGGAAATTCTCATCTAGCGATATTAACATCATTAGTATTCCGACTTTAACTTCTCATCCTCATGCTCTATCCTTCATACCTCACTTTTTAGCAACGGCTTCGCACGTAAATATTTTTGGGCCAAAGACTTAAGTTCGGATGATCATCAAAACTACATTTAATTCATTAGTTTTCATTACCTAGTAACATGTCAACCGATGATTCAAAGATTTTTCACTCGACCTTTTTCAACTCGTAACCTCTGAAATACGAAAAACTATGTTTATCAAAATTTTTACACGTTGATTTACACGTTGCTTATTTGTGCGGTCCTCACGAGATTTATGGACAAATGAAAGTACTAAAAACTTTTCTATCACTTACGCGATTTATAAAATCATATATGTATAAATTTACCCTTACTTATTTTGGGTTAGTACATACTAAGTTATACCTTCAAGATGATTAAAAATCGCTCCTTTATTGAGTTGTTTTAAGTCAAATAATTTTGTGCAAATGGTACTCGTTATACATACTTCTAAATTTACCAAGAACTTCGTTCCATTTATGTTGTCGCATCAAATGTTTAAAGGTTTTTCAAAACTTCCTCGGTTGATTTTATTAAAGGTTTCCGTATTAGACTACACCATGTAGGGATCACACTTCTTCTCTCCCTCCGTTAGAGATGAAGCTTACTATTAAAATCCTTATTAAAAACGCTTGAGTCACTTTGGGTGGCAGATTTATAAAAAAAATTTGTTAGGAAGTCTTTGTACTCGAAAAATGTTCCTTTTAAGGTTAAACATGGCAAAATCGTGGGCCGATAAATCAATTTTCTGAGGTACACTCAATGGTCACTCCATTGTAGGAAGGGCACTAGGTGGGTTTCTATTCTCAATATTTCACGGCTAATCGCAACATCCTCGTAAAAATCATCTCTATGAATTAGTAGGTTGAGGTACAAGGAATCGTTTTGAGATTCTTTTCACTTAGAGTAAACCGTTCTTTACGACCAAGGGTCCATGTATCTTCTTGTCCGCGCATCTCCTTAAGTATAAGGATAAATTCAGAACAAACCGCTCGAAGAGTTCACCCTGGTTCAAAGATCACACCTTTCGTGCGATTCTCTTTCAGAAATGTAAAGTAACATACTTTAGGAATCTATGAATCTTGTTATCCTCTTGGAAGGGACTGCTTAAAACATCTGTAATACGGATATGGTTACTCTACACATTCCTTTCTTCGTTGGTTGCAACTATATGTTGTTCTAGTTAATGTTAACCCTAACTTCAACATGTAACTGAAAGGATAAAGTTACATTATGAAACTGTTCTTTCATTCCATCTAAGGATAAGTTCACCTGCAGTATGGTAAACTGGGTGATATCCTTCATTGTTCATTCAGACCGTCCTGAAGGCACTATAGATAATTATGGCTTGCATTGCATATAAGTCCGATTATTCACTTTCAGCAAAAGTTTTAATTCATATAGTCAAATGAAACGTTCTTAAATATCGAGTTCTTTATGCCTATGGTCTCTTTCCGAAATCAAGGGGTTAGTAAAATCTGTGGCTAACACTATCCAGACATCAAATCGCATGGTTATGATCACCATGTTTTCCATCCAACCTGTCAGCTTTGTATTGCGACATAAGCGCTCAATGTTTTAGATGAGTTTAGTAACATTCATGATGTATTTCATGCATCCAGCTTACTAAAGATGCCTGTAAGGCTAAAAACATCATCTTTCCTTTTGTGGATATATTCAGACAACATACTCATGTCAACCAGAAACGAAATCAATTTGTTGATCTCCTAAAAGACTTAATTAATAGCATATACCTATTCTTACTTTTATACGCCCGAGTACCTTTCAAGGTAAATAGCTCACTTTTTAGGCCACGAATCTTTCAGAACTTTGATACGCTACTTCTTATTTAAATACGGTACCATTTTTTTTTTGTGTCACTCCTCAAATTTCGGGACGAAATTTCCATTAACAGGTGGGTAATGTAACGACCCGGCTTTTTTGACTTGCTTTTGTGCCTTGTATTTTTGCGAAACTGCGTATTTGTGCGTACTGTGTTACTATTCTCTGGAAACTTGATTTACGTGGTTTACTTCCATTTATATGTTAAAACGTGCCTTAGAGTACGTAGGATACATAACTTGATCTTTGGAAGCCTTTATAACCGTTAGTGTTATTTGACGTTTCGAATAAACCGCGAACTGCGCGCACGTTTAACTTTTGTCGTAATCGGAATATTATGACTGCGAAATATTAATTATTATTTTATAATGATAATTACCTGGGTTTTTGGATGCTTAATTACGCGTAGTAATTTAATTATGCACAATAGTTAGTCTTGTTGGACTTTCTACCTTGTTGGGCTTAAGCCCACCCTACTCTAGCTAGTGACCCAATTAATTAGCCCTTATCCATGTCATCAATCCTTGTCAAATTCCTTACTTATAAATACTAGCCCATGTCCATGTCATCAATCCTTGTCAAATTCCTTGCTTATAAATACTAGCCCTTGTCCATGTCATCAATCCTTGTCAAATTCCTTGCTTATAAATACTAGCCATTTACCTCTCATTCAAATCACTTGCTCATTTGGTTTTCACACACACTTGTTCTTTCTTTCTTTCCTTTCTAGTATTGCTTGTAAGTCTTCTTTTTCTTCTTCTTTTCCTTTCATTTTCGTGGCCATCATCATCATATTATGGATATCAAAGTTCCTTTTACCTTTGATCTTGCTTATATCTTGTTGATTCAAGCATGAATCTTTCAAGACCATGGAAGATTCAAGCTTTCTAGCTTTGAATCTTCACCAACTTTGTAGATTCATCTTTCTTTTACTTTAATCTTGTTATTTTGTGATAAAGATTCAAACTTTTGTTTGTTATCTTCATATATCTTAAAGATCCAAGCTTTATGCTTCAAAGATCTTCAAGAACACTAAAGGTTCAAGCTTTCTAGCTTTGTGACCTTATAAATTGTGTGAAAGGGATCCAAGCTCTCTAGCTTAGGGTTCCATCACCTCTTTTGACTTGGATCATGTTCATACTTGTTTGATTGATGTAAAGTTTGTAACTTGTTTGTAAATAGGACTTGTAATTTTGTTAAGACTAAGGATATGATGTAACCTTGGTTCATCATCCATCTAAGACTCTTAAATGAGTTGTGTTACCACTTGGTCTTAACATATTGTGTATTTATGGTAGAATCTTGGTCAAAAGTGATGCTAAACCATCAACGAGTTGTACACTTGAAGCTACAAGCATCAAGGATGAGAACCGTGATGAGCATCAAGCACCAAGAACCTCACCGGAGCACTTGTCCACTGATTTTCGTATCTGATCAAACCACCTGGGCTACTGGAAAGTTGATTTTCAGTTAGTTCGGTTCAAGTAGATGATTTTCCGTTTAGGCCTCGTCTTAATCCGAGTTACGGTTTAGGATTTATGGCCCTCCGAGAGTCACTACACCCTATTAACGTTGTGCTGAAATTTCTGACCTACTCGCACTTAAACCGTCGCCACGGCCAAACGAAGACGAGTTAGGTTCTGAAAATTGGTCAAAGGTTAGGGGACTCACATACGGAGCCATAGCCACTGACTATGCATCTTTTCAATTTACGTAGAGGTCTCAGCAGCTGACCGAAGTCAGCCTATTGTTTCGATCTCTATTCTTGTCGAACATACTTAGCTTTTATGATGATGAATGATGATGATGATGACACTTAAACTTATTTTATGCACTATTAGAATTTATAAAAACAACCTAATGACCTAGTAACCCTTTATTTAGGTTGACGACCTTTCGGACCGACTTACTACTTGCGTACTTTCATTACCGACTTTACCGCTTTTATCACTGTGAGTTATAGCATTCCCTTTTTACTTTAACTTATTTTGGGAACTGAGAATACATGCGGATTTTATGTTTTACATACTAGACACGAGTACTTAAACTTATATATGTGTGGGTTATACAACGGCATAAACATTCCCTTTAGCTCGGTAACGTTTAATCATTGGTTTTTGAACCGTGAACGCGAATCTTAGATATGGATCCATAGGGTTTGACATACCCACTCGGGCTAGTCGCGCTAGCATTTAACGGGTGTTTAATACTTCGTGAACATACGCACTCGCCAAGTGTACTTTCAGGGGCTTATAAACGTTAAGTCTAGTTACCGGGTGCCCACGGCTATACATATACTTTATCATACTGATTTGAATTACTGATTTGAAACGCTTGTTTGAAGTACTGAAATCTCGTGGCCTACATTACATTACTGAATACAAACAAACTATAGCTCACCAACATTCGTGTTGACTTTTTAAGCATGTATTTCTCAGGTGTTTAGACGTTGTTGCTTCTGATGTTAGCCTTGCTGTTCTAGTCTCGGTGTATAGACTTGCTGTTACAGACTTGTTGTGTTAGACTTCCGCTGCATTACTTAGATATGTCTGAAGCATGAAACTTTTACTTTGCATTCCCAACTTATGTTATTTTCAAAACAATAGCTTTGTAATGACCTTAGTATCATGTACTCATGTTAATGTTTCCTATTCATCTTTTGTAAAACGTTATCTGTTCATGAATGCAAAACTGGTTTTCAAACAGCATATAGTGTTTGACCTTGTAATGATCCTGTTGTTGATGTACCGTACATGATGATTTTGTACGGGGCGTCACAGTGCAGGTCTCCAATTTGTTAGAGTGAAGTGGGGGATAGACAGATTACGGGTCCGGAGATAATACAAGAAACTACCGAGAAGATCATCCAAATTCAACAACGGTTGAAAACCGCCCAAAGTCGACAAAAGAGCTACGCCGACATTAAAAGAAAAGATATAGAATTTGAAATTGGAGAGATGGTCATGCTTAAGGTTGCACCTTGGAAATGCGTTGTTCGATTTGGTAAACGAGGTAAATTAAATCCAAGGTATATTGGACCATTCAAGATTATAGATCGTGTCGGACCAGTAGCCTACCGACTTGAGTTACCTCAACAACTCGCGGCTGTACATAACACTTTCCACGTCTCGAATTTTAAGAAATGTTTTGCTAAAGAAGATCTCACTATTCCGTTAGGCGAAATCCAAATCAATGAAAAACTTCAATTCATCGAAGAACCCGTCGAAATAATGGATCGTGAGGTTAAAAGACTTAAACAAAACAAGATACCAATTGTTAAGGTTTGATGGAATGCTCGTAGAGGACCCGAGTTCACCTGGGAACGAGAAGATCAGATGAAGAAGAAATACCCGCACTTATTTCCAGAAGATACGTCAACACCTCCAACTGCTTAAAATTTCGGGACTAAATTTATTTAACGGGTAGGTACTGTAGTGACCCGAACTTTTCCATGTTTATATATATATTAAATGAAATTGATATTTATATGATTAAGTGTTTCCAACATGTTAAGCAATCAAACTTGTTAAGACTTGATTAATTGAAATAGGTTTCATATAGACAATTGACCACCCAAGTTGACCGGTGATTCACGAACGTTAAAACTTGTAAAAACTATATGATGACATATATATGGATATATATATATATATATATATATATATATATATATATATATATATATATATATATATATATATATATTTAACATGATATTATGATAAGTAAACATATCATTAAGTATATTAACAATGAACTACATATGTAAAAACAAGACTACTAAATTAATGATTTTTAAACGAGACATATATGTAACGATTATCGTTGTAACGACATTTAATGTATATATATCATATTAAGATATATTAATACATCATGATATCATGATAATGTAATAATTTAACATCTCATTTGATTTAATAAACAATGGGTTAACAACATTTAACAAGATCGTTAACCTAAAGGTTTCAAAACAACACTTACATGTAACGACTAACGATGACTTAACGACTCAGTTAAAATGTATATACATGTAGTGTTTTAATATGTATTCATACACTTTTTAAAGACTTCAAGACACTTATCAAAATACTTCTACTTAACAAAAATGCTTACAGTTACATCCTCATTCAGTTTCATCAACAATTCTACTCGTATGCACCCGTATTCGTACTCGTACAATACACAGCTTTTAGATGTATGTACTATTGGTATATACACTCCAATGATCAGCTCTTAGTAGCCCATGTGAGTCACCTAACACATGTGAGAACTATCATTTGGCAACTAGCATGAAATATCTCATAAAATTACAAAAATATGAGTAATCATTCATGACTTATTTACATGAAAATAAAATTACATATCCTTTATATCTAATCCATACACCAACGACCAAAAACACCTACAAACACTTTCATTCTTCAATTTTCTTCATCTAATTAATCTCTCTCAAGTTCTATCTTCAAATTCTAAGTGTTCTTCATAAATTCCAAAAGTTCTAGTTTCATAAAATCAAGAATACTGTCAAGTTTGCATAAAATCAAGAATACTTTCAAGTTTGCTAGCTCACTTCCAATCTTGTAAGGTGATCATCTAACCTCAAGAAATCTTTGTTTCTTATGGTAGGTTATCATTCTAATACAAGGTAATAATCATATTCAAACTTTGGTTCAATTTCTATAACTATAACGATCTTATTTCAAGTGATGATCTTACTTGAACTTGTTTTCGTGTCATGATTCTGCTTCAAGAACTTCAAGCCATCCAAGGATCTGTTGAAGCTAGATCCATTTTTTCTCTTTTCCAGTAGGTTTATCCAAGGAACTTGAGGTAGTAATGATGTTCATAACATCATTCGATTCATACATATAAAGCTATCTTATTCGAAGGTTTAAACTTGTAATCACTAGAACATAGTTTAGTTAATTCTAAACTTGTTCGCAAATAAAAGTTAATCCTTCTAACTTGACTTTTAAAATAAACTATACACAATATCTATATCTATATGATATGCTAACTTAATGATTTAAAACCCGGAAACACGATAAACACCATAAAACCGGATTTACGCCGTCGTAGTTACAACCGGGGGCTGTTTTGGTTTGGATAATTAAAAACTATGAAAAACTTTGATTTAAAAGCTATACTTCTAGGAAAATTATTTTTCTTATGAACATGAAACCATATCCAAAAATCATGGATAAACTCAAAGTGAAAGTATGTTTTTCAAAACAGTCATCAAGATGTCGTTCTTTCGACGGAAATGACTACCTCTTTCAAAAACGACTTGTAACTTGTATTTTTGACTATAAACCTATACCTTTTCTGTTTAGTTTCATAAAGTCAAGTTCAATATGAAACCGTGGCCGCTTAAATCACTCAAAACGGATTAGAAACGAAGAAATGGCGAGCAGAACAAAATTGGTAAAAACTACTCATTTTAGCTACGTGAAAATTGGTAACAAATCTATTCCAACCATAACTTAATCAACTTGTATTGTATATTATGTAATCTTGAGATACCATAGACACGTATACAATGTTTCGACCTATCATGTCGACACATCTATATATATTTCGGAACAACCATAGACACTCTATATGTGAATGTTGGAGTTAGCTATACAGGGTTGAGGTTGATTCCAAAATATATATAGTTTGAGTTGTGATCAATACTGAGATATGTATACACTGGGTCGTGGATTGATTCAAGATAATATAAATTAATTTATTTCTGTACATCTAACTGTGGACAACTAGTTGTAGGTTACTAACGAGGACAGCTGACTTAATAAACTTAAAACATCAAAATGTATTAAAAGTGTTGTAAATATATTTTGAACATACTTTGATATATATGTACATATTTGTTATAGGTTCGTGAATCGACCAGTGGCCAAGTCTTACTTCCCGACGAAGTAAAAATATGTGAAAGTGAGTTATAGTCCCACTTTTAAAATCTAATATTTTTGAGATGAGAATACATGCAGGTTTTATAAATAATTTACAAAATAGACACAAGTACGTGAAACTACATTCTATGGTTGAATTATTGAAATCGAATATGCCCCTTTTTATTAAGTCTGGTAATCTAAGAATTAGGGAACAGACACCCTAATTGACGTGAATCCTAAAGATAGATCTATCGGGCCTAACAAACCCCATCCAAAGTACCGGATACTTTAGTACTTCGAAATTTATATCGTATCCGAAGGGTGTCCCGGAATGATGGGGATATTCTTATATATGCATCTTGTTAATGTCGGTTACCAGGTGTTCACCATATGAATGATTTTTATCTCTATGTATGGGATGTATATTGAAATATGAAATCTTATGGTCTATTGTTACGATTTGATATATATAGGTTAAACCTATAACTCACCAACAATTTTTGTTGACGTTTTAAGCATGTTTATTCTCAAGTGATTATTAAGAGCTTCCGCTGTCGTATACTTAAATAAGGACAAGATTTGGAGTCCATGCTTGTATGATATTGTGTAAAAACTGCATTCAAGAAACTTATTTCGTTGTATCATATTTGTATTGTAAACCATTATGTAATAGTCGTGTGTAAACAGGATATTTTAGATTATCATTATTTGATAATCTACGTAAAGCTTTTTAAACCTTTATTGATGAAATAAAGGTTATGGTTTGTTTTAAAATAAATGCAGTCTTTGAAAAACGTCTCATATAGAGGTCAAAACCTCGCAACGAAATCAATTAATATGGAACGTTTTTAATCAATAAGAACGGGACATTTCATTATGAGAGGAACTCGAGAATCTTCTTCCATGTCCAGAATAACAAAATCTACTGAAAATACTAAAGTACCAACTTTAACTAGCATGTTCTCCATTATCTCTCTAGGATATTTTACTGATCGATCGGCTAGTTGTATGCTTATTCGTGTTGGTTTCAATTCTCCAAGGTCTAGTTTAGCGTATAGTGAATACGGCATTAAATTTATACTAGCACCTAAGTCTGCCAATGTTTCTATTGAACTAAGACTACCCAGAAAACATGGAATTGTGAAACTTCCTGGATCAGATAATTTTTCTGGTATCTTATTCAACAGTACTGCAGAACAATTAGCATTCATAGTAACAGCCGAGAGTTCTTCCATTTTCTTTCTATTTGTGATTAGATCTTTCAGAAATTTAGCATATCTAGGCATTCCTGAAATCACATCAATGAAAGGAAGATTTACATTTATTTGTTTAAACATATCCAAGAATTTGGATTGCTCGGCTTCAAGTCTTTCTTTTCTCATTTTACTAGGGTAAGGAAGTGGTGGTTGGTATGGTTTAACATAAGGTTTAGCCTTAACTGTGTTATCTTCATTAAACTTTTCAACTACCGATTTTGTTTCCTTTTCTTGTTCAGGCTGTGGTGTCTGTGGAGTGGGAATAGAGTCATCAGAAATTACAGGTATTTCAGGTGGTTTAAGTGTAATACCACTTCTTGTGGTAATGGCTTTAGCTGTTTGGGTTAGCATTTGTATCACTAGGTAGACTTCCCGATTTTCTTTCACCTATCAACCTTGCTAGGTTACTTACTTCTTGTTCCAAATTTTGAATAGAAGCTTGTTGATTTCTAAATGCTTGAGCATTTTATTCATTGGTTTGTTTCTGAGATGTGAAAAACTGCATTTGAGATTCAACTAGCTTTGACATCAT
Organism: Rutidosis leptorrhynchoides; assembly: GCF_046630445.1. NCBI lineage: Eukaryota > Viridiplantae > Streptophyta > Magnoliopsida > Asterales > Asteraceae > Rutidosis > Rutidosis leptorrhynchoides. Next base: position 154,854,875 of record NC_092333.1, read on the forward strand.
ATCTTCTAAATTTGGCTTTTTATCATCGGCTTGTGGTGGTTTGTTTTGAAAAATAGGTCTTTGATGAGTGTAAGTATTGTTGGATACTTGTTGATTACTAGGACCTTATTGGTTGTTGTATGGAACATTTCAGTTATAATTCTGGTTTTGATTGTAGATTGGTCTTTGCGGTTGATAATTATTCTAATAATTATTTCCAGGCCTTTAGTTCATGTATGAAACATTCTCTCTTTGTTCCATTGTTTGTTCAATACTGAGACAATCTTTTGTCAAATGTGGTCCTCCACACTGCTCACAACTAATTCGTATTGAGTGAATATCCTTAGTCATCTTTTCCATTCGTCTCTCGACAGCGTCTATCTTTGCGGAAATGGAATCAAAGTCATGGCTAGAATCAGCTCTAGCTGCTTTAGATGATCTAACGATATCTTTTTCTTGATGCCACTCATGTAAGTGGGAAGCAGTGTTATCAATAATTTTGTAAGCTTTAGTTGCGGTTTTCTTCATAATGGAACCACCAGCTGCTATGTCGATGTCTTTTCGTGTAGTGATGTCGCATCCTTGGTAGAATATTTGTACTATTTGATAAGTGTCTAAATCATGTTGCGGACATCCTCTTAACAACTTTCCAAATCTTGTCCACGCCTCATATAGAGTTTCACTTGGCTTCTGCGTGAACGTAACAATTTCTCCTTGAAGTCTCACGGATTTAGATGCCAGAAAAAATTGTTTAAGAAATTTTACAACTAAAATGTCCCATGTATCAATCGCCCCTTCAGGTAACGATTCTAACCAATCTTTGGCTTCTCCCTTTAAAGTCCAGGGAAATAACATGAGATATATCTGTTCATCCTCAACTTCTCGTATTTTAAATAGAGTACAAATCCTATTAAAAGTACGAAGATGTTCGTTTGGATCTTCCTTCGGTGCACCACTAAATTGGCATTGATTATTCACCATGTGTAGGATTTGTCCTTTAATTTCATAATCTGGCACATTAATGTCTGGTTGAGTAATTGCGTGACCTTGGCCAGTGCGCTTAGCTCTCATTTGGTCTTCCATACTTAGAGGTTTCAGATTTTCCATGATTGAATTTGTTGAATCTGAATCACTAGAGGATTCTGATTTAATAGTTTGTTCCTCGACAATCTCTGTTTGAATGATTGGTGGTTCCGGAGGAATGATTAGTGGTTCAGGATCTCTGAATTGACCCTGAATATCCTCCAGATTCTCAATTGTGAGGCCGGGTTCAAAAAATGGATTATCGGAAATTTGAATTGGAGTACTTGGTCGACTTGATGAAGATTCTAAAGAAAAATCAACGGCGACAATATTGGCTAGATGTCTTGATCTAGTTACAGGTGGTGAACGTATAAAAGGTGGTGAACGTTTTGCTCGGTGCATTCACTGAATATCCTATTAGTTATAAAAGATAAAAATTATATAAGTTATCAAATTAATAGACTTTTCTGATTTTGCCCACGTTTCGAATAGCCAATAGATGCAGCAGGTAGCCAGGACCCTTTAAATCGGAAGCCCACAACTCGTCACTAACAAATCCAACTATTACTACGAACCAGAAAATTTTAGATGTCTATCAATTTAACCACTTAAAATAATTTTTTTCGTTTTGAAATTTTAGAGAAGAAATAGAAAATTCTATGTCCCAAAAACTAGAGCGTCGAGAAATAAGAAAGAAAAAGAGTGCGTCGAAAAACGTCGAAAAATAAATGGTCGAAAAATAATAAAAAGAAGGTAGCGCGTCGAAACTTAAAAGTCTAAAAACTAAGAATTAAAATTTGCGTCTAAAGGTATTAAAGCTTTAAAAAAATTCTATATCCAAAACGGCAATAACTTAAAAAGTACTAAAATATTAAAAAGGCGTCGCAAAATTCTAAAGCACCTAAATCTTAGTCTAAAGAAAAAGTACTTAAGGGATTTTACGGCAAAGCTTAAAAATCAAAAAATATAAATAACTACGGCAAAAACTATAACTTAAAACTAATTACGAGCGAAAAATATAAATATTACGAATAAACGATTAAAAAGATATAAATATAAAAAGAAACTTAAAGTTATAAAAATACAATTTTTATAAAAATATTATTTTTATATTATTTATTTTATAAAAATAATAAGTTTATATATTTAATAAAACTAATTTTAACTTAAAATACAAATTAATTAAAAACTAAAACTAAATTATTATAATAAATAACCCTAATTAGGGTTTAATAATAATAATAATAATTAATACACCGTAATTAATGCAGTACCAGGTTCAGTTGGGCGTGTCAGAACCTCTCATGCGATCGCATGAGGTTTCTTTATTAATTCCATGCGGTCGCATGAATTAGGAAACTGGGCCAGATTATTTGGGCTGCTACAGTGTAGCCCGTTTACAGTTTTAATTATATTTTTTTCTGTTTTATATTAATATAAAATATTTATATAAAATAAATAAAAACTTAATTTTTTTAAAAAAACTACTTATTAGTTTTTGTAACTAAAAGAAAATACAAACTTTTTAATTTTTTTATATTTTGAACAACTTTTAAAAATATATATTATTTTATTTTTATATTTTTGTATTTTTAATATTTAAAACGTATTTTCACAAAAAGAAATTAAAACTTAATAAAAATCTCTTTATATATATATATATATATATATATATATATATATATATATATATATATATATAGCGTTTTGCTTCCGGCGTTTAAACAGTTGCCCGACAGCGGTGCCAAAAATACTTGATGTGCGTAGAGGTGTATACGAAACAGTTATATTTTTCTAGGAAATACTATTAAAATACAATACAATTTTACACAAGTTATTTATTTATTTATAGAGTGGAAATATCTAAACCTTGCTACAACACTTATAGGCAGTGTACCTAATCGTACAGTAGTGTAGTTTTTAGTAAGTCCGGTTCGTTCCACAGGGAGCTAGCCAAGTTTAACGCTATATTTTTAAAAACTATATTTGTAAATATATAAATATATATATATAAGTAGTATTATTATTATTATAAAAGGGGGTTTTTACCGTTTAATGACCGGTTTGGCGATTTTAAAACTTTAGTCGCAGTTAAAACCTAATGTAAAATGTTAAAAATAAAACTTAATTTAAAGCGTAAAGTAAATGACAATAATTAAAGTGCGATAAATAAAAGTGCGATAAATAGAATGAAAATAAATAAAATTGCGATAATTAAAAAGTACGATAATTAAAAGTGCAATTAAATAAAATGACTGTAAATAAAAGTGCGAAAAAATATGAAATAAAGGAATTATGCTTATTTAAACTTCCGTAATCATGATGTTTGACGTGTTGATTTTAGTTTATTACCATGGTTTAATTGTCCTTTGTCCTGAATTATTCAATATGTCCATCTGGTTTTTGTCCATAACAGTCCATCAGTCATAAATAAAGTGCGAGTGTCCTCGTCAAATTATCCTTATATCCGAAGTCAAATATTCTAACTAATTGGGGACTTAAACTATAATTACACCAATTTTCCTTGTATATAATTCACCCCTGTTTTAATAAGTCCATTGACTAATAATCCATTCTCGTGTTCGGTTAAATGAACGATTATTAGTACTTATAAATATCCCGCCCATCGTGTTCGATCGAGTGTATATGGTTATTTATAGGTACGTCCAATTGTAAATCTTTATATTAAATTAACGAACTATCATTCAATTAAACAAATATAAAGCCCATTAATAGCTCATAGTCTAATTTCCACAAGTGTCGTTCTTTTGTCCAAACCCCAATTATGGTACAAAGCCCAATAACCTCGTCTTTAATATTTTAGCCCAACATCACGATTACTTCAATTTAAATAAGCATAATAATAACTCAGCTACGAGACATTAATTTAAAAAGGTTGAACATAACTTACAATGATTAATAATAGCGTAGCATTACACGGACAGAATTTCGACTTACACACTTACAATATTCGTTAACATACCCTTATTATTATTAAATTAAAATTAAAATTAAAATTATAATATATATATATATATATATATATATATATATATATATATATATATATATATATATATATATATATATATATATATATATATATATATATATATTATGTGAGAGATAGAGAGTAGAGAAAGATGTACAACATTCGACTGAATTTGTTGCTTTTTATAGGATGTGGCCTGCTACAGTGTTCCATGCGATCGCATGGCATTTGTGCCTTCTTGCCATGCGATCGCATTGCCTGGGAATCCAGCTCACAATTGTTTGTTTGCAAGTTTGCCGACGGTTTTATATATAATATAATATATATATAATTTTAAGAATTAATTATATATATTATATTATATTCATGTGTATAGTTGACTTGTAATTTTTAGTCTGTTGCGTCGAGCGTTGAGAGTTGATTCTGGTCCCGGTTCCGGATTTTCGAACGTCCTTTCGTACTATTTAATATCTTGTACTTTGCGTTTTGCGGCTCGTACTCTTGTAACTTTTAGACGTTTCTCATCAATAATTTGAACCTTTTGGATTGTACTTTGTACTTTTGAGCTTTTTGGTCGTTTGCGTCTTCAATTCGTCGAATCTGTCTTTTGTCTTCACCTTTTATTATTTAAACGAATATCACTTGTAAATAGAACAATTGCAACTAAAAGCTTGTCTTTCTTGAGGGATAATGCTATGAAATATATGTTCGTTTTTAGCATTATCAACGATATACTGTAAATGCAAACCACTTGAACAACACCTCAGGAGAACGCAAATACAGCGATGCGGCAAGATTTTCTAGTTCAGATTTAAGACACAAGATATGTGACACCGCTGATTTTTTTTTATTTTTTTTTAATACGTGGCGGAAGCATTTATTTATTAATTACAATATAAACATTAACTATTGCTAAGACAACCAGTGTCACGTGTCATTAAAACAATTTACATATTAACAGGAAGAGACGTAAATACATTCTGTTTTCAAAAGTACACGGTTCATATTTGTGACGACCCCGTCAAAACACTTAACGGGTCCGTCAGTTGGTCCCATAGCTTGATCGAACTTAAATGAATTAAATAAACAAAGTTGCATTCTTTTATTTCAAAATGTTGCCCAAAAAGGAAACAAACCCAAAATATGTAGTTTAAAACAACCCAACATGGTAATGAACCAAAAGTTGACGCAAAACATTGCCAACAAACCCACAATTTAAATTATCCAAAATAGAATGCAAACTTAAGTTTCATAAATAGTTTCATAAAATCTGCCCAAATGCATGCAGACTATTCTAACGACAGCGGAAGCATCAAATAACTCAAGTACCTGTGAAAACATGCAAGTAAACTGTCAACACAAAGGTTGAGTGAATTATAGGTTTAAATAAATAAGTAAACTTTAGACCACAAGATTTAAAAATGTTAGAAAACATTAAACATTATTCCATTATCAATGAGCCACCTGGTAACCACTTAACCCTTTATTTACCCTTGCCAAACACAATAAAAATATACACTTGGACAGTGTATCTACAACAAATTACGAAGTACTAAACATTCCGATTATAAATTGCTAGCGCGACTAGCTCGAAATGGGGTTGTCAAACCCGATAGATCTATCCGTAGGATTCGCGTTCACCGGTAGAAACCAATGATTACAGTTACCAGACTAGGGAATATTTTTGTCCAACTCACAATGAATAATTAAATTTAACTGTTACTTGTGTCTAAACGTAAATAAAAATCTGCATGTAATCACATCCCAAAAATATACTTTGAAAAGTATGTAAAAACGTGACTATAACTCACCTTAAATAGCAACTGAAGAAATCTCACAAACAAGCGAACAGCAAGTAAAGTAAAGTGATCAAGAAAGATCACAACGCCGACCTATAAATAAAGCAGGTCGAAATAAATAACTAACTTAGGCCAAGTCTTAGTATGATAGCTATTGTACATGTTGCAAGTAGGCATAGAACATTACTCAGCGAGCATCGGTTTGATTGGAACAGCATAAGGACACACACTTTCTATTTTTAGAAAGTTTCTACTTTTAGCAGGTTTCCATTTTTGGAAAGTTTTCTATTTTAGGAAAGTTTCTATTTTTGGAAAGTTTCTATTTTTAGAAAGTTTCCAAATTTAGAAAGTTCTATTTTTAGAAAGTTTTGAAGTTAGGAAAGTTTCCTTATTTAGAAAGTCAACAGAAGTCAACAGAAGTCAACTGAAAGTCAAAGTCAACCGAAAGTCAACTCAAAAGTCAACCTTGGTCAAACATAGTCAACATTAATTTGAAAAGTGTAAGTTATAATAATAACATAGGTTATAATGTTATTTAAAGTCAAAAGTGTATAATAATGTCTTAACATAAGTTTAATTAAATAAAATGAATTATTAAAGTTAATATAAGTTGAAATGTTATAATTAGTATAACATAAGTATTTAATTAATTAATTAAATATCAATCATAATATAAATATTATTAATTTATAATAAATTTTAAATCATATCATAAGTATTATTAATTAATAATGAATTATTAATCATATCATAAGTTTCTAATTAAAATTATTAAATCATAAGTATTTAATAATTAAATCATAATTAAATAATAATTAAGTCTTATAATAATTAAATAATTATTTAATATTCATTATAAGTCTTTTAAATATTTTTCAAAAACAAATTTAATACTTATCAAAAGTATTTTCCTTTAATAATAAAAGTATTATTAATCATAAATTTAATTAAAATGTTAATTAAATCATAATTAATAATTAAATGATATAATAAATATTTATATCATAAGTTTTAAATAATAATAATTACTTCTCTTATCATAAGAAATTAATTAATAATGAAATCCATTAATTTTAACATAAGTTTAATAATTAACCATAAGTTTTAAGTTTAAAAGTTCATCGGGTCGTATCTTGAGCCCCGGGTGTCGGTTTCGGGCAAGCCACATATGCAACTTCACCTACTCAAACCACCCGACACAATTATGAACTCAAGAACACTCCAAGAACAGTCCCTAGGTCGTGGATATCAGCCATGACAACATTTGGGAAATCAATTTACTCAAAACGGTAATTCGGGCACAACGGGTGAACCGTGGCTCGGATTTAAGTGACCCGAACATGAAAATTCATCCCACCATCAGTCCTAACCAAATGACACACCCTAAAGACACCAAGGATGGTCACAAAGTCGGACCCAACCTTGTTCATGCCAAGAACACCTTTCAATCTTTAACAAAAACCAAATTAAGTATATCTAGGGCTCCGGGAATCGAAACGACATGAATCCGGAGTCTAAAATTAATGTCTTGATGAGAGGAACTCATTTATATACTTTATTTTAACATTTATATCAGTTACAAAGTCAGAAAACACGAATCAAACTGCTGCCCAAATTTTACAAACCGAAAACATATGCAAACGAGTAATTCTACGCATCCAAACAACATTACAACAACTAATATACATCATACTAATAATATAAACTCAAAATACAAAAATATAAATAAATATGAAAAGTTCTAGGGTTAGGGTTTATACCCAAATCGAGAATCAAAGAATATGGATGTGTAGAGAACGGAGAGAGGAACACGATTGTATAAACGATTTGATGATCCAAGCAATAAAAAGTGGTGAAGATGGTGATGTATGGTGGTGGTGGCGAAGGCCTAAAAGGGAGAGGGAGAGAGGAGAGAGCAAAAATAGATTTTTAGGTTTAAGAATGCAAAGTGATAAAATGAAAATGAATGAGGAAAATGAAAAACAAAGGGGGTACTCCCCTCCCCTTTGGTTCGGCCGAATGGGGTGTGTGGGGTGGGCCCCACTAGCCCAAATTTGTTAAATGAAGAATTCCTTATGGCCCGAAAGCCCGAACGAATCCCGAAACGCGAAAACACGCTTACGCGATTAAAAATCCGGAAAGATAACAAACGCGCGACGAAAAATAAATATAAATACACCTAATAATAATATGACCTTAAAATATCATATTTAAAATATTTAGGATTTAAAAATCCCGAAAGCTCGACCGTTGGTTTAAAAACCGAAAAGATTCGCCGGATGGAAATCCGCGAGACGTAGAAACGTATAAATTAAAATATGAATACATATATTCACATAACACATAATAATTATTATATATATATTATTACAAAAATAATAATATAGGTTATAGAAATGACGTGGCACACTAACAGTTAACGGTCGTTAAATAATTAACGAAAAAAGATAACGGAAAAAGTAGGGTCGTGACAGTACCTCCCCGTTACGGAAATTTCGTCCCGAAATTTAAGCAGGCGCAGGGGTTGTCTCGGCATCTGAGAACAAATGCGGATACTTCTGCTTCATTTGGTCTTCACGCTCCCAAGTGAACTCGGGATCGCGTCTAGCGTTCCATCGGACCCGAACAATAGGAATTCTGCTCTGTTTAAGAGTCTTAACCTCTCGGTCCATGATCTCAACTGGCTCCTTAATAAAATGCAATTGCTTGTCAACTTGAAGTTCCTCCAAAGGAATAGTCGGATCAAATTCAGCCAAACACTTCTTTAAGTTCGAAATATGGAAAACATCGTGAACAGCACTGAGTTCTTGTGGCAACTTCAAACGATAAGCCACCGGTCCAACTCTTTCAATGATCTCAAACGGTCCCACGAAACGAGGACTTAACTTCCCTCTTTTACCAAAACGAATAACACCCTTCCAAGGCGAAACCTTTAACATAACACGATCACCAACTTGAAATTCAACATATTTCCTTCCTTTGTTGGCATAACTCTTTTGCCGACTTCTAGCAGTTCTCAACCTCTCTTTAATTCGCACAATCTTCTCAGTAGTCTCGTGAATAATCTCTGGACCTGTAAGTTGAGCATCCCCAACCTCTTTCCAACAAATAGGAGACCTACATTTCCTACCGTACAAAGCTTCAAACGGTGCGGCTTTAATACTTGCATGGTAGCTGTTGTTATAAGAAAACTCAGCTAACGGCAAATACTTATCCCACCCATTTCCAAAATCAATCACACAAGCTCGCAACATATCTTCTAATGTCTGAATGGTCCTCTCACTTTGACCATCCGTTTGAGGATGATAAGCGGTGCTCATATCAAATCTAGTGCCCAAGGCTTCTTGCAACGATTGCCAAAATCTCGATACAAATCGACTATCTCTGTCGGAAATTATAGAAACGGGAACACCATGCCTCGAAACAATCTCTTTCAAATACAAACGGGTGAGTTTCTCCATGGAATCGGTTTCCCTAATCGGTAAAAAGTGAGCCGACTTAGTGAGTCGATCTACAATCACCCAAATCGCATCATAACCACCCGAAACTCTTGGTAACTTAGTGATAAAATCCATAGTGATACCTTCCCACTTCCACTCGGGAATTTCTGGTTGTACCAACAATCCGGACGGTTTTTGATGTTCAGCTTTGACCTTAGAACAGGTCAAACACTTAGACACATACTTAGCTATGTCACCCTTCAAATTATGCCACCAATACAACTCCTTAAGATCCTGATACATCTTTCCTGAACCAGGATGAATAGAGTATCTAGACTTATGAGCTTCATCTAGAATTAACTGTCGAAGACCTCCAAACTTCGGAACCCAAAGACGTCCCGCAAAGTATCTAGTTCCATTAGCTCGTACTTCAAACTTCTTAGCTACTTTGGCTACATTCTCTTTCACAAAATTCTCCTCCTTTAAGGCTTCTTGTTATGCCTCAAGAATCTGCCTAACGAGGTTTGATCTAACTGTCATATTCAAAGCTCTAACCCTTCGTGGTTCAGCCCTCTCTTTACGACTCAAAGCATCAGCCACAACATTGGCTTTACCCGGATGATACAAAAGGTCACAATCATAATCATTCAACGTCTCAATCCATCTTCGTTGTCGCATGTTCAAATGTTTTTGATCGAGAATATGTTGAAGACTCTTATGATCGGTGTACACAGTACTCTTAACACCTAAAAGATAGTGTCTCCAAATCTTCAGTGCAAAAATAACAGCTCCCAACTCTAAATCATGAGTTGTATAGTTCTGTTCGTGAGCCTTCAACTGACGTGACGCATACGCAATAACCTTCTTTCGTTGCATCAAAACGCAACCATAGCGTTGTCGTGATGCATCGCAATAAACAACAAAATCATCATTACCCTCCGGTAGGGACAATATCGGAGCGGTAGTCAACTTCTTCTTCAAAATCTGAAAAGCATTCTCCTGTTCATCCTTCCACTCATACTTTTTTTCCCTTATGCATTAAAGCAGTCAGAGGTTTCGCTATACGAGAGAAATCCTGGATGAACCTTCGATAGTAACCTGCCAATCCTAAGAACTGACGAATTTGAGTAGGAGTTTTCGGAGTTTCCCACTTTTCAATCGCCTCAATTTTAGCAGGATCAACTTGTATTCCTTGTTTGCTAACAATGTGACCAAGGAACTGAACTTCTCTTAACCAAAAAGCACACTTAGAGAACTTAGCGTACAACTCTTCTTCCTTTAACAAATCAAGCACTAACCTCAAGTGTTCTTCGTGCTCTTCATCACTCTTAGAATAGATAAGGATGTCGTCGATGAAAACAATAACGAACTTGTCCAGATAGGGTCTACACACACGGTTCATGAGGTCCATGAACACAGCAGGTGCATTTGTCAATCCGAATGGCATAACAAGAAATTCAAAGTGACCGTAACGGGTGCGAAAAGCAGTTTTTGAAACATCAGATTCTTTAACACGCAACTGATGATAGCCAGAACGAAGATCAATTTTTGAATAAACAGAAGAACCCTGAAGCTGATCGAACAGATCATCAATTCTCGGAAGAGGATAACAATTTTTAACAGTGAGCTTATTCAGTTCACGATAATCAATGCATAAACGAAAAGAACCATCCTTCTTCTTAACAAACAGAACAGGAGCTCCCCAAGGGGACGAACTAGGACGAATAAAACCTTTGTCTAACAACTCACGGAGTTGACTTGACAATTCTTGAAGTTCAGAAGGCGCAAGACGATAAGGAGCACGTGCTACAGGAGCAGCGCCGGGAACAAGATCAATCTGAAATTCTACCGTGCGTTGCGGCGGAAGGCCAGGTAAGTCATCGGGAAACACCTCGGGAAAATCCCTAACAATATGAACGTCATCAACGTTCTTTACTTCCTTACTAGGATCAACAACATGAGCAAGGATAGCATTACAGCCTTTGCGGAGATGTTTACGAACTTTCATACAGCTAATAAGGTTTAACTGTGTGCATTTCTTATCTCCAAAGACCATCAGTGGCTCTCCAATCACATCAGTAATACGAATAGCCTTATCATAACACACGATCTCAGCACGGTTTGCAGACAACCAATCCATACCAATAACAACATCGAAACTACCAAGTTCAATTGGTATCAAATCTATCTCGAAATCCCTACCACCCAGATTAATGTTACACTTACGATGTACAGTCTTAGCAGTAAGTTCCTTACCATTAGCTACTTCAACAACATAAGTATTGTCTAAGAGAGTTAACGGCGTTTTGATTCTCGGACTTAATTTACTCGACACGAAACTTAAATCAGCCCCTGAATCAAATAACACATAAACTGATAAATCGTTGACTGAGAACGTACCAGTAACAAGCTTAGGATCTTCCTCCGCATCCTTAGCATTAATGTTGAACGCTCGGCCGCGTGCAGTCTCTGCAGTCTTCTTGTTGGGACAAGCATCTCGGAAATGCCCCGGCTTCCCACACTCATAACAAACCCTTGGATTACCTCCATTATTCGATTTCCCATTACCGTTACCGTTACCACCTCTATTACCAACATTATTATTATTACCACCAGTCGCGGGAGTAGCAGACCCCGGCAAAAGCACTGTACAATCTTTAGCAATGTGCCCTTGCTTAGAGCACCTCTTACAAGTAACTGTGCAGTAACCATCATGAGCTTTATAGCAACGAGGGCACACACGCTGATTTCTGTTGTTAGCACCTGAGGTATCCTGTTTCTTCTGCTGATTTTGGTTTTGATTGCGGTTGTTATCCCACTTTCGTTTCCCATTATCAGCCTTCTTGACAACCTCCTCACTACTTTCAACAACTGTAGTCTTGCTTCTTCTCAACACCTTGTCATTAAGTTTGTGGGCCATAGACATAGCTGCCTCAATAGTCTGGGGTTCACTGGACTCAACCCCGTGTTCAATCTTCTCGGACAAACCATCAATGTAAGCCTCAATTTTGCGGTCCTCATCCGCATAAACCCTAGGACACAGCAAAGTTAACTCGAAAAACCTTCGTTCATAGGCATCTAACTCGGTGCCATGCATTTTTAAATTCTTGAGCTCAACCTCTAGCTTCTTAAGCTCACCCCGAGGTCTATAGCGGGTGATCAATCTTTCCTTAAAATCATTCCAGGCCAAACCATAAGCTACATCGCTTCCCAAACTACTAACCAGATTGTTCCACCATGTCAAGGCACTATCCTTGAGAGTGCAACTAGCGAAACTAACTTTGTCCTCTTCACGGACCCGACTGACCCTGAAAATAGATTCGATTTTCTCGAACCAACGAGTAAGCCCTATTGGTCCTTCCGTACCACTGAATTCTTGGGGTCGACCAGCCATAAAAGTTTTGTGGGAGCATCCCACATTGTTGTTCACATTGGCGTTAACATTAGCATTTGCTGCCATAGCAGCAGCAATTCCTTCATTGATCAGGCATTGCATACGCGCTTCAGTGGACTCTCTTGGAGGCATGATCTTCAAAATAGAATAACACATCCGTTAGTACCAAGAATAATACTAGTGTCATAAAGGAATAGATCAAAACACGAAAAGACTAACCATTAAGATATTAGTCAACTAACACTATGAGTAATAACATGACAGTTATGATTGTTATAGAAATAACCATCACATGCATACATATTTTATGATAACATCATACAACATACATAGCACCTAACATACATGAACATATATTACGCATAATATAACATGCCAAGAGCCACAACATCAGAAATAAAACATGATAATGATAATAGATGTCATAAAAATAACCATCCATACATAATGAAAAATATCCCATAACAAAATCTTAATAAAATCCTCGGCAAAACGCCGTACATAACCCAAAATGTATGTATAAAAAGGACATTAAGTCTGATGAAATAGATAATCAATATGAATAATCACATCACATTCGCTTAGAGCGGGTGTGATAAGCTGGTCCAGCATGAGTCTCAGCAGGATCCTCATACTTACGCAACTTCCCTTTCACAACATCCAACTCTTCCTTCAACACACGAACAGTGCTCTCGAGAGCCTCGAACTTAGCATTAACTTCTCGGTCACGCTTGCGGTTCGCATCCTCAACCCTATGCTTGAAAGTGATAAAGTTACCCATGTCAGCACGGATCTCGTCCATAACTTCATTATGTGGCAAGGTGCGCAAACAATCACTAAGGGCATTAATACGTGTCACCTCATTATAAGCCCGGTTCATATGAGTAATGGTAGAAAAATAGTAATGAACAGGATCATCGATCTCTGGTTGATTAGCACGACGTCTAGCAGGAGACGGTGGAGCAGGAGCAGCAACAGAGTTATCGCTCGAAGTCGACATCTGCAAACAGCAAAACCGCAAACCACATACTAAAAAGATATGAAAGTTAATAATATAACTTATACGAAATGAAATGCATAATAATGCTATAGCAAAAAGGTCGGGCTGTAGACTAGACTCTAATGCACCCTAATAACCACGGGTTGACCACATTAAGACCGCCTAGTTCCCTACAACCAGAGCTCTGATACCACATGTGACGACCCCGTCAAAACACTTAACGGATCCGTCAGTTGGTCCCATAACTTGATCGAACTTAAATGAATTAAATAAACAAAGTTGCATTCTTTTATTTCAAAATGTTGCCCAAAAAGGAAACAAACCCAAAATATGTAGTTTAAAACAACCCAACATGGTAATGAACCAAAAGTTGACGCAAAACATTGCCAACAAACCCACAATTTAAATTATCCAAAATAGAATGCAAACTTAAGTTTCATAAATAGTTTCATAAAATCTGCCCAAATGCATGCAGACTCTTCTAACGACAGCGGAAGCATCAAATAACTCAAGTACCTGTGAAAACATGCAAGTAAACTGTCAACACAAAGGTTGAGTGAATTATAGGTTTAAATAAATAAGTAAACTTTAGACCACAAGATTTAAAAATGTTAGAAAACATTAAACATTATTCCATTATCAATGAGCCACCTGGTAACCACTTAACCCTTTATTTACCCTTGCCAAACACAATAAAAATATACACTTGGACAGTGTATCTACAACAAATTACGAAGTACTAAACATTCCGATTATAAATTGCTAGCGCGACTAGCTCGAAATGGGGTTGTCAAACCCAATAGATCTATCCGTAGGATTCGCGTTCACCGGTAGAAACCAATGATTACAGTTACCAGACTAGGGAATATTTTTGTCCAACTCACAATGAATAATTAAATTTAACTGTTACTTGTGTCTAAACGTAAATAAAAATCTGCATGTAATCACATCCCAAAAATATACTTTGAAAAGTATGTAAAAACGGGACTATAACTCACCTTAAATAGCAACTGAAGAAATCTCACAAACAAGCGAACAGCAAGTAAAGTAAAGTGATCAAGAAAGATCACAACGCCGACCTATAAATAAAGCAGGTCGAAATAAATAACTAACTTAGGCCAAGTCTTAGTATGATAGCTATTGTACATGTTGCAAGTAGGCATAGAACATTACTCAGCGAGCATCGGTTTGATTGGAACAGCATAAGGACACACACTTTCTATTTTTAGAAAGTTTCAATTTTTAGCAGGTTTCCATTTTTGGAAAGTTTTCTATTTTAGGAAAGTTTCTATTTTTGGAAAGTTTCTATTTTTGGAAAGTTTCCAAATTTAGAAAGTTCTATTTTTAGAAAGTTTTGAAGTTAGGAAAGTTTCCTTATTTAGAAAGTCAACAGAAGTCAACTGAAAGTCAAAGTCAACCGAAAGTCAACTCAAAAGTCAACCTTGGTCAAACATAGTCAACATTAATTTGAAAAGTGTAAGTTATAATAATAACATAGGTTATAATGTTATTTAAAGTCAAAAGTGTATAATAATGTCTTAACATAAGTTTAATTAAATAAAATGAATTATTAAAGTTAATATAAGTTGAAATGTTATAATTAGTATAACATAAGTATTTAATTAATTAATTAAATATAAATCATAATATAAATATTATTAATTTATAATAAATTTTAAATCATATCATAAGTATTATTAATTAATAATGAATTATTAATCATATCATAAGTTTCTAATTAAAATTATTAAATCATAAGTATTTAATAATTAAATCATAATTAAATAATAATTAAGTCTTATAATAATTAAATAATTATTTAATATTCATTATAAGTCTTTTAAATATTTTTCAAAAACAAATTTAATACTTATCATAAGTATTTTCCTTTAATAATAAAAGTATTATTAATCATAAGTTTAATTAAAATGTTAATTAAATCATAATTAATAATTAAATGATATAATAAATATTTATATCATAAGTTTTAAATAATAATAATTACTTCTCTTATCATAAGAAATTAATTAATAATGAAATCCATTAATTTTAACATAAGTTTAATAATTAACCATAAGTTTTAAGTTTAAAAGTTCATCGGGTCGTATCTTGAGCCCCGGGTGTCGGTTTCGGGCAAGCCACATATGCAACTTCACCTACTCAAACCACCCGACACAATTATGAACTCAAGAACACTCCAAGAACAGTCCCTAGGTCGTGGATATCAGCCATGACAACATTTGGGAAATCAATTTACTCAAAACGGTAATTCGGGCACAACGGGTGAACCGTGGCTCGGATTTAAGTGACCCGAACATGAAAATTCGTCCCACCATCAGTCCTAACCAAATGACACACCCTAAAGACACCAAGGATGGTCACAAAGTCGGACCCAACCTTGTTCATGCCAAGAACACCTTTCAATCTTTAACAAAAACCAAATTAAGTATATCTAGGGCTCCGGGAATCGAAACGACATGAATCCGGAGTCTAAAATTAATGTCTTGATGAGAGGAACTCATTTATATACTTTATTTTAAAATTTATATCAGTTACAAAGTCAGAAAACACGAATCAAACTGCTGTCCAAATTTTACAAACCGAAAACATATGCAAACGAGTAATTCTACGCATCCAAACAACATTACAACAACTAATATACATCATACTAATAATATAAACTCAAAATACAGAAATATAAATAAATATGAAAAGTTCTATGGTTAGGGTTTATACCCAAATCGAGAATCAAAGAATATGGATGTGTAGAGAACGGAGAGAGGAACACGATTGTATAAACGATTTGATGATCCAAGCAATAAAAAGTGGTGAAGATGGTGATGTATGGTGGTGGTGGCGACGGCCTAAAAGGGAGAGGGAGAGAGGAGAGAGCAAAAATAGATTTTTAGGTTTAAGAATGCAAAGTGATAAAATGAAAATGAATGAGGAAAATGAAAAACAAAGGGGGTACTCCCCTCCCCTTTGGTTCGGCCGAATGGGGTGTCTGGGGTGGGCCCCACTAGCCCAAATTTGTTAAATGAAGAATTCCTTATGGCCCGAAAGCCCGAACGAATCCCGAAACGCGAAAACACGCTTACGCGATTAAAAATCCGGAAAGATAACAAACGCGCGACGAAAAATAAATATAAATACACCTAATAATAATATGACCTTAAAATATCATATTTAAAATATTTAGGATTTAAAAATCCCGAAAGCTCGACCGTTGGTTTAAAAACCGAAAAGATTCGCAGGATGGAAATCCGCGAGACGTAGAAACGTATAAATTAAAATATGAATACATATATTCACATAACACATAATAATTATTATATATATATTATTACAAAAATAATAATATAGGTTATAGAAATGACGTGGCACACTAACAGTTAACGGTCGTTAAATAATTAACGGAAAAAGATAACGGAAAAAGTTGGGTCGTGACAATATTCTAAAAAACCACATCAGAGTTAACCCTGTCAAACATAACATCATCATGCTCGTCTTCTCCCAAAAGCACTATCTACAAAAGCTAACAACCTGCAGGGAGGAGATGGAGGGGAATTAGCACGAAGCTAAGTGAGTACGACTAACTACAGACCATAGCATACATAAGTGTTATACTAATCATGTCACAATAGTATAAAATACAAACATCACCCAAGTACCGTCTACAGAGACTCTGGCGGCTCGGCCAAACCATTAACCACCAGCTGATCGGACTGGGACTTATCAGAAGTTCCTCCACCGCCGTATGTATATACATAATCCACACGCGACGAACGCGTCATTCACATATATATACACCACGGCTGTCTAGGCTACCACAGAGGAACCCAACCCGCAGGTTGATCTCTCCTACCGAGGCTACCACACAATAGGGACGCACTGGGCTCCAGCAGACAAGCATCAACTAACATGCAGTCATCACAACAACTAACTAACCACAACAATAAGTATATCTAACAAGCATGGCAATCATAATATAACATGCTTCTATATACTATATTCTCCAGTTAGTCCCACTCACCAAATACCAGCAAACGAGAAGGTGTTCAGCTATCTAATCACTGAACCTTCTCTTTCTCTTTTTCTCCTGAGAAATACATATACACGAGTTAGTTTATGTCCATAAACACCAAATAACACAATACAGAAAATTTTGTCAGAAAACTGTCCGCTAAAAATTTTCTGCTTAACACTTATGCACTTTCAAAATTTACATCATAAACATCAAAATACAAACGGGCAGCATAACGGCTAAAAATCAACACTTAGGTAAAATATTCTGCCCTGGACACTCAGTCGGTCGACTGACTCTTACAGTCGGTCGACTATCTACACAACCGGTCGACTGAATTTTCCAGTCGGTCGATTCATTTGGTATTACATCAATCGGCCGAAGGTAATTCTCAGTCGGTCGGTTCACTCAACAGTCGGTCGGTTGTCTTCGTCAATCGGCCAATTCAACCCTCAGTCAGTCGACTGTCGACCGACAGTCGGCCGAGTGTGTTCATCTTCATCAGAAACTGAACAAAGGCTACAGACTTCACGATGAAATCCTCAAATCTCGATCTAGAGCTCGTTTTAAACACCAAAATCGACCACAACTTGTCCACTACTTGTTATAGACTCAAAACCCACAACAATTTGACCATAACAACACTTAAATCACATGTTTTGACACAAATTCAAGCTTTTTACAAAACTAACACAAAACCTTAAATTTCTCAAAGATTAGAGCATGGAAGCTTGTGATTCTTACCTTAAAAGAATCAGTGAATCACAAGGAACACAAAGATATGAACAATTTGAGCTCTAGCTAAAGATTAAGGATTAGGGTTTGATTGTAGGTGGAAGGGAAGGTACGGGAGTGTTTGGGGAGAAGGGTCTAGAAATGGAAAGAAAGAACACAGACTAGTCACTTAATTGTGGATAATTCCCACACTGTGTGACACACGGGTATTTATCAGTTATCTGATATCTTTCGTACGTCATTTGGCAACCCAAACGAAGTCCAAATTAAATAAACAAACCTGTTCTGTGACCCTTGTCACAAACTGGTCCTAACCACATCATTAAATAATAATAAATATTAAATAGAAATAAAAGCATATAATAACGCAATACAAACTTAAGGGCAAAATAGTAATCTTACAACTAGGCCCGATTGAGGATGTTACAAGATACCAAGAAACCAACATGAAGATCTTAGGGATAAACTAATGAGAAATAAATCTGAGAAGGGTAAAGGTCCTGTTTCGCAATCTGGGGTACAATATGGGGAAGCTAAGAAAAGTTGCATGTATTATGATGATGGGAGAACAATAAACCTACAAGGTCAACAAATTAATCAAGGTTTAATTGGGCAAGCTATCCTTTGTGAACTCAAAAGTATCGATATTTTCTTGCAACTAGAAGAATTATGCAAGGCAGAAGGAATGCTTAATGTGAATATTAAATACCTTGGTGGTATGGATGTCCTCATCATTTGCAAATCTAAAGACATGGCTGAAAATATTTTAGGTAACCCCCATCATGGTATACACAAATGGAGAAGTAATGTTTGTATCCTAGAGAAAAACTATAAACCGGCAGGGAGATTATTCTGGGTTGACATAAGGGGAGTACCTATCATTCATTGGAACAAGAAGACGTTTTGCCGGGTGGTGGGGAAGAATTTTGGATATGGAGAACTGCTCAATAGAAGAAGGTAATCAAAATTTAACATCTGGGAAAGTTTTAATTCATTCGAGGTCATGCAATGTCAGTTATGATGGCTGGGTTAAGTTGATGGATGATGCACAGATAGTGTATGTAAGTGTGAAAGAAGAAAACTCAAGAAACATACAGTTCATGTTTGATACAAGTAATGTAAAGAAAGGCAATGTGGAGACTCATTCAGATATTGACGATGATGCAGAAGATGATGAGTTTGTATATGATACATTTTTTTCGGAGGATGATGAGTCCATGTTCAATGGCAATCAGTCTAATGGTCACGTTGGTAATGAATTCGATGCAGCAAATAACCAAAAAATAATGAGGATGTTGACGGAATTCTGCCGGATACTGGCATCCCTTGCCAGAATCTGGAGAAGGAGATGGCCAAAGATGAAGAGTCTGGATGTGGGGTAGAATTCGTTAAGTCTCGAGGAAATAATGACGATGCGGCTAATGAAAAGGTCGAGGTTTTGGAAACTGAAAACCCTAATGATTATGTCGAAGAGGATGTGCCAGATTCAGTGGTCCAAGATAACGGTATAAATGAGAATGGGCCAAGTCATATTTCAGAAAGTCCAAAGTGTGATGATAATCCCATTGGCGATAGGCCCACGAGTGACAAGGTTGACTTGGGTGGTAGCCCACTAATGCGAGAATGTGCAAATGAGAAACAAGTTGGGCCGGCAGAGGGCGTCAGCCCAGATAAAACTAATATGGGCCCGTCGACAATCAAAACAAATAATTCCCGGACCATTCTCACTAAAGGGGAAAAATCAGATAGGGCCAAAACAATCGAATAAACTAAAAAACAAGCAAGGCGATACACCATATATCAAGAAGAAGAAACCGATTCAACAAAAGAATGACTGTTGTTGGTTTGGAATTCGCAAGTGGAAGACTTCATCTCGTATGATGAATGTTAAACACGTGGCTCGAAAAGAAAGAGAAAACAATATACCTCTGAGATCAAACTGCACTTCTTGTAAGGTATAGGATGTGGATCATGTCGACAACAGTAAAAGCGACGAGGAAAATAAGGGGTCGGAATCTTTCAATTCAATCGATTCATAAGGTGTGTATGAGTTTGGGTGTAAACTTTGACTCAATTGGAAGAGGAAGACTCAATGTTAGTAAGTTTTCTTGATTGTCTGTTCTTCGAATTATTAATGTTTCTATGAAGATAATAAGCTACAATATAAGAACTTTCGGGGTAGGGAAAGATAGTAAATTTGGTGAAATAAGAAGGTTGATTTTAGCCGAGAAACCTAGTTTTCTAGCATTACAGGAGACTAAACTTCACTTGATTGATCGTGTGTGGGTGCAAAATTTGTAGGGTTCGGGTGACTGTGAATTTATACAACAGGAGATGATTGGTAAGTCAGGGGGTCAGTTGTTGGTGTGGGATGTACAATTATTCGAGGCAATTGATGTTATAAAGTTCGATCGGGTTACAGGAATTAGGGGTAAGTGGAAAGGCAACAACACTCCCTTGAATGTTCTAAACATTTACGAGCCTCATGAAGACGCAAAGAAAGAAAAATTATGGGATGATTTGTCGAAAGTGTTATCGGGAAGTGATGAACCGTGGGTTCTTTGCGGTGATTTTAATGAAGTTAGGAATAAAGATGAAAGATTAAACTGTGAATTCCCAGAGTACCGGGTGAGGAAATTTAATGATTTTATTGATGTCAACAATCTCATTGAAATCCCGCTTGGTGGTAGATGCTTTACTCGGGTAAGTGAAGACGGAATTAAATTCAGTAAGCTTGATCGATTTTTTGTGATGGATAACTTTATGTCGGATGGGCGACGGTTACCTCATTAGCCTTAGAGAGATCGGACTCTGATCACTGCCCGATAGTTCTTAAGGATGATGAAAAAAACTTTGGTCCAAAACCCTATAGGTTTTTCAATGCTTGGTTTGATGATGACGGGTTAGAACAAGTGGTAAAAGATGTGTGGGCAATTATTATCATTTCGTGTAATCGGTTTGACTGTAACTTCATGAATAAATTAAAGTCGGTAAAAGGTTCAGTAAAATTTTTGGAGTAAGACGGTTTTTGGGAAATTAGATGCTGAAATTGATAGTTTGAAGAACCTGTCGAATTCTCTAGAAATCAAGGCTGAAACCGGGGCAATTAACCAGGTTGAGTTAGATTTATGGCAATCAACGAGAAAAAATTGGTTGGAAAAGGAAATTGTTAAAACAGAAATCGCGGGTACGGTGGATACTTGAGGGCGACAAAAATTCGAGCTATTTCCATTCGGTAATTAGACATAATTTGAACCGCTGCACTATCAGAGGGCTGATTGTAAATGGGGACTGGTCAGAAAATCCTTAGGTAATAAAAGCGGCTGCTGTTGAACATTTTTGTACTCGCTTTTCAGAACCGAATGCCTTTAGACCATCACTTGAAGATCTGTCCTATCCTGTTATTTCTAATACAGAAGCTAGTGAGTTAGAGAAAAGGTTTGATGAATAAGAGATACTGGCTGCCATAAACTATTGTGGGGGATCTAATGAAATGTCCCGTTCTTATTGATCAAAAATGTTCCATATTAATTGATTTCGTTGCTAGGTTTTGACCTCTATATGAGACGTTTTTCAAAGACTGCATTCATTTTTAAAACAAACCATAACCTTTATTTCATAGATAAAGGTTTTAAAAAGCTTTACGTAGATTATCAAATAATGATAATCTAAAATATCCTGTTTACACACGACCATTACATAATGGTTTACAATACAAATATGTTACAACAAAATAAGTTTCTTGAATGCAGTTTTTACTCAATATCATACAAGCATGGACTCCAAATCTCGTCCTTATTTAAGTATGCGACAGCGGAAGCTCTTAATAATCACCTGAGAATAAACATGCTTAAAACGTCAACAAAAATGTTGGTGAGTTATAGGTTTAACCTATATATATCAAATCATAATAATAGACCACAAGATTTCATATTTCAATACACATCCCATACATAGAGATAAAAATCATTCATATGGTGAACACCTGGTAACCGACATTAACAAGATGCATATATAAGAATATCCCCATCTGTAACGACCCGCACTTTTTCGATCGCTCTATACTTATAAGATTAATATTGACATAAATTAAACCTTACCAACATGATAAGCAATCCAAATTGTTGAGACTTATGTTTTCGAAAAGAGTTTTACACAACGTTTGACCGTCTAGTTTGACCGATGATATCACGAACTGTACAATATATGATAATTATACGTTTGTGTATATATATGTATATATACATATTTAACATGATCTAAGAATGTTTTAATATCTTATTTTGTATTAATAACAATAAGTTATAAGTATATTTTGAAACTACTAACTTAAGTTTTCAAAACGATAACCATACGTAACGTTATTTGACATAAATACTTATAACATATAATGTTTATACATATATCGTATAAGTAATGTATTTAATCACTTTTAAAGACTTAAATACATAAAATCATATAAGTGTATTCACAAAAGATAGCTATATTTGAATCCTCATTCCATTTTTCACAAAATTTCTATACGTATACCTAGAGTATTTGTACTCGTATCATACCTAGCTTATATACGTATTTACTATTGGTATATACACATCAAATCACCACCTAACCAGCCCTTGTTACTACCCTAGGTATAAGGTAATTTCTTTTGAATGATTGTAAGACTAATTACAAAAATACAAACTAAAATTTTGTCCATGTATCCTTATGAAACACGTTTTTATGTAGTATATATGTATCATCATTTTCATTCATTTTAACTTCAAATTTCTTAAGCTAAACACACACTCTTTCTTAACCTTTGAACTCCATAACAATCCAGTAAGAAACCTTAAAGATCTAGCCATAAAAACCTTACTTAAACACCATAAGAAAACCATACAAAAACACTTCAAGAAATCCTTCCAAGAACACAAACTTACTTCCAATCTTTCATCCACTTCCATCACCCTTTTGATTCTAGCTTCTTACTCCTCTTTTACAGCAATCTTGTCCAAGGAACTTGAGGTAGTAACTATGTTCATAACCTTATTCGATTCATATATATATAGCTATCTTATTTTGTGGTATAAAAATTTAACAACAAGAACATAGTTTGAATGTTTTCAAACTTGTTTGCAAACTAAATAGATCCTTCTAACTTAACTTTTAAAATATTTCAAGACCTGTAATATAACTTAAGTATATGCTAATTTAACAAGGTATAACTTGGTTTTTCAAAGAATACCTTAAAAACTGTTTTTACAACGTCGGAGTGTAACCGGGGACTGTTTTGGGTTGGATAATTAAAAACCATCTTAAACTTTGAATTGGAGGTTTATTTTCTGGAAAAAATGATTTTTACTATGAATATGATAACACATAAAAATTTCATGATTTAATTCAAAGTATAAGTATTTTTAGAAAAATAATCATTTAAGGTTGTTTAAATAAAGGAAAATGTTTAACTTCATAGGTTTCACTAAAGTTTCACCTATGCCGTGTGATTTTGAATACAAACTAAGGTATTTACAGTTCATAGTCTTAAAGAGGGACTCGATCCAAGGAGATGGCAAGTTGAATCAACGAAAACGGATTTGTAACGAAGAAACTATGACCGAAACAAAATTGGTTATCCAAGACTTGTTTAACTTCGGGATTAATTGGGAAAAATTAAATAAAATCACATCTTTCTAAGATAACATGATATTTTATATAATTCAATTTTATATGGTTCAGGATCACCCGTAAACAACACGAGAAGATTAATCATAAGATCCCATGATTGTACGCAACACGTCATTTGACAACACCGGTACTTTATGTACGCAACACGTCATTTGACAACACCGGTACCGTGGGTCAAGATTAATCTCGACCAATACATATACGATGGGGTTTTATTTATTTCGTTGGGGGTTTTATTTATTTCATTGCGGGTATATTAAACATCTAAAAATGAACCATTAAAATTGAATTACTAACAACGAACTGCTAACTACGGACTAAGGAATTATTCAAAGTATTAAAAGTATAACAAGTATATATATGTGACGTTTGTTTAAAAAGAAAAGGTATTGATATATTATATATGGATAGGTTCGTGATATCAACCGGAGACCAAGTCAAATTATATATATATATCTTCAAGACGAAAGTGAGTATATAGTCCCACTTTTAAACTCTAAATATTTCGGGATGAGAATACATGTATTTTATGTTTTACAATATGGACACAAGTAACTGAAAAATATATTCTACGTTGAGTTGTACCACTGGCATACTTCCCTGTAGCTTGGTAACTAATATTTACAGCGGTATTGTAAACGCGAATCCTGTTGATAGATCTATCGGGCCTGACAACCCCAACCGGACTGGACGACCAGTATTCAACGGTTGCACAGTACTTCGTTTCGTGACTACACTTGGTACAGTGTAGTAAGATTTCATATTAAAGGGAATATGCGACGTGATTAATTGTTAAGTATGGTTACCAAGTGCTCCACCACTTAGAATATTTTTATTAAACTGTTTATATACGAAATCTTGTGGTCTATATATATATTGCTGCCGGCACTAAACCTATATCTCACCAACTTTATGTTGACCTTTTAAAACATGTCTATTCTCAGGTGATTTCTAAAAGCTTCCGCTGCATTATGTTGAATTTGAGCAGGATCTTGCGTACGCATATTTGTGTCAAAAATAAGACTGCATATCCAAGAACTTGTGTTGTAAAATATGCTAGAAATCGTGTTGTTATCATCATTTGTAAAGTTTGTAAGTCGAAGATTATCGCTAAACGATAATCATCTTTATTTCGTCCAAAGCTTGTATCAAAAATAAGAATCATGGTTTGTAATGTATAATATATGCAGTTTTTCTTTTAAAAATGTCGCATATAGAGGTCAATACCTCGCAATGAAATCATACGTTATCTAACACGTTCTTACGGTTAAGGACGGGTTATGACATGTGGTATCAGAGCGGTGGTCTTAGCAAACCATGTTTGCATTAGTGTGTCTAACTGATAAGTCGTTAGGATACATTAGTAAGTCTGGACTTTGACCGGGTCTGATTTAAAAACCATTGCTTATCATTGTTGGTTAAAATTTATATGTAAATATTATGTAGTACTAATGGGTTAGTTGTTGTGTGATAGATGTCGGGCTCAAAACTTGTCATCACGTTCAGCGACTCCGAACCAGAATCTTCAGATGGTGTTCCAGTCATTAACCTATCCGATGACGAAAATAATATCTTTGGGGAAGACTCACAAATTCCGGATGAACCGACTATAGAGAACCCGGAAAGTGAACCCGAGGAGGAAAGTGAACCCGAGGAGGAAAGTGAACCCGAGGAGGAAAGTGAACCCGAGGAAGAAATACAGGAAATTACAAAAGATGAGTTCGAACTAGGAAAGAAACGAAAGGCTAATGAATTAGAAAATTCAAATCCCGAGTTTAGTAAGGATGATGTGGCACCAACTCCACTAGACACTACCACCCCTATTCCCGCTATTCCTATTCGTTCTATCCCGGCATCCATTTCTTCAGTCCCACAGCCAAAATATAGGCAGACAGCCAGGATAAGCGTTAAGCGATTCTTTGAACCTAAACGTCCTAGAAAATAGACCAAACGATGCGCTGCCGTATTAAACCATGGGATCATATAATGTTTTGTATAATATTATTAGTGTGGTTTGCTTAATGTTCGATGTAAGATAAGCATATGTAAAATAGTGAAGTGTGAAATGCAATAATTTTCCATGGTTAAGTATTATTTAGATGGTAGTAATTGATTCTGTACTAAGCTATTAAGTATGGACATTAACGGGTAGGTACTACCCTAGATATAATTATAAAACGCTAATAAGAAGAAAAGGCTTTTATAATAATACCTGATTCATATTATTAATAAGCTATAATGTACTGTAAATATACACTACATCTATAATATTCCATGTGAATAATTATTTTCTTTTCATTCTTATAGAAGAATATGGCGCGATTGAACCGAATGACGGAACAAGAAATCCAGGAACTCATCAATCAGCGAGTGAACGACAGAATGTTATGGGTCGAGGCTGCAAGAGGTGCTGCAGTTAACCCAAATCCTCGTGTGGGGTGCACTTACAAAACTTTTCAAGCTTGCAAGCCCTCATCATTCAGTGGAACAGAAGGACCGATTGGTTTAACCCGGTGGATAGAAAAGATGGAGACTGTGTTTAAAATCAGTGGTTGTGTTGAAAAGGACATGACCAAGTATGCATCGTGCACTTTACAAGATAGTGCACTCACGTGGTGGAAAAATTATGTGAAGGCTGTAGGAGGAGATGTAGCTTATGATACTCCGTGGGAAGAATTCAAAACAATGTTAATCAACGAATATTGTCCAAGGAACGAGGTTAGGAAGTTGGAAGATGAGTTACGAAGTCTGAAGGTTATTGGTACTGAAATCACCAGCTACAATCAGCGATTCATGGAATTAGTTTTGCTATGTCCTGAATTGGTTCCAACCGAAGAACGAAAGATTGAAATGTACAAAGATGGTTTGCCCAAAAAGGTCAAGGCAAATGTTACAGCATCGAAACCTAAGACAATTCATGAAGCTATAACCATGGCAAACGAGCTAATGGATCAGGTCATCATGGATAAGAAAGTATCCAATACTGATGTGAAGGTATCAGGTAACAAAAGAAAGTGGAATGGAAATTATGATCGAGGTAACCAACAACAATCTTTTAAGAAACAAGAAAACATGCAAGGTGCGGGTAGTGGTTTAAGTTTTGGTTATAAAGGACAAAATCCTTTATGCAACCGATGCCACAAACATCACTCTGGTTACTGTAATGTGGTATGCAACAAATGTAATCGAAAGGGTCATCTTGCTGAAGATTGTAGGGCTCTCGTTACAAATACAAATGGTACCAAGACTCCTGCCACTAATGCAAATAGAACTGCTTTGGCTACTGTTACTTGTTATGGATGTGGGAAACAGGGTCATTATAAGAGCCAGTGCCCGAATCCAGAGAAGAATATCGGACCTGCACGTGGGAGAGCATTTGTTATTAATGCTAGAGAGGCATGTGAAGACCCGGAGCTTGTTACGGGTACGTTTACCATTAATAACTTATCCGCATCTATTATATTTGATACTGGTGCTGATAAAAGTTACGTGTGTAGAGACTTTCACGCTAAATTGAATTGTTCATCATTACCTCTAGATGCTAAGTACATGATTGAGTTAGCTAATGGTAAACTAATTAAAGCCGATAAAATTTGCCGTGATTGTAAAATAAATTTAGCCGGAGAAACATTTAAGATTGATTTGATACCCGTAGAATTAGGAAGTTTTGATGTAATAATCGGCATGGACTGGATGTCCAAAATAGGAGCTGAAGTTGTGTGCGCCAAGAAGGCAATTCGCATTCCTCGTAAGGATAAAACGCCAGTAATGATTTATGGAGAGAAGGGTAACTCAAAGCTAAAACTCATTAGTTATTTGAAAGCTCAAAAGTGCTTGAAGAAAGGGTGCTATGCTATCTTAGCACATGTTAATAAAGTCGAAAAGAAAGAAAAAGAGAAGTGCATCAATGACGTGCCTGTGGCAAGAGATTTTCCTGAAGTATTTCCGGAAGAGTTGTCGGGATTACCTCCATTTAGATCTGTAGAATTTCAAATAGATCTTGTACCAGGAGCTGCACCGGTTGCTCGTGCTCCATATAGACTTGCACCGTCCGAGTTAAAAGAACTTCAGAGTCAGTTAAAAGAATTACTGGATTGTGGATTCATACGACCAAGTACTTCACCGTGGGGAGCTCCAATTATATTCGTCAAGAAGAAAGACGGATCTTTCCGAATGTGTATAGATTATCGTGAATTAAATAAGTTAACTATCAAAAATTGGTATCCACTACCGAGAATTGACGACTTATTTGATCAACTCCAAGGATCATGTGTGTACTCGAAAATTGACCTAAGATCGGGCTATCATCAATTACGCGTCAAAGAAGAAGATATACCGAAAACTGCTTTTCGGACACGTTACGGTCATTACGAATTTTTGGTCATGCCGTTTGGATTGACGAATGCGCCAGCTGTATTCATGGACCTCATGAATCGAGTTTGTAGTCCATATCTAGATAAGTTTGTTATCGTTTTCATTGATGATATTCTTATCTATTCCAAGAGTGAGCAAGAGCATGAGCAGCATTTAAGGTTGATATTAGAGTTGTTAAGAAAAGAACAACTATATGCTAAATTTTCTAAATGTGCTTTCTGGTTGAAAGAAGTGCAATTTCTTGGCCACGTTGTTAGTAGCAAAGGAATTCAGGTTGATCCAGCAAAAATTGAAGCCATTGAAAAATGGGAGACTCCTAAGACACCAACGCAGATACGCCAATTTTTGGGTTTAGCCAGTTATTATAGAAGGTTTATTCAAGATTTTTCCAGAATAGCTAAGCCGTTGACAGCGTTAACACAAAAAGGGAAGAAATATGAATGGACTTCTGAGCAGGAGAGTGCATTTCAATTACTAAAGAAGAAGTTAACTACGGCGCCTATTTTATCGTTACCAGAAGGGAACGATGATTTTGAAATATATTGTGACGCTTCGCGACAAGGTTTTGGTTGCGTTCTTATGCAACGGAAGAAAGTTATTGCATACGCATCCCGACAATTAAAGATTCACGAGCGGAATTATACGACGCATGATCTAGAACTGGGAGCAGTCGTGTTTGCATTGAAGATATGGAGACACTAGTTGTATGGGGTTAAATGCACTGTGTTTACTGATCATAAAAGCCTTCAACATATTTTTGATCAGAAACAGTTGAACATGAGGCAACGTAGGTGGGTCGAGTTAATAAATGACTATGATTGTGAAATTCGTTATCATCCCGGGAAAGCGAACGTAGTGGCCGATGCTCTAAGCAGAAAGGAACGAGAACCAATCCGAGTTCGAGCAATGAACATAAAAATTCGCATGAATCTCAACTCACAAATCAAAGAAGTTCAACGAGAAGCACTTACTAAAGAAAATATAGGAAATGAAATAATGAAGAAGTATGAGAAGCAACTCGTTATGCGGGAAGATGGAATTCGATATTTTGCAAACCGTATTTGGGTACCAAAGTTGGGTGGATTAAGGAAGTTAATATTGAATGAGGCACATAAGACAAGATACTCGATACATCCTGGAGTTGGAAAGATGTATCAAGATCTTAAGACGCATTATTGGTGGCCTAATTTGAAGACAGATGTTGCAACATATGTTGGGGAATGTTTAACTTGTTCCAAAGTCAAAGCAGAACACCAGAAGCCGTCAGGATTATTTCAACAACCAGAAATCCCAGAATGGAAATGGGATGGTATTACCATGGATTTCATCACGAAGTTACCAAAGACTGCCTGGGGATACGACACCATTTGGGTGATTGTTGATCGTCTCACCAAGTCTGCACATTTCTTGCCTATAAAGGAAACAGATAGAATGGAGAAACTATTACGATTGTATATAAAGGAAGTTGTTTCAAGGCATGGAATACCTATTTCCATTATATCCGATCGTGATAGTAGATTTACATCAAAGTTCTGGCAATCACTACAGGAGGCCCTAGGAACTCGTTTGGATATGAGTACCGCGTATCATCCGCAAACCGACGGGCAGAGTGAAAGAACGATTCAGACTCTTGAAGACATGCTCAGGGCATGTATGATCGATTTTGGAAACGGATGGGATAAATATCTACCATTAGCAGAATTCTCGTATAATAATAGTTATCATGCGAGCATTAAAGCTGCGCCATTCGAAGCATTGTACGGAAGGAAGTGTAGATCTCCTATTTTTTGGAATGAAGTAGGAGATCGACAATTAACTGGTCCCGAGATCATACACAAAACGACTGAGAAGATAGTACAAATCAAGGAGAGATTGAAAACAGCCCGTAGTCGCCAAAAGAGCTACGCCGATGTTCGAAGGAAACCATTAGAGTTTCAGATCAGTGACATGGTTATGTTAAAGGTGTCACCGTGGAAAGGTGTAATACGCTTCGGAAAAAGGGGTAAACTGAACCCAAGATATGTAGGCCCGTTCAAGATTATCGAACGCATTGGACCGGTAGCTTATCGACTCGAGTTACCACAACAACTCGCCGGAGTACATAATACATTTCACGTCTCAAACCTTAAGAAGTGTCTTGCAAAGGAAGATCTCACCATTCCTCTTGAAGAAATCCATGTCGACGAGAAACTACAATTCATCGAAGAACCAATCGAAATCATGGATCGTGAAGTTAAACGGCTCAAGCAGAGCAACATACCGATCGTTAAGGTTCGTTGGAATGCTTGAAGGGGTCCTGAGTTTACTTGGGAACGAGAGGATCAGATAAAACAAAAGTATCCACACTTGTTTCTCGATGACGCAAAATAGGTACAATTTTAAAATTTCGGGACGAAATTTATTTAACGGGGAGGTAATGTAACGACCCGCACTTTTTTGATCGCTCTATACTTATAAGATTAATATTGACATAAATTAAACCTTACCAACATGATAAGCAATCCAAATTGTTGAGACTTATGTTTTCGAAAAGAGTTTTACACAACGTTTGACCGTCTAGTTTGACCGATGATATCACGAACTGTACAATATATGATAATTATACGTTTGTGTATATATATGTATATATACATATTTAACATGATCTAAGAATGTTTTAATATCTTATTTTTTATTAATAACAATAAGTTATAAGTATATTTTGAAACTACTAACTTAAGTTTTCAAAACGATAACCATACGTAACGTTATTTGACATAAATACTTATAACATATAATGTTTATACATATATCGTATAAGTAATGTATTTAATCACTTTTAAAGACTTAAATACATAAAATCATATAAGTGTATTCACAAAAGATAGCTATATTTGAATCCTCATTCCATTTTTCACAAAATTTCTATACGTATACCTAGAGTATTTGTACTCGTATCATACCTAGCTTCTATACGTATTTACTATTGGTATATACACATCAAATCACCACCTAACCAGCCCTTGTTACTACCCTAGATATAAGGTAATTGCTTTTGAATGATTGTAAGACTAATTACAAAAATACAAACTAAAATTTTGTCCATGTATCCTTATGAAACACGTTTTTATGTAGTATATATGTATCATCATTTTCATTCATTTTAACTTCAAATTTCTTAAGCTAAACACACACTCTTTCTTAACCTTTGAACTCCATAACAATCCAGTAAGAAACCTTAAAGATCTAGCCATAAAAACCTTACTTAAACACCATAAGAAAACCATACAAAAACACTTCAAGAAATCCTTCCAAGAACACAAACTTACTTCCAATCTTTCATCCACTTCCATCACCCTTTTGATTCTAGCTTCTTACTCCTCTTTTACAGCAATCTTGTCCAAGGAACTTGAGGTAGTAACTATGTTCATAACCTTATTCGATTCATATATATATAGCTATCTTATTTTGTGGTATAAAAATTTAACAACAAGAACATAGTTTGAATGTTTTCAAACTTGTTTGCAAACTAAATAGATCCTTCTAACTTAACTTTTAAAATACTTCAATACCTGTAATATAACTTAAGTATATGCTAATTTAACAAGGTATAACTTGGTTTTTCAAAGAATACCTTAAAAACTGTTTTTACAACGTCGGAGTGTAACCGGGGACTGTTTTGGGTTGGATAATTAAAAACCATCTTAAACTTTGAATTGGAGGTTTATTTTCTGGAAAAATTATTTTTACTATGAATATGATAACACATAAAAATTTCATGATTTAATTCAAAGTATAAGTATTTTTAGAAAAATAATCATTTAAGGTTGTTTAAATAAAGGAAAATGTTTAACTTCATAGGTTTCACTAAAGTTTCACCTATGCCGTGTGATTTTGAATACAAACTAAGGTATTTACAGTTCATAGTCTTAAAGAGGGACTCGATCCAAGGAGATGGCAAGTTGAATCAACGAAAACGGATTTGTAACGAAGAAACTATGACCGAAACAAAATTGGTTATCCAAGACTTGTTTAACTTCGGGATTAATTGGGAAAAATTAAATAAAATCACATCTTTCTAAGATAACATGATATTTTATATAATTCAATTTTATATGGTTCAGGATCACCCGTAAACAACACGAGAAGATTAATCATAAGATCCCATGATTGTACGCAACACGTCATTTGACAACACCGGTACCGTGGGTCAAGATTAATCTCGACCAATACATATACGATGGGGTTTTATTTATTTCGTTGGGGGTTTTATTTATTTCATTGTGGGTATATTAAACATCTAAAAATGAACCATTAAAATTGAATTACTAACAACGAACTGCTAACTACGGACTAAGGAATTATTCAAAGTATTAAAAGTATAACAAGTATATATATGTGACGTTTGTTTAAAAAGAAAAGGTATTGATATATTATATATGGATAGGTTCGTGATATCAACCGGAGACCAAGTCAAATTATATATATATATCTTCAAGACGAAAGTGAGTATATAGTCCCACTTTTAAACTCTAAATATTTCGGGATGAGAATACATGTATTTTATGTTTTACAATATGGACACAAGTAACTGAAAAATATATTCTACGTTGAGTTGTACCACTGGCATACTTCCCTGTAGCTTGGTAACTAATATTTACAGCGGTATTGTAAACTCGAATCCTGTTGATAGATCTATCGGGTCTGACAACCCCAACCGGACTGGACGACCAGTATTCAACGGTTGCACAGTACTTCGTTTCGTGACTACACTTGGTACAGTGTAGTAAGATTTCATATTAAAGGGAATATGCGACGTGATTAATTGTTAAGTATGGTTACCAAGTGCTCAACCACTTAGAATATTTTTATTAAACTGTTTATATACGAAATCTTGTGGTCTATATATATATTGCTGCCGGCACTAAACCTATATCTCACCAACTTTATGTTGACCTTTTAAAACATGTCTATTCTCAGGTGATTTCTAAAAGCTTCCGCTGCATTATGTTGAATTTGAGCAGGATCTTGCGTACGCATATTTGTGTCAAAAATAAGACTGCATATCCAAGAACTTGTGTTGTAAAATATGCTAGAAATCGTGTTGTTATCATCATTTGTAAAGTTTGTAAGTCGAAGATTATCGCTAAACGATAATCATCTTTATTTCGTCCAAAGCTTGTATCAAAAATAAGAATCATGGTTTGTAATGTATAATATATGCAGTTTTTCTTTTAAAAATGTCGCATATAGAGGTCAATACCTCGCAATGAAATCATACGTTATCTAACACGTTCTTACGGTTAAGGACGGGTTATGACACCATCATTCCGGGACACCCTTCGGATATGATATAAATTTCGAAGTACTAAAGCATCCGGTACTTTGGATGGGGTTTGTTAGGCCCAATAGATCTATCTTTAGGATTCGCGTCAATTAGGGTGTCTGTTCCTTAATTCTTAGATTACCAGACTTAATAAAAAGGGGCATATTCGATTTCGATAATTCACCCATAGAATGTAGTTTCACGTACTTGTGTCTATTTTGTAAATCATTTATAAAACCTGCATGTATTCTCATCCCAAAAATATTAGATTTTAAAAGTGGGACTATAACTCACTTTCACAGATTTTTACTTCGTCGGGAAGTAAGACTTGGCCACTGGTTGATTCACGAACCTATAACAATATATACATATATATCAAAGTATGTTCAAAATATATTTACAACACTTTTAATATATTTTGATGTTTTAAGTTTATTCAGTCAGCTGTCCTCGTTAGTAACCTACAACTAGTTCTCCACAGTTAGTTGTACAGAAATAAATCGATAAATATTATCTTGAATCAATCCACGACCCAGTGTATACGTATCTTAGTATTGATCGCAACTCAAACTATATATATTTTGGAATCAACCTCAACCCTGTATAGCTAACTCCAACATTCACATATAGAGTGTCTATGGTTGTTCCGAAATATATATAGATGTGTCGACATGATAGGTCAAAACATTGTATACGTGTCTATGGTATCTCAAGATTACATAATATACAATACAAGTTGATTAAGTTATGGTTGGAATAGATTTGTTACCAATTTTCACGTAGCTAAAATGAGAAAAATTATCCAATCTTGTTTTACCCATAACTTCTTCATTTTAAATCCGTTTTGAGTGAATCAAATTGCTATGGTTTCATATTGAAATCTATTTTATGAATATAAACAGAAAAAGTATAGGTTTATAGTCAGAAAAATAAGTTACAAGTCGTTTTTGTAAAGGTAGTCATTTCAGTCGAAAGAACGACGTCTAGATGACCATTTTAGAAAACATACTTCCACTTTGAGTTTAACCATAATTTTTGGATATAGTTTCATGTTCATAATAAAAATCATTTTCTCAGAATAACAACTTTTAAATCAAAGTTTATCATAGTTTTTAATTTACTAACCCAAAACAGCCCGCGGTGTTACTACGACGGCGTAAATCCGGTTTTACGGTGTTTTTCGTGTTTCCAGGTTTTAAATCATTAAGTTAGCATATCATATAGATATAGAACATGTGTTTAGTTGATTTTAAAAGTCAAGTTAGAAGGATTAACTTTTATTTGCGAACAAGTTTAGAATTAACTAAACTATGTTCTAGTGATTACAAGTTTAAACCTTCGAATAAGATAGCTTTATATGTATGAATCGAATGATGTTATGAACATCATTACTACCTCAAGTTCCTTGGATAAACCTACTGGAAATGAGAAAAATAGATCTAGCTTCAAAGGATCCTTGGATGGCTTGAAAGTTCTTGAAGCAGAATCATGACACGAAAACAATTTCAAGTAAGATTTCCACTCGAAATAAGATTGTTATAGTTATAGAAATTGAATTAAAGTTTGAATATGATTATTACCTTGTATTAGAAAGATAACCTACTGTAAGTAACAAAGGTTTCTTGATCTTGGATGATTACTTGGAATGGATTTAGAAAACTTGGAAGTAAACTTGCAATCTTGGAAGTATTCTTGATTTTATGAAACTAGAACTTTTGGAATTTATGAAGAACACTTAGAACTTGAAGATAGAACTTGAGAGAGATCAATTAGATGAAGAAAATTGAAGAATAAAAGTGTTTGTAGGTGTTTTTGGTCGTTGGTGTATGGATTAGATATAAAGGATATGTAATTTTGTTTTCATGTAAATAAGTCATGAATGATTACTCATATTTTTGTAATTTTATGAGATATTTCATGCTAGTTGCCAAATAATGGTTCCCACATGTGTTAGGTGACTCACATGGGCTGCTAATAGCTGATCATTGGAGTGTATATACCAATAGTACATACATCTAAAAGCTGTGTATTGTACGAGTACGAATACGGGTGCATACGAGTAGAATTGTTGATGAAACTGAACGAGAATGTAATTGTAAGCATTTTTGTTAAGTAGAAGTATTTTGATAAGTGTAAAGAAGTCTTTCAAAAGTGTATAAATACATATTAAAACACTACATGTATATACATTTTAACTGAGTCGTTAAGTCATCGTTAGTCGTTACATGTAAGTGTTGTTTTGAAACCTTTAGGTTAACGATCTTGTTAAATGTTGTTAACCCAATGTTTATAATATCAAATGAGATTTTAAATTATTATATTATCATGATATTATCATGTATGAATATCTCTTAATATGATATATATACATTAAATGTCTTTACAACGATAATCGTTACATATATGTCTCGTTTAAAAATCATTAAGTTAGTAGTCTTGTTTTTACATATGTAGTTCATTGTTAATATACTTAATGATATGTTTACTTATCATAGTATCATGCTAACTATATATATATATATCCATATATATGTCATCATATAGTTTTTACAAGTTTTAACGTTCGTGAATCACCGGTCAACTTGGGTGGTCAATTGTCTATATGAAACATATTTCAATTAATCAAGTCTTAACAAGTTTGATTGCTTAACATGTTGGAAACACTTAATCATGTAAATAACAATTTCATTTAATATATATATAAATATAAACATGAAAAAGTTCGGGTCACTACATCTAAGGCCCCGGGCCCGGACGGGTTTAAATTACGGTTTTATAAGAAATTTTGGGAGGTTATAAAAGGTGAACTAGTTGAAGCTATCTCGTGGTTTTGGGAAACGGGTGATATTTCGAAAGTTTGTAATGCTTCGTTTGTTACACTTATACCTAAGAAAAATGACCCGTTAGGTTTAAACGACTACCGACCCATAAGTCTTATCGGTAGCTATTATAAAATTGTTGCAAAACTATTATCTAATCGTTTAAGGAAGGTTTTACCTACTCTCGTTGGTCCAGAACAAAGTGCGTTTTTAAAAGGGCGGTATATTTTAGACGGTGCGCTAATTGCAAATGAAACAGTGGATTTTCTCAAGTCTTCTAGAAAAAAAGGATTTCTTTTTAAAGTGGACTTTGAAAAGGCTTTTGACAGTCTCAATTAGGATTATCTGATGGATGTTATGAATAGCATGGGATTCGGGCTGAGATGGAGGAAATGGATCTTGGCTTGCCTAAAGTCAGCCTCTATTTCTATACTTGTTAATGGATCTCCGACTTCTGAATTCAGGCTTAGTAGAGGAGTGAGGAAAGGCGACCCACTCTCACCTTTCTTGTTTATTTTGGCGGTCGAGGGATTGAATATTCTTATGAAAGCGGCGTTGGATAAAGGTTTATTTAAGGGTATTGAAGTCATTCTAGTTTCACATCTTCAATATGCCGATGATACTATGTTTTTCTGGGAATGGAGCCGAACTAATGCGTTTAATCTAAGAAACATCCTTAAATGTTTTGAGCTAGCTTCGGGACTTAAAGTTAATTTTGAAAAAAGTAGTGTTTTGGGGTGGGAGTTGATCCAGCCATCATCAATACAGTTGCGGGTAATTTGGGTTGTCAAGTGGGGAGTTTTTCGTTCATATACATTGGCTTGCCTATTGGTGGTAATATGAAGAAATTAAAAGATTGGTTGCCGGTTATAGAAAAATTTAATTGTAGACTTTCGGGTTGGAAGATGCGTTCGATGTCGTTCGGTGGTCGTTTAACCTTGATTAAATCGGTTCTATCGAGTTTGCCATTGTACTACTTCTCGCTATTTCGTGCCCCGCCTTGTGTGATCAAATCTTTAGAGAGTGTAAGACATTCATTTTTTTGGGGTGGGTCGGGTTCGGGCGGGAAAATATATTGGGTTAAATGGGAAAATATCTTAAATTTCTACGGGAACGGGGGGTTAAACATTGGGTCCTTAAAATGTAAAAATCTTGCATTTTTGGGAAAGTGGTGTTGGAGGTTTAAAACCAAAACCGACTCACTTTGGTCAAAATT
Source organism: Rutidosis leptorrhynchoides (assembly GCF_046630445.1). Taxonomy (NCBI): domain Eukaryota; kingdom Viridiplantae; phylum Streptophyta; class Magnoliopsida; order Asterales; family Asteraceae; genus Rutidosis; species Rutidosis leptorrhynchoides. The sequence goes on from NC_092333.1 coordinate 154,892,642, forward strand.
TATTTGTAGTATTCACGGGTATGCGGTCGTTTAATTGCTAATGTTGAATCACCCGTAAACCGTGGCGTTTGGAGTAATATTATTTTAGCAGGAAAAGATATGGAAGAGTTGCAGGTTAATTTCCAAGACTCGTTCACAAAGATGTTGGGTCGTGGTGATAATACTCTTTTTTGGTTTGAACATTGGGTTGGAAGTGATAAACTTTGTAATATTTTTCCAAGATTATACAGATTAGATCCTTAACCTAATGTGAGTGTAAAAGACATAATGGGGATTGCAGACTTCGAGACTTCAGCGGTTTGGAACTGGAAACGAGATCCTAGTGGAAGAGTTATTTCTGAATTTGAAGGCCTTCGTGAATTATTGGCTGCTGTTTATGTCGACCGTTCAAAGTCGGATAGCTGGAAATGGGCACTTTCTTCTAATGGTAAATTTTCTGTAAAAAACCTTTCTGTAATTCTGGATGAGCAGTTTTTAGGTACTCCTGTTGCTCCATTGGCTACTTTACGCAATAGGTTAGTACCGAAAAAACTAGAAATTTTCGTGTGGAGATCGTTAAAAGGCAGGCTACCGGTAAGATTGGAACTCGATAAACGGGGTATCGACCTCAACTCCTTACGTTGTCCGCTTTGTGATAATGATTTGGAGTCGGTGGATCATGTTTTGGTTTCGTGTATAAAAGCGTCTAAAGTTTGGGAACGTATTTTTAAGTGGTGGAAAATGGGTTCGTTCAGCAACTTTTGTCTACAAGATGTTCTAGGTGATTGTGATGATTCGACAACAAGTACAAAGTTCGGGAATTTATTTGGGCTGCCATGAGATGGATAAGTGCGTATTGTATTTGGAAAAACCGGAATAATACAGTGTTCCGGGGAAAATCTTGGAACCCGCTGGTTGCCCTTAGTGAAATACAAACTTTATCCTTCGATTGGATCTCAAATCGAGCTCGTGGGAAAAAATTTGATTGGAATACTTGGATTACAAACCCACAAGTTTATCTTTCGCAATTTCAATAATGTGTCGGGTACTAGTGTATGCAAGTGTCGTGTATCTTATAAGTGTGTTCTTTGTGCATTTGTAATTGTATGTAATTTAAAGTTGGAGTAGGTTGTAGGAACAGTGGTGTGAAATTGGGTGTGTTAATGTCTATATAGCTCTCGAGGTTGATGTATTTGAGTCATACTCTTATGGCTCTTGCTTTGTAACTTTTTATTTTAATGATTGCTTGCCTTTCAAAAAAAAAAAAAAAAAAAAAAAAAACATCTATTATTGTTGTTGTGTTTGGATTTCTCTTCTACAACTCCAAGCAATAATCTCTAAGTCTTAAATATTGTTTCTTGTAGTCACCAATAATTACTTTCTTTGCCTTTGACTTAGCCCTATATGCAGCCATCTTCTTCACTCTCAATTCATATTTTGATGTCATTATCTCTTTATTTGCACATGCCTTAAGATCTGGATCTGCTACTAGGAGTTCACCAATTTCTCTGGATATAAAAGTGAATGACAGTTGTTTGAGTTTCCTCTTTTGTTGACATGTGTGTTCTTCGTGTAAGGTCTTGACAATCAATGTGTCATGATTTTTACCTTTTGAAGCAAGTAAAGTCAAAGGGCATACAGGTTTTTTGTTGACTTCTCCCAATCCATAACATCTAATTCTTACCCTATCTTTATCATTCTTTTGTGATTTCAAATCCCTTCTTGTTTCAATTACATGTAGTCTTGCCGTTTCTTTGATTTCTTTTGTGGTAGAAAACTCTTGCCCAACATAAAACTTGTGATAACATACTTTAAGTGGTTCTTCTTCATTACTTTTTCTCAATTCATTCAACCTCAACTTTCTTTCAATATCCACTTTGTCACACTCATTTTCACAATCAGATTCATCAAAGTCCACACCTTCAGCTTCAACAACTTCTCCACTATCACAGACTTGGTTTGGTTTCAACTCTAGATCATTAATCTCATAATTACTATCATCACTCTCATCTTCTTCACTACCATCTTCACTCTCAGCTTCACTCTCATCTTGACTTAAGTTTTGACAATTAATAACAGTTTTACTTAAAGCAATCCCAGAATCAATTTCATCAATCAAACTTCCTCTTCCTATAGAACTAACCTCGTGTTCAAAATACACATTAATGAATTGAAACTGTGGAATGTAACTTAACATCTTAACAACATCAGATTCTCTTGCTAAAGGAGACAAACCATTATTCAAATCACTGCCAGGCATTCTAAAATGATAATACATAACTTCATCACCTACATTAACAACCTCCTTTACAATGGCATTTAGCTTTTCCATACAAAAAGTAGATAGACGTTTCAATGGATTTAACATTCCTCCAGCGTAGTGTCTTTGAGGGTTATGGATGAATTTACCATGATGATGTAAGTTAATTGCAAAAAGTTCTTGGTATATACCTGAAACAAATACCATATCAACCATTCTAAAACCATATCAATGTAACAGTATCTAACACCATATCAATGTAACAGTACATCTAATCGTTATGAAAAAAAAAATGTTGAATGTAACAGTATCTAAAACCATATCAATGTAACAGTACATCTAATCGTTCTGAAAAAAAAAATTGTTGAATGTAACAGTAACATAGACATAAACCCTAAATATTTATGACATTAATTTCGTATAAAAAACTGACCATATGTATCTTGGATATCGTAATCAAAGTTATCTGGTCTCTTAAACCAACCATTATCATCCGCCATTGCAGACTCATAAACCTCCCACGTAAAGAAAAAATATTGCTGATGGTACAGGAGGAATATGAAGGGTGTTTAATTCACGTGACAAGCACGATATAATACACTAACGGCAAATATAACGTAAGGTAAACGGAAGTTTAAAACAGGGACTAAACTGAGACTTTATATGTCATTTAAGGATGAGTTGTGCAGATTATATAACAAATGGATGATTTGGGATAAATAACAAAAAGACATGGATTATTTGGGCATTTTTATCTTTATAAATTGTATAAAATTTGTAATTTATAGCCTTATTAAGAGTTTTTTAAGTAATAATAATAGATCCAACTAAATGGGTATAAAATCACTAGTAGATTGATCGGGTGATACATTTTGCCAATTTGCCTCACTTGTTCTCCTCATGCAATATTTTGTATCATTCCCATTAGGTCTAGTTTAAACTTTAATTTTGTTATTCAATTAAATAAATAATAAATAAATATATTAATTATTTTTTATTATATTAAATAAATTGTTAGATTAAACACCAGACTAGATTATTTTGAAAGCCATTGTGTTTACATCATCCGATCCAAAAGTATAAGCATTTAGTGGAGATGCGACAATATTAAAGACGAGAGAAAAGAACATCGTAGATTTCATTTGATTAAATTTTTTTAAATAAATGTACATAAACTTGTCCAAAAAACCATATGATTTAGTGTACAAATCATCATTCCGAATCACTCTCCATGCTTCCCATGGCCTTCAATCCTGTTGGTTTCTGCATGTAATTTACAAAAAATTCACACAATTAAGTTAAAGGCCTTTTTACTTTTTCATATTTTTAAAACAACAGACATAATTACACAATTGTACTACAGATATGATAAATTTATTATCAAATATATTAAATTTAATAAAGCTACAAGCATTCAAAACTTGTATTGTAAAAGTGAATATAATGCATAATTAAAGTGTTTATTGAAAAATTTAGTAAATTTATCGTCACCCTAAATTTTTATTAAAATAAAACATTATGTTAAAAATAAAATATACCTTCTTGGTGCTCTTCTTCTCTCTAACCTCATATCTCTCTTGACACATATCGGTTAACCACGCTCCTGGACTAACCAACTGCTCCATTCAATAATAGCAGGGGCAAATTAGTAACTGACAAATTAACTTTATATGTGCAAATAAATATATAAATATAAATATTACGAGTAAAAATAAATAAATTATATTCTTGTTCCACAAGCCAAAATATCACACATGACACAACCATGCAAATACCAACTTGTACCACTTGCAACAACAATTCCCACCAATTCCAAGTTGGCAAATTTAATCACCGACGTATGTGAAAACATATACAGTAACAATTTCCTTGGATATTAAATTATTTAATTTAAATTTAAATAAAAAGAATATGGTCAGAATATTCTTAAAAAAGATATTCCGTAATAAATAAATATGGATTATGAAAATGCCCAAAATTCGACATATTGTAAAAAAATAACCTTAAGAGTAATATTGAAAAAAATAAAAATAAAAAACAGGTAAGAAAAATAAAATAAATCCATCTTTAAAGCGTTATAATCCAAAGGTTCAAAATTAACTAAACCATAAAACAAGTACTAGTATCTCTTTTACTAAAACTTGTACCAAGTAATTTATTTACTCCGTATATATTTACATATTTATAAATCTCATAATTTTCGGTCAAAAATCCTTTTTTTCCTTGATATTTACAAACAAAAACACACACACGCACACAGGCAGAGAGAATGGGAATAGTGTGTGTGCAATATGTAAACAAGAGACATACAAAGATGAAAGAAATTTTGGCTTACAAGAACAGTTCTTTGGATCATTTTAGCTCTCTTTTTAGGCCTATGAGAAGGCTTGCAACCTTTCATTGCTAAAAAATCTTCTTCTTTTTCTTTGCTTGTTAATGCTATGTAAAGTTTTGGCCATACATGTTTGCTTTTACTACTACTTTCATCCAACCCTCCGCCGCCGTCCACGGCGGAGATCTTAGGTTTCTCAACCACCCCCGCCGCCGCACTCTCTTTTTCCGATGAAGATTTCCGGTAGCTTTCTGATCTTAATGTTGTTGCTGCCTCAGAATTCCTGAAACAACAAACTGATTCTTGTTGATTTATAAAACATAAAAATACATTTTTTTTTTTTAATTCCCAGTCTGTAAAATTAAAAAAATTTCTAGCTTTCTTGTTAACCATGAAGCAAACATCACTAATTTTTTCTTCAAAACTCTGTTTGCAAATCAAACAAATTTCCATTAAAGATCAAATTTTTTCCATAATTTCGTAATTATGGCAAATTGAAAAAACCCAATATGTCTTTCATATTTTGATTGTGAATCAGAAGATGACCCAAATCTATATTTTTTTAAGTTTCAGAGCAGATTTAGAGATCCTTAAATTCAGTTTCAAATTCACTCATTTTATTAAAAAAAAATCTTTTTTTTTTAGAATATTATGTAAAACAAGCTTCAAACCCACAAAAAAGTTTCAATTTTGGGAGTATTTCTTGTTTCAAGACCACATCAAATCCAAAAAAAAATTACAATATTTCAAATTTTTTTTTTTTTTTTCTGATATAAACAGAAAACTCTTTCACCTTGTGAGACGAGTAGATGGTGGTGGTAAAGATGGTTCTGGGTTATCATTATCAGAACTAAACGCAACAAAATTAGAATTAATTTTCCGGCGAATTCTCCGGCGACCGGAAACGGCAAAAGATGGGTCGGCGTTATCATCATGGTCTCTAACTCTTACACATCTTAGTCTCTTTTTATTTCCCCATCTTAAAAATAAATCTGTGGTGCTTTCTACTGCTTCTTCTTGTTTACACCCTATTCTTTTTTCAATTTTCTCCATCTAATTAAAAAATTCAACTTTTTCAACATATAAAAATAATCAAAATTTGAACTTTATGTTACAGATCATTAAAATAAAACAGCGATCTGGTAAATTGTTGTTAAAATGCACCTGCAAATTAACCAAAAAAAAAAAAAAGTCAATTCAGACTAACCTATATAACAAAGAAGAAACTATTTTATTTTAAATCTAATATTGAATTGATGAACTTACAGAAACAAATACACACAGTGAATTGTACGAAAATGGGGTTTTTGGGAAGGAGAAATGGGTTGGTTTCATTTTGTTATTGTGATTATGGAATTTATATATCTTGTAGTTTGTTGTGAGATAAGTTTTGGTGTGTGGTGACCCTTGGATTTTGAATCAACGGTGGATGATGAATGACACGTCTTTGGTTGAAATAAAGAGGATGCATCTGATACTTTCTCTTCTCTTCTCTTCTTTTTAATATTTTTTTGGGCTTTATTGTTTAAGCTTTAAAATAGGACAAAGCCCATAAGTTACGGTTAAAGACCCAACATTAAGCCCATATGTGATACCCTTGGCATTGTCAGACCTGCCCAAAATTGTAAAAGTCACGGGGACGCATCGGTCGAGACCTAGGAAGGACGCGTCGGTCGAGTCGGGGACGCATCGGACTTTGACCAATGTTGACTTTATTAATAATTTCTTAAATATATATTTATATATATATATATATAATATAAAATAGTTGATTTTATACCATAAATTTCTTAGATAAAAACTTGAGTTTATAAAAAAAGCAAACTTCAAACTCAATTAATGTTACCGAGTCTTAATCAGTAAGGACACAGAGAAAAGAGCGGTCCAAAAAATGAAAACAAACCCTAATGTTAAAACATATCAGATCTTGACGAAACTTTGACTGATTTTGACCGATTTTGACCATCTTTGACAGACTTTGACAGAAGTTTTAGCTTTGACCATCTTTTGAGTCGTTTTCAGAAAAAACGGGACGGAGAACCGAAAAAAATGTCGCATCGGCCGACGCATCAGTCAAGTTGGCCGACTTTTACAACACTCACCTGCCACACAAACATATTAAATTGGGCTATCCACCAAAACGCTTATTTTTATAAAAAAAAATTATAAGAACTCCTCCCTCTAAAAAAAAGAAATTTTCAAAATACCCTCGCAAGTCGCAAGACATGCTTGCGACCTTGCAACTCTTGAATTTTCGTTGTTTTAACGAGGAAATTCAAGTCCCGAGACGACATGTCTAAGACAATACGAGTCGCAAGGTCGCATAGTAGGCGTTGCGACCTTGCACCTCGTTTAATTAGGACTTTATGTATTATTTTTTTTTTTTTTTTTTTTTTTTTTGTCATTTGTAGTTTCAAAATAAGATAAGTACTTAAATAAACAAGATACAAACATCTAAACACATTGTAGAATGACTTTTTAAAGGTATAAATCGAACAACACTTCAAAACACAATTATCCCGTGAGCAAAATTGATCCACCATCTGTAGATATAATTTGGAGAAAAGTAAAAAGTGGGTGTAAGTTCGGAACTATCTTTGTAAAAAACCTTAACCGAGTTCCTCATAGTAATGTTAAGGCAACAATATTCGATATATCGATGTTGAAATACAAAAGCATTTTTAACTACTAGAACGCATCCAACACATATACTCTTCACCTCTTCAAGGATTTTATGATGAATACTACATTTTATAAAACCTGTAGTATCCTAAACATAACATTAAAGTAAACAATTGTTTTATTAATAACGTGAACATATTGAGGATTTTACTTTTATCACTTGATAACACCAACAACTTGGTTAATTTTGCCTCCTTTTCAGACAACCAGGTATTACTCTTATATTCGAGTACCCTTTCACTCAAAAACAAAAATTAATGTCACATAGTGTATAACACAAACAAATGTCAAAAAGTGTATATATCTAGTCCTTTAGACCATAGGCAGGCTTGACAATTTTTGGCCAAAAAGTGCAATCTGACTCTGACTAGGCAGTGTCAATTTTTGACATTTTATGTAACGACCCTGAATTTTTTAACGTTTATTTATTAATAATTATTATTAATACTTGTGATTAAATGAATGTATTGTTATATACATTTACTTGTTACCATACTTGACTTTGAATGCCTGAAACGTCTTTGTGACACACGTACATTACACGAATAATATTTTCGAGTATTATTTACATTCATGATTAAGTTTTATTAATTATTTTTAATTAACTATGGATACTAGTTAATTACTTGGGCTTTTGTTGGATTAACTTATTAAATACTTGAACTTGGGCTTTGATTAGTGTTAATGGACTTAAGAGCCCACCCTACACACCTTAATGGACTTATTAGCCCATTACTTCCATGTAAGTATTATTTAAGGCTTAACTAGATGAACTAATACATAAGGAATCTAGTTACATGTTACTTCCCATGCAAATAAATCTAATAACCACCTTTTTAAGTCTTTACATGCAATAAACTTGTGGACACTTCCCTCCTTCCCTTTTGATGCAAAACCGTCGGCCAACATATGCCAAAGGGAGTTCAAAATTTTTTTTTTAACTACTTGATTCACTAGTATCCTTCATTCATTTCACACACTTACTTGCTTTCATTTTTTTCTCTCAAACTTTTCTCTCTTTTTCTCTCATCTTGTAAGTAACTTGAACAAACATTTCTCTTCTTCTTTTTCTTGCAAAAATCGAAACCAAACACCCTTAATCATCATCATTTACTTATCTTTGTTTGTTGTTTGATACTTGTTAGTTGTTGTTGATTACTTACATGTTGTTAAGAATCAAACTCTTTAGTTTGATTCTTCATATTATCTTGTATTTACAAGAACATGCAAGAACTAAACTTTCTAGTTTATGTTCTAAATTTAATGTTTGAAAGATTGTAAGTTCATATGTTGTAAAATCATACTTGTAATTCATGTTAGTATACTTAAAGTTTACTTTTCTTAAAGATCAAGACTTTGACTTGAATCTTTAAAGTATGAACAACAGTGAACTAGTTACTTGTTTATTTAGTTTATTACTTCATTCTTGCACTTTTTAAATTCATGAATCATGTTGTTGTTGTTCAAGTGTTACTAGTTAACTTTGATCTCATTTTTCTTGAACTAAAGTTAACTTTAAAGTTCAAGAACATGGAAGTATAACTTTTTAGTTATAACTTCATACACTTGTGTTAGATTTAACTTAATAACTTTAGATCTAGACCTTTGGATCTTGGATCTTCAAGATCTAACTAAGAACTATGTTCTACATCTTAAGATCTTGATTAGTTAGTTTACTTTCAAGTTTGTAGTTCAATATTACTTTTATATTTCATGTATGTGTTAAATCTAAGACTTTGATGTAACTTTGGTTCATCAAACTACATACAACACTTAATTGAGTTGTGCTACATATCTTAGACTTGCACTTGTGTTATGATGGTCAAAACTTGGTTAAGATGATGCAAACACATCAACGAGTTGTACACTTGAAGCTATATGCATCAAGGATGAGAACTGTGATAAGCATCGAGCACCAAGAACCACAGGAACCTACTGTTTACTATTTTCTGGAACAGACCCGAATACCTAGGCTACTGTAAAGTTGATTTTCAGTTAGCTCTGTTCGAGTATATAATTTTTCGTTTAAGACTCGTCTTAATCCGAGTTACGGTTTAGGATTTATGGCCCTCCGAGTGTCACTATGTCTTTTAACGTTGTGCTGAAAATTCTGACCTACTCGCACTTAAACCGTCGCCACGGTCAATCGAAGACGAGTTTGCTTCTGGAATTTTTACCACAACTAAAGGACTCATATACGGAGCCATGGCCACTGGTCTCACCTTATTTCAGTAGGTATAGAGGCCGTGGTGACTGACCGAAATCAGCCTTTGTTTTAAACTCTTTTCATGAACGAAACTTACTTTACACCTTTTGTTTGATGATGAATGATGATGACCTTTAAGACCTAATTTACATACTTTTAAACCTATTGGGAAGATTTACTGACTTAGTACTATTTGACTTAGGTTGATGACTTTCCGGACCTACGTACTTGCATACTTCCCGACTCGACTTTACCACTACTTTACCACTGTGAGTTATAGCATCCCTTTTTACTTTAACTATTTTGGGAACTGAGAATACATGTGCATTTTACGTTTTACATACTAGGCACGAGTACTTAAACTTTATATATTTGTGGGTTATACAACGGCATAAACATTCCCTTTAGCTCGGTAACGTTTAGTCATTGGTTTTTGAACCGGTGACCGCGAATCTTAGATATGGATCCATAGGGTTTGACATCCCCACTCGGGCTAGTCGCACTAGCATTTAACGAGTGTTTTATACTTCATATACATACGCACTGGGTAGGTACTGTGATGACCCGGAAATTTCTGACCAAATTTAAACTTAATCTTTGTATGATTAACATTTCCGACACGATAAGCAAAGTCTGTAAAACTGAATCTCAAAATTTTTGAACTACTTTTATATATTTAAATACCTTTCGGTTGTTTTCGACGATTCGCGAACAATTATATGTAAATAGATACATATATACTATAACTTGAAAAGGTAACAATGTATTAATTATTTGATACCGTACATTAAACTTATTGGTTTAAATATCTATTTGAATATATATGATAAGTTGAAATATTTATTATTAAAATTTATTTATAAATAACTTCCAATGTGTATTTAAAAACTGATTTATATATATTAAAAAGATATATACATATATATAATTTCAAGTTATTTAGTAAACGATAGTAACATTTTCAAATTGCTACAGTACCCAAAATGCTACAGTGTTTTTGAAAATCACTATTTGCTACAGTGAAATTGACTTTGCTACAGTGAATTGCTACAGTAAAAAATGACTTTGCTACAGTGGTATAGTTTATGGATGATTTAAGACTATATTTTGACAAAGGTACGATTCATGAAACGTAAAGTACAAGTTTTCTCAGCGTACGAAAGGGCGTTTGAAAAACCGGAACTGGGACATAAGTCGAGTGACAACGTACGACTTATCGGAACAAAAATTACAAGTCAACTATGCACGTGAATTTAATATAATATATAATTAATTAATTTAAATTATATATATTATATTTATATTTTATTATGTCGACAAATGTTAGGACAAAAACATGTGGGCTGGAAAAATAGGGTCATGCGATCGCATGGCCTGTGGCCTTCAAACCCATGCGATCGCATGGGAGGTCTGGCCAGGCGAGGTCTATAAATTTCATCGATTTTGGCTCAGTTTACACACATATATATTCATCTTACTCCATATTTATATTATTATTATTATTATTATTATTATTATTATTATTATTATTATTATTATTATTATTATTATTATTATTATTATTATTATTATTATTATTATTAAGATTAATATTATTATTAATCTAATTATTATTAGTATTATACCTAAAATACTACGACGAGGTCATGAGCGTGTCACTTTCAAAATATGTTTTCAAGCGGGATAGAGTTAAGGAAATTATGGGTTATTGCCATGGAGGTTATGGGTAATGTTCGGGGGTATATTTATGAATCAAATCTAGTGTTTATTATCTCCGTTACGTCTACGTACTTTTCTACAATATTGATATGTTGAGATCTACAGTTATTTGGTAATCCGTGTTTCGATCACATTTTGGTGAACGACTTTATATGCTGCTAAGGTGAGTTTATAGTATCCCTTTTTAAATACTTTAAATATTTTTGGACTGAGAATACATGCAAATGCTTTATTAACCGATATACAATATTTATATGCGTGAGTTTCATTTGCTCCCTTTTTAAATGATTTTGCAATATATATTTTTGGGCTGAGAATACATGCACTTTATTTTAAACACAATGGATACAAGTACATACTAAATTCTACACTGAGTTTGAACCGAAAATCCCTTAGCTTTGGTAACTAGTAACTGCCAGCTATAAGAACTGGTGGGCGTGAGTAGTAGTATATGGATCCATAGGGCTTGATATCCCCGTCCGAGCTAGAGCACTAGCCTTTTAACGGACGTATGCTATTTGAGAAGCGTACACGTTGGTTTGCGTGTATTATTAAGATGATTATACAAAGGGTACAAATTATATATACGTTAAGTTTAGTTACCAGGGTGCTCTGTTATGTAGAATCTATTGATAAACATTTCTGGATGAAACAACTGAAATCTTGTGATCCACCTTTATATACAGATTATACGAAACATTAAAACTATGAACTCACCAACCTTTGTGTTGACACTTTTTAGCATGTTTATTCTCAGGTTTCGTAGAAGTCTTCCGCTATTTGCTTAGATGTTAGACAAGCTATGTGCATGGAGTCTTACATGACATATTTTTCAAGGAAACGTTGCATTCACCAAATCATCACCATGTATCTTATTTTGACTGCATTGTCAACGGAAGTACTGTTGTAAACTATTATTTATGGTGATTGTCTATATGTAGAAATCATCAGATGTCGAAAACCTTTGATTTAAATATTCATTTATGGTGTGCCTTTTCAAAAGAATGCAATGTTTACAAAACGTATCATATAGAGGTCAAATACCTCGCAATGAAATCAATGAATGACGTGTTCGTCCATATGGATTGGAGCGATCGTCACACCAAGTGTACTTTCAGGGGGTATAAACGTTAAGTTAGTTACTAAGTGCCCACGGTTAAACATATACTTTATCATACTGTTTTGAAACGCTCTTTGTAGCACTGAAATCTCGTGGCCTACCTTACATACTGTTATACTTAAACTATAGCTCACCAACCTTTGTGTTGACGTTTTTAAGCATGTTTTTCTCAGGTGCTTAAGGTTTCTTCCGCTGTATACTAGTCTTGCTGTAGACACCTGCTGCTTTAGAGATGTCACTGCATGAACGTTTACCTTGCATTCAAACATTATTACTTTTGAACTATGATTTGTAACGACCTGAGGGTCACGTACTATTTCTAATTGCTTCTGTTCATTGAGGCATACTTTTGGTTGTAAAACAATTGACGTTGGTTATGACATCAGCTTTTATCATGAATGCAAACTTGTTTTGAAAACGCATATAGTGTTTGACCTTGTAATGATCCTGTTGTTGATGATTCGTACACGATGGTTTTGTACGGGGCATCACATTTGGTATCAGAGCATTGGTTGTAGGGAATTAGGTTGCATTAGTGAGTCTAAGACCGACCCGAGTAGGATTCACTAATAGGATTAATCTACAACTTGCTAGTTTACTTGTTTTCGCTGAATTTACTGCATGCTGCTGCTTACTTTTACTGCTATATGTCATATGCTACTACTTGTTTTCACTACTGCATGCTATTATCTGCTTTCGATTGCATGATACTTGTCGTTATTTCCATGCTACTTACTGCTACACATGATTTAGACTATCATAGTTACTTGGCCTAATACGTGCTTACTTTATGACTTACTGACATGGAAAATTTATTTTTCCTTGTTCAGATGTTGGATATTCCACCTGCTATCATTTTGGGCAGCGATTCAGACACTTCAGCCACTTCACCTGCCACGGTTGCCGATCCCCCGATTCCGTCTGTGACACACTCTAGTGACCCAGGCGCTTCGTCCTCCGGAGCTAGTAGTCATGCGCCTGCCCCATTGGGTACTGCAGACGGAGCCCAGGACCTCTCGAAGATTCCAGCTCCACTTTCCCCGGTACCTCAGGAGCCACAGCACCATTCCGGTGGTGTTGTGATTCCTGCGGAATTTGGGGAAGGTCCATTCCGTAATCAGTATCGCCATTGGTGCCGACGCGCTCCTGATGGACGACTCGTGCCGATCCAGCCTTTTAGATACCGACAGATGATGGTCGCCTGAGGAGAGCTAGTACAGCCATCTGTGCAGCCACCTCCACATGATTCGGATGACCCATCATCCGCTGATTCTTCATCAGACAACTCATCCACAGACGACTCTAGTGACGATGACTCCGACTAGGAGGACCTTGATGATGCACCTGTTCAGCCACCCTCCACCCCGCCGAAGAAGCGGTACCGTTTCGACGGCACCATTATTCCGGGGATCAACGGAGGTCGAGCATTCACTGACGCATATGGTCGGCGTCGTAGGGTTACCGCCCGTAAGCGGCTTGTGCCGTATCCTGCTGATCCCTTCATCCGTAAGCCTTACCGCTTCGCAGCCTCTACTTTTGGAGCTGGACCGTCTGCACCACCAGCTCCACCAGCACCACCCGTACCGACTGCACCGCCCGCCACACCTACTCCCTCTATCGAGGAACTGACAAGGGAGGTGGAGATCCTCCGTGCTCGGGTAGCTGAGCTCGAGGACCAGATGTCCCACGTATTGGACATCCTACACCCACCATCACCATAGGCCTTTTGTAGTAGATTTCATTATGTAATCTAGTTGTAGTTTTATGTATTACTTATGTATTGTACGAACCTATGCTGATGTATGCAACTTATTATTATTAATGAATTGAACTTTGCGTTATTTAATTCTTGCACGATGTTCTATTTACGTTACTGTATGATTCTGTGGTATTTGTACCTGGTTGTATTACTTAATAAACATGTGATGTGTTGATTCCATGTTGGTTACCATATACTGTATTATTACTATTTGCATACTGGATTTTGACTTGAGTCAAAATTTTTGTTTAGAACATCATGGCCAACGGACGATCCACACCTACCGTAGCCCAAATCGAGGATATGATCAATGAACGAGTCACCACAGCTTTAGCAGAAAGGAACCTCCGAGCTCCACCGCCACCGCCACCGGTTATCCCGCCCATTCGTAATGGGTGCACGTACAAAGAGTTCCAAAGCTGTAAACCCCACAACTTCAGTGGAATAGAGGGGCCGGTTGGTCTCACTAGATGGTTCGAGAAGTTAGAATCTGTGTTTCGAGTTAGTAACTGTTCAGATGAGAATAAGACCAAGTTTGCTTCATGCACGCTGTCTGACAGCGCACTAATGTGGTGGAACACGTTGGCTCAAGCAAAAGGTATTGATGAGGCATTTGCTACCCCATGGGAGGAGTTCAAAGGGGCCCTGATTGAGGAATATTGCCCTAGGACCGAGATCCAGAAGATGGAGTTGGAATTTATGCAGTTAAAGGCCGTTGGGAACGACCTTGATAGTTACAACTGGTGGTTTTTGGAACTTGCCCTGATGTGTCCTACCATGGTTACCCCGGAGTTCAAGCGTATGGAAAGGTACTTCTGGGGACTTCCTAAGAGCATTAAGGGAAACGTCACCTCGTCCAAGCCACCTAATGTCCTGGAAGCAATGTGCATGGCGCATACTTTAATGAATCAAATTATCATCGATGAACTGGAGAACGCTAAGTCTGAAGCGGGTAGTAGTGAGAAGCGCAAATGGGATAACAACAGGGGAAAGACCTATGATCAAAACCCGGCGAAACGACATGAGGGTTTCAAAGGAAACAACAACGGTGGGAACTCCAACCCCAACTACAAGGGAACCTTACCACAATGCAAGCGGTGCTACAAGCACCATACTGGGTATTGTAACGTTGTTTGTGAAAAAGTGCCAACGGACTGGACATATCGGTAAAGACTGCAAGGTCACCACCCTGAATGTGAAGGCGAACCCCAATGGACCGAAAAAGTGCTACGATTGCGGACAAACGGGCCATTTCAGAAATGCGTTTACTCCAAGATCGAGCATTTACAAGGATCGAGCATTTACTCCAACATCGATTTGCGATCCGGTTATCACCAGTTGAGAGTGAAGGAAAGTGATGTGATGAAGACTGCATTCAGAACTCGTTATGGTCATTATGAGTTTCTTGTGATGCCATTCGGTTTAACCAACGCGCCTGCCATGTTCATGGACCTTATGAATCATGTCTGCAAGCCATACCTAGATAAGTTCGTTATCGTCTTCATAGATGATATCCTCATCTACTCTAAGAGCGAAGAAGAGCATGAGCAACACCTCCGACTAGTGCTTGAACTCTTGAGACAAGAGCAACTTTATGCGAAATTCTCCAAGTGTGAATTTTGGTTGAAGGAAGTCCAGTTTCTGGGTCATGTTGTGAGTGACCAGGGTATCAAAGTTGACCCTGCCAAGATTGAAGCTATCAGCAAGTGGGAGACCCCCACTACACCGACGCATATTCGCCAATTTCTAGGTCTCGCCGGTTACTACCGAAGTTTTATTGAAGGTTTCTCTCTGATTGCACGTCCTTTGACCGCGTTGACTCACAAAGGGAAGAAGATCATTTGGGAACTCGCACACGAATCAGCATTTCAAACCTTGAAGAAGAAGTTGACCACCGCACCTATCTTATCACTTCCTGAAGGTAGTGACGATTTCGTCGTTTATTGCGATGCTTCGAAGAGTGGTTTTGGTTGTGTACTGATGCAACGCTCAAAGGTTATCGCTTATGCCTCCCGACAACTGAAGATTCACGAACGGAACTACACTACTCACGATCTCGAACTCGGAGCCGTTGTCTTTACGCTCAAATTGTGGAGACACTATCTTTATGGAACTAAGAGCACTATTTTCACCGATCACAAAAGTCTCCAACACATCTTTGATCAGAAGCAACTGAATATGAGATAGCGTCGATGGATCAAGACGCTAAACGACTATGATTGTGAACTTCGTTATCATCCTGGCAAGGCCAATGTTGTAGCTGACGCTTTGAGCTGAAAGGAGAGGATGGCACCTCTTCGTGTTAGGGCTCTGAACATCACCATCCATTCGAACCTCAACAGTCAGATCCGTGTAGCCCAAGATGAGGCTCTCAAGGAGGAGAATATATCTCATGAACATTTGAACATACTTGTCTCTCGATTCGAGGTTAGGGAGACTGGACTCCGATGTTATGCCGAAAGAATTTGGGTACCTCTTTATGGAGATCTACGGAACCTCATACTTGACGAAGCACACTAGTCGAGATATTCGATTCACCCCGGAGCGGGCAAAATGTACCACGATCTTAAGGAACAGTATTGGTGGCCAAATCTTCAAGTCTCGAGACGACATGTCTAAGACAATATGAGTCGCAAGGTCGCATAGTAGGCGTTGCGACCTTGCACCTCGTTTAATTAGGACTTTATGTATTTTTTTTTTTTTTTTTTTTTTGTCATTTGTAGTTTCAAAATAAGATAAGTACTTAAATAAACAAGATACAAACATCTAAACACATTGTAGAATGACTTTTTAAAGGTATAAATCTGTAACACCCTATTCCTGTTGCTGACTTTTTAGTTAATCGGGACGCCGTCCAGAAGGATGGGATGCCGTCCAGTTGTGAAAGCTTGGACGCCGTCCAGAATATGGGACGCCGTCCAGTTGGTCTGTCGGGCCAGCTGTGATATTTTAGATTTTAATAAGGGGCAAATTGGTATTTTCACTTATGGAACGAGTTAAGGCCACAAGATCAGTTCTAGGAGCCTCATTTGCTCTACTAACACCCACACAAACACTCTCATCTTGTTCTAGTGAGAGAGTAAGAGTTTTAAAGAGAGATAGGTTGATTTGGAGAAGAAGGAGTTGGATTCTCGCTAAAGCTCGGGTTCTAAAGTTGTTCATCTCGCTCCTAGCTACGTTGTGGTAGCATTGGTAAGCTCAAACTCCGAATTTCATTTGTTTAGATTTGATATTCAAGTTAGGGTTTTGAGCTAGTTTGTTGAGAAACCCTTTTAGATGATGAAATGGGTTTACGGTGACTATTTATTCTTGTCACTTGGCGGGTTTTGGTTCGGTTGACGATTTGGCCTTGATTAGGGTTTGATTTGGAGTTTAATCACTAGGATTAGTGATTATGGAAGTGTTGGAACCCTTTTGGGGTGAGTTTGGTTAACTAATTTTGAAATAGGTCAAAATTAAGGTTTTGGTGTCAAATTGGGTAAGACACGTGTTTAACACTTGTGTTCGGATTTAATCGGTGTGTTAGGACCATTTTCACTCGTGTTTGTGATTATTTGGTTAGTTTGGGCACGGTTTGTGCTTGGAGCTGCATTTGGGTCGAAATTTGCATTAAGTGTAAATTGGGTTGGTTTGTAAGTCAACCCTAATTGTGTTGTTTGTAATGTGATAATGGAATAGGTACTTTCCATTGACGGGTTGCGGAGTATTCGGAGGCATTCATCAAGACGACAAAGTGAGTGTTAATATCCTATGTGCATATGTATGTGTAGGATGGGTGCGGGTCGGGTGAAGTGGTTCTCGGTTATAGAGCTCACTTCACATATAGGTGGATTGATGGACTTGTGTATAGGTCCAATTGGCACGGTTGTGCGTTTTGGTTGACCACCTTTGACGAGGTGCACACTTTGTGTGTACGTTATCACATGGGCGAGTGATGTGGACTTATATAACCCCAATGACGAATGGTTAACATAGTGAGTGGAATAATTATATGCGTAGGTATATAATGTATTTATTTGTTGTAGCATGAGATGTGAAGTGTCGATGTGCTAAGACACCACATTTCACATGACGAGTGAAGTGTCGATGTGCTAAGACACCACTCAAAGTAATGTGACGGGTGAAGTGTCGATGTGTTAAGACGCCACCCGGGGTGAAGTGTCGATATGTTAAGACACCACCCGGAGTGAAGTATCGATGTGCTAAGATGCCACTCCAAGAGAATAACGGGTGAAGTGCCGATGTGTTAAGGCGCCACTCGAGGTAAAGTATCGACTTGTTAAGATGCCACCTCAAGTAAAATGAAGAGTGAAGTGTCGAAGTGTTAAGACACCACTCGGGGTGAAGTGTCGACGTGTTAAGATGCCACTCGAGGTGAAGTATCGAAGTGTTAAGATGCCACCCGTGGGGTTAGTGTACGAAGTGTTAAGTGCACTAATGGTTGTTATGAACATCGATGACTTGTTTCGCGAAGTCATTCTGTAAGGACCCGTCCTTATCCACCTGGACGAAGTCATTAACATTTGGTTCCATTGCGATGATCAACTTCAAGTAATGTCCTTAAAATGAGCAAATGCACAGCAGAAGACTTAATTCGTACCTGAGAATAAACATGCTTAAAAGTGTCAACCAAAAAGGTTGGTGAGTTCATAGGTTTATCATAACAATCATTTCAATATGTTAATAGACCACAAGATTTCATAATCATAAACATAATACACTCGCAAGTGTATGTAAAGCATTCTAAGTGGTTGAGCACTTGGTAACCATACTTAACATTTAATCAACGTGGCATATTCCCTTTATTATGAAATCTCACTACACCGTACCAAGTGTAGTCACCAAAACGAAGTACTGTGCAACCGTTGAATACTGGTCGTCCAGTCCGGTTGGGGTTGTCAGGCCCGATAGATCTATCAACAGGATTCGCGTTTACAATACCCATGTAAATAGTAGTTACCAAGCTACAGGGAAATATGCAGTGGTACAACTCAACGTAGAATATATTTTTAAGTACTTGTGTCTATTTTGTAAACATTTATAAAAGCAGCGCATGTATTCTCAGCCCAAAAATATATATTGCAAAAGCAATTAAAAAGGGAGAAAATGAAACTCACCTATTGTATTTTGTAGTAAAAATACATATAACAACATTGAACAAGTATAGGGTTGGCCTCGAATTCATGAACCTATATCAAGTATATATATTAACACATATAATCGTAATCGAACAATTTATGTTTCATTATTAAATTAATTAGATATATTTATTTTTTTATATACTTTAAGTAAATAAAAATGTTAATATAGTCTAGTTAAATATATTTCTCTATGATTAATTTTTATTGTAGTAATAATAATAATATCAGTAGTAATATTGTTAATTATATGGTTTTTATAAAAATAATAATGATGCTAGTAATAATAATAAAAGTGATGATAATAATGATATTAATGTAAAAATAATATAAATGTTAAAATAATAATAATAGGGATAATAAAATAATAATGATAATAATAATTTTTAATAATAATAATAATAATAATGATACTTAATAATAACAATAATAATAATAATTTTAATAATAATAATATTAACGAGTAATAAGTAAACTACCTCAAGGAAGTAATTCTAAAAAAATGTCCAAGTCCGGGTTTGAATCCGCGGCGTTCCGCTAACCCGATAACATATCCAAACCATTGATCTTCCCCATTACTTTCTGTTAATTAGTATTATAAGATTCTTTAACTCCCGTTTGCTATCTTCATTTTAATACCAAACCCATTTTTCATCTGCACATCATCTAACCCTCGTTATTATACATTATCATTCTAATCTATTATCATAACCATAATTATAATACGATCATTATCATATTCATAATCATAATTATGATCATCATCATCATGAGCACTATCATCATCATTGATAACAACAATTGATGTGTTTGTCGAATATGAATCAGAGAGCCACGGTGGGCTTGCAAGGTAGTGGCCCAATCTGCACAAATGTACACGGCCCAACATTTGAACTAAATTTCGGCCCAAAAATAAACCCAACAGGGCCTCGACCCAAATAATGTTCAGTTTTTGTGAAGGAAATCGAATCCGAAGCTGGGAAATAGGAATAATAACAGCCATATAATTAAATTATCAAGTTGCACATGTCTGATTTATATATATATATTAGTAGCCTACAGCTGGTAATTACACACCCATAATCATTCTATTTCTCCCTTTACAGCTCATCCTCTCACTATACTTCAATGAACCGTTTCATCATATAAATTTTATATTAATCGAAGAAATAGAAAACGTTGCAGTAGCAGTCACGATACAGTGACATCCCTCGATTGTTTAATGGTGGTAAACGGTGGTTTTATGACGGTTGAAGGTTGTGGTTTGTGTTTGATAAAAGAAGAGAGAGAGACGTTCGAGAGAGAGGAATGAAGTTGAAGTGAGGGTGAAGGTGGTTGCTATTTAACCGATGGTCGACGGTTGTGCAACAGAAGAATAAAAACAGAAGCGTGAAGCAATTATCGAGAATTTGGTTAGGTTAATTTTGTTCGAGCTTAAACAGAAACATATACGGGTATTGTTGTTTGGGTGGTGTGAGATTAAGATCAAACAATAACCATAATAACCTGAATATTAGTATGGTTTATGAGTAGCAAACAACGAATGGTGATGTTTATGGTTTCGGTTGTACAAAAGTAATATCGTCCCAAGTTAGCAACAACAACAAAGAAAAATTTGTTCTAGTGGATTATGTTTGATGAGGGTTTCGAAGGAAAGGAAAAAAAATAGTAGTAGTAGCCTGTTAACGAAAGTGGTGGTTATTATGGATTTTGAGGTCGGTTTAAGATGGGTGTGGTGTGAGCCGTAGGGTGGTCTCGTGGTGGTGGTTTAATGGTTGTCGTGATTGATGGAGGAGACCATGGTGGTGTTTTAGTGGTTCGAAAGGTGATGGGTGTGGAAGATGAATGGTGATTTGGCGACGGTGTTTGCAGTGGTGATAATGTTTTGTATGATGGTTACGGTTGCACAGGATGATAATTCAAAGTGATACTAATTGGAATAGTATGACGATTATCACCAGGGGCTGGTTTAGCTTGTGACTCGTTGGAAACAAAATACAGGAAATATTAAGTGAGATATATAGAGAAAGACTGGGATAAATATCACGGTGGTTTGTGAGGGTTGCTCCGGTGAAGAGTAGCGAATATGGTGGTAGGCGGTTCATGGTGTCTACACTGGTAGAAGTGAGGGTGAAGGGAAAAGAGCAAGGTTGAGGTGGAAGTGGGTGTGTGTGTTATAAATCAGGAACATATATGTATACATATATAATAATTCATATATAAATATAACACTAGTTACTAATTATAATCATATTTAATTATGAAATAATAATCAACGAGAATGAGAATTGAAAAGGATTCGGTACATCACAAGTCAACAGTTGGGATTTTGGATGTTTTTTAAAAAAATAGACAGGTGCATGTATTCTGCATAAGTGTATATATATTTCATTTATTTCATTTATGCATTATATAATAATGATAATCACTTTACAGCACATATTCCATAAATCATAGCTCACATAATATAATTTATGATAAATATTATAATAAATAATTTAAACATGTGAAATGTTAGCTGCCACTGCTGACACTTTCAAAATAGTGTATTTCTTACTCCGTTGTGAATTAGTGGCGGATAAAAGTTCTCAGAAAAGTCCTAAAATTTTAAATTAAATAACTTTATTTATTTCAGTCTTTTAGGGTGTAAAATTGGACATTAATTATATACAATTATTTAAATAAAAATTAATTATGAGCTCCCAACCCCAAGTAAAAATACTAAATGTTAAAATTAATCAATTAGATTCTAATTATATTTTTAACAAAGCTATAATTAGTTTAACTTATTTTCGGATCACCGTTTATTTCGAAATTACATAAATTGGAATTTAACTTGCTTAAATAATCACTTAATGATATGGAGTGCTTCTATCGTTTACAAAAATGAATTCAAAACTATATAAATTTATTCAATATACTTTATTTATATATATATATATATATATAGATATGTTTTAATTAATAAGTATTATATATTATTTTATTTTACATAACAAATTCTAATAATTGAATCATATAATATTTCAAATCATATCTCATAATATTATTATATATTCATATATCCAAATATATATGTACCTATTTACAAATAATAGTTCGTGAATCGTCAAGAATGGTCGATTGACTATATGAAACAGTTCAAACTTTTTGAGACTCAACCTTACAGACTTTGCTTATCGTGTAAAAAATATTCAATCGTATCGAGAGTTTGATTTAAAATTAGTCGAAATTTTCCGGGTCATGACAGTACCTACCCGTTAAAGAAATTTCGTCCCGAAATTTGATCGAGGTCATCATGGCTAACACTAAAAATGTTTTCATGACAAATATGTGTTGATAAATAGAGTTTTATTACTGTTGAGTAATATTGATAAGATAATTTAATTACTCGAAGCATATGAGTGTAGTTATTACAAAAGAGTGAGTTGAAGGAATAAAGTTTCGTCTTAACTTTTGATGTTGCCTTAGTTGAATTCCGGAATTCAAGGGATTTAAAAGAAAATGTTCTAATCAGAAAGAAAATGAAATAGCACGATTTATTAGCAAACTGTTGGAATTACGGAAGAACAAGAATATCAAGGAAATATTTCTGTGATATGCTTAGAGATTAAGTAGAATGAAAGAGTCGTGTAACATGGCACATAATGAAGATAAGTTCTGTGAATCATCATCACGTTACATTAGAAATTTAGCATGACTTACTGTAATATAATCACGTTTGCCAAGCGCATTATATTATACTAACTCATGCTTCAATTCCCAACACTTCTCGACTATTCATTCATAGTTTATACTTAGATTTTATAGAAGTTTCCAATATAATGAAATACAGATAGCACGAAGAGGTATATAATTTCGGACAGGAATATTTATGAAAATATCCTCAAAAATATCGAAGATATTTATGATGATATTTTGGAATTTCTAAGTTCGAAAGTTGATAAGGAAAAATTTTCCGCAAGATTTAAACGTGACTTCGGAGCATGATATTCTCTAAAGATTTCATCGGATCCAGAATTACCTGGATTCTTTGAATATAGGGTTTGGTGCTTGTATTTGTTCTTTGTTTCCTTCACGGTGTGCTCAATCCGATTTTCAGTACCAAATTTTCTATCTAGCGTTCCTAACACTTCCTTCTTTATCATCAACTATTGGCCATTAAGACCATTTACAACATGCTACTTCGTCAGCATTTTCAAAGTTAACGGATCTGGGTCATCGGTTATCAAACTGAGGTGGTTTCAGGAGAATTGTATTTTTAGATGATTAAACGCTGATGGTAATATAGTGGAATATAAAAGATTCTCTAGTAACAATAAAGAGTACGCATATATATCAAGGTTATAATAAGGTTATTTCGAATGAAAAGTCGAAGTTGACTTGCTGGAGCTGTGACAAAATTTGCTACTTTGAAAGGGATTACCAAATCATTCTGGGTAATAATAACACTAAAGGAATTAGTACAGTTACGTGTTAAACGTTTACTCAGTTTCCGAGGGTTTTTCAGGTGTATAACTATATGCATCAATCTTTTCTTCCGTAGATGAAGTGCGGCTGGTTCATCCTCTCGATCGAGGTGTTTTCAAGAATCGTGAAAGGTTTGAACGTAGATTGTAATCGTCAAGATACGAATGAGGTTTAAGATGAAATCAAGTGGCAAACTTGAAGAATTATTTAGTTTCATATGTTATAATCAGTATTTTAATTCATTTTAATTATCCAACATTATCCGTCCACAGTCGATAGTCCACATTTAACAGTCCAATAGTTCATATATAGTTTAATATATAACAGTCGAATTAATTAATACGTATCGTGACCCGTGTACCGGTCTCAGTATTGATCACAACTCAAACTATATATATATTTTGGAATCAACCTCAACCCTGAATAGCTAACTCCGTCTTTTGCATATAGAGTGTCTATGGTTATTCCAAGATAAATATATAGATGGGTCAATATGATATGTCGAAACCTTGTATACGTGTCCCGTTATTTAAAGTGCGTAAAATAAATACAGAAATTAAATGACGATAAATAAAATTGCGAGAATGTAAATTACGATAATTAAATTGCGATAAATAAAATGTAACCAGTTAGCTAGGAACAATTAGCTAGGAACAGTTAGCGTGGATTCTTAACAATATTTCAATTAGTTAGTTCGTTTGTTTCTAACAAATTTTACTTTGTCCGATGTTTTCTTCATTATGCCACTTGTTGGATTCTGATAGGTCAAAATCCAAATATGAAATTGAATTTGAATGAAAATAGTTGTTCTTTGGTGAACGGATACGTACCTGTGTAGATTTGAGCAGTATAGTTAATGATTACTGAATCTGAGTCGAAGAATGTACAGGGTAACTTATTAATGTGAAATCTAAATATTCCTCGGGAATTACCTACCCGTTAAAATATTTTTACCATTAACAGTTTGTACAAAAGATTTTTTAATTACAATCTTTATGAAAATATACTTGCATATATATTTTCTGCAGATGTAATCATGGATTTAATGAGTTAATATGATATTAACCTCTTTTGTTTTTCGATTTGAGCTAGAATAAGAAATCTCTAAAACTATTAGGAACCACATATTCTTCGCAGAATATTAATGAAGTTATGGATCAATACTTCATCATTCGTTGTTGTTGGTACTCCTTGGTATCCATGGTGCGTATGATGTTGATGTTCGAGGTATAGATTATGGTGTCGAGACGTGTGATGCGGATGTTGATGTTGGTGGTACTGCTGGTGCCAGTGATGTTGCTGAAGCTGGTACGTTTTACACCATAATTTTCAAGGCTACAACTCGGGCGCGAAGCTCGTTAACTTCTTCTATTATACCAGGATGATTGTCGG
Organism: Rutidosis leptorrhynchoides; assembly: GCF_046630445.1. Taxonomy (NCBI): domain Eukaryota; kingdom Viridiplantae; phylum Streptophyta; class Magnoliopsida; order Asterales; family Asteraceae; genus Rutidosis; species Rutidosis leptorrhynchoides. The sequence goes on from NC_092333.1 coordinate 154,917,699, forward strand.
TTCGGACGAGAAGATGAATAAGGTTTAGAATTATAGATAGAATATAATCGTGACGAGATATTCGGGATCTGAAGGTTAAAATGGTGTTTCGAACAGGTTCGCAGGTAAGTGTTTCGGGTTCTTCGCCGAGGGTGCAGGTTGGTGAGTGAAAAGAATCGCGTTCTTCTTGTATCCATTGGTTAAGTCGACTACGAACCTATCAGATGATTTGGAAATGGATGATTGGTTGATTCATTCTGGTGACGTTGCCTTCGGAGCTGGAGTGGGACTCCATATCGGAATCCGAGGGACTTGATCTAATGGTGAGTTCCATTGCGTACGACTGAATAAGGGATTTTTCGATATGAAATTATTTTCGGATATCGGATGATATTCTAATTATATAGAATACCTATACAGAGTACAGAAGATCCCGTAGATTACAAAGGGAATTAAGGAAACGTGTCAGATAAAGTCTACAGTAACAGATACACTAAGATATGAATCTGTCTATACACTATCTATGCAATAAAGGCAGTAAGATGTGTCTAGACTTAGGAATGATTAGCAGATAATTTTCCACTAGGAATAATAAACAATACTTATAATATGCAGCTAAGGTCGAAGTCCAGACTCGCTAATGCATCCTAACAACTATCAGTTAGACACACTAATGCAAGACCTGGTTCACTAAGACCAACGCTCTGATACCACCTGTAAGGACCCGTCCTTATCCACCTGGACGAAGTCATTAACATTTGGTTCCATTGCGATGATCAACTCCAAGTAATGTCCTTAAAATGAGCAAATGCACAGCGGAAGACTTAATTCGTACCTGAGAATAAACATGCTTAAAAGTGTCAACCAAAAAGGTTGGTGAGTTCATAGGTTTATCATAACAATCATTTCAATATGTTAATAGACCACAAGATTTCATAATCATAAACATAATACACTCGCAAGTGTATGTAAAGCATTCTAAGTGGTTGAGCACTTGGTAACCATACTTAACATTTAATCAACGTCGCATATTCCCTTTATTATGAAATCTCACTACACCGTACCAAGTGTAGTCACCAAAACGAAGTACTGTGCAACCGTTGAATACTGGTCGTCCAGTCTGGTTGGGGTTGTCAGGCCCGATAGATCTATCAACAGGATTCGCGTTTACAATACCCATGTAAATAGTAGTTACCAAGCTACAGGGAAATATGCCAGTGGTACAACTCAACGTAGAATATATTTTTAAGTACTTGTGTCTATTTTGCAAACATTTATAAAAGCAGCGCATGTATTCTCAGCCCAAAAATATATATTGCAAAAGCAATTAAAAAGGGAGAAAATGAAACTCACCTATTGTATTTTGTAGTAAAAATACATATAACAACATTGAACAAGTATAGGTTTGGCCTCGAATTCATGAACCTATATCAAGTATATATTAACATATATAATCGTAATCGAACAATTTATGTTTCATTATTAAATTAATTAGATATATTTATTTTTTTATATACTTTAAGTAAATAAAAATGTTAATATAGTCTAGTTAAATATATTTCTCTATGATTAATTTTTATTGTAGTAATAATAATAATATCAGTAGTAATATTGTTAATAATATGGTTTTTATAAAAATAATAATGATGCTAGTAATAATAATAAAAGTGATGATAATAATGATATTAATGTAAAAATAATATAAATGTTAAAATAATAATAATAGGGATAATAAAATAATAATGATAATAATGATAATAATAATTTTTAATATTAATAATAATAATAATGATACTTAATAATAACAATAATAATAATAATTTTAATAATAATAATATTAACGAGTAATAAGTAAACTACCTCAAGGAAGTAATTCTAAAAAAAATGTCCAAGTCCGGGTTTGAATCCGCGACGTTCCGCTAACCCGATAACATATCCAAACCATTGATCTTCCCCATTACTTTCTGTTAATTAGTATTATAAGATTCTTTAACTACTGTTTGCTATCTTCATTTTAATACCAAACCCATTTTTCATCTCCACCTCATCTAACCCTCGTTATTATACATTATCATTCTAATCTATTATCATAACCATAATTATAATACGATCATTATCATATTCATAATCATAATTATGATCATCATCATCATGAGCACTATCATCATCATTGATAACAACAATTGATGTGTTTGTTTTGTTTGTTGAATATGAATCAGGGAGCCACGGTGGGCTTGCAAGGTAGTGGCCCAATCAGCACAAATGTACACGGCCCAACATTTGAACTAAATTTCGGCCCAAAAATAAACCCAACAGGGCCTCGGCCCAAATAATGTTCAGTTTTTGTGAAGGAAATCGAATCCGAAGCTAGGAAATAGGAATAATAACAGCCATATAATTAAATTATCAAGTTGCACATGTCTGATATATATATATATATATATATATATATATATATATATATATATATATATATATATATATATATATATATATATATATATATATATATATATTAGTAGCCTACAGCTGGTAATTACACACCCATAATCATTCAATTTCTCCCTTTACAGCTCATCCTCTCACTATACTTCAATGAACCGTTTCATCATATAAATTTTATATTAATCGAAGAAATAGAAAACGTTGCAGTAGCAGTCACGATACAGTGACATCCCTCGATTATTTAATGGTGGTAAACGGTGGTTTTATGACGGTTGAAGGTTGTGGTTTGTGTTTGATAAAAGAAGAAAGAGAGACGTTAGAGAGAGAGGAATGAAGTTGAAGTGAGGGTAAAGGTGGTTGCTATTTAACTGATGGTCGACGGTTGTGCAACAGAAGAATAAAAACAGAAGCGTGAAGCAATTATCGAGAATTTGGTTAGGTTAATTTTGTTCGAGCTTAAACAGAAACATATACGGGTATTGTTGTTTGGGTGGTGTGAGATTAAGATCAAACAATAACCATAATAACCTGAATATTAGTATGGTTTATGAGTAGCAAACAACGAATGGTGATTTTTATGGTTTTGGTTGTACAAAAGTAATATCGTCCCAAGTTAGTAACAACAACAAAGAAAAATTTGTTCTAGTAGATTATGTTTGATGAGGGTTTCGAAGGAAAGGAAAAAAAAATAGTAGTAGTAGCCTGTTAACGAAAGTGGTGGTTATTATGGATTTTGAGGTGGGTTTAAGATGGGTATGGTGTGAGCCGTAGGGTGGTCTCGTGGTTGTGGTTTAATGGTTGTCGTGATTGATGGAGGAGACCATGGTAGTGTTTTAGTGGTTCGAAAGGTGATGGGTGTGGAAGATGAATGGTGATTTGGCGACGGTGTTTGCAGTGGTGATAATGTTTTGTATGATGGTTACGGTTGCACAGGATGATAATTCAAAGTGATACTAATCGGAATAGTATGACGATTATCACCAGGGGCTGGTTTAGCTTGTGACTCGTTGGAAACAAAATACAGGAAATATTAAGTGAGATATATAGAGAAAGACTGGGATAAATATCACGGTGGTTTGTGAGGGTTGCTCCGGTGAAGGGTAGCGAATATGGTGGTAGGCGGTTCATGGTGTCTACACTGGTAGAAGTGAGGGTGAAGGGAAAAGAGCAAGGTTGAGGTGGAAGTGGGTGTGTGTGTTATAAATCAGGAACATAAATGTATACATATATAATAATTCATATATAAATATAACACTAGTTACTAATTATAATCATATTTAATTATGAATTAATAATCAACGAGAATGAGAATTGAAAAGGATTCGGTACATCACAAGTCAACAGTTGGGATTTTGGATGTTTTCTAAAAAAAAATAGACAGGTGCATGTATTCTGCATAAGTGTATATATATTTCATTTATTTCATTTATGCATTATATAATAATGATAATCACTTTACAGCACATATTCCATAAATCATAGCTCACATAATATAATTTATGATAAATATTATAATAAATAATTTAAACATGTGAAATGTTAGCTGCCACTGCCGACACTTTCAAAATAGTGTATTTCTTACTCCGTTGTGAATTAGTGGCGGATAAAAGTTCTCAGAAAAGTACTAAAATTTTAAATTAAATAACTTTATTTATTTCAGTCTTTTAGGGTGTAAAATTGGTCATTAATTATATACAATTATTTAAATAAAAATTAATTATGAGCTCCCAACCCCAAGTAAAAATACTAAATGTTAAAATTAATCAATTAGATTCTAATTATATTTTTAACAAAGCTATAATTGATAATGCTAAAAACGAACATATATTTCATAGCATTATTCCCCAAGAAAGACAAGCTTTTAGTTGCAATTGTTCTATTTAAAAGTGATATTCGTTTAAATATTAAAAGGTGAAGACAAAAGACAGATTCGACGAATTGAAGATGCAAACGACAAAAAAGCTCAAAAGTACAAAATACAATCAAAGAGGTTCCAATTATTGATAAGAAACGTCTCGAAATTACAAGAGTACAAGATTCAAAACGCAAAGTACAAGATATAAAATAGTACGCAAGGACGTTCGAAAATCCGGAACCGGGACCAGAGTCAACTCTCAACGCTCGACGCAACGGACTAAAAATTACAAGTTAGCTATGTATATAAATATAATATAATATATAATTAATTATATTAATTATATATATTATATTTATAAAATAAATCGTCGGCAAACAAAGAGCCAAATGTGGGTGAGCTGTAAAAACGATCTCCGCGACTCGCGGAGTTTGAAGAAGAAAAGGGCCGCGAGTCGTGGAGTCCCAAATGTTGAAACTGCCTATAAAGCTCGCGCATTCTGATCGTAAAAATATATATCAATATATCAATCTCTCTATATATATACGTAATATTTATATTTATAATTTATATTTTAATTTTAATTTTAATCCTAATAATAAAGGTATGTTAGCGAATGTTGTAAGGGTGTAAGTCGAAATTCTGTCCGTGCAACGCTACACTATTTTTAATCATTGTAAGTTATGTTCAACCTTTTTAATTGAATGTCTCGTAGCTAAGTTATTATTATGCTTATTTAATCCGAAGTAATCATGATGTTGGGCTGAAAATATTAAAATTGGGTAATTGGGCTTTGTACCATAATTGGGGTTTGGACAAAAGAACGACACTTGTGGAAATTAGACTATGGGCTATTAATGGGCTTTATATTTGTTTAACTAAATGATAGTTTGTTAATTTTAATATAAAGATTTACAATTGGACGTACCTATAAATAACCATATACACTCGATCGGACACGATGGGCGTGGTATTTATATGTACGAATAATCGTTCATTTAACCGGACACGGGAATGGATTAATAGCCACTAGAATTATTAAAACAGGGGTGAAATTATGTACAAGGACACTCGGCATAATTGTTAACAAAGTATTAAAACCTTGGGTTACACTCAGTCGACATCCTGGTGTAATTATTAAACAAAGTATTAAAATCTTGTTACAGTTTAAGTCCCCAATTAGTTGGAATATTTAACTTTGGGTATAAGGATAATTTGACGAGGACACTCGCACTTTATATTTATGACTGATGGACTGTTATGGACAAAAACCAGACGAACATATTAAATAATCCAGGACAAAGGACAATTAACCCATGGGCATAAAACTAAAATCAACACGTCAAACATCATAATTACGGAAGTTTAAATAAGCATAATTCTTTTATTTCATATTTAATTTCCTTTATTTTATATTTAATTGCACTTCTAATTATCGCATTTTTATTGTTATTGTATTTAATTGCACTTTTAATTATCGTACTTTTTAATTATCGCAAGTTTATTTTATCACACTTTCATTTATCGCAATTTCATTATCGTTATTTACTTTACGCTTTAAATTAAGTCTTGTATTTATTTATTATTTTACATTTGGTTTTAACTGCGACTAAAGTTTTAAAATCGACAAACCGGTCATTAAACGGTAAAAACCCCCGTTTATAATAATAATATTACATATATATATTTATATTTTTATAAAAGTAAACTAATATAGTGTTAAGCTTTGTTTAAAGATTTTCCCTGTGGAACGAACCGGACTTACTAAAAACTACACTACTGTACGATTAGGTACACTACCTATAAGTGTTGTAGCAAGTTTTAAATATATCCATTCTATAAATAAATAAATATCTTGTGTAAAATTGTATCGTATTTAATAGTATTTCCTTGTAAAATATAAAGCTATTTTATATACACCTCGCATAACATCAAGTATTTTTGGCGCCGCTGCCGGGGAGCAATCTAGCTTAAAAGTCGGAAGCGTAACGCTAAATTTTTTTTTTTAAAAAAAAGATTTTTATTTTTAGTTTACTTTTATTAAAATTCAGTTTTGTAAAAATACGTTTTTAATTATTCGAAAATATAAAAAGAAAACAAAAATTTATATATTTTTTTTAAGATTTTGTTAAATATTTAAGTTTTATAAAGTTTCTTTATTTTTATTTTATAAAAATATAAGTTTTATTTAAATATTTTTATTTAAAACATAAAAAAAAACCAAAATTTTTTTTTAATATATATATAAATCTATTTTAAGATATTTTTAAAATTATAAAGTAGTTCTATTTTTATTTTAGTTTTTAAATATAAGTTTTTATTATATAAATATTTTTATTTAAACAGAAAATATAAAACAGAATATAAAAAAAAAACGCGTCGAATTTTAATCAAACTGTCATCTGAAAATTGGAACCCCGCGACTCGCGGAGTTTGCAGCTTCGAATACCGCGACTCGCGGAGACACTCTGACACGCCGACAGAAACCCTAATCAGCATTAAATACGGGGTAATTATTAATTATTATTATTATTAACCCTAATTACTTATTATTATTATAATTAGTTTTAAGTTTCTTTTTATTTAATTTATATATTTAGTTAAATTAGTTTAATTAAAATATAAAATTAATAGTTTAATAAAATAAATAATATAAAAATAATATTTTTATAAAAATTTTAATTTTTATAACTTTTTGTATATTTGTATATTTTGTCCCTTTTTAATTATTTTAGCGTAATATTTGTATTTTTCGCTAGTTTTTAGTTTTAAACTTAGTTTTTGCCATAGTTATATTTTTATTTCTAGATTTTTAGGCTTTGCCGTAAAATTCCTTAAGTGCTTTTTCTTTAGACTAAGATTTAGGTGCTTTAGAATTTTGCGACACCTTTTTAAGTTTTAGTTTCTTTTTAAGTTATTGCCATTTGAGATATAGTTTTTTTTGTAAGCTTTAATATTTTTAAACACTTTTTACCTATGTATCAATTATCATTCCAATTAGTAATCTCAATTTGCGATTATAATTTTAAATTAGTGATAGTAATAAGGTTGGGTTAGTCTAGTGTTTTTAAGTTCTATAAGTCATTTTTTCTTTTTCTTTCTTATTTTTATTTTTCGATTTTTTTTTCCGACGCACTATTTTTCTTTCTTATTTCTCGTCATTCTAGTTTTTAGGACATAGATTTTTATTCTACTTTTTATCTAAATTTCTTAAAATTACGAAAATTTATTTTAAGTGGTTAAATTGATAGACATCAAAATTTTCTGGTTCGTAGTAATAGTTGGATTTGTACGTGGACCGGGTTATTGGAGCCAAACAGTCCTCAATTATATTGAGACCAAACGAATCCTGCCCCTCTGCTGCATCTTTTGGCTATTCGAAACGTGGGCAAAATCAGAAAAGTCTATTGATTGGATAACTTATATAATTTTTCTTTCCTTTTAAAAAACTAATAGGATATTCAGTGAATGCACCGAGCAAGACGTTCACCACCTTTTGTACGTTCACCACCTGTAACTAGATCAAGACATTTAGCAAATATTATCGCCGTTGATTTTTCTTTAGAATCATCATCCAGTCAACCAAGTACTCCAATTCAAATTTCCGATAATCCATTTTTTGAACCCGACCTCACAATTGAGAATCCAGAGAATATTCAGGGACGATTCATAGATCCTGAACCATTAAATTTTCCTCCGGAACCACCAATCATTCAAACAGAGATTGTTGAGGAACGAACCATTTAATCAGAATCCTCTAGTGATTCCGATTTAACAAATTCAATTATGGAGAATCTGAAACCTTTAAGTATGGAAGACCGAATGAGAGCTAAACGCACTGGCCAAGGTCACGCAATTACTCATCCAGACATTAATGCGCCAGATTATGAAATCAAAGGACAAATTCTACACATGGTGACTAATCAATGCCAATTTAGTGGTGCGCCGAAGGAAGATCCAAATGAACATCTTCGTACCTTTAATAGGATCTGCACACTATTTAAAATCCGAGAAGTAGACGATGAACAAATATATCTCATGTTATTTCCCTGGACTTTAAAGGGAGAAGCCAAAGATTGGTTGGAATCGTTACCTGAAGGGGCGATTGATACATGGGATGTTTTAGTTGAAAAATTTCTTAAACAATTCTTTCCGGCATCTAAAGCCGTAAGACTTCAAGGAGAAATTGTTACGTTCACACAGAAACCGAATGAAACTCTATATGAGGCGTGGACAAGATTTGGAAAGTTATTAAGAGGATGTCCACAACATGGTTTAGACACCTGTCAAATAGTACAAATATTCTACCAAAGATGCGACATCACTACAAGAAAAGACATCGATATAGCAGCTGGTGGTTCTATTATGAAGAAAACCGAAACTGATGCTTATAAAATTATTGATAACACTGCTTCCCACTCACATGAGTGGCACCAAGAAAAAGATATCGTTAGATCATCTAAAGCAGCTAGAGCCGATTCTAGCCATGACTTAGATTCCATTTCCACAAAGATAGATGCTGTCGAAAGACGAATGGAAAAGATGACTAAGGATATTCACTCAATACGAATTAGTTGTGAGCAGTGTGGAGGACCACATTTGACAAAAGATTGTCTCAGTATTGAACTAACAATGGAACAAAGAGAGAATATTTCATACATAAACCAAAGGCCTGGAAATAATTATCAAAATAATTATCAACCGCCAAGACCGATCTACAATCAAAACCAGAACTATAACCGAAATATTCCATACAACAACCAACAAGGTCCTAGCAATCAACAAGTATCCAACAATACTTACAATCAGTAAAGACATAATTTTCAAAACAAACCACCACAACAAACCGATGATAAAAAGCCGAATTTAGAAGATATGATGACGAAGCTAGTTGAAACTCAAACGCAGTTTTTCACATCTCAAAAACAAACCAATGAACAAAATGCTCAAGCATTTAGAAATCAACAAGCTTCTATTCAAAATCTGGAACAAGAAGTAAGTAACCTAGCAAGGTTAATAGGTGAAAGAAAACCGCAAAGTTTACCTAGTGATACAAATGCTAACCCCCAGAATGAAACAGCTAAAGCTATTACCACAAGAAGTGGTACAACACTTAAACCACCTGAAATACCTGTAACTTCTGATGAAGCTATTCCTACTCCACAAGAACCACAACCTGATCAAGATAAGGAAAAAGAACCGGTAGTTGAGAAGGTTAATGAAGATAACACAGTTAAGGCTAAACCTTATGTTAAACCATACCAACCACCACTTCCTTACCCGAGTAAAATGAAGAAAAAGAAACTTGAAGCCGAGCAATCCAAATTCTTGGATATGTTTAAACAGATAAATGTAAATCTTCCTTTCATTGATGTGATTTCAGGAATGCCTAGATATGCTAAATTCTTGAAAGATCTAATCTCAAATAGAAAGAAAATGGAAGAACTCTCGGCTGTTACTATGAACGCTAATTGTTCAGCAGTGCTGTTGAATAAGATACCAGAAAAACTATCTGATCCAGGAAGTTTCACAATTCCATGTTTTCTGGGTAGTCTTAGTTCAATAGAAGCATTGGCAGAGTTAGGTGCTAGTATAAATTTAATGCCGTTTTCACTATACACTAAACTAGACCTTGGAGAATTGAAACCAACAAGAATAAGCATACAACTAGCCGATCGATCAATAAAATATCCTAGAGGGATAATGGAGAACATGCTAGTTAAAGTTGGTACTTTAGTATTTCCAGTAGATTTTGTTGTTCTAGACATAGAAGAAGATTCTCAAGTTCCTCTCATATTAGGAAGACCATTCTTAAACACGGCTAAAGCAATGATAGACGTGTTCGGTAAGAAATTGACCCTAAGTATAGAGGACGAGAGTGTTACCTTTTCAGTTGATAAAGCAATGCAACAACCTCAATCTGCAGATGATACATGTTATTATATTCAAACTATAGATGCACATGCAGAATTATTAGAAGAATTTCCAGAATTACAAGGAACAGGAGAATGTTCTTTAGGAGAAGGAACTGAACCAATTGATGAAGCTGAAATGTTAGCTACACTTATAGCTAATGGATATGAACCAACAACAGAAGAAATTCAAATGCTAAAAGAAGAAGACAGATATCGATACAAATCATCGATAGAAGAACCTCCAAAATTAGAGTTAAAGCCACTTCCAAACCATTTGGAATACGCTTATTTACATGGTGAATCTGAATTACCTGTAATAATATCGTCTTCTCTTACTGAAAATGAGAAATCACAACTCATTTCTGTGTTGAAAGCTCATAAACCAGCCATTGCATGGAAGATTCATGATATTAAAGGAATAAGTCCTTCGTATTGCACACATAAAATCCTTATGGAAGAAGGTCATAAAACGTATGTGCAACGCCAACGAAGACTAAATCCTAATATGCAAGATGTAGTTAAAAAAGAAATTATTAAACTGCTAGACGCATGTCTAATTTATCCAATTTCTGATAGTCCATGGGTAAGCCCAGTTCAATGCGTACCTAAGAAGGGTGGCATGACTGTCATTACAAATGAAAAAAATGAGCTTATTCCTACTAGGACTATAACAGGATGGCATGTATGTATTGATTATAGAAAATTAAATGACGCCACCAGAAAAGATCACTTTCCCTTACCTTTCATTGATCAAATGTTGGAAAGATTAGCCGGAAATAGTTACTATTGTTTTCTAGATGGATTTTCTGGATATTTTCAAATTCCAATAGCACCCGAGGACCAAGAGAAAACCACATTCACGTGCCCTTATGGTACTTTTGCTTACAAACGCATGTCATTTGGACTTTGCAACGCTCCTGCAACCTTTCAAAGATGCATAATGGCGATTTTTCACGACATGATAGAAGAATGCATGGAAGTTTTCATGGATGACTTTTCAGTCTTCGGTGATACATTTGAATCATGTCTAGTTAATCTGGAACGAATGCTTATTAGATGCGAACAATCAAATCTAGTTCTTAATTGGGAGAAATGCCATTTCATGGTTAAAGAAGGCATCGTTCTTGGACATAAAATTTCAAAAGAAGGAATTGAAGTGGATAGAGCTAAAGTAGATGTAATTGCTAAACTTCCACATCCCACCAATGTTAGAGGAGTTAGGAGTTTTCTAGGGCATGCCGGTTTTTACCGACGTTTCATAAAAGATTTTTCTAAGATTGCCACTCCTATGAATAAACTCCTAGAAAAGGATGCTCCATTCATCTTTTCAGATGAATGTATCAAATCTTTTAATATTCTTAAAGAGAAACTCACTAATGCGCCGATCATGATAACACCAAATTGGAATCTACCATTTGAATTAATGTGCGATGCAAGTGATTTTGCAATGGGAGCCGTTTTAGGACAAAGGATTGAAAAACGATTTCAACCTATATATTATGCTAGTAAGACGTTACAAGGAGCACAAACAAATTACACAACTACTGAAAAAGAACTCCTTGCTATTGTCTTTGCTTTTGATAAATTTCGATCATATCTCGTTCTAGCAAAAACGGTGGTCTATACCGACCATTCTGCTCTTAGATACCTATTTTCGAAACAAGATGCTAAACCAAGATTAATCCGCTGGATCTTACTCTTACAAGAATTCGATATTGAAATCCGAGATAAAAGAGGAGCAGAAAATCTCGCCGCTGATCATCTTTCTCGTCTTGAAAATCCTGAGTTAGAAGTTCTAAATGAATCGGCCATACAAGACAACTTTCCTGATGAATATCAATTGAAGATAGATTATAATGAAATTCCATGGTTTGCAGACTATGCAAACTACTAAGTATGTGGATTCCTTGAAAAAGGATTATCGTACCAAAAACGAAAGAAATTCTTCAGTGATATAAAACACTATTTCTGGGAAGATCCACATCTATTTAAAAGTTGTCCAGATGGAATAATACGCCGATGTGTATTCGGAGATGAAGCTAGTAAAATTTTAAACCATTGTCACACAGGACCAACAGGAGGGCATTATGGGCCTCAACTAACAGCAAGAAAAGTTTATGATGCTGGATTCTATTGGCCTACAATTTACAAAGACGCACACCTTCTTTGCAAATCCTGTGATGCTTGTCAAAGGGCAGGAAAAATAAGTCAACGTGATGAAATGCCACAAAATGTCATCCAAGTATGTGAAGTATTTGACATTTGGGGTATTGACTTTATGGGTCCATTTCCAAAATCTCATAATAATCTCTATATTCTCGTTGCCATTGATTATGTATCTAAATGGGCAGAAGCACAAGCTCTCCCAACTAACGATGCACGAGTTGTAGTCAACTTTTTAAAACGTCTTTTTGCAAGGTTTGGAACACCGAAAGCTTTAATAAGTGATCGGGGAACTCATTTCTGTAATAATCAACTTGGAAAAGTTCTTAAAAGATATGGAGTAACTCATAAAATCTCCACTGCATATCATCCGCAAACAAGTGGACAAGTTGAAAATACCAACCGAGCTTTAAAACGTATTCTAGAGAAAACCGTAGGATCAAATCCGAAGGAATGGTCCATTAAATTGGAGGATGCACTCTGGGCTTTTAGAACAGCCTACAAAACTCCAATTAGAACCACACCTTTTAGACTTGTTTATGGAAAAGCATGTCATCTTCCAGTAGAAATTGAACACAAAGCATTTTGGGCTTTGAAGACATGTAATCTTGATATACATGAAGCTGGACGTCTACGATTAAGTCAACTAAACGAATTAGAAGAATTAAGACATGAAGCATACGAAAATTCGTTAATCTATAAGGAAAGAACGAAGAAATGGCATGATAAAAGAATCAGAAGTTTAAAAGAATTTAAAGAAGGAGACAGAGTTCTTCTTTTCAATTCACGATTCAAGCTATTTCCTGGAAAATTGAAATCAAGATGGTCTGGACCATTCATAGTCAAAAGAGTTTTCCCATACGGAACGATAGAATTAATAAATTCAAATGGGATTGAATTTAAAGTTAATGGTCACAGAGTTAAACACTACATAGATAGTCCGATGGAATTCGACAATGAAGTTAATCACAATTTCGATACCACAGCTAACTAAGTGTGGGGAGAATCAAGTCTTTAAAGGATAATATGTATTTCTGTTAGAGTTAGATTGTCTGTTTTTGTGTAGTTCTCGAAAATGGAACCCGAATGGTCTTTCCCTCGCAGACCCTAAAGAACTAGTCTTCTCCCCCCATTCTGAGTTTTTATTTTTTTTAGGTTTTTACGAAATGAAGACTGCCTGTGAACTAAACCATGGTCTAATGCTACACGCTTTGATCACTAAACGTAATAATGACACACTACCGAGTGAAATTGTATCAGTAATCAGAGAAAGATTGGACGGAGTAAGAAAAGAATCCAGATGCTAAGATAATAAGTTACAATTTGGTAAAGGAAAATCAAAATCCGCAGCGAAAAGAAGAGCACGACACCTTGAAAGATGTCACAAATGCGGAAAATGGTCACATGGAGGTAAATGTTCAAATAATCAAACCTATTCAAATACCGAATTTGTTACTTTATGCAGAGACGGACCGTTCATATGTTTAGAAGAAAAAACACTGAATGCTCGAGGTTACGCCTATGTAGCCATGGAAAACCAATTGAACCGACTATCTTATGAATGGGATAGATCGTATAACTAAGAATACTATCTCACAGGTAAGTCTGTACAGTTTTTTGTTTTTATTTTTATTTTTAACCTTTTGATAATAAACGCTAATTTGTTCGCTATAAAGTATTAAATTGGTATTGAATAAAATTAGGTTTGGCGACCGAAATTATTGATATCATTCAAAAATTTATTACATCACTGCGAAATTTAACGTTTATTCTTAAGGTATAAATATCTTTAATCAATCAACCCAAAATGTTTCAAAAATTCGTCATGAGTTAAATTAGGTCTTGGAACCGAAATTACTTTACCGAAAAGAGGGGCGCATATTTTTAATAATATTCGATTGATTAAAGTGAGATAAAAAGCCAAAAAGATTTTTAATTTTATTTTTACAATTTTTTTTAAAATTAATATATAAATCTTAAATTAATATTGTAAACTTTGTAAAAACAATATATTTAAAATTGTAAATATTTGAAAAATATAATATAAGTTTGGTGTGATTTTATAATATGAATTTTTAAATTAAGTTTGGTGTGAATTTTTAATTTTTAAAAATATGAATTTTATTTTTATGCACTTTTAATTATCGTACTTTTTAATTATCGCAAGTTTATTTTATCACACTTTCATTTATCGCAATTTCATTATCGTTATTTACTTTACGCTTTAAATTAAGTCTTGTATTTATTTATTATTTTACATTTGGTTTTAACTGCGACTAAAGTTTTAAAATCGACAAACCGGTCATTAAACGGTAAAAACCCCCCCTTTATAATAATAATATTACTTATATATATATTTGTATTTTTATAAAAGTAAACTAATATAACGTTAAGCTTTGTTTAAAGATTTTTCCTGTGGAACGAACCGGACTTACTAAAAACTACACTACTGTACGATTAGGTACACTGCCTATAAGTATTGTAGCAAGGTTTAAGTATATTCATTCTATAAATAAATAAATATCTTGTGTAAAATTGTATCGTATTTAATAGTATTTCCTTGTAAAATATAAAGCTATTTTATATACACCTCGCATAACATCAAGTATTTTTGGCGCCGCTGTTGGGGATCAAACCCGGGTCACCCGCGTGACAGGCGGGAATACTTATGCATTTTAAATTGTAAGTTTGGTGTGAATTTTTAATATTAATTTTGAATTTTATATTTAAGTTGTGTGAATTTAAAAACAAAAATTTACTTTATTTCGCTAAGTTAAAAATATGATTTTTAAAATTCGTCGTAAGTTGAAGACTAGGTCATTGAACCGAAATTGCTTTAGCCGAGGGAGGGACGAGAACTTTTATTATCATTATTTTTAATCTTATTGAATTAAAGTATGCCAAAAACATTAAAAAAAAAAAAAAAAAAAAAAACAAAAGTCTAAGCTTTTAAAGCAATCGCTTGAAAAAGACAAATTTTAAAATTTTGTTGAAGGACGGACTAGGACATCGATTCAAAACGACCTCGTCCTAAATAACAATGGAAACAAAATTTTAAAATTAATTACTTAATTGTTTTAATTAGTATATAAAAAAAAAATACAAACTCCGCGACTCGCGAAGTTTGAAGAGTCAAACACCGCGACTCGCGGAGGGACCAAAACCCAAAAAAAATAAAAACGTAATCAGCTCAGTCCACACACCACAACACAAAAATAAACTGCGAAAATACTGCGAAAAAACCCGAGAAAACACTCCCAAATTCACAATTTTTCACCGTTAATCATCAAATCTTTTACTAAAATCATGTTAAGAAGGATGCTATCAAGGAATTACTCAAGAAAAAAGGTAAATTTCTACACCTAAACACCATTTAATCCGAAAATTAGTGTTCTTGAGCAATTTTATACCCAATTTGATTTTGATGCTTTTTAGTGTAATTATGTTTAAATTGCTTATGTATTATGCCTGTATAACCTAGATTGATGCTATTTAACATGATTAGATGCCTTAAACTTCAAATTTTGAGTAATCTAGGGTTTGTGTTCTTGAACAAATTTGGGGCTTTTTGATATAAACAGGTTATGGCCGATTTTTGTCATGAATTGTTGCTAAATTAAGTAGTGTAACATGTTTAGGTAGTTAAATGATCCAAACTTTGAGCCTAAACATGATTTTGAGAATTAAAGTGGACTTTTTCAAGTCTAAAATTCATGAACTTGATTTTTGAGAGATAATGCCATTTGAAACTTGTTTAATTCCTAGTAATGATTATTTTGACATGTTATTTGAGTTGAATGCTTATGAACTTGGTTAACATTTTCGTATATGCTTATTTGAAAAAGTGTAGATTTGATGAAAATATGAAAATGAGCTTAAGTTTGATATAAATTGATCATGTCATTGTAATTATTTTGATTGATAATTTTGCTGACACTAATGCATATTTGGATGCACAAAAATTGTGTTTGATATGTTTTGCAGACTGAAAGGGGTGAATCTTCATCCCAAACTCGCAATGCTCCTGCTGAGAATACGGAACAACAGGAGGTGGATAACTACTACAAACAAGATATACCTCATCCAGTCATGACATTTTCTGATATGCACTTGGAAGATTTGCACCCGAACCTGAGATTTGACAGACTTTGGATAGATTATCTAAAATACCAAAGGGGTTTGCATACTCTTCATTCTAAAGCTGTTGAAGTACCCAGGGTCATAGAATGGGGACCATTAGAAGCTGTAGAATTGGCCGGGCCAATAAGGGAATTACTTGCACAGAGGTATGGTAATTCTACTTTTAACGATTGGGTACAGTTATTCAACATGCGTAGACCTGTATATAAAGTATGGTGTGAAGAATTGTTGTGTAGTATAGAATTAAATGATCGGGTAGCTAGTTTAACCGATTGATCTTTTATTAGATTTTTGTTAGGAGGTTCGATGCACCACATGTCTTTACTAGACATGGCTCAGGCTTTGCGTATATATACGCCTGAGGAGTTAGCATCTGCCGATTGTAGAGGGTTGATACTAAATGGTAGGAAGATAGACGAAAATTTTGATACGCATGGTGTATGGAGTCAAATGACTAGCTATCACAGATTTAAAAGGGGAAATTACTCTTATTTGGATATAGATAGAGCTGAATTAAGAGTAATTCATAGGTTTTTAGCCAATTCGATTACACAACGAGGTAAGAACAAGGAAAAGGTAAATGAACAGGATTTGTTTTACCACATGTGTATTCGAGACCCACAAAGCGCTGTAAGTATACCTTATTGTGTGGGTTATTATTTATCAGCTATGGTTAGGGGGATGAGACCGCATAGCATAATAGGAGGTGGTATATTTATTACTTTGATTGCTGAATATCTCGGTGTGGATATAAGTCAGGGGGGATTACTAATCAAAGAACCAGAACCCCGAGATACAATAGGTTTAAATGTATACCATGGTGCGAAAGTTTTGAAGAGGCGAAATAACGCCGCAGCACGATATAATGGTAGACATCCACAGGTTGAGAGAAACCAACAGCAATGTAATGTAGGAGGGGGGAATGAAATGGCAGAAATGCAAATGTTTATAGCTTCACAAGAGTATGAAAATGCTAGACATAGAGCATTTGAAGATTGGCAAGTTCATCAAAACCAAATCATAGCTTATTGCCAACATATAGGTAGAAACTATATTCCTACTCCATCACCCATATTCCCTCCCTGGTCTATAGAGATCCAACCACCGTATCCTACGTATAACCCAGCCGAAGCATTTTATAACACCTATGGTTATGCATGGAACCCCTACTGGTATCAGTATCATCCCTAGTCTACTTAGTTTTATTTATTTTATAATTTGTAATGTTGATACATTTAATACTTATGTTGAATTTGTAATAGTTTTATTATTTTCTAAATTTTATTATTAGATTTTAATAATTTTTGAATGTGGGGTAATATACCAAACTTTAAAAATATGTATATATGTTTGTAGTTTATCTTATGTACACAATAGGGTAAAACAACGCATTTTCAAAGACTGGCATTAAGTTCAGCAAAAGCAACTAATTTTGACGACAAGATGCAAAATATATGTGAAATAACAACAAGACGGAATGAACAAATGATATGCACCATTTATCATTCAGCAAGCAAACACAAATATGTTTGGAAACTTTGGTAAAATTTAATCATTTTCACACAAATCACCCTCAATAATTTAAATTGTTACTGATTTCTTGCAAATGAGGGCATTGCAAGATCTTAAGTGTGGGAAGGGGTTAAATTCTTTCGGATTTTTAAAATTTTTATCTTAAACACTTGGTTACCATTAAAAATACTAGTAAAGCAGTAGTTGTATTAGAATCTAGTGCTCTCTGATAATAAAGAACAGCCCTAGTCTTATATACTGACTACCCAATTCTAGTAAAATTTTTCAAAATTTTTAATTAAATGAACTCAAAATCATGTTTATACATATTTATGAATGATAAACCTAGGTTTTAACACCGAAATTATTGTTACCTCGAAAAGGACATAAATTGAGAAACAAACTAAAATATTAAAATTCATTTAAAATGGAATAGAGGACAATAAAAAGGAAAATAAAAGCCAAGTGTGGGAAAATTTACCAAGATATTTTAAACATATGTCACATATTTCTGTAACAAATAACTGAAAATACTTTTGCTTTGGACTAAACTAAACTGTTTTACCCGATGAAAGAAAAGAAGAGATGGATCTACACGATGAATCAATTCCATCATTAAAAGGAAGTAAAGTCTTCCGAAAAAGAAACGCACTTCTTGATTTAGGTCAGGAAGTTGTCGTCCAGACCAGCTGTAGGTTGACGAAAAATCTAGAAAAGTCATCACTAAAATCAGCAGGAAATCCACGGACCTCAGCATAAAACAGGGTCACCAAGTGGTCAGATTTATCCTAACCATGAGAAGGATTTATCTCGTACAATGGGGGGGCACCGTGCAAATTAGCTTGATAAGACTAATGAATCAGATCCCCAGAAAGGATAATCTCCTTAAAGATTAAAAATCAGCTTTTAAGCCTGATATTACTCAATCCTTGAGATTGACCTTAAAGATTGAGAATTACAAACTCATGGAATTCAATGATATCTAAACTCGAGCTTGAACGAGAAAATATTTTGATCAAATTATAAACCGATTTATTTTCTGAAAACCCATTTTCAATGCGTTCATTACCATTGAACGTAAAATCCTAGGAATTCACCTGGAATTCATTAGGTCACCTGAACTAAATCGGGTGTCAACCGTAAGAACGGTGGTTGCATAGCATGGTCAAAGACAGGACCTTGTGCCAGACCAAAAAATCATAAGGGTGAGCTTTACTATTGCTCCTACCAAGGATAGTAATTGCGTCTGACACGTTATAGACCATAATTAAAAGCATGTCAGGGGACATTGCCTTATCAGTTGCTTGTTCAACGCTTTCCTTTACAACCGGACGGTAGTTTACTGAAAGGTAATATACGGGACAAGTAAACTGGACGTGTTGCTTTCCTAATACAAGGTTAGCAAGTGGGTGACACAAAACCATAAGTTTTG
The DNA here is from genome assembly GCF_046630445.1 of Rutidosis leptorrhynchoides. Taxonomy (NCBI): domain Eukaryota; kingdom Viridiplantae; phylum Streptophyta; class Magnoliopsida; order Asterales; family Asteraceae; genus Rutidosis; species Rutidosis leptorrhynchoides. The sequence continues at coordinate 154,937,140 of NC_092333.1, forward strand.
AGCTAAAATTTTCAAATATGAAACCCACCAAACCCACAAAAATAATTTGCAAACACCGGTGAAGGGTTATTCCGGAAAACTTATCTAGGGTAAAAACTAGATTTAATTTTCAAAAGATCAAATGTTTTCATAAAGATCCAATTTCCTTAATGGATCTAAATTTTTATAGTCATGTGGGACTGTAAACCATATCGTTACTACCATTGTTTATACTGCCGTAAAGAAATCACTGATGTACAAAGTGTGAAGAATAAAGAAGTGATTCTAGTATTTCAAGACTATATTGCTTGAGGACAAGCAACGCTCAAGTGTGGGAATATTTGATAATGCTAAAAATGAACATATATTTCATAGCATTATTCCCCAAGAAAGACAAGCTTTTAGTTGCAATTGTTCTATTTAAAAGTGATATTCGTTTAAATATTAAAAGGTGAAGACAAAAGACAGATTCGACGAATTGAAGACGCAAACGACCAAAAAGCTCAAAAGTACAAAATACAATCAAAGAGGTTCCAATTATTGATAAGAAACGTCTCGAAATTACAAGAGTACAAGATTCAAAACGCAAAGTACAAGATATAAAATAGTACGCAAGGACGTTCGAAAATCCGGAACCGGGACCAGAGTCAACTCTCAACGCTCGACGCAACGGACTAAAAATTACAAGTTAACTATGTATATAAATATAATATAATATATAATTAATTATATTAATTATATATATATTATATTTATAAAATAAATCGTCGGCAAACAAAGAGCCAAATGTGGGTGAGCTGTAAAAACGATCTCCGCGACTCGCGGAGTTTGAAGAAGAAAAGGGCCGCGAGTCGCGGAGCCCCAAATGTTGAAACTGCCTATAAAGCTCGCGCATTCTGATCGTAAAAATATATATCAATATATCAATCTCTCTATCTATATACGTAATATTTATATTTATAATTTATATTTTAATTTTAATTTTAATTTTAATCCTAATAATAAAGGTATGTTAGCGAATGTTGTAAGGGTGTAAGTCGAAATTCTGTCCGTGTAACGCTACGCTATTTTTAATCATTGTAAGTTATGTTCAACCTTTTTAATTTAATGTCTCGTAGCTAAGTTATTATTATGCTTATTTAATCCGAAGTAATCATGATGTTGGGCTAAAAATATTAAAATTGGGTAATTGGGCTTTGTACCATAATTGGGGTTTGGACAAAAGAACGACACTTGTGGAAATTAGACTATGGGCTATTAATGGGCTTTATATTTGTTTAACTAAATGATAGTTTGTTAATTTTAATATAGAGATTTACAATTGGACGTACCTATAAATAACCATATACACTCGATCGGACACGATGGGCGGGGTATTTATATGTACGAATAATCGTTCATTTAACCGGACACGGGAATGGATTAATAGCCACTAGAATTATTAAAACAGGGGTGAAATTATGTACAAGGACACTTGGCATAATTGTTAACAAAGTATTAAAACCTTGGGTTACACTCAGTCGACATCCTGGTGTTATTATTAAACAAAGTATTAAAATCTTGTTACAGTTTAAGTCCCCAATTAGTTGAAATATTTAACTTCGGGTATAAGGATAATTTGACGAGGACACTCGCACTTTATATTTATGACTGATGGACTGTTATGGACAAAAACCAGACGGACATATTAAATAATCCAGGACAAAGGACAATTAACCCATGGGCATAAAACTAAAATCAACACGTCAAACATCATGATTACGGAAGTTTAAATAAGTATAATTCTTTTATTTCATATTTAATTTCCTTTATTTTATATTTAATTGCACTTCTAATTATCGCATTTTTATTGTTATTGTATTTAATTGCACTTTTAATTATCGTACTTTTTAATTATCGCAAGTTTATTTTATCACACTTTCATTTATCGCAATTTCATTATCGTTATTTACTTTACGCTTTAAATTAAGTCTTGTATTTATTTATTATTTTACATTTGGTTTTAACTGCGACTAAAGTTTTAAAATCGACAAACCGGTCATTAAACGGTAAAAACCCCCCTTTATAATAATAATATTACTTATATATATATTTGTATTTTTATAAAAGTAAACTAATATAGCGTTAAGCTTTGTTTAAAGATTTTTCCTGTGGAACGAACCGGACTTACTAAAAACTACACTACTGTACGATTAGGTACACTGCCTATAAGTGTTGTAGCAAGGTTTAAGTATATCCATTCTATAAATAAATAAATATCTTGTGTAAAATTGTATCGTATTTAATAGTATTTCCTTGTAAAATATAAAGCTATTTTATATACACCTCGCATAACATCAATAATTCGTATAACTTATTTTCGGATCACCGTTTATTTCGAAATTACATAAATTGGAATTTAACTTGTTTAAATAATCACTGAATGATATGGAGTGCTTCTATCGTTTACAAAAATGAATTCAAAACTATATAAATTTATTCAATATACTTTATTTATATATATATAGATATGTTTTAAATAATAAGTATTACATATTATTTTATTTTACATAACAAATTCTAATAATTGAATCATATAATATTTCAAATCATATCTCATAAAATTATTATATATTCATATATCCAAATATATATGTACCTATTTACAAATAATGGTTCGTGAATCGTCAAGAATGGTCGATTGACTATATGAAACAGTTCAAACTTTTTGAGACTCAACCTTACAGACTTTGCTTATCGTGTCAAAAATATTCAATTGTATCGAGAGTTTGATTTAAAATTAGTCAAAATTTTCCGGATCATGACACATTCCCTTGCGAAGATTTGGTTAACCATGGTTATTGTGTTGTAAGCGTAAGCAATTATGTTATTCGATATATATATATATATATATATATATATATATATATATATATATATATATATATATATATATATATATTGTATACATATAATGTTGTATTGTCGTGATGTAGCTAACCCTCCGGGTGTAGCTTATTGGCATTGTTCACATCGTTGTTGGTGAACTTATATTTTGTTGATGTATCTTTAGCTCGTTGCTTAGTGATCTTACGGTATGCTTAGACTAGCTTGCCTTTATGCTTGGATGCTCCGGTATGCGGTATTTGGTTTGGTGTGGCGTGTCCATTTTATACATATATATATGTATGTAGTATGTTATCACTCACTAAGCGTTAGCTTACCCTCTCGTTGTTGACTTTTTTATAGATTGCATGAAGATGGTGGCTCGGGTAAGAGCGAGGACTAGAGGACTTGCATAGTTGGCTTTAGAGAATTGCTTTTGGATTTGATTAAGATTGGGTAGCGTATCCCCAATCCCATGCTCGGTCTATGTTTTGTAAACTAATTGGGTCGAAATGGTCAATGGTAGTAATTTGGGTCGATGTGGGCCCGGTGTCGTAAAACTCGGTTTTTATTATGAAAAACTCTTAGTTTAACTTATCGTAATATATTGTGAAAGTGTTTTCAATTAAAAGTGTCGGGAAGCGGGTTTTCCGCTCACGTGTAAACGTTAACCGAAACAGAATCTGGCACATCATTTGGACGTCGTCTAAAGGGCTTGGATGCCATCCAGTCCTTCAGTGCTGGACGCCGTCCAGAAATCTGGACGCCGTCCAGAAATTTGGACGCCGTCCAGAAATCTGGACGCCGTCCAGAAATCTGGACGCCGTCCAGATGAGCAGTTCCAGAATTTTTTTTATGGCACGTTTTCGGATGGTTAACGGGTTGGGTTGTTACAAAATCGAACAACACTTCAAAACACAATTATCCCGTGAGCAAAATTGATCCACCATCTGTAGATAGAATTTGGAGAAAAGTAAAAAGTGGGTGTAAGTTCAGAACCATCTTTGTAAAAAACCTTAACTGAGTTCCTCATAGTAATGTTAAGGCAACAATATTCGATATATCGATGTTGAAATACAAAAGCATTTTTAACTACTAGAATGCATCCAACACATATACTCTTCACCTCTTCAAGGATTTTATGATGAATACTACATTTTATAAAACCCGTAGTATCCTAAACATAACATTAAAGTAAACAAATAAGTAAACAATTGTTTTATTAATAACGTGAACATATTGAGGATTTTACTTTTATCACTTGATAACACCAACAACTTGGTTAATTTTGCCTCTTTTTCAGACAACCAGGTATTACTCTTATATTCGAGTACCCTTTCACTCAAAAACAAAAATTAATGTCACATAGTGTATAACACAAACAAATGTCAAAAAGTGTATATATCTAGTCCTTTAGACCATAGGCAGGCTTGACACTTTTTGGCCAAAAAAGTGCAATCTAACTCTGACTAGGCAGTGTCAATTTTTGACATTTTATGTAACGACCCTGGATTTTCCAACGTTTATTTATTAATAATTATTATTAATAATTGTGATTAAATGAATGTATTGTTATATACATTTACTTGTTACCATACTTGACTTTGAATGCCCGAAACGTCTTTGTGACACACGTACATTACACGAATAATATTTTCAAGTATTATTTACATTCATGATTAAGTTTTATTAATTATTTTTAATTAACTATGGATACTAGCTAATTACTTGGGCTTTTGTTGGATTAACTTATTAAATACTTGAACTTGGGCTTTGATTAGTGTTAATGGACTTAAGAGCCCACCCTACACACCTTAATGGACTTATTAGCCCATTACTTCCATGTAAGTATTATTTAAGGCTTAACTAGATGAACTAATACATAAGGAATCTAGTTACATGTTACTTCTCATGCAAATACATCTAATAACCACCTTTTTAAGTCTTTACATGCAATAAACTTGTGAACACTTCCCTCCTTCCCTTTTGATGCAAAACCGTCGACCAACATATGCCAAAGGGAGTTCAAAATTTTTTTTTTTAACTACTTGATTCACTAGTATCCTTCATTCATTTCACACACTTACTTGCTTTCATTTTTTTCTCTCAAACTTTTCTCTCTTTTTCTCTCATCTTGTAAGTAACTTGAACAAACATTTCTCTTCTTCTTTTTCTTGCAAAAACCGAAACCAAACACCCTTAATCATCATCATTTACTTATCTTTGTTTGTTGTTTGATACTTGTTAGTTGTTGTTGATTACTTACATGTTGTTAAGAATCGAACTCTTTAGTTTGATTCTTCATATTATCTTGTATTTACAAGAACATACAAGAACTAAACTTTCTAGTTTATGTTCTACATTTAATGTTTGAAAGATTGTAAGTTCATATGTTGTAAAATCATACTTGTAATTCATGTTAGTAAACTTAAAGTTTACTTTTCTTAAAGATCAAGACTTTGGCTTGAATCTTTAAAGTATGAACAACAATGAACTAGTTACTTGTTTATTTAGTTTATTACTTCATTCTTACACTTTTTAAATTCATGAATCATGTTGTTGTTGGTCAAGTGTTACTAGTTAACTTTGATCTCATTTTTCTTGAACTAAAGTTAACTTTAAAAGTTCAAGAACATGGAAGTATAACTTTTTAGTTATAACTTCATACACTTTTGTTAGATTTAACTTAATAACTTTAGATCTAGACCTTTGGGTCTTGGATCTTCAAGATCTAACTAAGAACTATGTTCTACATCTTAAGATCTTGATTAGTTAGTTTACTTTCAAGTTTGTAGTTCAATATTACTTTTATATTTCATGTATGTGTTAAATCTAAGATTTTGATGTAACTTTGGTTCATCAAACTACATACAACACTTAATTGAGTTGTGCTACATATTTTAGACTTGCACTTGTGTTATGATGGTCAAAACTTGGTTAAGATGATGCAAACACATCAACAATTTGTACACTTGAAGCTATATGCATCAAGGATGAGAACCGTGATAAGCATCGAGCACCAAGAACCACTGGAACCTACTGTTTATTGTTTTCTGGAACAGACCCGAATACCTGGGCTACTATAAAGTCGATTTTCAGTTAGCTCTATTTGAGTATATAATTTTTTGTTTAAGACTCGTCTTAATCCGAGTTACGGTTTAGGATTTATGGCCCTCCGAGTGTCACTATGTCTTTTAACGTTGTGCTGAAAATTCTGACCTACTCGCACTTAAACCGTCGCCACGGTCAATCGAAGATGAGTTTGCTTCTGGAATTTTTACCAAAACTAAAGGACTCATATACAGAGCCATGGCCACTAGTCTCACCTTATTTTAGTAGGTATAGAGGCCGTGGTGACTGACCGAAGTCAGCCTTTGTTTTAAACTCTTTTCATGAACGAAACTTACTTTACACCTTTTGTTTGATGATGAATGATGATGACCTTTAAGACCTAATTTACATACTTTTAAACCTATTGGGACGATTTACTAACTTAGTACTATTTGACTTAGGTTGAGGACTTTCCGGACCTACGTACTTGCATACTTCCCGACTCGACTTTACCACTACTTTACCACTGTGAGTTATAGCATCCCTTTTTACTTTAACTATTTTGGGAACTGAGAATACATGCGCATTTTACGTTTTACATACTAGGCATGAGTACTTAAACTTTATATATGTGTGGGTTATACAATGGCATAAACATTCCCTTTAGCTCGGTAACGTTTAGTCATTGGTTTTTGAACCGGTGAACGCGAATCTTAGATATGGATCCATAGGGTTTGACATCCCCACTCGGGCTAGTCGAGCTAGCATTTAACGAGTGTTTAATACTTCGTATACATACGCACTTGCCAAGTGTACTTTCAGGGGGTATAAAAGCTAAGTTAGTTACCAAGTGCCCACGGTTAAACATATACTTTATCATACTGTTTTGAAAGGCTCTTTGTAGCACTGAAATCTCGTGGCCTACCTTACATACTGTTATACTTAAACTATAGCTCACCAACCTTTGTGTTGACGTTTTTAATCAAGTTTTTCTCAGGTGCTTAAGGTTGCTTCCGTTGTGTACTAGTCTTGCTGTAGACACCCGCTGCTTTAGAGATGTCACTGCATGAACGTTTACCTTGCATTCAAACATTATTACTTTTGAACTATGATTTGTAACGACTTGAAGGTCACGTACTATTTCTAATTGCTTCTATTCATTGAGGCATACTTTTGGTTGTAAAACAATTGACGTTGGTTATGACGTCAGCTTTTATCATGAATGCAAACTTGTTTTGAAAACGCATATAGTGTTTGACCTTGTAATGATCCTGTTGTTGATGATTCGTACACGATGGTTTTGTACGGGGCATCACATTTGGTATCAGAGTATTGGTTATAGGGAATTAGGTTGCATTAGTGAGTCTAAGACCGACCCGAGTAGGATTCACTAATAGGATTAATCTACAACTTGCTAGTTTACTTGTTTCCGCTGAACTTACTGCATGCTGCTGCTTACTTTTACTGCTATATGCCATATGCTACTACTTGTTTTCACTACTGCATGCTATTATCTGCTTTCAATTGCATGATACTTGTCGTTATTGCCATGCTACTTACTGCTACACATGATTTAGACTATCATAGTTACTTGGCCTAATACGTGCTTGCTTTATGACTTACTGACATGGAAAATTTATTTTTCCTTGTTCAGATGTCGGATATTCCACCTGCTATCATTTTGGGCAGCGATTCAGACACTTCAGCCACTTCACCTGCCACGGTTGCCGATCCCCCGATTCCGTCAGCGACACACTCTAGTGACCCAGGCGCTTCATCCTCCGGAGCTAATAGTCATGCGACTGCCCCAGTGGGTACTGCAGACGGAGCCCAGGACCTCCCGGAGATTCCAGCTCCACTTGCCTCGGTACCTCAGGAGCCACAGCACCATCCCGATGGTGTTGTGATTCCTGCGGAATTTGGGGAAGGTCCATTCCGTAATCAGTATCACCATTGGTGCCGACACGCTCCTGATGGACGACTCGTGCTAATCCCGCCTTTTAGATACCAACAGATGATGGCCGCCCGAGGAGAGCTAGTACAGCCACCCGTGCAGCCACCTCCACATGATTCGGATGACCCATCATCCGCTGATTCTTCATTAGACAACTCATCCACAGACGACTCTAGTGACGATGACTCCGACGAGGAGGACCTTGATGATGCACCTGTTCAGCCACCCTCCACCCCGCCGAAGAAGCGGTACCGTTTCGACGGCACCATTATTCCAGGGATCAACGGAGGTCGAGCATTCACTGATGCATATGGTCGGCGTCGTAGGGTTACCGCCCGTAAGCGGCTTGTGCCGTATCCTGCTGATCCCTTCATCCGTAAGCCTTACCGCTTCGCAGCCTCTACTTTGGAGCCGGACCGTCTGCACCATCAGCTCCTCCAGCACCACCCGTACCGACTGCACCGCCCGCCCCTCCTACTCCCTCTATCGAGGAACTGACAAGGGAGGTGGAGATCCTCCGTGCTCGGGTAGCTGAGCTCGAGGACCAGATGTCCCACGTATTGGACATCCTACACCCACCATTACCATAGGCTTTTTGTAGTAGATTTCATTATGTAATCTAGTTGTAGTTTTATGTATTACTTATGTATTGTACGAACCTATGCTGATGTATGCGACTTATTATTATTAATGAATGGAACTTTGCGTTATTTAATTCTTGCACGATATTCTATTTACGTTACTGTATGATTCTGTGGTATTTGTACCTGGTTGTATTACTTAATAAACATGTGATGTGTTGATTCCATGTTGGTTACCATATATTGTATTATTACTATTTGCAAACTGAATTTTGACTTGAGTCAAATTTTTTGTTTAGAACATCATGGCCAACGAACGATCCACACCTACCGCAGCCCAAATCGAGGATATGATCAATGAACGAGTCACCGCAGCTTTAGCGGAAAGGAACCTCCGAGCTCCACCGCCACCGCCATCGGTTATCCCGCCCATTCGTAATGGGTGCACGTACAAAGAGTTCCAAAGCTACAAACCCCACAACTTCAGTGGAACAGAGGGGCCGGTTGGTCTCACTAGATGGTTCGAGAAGTTAGAATCTGTGTTTCGAGTTAGTAACTGTTCAGAGGAGAATAAGGCCAAGTTTGCTTCATGCACGCTGTCTGACGACGCACTAACGTGGTGGAACACGTTGGCTTAAGCAAAAGGTATTGATGAGGCATTTGCTACCCCATGGGAGGAGTTTAAAGGGGCCCTGATTGAGGAATATTGCCCTAGGACCGAGATCCAGAAGATGGAGATGGAATTTATGCAGTTAAAGGCCGTTGGGAACGACCTTGATAGTTACAACCGGAGGTTTTTGGAACTTGCCCTGATGTGTCCTACCATGGTTACCCCGGAGTTCAAGCGTATGGAAAGGTACTTCTGGGGACTTCCTAAGAGCATTAAGGGAAACGTCACCTCGTCCAAGCCACCTAATGTCCGGGAAGCAATGCGCATGGCGCATACTTTAATGAATCAAATTATTATCGATGAACCGGAGAAGGCTAAGTCTGAAGCGGGTAGTAGTGAGAAGCGCAAATGGGATAACAACAGGGGAAAGACCTATGATCAAAACTCGACGAAACGACATGATGGTTTCAAAGGAAACAACAACGGTGGGAACTCCAGCCCCAACTACAAGGGAACCTTACCACAATGTAAGCGGTGCTACAAGCACCATACTGGGTATTGTAATGTTGTTTGTGAAAAGTGCCAATGGACTGGACATATCGGTAAAGACTGCAAGGTCACCACCCTGAATGTGAAGGCGAACCCCAATGGACCGAAAAAGTGCTACGACTGCGGACAAACGGGCCATTTCAGAAATGCGTGCCCCAATAAAAGAAAAGACGGAGGACCACCCCGTGGTAGAGCTTTCAACGTTAATGCAAGGGATGCACGTGAGAATCCCGACTTGGTGACAGGTATATTCACTATCAACAATCTTTTAGCTTCTGTCCTATTTGATACTGGTGCCGATAGAAGTTATGTATGTAGACACTTTTGCGATAAGATTAATTGGTCGTTAGTCCCGTTAAAAGAAAGTATGCTTGTCGAGGTAGCCAATGGAAAACTTGAGAAAGTTGACCATATTAGTCGAGGAGCTATTATCAACATAGCTGGTGCGGAATTCGAAATTGACTTAATACCTATCAAATTGGGAAGTTTTAACGTTATTGTCGGTATGGATTGGTTGACCAAGATAAAGGCTGACATTATCTGTGGAAATAAAGCTCTTCGTATACCACAAGGAGATGGTGAGCCACTGATCATTTACAGAGAGAGATGTACCTCGAAGCTGAACCTCATTAGTTGCGTGAAAGCGCAAAAGATCATGAAGAAGGGACGTCTTGCTATCCTAGCACATGTGAAAACGGTAGAAACCGAGGTGAAGAGTTTGAACGACGTTCGAATTGTGAACGAATTCTCCGATGTCTTTCCTGAAGAATTGCCTGGATTACCACCGCCGCGAGCGGTAGAATTTCAGATCGACTTAGTGCTAGGAGCCGCACCTGTAGCTCGTGCACCTTATCGACTCGCACCTTCCGAGATGCAAGAATTACAGAGTCAACTACAAGAGCTGTTAGATCGAGGATTTATCCAACCAAGTTTCTCGCCTTGGGGCGCACCTGTGTTGTTTGTGAAGAAGAAGGATGGATCCTTCCGTATGTGTATCGACTACCGTGAACTCAATAAATTGACAATCAAGAATCGGTATCCTCTTCCCCGAATTGACGATCTTTTTGATCAACTACAAGGATCGAGCGTTTACTCCAAGATCGATTTGCGATCCGGTTATCACCAGTTGAGAGTGAAGGAAAGTGATGTGATGAAGACTGCATTCAGAACTCGTTATGGTCATTACGAGTTTCTTGTGATGCCATTCGGTTTAACCAACGCGCCTGCCGTGTTCATGGACCTTATGAATCGTGTCTGCAAGCCATACCTGGATAAGTTGGTTATCGTCTTCATATATGATATCCTCATCTACTCTAAGAGCGAAGAAGAGCATGAGCAATACCTCTGACTAGTGCTTGAACTCTTGAGACAAGAGCAACTTTATGCGAAATTCTCCAAGTGTGAATTTTGGTTGAAGGAAGTCCAGTTTCTGGGTCATGTTGTGAGCGACCAGGGTATCAAAGTTGACCCCGCCAAGATTAAAGCTATCAGCAAGTGGGAGACCCCCACTACACCGACGCATATTCGCCAATTTCTAGGTCTCGCCGGTTACTACCGAAGGTTTATTGAAGGTTTCTCTCTGATTGCACATCCTTTGACCGTGTTGACTCACAAAGGGAAGAAGTTCATTTGGGAACCCGCACACGAATCAGCATTTCAAACCTTGAAGAAGAAGTTGACCACCGCACCTATCTTATCACTTCCTGAAGGCAGTGACGATTTCGTCGTTTATTGCAATGCTTCGAAGAGTGGTTTTGGTTGTGTACTGATGCAACGCTCAAAGGTTATCGCTTATGCCTCCCGACAACTGAAGATTCACGAACGGAACTACACTACTCACGATCTTGAACTCGGAACCGTTGTCTTTGCGCTTAAATTGTGGAGACACTATCTTTATGGAACTAAGAGCACTATTTTCACCGATCACAAAAGTCTCCAACACATCTTTGATCAGAATCAACTGAATATGAGACAGCGTCGATGGATCGAGACTCTAAACGACTATGATTGTAAACTTCGTTATCATCCTGGCAAGGCCAATGTTGTAGCTGACGCTTTGAGCCGAAAGGAGAGGATGGAACCTCTTCGTGTTAGGGCTCTGAACATCACCATCCATTCGAACCTCAACAGTCAGATCTGTGTAGCCCAATATGAGGCTCTTAAGGAGGAGAATATATCTCATGAACATTTGAACATACTTGTCTCTCGATTCGAGGTTAGGGAGACTGGACTCCGATGTTATGCCGGAAGAATTTGGGTACCTCTTTATGGAGATCTACGGAACCTCATACTTGATGAAGCACACTAGTCGAGATATTCGATTCACCCCGGAGCGGGAAAAATGTACCACGATCTTAAGGAACAGTATTGGTGGCCGAATCTTCAAGTCCCGAGATGACATGTCTAAGACAATACGAGTAGCAAGGTCGCATAGTAGGCGTTGCGACCTTGCACCTCGTTTAATTAGGACTTTATGTATTTTTTTTTTTTTTTGTCATTTGTAGTTTCAAAATAAGATAAGTACTTAAATAAACAAGATACAAACATCTAAACACATTGTAGAATGACTTTTTAAAGGTATAAATCGAACAACACTTCAAAACACAATTATCCCGTGAGCAAAATTGATCCACCATCTGTAGATAGAATTTGGAGAAAAGTAAAAAGTGGGTGTAAGTTAGGAACCATCTTTGTAAAAAACCTTAACTGAGTTCCTTATAGTAATGTTAAGGCAACAATATTCGATTTATCGATGTTGAAATACAAAAGCATTTTTAACTACTAGAACGCATCCAACACATATACTCTTCACCTCTTCAAGGATTTTATGATGAATACTACATTTTATAAAACCTGTAGTATCCTAAACATAACATTAAAGTAAACAAATAAGTAAACAATTGTTTTATTAATAACGTGAACATATTGAGGATTTTACTTTTATCACTTGATAACACCAACAACTTGGTTAATTTTGCCTCCTTTTCAGACAACCAGGTATTACTCTTATATTAGAGTACCCTTTCACTCAAAAACAAAAATTAATGTCACATAGTGTATAACACAAACAAATGTCAAAAAGTGTATATATCTAGTCCTTTAGACCATAGGCAGGCTTGACACTTTTTGGCCATAAAGTGCAATCTGACTCTGACTAGGCAGTGTCAATTTTTGACATTTTATGTAACGACCCTGGATTTTCCAACGTTTATTTATTAATAATTATTATTAATACTTGTGATTAAATGAATGTATTGTTATATACATTTACTTGTTACCATACTTGACTTTGAATGCCCGAAACGTCTTTGTGACACACGTACATTACACGAATAATATTTTCAAGTATTATTTACATTCATGATTAAGTTTTATTAATCATTTTTAATTAACTATGGATACTAGTTAATTACTTGGGCTTTTGTTGGATTAACTTATTAAATACTTGAACTTGGGCTTTGATTAGTGTTAATGGACTTAAGAGCCCACCCTACACACCTTAATGGACTTATTAGCCCATTACTTCCGTGTGAGTGTTATTTAAGGCTTAACTAGATGAACTAATACATAAGGAATCTAGTTACATGTTACTTCCCATGCAAATACATCTAATAACCATCTTTTTAAGTCTTTACATGCAATAAACTTGTGGACACTTCCCTCCTTCCCTTTTGATGCAAAACCGTCGGCCAACATATGCCAAAGGGAGTTCAAATTTTTTTTTTTAACTACTTGATTCACTAGTATCCTTCATTCATTTCACACACTTACTTGCTTTCATTTTTTTCTCTCAAACTTTTCTCTCTTTTTCTCTCATCTTGTAAGTAACTTGAACAAACATTTCTCTTCTTCTTTTTCTTGCAAAAACCGAAACCAAACACCCTTAATCATCATCATTTACTTATCTTTGTTTGTTGTTTGATACTTGTTAGTTGTTGTTGATTACTTACATGTTGTTAAGAATCAAACTCTTTAGTTTGATTCTTCATATTATCTTGTATTTACAAGAACATACAAGAACTAAACTTTCTAGTTTATGTTCTACATTTAATGTTTGAAAGATTGTAAGTTCATATGTTGTAAAATCATACTTGTAATTCATGTTAGTAAACTTAAAGTTTACTTTTCTTAAAGATCAAGACTTTGGCTTGAATCTTTAAAGTATGAACAACAATGAACTAGTTACTTGTTTATTTAGTTTATTACTTCATTCTTGCACTTTTTAAATTCATGAATCATGTTGTTGTTGGTCAAGTGTTACTAGTTAACTTTGATCTCATTTTTCTTGAACTAAAGTTAACTTTAAAAGTTCAAGAACATGGAAGTATAACTTTTTAGTTATAACTTCATACACTTGTGTTAGATTTAGCTTAATAACTTTAGATCTAGACCTTTGGGTCTTGGATCTTCAAGATCTAACTAAGAACTTTGTTCTACATCTTAAGATCTTGATTAGTTAGTTTACTTTTAAGTTTGTTGTTCAATATTACTTTTATATTTCATGTATGTGTTAAATCTAAGACTTTGATGTAACTTTGGTTCATCAAACTACATACAACACTTAATTGAGTTGTGCTACATATCTTAGACTTGCACTTGTGTTATGATGGTCAAAACTTGTTTAATATGATGCAAACACATCAACAAGTTGTACACTTGAAGCTATATGCATCAAGGATGAGAACCGTGATAAGCATCGAGCACCAAGAACCACCGAAACCTACTGTTTACTATTTTCTGGAACATAACAGAACACCTGGGCTACTGTAAAGTTGATTTTCAGTTAACTCTGTTCGAGTAGATAATTTTTCGTTTAAGACTCGTCTTAATCCGAGTTACGGTTTAGGATTTATGGCCCTCCGAGTGTCACTATGTCTTTTAACGTTGTGCTGAAAATTCTGACCTACTCGCACTTAAACCGTCACCACGGTCAATCAAAGATGAGTTTGCTTCTGGAATTTTTACCACAACTAAAGGACTCATATACGGAGCCATGGCCACTGGTCTCACCTTATTTCAGTAGGTATAGAGGCCGAGGTGACTGACCGAAATCAGCCTTTGTTTTAAACTCTTTTCATGAACGAAACTTACTTTACACCTTTTGTTTGATGATGAATGATGATGACCTTTAAGACCTAATTTACATACTTTAAAACCTATTGGGACGATTTACTGACTTAGTACTATTTGACTTAGGTTGAGGACTTTCCGGACCTACGTACTTGCATACTTCCCGACTCGACTTTACCACTACTTTACCACTGTGAGTTATAGCATCCCTTTTTACTTTAACTATTTTGGGAACTGAGAATACATGCGCATTTTACGTTTTACATACTAGGCATGAGTACTTAAACTTTATATATGTGTGGGTTATACAACGGCATAAATATTCCCTTTAGCTCGGTAACGTTTAGTCATTGGTTTTTGAACCGGTGAACGCGAATCTTAGATATGGATCCATAGGGTTTGACATCCCCACTCGGGCTAGTCGCGCTAGCATTTAATGAGTGTTTAATACTTTGTATACATACGCACTTGCCAAGTGTACTTTCAGGGGGTATAAACGTTAAGTTAGTTACCAAGTGCCCACGGTTAAACATATACTTTATCATACTATTTTGAAACGCTCTTTGTAGCACTGAAATCTCGTAGCCTACCTTACATACTGTTATACTTAAACTATAGCTCACCAACTTTTGTGTTGACGTTTTTAAGCATGTTTTTCTCAGGTGCTTAAGGTTGATTCCGCTGTGTACTAGTCTTGCTGTAGACACCCGCTGCTTTAGAGATGTCACTGCATGAACGTTTACCTTGCATTCAAACATTATTACTTTTGAACTATGATTTGTAACGACCTGAGGGTCACGTACTATTTCTAATTGCTTCTGTTCATTGAGTCATACTTTTGGTTGTAAAACAATTGACGTTGGTTATGACGTCAGCTTTTATCATGAATGCAAACTTGTTTTGAAAACGCATATAGTGTTTGACCTTGTAATGATCCTGTTGTTGATGATTCGTACACGATGGTTTTGTCCGGGGCATCACATTTTATAACCTCAAATGTCAGTTTTTAGTGTCAGTTTTCTGTATGGTTCATCTGTTTTTATTTTTACATTTTATTTATATAATTTAAAACATTATTTAATATAACTAATTATAAGATATTCATTAATAATAAAAACAAAATACAATCTATTAAATAAAAGAAGTAATACAAAAAAAATTACAATCTAAAAATAATAAAATTAAAGATTACATAATTAAAGACTAATTTGTAGGTCGAAATGACGTTCGAAGATTTCAAATATGCTCGGATAAATCTTAGTGAGTTGGTCGTGCACCGCCCTATCCCTTATTTCTCTTGTGACAATGTCTTGATCACGTCCTCTATTCCTTACTCGTTGGTCATGATTTTCCCTTTACTCGGTTATAAATCTTTCTTCCCATTTACATAGAGCAAAATCATTGTCTTCTAAAATCATATTATGTAAAATGAGACAACATTTCATTAATCTTCGCATCTTGTTTACTTTCAAAGTTCGTGAAGGTTGACTTAAAATATTAAATCACCCTTGAAGAACACCAAATGCCCTCTCTATGTCCTTTCATGCACTTGCTTGAAATCTTGTGAACTTAATCTTTGGTTTCTCTTTGGGGCACGACATTCCTTTGATCAGTGTCGCTCAATCGGGATATATACCATCGGCAAGGTAATAACCTTTGATGTATTGATGGTCATTTACCTCAAATGGTGCAGATGAAGCAGTTCCGTTCTTTAGTGCATCAAAAACCGGTGACTGATTCAAAGCATTGATATCATTGTTGGAACCTGCCATCCCCAAAAAAGCATGTCAAATCCACAAGTCATATGAAGCCACCGCTTCAAGCATAATCATTGATTTCTTGTGATCACCCCTAGTGTATTGTCCTTTCAAAGCAACAGGACAATTCTTCCACTCTTAATGCCTACAATCGATACTACCGAGCATACCCTTGAATCCATGCTTCTTCTCGTGTGCACTATATAATCGTGCAACATCGGTTGTTGTGAGAGATCTCATGTACCGATTTATATAAATCAATAATACATTTACAAAAGTTGTCTAAACATATTAATGATGTTTGCTCACTCATATGTAAATATTCATCGAGAGCATCAGGGATCAATCCATAAGCTAACTGGCGTATAGGCGAAGTACACTTTTGTAAAGTAGTAAACGACTGCCTATCAAGCGCATTAATACTTTCTCTAAAAAAATTAAAATGCTCGGGAATATAGTTATCATTAAATGTAGTTATTCCTTGTGAAATGTCCCGTTCATATTGATTATAAACGTTCCATATTAATTGATTTCGTTGCGAGGCTTTGACCTCTATATGAGACATTTTTCAAAGACCGCATTCATTTTTAAAACAACCATAACCTTTATTTTATCTATAAAGGTTTAAAAAGCATTACGTAGATTATCAAATAATGATAATCTAAAATATACCATTTACACACGACCATTACATAATGGTTTACAATAAGAATATATTACATCAAAAATAAGTTTCTTGAATGAAGTTTTAACATTATATCATACAAGCATGGACTCCAAATCTTGTCCTTATTTTAGTATGCAACAGCGGAATCTCTTAATAATCACCTAAGAATAAATATGCTTAAAACGTCAACAAAAATGTTGGTGAGTTATAGGTTTAACCTATATATTATCAAATCATAATAATAAACCACAAGATTTCATATTTCAATATACATCCCATACATAGAGATAAAAATAATTCATATGGTGAACACCTGGTAACCGACATTAACAAGATGCATATAAGAATATCTCCTATCATTCCGGGAAATCCTTCGGACATGATAAAAACGAATTCGAAGTACTAAAGCATCCGGTACTTTGGATGGGGTTCATTAGGCCCAATAGATCTATCTTTAGGATTCGCGTCAATTAATAGATCGGTTTACTAATTCTTAGGCTACCAAGCAAAAGGGGCATATTCGGCTTCGATCATTCACCCATATAATGTAGTTTCATTTACTTGTGTCTATTTCGTAAAACATTTATAAAACTGCATGTATTCTCATCCCAAAATATTAGATTTTAAAAGTGGGACTATAACTCACTTTCACAGATTTTTACTTCGTCGGGAGTAAGACTTGGCCACTGATCGATTCACGAACCTATAACAAATATATACATATATATATCAAAGTATGCTCAAAATATATTTACAACATTTTTAATACATTTTGATGTTTTAAGTTTATTAAGTCAGCTGTCCTCGTTAGTAACCTATAACTAGTTGTCCATAGTTAGATGTACAGAAATAAATTGATATATATTATCTTGAATCAATCCATGACCCAGTGTATACACGCCTCAGACTAGATCACAACTCAAAGTATATATATTTTTAGAATCAACCTCAATCCTGTATAGCTAACTCAAACATTACTGCATATAGAGTGTCTATGGTTGTTCCAAATAATATATATACATAGGTCGATATGATATGTCAAAACATTTGCATACGTTTCTATGGTATCCCAAGATTACATAATATATTAGAATACATGTATAATACAATATAAGTTAGCTAGGATATGATTTGTATAGAATTGTTACAATATTTCCCGTAGCTACAACAATCAAAAAATATCCAATCTTGTTTTACCCATAACTTCTTCGTTTTAAATCCGTTTTGAGTGAATAAAATTGCTATGGTCTCATATTGAACTCTATTTTATGAATCTAAATAGAAAAAGTATAGGTTTTAGTCCGAAATATAAGTTACAAGTCATTTTTGTAAGAGATAGTCATTTCAGTCGAAAGAACGACGTCTTGATGACCATTTTGAAAAACATACTTCCACTTTGAGTTTAACCATGATTTTTGGATATAGTTTCGCGTTCATAACAAAAATCATTTTCCTAGAAGAACGACTTTTAAATCAAAGATTATCATAGTTTTTAATTATCAAACCCAAAATAGCCCTTGGTGTTACTACGATGGCGTATGTCCGGTTTTACGGTGGTTTTTGTGTTTCCAGGTTTTAAATCATTAAGTTAGCATATCATATAGATATAGAACATGTGTTTAGTTAATTTTAAAAGTCAAGTTAGAAGGATTAACTTTTGTTTGCGAACAAGTTTAGAATTAACTAAACTATGTTCTAGTGATTTCAAGTTTAAACCTTCGAATAAGGTAGTTTTATATATATGAATCGAATGATGTTATGAACATCATTACTACCTCAAGTTTTTTGGATAAATCTATTGGAAATGAGAAAAATAGATCTAGCTTCAAATGATCCTTGGATGGCTTGAAAGTTCTTGAAGCAGAATCATGACACTAAAACAAGTTCAAGTAAGATTTCCACTCGAAATAAGATTGTTATAGTTATAGAAATTGAATCAAAGTTTGAATACGAGTATTACCTTGTATTAGAAAGATATCTTACTATAAATAAGAAAGATTTCTTGAGGTTGGATGATCACTTTACAAGATTGGAAGTAAGCTACAAACTTGGACGTATTCTTGATTTTATGAAACTAGAACTTATAGAATTTATGAAGAACAATTAGAACTTGAAGTTAGAACTTGAGAGAGATCAATTAGATGAAGAAAATTGAAGAATGAAAGTGTTTGTAGGTGTTTTTGGTCGTTGGTATATGGATTAGATATAAAGGATGTGTAATTTTGTTTACATGTACATAAGTCATGAATGATTACTAATATTTTTGTAATTTTATGAGATATTTCATGCTAGTTGCCAAATGATGGTTCTCACATGTACATACATCTAAAAGCTATGTATTGTACGAGTGTATATACCAATAGTACATACATCTAAAAGCTGTGTATTGTACGAGTATGAAACCTATTTAAATTAATCAAGTCTTAACAAGTTTGATTGCTTAACATGTTGGAAACACTTAATTATGTAAATAACAATTTCATTTAATATATATAAACATGGAAAAGTTCGGGTCACTACAGTACCTACCCGTTAAATAAATTTCGTCCCGAAATTTTAAGCAGTTGGAGGTGTTGACGTATCTTCTGGAAATAAGTGTGGGTATTTCTTCTTCATCTGATCTTCTCGTTCCCAGGTGAACTCGGGTCCTCTATGAGCATTCCATCAAACTTTAACAATTGGTATCTTGTTTTGCTTAAGTCTTTTAACCTCACGATCCATTATTTCGACGGGTTCTTCGACGAATTGAAGTTTTTTGTTGATTTGGATTTCGTCTAACGGAATAGTGAGATCTTCTTTAGCAAAACATTTCTTCAAATTTGAGATGTGGAAAGTGTTATGTACAGCCACGAGTTGTTGTGGTAATTCAAGTCGGTAAGCTACTGGTCTGACACGATCAATAATCTTGAATGGTCCTATATACCTTGGATTTAATTTCCCTCGTTTACCAAATCGAACAACGCCTTTCCAAGGTGCAACCTTAAGCATGACCATCTCTCAGATTTCAAATTCTATATCTTTTCTTTTAATGTCGGCGTAGCTCTTTTGTCGACTTTGGGCGGTTTTCAATCGTTGTTGAATTTGGATGATCTTCTCGGTAGTTTCTTGTATTATCTCCGGACCCGTAATCTGTCTATTCCCCACTTCACTCCAACAAATCGGAGACTGCACTTTCTACCATAAAGTGCTTCAAACGGCGCCATCTCAATGCTTGAATGGTAGCTGTTGTTGTAGAAAAATTCTGCTAACGGTAGATGTCGATCCCAACTGTTTTCGAAATCAATAATACATGCTCGTAGCATGTCTTCAAGCGTTTGTATCGTCCTTTCGCTCTTCCCATCAGTTTGTGGATGATAGGCAGTACTCATGTCTAGACGAGTTCCTAATGCTTGCTGTAATGTCTGCCAGAATCTTGAAATAAATCTGCCATCCCTATCAGAGATAATAGAGATTGGTATTCCATGTCTGGAGACGACTTCCTTCAAATACAGTCGTGCTAACTTCTCCATCTTGTCATCTTCTCTTATTGGCAAGAAGTGTGCTGATTTGGTGAGACGATCAACTATTACCCAAATAGTATCAAAACCACTTGCAATCCTTGGCAATTTAGTGATGAAATCCATGGTAATGTTTTCCCATTTCCATTTCGGGATTTCAGGTTGTTGAAGTAGACCTGATGGTTTCTGATGCTCAGCTTTGACCTTAGAACACTTCAAACATTCTCCTACGTATTTAGTAACATCGGCTTTCATACCCGGCCACCAAAAATGTTTCTTAAGATCCTTGTACATCTTTCCCGTTCCAGGATGTATTGAGTATCTGGTTTTATGAGCTTCTCTAAGTACCATTTCTCTCATATCTCCAAATTTTGGTACCCAAATCCTTTCAGCCCTATACTGGGTTCCGTATTCCCGAATATTAAGATGCTTCTCCGATCCTTTGGGTATTTCATCCTTTAAATTTCCCTCTTTTAAAACTCCTTGTTGCGCCTCCTTTATTTGAGTAGTAAGGTTAGTGTGAATTATTATATTCATAGCTTTTACTCGAATGGGTTCTCTGTCCTTTCTGCTCAAGGCGTCGGCTACCACATTTGCCTTCCCCGGGTGATAACGAATCTCAAAGTCGTAATCATTCAACAATTCAATCCATCTGCGCTGCCTCATGTTCAGTTGTTTCTGATTAAATATGTGTTGAAGACTTTTGTGATCGGTATATATAATACTTTTGACCCCATATAAGTAGTGCCTCCAAGTCTTTAATGCAAAAACAACCGCGCCTAATTCCAAATTATGCGTCATATAATTCTGTTTGTGAATCTTCAATTGTCTAGACGCATAAGCAATTACTTTCATTCGTTGCATTAATACACAACCGAGACCTTGCTTTGAGGCGTCACAATATATCACAAAATCATCATTCCCTTCAGGTAATGACAATATAGGTGCCGTAGTTAACTTTTTCTTCAACAATTGAAACGCTTTTTCTTATTCATCCTTCCATTCAAATTTCCTCCCTTTATGCGTTAATGCAGTCAAGTGTTTTGCTATTTTGGAAAAATCTTGGATGAATCTCCTGTAATAACCAGCTAGCCCTAAAAATTGGCGTATGTGTTTCGGAGTTTTCGGGGTTTCCTACTTTTCAGCGGTTTCTATCTTTGCTGGATCCACCTGAATACCTTCTTTGTTCATTATATGACCGAGGAATTGAACTTCTTCCAACCAAAATGCTCACTTTGAAAACTTAGCGTACAGTTTTTCTTTTCTCAGCAACTCTAGCACTTTTCTCAAATGTTCTTCTTGCTCTTGATCATTCTTCGAGTAAATAAGTATGTCATCGATGAAAACAATGACAAACTTGTCAAGACATGGCCCACACACTCGGTTCATGAGGTCCATGAACATAGCTGGTGCGTTAGTCAATCCAAACGGCATAACCATAAACTCGTAATGACCGTAACGCGTCCTAAAAGCAGTCTTTGGAATGTCATCCTCTTTCACCCGCATTTGGTGATATCCATAACGTAAATCGATCTTCGAATAAACCGACAATCCTTGTAGTTGATCAAATAAGTCGTCGATTCTCGGTAATGGGTAACGGTTCTTGATGGTAAGTTTGTTCAACTCTCGGTAGTCGATACACAACCTGAATATACCATATTTCTTCTTGACAAACAGAACAGGAGCTCCCCATGGTGATGTACTTGGTCGAATGAAACCACGCTCTAAAAGTTCCTGTAACTAACTTTGTAATTCTTTCATTTCGCTGGGTGCGAGTCTGTATGGAGCACGAGCTTTTGGTGCAGCTCTTGGTACAAGGTCTATTTGAAATTCAACGGATCGATGTGGGGGTAATCCCGGTAATTCTTTCGGAAATACATCGGAAAATTCTTTTGCCACGGGAAAATCACTGATGTTCTTTTCTTCAGGTTTAACTTCCTCGATGTGTGCTAGAATGATGTAACAACCTTTTCTTATTAGGTTTTGCGCCTTCAAACTACTAATAAGATTTAACTTCGCGTTGTTCTTTTCTCCGTACACCATTAAAGGTTTTCCTTTTTCACGCATAATGCGAATCGCATTTTTGTAACAAACGACCTCTGCTCTTACCTTCTTCAACCAGTCCATGCCAATTATTACATCAAAACTCCCTAACTCAACTGGTATTAAATCAATCTTAAACGTTTCATCACCCAGTTTAATTTCTCTATCCCGACATATATTATCTGCTGAAATTAATTTACCATTTGCTAATTCGAGTAAAAATTTATTATCCAAAGGTGTCAATGGGCAACTTAATTTAGCACAAAATTCTCTACTCATATAGCTTCTATCCGCACCCGAATTAAATAAAACATAAGTAGATTTATCGTCAATAAGAAACGTACCCGTAACAAGCTCCGGGTCTTCCTGTGCTTCTGTCGCATTAATATTGAAAACTCTTCCACGGCCCTGCCCATTAGTATTACCCTGATTTGGGCAATTTCTAATAATGTGGCCTGGTTTTCCACATTTATAACAAACAACATTGGTATTACTTGCTCCAACACTATTCATTCCGGCATTACTTGTTCCGACACTATTTGTTCCTTTAGTTCTGTTAAACTTTGGTCCGTAGACTTCACACTTTTTCGCGTTATGACCATTTCTTTTACACCTGTTGCAAAATGTCGTGCAAAATCCCTGATGATTTTCTTCACACCGATGACATGGCTGTTTTTGATTTTTGTTGCCGTTGTTGTTATTGAGGTTGTTGTTGGGATTGTTATTGTTGTTGAAACGGTTGTTGTAGTTATTGTTGTTGTTATTGTTGGGATGTTTGTTGTAGTTATTGTTAGGATTGCGGTTATTGTTGCGATTGTTGTTGCGGTTGTTGAGATAGTTGTTGCGATTGTGGTTGTAATTGTTATTGTTGTTGTACTGGTAACTCTTGTCACCGTTTTTCTCCCACTTCCTCTTGAGTTGTTTCGTGTTGGCTTCTTCGGCCGCCTGCTCTTTAATTCTTCCCTCAATCTCATTTATGAGTTTATGAGCCATTCGACTTGCCTTTTGTATGGAAGCGGGCTCGTGTGAACTCACATATTCTTGAATCCTTACTGGTAACCCTTTTACAAACGCGTCGATTTTCTCTTCTTCATCTTCAAACGCTCCCGGACACAATAGGCACAACTCTGTGAATCGTCATTCATACGTGGTAATGTCGAACCCTTTTGTTCGTAACTCTCTAAGCTCTACCTTGAGCGTATTTACTTCATTTCTAGGACGTATTGCTCGTTCATCAATTGCTTAAATGCCGACCACGGTAGTGCGTAAGCAGTATTTTGTCCTACCTGTTCAAGATAGGTGTTCCACCACGTTAACGCAGTACCTGTGAAGGTATGCGTAGTGTACTTAACTTTGTCCTCTTCAGTACACTTACTTATGGCAAACACCGATTCGACTTTCTCGGTCCACCGTTTCAATCCAATTGGTCCTTCGGTTCCATCAAATTCCAAAGGTTTGCAGGCAGTGAATTCTTTGTAGGAGCATCCTACACGATTTCTTGCGCCGTTAGCTGCATTGCTAGATTCAGAGTTATTGTTGGTATGTAGCGCATCCTGTACTGCGGCTATGTTTGCAGCAAGAAAGGTACGAAATTCCTCTTCGCTCATATTCATGGTGTGTCGAGTAGTCGGTGCCATTTCCTTCAAAATAGCCAACTGAATCGAGTTAATCATACAGAATATTAAGAGTAGTCAATAGTATTTCGTAGCATAATATGAACTCATTTATAAAAGCTTTTTCTTCATATTAGCGTTTTATAAGTTTAAATTCGGGTACTACCTACCCGTTAAGTTCATACTTAGTAGCTAATATACAATTCAACTACTACAATTCCATATGAAAAACTGATTATAATAATATATCACATATAAATATTCTTCAAACTTACAACATCGCTATATTACATATAACATGAAATATAGTACACTTTGATACAGGACAGTTTTGAAGATAAATCTAGTTAATACGCAAGTTGTTCAGCAAAGGAAATAAAGACACGTAATTCATAAGTCCAGAAACAAGTCATGCATTCTGGTTTTACTAAGACGATTTCCCATCCTTGGTCTTGTGGAAAATAACCATTATGACCATTAGCTAGGCAGTATGTTGTAATGTCATCAAAAGGACGAGGGTTTCGTAATGTCCAACAGCCCTATAATAATCTAAAAACCTTGTTTCTCACCTCAACTACTGAATCTGTCACTTGTGGGAATGTTTTATTTAAAAGCTGCAATCCGATGTTCTTTTTCTCACTTTGGTAAAAGCGAACATCACTAACCCGTAAGCATAACATGCTTCTTTATGTTGCATGTTCGAAGCTCTTTCTAATTCACGAAATCCTATGTTGGGATATGTTGAGTCAAAATAGGTTCTTAACCTGTAGCGTAAAATTGCATTTGGGTTCCCCGCATTTAATGCTTTAAAGAAAACACAGCGTAACTTACGGTCTCCCCAATGTGATATACCCCACCTATCAAAGGAAATCCTTTTATAAACTAAGGCATTTCTGGCAAGTCTTTCAAATTTTTGACAAGTTAATTTTGCCATAATTAATTGTGCTGATGAATTCTAACCGACTCTAGACAAGATTTCCTCAATCATATCCTCTGGTAGATCTTCTAAAATATTCGGTTGTCTACCCTTAACGTCCATTTTGTTTTTATACTGTAAAATAGACAAGGATTAGATTCGTATAAGATAATTAACAAACAATACAAGCAATTTTTACATAGAACATAAAAGTACAAGCACACTACAATACATATAATACACAACATGATTACAACCCTCTAATCTGAATCACTGGTTTCTTCTTCTTCGGACTTGGTTCGTTTTCCTAATTTTCTAGGAATATATGGTGTTCCTCTAATACGAGCCGTCATTTTCCACAATGGTTTAGAAAAACCTGGTGGTTTAGAGGTTCCCGGGTCATTGTTACATTTTAGGAAATACGGATGTTGCCGATACATATAAAGTTCACCGGGGTTGGAATCGGGTTTCTCTATTTTTATACCTTTTCCCTTATTATTTTCTTTCGCATTATTAAATAGGGTCGAGGTAATTTCTATAACATCATCGGAATCCTCATCGGGATCCGATTCATCGGAAAATTGATAATCTTCCCAATTTTTTGCTTCCTCGGTGGAAACACTATTGACCATTATTAACTTTGGTCCGTTGGTTGAGGATTTTCTTTTATTTAATCGATTTACTATAGGTATCAATATTTCTTCCTTCGGAACCTCTTCTTCTTCCAGTTCCTCCTCTTCCGGTTCCTCCTCTTCCGGTTCCTCTTCCGGTTCCTCCTCTTCCGGTTCCTCTTCTTCCGGTTCCTCTTCGGGAATTTGTGAATCTTCCCAAAATATATTCAACTCTTCATTATTATTAGGTGAATCTATGAGATTTGTACTAGTGGTAGACATCTATCACACAATATCAAACACATTAAGAGGTTAATTTATCACATAATATTTACATGTTAATAATATATAGTTTCCAACAAAAGTGTTAAGCAATCGTTTTTAAAGAAAATACGGTCGAAGTCCAGACTCACTAATGTATCCTAACAAACTCGATAAGACACACTAATGCAAATTTCCGGTTCTCTAAGACCAACGCTGGGATACCAACTGAAATGTCCCGTTCATATTGATTATAAACGTTCCATATTAATTGATTTCGTTGCGACGTTTTGACCTCTATATGAGACGTTTTTCAAAGACTGTATTCATTTTTAAAACAACGATAACCTTTATTTTATCTATAAAGGTTTAAAAATCATTACGTAGATTATCAAATAATGATAATCTAAAATATACCGTTTACACACGACCATTACATAATGGTTTACAATAAGAATATATTACATCAAAAATAAGTTTCTTGAATGCAGTTTTAACATTATATCATACAAGCATGGACTCCAAATCTTGTCCTTATTTTAGTATGCAACAGCGAAAGCTCTTAATAATCACCTGAGAATAAACATGCTTAAAACGTCAACAAAAATGTTGGTGAGTTATAGGTTTAACCTATATTTTATCAAATCATAATAATAGACCACAAGATTTCATATTTCAATATACATCCCATACATAGAGATAAAAATAATTCATATGGTGAACACCTGGTAACCGACATTAACAAGATGCATATAAGAATATCCCCTATCATTCCGGGAAATCCTTCGGACATGATAAAAACGAATTCGAAGTACTAAAGCATCCGGTACTTTGGATGGTGTTCGTTAGGCCCAATAGATCTATCTTTAGGATTCGCGTCAATTAGTAGATCGGTTTACTAATTCTTAGGCTACCAAGAAAAAGGGGCATATTCGGCTTCGATCATTCACCCATATAATGTAGTTTCATTTACTTGTGTTTATTTCGTAAAACATTTATAAAACTGCATGTATTCTCATCCCAAAATATTAGATTTTAAAAGTGGGACTATAACTCACTTTCACATATTTTTACTTCGTCGGGAGTAAGACTTGGCCACTGGTTGATTCACGAACCTATAACAAATATATACATATATATATCAAAGTATGTTCAAAATATATTTACAACATTTTTAATACATTTTGATGTTTTAAGTTTATTAAGTCAGCTATCCTCGTTAGTAACCTACAACTAGTTGTCCATAGTTAGATGTACAGAAATAAATTGATATATATTATTTTGAATCAATCCATGACCCAGTGTATACACGTCTCAGGCTAGATCAAAACTCAAAGTATATATATTTTTGGAATCAACCTCAACCCTGTATAGCTAACTCAAACATTACTGCATATAAAGTGTCTATGGTTGTTCCAAATAATATATATACATGGGTCGATATGATATGTCAAAACATTTGCATACGTGTCTATGGTATCCCAAGATTACATAATATATTAGAATACATGTATAATACAATATAAGTTAGCTAGGATACAATTTGTATAGAATTGTTACAATATTTCCCGTAACTACAACAATCAAAAAATATCCAATCTTGTTTTACCCATAACTTCTTCGTTTTAAATTCATTTTGAGTGAATAAAATTGCTATGGTCTCATATTGAACTCTATTTTATGAATCTAAACAGAAAAAGTCTAGATTTATAGTCAGAAATATAAGTTACAAGTCATTTTCGTAAGAGGTAGTCATTTCAGTTGAAAGAATGACGTCTTGATGACCATTTTGAAAAACATACTTCCACTTTGAGTTTAACCATGATTTTTGGATATAGTTTCATGTTCATAAGAAAAATTATTTTCCCAGAAGAATAAATTTTAAATCAAAGTTTATCATAGTTTTTAATTATCAAACCCAAAACAGCCCGCGGTGTTACTACGACGGCGTATGTCTGGTTTTACGGTGTTTTTCGTGTTTTCTGGTTTTAAATCATTAAGTTAGCATATCATATAGTTATAGAACATATGTTTAGTTGATTTTAAAAGTCAAGTTAGAAGGATTAACTTTTGTTTGCGAACAAGTTTAGAATTAACTAAACTATGTTCTAGTGACTTCAAGTTTAAACCTTCGAATAAGGTAGTTTTATATATATGAATTGAATGATGTTATGAACATCATTAGTACCTCAGGTTTTGTGGATAAACCTACTGGAAATGATAAAAATAGATCTAGCTTCAAAGGATCCTTGGATGGCTTGAAAGTTCTTGAAGCAGAATCATGATACGAAAACAAGTTCAAGTAAGATTTCCACTCGAAATAAGATTGTTATAGTTATAGAAATTGAATCAAAGTTTGAATATGAGTATTACCTTGTATTAGAAAGATATCTTACTGTAAATAAGAAAGATTTCTTGAGGTTGGATGATCACTTTATAAGATTGGAAGTAAGCTAGCAAACTTGGAAGTATTCTTGATTTTATGAAACTAGAACTTATAGAATTTATGAAGAACACTTAGAACTTGAAGATAGAACTTGAAAGAGATCAATTAGATGAAGAAAATTGAAGAATTAAAGTGTTTGTAGGTGTTTTTGGTCGTTGGTATATGGATTAGATATAAAGGATGTGTAATTTTGTTTACATGTACATAAGTCATGAATGATTACTAATATTTTTGTAATTTTATGAGATATTTCATGCTAGTTGCCAAATGATGGTTCCCACATGTGTTAGGTGACTCACATGGGCTGCTAATAGCCGATCATTGGAGTGTATATACCAATAGTACATACATCTAAAAGCTGTGTATTGTATGAGTACGAATACGGGTGCATACGAGTAGAATTGTTGATGAAACTGAACGAGGATGTAATTGTAAGCATTTTTGTTAAGTAGAAGTATTTTGATAAGTGTCTTGAAGTCTTTCAAAAGTGTATGAATACATATTAAAACACTACATGTATATACATTTTAACTGAGTCGTTAAGTCATCGTTAGTCGTTACATGTAAATGTTGTTTTGAAACCTTTAGGTTAACGATCTTGTTAAATGTTGTTTGTAGTGACCCGAACTTTTCTATGTTTATATATATTAATTGAGATTGATATTTACGTGACTAAATGTTTCCAACGTATTAAGCAATCAAACTTGTTAAGACTTGATTAAATGAAATAAGTTTCATATAGACAATTGATCACCCAAGTTGACCGGCTATTCACGAACGTTACAAAATTGTAAAAACTACATGTTGTGGTATATATAGACATATATATATGGTTGACATGAGATTATGATGAGTAAGTATCTCACTAAGTATATTAACAATGTGTGATATACATAAGAAATGAGATTACTAAGTTAAGAAACTCGAAATAATATATATAACGATTATCGTTATGATAACGTCTACTAAATATATATGTATCATATTAAGATATTGATACACTATATTTAACATGATAAAATGATATTTAAATATATCATTAAGTGTGTTAACAATGAACTACATATGTAAAAACAAGACTACTAACTCAAGAATTACGAAACTAGACTTATATGTAACGATTATCGTTGTAACGGTATTTTAATGTATATATCATATTAAGAGATATTCATACATCATAATATCATGATAATATAATAATTTAACATCTCATTTGATATAATAAACATTGGGTTAACAACATTAATTGAGATCGTTAACTTAAAGGTTTCAAAACAACACTTACATGTAACGACTAACGAAGACTTAACGACTCCATTAGAATGTATATACATGTTGTGTTTTGATATGTATTCTTACACTTTTTAAAGACATCAAGACACATATCAAAGTACTTCTACTTAACAAAAATGCTTACAATTACATCCTCGTTCAGTTTCATCAACAATTCTACTCGTATGCACCCGTATTCGTACTCGTACAATACACAGCTTTTAGATATATATACTATTCAATGGTGGAGATAGAGGAGGGCAGGGGGTATTGAGCCACCCCCAATAGGCCCAAGTCTTTGATCTATATAGTATATTTTGTAGCCCATTTAACAATTTGCCACCCTCAATCCATGTTAATTTTTTAAAATAAATCTGCTTATATTAGATGGGCTCATAAGCCCAAGTGCCCAACATACTTAAATTAAAAAAGAAGTCGGAAGTATTATGTTGATAGTTAAAATAAGTCATGCTAATTTTAAAATAAATAAAAAAAAAGTAGTTCCAGCCACTCGCCAGTAGCCGTCCATTGATAATCGATTTTTAATCTTGCAACTTGCAAACAACTTCTTCGTAAATTGTAAGTTCTAAATTCTTTTCTTTTTAATTATTGTTGTATAACGATTAAGAATTTTTATATTGTGCTTGTAATAGATTTAGCCCCAATTTTTATTGTGCTATTGATATGATTTTAGGTTAATTATGAGTCCAAAAAAAACTATTCTTCATTTTTTCTCGCGAACAACTAGTGCTGCCAATGATCAATAATCACAAGAAAAAGTAAATAATGTTGTGAAAGATGTTAATGAAGCACAACCACAAATGAATGATGATAATATGGAAGAGTCTCCTCCAATTAATGTTGAAAAGAATGACAAAACAAACTCTAGAGAGTTTAAGTTAGATTCATTAATTAGGGATCCTGGGCTACGACCTTCAATAGTAGAATATCCAAGTAACCAACATGATGAGATTATACGAGAATATATTAGACTGGGACCTTATCAAATTCACAGATCGAACTATCCTCTAAGTGCTAGTGGTTCAAAGGGTAATCGAAGCTTTCAAGCAGCTTGGTTTGGTAGATTTTGGTGGTTAGAATATTCTCTAGAAAAAGATGCTGCGTATTGTTTTCCATGTTATCTATTTAATAAGAAACCTATTGGACGAGCTGGTTCAGATAGATTTACTACAAAGGGGTTCAATAAATGGAAAAAGATTAATTGTGGTAAAGATTGTGCATTCTTTAAACATGAAGGTACATCTCCGGCTTCTGCTCATAATTTTTCTGTGAAATGTTATGAGGATTTTAGAAACCCGGTTTGTCATATAGAAAATGTGATAGAAAAACAAACAGCGCAAGAGATTAAGGACAATAGATTGCGAGTCAAAACTTCTGTTGAGATAATAAAATGGCTCACGATGCAAGCTTGTGCTCTTAGGGGCCATGATGAGAGGCCTAGTTCAATAAATCGGGGAAACTTTTTAGAATTGCTAAAGTTTATTTCTTCTTACAACAAGGAAGTTGAGAATGTTGTTTTAGATAATGCTCCACAAAATGCCCAATATACTTTACCTGATGTGCAAAAAGAAATTTTGCATATTTTTGCTAGAAATGTTCAACAGTCAATTCGAGATGAAATCGGGAATGCAAAATTTTGTTTGATCATTGATGAGTCACGTGATGAATCTAAGAAAGAGCAAATGGCAATTGTTGTGAGATTTGTTGATCGAGATGGGCATGTAAAAGAAAGATTTTTAGACTTGGTTCATGTCAAAGATACTACCGCATTGACATTAAAAATGAAATCTTGTCATCTCTTTCTTTTCATAAACTTGATTTTCAAGATATACGAGGTCAAGGTTATGATGGGGCTAGTAATATGCGCGGGGAATGGAAAGGATTACAAGCTTTAATATTAAAAGAATGCCCTTACGCGTATTATATACATTGTTTTGCTCATCAGTTGCAATTAGCTTTGGTTGCAGCATCTAAAGAGGTAGTCGAGGTGCATAAATTTTTTAAGATTTTGAACTTTATAATTAATGTCATTGATTCTTCTTCCAAGCGTCACGATCAATTACAAGATGCTCAAATTTATGAAATTTCACTGTTGGCCGAAACTGGAGAACTTGAGACTGGTAAAGGCGTAAATCAAATCCAAAGTTTGCAAAGACCCGGAGATACAAGATGGAGTTCACACTATCGATCAATACGTAGCTTGTTGAGATTATATGGTTCCGCCATTGTAGTACTACGTGACATTGCTATTAACGGATCTACTTCTTCTCAAAAAGGTGATGCTTCTTTTGCTCTCACACACTTATTATCATTTGATTTTGTTTTTTGATGCGTTTGATGAAAAAAATAATGAAGAAAACCGATAAGCTTTATCAAGCTTTGCAACGCAAATCTCAAGATATCGTCAATGCTTTATCTTTGGTTTCCACTACTAAGAGTTTGATTCAAAATCTAAGAGATGAAGGATGGCAATCACTTTTCGTTAAAGTTGTTTCCTTTTGTGAGAATAATAACATCCAAGTTCCCGAAATGAGTCAATCTTACAAAGACATTATCCGGTCTCTTTCGGAAAAAGACAATGTGACTGTTGAACATCATTATCGAGTTGACGTATTCTTTGCTGCTATTGATAGTCAGTTGCAAGAGTTGAACTCTAGATTTAATGAGTCTGTGACGGAACTTCTTCGACTAAGTGTTGCTCTAAACCCAAAAGATCCATTCAATAAAGCTGATATTTGTAGTTTAGGAAAGAAATTCTATCCTTTGGACTTTACAGAGCAAGAAAATATTCAGCTGAAATCTGAGTTGCAACATTATGAGCTAGATTTTCCTAATGATCCACAGTTAAAAAATGTTCAAACGATTGCAGAGTTATGTAGAGGCCTACAAGAAACTGGGAGAGTAAAAGTGTATACAATGCTTGATAGATTGATTCGTCTTGTATTAACTCTTCCAGTTTCAACAGTAACAAGTGAAAGAGCTTTTTCAGCAATGAAGATTATGAAAACGAGACTTCGTTGTAGCATAGGTGATGATTATCTTAAAAGTTGTTTGATTCTTTACATTGAAAGGGAAATTGCCTATTCATTTACTTCGGATGAGATAACTGATGCTTTTGCTGTCAACAAGCGTAGACGCGTACAACTTCTACCACATTAGGTACAATTTTTTAAATCTCACATTTTGCTATATCTTTTATTGGCATTTTAACTAAGGTAACAACTTAACTACTATTGACAGGTTACCTCAAGAAAAATGGTCAGCGCGTGCATTTTTTTTTATTTTTCAGATTATTTTCGATAAATTTATGTATAGCTTTGAATCATATGTTACTTTTATTTAGAAATGGTTATGTTTATTTACACTGTTTTCAAAACATATTTTGTTACGATTTGTTACTGCTTTTTTTTTTTTTTTTGTATTTACTCCATTATTGAGTAAGCCCCCTTATCACTAAATCCTGGCTCCGCCTCTGGTACTATTGGTATATACACTCCAATGATCAGTTCTTAGCAGCCCATGTGAGTCACCTAACACATGTGGGAACCATCATTTGGCAACTAACATGAAATATCTCATAAAATTACAAAAATATTAGTAATCATTCATGACTTATTTACATGAAAACAAAATTACATATCCTTTATATCTAATCCATATACCAATTACCAAAAACACCTACAAACACTTTCATTCTTCAATTTTCTTCATCTAATTGATTTCTCTCAAGTTTCAACTTCAAGTTCTAAGTGTTCTTCATAAATTTCATAGGTATAGTTTCATAAAAATCAAGAATACTTCCAAGTTTACAAGTCTACTTCCAAGCTTTCTAATCCATTCCAAGTAATCATCTAAGACCAATGAACCTTTGTTATTTACAGTAGGTTATCTTTCTAATTCAAGGTAATATTCATATTCAAACTTTGATTCAATTTCTACAACTATAACAATCTTATTTCGAGTGAAAATCTTACTTGAACTGTTTTCGTGTCATGATTCTGCTTCAAGAACTTTCAAGCCATCCAAGGATCCTTTGAAGCTAGATCCATTTTTCTCATTTCCAGTAGTTTTATCCAGAAAACTTGAGGTAGTAATGATGTTCATAACATCGTTCGATTCATACATATAAAGCTATCTTATTCGAAGGTTTAAACTTGTAATCACTAGAACATAGTTTAGTTAATTCTAAACTTTTTTGCAAACAAAAGTTAATCCTTCTAACTTGAATTTTAAAATCAACTAAACACATGTTCTATATCTATATGATATGCTAACTTAATGATTTAAAACCTGAAAACACGATGAACACCATAAAATCGGATATACGCCGTCGTAGTGAAACCGGGGGCTGTTTTGGTTTGGATAATTAAAAACTATGATAAACTTTGATTTAAAAGTTGTTCTTCTGGGAAAATGATTTTTCATATGAACATGAAACTATATCCAAAAATCTTGGTTAAACTCAAAGTGAAAGTATGTTTTTCAAAATGGTCATCAAGATGTCGTTCTTTCGACGGAAATGACTACCTCTTTAGTAATTGACATGTAACTTAAATTTCTGACTATAAACCTATGCTTTTTATGTTTGGATTCTTAAATTAGAGTTCAATATGAAACCATATCAATTTGATTCACTCAAAACGGATTTAAAATGAAGAAGTTATGGGTAAAACAAGATTGGATATTTTTGATCTTTTTAGCTACGGGAAATGTTTAACAAATCTATACAAATCATATCCTAGCTAACTTATATTGTATTATACATGTATTCTAATATATTATGTAATCTTGGGATACCATAGACACGTATGCAAATGTTTTGACATATCATATCGACCCATGTATATATATTATTTGGAACAACCATAGACACTCTATATGCAGTAATGTTGGAGTTAGCTATACAGGGTTGAGGTTGATTCCAAAAATATATATACTTTGAGTTGTGATCTAGCCTGAGACGTGTATACACTGGGTCGTGGATTGATTCAAGATAATATATATCGATTTATTTCTGTACATCTAACTGTGGACAACTAGTTGTAGGTTATTAACGAGGACAACTGACTTAATACACTCAAATCTTTAAAACATAATAAAAATGGTTGTAATTATATTTTGTTCATACTTTGATATATATGTACATATTTGTATAGGTTCGTGAATCGATCCGTGGCCAAGTCTTATTTCCGAGGAAGGAAATATCTGTGAAAGTGAGTTATAGTCCCACTTTTAAAATCTAATATTTTTGGGATGAGAATACATGCAGGCTTTATAAATTATTTACAAAATAGACACAAGTACGTGAAACTACATTCTATGGTTGAATTATCGAAATCGAATATGCCCCTTTTTATTAAGTCTGGTAATCTAAGAATTAGGGAACAGACACCCTAATTGACGCGAATCCTAAAGATAGATCTATTAGGCCTAACAAATCCCATCCAAAGTACCGGATGCTTTAGTAATTCGAAATTTATATCATATCCGAAGGGTGTCCCAGAATGATGGGGATATTCTTATATATGCATCTTGTTAATGTCGGTTACCATGTGTTCACCATATGAATGATTTTTTATCTCTATGTATGGAATGTGTATTGAAATATGAAATCTTGTGGTCTATTGTTACATTTTGATATATATAGGTTAAACCTATAACTCACCAATATTTTTGTTGACGTTTAAAGCATGTTTATTCTCAGGTGAATAGTAAGAGCTTCCGCTGTTGTATACTAAAATAAGGACAAGATTTGGAGTCCATGTTTGTATGATATTGTGTAAAAACTGCATTCAAGAAACATATGTCGATATAATATATTTTTATTGTAAACCATTATGTAATGATCATGTGTAAACAGTATATTTTAGATTATCATTATTTGATAATCTACGTAATGCTTTTAAAACCTTTATTAAATAAAGGTTATGGTTGTTTTAAAAATTAATGCAGTCTTTGAAAAACGTCTCATATAGAGGTCAAAACCTCGCAACGAAATCAATTAATATGGAACGTTTATAATCAATATGAACGGGACATTTCAGTTGGTATCCGAGCGTTGGTCTTAGAGAACCAGAAAATTTGCATTAGTGTGTCTTATCGAGTTTGTTAGGATGCATTAGTGAGTCTGGACTTCGACCATGTTTTCTTTAAAAATGATTGCTTAACATTTTTGTTGGAAACTATATATTATTAACATGTAAATATTATGTGATATATTAATCTCTTAACATGTTTGATATTGTGTGATAGATGTCTACCTCTAGCACAAATCCCATTGACTCACCTAATAATAACAAAGAGTCGAATATATATTGGCAAGATTTACAAGTTCCCGAAGAACCGGAAGAAGAGGAACCAGAAGAAGAGGAACCGGAAGAAGAAGAGGTTCCGGAGGGGGGAATAGTAGGAACCACGGAAAACCGGTCAAATAAAAGAAAATCCTCAACCAATGGACCAAAGTTAATAATGGTCAATGGTGTTTCCGCTAAGAAAGCAAAATATTGGGAAAATTACCAATTTTCCGATGAATCGGATCCTGATGAGGATTCCGATGATGTTATAGAAATTACCCCGACCCAATTTATTGAGGCAAAAGAAAATAATAAGGGGAAAGGCATCAAAATAGAGAAATCTAATTCCGACCCCGATGAACTTTATATGTACCGTCAACACCCGTATTTTCAATATCATGATAATAACCCGGGAACCTCTAAACCACCAGGTTTTTCTAAACCAATGTGGAAAATGACGACTCGTATTAGAGGAACATCGTATATCCCTAGAAGATTAGGAAAAAGAACCAAGTCCGAAGAAGAAGAAACCAGTGATTCAGATTAGAGGGGTGTGAGCATGTTGTGTAATAAATGTATTGTAGTGTGCTTGTACTTTTATGTTCTATGTAAAAATTTCTTGTATTATTTGTTATTACGAATCTAATCCTTGTCTATTTTACAGTATAAAAAAATGGACGTTAAGGGTAGACAACCGAATATTTTAGAAGACCTACCAGAGGATATGATTGAGGAAATCTTGTCTAGAGTCTGTCAGAATTCATCAGCACATTTAGTTATGGCGAAATTAACATATCAAACATTTGAAAGACTTTCCAGAAATGCCTTAGTTTATAAAAGGCTTTCCTTTGATAGGTGGGGTATATCACATTGGGGAGACTTTAAGTTACGCCGTGTTTTCTTTAAAGCATTAAATGCGGGGAACCCAAATGCAATTTTACGCTACGGGTTAAGAACCTATTTTGACTCAACATATCCCAACATAGGATTTCGTGAATTAGAAAGAGCTTCTAACATGCAACATAAAGAAGCATGTTATGCTTACGGGTTAGTGATGTTCGCTTCTTACCAAAGTGAGAAAAAGAACATCGGATTGCAGCTTTTAAATAAAACTTTCCCACAAGTGACGGATTCAGTAGTTGGGGTGAGAAACAAGGTTTTTAGATTATTACGGGGCTGTTGGACATTATGAAACCCTCGTCCTTTTGACGACATTACAACATGCTGCCTAGCCAATGGTCATAACAGTTATTTTCCACAAGACCAAGGATGGGAAGTCGTCTTAGTAAAACCAGAATGCATGACTTATTTCTGGACTTATGAATTATGTGTCTTTATTTCTTTTGCTGAACAACTTGCGTATTAACTAGATTTATCTTCAAAACTGTCCTGTATCATAGTGTACTATATTTCATGTTATATGTAATATAGCGAAGTTGTAAGTTTGAAGAATATTTGTATGTGATATATTATTATAATCAGTTTTTCATATGGAATTGTAGTAGTTGAATTGTATATTAGCTACTAAGTTTGAACTTAACGGGTAGGTAGTACCCGAATTTAAACTTATAAAACGCTAATATGAAGAAAAAGCTTTTATAAATGAGTTCATATTATGCTACGAGATACTATTGACTACTCTTAATATTCTGTATGATTAACTTGTTTCATTTGACTATATTGAAGAAAATGGCACCGACTACTCGACACAACTTGAATATGAGCGAAGAGGAATTTCGTGTCTTTCTTGCTTCAAACATAGCCACAGTACAGGCCACGCTACATACCAACAATAACTCTGAATCTAGCAATACAGCTAACGGCGTAAGAAATTGTATAGGATGCTCCTACAAGGAATTCACTGCCTGCAAACCTTCAGAATTTGATGAGATCGAAGGACCAATCGGATTGAAACGATGGACCGAGAAAGTTGAATCGGTGTTTTCCATAAGTAAGTGTGCTGAAGGAGACAAAGTGAAGTACGTTACGCATACCTTCACAGGTATTGTGTTAACATGGTGGAATACCTATCTAGAGCAAGTGGGACAAGATGCTGCTTACGCGCTATCGTGGTCAGCATTCAAGCACTTGATAAACGAGAAGTACCGTCCCAGAACCGAGGTCAATAAGCTCAAGTCAGAACTTAGAGGGTTACGAACACAGGGATTCGATATTACTTCGTACGAAAGACGATTCATAGAATTGTGCCTATTGTGTCCGAGAGCGTTCGAAGATGAGGAAGAGAAGATCGACGCGTTTGTGAAAGGGTTACCGGAGAGAATCCAAGAAGATATAAGTTCACACGAGCCTGCCTCCATACAAAAGGCATGTAGAATGGTTCATAAACTAGTGAACCAGATTGAGGGAAGAATTAAAGAACAGGCGGCCGAAGAGGTCAACGTGAAGCTAGTCAAAAGAAAGTGGGAGGAAAAAGGTGATAAGAGTCACCAATACAACAACAACTATCCCAACAATTGCAACATCAATCGCAACTACAACAAACGGCACAACAACAACAACAACTACAACAATCATCCCAACAACAATAACAACCACAACAATAACAACAACAATCAGAAGCAGCTATGCCAAAGGTGTGAAAAGTATCACTCGGGGTTCTGCACTAAATTTTGCAACAAGTGTAAAAGAAATGGTCATAGCGCGACGAAGTGTGAGGTCTACGAACCAGGGGTTAACAGAACGAAAGGAACAAATGGTGTCAGAACGACTAATGGCGGAGCAAGTAGTGTCGGAGCAAGTTATGCCAATGTAGTTTGTTATAAATGTGGAAAACCGGGCCACATTATTAGAAATTGCCCGAACCAGGAGAACACGAATGGACAAGGCTGCAGAAGAGTTTTCAATATTAATGCGGCAGAGGCACAGGAAGACCCGAAACTTGTTACGGGTACGTTTCTTATTGGCAATAAATCTGCTTACATTTTATTTGATTCGGGTGCGGATAGAAGCTATATGAGTAGAGATTTTTGTGCTAAATTAAGTTGTCCATTGACGCCGTTGGATAGTAAATTTTTACTCGAATTAGCAAATGGTAAATTAATTTCAGCAGATTATATATGCCGGAATCGAGAAATTAAACTGGGTAGCGAAATATTTAAGATTGATTTGATACCAGTAGAGTTAGTGAGTTTTGATGTAATAGTTGGCATGGACTGGCTGAAGGAGATGAAAGCAGAGATCGTACGTTACAAAAATGCAATTCGCATTGTACGAGAAGAAGGAGAACCCTTAATGGTGTATGGAGAAAACGGCAACACGAAGCTACATCTTATTAGTAATTTGAAAGCACAAAAACTAATAAGAAAAGGTTGCTATGCTGTTCTAGCACACGTCGAGAAAGTACAAACTGAAGAAAAGAGCATCAATGATGTTCCCGTCGCAAAAGAATTTCCCTTTGTATTTTCGAAAGAATTACCGGGACTACCTCCACATCGATCTGTTGAATTTCAAATAGATCTTGTACCAGGAGCTGCACCAATAGCTCGTGCTCCTTACAGAATCGCACCCAGCGAGATGAAAGAACTGCAAAGCCAACTGCAAGAACTATTAGAACGTGGTTTCATTCGACCAAGCACATCACCATGGGGAGCTCCTGTTTTGTTTGTCAAGAAGAATGATGGTACATTTAGGTTATGTATTGACTACAGAGAGTTGAATAAACTTACCATCAAAAACCGTTATCCACTGCCGAGAATTGACGACTTATTTGATCAACTACAAGGCTCGTCGGTTTATTCGAAAATCGATTTACGTTCTGGATATCATCAAATGCGAGTAAAGGAGGATGATATTCTAAAAACTGCTTTTAGGACGCGTTATGGTCATTACGAGTCTATGGTTATGCCGTTTGGATTGACTAACGCACCAGCTGTGTTCATGGACCTTATGAATCGAGTGTGTGGGCCATATCTTGACAAGTTTGTCATTGTTTTCATCGATGACATACTTATTTACTCAAAGAATGATCAAGAGCACGAAGAACATTTGAGAAAAGTGCTAGAAGTATTGAGGAAAGAAAAACTGTAAGCTAAGTTTTCAAAGTGTGCATTTTGGTTGGAAGAAGTTCAATTCATCGGTCACATAGTGAACAAAGAAGGTATCCAGGTGAACCCGGCAAAGATCGAAACCGTTGAAAAGTGGGAAACCCCAAAAACTCCGAAGCATATACGTCAATTTTTAGGATTGGCTGGTTACTACAGAAGATTCATCCAAGATTTCTCCAAAATAGCAAAACCCTTGACTGCATTAACGCGTAAAGGGAAGAAATTTGAATGGAAGAATGAACAAGAGAAGGCGTTTCAGTTATTGAAGAAAAAGCTAACTACGGCACCTATATTGTCATTGCCTGAAGGGAATGATGATTTTGTGATTTATTGTGACGCATCAAAGCAAGGTCTCAGTTGTGTATTAATGCAACGAACAAAGGTGATTGTTTATGCGTCTAGACAATTGAAGATTCACGAGCAAAATTATACGACTCACGATTTGGAATTGGGTGCTGTTGTTTTTGCATTAAAGACTTAGAGGCATTATTTATATGGGGTCAAAAGTATTATATATACCGACCACAAAAGTCTCCAACATATATTTAATTAGAAGCAACTGAATATGAGACAACGCAGGTGGATTGAACTGTTGAATGATTATGATTTTGAGATTCGATACCACCCGGGAAAGGCGAATGTGGTAGCTGATGCTTTGAGTAGAAAGGACAGAGAACCTATACGGATAAATCTATGAATATAATTATTCGTACTAACCTTACTACTCAAATAAAGGAGGCGCAACAGGGGGTTGTAAAAGAAGGAAAGTTGAAGAATGAGATACCCAAAGGATCAGAGAAACATCTTAATATTCGGGAAGACGGAACCCGATATAGGGCTGATAGAATTTGGGTACCAAGGTTTGGAGATGTGAGAGAAATGGTACTTAAGGAAGCACATAAAACCAGATATTCAATACATCCCGGAGCGGGGAAGATGTATAAAGATCTCAAGAAACACTTTTGGTGGCCGGGTATGAAAGTCGATATTGCTAAATATGTAGGAGAATGTTTGACGTGTTCTAAGGTTAAAGCTGAACATCAGAAACTATCAGGTCTACTACAACAACCTGAAATCTCGGAATGGAAATGGGAAAACATTACCATGGATTTCATTACTAAATTGCCAAGGACTGCAAGTGGTTATGATACTATTTGGGTAATAGTTGATCATCTCACCAAGACAGCACACTTCCTGCCAATGAGAGAAGATGATAAAATGGAGAAGTTGGCTCGATTGTATTTGAAGGAGGTTGTCTCCAGACATGGAATACCCGTCTCTATTATCTCAGATAGGGATGGTAGATTTGTTTTAAGGTTCTGGCAGACGTTGCAAAAAGCATTGGGGACTCGTCTAGACATGAGTACTGCCTATCATCCACAAACTGATGGGCAGAGCGAAAGGACGATACAAACGCTTGAAGACATGCTACGAGCATGTGTTATTGATTTCGAAAACAGTAGGGATCGACACCTACCGTTAGCAGAATTTTCCTACAACAACAGTTATCATTCTAGTATTGAGATGGCGCCGTTTGAGGCACTTTATGGTAGAAAGTGCAGGTCTCCGATTTTTTGGAATGAAGTGGGGGATAGACAGATTACGGGTCCAGAGATAATACAAGAAACTACCGAGAAAATCATCCAAATTCAACAACGATTGAAAACCGCCCAGAGTCGACAAAAGAGCTACGCGGACAGTAAAAGAAAAGATATAGAGTTTGAAATTGGAGAAATGGTCATGCTTAAGGTTTCACCTTGGAAAGGTGTTGTTCGATTTGGTAAAAGGGGGGAACTAAATCCAAGGTACATTGGACCATTCAAGATTATAGATCGTGTCGGACCAGTAGCTTACCAACTGGAGCTACCTCAACAACTCGCGGCTGTACATAACACTTTCCACGTCTCGAATTTGAAGAAATGTTTTGCTAAAGAAGATCTCACTATTCCATT
This sequence comes from Rutidosis leptorrhynchoides, assembly GCF_046630445.1. Classification (NCBI taxonomy): domain Eukaryota; kingdom Viridiplantae; phylum Streptophyta; class Magnoliopsida; order Asterales; family Asteraceae; genus Rutidosis; species Rutidosis leptorrhynchoides. Next base: position 154,979,212 of record NC_092333.1, read on the forward strand.
GGACGAAATCCAAATCAATGAAAAACTTCAATTCATTGAAGAACCCTTCGAAATAATGGATCGTGAGGTTAAGAGACTTAAGCAAAATAAGATACCGATTGTTAAGGTTGGATGGAATGCTCGTAGAGGACCCGAGTTCACCTGGGAGCGTGAAGATCAGATGAAGAAGAAATACCCGCATCTATTTCCAGAAGATTCGTCAACACCTTCAACAGCTTAAAAATTTCGGGACGAAATTTATTTAACGGGTAGGTACTGTAGTGACCCGAACTTTTCCATGTTTATATATATTAATTGAGATTGATATTTACATGACTAAATGTTTCCAACGTGTTAAGCAATCAAACTTGTTAAGACTTGATTAAATGAAATAAGTTTCATATAGACAATTGATCACCCAAGTTGACCAGCGATTCACGAACGTTACAAAATTGTAAAAACTATATGTTGTGGTATATATAGACATATATATATGGTTGACATGAGATTATGATGAGTAAGTATCTCACTAAGTATATTAACAATGTGTGATATACATAAGAAATGAGATTACTAATTTAAGAAACTCGAAATGATATATATAACGATTATCGTTATGATAACGTCTACTAAATATATATGTATCATATTAAGATATTGATACACTATATTTAACATGATAAAATGATATTTAAATATATCATTAAGTGTGTTAACAATGAACTACATATGTAAAAACAAGACTACTAACTCAAGAATTACGAAACGAGACTTATATGTAACGATTATCGTTGTAACGATATTTTAATGTATATATCATATTAAGAGATATTCATACATCATAATATCATGATAATATAATAATTTAACATCTCATTTGATATAATAAACATTGGGTGATGTGTAATTTCGTACTCTAAATTATTAGCTAAATACCTATCGATTATCACACAATACATGCAACTATAACCAGTTCGTGTAGTAATTAAACAAGTATTTGACCAATTCGTTCCACAGAGAGCAGGTAATTGAAAACTTGAACTATTAATTATTCTAAGATTTAAAAAGGGGAGTTTTGTTGTAAAACTGATTAAAAGCAAAGTAAATTAAACTTAACTCAATAAGAAGCAAACGTATCCACTTAGATTCAATTCCCTAGGCTAGGATTGCTCGTTTAAACCCGTTAATTAAACAATTACAATGATGTGACACTGTATTTATCTGTCGATTCCTACAGTTTAAGATTAGCAACCTAAGTATAACTGTCGTTAACCTAGAGTTACTAACCAATTCACAATGATATTACTCAAGATTATAATCTAACTTAGGTTGGTTTGGTGTCCCTTACAACCTCACAATTATTGCAACTAATTTCAAGCTCAACCACTATACGATTAATTTTATTATCGGTGTCCCTCATAAAATCTCACGTATTCCTAAATTATTCACGTTCAATAATCTAGTAAAAGCTATTAATCAATTTAACTGTCGTTAGTTAATCAATAACTTCTGTGATCTAACAATCAATAAGTTTTATTAACGGTGGATCTTAGCTAGACATAAACTTGTGTAATTTTAATTAATTGTTGTTAACCAAAAGATCGCAATCCATCACCTAGGTTCATGCATCTAAGTGAATACTAAATATTTAGCTACTCATGGTAAAGCAAATAACAAATAAATAAGAAGAACAATTAAACATAATCATTGAATTGAATGAAGAACAAATTAATAAAAGTAATAAAAGTTAATATAAAGATTAAACTAACCAAGAATGATATTGTAGCTTAAACCCTTGTAAAATAATGAAGAAAGACAAAGAAATTCGTAACTAAAGTTGCTGTAGGCTAAAGTTCGGAATAAAAACTGCATACCCTAAATTGGGGTAAAATTCGTCTATTTATAGAAGCAGGGAAAACAACTGGAACCAACTCTGGTCGTGATCCGCGACATCCCATCGCGATCCGCGACAACAACATCGCGATACGCGATGACCAGGACGCGACAAAGCTGCTTGAAACGCGACAGATTGGTCAGAATGCCCTTTTTTCCATGTCGTGTTCTGATGCACTTCATCACGTATCATGATGACCAAAACGCGATAAACTGTATCCTGAAGCGATGGAAACTGATTTTTTCACCCGAGGCACGTTTATCTTCAACTCTAACTTCGTTTTGGCTATATCTTCAATAAAATCAACAATAATGAGCCAACGAACCATATCTTGACACTTTCTTCATTTTTAACTCAAATAACTCGATATCTTAATCAAAGTCTTCAAAATACCAACAAATGGAACAAGATAACGCCCAAAATATATGTATGAAAATGGCGTTATCAAAATCCCCCACACTTGAACCTTGCTTGTCCTCAAGCAAGTCAATCCTCCACAAGCTCTCGTACTCTTCATCTTTTCACGAATAAGCTTATTTCACACAAAACAATTTCTCGCATTCCTGTCACTTATAAAACAACATACAAACCATCAAACGCACCCCCTTCTTCCCCCCATTTTCATTCAAACACATTTCAAAAACAATATCCTAAGTGGCCATTATCGCAAACAAATTTTCATAAAACATTTTTTTCTAGGTCATGAATTGAGATGTAAAGACAATTTAGGTTGAGAACTCAAACTTCAAAAATTTCCACAACTTTACTTCTTAACTCAAACCTTTCATCTCAAAGCCTAAATTCTTTTCACTTAGCTTCCCCTAAAAATCACATTACTAGGCTTTCAATATCCTTCTTTTCTTTGCATCAATCAACCCTTAAGACTTAACTTTCCAACCTCAATAACTAATCACCAATAAACATTCAAATACAATTGGTGTAAAATGATTACAAATGATAAAAACAATCTTACGTTATAAGGTTTAGTATCTGTAATCATGACCCTTATTCGCATCAAGATAGCCTACTAACAATATTTAAGGCACTATTGCAAATACCAATACTTCACAATTTAATCAAAGATCCAGTTATAAATAGATTCATACCTGTGTTTATGTAGAGAAACCCGTTTAACTTTTTAACTCTCTTGATTCCATTTCATGCTTATAATTTCTAAATATGTAAGCTATCCACATATTGGTCACATCTCTCTTATCCAACGTACCCCGCAAAGGTAACTCTTCCCAAGGTCTAGTCTTACTAGGTATTTCCCACATCATGAGCCAAAGATGATCACTGCTGCATAAGTATGAGACGAGTACCTAAAGATGATCACCTTGCCTTGAGATAGTAACGTCCTTGACCCGTGTAGCGAACCTTCAACCAATCGATCCCAAACCGGAAAAAGATCTTAGGTGGTTAGGTGATCTAGCATCCCAAAGGATCTATCAGTTCGAGTCTTAGAAACTACTACTTAAGCTCGGATCTCATAAGCATTTTTTTTCTTTTTTTCTGTTTTTTTTTTCAAGCATAATACTCTCCTTGAATGTCTTCCTCGTCTTCAATTTGTAACTTTGTAGAACCCGCAATGTATGATGTAGCGGATGGATAATGATGTGATCGATGATGAATGATTTGTTGTAGGAAGTCTTTAACTCATGACATAAAGCAATACCATTCTCACCATAGTCAGCAACAGCCACCCCTTAAAGGGTCCATTGGAGTCAGAGATTTGTGATTTTTCCTCTTCAAGCTTACATACCTAGCACTTATGAGTATAACACTTCTTTAAGAGAGTCAAAAAGCCATAAACACAAAATATGAAGCCATTTATATCCTAATCTCTAATTAAACCATTTTTCTCGCATTTTACCCTAAAGCCCTAAATACCGTTATTCTTCATTTCTTGTCACAAATAAGTTGCATTGTCATTTTTGAAACAAATACTAAACTAGATAAAATTAAATTAAATTTTTAACATTTTTAACCAAATTTATCCAACATTTATCCCTTTTTACTTTTCACCTTTCATCAATTGTCTTTCCTCAAGCACTTATATACTCAAAATTCCTAATTCATGGTCAAAAAGGTACTTAATAATTAACAAACCACCAACAATTTGCTTAAAACTAATAAACCTCACCGGCCAAAACCAAAAATTCTAAGTCAATCCCTAATCACTGCGGGTGCTCTCAAGGGTAAACATCTCAATTATAACCTTAAAAAGTTTAAAAATTCCAAAAATTTTGACCACTAGGCAATTAAAACATGCAAAAATTTCAAAATTCGCGAGAATTTATCTCTCCCCCCACACTTAAGATCATGTAATGCTCTCATTTACATGAAATCAGATAAACAAAAATAAATTTGAGAGGACAAAATAGTGAAAAAGGGAAAAGAAAAACCCGGATTTTTAGATCCGTAGATCGCAAAAACACGGTGCACGATGGCGCTGAACTTACTGCCAGCATAAGAACATCGGCATCCACTCGATCACTAAAACATCATAATCAAGTAAGGTGCTGAACTTAATGCCAGACTTTGAAAAACAATAAAGCACAACCACCGTGGAACCTGAAACGAAAACATACATACCACAACCATAACTAATGGGGTGGTACCACCACGGTACCGAAACGCCCCATTTAAAATCCAACGTATTAAGTGTAAGACTAACAATTACCATCATCCTAATTAAGATTACAGTCATCCAAAATAAAAACTAATAAACGAAATTAAAAAGTTTTGTTTTTTCTTGTCACCACACGATCACCACCTCATCCAATCACCAAGGATTATACCCTCCATAAGATCCATCATACTGCCCACCATAAGGACCTCCACCACCTGACTAACCTCCCTGGTTACCTTCATCATGCTGAGAACTAGAACCTGCTCCTCTTCGTCAGACCATATCCTCCCAAACTTCCTGAGCTGCTGTGCGATCATACACCCGATAAGGACCTGTCGACTCCGGAGTCCATGGAATACGAGTGCCATAAGGAGTAAAGATGGTATTAGGAGAAACAAGCTCCATGTTGTGTCGATGCCAATCGTGATGATACGTAACCTCACTAATACCATATGCAATCTGACTTTCCGAGCGTGCTCGGGTTTCCTCATTATAAAGCTGCATATTACGCATCTGTTCCATTAAATCCCGGTTTGTAAAACGTTGACCCCCGACACCTTGACCCGCATCCTGACCACCCTCGGCCATCTCTTCATCCTCCTCCTGTGCCCCCTGTGCATCTCGGGGACGACAACGACGAACCCTATACGGAATAACCTGATCGTGCTCAATAGATATTACTCTTTCCCCTCGAAAAACATTTTCTCCTAACATAACCGCCTCAGTAACAATTCGCTCCATATCCGATCTATCAATCTCAAAAACCAATGCAATCCTCGTGATAAAATGACCACCTCGAATCGGGGTTCCTGCAGAACGAAGTCCACTACCCTGATGTTTTGGAAAATAAGCCACTCCATAAGCAACCGAAGTAGGTGTTTTGGTTCGGAATTGGTTCACATACCAAAGGTCCGGTAAAGAGACCTTCTCGTTCCCACTTCTTCTATGTGTAATAGTATGCGAAACCATTTGTTGAATTGCACGAAGAGCGAGATCCATGATATTAACACAAGTACAGTTACTCGGGCTCCATTCAGAATCAGAAGCAATCTCCCCCCAAACTCTAGCTGCATCAAATTCACGAGGATCAATCATATCAATTACCCTTTCAGCACCCCAAAGATAATCTCGAAAACTAACTCGTGTGCGTTCTTCATCGGTATAAATTTCCAAACAAGTAGCCAAATGAAATAATGACATAGAGCGGTTAACCCCACCCAATCAAAAAGTCTTAAACGTTGGATCATCAACGTTTTCAGGGTAAAGGTTCATCACATATGTAGCGTAAAATTCAATAACCAACTCCCAGTAAACTACTTCATGAATACCAAAGAAAGCAACCCAATCATTATACACAGAACTACGCCATTCCAACTGCAAATACTCCATAACCGTAGCATGTAAACCACCTCAGTGCAAAACATTCCAATCAACCACCCGATGCGGTTCAAATTCTTTCTGAATCTATTCTTAAACATCCGCCTTTCTTTGCTTAATAACCTCCGATCGACCATTAAACCGTAAATTCACATGTAATTCTGTTTGAGGAATTGGAGGTTGCGGTTGAACCTCCTGAGCTGCACCGGCTGCAGTACCGGAACTTGAAGCATCTCTAGCACTACCACGTCCTCCTGTCTGAAAAACAAACACATTGACAACAAACAGAGATATCCCAAAGGACATGTTAGCGTTAGTGATAACCTGCATTCTTTCAAAAATATACCTAAGGCACACAATGTCAATGGTCACTTAAAAACATGCCAAAAGCATAGATCATATAAAATTCAAACAACTATCATGCATTTAGAACAAATTTCTCAACTTTCATAAGTACAAAACCATGTAAGCAATTTCATAACTTGGACGTCAAATCAAGTCAACATACATCAATGCAATAACTTCATCCTCTCAACAAGATATGTAACTATAACCAAATAAATCAACAATCAAAACATATAGTCATAGCATACATATCATCAAAACATGATAACCACAATCCCAAAAGTCAAACTGAGTCAAACCCAGTCAACCAAGTCAAAATCCCCAATTACACATGAACCCTAGAATTCAAAATCAAAATCTAGACAATTTAAACATGAATTCATAGTAATCATACTCAACTAACAATCATACAACATTCAAAACATATCAATTTAACTCACAAATCCAAAACCCTCAATTAATCATACCTAAGAACCCTAGAAATCAAAGAATGAAATTATAGAACAATGGGCATGAAAATCGAAGTAATAACATGTTAAGCATACATAATCTCCAATAAAAACCGAACAATAACACATAAACACACCCCCACACTTGTTTTTCACTTAAACCCTAATGAAATTCGAAATTAATCATGAGAAAGAAAGAAAAACAAGCAAGAAGAGGTTAAATCATACCCTAGCCATGATGTTAGTGTTGATTAAATGGATATTCGTGAGTAAATTACGAGTTTAATGGATGGGTTATGGTGTATTGAGAGCAGAAAAATCGAGAGAGTTAAAGAGAATTAAGTGGTGGTGATGAAAAAGGCTTAAAATAGCCCGACCTGCTGTACGGGTTGTGTTTCGCGACTGTGTGTCGCGTTTCGTGACAGGTTGTATTCCAACGCAATACAGCAGTTTCAAACGCGACAAATTTTGGGGTCCGGACTGATCAATCCATCGCGTTCTGGGGGTGTTTGTCGCGTTCTGTGACCCCTTTTTTCCAGGTTTTATATTGTTTTTGGATTTTTCATGGTTTACCAATTAAAGCAAAAATACACAGAAATTACCTAACAAATAAAAACAAAAATACAAAACTCTACACGAATTGATTTTTTAACGAGTCGTTTTCTCTACTCATGGCCACGTTCATGTGTCTTTCGGGTAGAGGGTGAGGTCCTCCCTCTCGGTGTTATCAAATGCCTCGTGATACAATTTTAACCTATGACCATTCACCTTAAAGCTTCTACCCTCGTTATCTAACAATTCCACGTGCCCGGCCGGAAAAGCTTTCTTTACCACGAATGGACCGGACCATCGTGACCTAAGCTTTCCGGCGGAGAATTTGAACTTAGATTGAAATAACAAAACTTTATCGCCCGGTTCAAATTCTTTTCTCATCTTCAAACGCGCATCATGCCATAACTTCGTCTTCTCCTTATAAATGCGCAAATTCTCATAAGCATGGTTTCGTAATTCCTCAAGTTCATGAATTTGCAAAAACCGATGTTCTCCCGCTTCCTTAAGGTCCGTATTACACTGTTTAAGTGCTCAATACGCCTTATGCTCCACTTCAACTGGCAAATGACACACTTTTCCATAAATGAGACGGAATGGTGTAGTACCAATGGGCATTTTATACGTAGTTCGAAATGCCCATAGCGCGTCATTCAACTTCCGGCTCCAAATCTTAGGATTGTTTTTCACCGTTCTTTCAAGAATGCGTTTTAGTGCGCGGTTAGTATTCTCAACTTGGCCACTCGTTTGAGGGTGGTAAGCCGTGGAGAAACGGTGGGTTACTCCATACTTCTTGAGCACCTTCTCGAGTAGTTGATTTGCAAAGTGCGTACCGCGATCACTAATCAAGGCCTTTGGAAGCCCGAAACACGAAAAGAGATTTTTAAGGAAGTCAACAACGACTCTTGCGTCATTAGTAGGCAAAGCTTTGACCTCCGCCCACTTTGACATGTAGTCAACTGACACAAGGATGTATTTGCATTTGTTGGATGCGAGAAAGGGTCCCATGAAGTCTAACCCCCAAATGTCAAATATCTCACAAACTTGAATACTCGTTTGAGGCATCTCATCTCTTTTGGAGATGTTTCCCGCCCTTTAGCAAGCATCACAAGTTTTGATAAAGGCACTAGCATCTTTGAAAATGGTAGGCCAATAGAATCCCGAATCGAAGATTTTCTTAGCCGTATAATTAACTCCAAGATGCCCACATGTGGGTCCTTGGTGACAATGCTCTAGAATTTGTTGAGCTTCCTTCCCATAAACACAACGACGAATCACTTGATCCGCCCCAATTCAAAAAAGATGTGGGGCATCCCAAAAGTAAAATTTAATATCCGCAAAGAATTTCTTCTTTTGTTGGTAAGTTAAACCTTTGGAAAGAATGCCCGCGGCTAGATAATTAGCAATATCGGCGAACCAAGGAGTTTCGGATTCAATTTCGATACCCATAAGGGACTCATCGGGGAATGTATCATGAATGTCCGATTCATTGAGTTCCTCTAGGTTTGGATTTTCAAGACGAGATAAATGATCCGTGGCTAAATTTTCGGCACCCTTTTTATCCTTGATCTCAATGTCAAATTCTTGGAGAAGAAGAATCCAACGAATGAGTCTAGGCTTAGCATCTTGTTTAGAGAACAAGTAATTAAGGGCCGAATGATCGGTGTAAACGACCGTTTTAGACAACACCAAATATGACCTAAATTTATCAAACGCAAAGACGACCGTAAGGAGCTCCTTTTCCGTGGTGGTATAATTTAATTGAGCCCCCGTAAGTGTCTTACTCGCGTAATAAATAGGTTTAAAGTGATTAACGTGGCGTTGACCTAAAACCGCGCCTAGCGCGAAATCACTAGCATCACACATAAGCTCGAAAGGTTGAGACCAATCGGGGGATACCATGATAGGAGTGTGTGTGAGCTTCTCTTTTAAGAAGTTGAAAGCGTTCTCGCATTCGATATTAAAGTCAAAAGGAACGTCCTTCTCAAGGAGTTTGGTCAATGGTCGGGCAATCTTAGAAAAGTCCTTAATGAACCGTCTATAGAATCCCGCATGACCAAGAAAACTACGAATGGCTTTAACGTTTGTAGGTTTGGGAAGGCCTGAAATAACATCAATTTTGGCCTTATCAACCTCAATACCTGCATGAGAGATTTTGTGCCCTAAGACAATGCCTTCCTTCACCATGAAGTGGCATTTTTCCCAGTTAAGAACAAGGTTTGATTCCTCGCACCTTTTGAGCACTTTTTCAAGATTAGCAAGACACGAATCGAAAGAATCTCCAAAGACAGAAAAATCGTCCATGAAAACTTCTATGAAGTCCTCGATCATGTCATGAAAGATGGCGACCATACACCTTTGGAAGGTGCTCGGGGCATTGCATAGCCCGAATGGCATTCGCCGGTAAGCAAAGGTACCGAAAGGACAAGTAAATGTAGTTTTATCTTGGTCCTTCGGATCAATGGGGATTTGGAAGTAGCCTGAGAATCCATCTAGGAAACAATAGAACTCCCTTCCCGCTAAACGTTCAAGCATTTGATCAATAAATGGAAGCGGGAAGTGGTCCTTCCTAATGGCGTCGTTCAAACGACGATAATCTATACAAACTCTCCATCCCGTGACGGTACGAGTAGGGACAAGTTCGTCCTTCTCATTGAGAACAACAGTCGTGCCTCCCTTTTTGGGCACAACTTAAACAGGGCTTACCCACGGGCTGTCCGAGATGGGATAAATTAACCCGGCATCGAGCAATTTAACCACCTCTTTTTTAACAACCTCTTTCATATTCGGGTTTAGACGACGTTGCCTTTGTACCACGGGTTTAAAATCATCTTCCATTAGGATTCGATGAGTACAAAAGGCTAGATTGATGCCCGGTATGTCCGAGGTTTTCCAAGCTATTGCCCTTTTGTGGGATTTAAGAACGGAAACCAACCGACCCTTTTGGTCGCTGGTAAGTGTCGAAGAAATAATAATCGACAATTGGGACGTACCTTGAAGATAAGCATATTCCATGTGAGGTGGAAGCTCCTTAAGCTCCAAGGTGGGCGGTTCTTCGAGAGATGTTTTGATACGGAATTCATTTTTCAACCGGATAGTTTCAAATGATTCCGATGCTTTAAGCTCATCCTCTTTAAGCAACTCCTCCAACTCAACTTCCGGGTCGAAGTCACTGTTGACTTCACCCATCATGATTACATCCGACGTGTCTACACTTAACAATTCCTGCAAATCATGCTCAACACAATCGTCAATAACATCAATAGCAAAACATTCATCATCGGTTGAAATAGGGTGTCTCATGGCTTTATTAATGTGACAAATCACCCTCTCATTCCCAACACCTAAGCTAAGTTGTTCTTTTTGAACGTGGATGATAGCATCCACGGTGTTAAGGAATGGTCGACCTAGAATAATGGGCACCTTAGTGTCCTCTCTCATCTCTAAGATCACGAAATCAACTGGGAATACAAGTGACTCAACCTTTACCAATATGTCCTCGGCTATTCCAATGGGGGTATCAAAAGAGTGGTTCGCTAAGCGAATCCCCATTCTTGTAGGTTTCAAGTCTCCTAAGTCAAGTTTAAGATATAACGAATATGGCATAAGGTTAACACTAGCACCTAAGTCGGAAAGTGCATCGTACACTTCCGAATTACCCATAGCGCAAGGAATAAGAAAACTACCCGGGTCGCCCAATTTTGGAGCAAGATGGCCGAACATTCCTTATGGAGGAATGCGGCGGATACCTCATGGTACTTACCTTTCTTAGAGATAAGATCTTTGAGAAACTTCCCATAGTTAGGCATCTCTTGGAGCACTTCCGCGAGAGGCATGTTCACACTAATCTGTTTAATCATGTTTGCAAATTTCTGATATTGACTCGCGAGCTTATCCTTTTTCAACGCTTTCGGGTAAGGAATTGGCGCTTTGTATTCCTTCAACGGCGATGATTTAGTTATGATCTCCGGCGGATCATCTTCCTTTTTCTCTTCGTCAAGCGACTTTTCTAACTCAGGCTCTTCCTCCTTTTGCTCCTCATTAATAGGTACCTGCAAAACATTAGAAGAAACAATCGGAGAAGACTTCGGAGTCTCCTTGTTAATAACCAAACCACTTCGAGTGGTTATAGCATTCACGTGCTCATTCCTAGCTGGCATCTTGTTGTTGGGATTAGATTTCGTATTAGCTGGGAGAGCACCCGGTGGTCTCTCCGATAAAGATTGAGCAATACGCCCCACATTCCGTTCCAAGTTCTGAATCGAAGCCTGCTGATTTCTAACTTGTTGTTTTGTAGATTCCCCATCTTGCCTCAAAGCAGTGATACTTTCGTCCGTTTTCATAATAAAACCCCGTAGCAACTCCTCCAAAGGAGGCATCTTATTCTCTGGCTGCTGAACTGGTAGCACAGGCTGCTGGAAATTCCTAGGTGGCGCTTGCTGATTTCTGCTATTAAACCCAGGCGGCCTGTACGGATATACCTTCTGATTGCCCTGATAAACCAGATTAACACTCTGATAATTGTTACCGCCCATGTTATTCGCCTGATTGAAAAACTGTCTCCCACCCGGAAATTCACTAAGGGTAAAATCACCCTTCTTAATGTAACCCAGATAATTAGCCTGTTCCTTCATTGATGCTTGATCACAATCTTTGGTAAGATGTGGTCCTTGGCATAATTCACAACCCACTTTCATAGCATGCATCTCTTTAGTCATTGACTCCATCTGTCTCTTAAAAGTCGCAAGTTGAGCCTTAACTGCAGCAAGCTCGTCACTAGTTTCGGTACTAGCAACATAAGAAGAGCGAGAAAGATCTAATTCTTGATGCCAATCATACGAATGCGTGGCAGTATCTGAGATGATTTCATAAGCGTTATCCGGAGTCTTTTTCATCAAAGAACCACCTACAGCAATATCAAGTTCTTTCCTCGTCGGCACATTAACCCCCTTGTAGAAAATTTGGACCTTATTGAAGTTGTTCAACCCGTGTTGAGGACAATTACGTAACATTTTTCCGAACCGTGTCCAAGCATCATAAAGTGTCTCATGTGGCTTCTGAACAAAGTGATTAATTTCGCTCTGCAGTTGAGCGACCTTTGCAGCTGGAAAGAAACGTTGCAAAAATTTATCTTCCATTGTAGCCCAACTATCAATTTCACCTTCAGACAATGAGTCTAACCAATCCTTGGCGTCATCTTTCAAAGACCAAGGAAAAACCCTCAAATAGATAACTATCTCCGCGATATTTGCAATCTAGAACAAGTTGTAAATGCTTTTAAAGGAACGAAGATGCTCGAATGCATCCTCCTTCGGTGTACCTCTGAATTGGCATTGGTGAGTTATCATATTAAGAATCTATCCCTTGACTTCAAAATCTGTAGTGACTGGTGGTTGCCTGATGGGGTGTCCGTTACCAGCCCTTGTGGCTTTCATCAATGCTTCCATAGTCTGTCCTGCTGCTCCTTCAGCCATGTTAAATTCTTTCTTAATATACTCAAAATCCGGAATATAAAAAGGTAACTCAGCGAAATCCTCGGCGATTTCCTGTTCTTCTTTAGCTTTGCTGCGTGTGTAGTAAACTCTAGACGGTTCCAGAGTTATTTGTACCTAATCTGCGATCACACCACAACAAAACCGCGCGTAAAATCAAACAAAAATAACAGAAAAGGAACTTTTGCAAGAATTGCTTCTCACAAAAGGATCGAATAATCAAAAGCTTAATCAAATTTCCAATAATTACACCGCTCCCCGACAGCGGCGCCAAAAATTTGATGTGTAATTTCGTACTCTAAATTATTAGCTAAATACCTATCGATTATCACACAATACAGGCAACTATAACCAGTTCGTGTAGTAATTAAACAAGTATTTGACCAATTCGTTCCACGGAGAGCAGGTAATTGAAAACTTGAACTATTAATTATTCTAAGATTTAAAAAGGGGAGTTTTGTTGTAAAACTGATTAAACGCAAAAGTAAATTAAACTTAACTCAATAAGAAGCAAACGTATCCACTTAGATTCAATTCCCTAGGCTAGGATTGCTCGTTTAAACCCATTAATTAAACAATTACAATGATGTGACACTGTATTTATCTGTCGATTCCTACAGTTTAAGACTAGCAACCGAAGTATAACTGTCGTTAACCTAGAGTTACTAACCAATTCACAATGATATTACTCAAGATTATAATCTAACTTAGGTTGGTTTGGTGTCCCTTACAACCTCACAATTATTGCAACTAATTTCAAGCTCAACCGCTATACGATTAATTTTATTATCAGTGTCCCTCATAAAATCTCACGTATTCCTAAATTATTCACGTTCAATAATCTAGTAAAAGCTATTAATCAATTTAACTGTGGTTAGTTAATCAATAACTTCCGTGATCTAACAATCAATAAGCTTTATTAACGGTGGATCTTAGCTAGACATAAACTTGTGTAATTTTAATTAATTATTGTTAACCAAAAGATCGCAATCCATCACCTAGGTTCATGCATCTAAGTGAATACTAAATATTTAGCTACTCATGGTAAAGCAAATAACAAATAAATAAGAAGAACAATTAAACATAATCATTGAATTGAATGAAGAACAAATTAATAAAAGTAATAAAAGTTAATATAAAGATTAAACTAACCAAGAATGATATTGTAGCTTAAACCCTTGTAAAATAATGAAGAAAGACAAAGAAATTCGTAACTAAAGTTGCTGTAGGCTAAAGTTCGGAATAAAAACTGCATACCCTAAATTGGGGAAAAATTCGTCTATTTATAGAAGCAGGGAAAACAACTGGAACCGACTCTGGTCGCGATCCGCGACAACAACATCGCGATACGCGATGACCAGGACGCGACAAAGCTACTTGAAACGTGACAGATTGGTCAGAATGCCCGTTTTTCCATGTCGTGTTCTGATGCACTTCATCACGTATCATGATGACCAAAACGCGATAAACTGTATCCTGAAGCGATGGAAACTGATTTTTTTCACCCGAGGCACGTTTATCTTCAACTCTAACTTCGTTTTGGCTATATCTTCAATAAAATCAACAATAATGAGCCAACGAACCATATCTTGACACTTTCTTCATTTTAAACTCATATAACTCGATATCTTAATCAAAGTCTTCAAAATACCAACAAATGGAACAAGATAACGCCCAAAATATATGTATGAAAATGGCATTATCATTGGGTTAACAACATTAATTGAGATCGTTAACTTAAAAGTTTCAAAACAACACTTACATGTAACGACTAACGAAAACTTAACGACTCCATTAGAATGTATATACATGTTGTGTTTTGATATGTATTCTTACACTTTTGAAAGACTTGAAGACACATATAAAAGTACTTCTACTTAACAAAAATGCTTACAATTACATCCTCGTTCAGTTTCATCAACAATTCCACTCGTATGCACCTGTATTCGTACTCGTACAATACACAGCTTTTAGATGTATGTACTATTGGTATATACACTCCAATGATCAGCTCTTAGTAGCCCATGTGAGTCACCTAACACATGTGGGAACCATCATTTGGCAACTAACATGAAATATCTCATAAAATTACAAAAATATTAGTAATCATTCATGACTTATTTACATGAAAACAAAATTACATATCCTTTATATCTAATCCATATACCAATTACCAAAAACACCTACAAACACTTTCATTCTTCAATTTTCTTCATCTAATTGATCTCTCTCAAGTTCCAACTTCAAGTTCTAAGTGTTCTTCATAAATTTCATAGGTATAGTTTTATAAAAATCAAGAATACTTTCAAGTTTGCAAGTCTACTTCCAAGCTTTCTAATCCATTCCAAGTAATCATCTAAGACCAATGAACCTTTGTTATTTACAGTAGGTTATCTTTCTAATTCAAGGTAATATTCATATTCAAACTTTGATTCAATTTCTACAACTATAACAATCTTATTTCGAGTGAAAATCTTACTTGAACTGTTTTCGTGTCATGATTCTGCTTCAAGAACTTTCAAGCCATCCAAGGATCCTTTGAAGCTAGATCCATTTTTCTCATTTCCAGTAGTTTTATCCAGAAAACTTGAGGTAGTAATGATGTTCATAACATCGTTCGATTCATACATATAAAGCTATCTTATTCGAAGGTTTAAACTTGTAATCACTAGAACATAGTTTAGTTAATTCTAAATTTTTTCGCAAACAAAAGTTAATCCTTCTAACTTGACTTTTAAAATCAACTAAACACATGTTCTATATCTATATGATATGCTAACTTAATGATTTAAAACCTGGAAACACGATGAACACCATAAAATCGGATATACGCCGTCGTAGTGAAACTGGGGGCTGTTTTGGTTCGGATAATTAAAAACTATGATAAACTTTGATTTAAAAGTTGGTCTTCTGGGAAAATGAGTTTTCATATGAACATGAAACTATATCCAAAAATCTTGGTTAAACTCAAAGTGAAAGTATGTTTTTCAAAATGGTCATCAAGATGTCGTTCTTTCGACGGAAATGACTACCTCTTTAGTAATTGACATGTAACTTAAATTTCTGACTATAAACCTATACTTTTTATGCAGTAATGTTGGAGTTAGCTATACAGGGTTGAGGTTGATTCCAAAAATATATGAAACCATAGCAATTTGATTCAATATGATTCACTCATAGCAATTTGATTCAATATGGAGTTAGCTATACAGGGTTAGAGTTCAATATGAAACCATAGCAATTTGATTCACTCAAAACGGATTTAAAATGAAGAAGTTATGGGTAAAACAAGATTGGATATTTTTGATCTTTTTAGCTACGGGAAATGTTTAACAAATCTATACAAATCATATCCTAGCTAACTTATATTGTATTATACATGTATTCTAATATATTATGTAATCTTGGGATACCATAGACACGTATGAAAATGTTTTGA
Organism: Rutidosis leptorrhynchoides; assembly: GCF_046630445.1. Classification (NCBI taxonomy): domain Eukaryota; kingdom Viridiplantae; phylum Streptophyta; class Magnoliopsida; order Asterales; family Asteraceae; genus Rutidosis; species Rutidosis leptorrhynchoides. Next base: position 154,995,368 of record NC_092333.1, read on the forward strand.
CATATCATATCGACCCATGTATATATATTATTTGGAACAACCATAGACACTCTATATGCAGTAATGTTGGAGTTAGCTATACAGGGTTGAGGTTGATTCCAAAAATATATATACTTTGAGTTGTGATCTAGCATGAGACGTATATACACTGGGTCGTGGATTGATTCAAAATAATATATATCGATTTATTTCTGTACATCTAACTGTGGACAACTAGTTGTAGGTTATTAACGAGGACAGCTGACTTAATACACTCAAATCTTTAAAACATAATAAAAATGGTTGTAATTATATTTTGATCATACTTTGATATATATGTACATATTTGTATAGGTTCGTGAATCGATCCGTGGCCAAGTCTTATTTCCGAGGAAGAAAATATCTGTGAAAGTGAGTTATAGTCCCACTTTTAAAATCTAATATTTTTGGGATGAGAATACATGCAGGTTTTATAAATGATTTACAAAATAGACACAAGTACGTGAAACTACAATCTATGGTTGAATTATCGAAATCGAATATGCCCCTTTTTATTAAGTCTGGTAATCTAAGAATTAGGAAACAGACACCCTAATTGACACGAATCCTAAAGATAGATCTATTGGGCCTAACAAACCCCATCCAAAGTACCGGATGCTTTAGTACTTCGAAATTTATATCATATCCGAAGGGTGTCCTGGAATGATGGGGATATTCTTATATATGCATCTTGTTGTTGTCGGTTACCAAGTGTTCACCATATGAATGATTTTTTATCTCTATGTATGGGATGTGTATTGAAATATGAAATCTTGTGGTCTATTGTTACGATTTGATATATATAGGTTAAATCTATAACTCACCAACATTTTTGTTGACGTTTAAAGCATGTTTATTCTCAGGTGAATACTAAGAGCTTCCGCTGTTGCATACTAAAATAAGGACAAGATTTGGAGTCCATGTTTGTATGATATTATGTAAAAACTGCATTCAAGAAACATATGTCGATGTAATATATTTCTATTGTAAACCAATATGTAATGGTCATGTGTAAACAGTATATTTTAGATTATCATTATTTGATAATCTACGTAATGTTTTTAAAACCTTTATTGATAAAATAAAGGTTATAGTTGTTTTAAAAATGAATGCAGTCTTTGAAAAGCGTCTCATATAGAGGTCAAAACCTCGCAATGAAATCAATTAATATGGAACGTTTATAATCAATATGAACGGGACATTTCATTGTTAACCCATTATTTATTATATCTAAAGAGATGTTAAATTATTATATTATCATGATATTATGATATATTAATATATCTTAGTATGATATATATACAATTAAATGTTGTTACAACGATAATCGTTACATATATGTCTTGTTTCGAAATCATTAAGTTAGTAGTCTTGTTTTTACATATGTAGTTCATTGTTAATACACTTAATGACATGTTTACTTATCATTTATCATGATTAAACATAGTGTATCAATATCTTAATATGATTCATATGTATTTAGTAAGACGTTGTTATAACGATAATCGTTATATATATCGTTTCGAGTTTCTTAATTCAATAAACTCAATTTTTTGTATATAACTCATTGTTAAAATGCCTAATGAGATACTTACTTATCATAATATCATGTTAACTATATATATATAATCATATATATGTCATCATACAGTTTTTACAAGTTTTAACGTTCGTGAATCACCGGTCAACTTGGGTGGTCAATTGTCTATATGAAACCTATTTAAATTAATCAAGTCTTAACAAGTTTGATTGCTTAACATGTTGGAAACACTTAATCATGTAAATAACAATTTCATTTAATATATATAAACATGGAAAAGTTCGGGTCACTATACCTTGCGCTATACGGATAAATAATTTTATGCGGATACGAAAACGCCTTTTGAATTTCTTAGCCAGAAATACTGGTGTGTCGGCAAAGTAATCGTTCCACGATCGTTGAGCTGCTGACTCACGATCTCTCAGAATGTATTCGCGAACTCTTGGAATACGAGAAACAGACTCGACTTCGGACTCTTCGTCCAATTCGTGAATAAGTTGGACAACACGAATATCCTCCGAATCGGAATCGGGAGCTAGTAAATATGATGCCATAATTTTTTAGAGTAAAATGTATAAATATTGAGAGAAAGTTGATGTTTTTGTTGTGTAAAAATGAATAATAAATGTGGTATTTATAATTGAAATTAAATAATAAAAAAATAGGAAAAACGTGGCTCAATCAAAAACTGACACCCCTAACTGACCTTTTTTTTCGTTACTATTCCAACTAACGCCCAATACTGACGAAAACTGTCGCCGCGTTAACGACTGTCAGTTTTTGTCAGTTTATGCCAACTAGACTGACGGTACCGTTTTGACGCCGGGATGGAGATGGTCTTAAGGGTTTTTATCATATATACCCTTATTAAGCTTTAAAAACTCATATTTACCCACTTAAACTAGATATTATCATATATACTAATTTATAACCCCCATTTTCGAGGGACTTAAGTATGAGCTAGTGTTGTAATTCTGTCGAGTTAGTTCTAAGGGTTATAATTTTAACATGTCATCTTTTATTAAGTTTGCTTTGTTAATATTACTTTTGTTGTAATATATAAGAGAGAAGAGAGATGCCCATTTTAATTCTATAAACTCATCTTATTCCTCCACAAACTCAATAAAATGTAATATAACTAAAAAAGGGCCATTACGCCATATTTTTTTACATGAGTGGCAATTTATGTGGTTTTATAGTGATTCGTAGAAAAGGGTTGTTACAAATTTTGTATAAACGATAAGACCACTCTTAACCATGACGGTCAGTCATGGGATCACTGACTGCCACATCAGCGTCACATCATCACCTTCTTCCCATCACTAACTGCTAACATCCATGACGTACCATCACTTGATTCCACCTCTATTTTTTATATTAAACTTTTATTTTATTAACTTATATATAACATTTAAAATCCTAAAAATTAAAATTTTATTAATAAAAAATATAATAAATTTCTAAAAGTAAAAATAAAAACATTACAAATTCCCAAAAATAAAAAATAAAAAAAATTACAAATTCCAATAATAAAAATAAAAAGACATTACAAATTCCTAAAAATAAAAAAAAAACATTACAAATTCCTAAAAATAAAAAAACATTACATATTCCAAAAATAAAATAAAAAACATTACAAATTCCTAAAATAAAATAAAAAAGATTACAAAGTCCTAAAAATAAACCAAAACATTACAAAATCAAACTACTCATCGTCTTCGTCTTCGTCCTCCTCTTCGTCATCCTCTTCGTCCTGGTTATTAGTTCCCGAAGGTCCTGCTTCATCATTGTCATTGACATGCTCGGGAATTGCCGAAGGTCCTACTTGTGGGTTATGTCTAATACGTGCATTTGGTGGTAAACTCCAAATATGTTCGATAAGGTTGTCTCGGAGGAAACGATGAATGTGGAGTTGTAGAGTTGTATAGAATTAGAAATAAAAATAAAATAAAATAAATAATATTTATATGATATAGCCGTTAATAAATTAAATTTTGTATCTGTTGCTCGCGATTTGAATTGTCATTGTTAAGCAAATTGGAGGGCGGGTGGTTGGAGGGCGGCCAACCGCGGCCTTGCTAGTATCGGCGCCCTTCAACGGCTGCCTCAACGACGGAGCTGAAGACCAATCGATACGAGCGCTCTAAGTGTTTGTTGTAAGAATATGTGTGAATTGTTGGTTTTGTTTTTGATAGAAAAATTGATATGGTTACTTTGTGAAGGATGTTATCCCACATCGGTGGGAGGAAGAAGTTGGAGGTGGGTGACTTGGTTATAAAAGGAGGTCATGGGCATCATTCCAACTTGCACCAATCAATACACTTTAAGCATTTGATTATTTCTTTCTTTCTTACCCTTGTTTGAGAGTTGTATTAGTTAAATATTTTGGAGAGTGTAGTTGGCTTAAGAGAGTCGTCTATATCATTGTAACAATTTGTGATATAGTGTATTTCTCTCTTTGGGGGCCGGTGGTTTTTCTCATGTTTTGGAGTTTCCACGTTAAATCTTGTGTTGTGTATTGTTCTTATTTCTTTACTATTATTGTTGGGCTGGGTGGTGGGAATTAGTGAGACCGTAATTTCCCAACAACTGGTATCAAAGCGTCAGGTTTGACGGGGGTCTCGGTTATAGGAGTCGGAGTATGCTCTGTGGTTGCCACGGGAGTGGATCGTCCACATCAGAAACGAGTTATATTGATCGTATAGGGTATCTGGTTAGACAATATTTTTTCTGATTCGGAGTAAGTGGTGTCTAGAATTTGTAGTGGACCGGGTGTTGGATTTTTCAATTTAACGGATCCTGTGCGCCACTCCACTACATCTGTCAGCCAGTCGAATGTGAGCAAAATCAGAGAAAGTGTTGTTTATAGGATACGGATACGATGTTGAAGTTCAATCCAATGAGGTTTGATGTAGAGAAATTTGATGGGAGGATCAATTTTGGCTTATGGCAGGTTCAAGTCAAGGATGTGTTGATTCAGTCCGGGTTACACAAGGCATTGAAAGGTAAACCCACCTTTGTTCCCGGCAGTGATTCTAGCAGTAAGTTCGATGAAGAAGAATGGGACGATATGGATTTGAGGGCAGCAAGTGCGATTCGTTTGTGTCTTGCAAAGAACATGCTTGCAAATATGCACGGGTTATCAAACGGCAAATGAGCTTTGGGTTAAACTAGAGCAGTTGTACCAGGGCAAGGGCATCTCAAATCGGTTGTGTTTTAAAGAACAATTTCATACTCTGCATATGGATGGGGGTTCAAAGATTTCAGATCATCTAAGTATTCTTAACGGTATTGTTTCGGAACTGGAGGCTATTGGAGTTAAAACGGATGATGAAGATAAAGCTTTGAGGTCGATATTATCTTTATCATCGTCCTATGAGCACATGAAACCTATTCTAATGTACGGGAAAGAAATGTTGAAGTTTGAAGATGTTACTAGCAAGCTCCTATCCGAGGAGAAAAGATTGGAAGGTAACGGAGTCTCGTCATCAGAAGCTACGGTACTGTTGTGTTCGGATAGGCAGAAGAGAAACTCTAGAAAGAATCTAACATGCTGGAAGTGCGGGAAGACTGGGCATGTAAGGGTTAATTGTCCAGGTGGAGCTAATTCGGCAAATGGCTCCAAAGGCGCTAATGATGTCTCCGTTGTTACGGAGAGTGACGAATTTCTCTGAAGTCACGTCATCCTCATGGTGTGTCCGCGCCACCATGGAAAGGGATGTTCGTTAGCGGTTCCACAATTGCACATGGGCATACAGTCGTACAAACTTCAAAAATGTTGTATTATAAAAGTAAGATCAACATTGTAATATCTAGGTCTTTGTTAAATATTCTTAACAATTCAATTTAGGATAAGTTTTTTTAATCCTACATGTTACTCAAACCGGATTGAATTTCTTTTTGTTTAACCAGGCGGTGATGGCTTTAAGAGATAAAATAAAGCGGCACTTGAAGCTTCCGCATGGGTATGTTATGGAGTATAAACCACATGATGCTTCTCTGCGCGATAACTCATCCTATCGCAACACTTGGTTGAGAGGATAGATTAGAGAAGAAGCTGAGCCTCTTACTCGTGTTGCTTATAACAAGTTGATATTTCTGGTCCTTGTTCTGTTTCACTAACCTTGTATGCTTCAGTGTAATACTATTAAAGAACTTTTGACATGTAATTGTCGAACTTGGGTATTATATTTTCACCTGGCTTAATGGCTCATGTTTATGGATAATATATGCTTTAGTATCAGCTCTAGTTAATCCATCATCAGTTTATTCTTCTTTTTCTTTTTTTTCTTTTTTTTTCCTCAGATGGTCTAATAAAATACAAAAATGACCTTCAACTATATTGTACATAGCAAGTTTTCTCTGACTTCACCATACAACTATTATCTATATATTTATTTGTTTTTTTGTTATGAACGTCATATGCAGATCATGTGCCGACTTAATTCAAACGTGCAGGCAGTTGGTTCGGCGGGAAAAGCAGTTACGATCAAGTTTGTTATACGCTTCCCCAACAAATTTGTTGAGTGAATACAGTTGAACAAAATGCGAGAAACGAAGAAGAAAAGATCGAGCAGGTGGGATCGCGGATCGCGAGGGGGTTTGGTTCAGCAGCGAGCTTCGAATACAAAACGCGAGAAATGCGTTCGAGAGTTGGGACGCCAGATGTCGCGAATGGCAAGGTGGAAGTTGTCAAACGGGGCATTTTTTGTGTCTCGCAAGTTGCGAATTTGTTTTCTTATTTTGTACACTACAAATTGAAAACCTACACCTATGAATTTAATAAGAAAACTCTGACAGTGGTTTAAATCTATAGAAATAATGGATATAACCACATTAAAATTCATGTGTTCTTTACGTTTCTTTCACTTATTATCTTTGCGTATTATTGCTATTATTTGTTTGTTGTGCGGTGAGCACTGTTGCAAAACACTCCGTCTCGAACCGTTGCGACGCCCGTTGTGACGGTTTGGTGACTAGCCCGTTCTGTCTTGAAGAAAACCGTCTAATATGACAATCAACAGTCAAAAATCGGGTCAAAGTTGAAAAAAATTGGGTTAAAGTCGATCAAAATTAAGAAAACTCAAAAAGTCGGTAAAATCAGTCAATTTGGCGTATTTTAGTGTGAATTTTTTTATTGAATTAACGGTGACAACGATTAAATTTATGAACTAAAGTTTTTGACTTTAAAATATCTATACATATATAGATTTATATACTTATATATTTAAAAGTCAATTTTGATCACCTCCGTCTCGACCCCGTCTTGACATTTTTAAGATCCGATCGTCTCGATCCCGTTTCACGTCTTTTGCAACTTTGGCGGTGAGTGCCCACTTTGGGTTATCAAGTTCCTTAAATTCCTAAGAGTTTATTCTCGAGATTTATTTAGAATGGAAATGAGAGGAGACTGATAGATTAAAAAATAACAGCGATTCTCGAGTTTTAAATTTCGGCGGAAATGAGAGGAGAGAATATGATTATGAAGGATAGTACTTTTAGATTTTGTCACCAAAACTCTCCTCCCATATTTGGACGAATTGGGAAGGATAGTAAAACACTCTCATCCCCTTTCTTCTCCACTCTTTTCCAATTTATTGAGCTAACATAATTATGTACTAATTGATTGGAAGTCTTTAGTAGTTTAAATACGATACAAACAGATTGTAACAGTTAGGTTTTTGGATGTATTTGGTCTCTCATCTCTGGTTCTAAACTATGTTCATATGAACAATCAATAAATCAGGTCTATTGGCCATGTTGTATTATCTGCATCCGATATTGTTTTCGAAAATAACAAATACAGTAACGAATAGTGGGTTGCTTACTTTTTAAAGCATAAATATAAAACCTGGTTGATAAGTTTTATGTGTGATATATTTACCGTTTATCTAATATTTTTTAGATTTTGATTGTTCACATGTTTCGCCAACTAAAACCCACAAATGTTCAATCTTTTTCAAACCTTTTAGATGATGTTGTTTACACAAAACTGGTTCAATCATCCATACAATCAGGTTGTTCGGTACACGCGAAGCTTGTTCAGTCACACATGGTAAAAACGGGTTACAACCCAACCTTGTTTTTACAAAACACCCTTTTAAACATGTACTTAAAATGTAATGAACCAGACTTAGCCCTCCAACTGTTCGACGAAATGCCTCAACGAAATATTGTTTCTTGGAATTCACTGATTTCTGGGTACACTCGTTTGGGTCGATACATTAATGCAAAAGAAGTGTTTTGCGAAGCTCGAATTTCCAATTTCGAAGTTAGTAAGTTTACGTATGCGAGTATGTTGAGTATATGTGCACAAACTGATGATTTAAAGTTGGGGAAAGTTTTACATGGGTTGATTATATCGAGTGGTGTTGGTTTAGATACATTTATGAGTAATCAAGTTATCGCTATGTATTCAAAATGTGGAAGAGTTGATCAAGCACGACTCGTGTTTGATCAATGTTATCCACATTTTGATGACGTTTCTTGGAACACGATGATTTCCGGTTACGTTAAAGCTGGTTTATATAACGAAATGTTACATGTTTTTGTAAAAATGCATCAAAGTGGAACTAGATTTAGTAGTTATGTGTTGGGGAGTGTTCTTAACGCGTGTTGTATGAATTTTGGGTGGTCTTTAGTATTAGGAAAGTCGTTGCATTCATGTTCGGTTAAACTCGGATGGGATCTTGATGTCATTGTTGCAACTGCGTTACTTGATATGTACGCTAAAGTCGGGGATTTAAACGATGCGATGTTGATTTTTAGTCTTCTTGATTATAAGAATGTGGTTATGTATAATGCAATGATTGCTGGGATGCTTCGTGGGGAAAATGTGAAAGATGAGTTTGTTAAGAGATCGTTAACTCTTTTTAACGAGATGCAAAGGTGTGGGCTAAGGCCTTCAGAGTTTACATTTTCGACGATGATTAAAGCATGTATCGTTTGTAAAGATTTGGAATACGGGAAACAAATTCATGCGCGTGTTTGCAAGAATGATTTTCAGTTCGATGAGTACATTGGAAGCGCACTTGTTGAGTTTTACACGTTTTGGGGTTCGATGAAGGACGCGTTAACTATTTTTAATTCGAGTAGTAAACTAGATATAGTGATATGGACGTCGATGATCGTGGGTTACGCTCAAAATGGTGAATACGAGAGGGCATTGGTTCTCTTTTGTGAACTACTTAGTACAGGGTTAAAACCAGATGAGTTTACGGTTTCAACAGTGTTAAGTTCTTGTGGTAATTTGGGTGGTGTTCGATGTGGTGAGCAGATTCAGGGTTATTCGATTAAGACTGGAATAATAAAGTCGAGTGTGGTATTAAATTCTTTGATTTACATGTACGCAAAGTCGGGTGATATAGATTCTGCGAATTGGATCTTTGAAATAGCTGATAAGTCGGATGTAGTAACATGGAGTGTTATGATATGTAGTACTGCACATCATGGTTGTGCAAACGAAGCTTTGATCATCTTTGACTTGATGATTGATAATGGAATTGCACCGAATGATGTGGCATTTCTTGGAGTTCTTACTGCATGCAGTCATGGTGGTCTTGTTGAGGAAGGACTCAGGTAACCATTTGGTTTCGTATGTGACTTGATTATATAGGTGGCGATATGGGTGGATCAAATGGGTTGCATAACGGTTCTTTATTTAATATGGGTTAAAACATGCTGGACAAAGAAACGGTTAGCACTGTATGCCATTAGCTCTTGCATTAATATAAAAGTTTGAACTTAATAAGGGTTGGATATTGGGGCGTACAAGATGTGCACTTACAATACAAAGACCATTTATTTATCAAGGTTTAAAAATTAAAAAGTAAATATTTAAATCCTAAAGTAGCTGACCCATTTTCGTCATATAATGATTCGGGATGTTGTATGCGTGATAATAGACTTAAGGTAACTTTCAAGTCATACAATCCATTTTACCCTATTAAATGATTTGTTGGTGTAAAAACACAACCCATATTAACCAAGTTGTATGCAAATGGGTTGAAATTGCCACCTGCAGTTCGTCATGTGTTTTGTTGGGATAAAAACCGCTAACTTTCAATACATCCACAGATATTATGAAACTATGCAAAGGAACTACGGTATTGCACCTAGCGAAAAGCACTGTGCGTGTATCGTAGACCTATTTGGGCGTGCTGGTAGGCTATCCGATGCCGAAACTTTTATAACGGACTCGGGTTATAGTCATGCTCCTGTATTGTGGCGATCATTACTAAGTTCTTGTAGAATTCACAAGAACATGGAGATAGGGAAACGTGTAGCGGAAAGATTGATCGATCTCGAACCTAACGCGTCTTCATCTTACGTACTTCTTTACAATATCTACAACGATGCTAAAATGGAAACACAAGCGAACGAAATACGAGACTTGATGACTGACAGAAGGATTAAAAAAGAACCTGGTTTAAGTTGGATTGAGGTTGGAAATAGAGTTCATTCGTTTTTGGTTGGCGATAAATCTCACCCTTGTAGCGAAAGAATATACGCCAAGTTGGACGATATGATGCGGGAAATCAAGAAATTAGGTTATGTTGAGAAAAAAAGGATTGGTTCAACGGTGAATCATCATAGTGAAAAGTTAGCGGTGAGTTTAGGGTTGATTAGTTTGCCTGAATCGGCTCCTGTTAGGGTGATGAAGAATTTGAGAGTTTGTGAAGATTGTCATTTAGTGATGAAATTGATATCGAAAGTTGAAAAACGAGAGATAGTTTTAAGAGACCCGATTCGTTTTCATAGGTTTAGAGATGGAATATGTTCTTGTGGGGATTATTGGTAGTATGTTGACACGTGTCATCATGGACCACATTTGGGACCTGGCGAATTTAGTTTTCGATGTAGACTTCTTTTCATAAGTGCCCTTCTTTTGTAAAGAAGAAATATTGAGAAGTTAGCAGACTTGTTTATGAAGCAATGGAAGCATGATTAGCGTCACAACGCTACAGGATGAAAGTAGAGCTTCAAATGGCAGTGAAACGCAAAATGTGAGGGGTCCACGTAGTGACATGACTGCGGTTCAGTGTGTCATCAACAAAACCGTTTTACTGAACTTATCAGGTAAATTGTGTAAAATGGATAATTATATCATTCATCTATGTTTTAGATGAGAAGTGTTAGTTTTTCAGAGTTGGTTATGAATTTTTACATTTTGGCCAAATCTGACAAAACTAGATTGGTGCTTGTAACTTCATTCGTTTTTAAGTGCAAGTCTGTTATACAGTATGTGTTACAGTATACAGTACATTATATGTTTAATGTTTGTATTGAATTTTATTACTTTCATTTAAAGGATTAAATTGTTGCCACACATTTTGTTGACTAAGCATCTACGATTTCATAGTGAACCATACAAGTATGGCATGAATTGCATACCCCAAAAAAATTAAACATGAACTCTATATTAACATCACTTGATGTATTTAAGCTCACATTGATCCAGGAAGACCGAAAGCATACATACTGGACCAGCCGAACGTAAACATACATATTGGACCAGCCGGTGTTCAGGTCGGTGTTGGGAGGTTTAGTGCCTTGAATATGGAATTTGAAACAATGGTTTATGTAAATCAGTCGATTTATGTAAATTTCATATGCAACAAATTGAAGATCCAATTGCTCAATGTTGCAGATACCATAATGCTATTTGTTTTTTAATATGTTTATGTCTGCGGACCATGTCCGTAAAGAATAAAGAAGATGTGGTCTCTGTATGTTGAATATTTAAGTCTGTTTTTATGTTTTTATGTCTACAAAACAATTTGATTCTATGTGCCACACTTATAAGCACATTTCTAAGTCTGCAAGATTGCAAACAAAATATCACATTATTTTATCCTATGTCTTCAGAAAAACAAAAAGCCTGCAGTACAAGCGTGCATACATAGAACATAATAAGGTCTAAACGAAAAAAAACACATACATAAGACATAATAAGGTCTGACCAAAAAACAAACGATGCCTATGTATAACAATTTGCAGATGGGATGCTTCTAGCATCCAAGTTAGTTGCCACCAATATGTATGTTAAAATAAACTCTTTTGAATCTTAAATATTTGGCTTATACATAATCCTCCCCCTCACTCCTAAAAAACTTACTGACAGAGAACTATTATTGGAAATTATAAGGTCAGAACAAATGCTCTATAGATAATTAAAGGAAAGCCAAATAAATGCATACAAAATAGAAATCACACACTATGTAACTCATAATCCACCACATATGAGCCAATAGTGTTGATAACTAAACGTTCTCCATCAAATAGCAAAAGATTGCAACCAAAATCAAATACGCTAACATTATATGTTCTTCAACGATTCGCCTTGGCAACCCTCTCAATCTCATCCTTCTTCTTAATAGCGTAACTGCAAATACACACAACTGATCGTCAACTAAGAATCGAAGAAACATAACCTAAATCGAAAACATAAAATGAACAATATCTTCATCACATATAGAATGAATGCATAATTACCTGTTTGATGATCCTTTGGCAGCATTAATAAGCTCATCGGCAAGGCATTCAGCAATGGTCTTCACATTCCTAAATGCACTCTCACGTGCACCAGTCGTGAGCAGATAAATTGCCTGGTTAACACGCCGTAACGGAGAAATATCAACAGCCTGTCTCCTAACCACACCAGCAGAACCAATTCGAGTGGCATCTTCTCTTGGTCCACTACAAATAGTTAAAGATTAAATTATGTCAAAGTTACACGGATACTCCCGTGGTTTGTTTGAATTTGCGGATATAATCCCTAAACTTTGTTTACACGAATAGTCCTTGTCGTTTGCAAATTTTGCGTGGACAGTTCTTAGACCCGAGGGTCGTTAACTTTTTTGTTAATCAATACATATACAAATAACATGAGGACTTTTTAGTCATTTGATGTCTAATACAGATGGAAAAACTGAAATGACTTAAAAGCCCTAACATGATGTGCACATGTAATGATACAATGAAAAAAATTAACGACCGTCAGGTCTAGGGACTGTCCACACAAAAAATGCAAACCACAGAAACTACACGTGCAAAGAAAAAGTTTAAAGACTAAATCCGTAAGATTGAAAAAACCACAGGGACTATCCGCGTAATTTTTCTATAAATTATACTCCATAGATAACACCATCAATCAAAAATATACAAAACACATAAGGAACATATAATAGTATAGTATTAGTACCAATTAAAAAGAAAGCATAGGTGTCTAAAAGTACCTGTTAATGACAGCATCGACGATAATTTGAATGGGGTTAGCGTCAGTTAAAAGGTGGATGATCTCCATCGCATGCTTGACGATGCGAACAGCCATAAGCTTCTTACCATTATTCCTCCCATGCATCATAAGAGAGTTGGTCAAACGTTCAACGATTGGGCATTGAGCCTTCCTGAATCGCCTAGCTTGATACCTACCAGCAGTGTGAGGCATGTAGATTGGGTGCTTTGAAGCAGTTGCAGTAATGTAATCCTCCACAGACAGATCGGGAACCTTTACATAAAAACAAAAAAAATATGATTTAATACAAAAAAAAAGCATCCATGTATATATATATATTTATTTGTATTACTATCATAGAACGTTTCAAGATACCTAAACAATTGAAATAGAGTAATGAACACAGATGAAGCTAAACTATTAGATTAGATAAATACTACTACTACCAGCAGCATAGAAATGTTTTTTTTTTTCTTTTTCTTTTTTGGGGGGCAAGGGCCCCTCCCTGCACCAAAGAAGCTCTGCCCTTGCTTATAAATAGACAACAATGACCAATAATCAAAACCTGAATCTATACAGCTAACTGCCATAAAATACCAGTGGCTTCATATAATAATTCAAGTCAATGCAAATTATTGCCAACTATGAATTACAAAACGAAGAAAATGACAGTATCATAGAAGAATAAATTAAAATATAACTGCAAGCCATTTTGGTAATTTGTTACAATATTCAACCTATACAGAAGAAAACGTTTAGAAACAACACTTCAACCAGCAAACAAAAAAACCGACATTCTTAAAATAAGTATACATACACATATGTATACGTACAACGACACTAATTCCACATTCAACTTAACATAGCTGTAGCAGAAATACGCAGTAAAATTGTAAAAAAAAAAAAAAAATTAATGTTCACGAATTAGTTGTTACCTGGACGTCATCATAGGACCAGCGATTGAACAACAACACCTCAGAGCGAGACTTTCCATCTTCTGCAAGTGGTGGTAGGGCTTCCATTCTAACAAGAACGAACAAAACAAATTTTATCAATTTTTTAAAAAAAATTAATAATAAAATGTATCATAAAAATAAAACTGGTATATTTGATTACAAAAAATGAGGGATAACTGACGCTGATTGTTGTATTTTTTGTTCACCTGAGACGTTGATGACAATTCAAAACCCTAATTAGGTTTATACCACCATTCTTGTTAGCTCTCTGTTGGGCTTTATGTTGGGCCTTTCCTGGACCATTTTATCTGCCTGTGGGCTTCCATTAAGAGAATGTTAATGTTAAAAGAAAATTGACCCACGGTTGTGTGGACTCGTCGTGACCTGTTTTTCTTGAAACTTTACCGAGTATTTGGACTTAACGTACCCATTAACTAGGTTTGAAAAAGTCCGAACCCGCATACGTTTCGTAAATTTGCTCGACTCAATGATCTGTCGATGACCGAGAAAATATGTTATGACACCATGTACCGTGTCCACACAAGTCCGAACATAATCATATTGTGAAATATTCTCAGTGTGACCACTAACATCTCAAAGGTTGAAATAGCGTGCTCACAACATAAGCTTATCAATTTGCATACGTAGAGTGTATTCACCATGTCGACCATCCATCTGGACAGGCAAATCTAAGTAATATTCAAAATATTCTACCTTCGTGCTTGTTGGAAGAAAATCTGGAAGATGACGTGGTAATGCACGTATCTAAAGGATAAGAAAATTCGACATCTAGAAAACACTGTAGTAGTTGCAAGGAACGTGATCATAACATATCGGTTTGCACATCACACTATGATATATCAAACAAGTAAGAAAACCGAAGTCCAATTTGAAGGGAAATGTGTTTTTTTAAACAGCAGTTTGGGATCACCCAAGGGAGACTAAACCACTCACGCGTTAATCTCCCGCAGTTGCATAACTCGCCCCCAACTACTGCGCAGGAGAAAACCCGACCCAATTCTAAGGCACCTTTAGGTGGAATTTAAGGGTAAGGGGCAACCTTATGTGCAATGTAGCACCTCATTTGAGTCGAACTCCTGACTAAGTCTGCCATGAAAATCACAATCTTATGTACCTTATTTTGTGTGTTCGTGATAAATAAATGTTTCCTACATATGTGATCGAATGTAAGTTTGTTACAAATGTATGTTTCTATCTTAATATAATTTTCAAAACATGAGGCCAATAAACTATCGAGTTGGAACATATACAAAAAACATACATACATTTAGCTCATACCATTGTGTACAAAAAAACATATATACGTGTGCATCGGCCGTGAGTAGTATTATGTATCCCATGGTTTGTACGAGACCAGATATTGCCCATGCGGTGGGAGTAGTAAGCCGTTATATGTATAAATCGGGAAAAGAGCATTGAGAAGCGGTCAAATGTAGGGGTGGGCATAACCGGATATCCGAAGTTTCGGATATCCGAAATTTTGGATAGTGAATTCGGCCATCCGAAATCCGAATCCGAAATTCCGGGTATCCGAATTTCAGATATCCGAATTTTCGGACTCGGATATCGGATTTTCCGCTATCCAAACTATATATAATAAATGAAACATGTACAAATGAGAAACACAAAACACGTAACAAGTCATATAAATCTAAGTTCAACATTCAAAATTTCGTGTTGCAAAAGTTCAAAACACGATTAACACATCATCGTAACAAACATAATAAAGTTCAAAACACGATTCACACATCATCGTAACACAAACATAACAAAGTTCAAAACGCGATTAACACATCGTTTTAACAACAACATAACAACGTTGTTGATCTTCAATCATTTTATGCCAAGATGAAGATTAGATCAGGCCTGAGGAAATATCGTGAACCGCTAGAATTTTGAGATGAACAAGATGAAGATTACTGTGCAGTTTAATTTTAGATCTAAGATTTTGTATATTGTATCGATTGATTGTTTCTACTTTCTATCTCTATCTTTGTTCTTTTTACTCTTAAAAGTTAAAATACCTAAGGCCTATAACTATAAGCCATAACCTGAGCCACATAACTATAAATAAAAATATGTTAATAATAAGTGTATTTCGTTTCGGATATCGGATAATCCGAATATCCGAAAATTTTGAAAAATCTCTCCGATATCCGAATCCGAAAATCCGGATATCCGACTTTCGGATATCCAAAAATTCGGATATCCGAATTTTCTGATATTTTCGGATCGGTTTTTCGGATAACCCGGATTGCGGATTCGGATACGGATATTATGCCCACCCCTAGTCAAATGGTTGCTTCGTTACTTGAAAGGTACTTCTAATATGGGATTGTGTTTTACTAAAAATAATGTCATACTTAGGGGTTATGCGGATGCTAGTTTGGGAGGATGTGATGATTTGTGTGACGACCCAAAAATTTCCGACCAAATTTAAACTTAACCTTTATATGATTTCAACATGATAAGCATAGTCTGTTAGGTTGAGTCTCAAAATTTGTTGAACTGTTTACATGGATTCATTTAACCTTAGACTGTTTTCGACGATTCACGAACAATTATTTGTAAATAGATACATATATATTTAAATAGATAAATATATATATATAATATATTAAATTGTAATTAGAAATAATATACGACCTAATTGTAAGAAATAAATATGAAAAATAATATAAGCAATAATAAAATTTATTATTAAAATAAATCTATATATATATAAAATGTATGTTATATATATATATATATATATATATATATATATATATATATATATATATATATATATGATTTCGAATTTATTTAGTAAACGATAGTAGCATTAGTTTGTCATTTGATTGATAGTAAACAAGTTAAAATATGAAATTATGGAAATTTAGTAATAAACGTTGGTGTGTAATTAAGTTATATAAATTTTAGAGTTACTAAGGGTGCGTTTGTTTGCCTCTGAATGGAATGGTTCAGTGCTGAATGCTGAACCATTCAGCATTCAGTGCGTTTGTTTCTAACATCTGAATGACATATGCTGCTGAATGGTTCAGAATTCAGTGCTGAATGGTTCAGAGACGAAACACTCTCTTAACTATTAAGAGCCTAAATTTTATGTAATTTTCTCCTCAAATCCTATCTTGAACACTTAACTAACAAGTATATTGAATATTTTATTCATTATAAACTTTGATAAGGTAATATTACTCAGTTTACATCGTTCAATCTAAATGATTATCAAACAGCTTATTTTCATTCAGAACAAACTTTATTCAGAGGTTTTGAATAATTCAGATTCTGAACCATTCAGCGCTAAATCATTCAGTTTTATCAAACGCACCCTAAGAATATATTTAAATATCTTAAGTTAAATTTCAGTACTCTGTACTTTTTATATGGGATTGAGTGCTAATAAAAAGGTCAACTTTTTATGATTAATTTTACACAATATTGATCGAAATAATTAAATATATTTACTCTAAAAATTTAGAATTTTTCTGAAGACTTCCATCCGCCACTAATTAAAGACGGAGAACGAAATTCAGTCCGTAAAAGACGATGGCTAATTTTATCACACGTTCCTTTTAGATACCTATTAACTTACTATTTAAAAGTTGAATTTAGTGTATTGTTTGATTGTTGTACTGTGATTGTTGATTGATTCACAATCTTGATATTTATAAATATATTATATATATTTATATTCTAAATTAGTACCCGTGATTTAGTTTTTACTTTTGATTACTAGATGACAATTAAACACACCATCATTGTTTTCTTTTTTTTGTTATCCGTCTCACCAAAGCAACTAACCAACTCTATCCATCCATATATGTATTATTACTCCGTAAATTTTGCTCAATCTCATCACTTTTCTGTTGAATTTACAATTGAGCCAAGAGACATATTATATGTAACTGATATCATTTCCTTAACCTTTATATGTTATATATACATAAACATATGGATATATAAGAACACCCATGAAAAATCCATTCTTCTTTTTATTTCTCTCCACCGAAGCATCACCATCCGCCAACACAACCTTATGCCGCGACACTCATCAAACGATTACCACACACCACTTTCTTCTTGAACTCATCACAACCACCATCAAACTAATACTTATGTGTACTCCGGTTCCTATTCGAGTTGCAACCAAAACCCAAACCATTTTGCACGATCACGATCACAACTTAATACACCAACATGGTTTTGTTGCTCGATAATTCTCATCATCCACCACTCACGACTACCACTTCAACTCACCATAAACTGCCGACCAACACCTCTATAATCACCTCCTTCTCTCAATTTCTCTATATTCCTCTCTCTCTTGATTGAAACCACCCTTCACGTTGAGTTACTGTTTCTGTTTCCCAGTCGTGATCAAACCTACACTCACTTAAAACCACCATAGTAAACCACCTATCCCTCTTCTTCTTTCTTGTTTCGTGAACTATCACAAACAACCCAACCGCACACCTGCTACTGCTGCCGTCGTTTCTGTTTACATTCGCTGATCAAGCAACCATTGAAGGCTGATATTACTCCCTATTTCTTTGTATCTGTAGCTCGTGTTAGAACAACCATGAAACCGTGTACCTGCTGCAACCTTTTGCAGTTTCCTTTCTTTTTATTCGACGCATTAAAACAAGAAAAGAGTGTGGTTGTTGTTTGGGTCATGAATGTATATATAAAAAAAATGATGGGGTCGTTCAAATAGAAAGGGAAGTTGAATGCTGATGAAATTCCTGTTTTCCTTTCTTTTACAATTGTGGCCGACATTCTTTTAAAAGGAGAACCCCACCTTTATTGCTTGTCGACAGATTTAATCTGGACACTAAGACGATATGATATGTTCTTTAGACTTGGGCCATTAAACTCGGGCTACACAATTAAGTTGGGTTATTGGGTTATGAGTGGACTGTAAATTGGACTAAGATGACTGCTATAAACCGCATGTTATGTTGGGACAATTGTTGTCGCCACTCAACTTCTTTTTTTTATTAAAACCATCGTGAAGTACCATCGTGAACCACCTGATTGCTGTATGTAACAGCTGCTATTACTGCAGTCGTGCTTGCTATTATCAACAAAGGAGATGATGATGATAGAATATTAGTGTATCGAGTATGATGATGATGATTTGATAATAATAAAATGAACGAGTTATATTATGATTATGATCGTGATTTTATGTGTGATAATGTTGATACGTAGCATGATTAGATGATGATGATTCAAAACAGAAAAACTAAAAGATATTAAGATCTTAATAATAACAGAAAAGAAACAATGGAGTAGTGGTTAGTGGTGTTTGGGTTAACCAAGAGGTCTCGGGTTCGAGCCCGGGCATGGACAGTTATTCTTTTTGGAGCTTTTCTAGTGAGGTAGTTATTGTTAGTCTCTTATTATTATTATTATTATTATTATTATTATTATTATTATTATTATTATTATTATTATTATTATTATTATTATTATTATTATTATTATTGTTATTAGTGATAAGTTAATTATTATTGTTACCATCATTAACATAGGTAAATATTATTATCATTATTGTTACCACTAAGTATTATCATTAAGTATTAGGAGTATTATTAATATTATTATTACTAATATAGGTATTATGATTATTATTATGATTACGATTATTATTATTATTATGATTTTTAAAACAATACAAATTATTATTATTTTCATTAATATTATTATTAGTATCCTTTTTATTATTAGTAGTATTATTATTATTATTATTATTATTATTATTAACATAAGTATCATTTTTAACAAGATCATTTTTAGTATTATCATTATTAATAAAGTTATTATTATTATTATTATTAGTAAATCCTTATTATCAAACTATCATTTTAACAAATAAATAAATATATAACATATTATATATATATATATATATATATATATATATATATATATATATATATATATATATATATATATATATATATATATACCACATAAACATATATATAGTATATAATTTAAGATATAATATATAGACAAAATGTAATACAAATTCTATATAAACTACAACACTAAATATATAAATATTATATAATTAATAGATGTAATTATTTGATTACCATTATATGTGTTAATATAAATATATTACTGATATAGGTTCGTGAATTCGAGGCCAACCCTGCATTGTTCAGTATCGTCGTATGAATATTTTTACTACAAAATATTGTATTGTGAGTTTCATTTGCTCCCTTTTTAAATGCTTTTACAATATATATTTTTGAGACTGAGAATACATGCGCTGCTTTTATAAATGTTTTAAGAAATAGATACAAGTAATCGAAACTACATTCTATGGTTAGATTATCGAATCGAATATCACCCTTTTTAGTCTGGTAATCTAAGAATTAGGGAACAGAAACCCTAATTGACGTGAATCCTAAAGATAGATCTATTGGGCCTAACAAACCCCATCCGGGTTACGGATGCTTTAGTACTTCGACTTTATCATGTCCGATGAGAGTCACGAAATGATGGGGATATTCTAGACGCATTTTGTTAATGTCGATTAACAGGTGTTCACCATATGAATGATTTTTATCTCTATGCAGTTTGTGCGAAATGCCTGATTTGAGATGATCTTTATGAAAAATGAAAATAGAAATCTTGTGGTCTATTAAAATTATGGAAATGATTGATTACGATAAAGTAATGAACTCACCAACCTTTTGGTTGACACTTTAAAGCATGTTTATTCTCAAGTATGAAAGAAATCTTCCGCTGTGCATTTGCTCATTTTAAAGATATTACTTGGAGTCATTCCTGGAATATTTTAAAAGGTGTTGCATTCAAGTCATTGAGTTCAATAAAGATTATTATAAAATAAATGACAGATTAGGTCATTTCTAGTTTGGATATTATGAAATGGTATGCATGCCTGTTAACTTACGATGAAATGAAAGTTTATCTTTTCAAAACGAATGCAATGTTTGCAAAATGTATCATATAGAGGTCAAATACCTCACAATGTAACCATATGTTATTGTATTCGTTCTTATGGATTAGGACGGGTCGTCTCAATTTGGGGAAAAGCACTACGGGTTACGTGTTCACATTATGGAAGACGACGATTAGTTGGATATCTCGACTACAAAGAAGTGTTGCTTTATCTACAACGGAGGGCGAATACATGGATATTGCGGAAGCTACTAAAGAGCTTGTGTGGTTAAAGGACTTCTTGAGTGAGTTGGGTAAAAGACAAGACTATTGCGTCTTGTATTGTGATATCAAAGTGTGGTTAATCTTGGGAAGAATCAGGTGTTCCATAGTCGTACGAAACACATAAAGTTGAGATATCATTTTATTCGGCAACATATATGTAGCGACCCCGACAAATCGTCAAGTGACGGCGTCGTCTACGTAGGTCCCATTGCATGGTCATAAGTCTTTAAGACAAAGTTTGACCAAAATATGTCGCCTTCATTTCAAAATAAAGATTGTTCCCAAAGTTTACAAGAATTGTTCAACCAAAAGTTAAGTTACAAGGTTATAAGTACAAAGGAAATCTAGGCGACACGGTTTAAAGTAAAGTCATAAGACGCTCCATGAAAAGCATGTATACTCGACATCCAATGCAAGTATCAAATAATGAGCGGAAGCATGTATCACATATCGTGCAAGACCTGAGAAAAACATAGAAATCTGTCAACGAAAACGTTGGTGAAATCATAGGTTTAGTAAGTATTAAACGTTGTTTTTGAACCACAAGATTTTGTATTTCCATAACGTAGATTATCCAAATCATTTGCATTCCAAAAGTGTTGTTATACGCGAGC
This sequence comes from Rutidosis leptorrhynchoides, assembly GCF_046630445.1. Taxonomy (NCBI): domain Eukaryota; kingdom Viridiplantae; phylum Streptophyta; class Magnoliopsida; order Asterales; family Asteraceae; genus Rutidosis; species Rutidosis leptorrhynchoides. The sequence continues at coordinate 155,016,956 of NC_092333.1, forward strand.
ACTCAATTATCAAAACTTAACCAACGTTACCCCATCACACAGTGCTAGAACCCACACTAAAACACAAAAATATATTTCATCCGCATAACGGTAGCGAACCGTCCGAATGAGGGTTTGTTAAACCCGTATGGCCACACAATATAAGTTCTCGCTTACACCCTGCAAGTGTAACTAATGATAATCGAATTGAGGCATTTTTTGTTCTAACTCGCACGTGGAATGTTTGTTTTCACACTTGTGTTCAAAACATAAAAGTAAGTAGTACAAGATGTAACAAAGTATATGTTTTCTCAGCCCACGATTTAAAAGTATAAAAGTTGTTGAAAAGGTGGGACTATGATCTCACCTTGAGCGCGAGAGTTAATAAAGTACTTCAACAAGTAAACGCGTGCAAAGACAAAGCTAGTCTTGACCTAAACATATAGGTTATATCAATATCGGTAAGCACAAACGGTCAAAGATGTTCAATTAGTCCTATGGCTCGTTACGACTCGATTAATACAGCATGTGAATCAATTTGTCAAGTTTCATGCACGATACAAGTAGTTAAGTATGTTAGAACGATTGTATAATCGTTTGGTTAAGTTTGACTAAAAGTCAAACTTGGTCAAAGTCAAAGTCAACAGGGTCGGGTCGGGTATCCGACAATTTTCCCAAGACGAGAAGTCATATAAGAGCCTAATAGTCAAGTTTCATGTTAAACGGAGTTTTAGTTAAGCGGAAACATTTTTGTGACATTTAAAATTGCGCGGCGCGCACCCAAGTGCAATTTCTGGTCAGAACTCAACCAAGAAGGCAAACATCTGGGATCTCTGATTCTGCGCGGCGCGCGGGTAAATGTGCGGTGCGCAATACCTGGGAATCATGCAGTTTGCAGAAAAAAATGGTTCAAGTCACGAACCAAAATACAATATAACACATTTCATGCACCGAAAACACTTAAAACGCATAACCTATATCATTAGAAAGGTAATTTGACAAGGAAAACAACTAAGCACATTTCATCAAGCAATTCATCACTAACAACAACCAAAAACCGCATTAAACGTTCATAATCAAAGTTTCAAGTTCTAAAACGCATTTTATGATTCGGGCAACCAATTTACATGTATGATATGCCGTTTCGAAGGTAATCATACACACATTGCAACAAAATTCTTATCTACAATATTTCATAGCATTTGGTGCATCAAAAGTTCATCTAAAGCTTATCAAACCCTAATCCAAGTTCACAAAATCACTAATCATGTTCTTGGAGTTTCCTTAATCAACCTATACATCAAAACGAAGCTAATGATACTAGTAACACTTTTAGAACATGCACTTTAACAATCTAACAACATTTGATCATTCAAAATCAAAGATTTAGCAAGCAAATTTTCATAATGAACTAGTTACACCAAAAACAACGAATCGAGCATACAAATTACATACACGACATCACGATGAGCCATAGACACTAATTAACAACTTTATAAGTCAAGAACACGAATTTAAAGAAATCTAGAGTTTTAGAAATGTTACCCAAACTTGATGATATTGGTATCAAAATGTAGAGGATGAAGAGAGGATCACGAAAATGTAATTTGTTTTGATGTTTGCTTCTCCAATCGGATTTAGATGATGATTTTATGTTTGAGGGTTTTGAGTTCAAAAATGGGAAGTAGAGAGAAAGAGGAGGATGAAGGTGGGAGGTGGAGATGAAATGAATGGATGTGGTAAGTGGGTTGACTAGTTGACCTAGTCAACTAGTTTGCCCATTTGGCAATCTCGGTCCCTCGAGTTTCAAAGCGGGTGCGGGAATTAACCCAACGAATATTTTAAAAACGTTCGAGTAACGGATGACTTTATAATTAGATAACGAGAATATTATGAACGTTAGTTAACGAAAGATACAAATTTGAATAACGAAAGATATTATATATAAAAAAAAAGACGGTGTTAAAATAAATTAAACGGAAAATCACAGGATGTTACATTATCCACACCTCAAAAGAAATTTCGTCCCGAAATTTAGTTGGAAGTAATAGTCGATGTCTCTTACTCGAGACTTAGTGTAGTAACTCTACGAATGATTGAAGGTACTTTCTTGGACATTCCACGAATCCGGATAGTCGGGGTGTTACGTTGTATTAGGGCTTGGTTTTACGATCCACAAGTTCAGCCAGTTTTTTCTATGAGGAGGAGTTTGTCATCAATAGTTGGTGCATCTAGAAGGATTGCACGTTCCTGTTCCGCAGGACACGTTTCTAAGTTTGTTACACGAAATGTAGGGTAAACGGAAACTTAATTGAGTCGGAAGTTCTAAACGATAGGAAGCGGTTCCAATACGCCCCAAGGTTTCAAAAGGTTCGATATTGCGGATATAGCCTTTCTCGATTTCCCAAAATGGATTACACCTTTCCAAGGTGCGGTTTCTCAATATTACGCGGTTACACACTGGGATTTGTGAGGTTTTCATCTAAGTTTGGTATGACTCTTTTGGGCGACTACGGGTCGTCTCGAGCCCTTCTCGGACTTGGATTATCTCAATTGTTGTTTCTTGGATGAGTTAAGATTCGGTGTTTTGTTTGCCACATGCTTTGGTCCAACGAATAGGGGTATGACATTAGCGGTCATATAGGGTTTCGGAAAGTGCGTGTGAACACACGAGTGGTAACTACTGTTGTAAGAGGGATCTACTAAAAGCGACCATGCAAGTTTGAAACATGTCTTTCGAAGACGTAAATCGTTCGCTTGTTCGATTCGTCTGTTTGTGGGTGGTACGCGGTACTCATGTCTAAGCGGGTTCCCAAGGTTCCTTGTAAAACTAGAAGTGAAACGAGTATTTCAATACGGAATAATTGACAAAGATACACCGTGTTGGAATAGAATCTCTTAAGATACGTTTGAACAAGTTAGTTAAGGTTCGAAAAATGTTCGTTAGGACTATTCACCCTCGTGGCGAATACTTATGTAATATGAGGAGTTTCTCTATCCATGGAGAAATGTTACAAGGAGTTTCTTTAAACGGAAATGCGAACGGTAAAGATAGTAGTGAAATGAGGACTTAGAATAGGATGAGTTTACATCTCGAGGTTGCCATAACGTGCCTCTAGTTGTCAAAAGTTGAAGTCTGAAAGAGAAACGAGGTAGTACACGTAGTTGTATAGTTCGGGGTTGAATAATAGTTGACCGATTATCAGAAACACAAGGGCGTTAAGTCAAAGAAGAGTGAAGTATCGTTGGATTGTGTGCTATCTTAAATTCCAGTAATATCAGACGGTGATGGTGAAATAACAGAGGTATGTAGTGTGGTACGTGATGACGAGAAGATTGATCGGATCCACAATTTAGTATTCGAATTCTTCGTGTAAAATAACGAATTTTAGTTATGTTGATTTTTGAGTCGAGAGAGTATGCATTTCGGCGTTCAAATAGAAATATTTCCATGTTCGAGTTCCATCTGTTGCTATACGATTTTAACCAGAAATGTTGGTGTGAAGAATCATGCTCAAGGTTCGAACACGGAGAGGTTTAGAGTTTTCCTTAGTGAGTTAACGAGTTTAAAAGTCGTGTGACACCGCGTGATACCATTCTGTAACACCCCAGCTTAACATGACCACAATATTGTCCGCTTTGCCCGCAGACGCACGGCTTTTTCTTGGCGATAACACACGAGAAAAGTCAGAAATGAATCTTCGGTAACAACCGGTGAGATCTAATATTTTTACGAATATAAGTCTGAGTTGGGAGAGTTTCCTGATTACATGTGGCTTGATTTCGAGATTGATTGTAATGCCTTGACCATTAACATCATGGTCTAGAAAATTGGACTTCGTTCAACAGAAATTCTCAATCGGAGAATTTGGTATAGAGTTGCTCTTTTCTCAAAAGTTCGAGCTTAAGATGGTGATGTTGTTCGTTTTCCTTCTTTACTTGAATAAGTTAAGATGTCATCTATAAATACGATAACAAATTAGTCTATATGAATTTGCATACGCGGTTCAAGAGGTTTATGGATACGGGCGAGCCCTAAATAAATCAAACGGTACTAAGAGAGATTTACAACTAACGTTGCGAGTTCGGAAAGTGGCTTAGGAGACATCGTCTCACTTAACCCCCAATTGATGATAACCGGAACGGAGGTCGATTTGGAACATACGGGATTCGTGCAAATAATCATGAGGTCATGGATGCGAGGGAGAGGGTATCGGTTTCCAACCGAAAATTTCTTAGTTCACAATAATCTATACATAAATGTAGGGCAACAATTTCTCCTTAATGAATAGGTTTTGAGTTCCTTAGTTCTATTGGTGTCGAGTTCAATTTCTTAACGTATATCCTCCGATAATATTTATAGGCACACAATATTTTTCCGTTGATCGCTTAAATCGCCTAAATAGTATCTAGGGGAAAAGATGGAAGGTAATGAGTACAAGTCAAAGTCTTGGTTGTAAAACGTCTAGCGGTAATCGAATCGAACAAGTATGAAGTATACGGTTTGTTGTGAAGAAACGTACCCGTGACTAGTCCATCGTCGTCTCGGGCATCCTAGGTGTCGATGTTGTAAGTTCAACGGCGCGCGTTGGTTTTTGCTTTATTCTTTGGGCATTCATTCCTAAAATGACCCGATTGGCCACATTTGTAGCAAATACTCGGCTTTGGTGCGTCGGGCCCCTTTTGAGTGACGGGGGCGGTACTTCCACAATACTTGGCAATATGACCACTACCTTGGCACTGATGGAAAATTAGCTTGCCACATTCACCAAAATGATGCTTGTGGCATTTGTTGCAAAAAGGTCGTGTCCCGGCATAACTTTTCTTGCCGACGGGGGTGAGAGGTTCCTTGGCAAAGTTGTTGTTGTAGTTACTCGATTGGGGGGCTTCCCATTTTCTTTTGTTGTCACCCGACTCATCCTCGGCTTTAGGTGCCGGCACTTCAATCTCGTCTACCGTTTCGATCAATTGACGGGCCATATTCAGGGCCTCTTGGTGATTACTGGGTTTGGATGACATTACTCCTTGTTTGATGCTCTTGGGAAAGACCATCCATGTAAAGTTCAACCCTTAGAGGTTCGGGGGTCACGAGGTTTGGGCACATCAAGGATAGCTCAGAAAATCGTTGATTATATGCCTTTAGGTCATTCCCGACCGATTTTAAAGTTCTTAGTTCGTGTTCGAGCTTACGGGTCTCTTCGCGCGGGAAGTATTCGGTGATCATCTTTTTCTTTAAGTCGGCCCATGAGAGAGTGTGAGCTTCATCGATACCCACCGACAGCACATACGTATTCCACCATGTGAGGGCGATACCGGCAAAAGTGTGGGTGGAATATTTGACTTTGTCTTGGTCCCGACAACCGCTTATGCTAAAAACGGCTTCTGTTTGCTCAAACCATCGGGTGACCACAACCGGTCCTCCGGTCCCATCGAAGGTGTGACGTTTGCACCCCATGAAAGTTTTGTAGGAGCAACCCTCGTTTGAATTACCGGCTCCATGGTTGTTGTGGTTGTGGTTGTTATTGATGTCGGAGGAGATACTAGCCATAGCCGCACCTATGGCGGTGGCTATCATGCGTTGAAAAGCTTGTTCGGAAGTTTCATTACGTGGCCCGCGACGGGGAGGCATTGTTCCTTCAAGACACAAGAATATCGTTGATTAGTATTCTAAATAATACTAATCATGATAGGGAATGATGATGTAGAGAAAATTTTCCTTGACTCGCCTTAAATTCTTTATGTCATAATGTCGGAATGTCCATATGAATCACCGTAATATAATCCCGGAAATTATATTACCCTGATTCTCATGTGCATTTAACATTACCTCATAAAGTCAAGGTGGCGCGTCAACAAAATTTATCAACGTAAGATCAAGATCGAATACGAGTTAGATATGATAGAAGAGTTCGAGTATAGATGCACAAATAGTCAAGTAATTCCTACTTCAGTCTATATGCCGGTTGTAGTCTAGATTCACCTATGTACCCTATGACTCGGGGTGGACACAAATGAACTCTAAATCCCTACAACCAAGGCTCTGATACCACTTGTAGCGACCCCGACAAATCATCAAGTGACGGCGTCGTCTACGTAGGTCCCATTGCATGGTCATAAGTCTTTAAGACAAAGTTTGACCAAAATATGTCGCCTTCATTTCAAAATAAAGATTGTTCCCAAAGTTTACAAGAATTGTTCAACCAAAAGTTAAGTTACAAGGTTATAAGTACAAAGGAAATCTAGGCGACACGGTTTAAAGTAAAGTCATAAGACGCTCCATGAAAAGCATGTATACTCGACATCCAATGCAAGTATCAAATAATGAGCGGAAGCATGTATCACATATCGTGCAAGACCTGAGAAAAACATAGAAATCTGTCAACGAAAACGTTGGTGAAATCATAGGTTTAGTAAGTATTAAACGTTGTTTTTGAACCACAAGATTTTGTATTTCCATAACGTAGATTATCCAAATCATTTGCATTCCAAAAGTGTTGTTATACGCGAGCACTCAATTATCAAAACTTAACCAACGTTACCCCATCACACAGTGCTAGAACCCACACTAAAACACAAAAATATATTTCATCCGCATAACGGTAGCGAACCGTCCGAATGAGGGTTTGTTAAACCCGTATGGCCACACAATATAAGTTCTCGCTTACACCCTGCAAGTGTAACTAATGATAATCGAATTGAGGCATTTTTTGTTCTAACTCGCACGTGGAATGTTTGTTTTCACACTTGTGTTCAAAACATAAAAGTAAGTAGTACAAGATGTAACAAAGTATATGTTTTCTCAGCCCACGATTTAAAAGTATAAAAGTTGTTGAAAAGGTGGGACTATGATCTCACCTTGAGCGCGAGAGTTAATAAAGTACTTCAACAAGTAAACGCGTGCAAAGACAAAGCTAGTCTTGACCTAAACATATAGGTTATATCAATATCGGTAAGCACAAACGGTCAAAGATGTTCAATTAGTCCTATGGCTCGTTACGACTCGATTAATACAGCATGTGAATCAATTTGTCAAGTTTCATGCACGATACAAGTAGTTAAGTATGTTAGAACGATTGTATAATCGTTTGGTTAAGTTTGACTAAAAGTCAAACTTGGTCAAAGTCAAAGTCAACGGGGTCGGGTCGGGTATCCGACAATTTTCCCAAGACGAGAAGTCATATAAGAGCCTAATAGTCAAGTTTCATGTTAAACGGAGTTTTAGTTAAGCGGAAACATTTTTGTGACATTTAAAAACAAAAGAGAGTGGCCTGGGGCTTTTGCGCGGCGCGCACTGGGTTGCGCGGCGCGCACCCAAGTGCAATTTCTGGTCAGAACTCAACCAAGAAGGCAAACATCTGGGATCTCTGATTCTGCGCGGCGCGCGGGTAAATGTGCGGCGCGCAATACCTGGGAATCATGCAGTTTGCAGAAAAAAATGGTTCAAGTCACGAACCAAAATACAATATAACACATTTCATGCACCGAAAACACTTAAAACGCATAACCTATATCATTAGAAAGGTAATTTGACAAGGAAAACAACTAAGCACATTTCATCAAGCAATTCATCACTAACAACAACCAAAAACCGCATTAAACGTTCATAATCAAAGTTTCAAGTTCTAAAACGCATTTTATGATTCGGGCAACCAATTTACATGTATGATATGCCGTTTCGAAGGTAATCATACACACATTGCAACAAAATTCTTATCTACAATATTTCATAGCATTTGGTGCATCAAAAGTTCATCTAAAGCTTATCAAACCCTAATCCAAGTTCACAAAATCACTAATCATGTTCTTGGAGTTTCCTTAATCAACCTATACATCAAAACGAAGCTAATGATACTAGTAACACTTTTAAAACATGCACTTTAACAATCTAACAACATTTGATCATTCAAAGTCAAAGATTTAGCAAGCAAATTTTCATAATGAACTAGTTACACCAAAAACAACGAATCGAGCATACAAATTACATACACGACATCACGATGAGCCATAGACACTAATTAACAACTTTATAAGTCAAGAACACGAATTTAAAGAAATCTAGAGTTTTAGAAATGTTACCCAAACTTGATGATATTGGTATCAAAATGTAGAGGATGAAGAGAGGATCACGAAAATGTAATTTGTTTTGATGTTTGCTTCTCCAATCGGATTTAGATGATGATTTTATGTTTGAGGGTTTTGAGTTCAAAAATGGGAAGTAGAGAGAAAGAGGAGGATGAAGGTGGGAGGTGGAGATGAAATGAATGGATGTGGTAAGTGGGTTGACTAGTTGACCTAGTCAACTAGTTTGCCCATTTGGCAATCTCGGTCCCTCGAGTTTCAAAGCGGGTGCGGGAATTAACCCAACGAATATTTTAAAAACGTTCGAGTAACGGATGACTTTATAATTAGATAACGAGAATATTATGAACGTTAGTTAACGAAAGATACAAATTTGAATAACGAAAGATATTATATATAAAAAAAAAAGACGGTGTTAAAATAAATTAAACGGAAAATCACGGGATGTTACAATATAAAAGATGGTACTTTAATATTGAAGAAAGTCCTTGGTTCGAAGAATCCCGCGAATATGCTTACTAAGGTGGTTACGACGGACAAGTTGAGGTTTTGCATTGCCTCAACTGGTCTTCTCATGAATTGATGGGGGAAGACACCGAATAGAGAATTAGAGGGTTGATATTTCGATTCTAACAAGTAGTGTTGAGACCTTGTATCGAAAGTCTACTCATCCGAGGTATGCGTTGAGTGTGTGTGTCCCAAATGGAGTCTGATGGTGGTTTAACGTTCTTGGTTAGATTGTTTGTTTGACGGGTTGACGAAGATTGGGTTTGTTTAATGTCTCCTTCAAGTGGGAGATTGTTGGAGTAAATGAAGAAGAAATTAAACAAGGAATAAAGGGTGGGGTCAGCAAGGTCACATTTGGTGACATATTGTCACCATTGGTGACATTTATGATGCCATACGTGAGATTGGTGAAACATATAATCCTTGGTTCAAACGTGAAAGCATTGTCACCACGTGAGGATTAAGGGCGAAGGTTTTGGATCTGAAGTAGCATGTTGGTCACGTTTGGTGACATTTCTCACCAAATGCGAGGTTACAACTTGTCCAGCAAGTTGAATCACGTATTCCCTTGTTTATTTTATGCTCTAAATATATCCCTAATGTAACCTGTACCATTGAGCACGAAAATTATCAATAAATTTTTCTAGTTGGCCGTGGACTAAAGCAACTACAACGATTGCATATAACCACGTTATTTTGCTTGTGTCGATTTAATTTTTTGCATTGTTCATTTGTTTATCTTTTGTGAGTTGAGTAATTTTCTTTAATTACTCATATTGTTGGGTCCTAACATCCTAACATTTAGTGCGTTGATGTTGTACATGTAGTGACCCGAACTTTTCCATGTTAATCTATATTAAATGAGATTGATATTTACATGATTAAATGTTTCCAACATGATAAGCAATCAAACTTGTTAAGACTTGATTATTTGAAATGAGTTTCATATAGACAATTGACCACCCAAGTTGACCGGCGATTCACGAACGTTAAAAACTTGTAAAAACTACATGATGTTATATAAGTGGATATATATATATATATATATATATATATATATATATATATATATATATATATATATATATATATATATATATATATATATATATATATATATATATATATATGGTTAACATGAGATTATGATAAGTAAGTATCTCCATAAATATGTTAACAATGAGTTATATACAAACAAATGAGATTATTGATTTAAGAAACTCGAAAATGATATATATAACGATTATCGTTATAACAACGTCTTACTAAATACATATGTACCATATTAAGATATTGTTACACTATATTTAACATGATAAAATGATAATTAAGTAAATCATTAAGTGTGTTAACAATGAACTACATATGTAAAAACAAGACTACTAACTTAAGGATTTCGAAACGAGACATATATGTAACGATTATCGTTGTAATAGTATTTTAACATATATATATGATGTTAAGATATATTTATACACCATGTTATTATGATAACATAACAATTTAACATCTCATTTAAGTATTATAACAATGGATTAATTACATTTAACAAGATCGTTAACTTAAAGGTTTCAAAACAACACTTACATGTAACGACTAACGGTGACTTAACGACTCAGTTAAAATATATATACATGTAGTGTATTAATATGTATTAGTATACTTTTGAAAGACTTCAAGACACATATCAAAGTACTTCTACTTAGCAAAAATGCTCACAATTACATTCTCATTCATTTTCATCAACAATTCTACTCGTATGTACCCGTATTCGTACTCGTACAATACACAGCTTCTAGATGTATTTACTATTGGTATATACACCTTTAATCATTCATTCTTAGTAGCCATCTTAGAGTCAAAAACATGTGGAACCATTATTTAACAACTTGTATGACTAATGAGCTAAAAACAAACTTAAGGATCTTTTTTTTCTTTATAACAAGTAATCCCGTTTTTATGATTTCACCCCATTTTTTCATTCCATTTTCTCATACTTACACTCCAAATTCTCTCTCAAAATACTCCTAACATCATACTTGATCATATCCAAGCATTTTCACCATCTTTTAGCTTCAATTACAAGCTTTAATCATCATAAAAACAACCATTCAAGAACACTTCAAGAAATCTTTCAAACTTGCTAGCTTACTTCCAATCTTGCAAATCCATTTCAAGTGATCATCCAATCTCAAGAAATCTTTATTATTTATAGTAAGATATCTTTCTAATTCAAGGTAATACTCATACTCAAACTTTGATTCAATTTCTATAACTATAACAATCTTATTTCGAGTGGAAATCTTACTTGAACTTGTTTTCGTGTCATGATTCTACTTCAAGAACTTTCAAGCCATCCAAGGATCCTTTGAAGCTAGATCTATTTTTCTCTTTTGCAGTAGGTTTATCCACAAAACTTGAGGTAGTAATGATGTTCATAACATCATTCGATTCATACATATAAAGCTATCTTATTCGAAGATTTAAACTTGTAATCACTAGAACATAGTTTAGTTAATTCTAAACTTGTTCGCAAACAAAGTTAATCCTTCTAACTTGACTTTTAAAATCAACTAAACACATGTTCTATATATATATATATGATATGCTAACTTAATGATTTAAAACCTGGAAACACGAAGAACACCGTAAAACCGGACATACGTCGTCGTAGTGAAACCGGGGGCTGTTTTGGGTTAGAAAAATAAAAACTATCTTAATCTTTGAATTGGAAGTTTGTTTTCTGGAAAAATGATATTACATATGAACATAATACTATATTCAAAAATCATGGTTAAACACAAAGTGGAAGTATGTTTTTCAAAATGGTCATCAAGATGTCGTTCTTTCGACGAAAATGACTACCTCTTTAAAAAATGACTTGTAACCTATATTTCCGACTATAAACTTATACTTTTTCTGTTTAGTTTCATAAATTTTAGTTCATTATGAAACTATAGCAACTTGAATCACTCAAAATGGATTTGAAACGAAGAAATGACGGGTAAAACAAAATTGGATAAATTTGCTAGTTTTAGCTACGAAAATTTTGTAACAAATCTAGACTAAACATATCTTAACTAATTTATATTGTATTATACATATTATGTAATCTTGGGATACCATAGACACGTATGCAATGTTTTGACATATCGTATCGACCCATCTATATATATATTTCGGAACAACCATAGACACTCTATATGCAGTAATGTTTGAGTTAGCTATACAGGGTTGAGGTTGATTCCAAAAATAATATATATACTTTGAGTTGTGATCTAGCCTGATACTTGTATACACTGGGTCGTGGATTGATTCGAGATAATATATATTGATTTATTTCAGTACATCTAACTGTGGACAACTAGTTGTAGGTTACTAACGAGGACTGCTAACTTAACAAACTTAAATCATAAAAACGTAATAAAAAATGTTGTGAATATATTTAAATCATACTTTGATATATATGTACATATTTGTTATAGGTTCGTGAATCGACCCGTGGCCAAGTCTTATTTTCCGACGAAGTGAAAATATGTGAAAGTGAGTTATAGTTCCACTTTTTAGCTTGGTAGCCTAAGAATTGGTGTTTATTATAATTGCCACCAATTGACGCGAATCCTAAAGATAGATCTATTGGGTCCAACAAGCCTCATTCGAGTTACGGATGCTTTAGTACTTCGATTTATCATGTCCGATAAGAGTCCCGGAATGATGGGGATATTCTATATGCATCCTGTTAAGGTCGGTTACCAGGTGTTCATCATATGAATGATTTTTATGCAGATTGCATGTTATTGAGAAAAGAAAATGAAAATCTTGTGGTCTATTATTACGATTTGATAAATATATATGTTAAACCTATAACTCACCAAAATTTTTGTTGACGTTTAAAGCATGTTTATTCTTAGGTGATTATTAAGAGCTTCCGCTGTTGCATGTTAATTTATGGATAAGAGTTGGAGTCAGCATACTTGTATAATATTGTTTAAAAACTGCATTCGAGGATTTAAATTGATGTGTAATATTATTGTAAACCATTATGTAATAATCGTGTGAAAACGCTATATTTTAGATTATCATTATTTGATAATCGTCGTAATATTTTTAAACCTTTATCGATAAAATAAAGGTTATGGTTTGTTTTAAAATCGAATGCAGTCTTTGAAAAATGTCTCATATAGAGGTCAAAAACCTCGCAACGAAATTAATTAATATGGAACGTTTATAATCGATATGAACGGGACATTTCAGTTGGTATCCGAGCGTTGGTCTTAGAGAACCAGAAATTTGCATTAGTGTGTCTTATCGAGTTCGTTAGGATGCATTAGTGAGTCTGGACTTCGACCGTATTTACTTGAAAAACGATTGCTTAACACTTTTTGTTGGAAGCTATATATTATTAACATGTAAATATTATGTGATATATTAATCTCTTAACGTGTTTGATATTGTGTGATAGATGTCTACCTCTAGTACAAATCCCATCGACTCACCTAATAATAATGAAGAGTCGAATATATATTGGGAAGATTCACAAGTTCCCGAAGAGGAACCGGAAGAAGAGGAACCGGAAGAAGAAGAACCGGAAGAAGAGGAACTGGAAGAAGAAGAGGTTTCGGAGGAGGAAATATTAAAAACCACTGAAAAACAGATAAATAAAAGAAAACTCTCAACCAATGGACCAAAATTAATAATGATCAATGGTGTTTCCACCGAGGAAGCAAAATATTGGGAAGATTACCAATTTTCTGATGAATCGGATCTCGATGAGGATTCCGATGATGTTATAGAAATTATCCCGACCAAATTTGAAAAAGCAAAAGAAAACAATAAGGGAAAAGGCATCAAAATAGAAAAACCCGAGCCCAAAACCGATGAAATTTATGTTAACATGAAGTACCCTGATAGGGTGTACCGTAAGCACCCGTATTTCTTAAACTTTCACTATAACCCGGGAACATCTAAGCCACCAGGTTTTTCTAGACCATTTGAGAAAAGAACGGCTCGTATTAGGGAAGCACCATATATTCCTAGGAAATTAGCGAAACGAACCAAGTTGAAGAGGAAGAAACGAGTGAGTCGGAATAAAGAGTTGTAATCATGTTGTGTAATATATGTATTGTAGTGTGCTTGTATTTTCATGTTATATGTAAAAATTGCTTGTATTGTTTGTTAATTATCTTTTACGAATCTAATCCTCGTCTATTTTACAGTATAAAAAAAACACACAATTGACGTAAAGGATAGACAACCGAATATTTTAGAAGACCTACCCGGGGACATGATTGATGAAATCTTGTCTAAAGTCGGTCAGAATTAGTCAGCACAATTATTTATGGCGAAATTAGTTTGTCGAACATTTGAAAGACGTTCCAGGCATGCCTTAGTTTATAAAAGGCTTTCCTTTAAAAGATGGGGTATATCACATTGGGGAGACTTTAAGTTACGCCGTGTTTTCTTTAAAGCATTAAATGCGGGGAACCCAAATGCAATTTTACGCTACGGGTTGAGAGCGTATTTTGACTCCACATATCCCAACATAGGACTTCGTGCTTTAGAAAGAGCTTCAAACATGCAACATAAAGAAGCATGTTATGTTTATGGGTTAGTGATGTTCGCCTCTCACCAAATTGAGAAAAAGAACATCGGGTTGCAACTTTTAAATAAAACCTTCCCACAAGTGACGGATTCGGTAGTTGGGGTGAGAAACAAGTTTTTTAGATTGTTACGGGGCTGTTGGGCATTACGAAACCCTCGTCCTTTTGACGACATTACAACATGCTGCCTAGCTAACGGTCACAATGGTTATTTTCCACAAGACCAAGGATGGGAAATAATACTAGTAAAACCCGAATCCATGACTTGTTTCTGGACTTATGAATTACGTATCTTTATTGCCTTTGTTGAACGACTTGCGTATTAACTAGAACTGTCTTCACAACTACCTTGTATCAAAGTTATTGTGTGCTATATTTCATGCTATATGTATAATAGCGGTATTGTAAGTTTGAAAAATATTGTATAATAGTTTGAACGCGAAATATTATTGTAATCAGTTTTTCATATAGAATTGTAGTAGTTGAATTGTATGTTAGCTACTAAGTATGAACTTAACGGGTAGGTACTACCCGAATTAAAACTTATAAAACGCTAATATGAAGAAAAAGCTTTTATATATAAGTTCATATTATGCTACGAAATACTATTGACTACTCTTAATATTCTATATGATTAACTTAATTCTTTTGGCTATTTTTGAAGGAAATGACACCGACTACTCGTCAGAACTTGAACATGAGCGAGGAAGACTTCCGTGTTTTTCTTGCTGCCAACATAGCCGCAGTACAGGCTGTAATTCAAAACAACAATAATAACTCTGAATCCAGCAATGCAACTAACGCTACAAGAAATCGTGTAGGATGCTCCTACAAAGAATTTACTCCCTGCAAACCTTTGAAATTTGATGGAACCGAAGGACCAATCGGATTGAAACGGTGGACCGAGAAGGCCGAATCTGTGTTTGCCATAAGTAAATGTACTGAAAAAGATAAGGTGAAGTACGCCATGCATACCTTCACATGTACTGCATTAACATGGTGGAATACCTATCTAGAACAAGTGGGACAAGATGTTGCTTACGCACTACCGTGGTCAGCATTCAAGCACTTGATGAACGAGCAATACCGTCCCAGAAACGAGGTCAATAAGCTCAAGGTAGAGCTTAGAGGATTACGAACACAAGGTTTCGACATTACTACGTACGAACGAAGATTCACAAAGTTGTGCCTATTGTGTCCAAGAGCGTTCGAAGATGAAGAAGAGAAGATCGACGCGTTTGTGAAAGGGTTACCAGAAAGAATTCAAGAAGATGTGAGTTCACACGAGCCCGTCTCCATACAAAAGGCAAGTTGAATGGCTCATAAACTCATAAATTAAATTGAGGGAAGAATTAAAGAGCAAGCAGCCGAAGAAGCCAACATGAAACAAGTCAAGAGAAAGTGGGAAGAAACCAGTGACAAGGGTCACCAATACAACAACAACAACAACCACAACCACAATCGCAACAACTATCCCAATAACCGCAACATCAATTGCAACAACAACAATTGAAATCCCAACAATAATTACAACAAACGTCCCAACAACAACTACAACAACCGTCCCAACAACAATAACAACCACATCAATCCCAATAGCAATCTCAATAACAACAATGACAACAACAATCAGAAAATTCCATGCTATAGGTGTGAAGGATATCATCCGGGTAAATTTTGTGAAGTATTATGTACCAAATGTAATAGGAAGGGTCATGCTGCAACGAAGTGTGAAGCTTTCGGACCAGTGACTAAAAGAACAAATACTGCCCACATTATTTGTTTCGGATGCGGGAAGAAGGGCCACTACAAAACTACGTGCCCAAACCAGAGAAATAATAATGGGCAAAGTCGTGGGAGAGTTTTTAACATGAATGCGGAAGAAGCGCAGGAAGACCTGGAGCTTGTTACGGGTACGTTTCTTATCGATGAAAAACCTGTTTATGTTTTATTTGATTCGGGTGCGGATAGAAGCTATATGAGTAGAGATTTTTGTGCTAAATTAAGTGGTCCATTGACGCCTATGAATAATAAACTTTTACTCGAATTAGCAAACGGTAAATTAATTTCGGCAGATAAAATATGCCAGAATCGAGAAATTAAACTGGTTAGCGAAATGTTTAAGATTGATTTGATACCAGTAGAGTTAGGGAGTTTTGATGTGATAATTGGCATGAACTGGTTGAAAAAGGAGAGAGCAGAGATCGTATGTTACAAAAATACAATTTGCATTGTACGAGAAGAAGGAAAACTCTTAATGGTGTACAGAGAAAAGAGCAACACGAAGCTAAATATTATTAGTAATTTGAAGGAGCAAAAGCTAATAAGAAAAGGTTGCTATGCTGTTCTAGCACACGTCGAGAAATTCAATTCCGAAGAAAAGAACATCAATGATGTTTCCATCGCAAAAGAATTTCCCGATGTATTTCCGAAAGAATTACCGGGACTACCTCCACACCGATCCGTTGAATTTCAAATAGACCTTGTACCAGGAGCTGCACCAATTACTCGTGCTCCATACAGACTCGCACCCAGTGAAATGAAGGAACTCCAAAGCCAACTACAAGAACTTTTAGAACATGGTTTCATTAAACCAAGCACATCACCGTGGGGAGCTCCTGTTTTGTTTGTCAAAAAGAAAGATGGTACATTCAGATTGTGTATCGACTACCGAGAGTTGAACAAACTTACCATCAAGAACCGTTATCCACTACCGAGAATCGATGACTTATTTGATCAACTACAAGGCTCATCGGTTTATTCGAAGATCGATTTATGTTCCAGGTATCATCAAATGCGGGTGAAGGAGGATGATATTCCAAAGACTGCTTTCAGAATGCGTTACAGTCATTACGAGTTTATGGTTATGCCGTTTGGATTGACTAACACACCAGCTATGTTTATGGACCTCATGAACCGAGTCTGTGGGCCATATCTTGACAAGTTTGTCATTGTTTTCATCGATGACATACTCATTTACTCAAAGAATGATCAAGAGCACGAAGAACATTTGAGAAAAGTGCTAGAATTATTGAAGAAGGAATAATTGTACGCAAAATTTTTAAAGTGAGCATTTTGGTTGGAAGAAGTTAAATTCCTCGGTCACATAGTGAACAAAGAAGGTATTCAAGTAGATCCGGCAAAAATTGAAACCGATGAAAAGTGGGAAACCCCGAAAACTCCGAAGCATATACGCCAATTTTTAGGACTGGCTGGTTACTACAGAAGGTTCATCCAAGATTTTTCCAAAATAGCAAAACCCTTGACTGCATTAACGCATAAAGGAAAGAAATTTGAATGGAAGGATGAGCAAGAGAAAGCGTTTCAATTGTTGAAGAAAAAGTTAACTACGGCACCTATATTATCATTGCCTGAAGGGAATGATGATTTTGTGATATATTGTGACGCCTCAAAGCAAGGTCTCGGTTGTGTATTAATGTAACGAACGAAGGTAATTGTTTATGCGTCTAGACAATTGAAGATTCACGAGCAGAATTATACGACGCATGATTTAGAATTAGGCACGGTTGTTTTTGCATTAAAGACTTGGAGCCAATATTTATATGGGGTCAAAAGTATTGTATATACCGACCACAAAAGTCTTCAATACATATTTAATCAGAAACAACTGAACATGAGGCAGCGTAGATGGATTGAGTTATTGAATGATTACGATTTCGAGATTCATTACCACCCGGGGAAGGCGAATGTGGTAGCTGACGCTTTGAGTAGAAATGACAGAGAACCTATACGGGTAAAAGCTATGAATATAATTATTCGTACTAACCTTACTACTCAAATAAAGGAGGCGCAACAGGGAGTTGTAAAAGAAGGGAATTTGAAAAATGAAATACCCAAAGGGTCGGAGAAACACCTTAATATTCGGGAAGACAGAACTCGATATAGAGCTGAAAGAATTTGGGTACCAAGGTTTGGAGATGTGAGAGAAAAGGTACTTAAGGAAGCACATAAAACCAGATATTCAATACATCCCAGAGCGGGAAAGATGTACAAAGATCTCAAGATACACTTTTGGTGGCCGGATATGAAAGCCGATATTGCTAAATACGTAGGAGAATGTTTGATGTGTTCTAAGGTCAAAGCTGAACATCAGAAACCATCAGGTCTACTTCAGCAATCTGAAATCCCGGAATGGAAATGGGAAAACATTACCATGGATTTCATTACTAAATTGCCAAGGACTGCAAGTGGTTATGATACTATTTGGGTAATAGTCGATCGTCTCACCAAGTCAGCACACTTTCTTCCAATGAGAGAAGATGATAACATGGAGAAGTTAGCACGACTATACTTGAAGGAAGTTGTCTCCAGACATGGAATACCAGTCTCTATTATCTCTGATAAGGATGGCAGATTTGTTTCAAGATTCTGGCAGACTTTACAACAAGCATTAGGGACTCGTCTAGACATGAGTACTGCCTATCATCCACAAACTGATGGGCATAGTGAAAGGACGATACAAACGCTTGAAGACATGCTACGAGCATGTGTTATTGATTTTGGAAACAGTTGAGATCAACATCTACCATTAGCAGAGTTTTCCTACAACAACCATTCGAGTATTGAGATGGCGCCGTTTGAAGCACTCTATGGTATAAAGTGCAGGTCTCCAATTTGTTGGAGTGAAGTAGGGGATAGACAGATTATGAGTCGCGAGATAATTCAAGAAACTACCGAGAAGATCATTCAAATTCAACAACGGTTGAAAACCGCCCAAAGTCGACAAAAGAGTTACGCGGACATTAAAAGAAAAGACATAGAATTTGAAGTTGGAGAGATGGTCATGCTTAAGGTTTCACCTTGGAAAGGCGTTGTTCGATTTGGTAAACGGGGAAAACTAAATCCAAGGTACATTGGACCATTCAAGATTATTGATCGTGTCGGATAGGTAGCTTACCACCTTGAGTTACCACAACAACTCGCGGCTGTACATAACACTTTCCACATCTCGAATTTGAAGAAATTTTTTGCTAAAGAAGATTTCACTATTCTGTTAGATGAAATTCAAATCAATGAAAAACTTCAATTCATCGAAGAACCCGTCGAAATAATGGATCGTGAGGTTAAAAGACTTAAGCAAAATAAAATACCAATCGTTAAGGTGCGATGGAATGCTTGTAGAGGACCCGAGTTCACCTGGGAACGTGAAGATCAGATGAAGAAGAAATACCCGCATCTATTTCCAGAAGATTCGTCAACACCTTCAACAGCTTAAAATTTCGGGACGAAATTTATTTAACGGGTAGGTACTGTAGTGACCCGAACTTTTCCATGTTAATATATATTAAATGAGATTGATATTTACATGATTAAATGTTTCCAACATGATAAGCAATCAAACTTGTTAAGACTTGATTATTTGAAATGAGTTTCATATAGACAATTGACCACCCAAGTTGACTGGCGATTCACGAACGTTAAAAACTTGTAAAAACTACATGATGTTATATAAATGGATATATATATATATATATATATATATATATATATATATATATATATATATATGTGGTTAACATGAGATTATGATAAGTAAGTATCTCCATAAATATGTTAACAATGAGTTATATACAAACAAATGAGATTATTGATTTAAGAAACTCGAAAATGATATATATAACGATTATCGTTATAACAACGTCTTACTAAATACATATGTATCATATTAAGATATTATTACACTATATTTAACATGATAAAATGATAATTAAGTAAATCATTAAATGTGTTAACAATGAACTACATATGTAAAAACAAGACTACTAACTTAAGGATTTCGAAACGAGACATATATGTAACGATTATCGTTGTGATAGTATTTTAACACACACACACACACACATATATATATATATATATATATATATATATATATATATATATATATATATATATATATATATATATATATGATCTTAAGATATATTTATACACCATGTTATTATGATAAAATAACAATTTAACATCTTATTTAAGTATTATAACAATGGATTAATTACATTTAACAAGATCGTTAACTTAAAGGTTTCAAAACAACACTTACATGTAACGACTAACGGTGACTTAATGACTCAGTTAAAATATATATACATGTAGTGTATTAATTTGTATTAGTACACTTTTGAAAGACTTCAAGACACATATCAAAGTACTTCTACTTAGCAAAAACGCTCACAATTACATTCTCATTCATTTTCATCAACAATTCTACTCGTATGTACCCTTATTCGTACCCGTACAATACACAGCTTCTAGATGTATTTACTATTGGTATATACACCTTTAATCATTCATTCTTAGCAGCCATCTTAGAGTCAAAAATATGTGGAACCATTATTTAACAACTTGTATGACTAATGAGCTAAAAACAAACTTATAGATGGATTTATAACATGTTCTATATCTATATGATATGCTAACTTAATGATTTAAAACCTGGAAACACGAATAACACCGTAAAACCGGACATACGCCGTCGTAGTGAAACCGGGGGCTGTTTTGGGTTAGAAAAATAAAAACTATCTTAATCTTTGAATTGGAAGTTTGTTTTCTAGAAAAATGATATTACATATGAACATGATACTATATCCAAAAATCATGGTTAAACACAAAGTGGAAGTATGTTTTTCAAAATGGTCATCAAGATGTCATTCTTTCGACGGAAATGACTACCTCTTTAAAAAATGACTTGTAACCTGTATTTCGGACTATAAACTTATACTTTTTATGTTTAGTTTCATAAATTTCAGTTCATTATGAAACCATAGTGTCACGACCCTACTTTTTTTGTTATCTTTTTCCGTTAATTATTTAACGACCGTTAACTGTTATTCGTGCCACGTCATTTCTATGAACTATATTATTATTTTTGTAATGATATATATATTAATTATTATGTGTTATTTGAATATTTGAATTCATATTTTAAGTTATACGTTTCTACGTGTCGCGGATTTTTAGCCGGCGAATCTTTTCGGTTTTCAAACCAACGGTCGAGCTTTTGGGATTTTTAAATCCTAATTATTTTAAATATGATATTTTTATACCATATGATTATATATAGTGTTTATATATATTTTTCGTCGCGTATTTGTTATCTCTCCGAATTTTAAATCGCGTAGCCGTGTTTTCGCGTTTCGGGTCTCGATCGGGCAATTGGGCCACAAGGAACTTACATTTAATCAAATTGGGCTAAGTGGGGCCCACCCCACTCAACCCATCAGCCGAATGCAAGAGGTAGGGGGATACCCCTTTTGATTTCATTTTGCTAGTCATTTTCTTTTCATTCTACATTTACCACTTAAACCTAAATATCACATTTTCTCTCATTTCTTCCTCCTTGCTCCCTTTTGGCCGTCGCATATCACCACCCTAACACAATCATCAACTAAAATCAAGCTTGGATCATCAATTCATTAGCATAATCGGATTCTACGCGATCTCCTCTACACGATTACATCTTTCAATTCTTGATTAGGGTATAAAACCTAACCCTAGATTTTTAATTTTTCTTTATTTTTCTGTATTTTGATGCTATATTGATAGTATGATGATTACATGTTATTGTATTGATGATTGTATGCATAGAATTGCTCGATTATACATGTTTTCGGTTTGATTGAATTGGGACAGCAGCTTTTTCGTTCATTTTTAGTTATGTAACTGATATAAAAGTGAAATTAAAGTATCTAAATGAGTTCCTCTCATCAAGACATTAATTTTAGACTCCGAATTCATGTCATTTCGATTCCCGGAGCTTAAGATATGATTAAAATGGTATTTTGTTAAGATTGAAATATGAAAACGAATTGGACCAGGTTTGGTCTGACTTTGTGACCACTTTTAGAGTCTTTAGGGTGTACTAGTGTGTTAGGATTGATGATGGTATGAACTTTCATGTTCGAGTCATCTAAATCCGAGCCACGGATCACCCGTTATGACTAAAACGCGTTTTTGAACGAATTAAAGTTCCAAGTGGTGTAATGGCTGATCATCATGACTTGGTTACTGTTTTTGGAGTGTTCTTGAGTGCACCAATGTGTCGGGTGGTTTGATTAGGTGGATATATATATAAGGCTCGCCGAAAACCGACACCCGGGGCTCAAGATATGACCCGATGAACTTGTGATTAAAACTTATGGTTAAGTATTAAAACTTATGATATAAATAATGATTTTCATTATTATTAAATTACTTATGATATAAAAAGTAATTATTATAATTTAAGACTTATGATATATATTTATTATATCATTTAATTATTACTTATGATTTCATTAACATTTTAATTAAACTTATGATTAATAATACTTTTATTATTAATGGAAAATACATATGATAAGTATTAAACTTATATTATGAGATTATTATTATAAGACTTATAATAAGGATTAATTAATTATTTAATTATTATAAGGCTTAGTTATTATTTAATTATAATTTAATTATTAAATACTTATGATTTAATAATTATAATTAGAAACTTATGATATGATTAATAATTCATTATTAATTAATAATACCTATGATATGATTTAAAATTTATTATTAATTAGTAATACTTATATTATGACTAATATTTAATTAATCAATTAAATACTTATGTTATATTAATTATATCATTTAAACTTATGTTAACTTTAATAATTCATTTTAATTTAATTAAACTTATGTTATGACATAATTATACATATTTAACTTTAATTAACATTATAGCTTATATTATTATCACAACTTACACTTTTAAAATTTATGTTGACGATGTTTGACCAAGGTTGACTTTTGAGTTGACTTTCGGTTGACTTTGACTTTCAGTTGACTTTTGTTGACTTTCTAATTAAGGAAACTTTCCTAACTTAAAACTTTCTTAAAATAGAAACTTTCCTAAAATAGAAACTTTCCAAAAATAGAAACTTTCCAAAAATGGAAACCTGCTAAAAATAGAAAGTGTGTATCCGTACGCTGTTCTGATCAAACCGATGCATGTTGAGTATTGTTCCATGTCTACTTGCAACATGTACAATAGCTATCATACTAAGACTTGACCTAAGTTAGTTATTTATATCGACCTGCTTTATTTATAGGTCGGCGTTGTGATCATTCCTGATCACTTTACTTCGTTAGCTGTTCGCTTATTTGTGTGGTTCCTTCATTTGCTATTAAGGTGAGTTATAGTCCCATTTTTCTATTTTAACTCTTTTGGGATGAGAATACATGCAATTTATTTTATATTTTGGACATAAGTGGAAGTTGATTTAAATTATTCATTGCGAGTTGAACAAAAATATTCCCTAGTCTGGTAACTGTAATCACTGGTTTCTACTGGTGAACGCGAATCCTACTGATAGATCTATCGGGTTTGACAACCCCATTTCGAGCTAGTCGCGCTAGCAATTTATAATCGGAATGTTTAGTACTTCGTATTTTATTGTAGATACACTTGTTCGGTGTATATTATTTATTGTGTTTGGCAAGGGTAAATAAATGGTTAAGTGGTTACCAGGTGGCTCACGGAAAATAGAATAATGCTTTTATATGTTTTCTAGCATATAATTTTGTGGTCCAAAAAGGAGTTTTTATGTTTTCAAACATAAATTTTTATGGTTTGAATTAAATATTGTTTGAAATATTAAACCTATAATTCACTCAATATTTTGTTGACAGTTACTCGCATGTTTTATTCTCATGTTCATGATTGACTGCTTCCGCTGTGCTTAGAGAGTCTTCATATTTATGATGGCAGCTTTTGTTATGTAGTGACCCGAACTTTTCCATGTTTATATATATTAAATGAAATTGATATTTACATGATTGATGTTAAAGCTAAGGGGTATAAAATACTATTAAATTTTACAAGGAAATACTATTAAATACGATACAATTTTACACAAGATATTTATTTATTTATAGAATGGATATACTTAAACCTTGCTACAACACTTATAGGCAGTGTACCTAATCGTACAGTAGTGTAGTTTTTAGTAAGTCCGGTTCGTTCCACAGGGAAAATCTTTAAACAAAGCTTAACGCTATATTAGTTTAAATTTATAAAAATACAAATATATATAAGTAATATTATTATTATAAAGGGGGGTTTTTATCGTTTAATGACCGGTTTGTCGATTTTAAAACTTTAGTCGCAGTTAAAACCAAAATTAAAAATAAATACAAGACTTAATGTAAAGTAAATAACGATAATGAAATTGCAATAAATAAAAGTAAAATAAACTTGCGATAATTAAAAAATACGATAATTAAAAGTGCAATTAAATACAATAACAATAAATAAAAGTGCGATAATTAGAAGTGCAATTAAATATAAAATAAAGGAAATTAAATATGAAATAAAAGAATTATGCTTATTTAAACTTCCGTAATCATGATGTTTGACGTGTTGATTTTAGTTTTATGCCCATGGGTTAATTGTCCTTTGTCCTGGATTATTTAATATGTCCGTCTAGTTTTTGTCCATAACAGTCCACCAGTCATAAATATAAAGTGCGAGTGTCCTCGTCAAATTATCCTTATACCCGAAGTTAAATATTCCAACTAATTGGGGACTTAAACTGTAACAAGATTTTAATACTTTGTTTAATAATTACACGAGGATGTCGACTGCGTGTAACCCAAGGTTTTAATACTTTGTTATCAATTATGCCAAGTGTCCTTGTACATAATTTCACCCCTGTTTTAATAATTCTAGTGGTTATTAATCCATTCCCGTGTCCGGTTAAATGAACGATTATTCATACATATAAATACCCTGCCCATCGTATCCAATCGAGTATATATGGTTATTTACAGGGACGTCCAATTGTAAATCTTTATATTAACATTAACAAATTATCATTTAGTTAAACAAATATAAAGCCCATTAATAGCCCATAGTCTAATTTCCACAAGTGTCGTTCTTTTGTCCAAACCCCAATTATGGTACAAAGCCCAATTACCCAATTTTAGTAATTAGCCCAACATCATGATTACTTCGTTTTAAATAAGCATAATAATAACTTAGCTACGAGACATTAATGTAAAAAGGTTGAGCATAACTTACAATGATTACAAATAGCGTAGCGTTACACGGACAGAATTTCGACTTACACCCTTACAACATTCGCTAACATACCCTTATTATTAGAATTAGAATTAAAATTAAAATTAAAATTAATATATATATATATATATATATATATATATATATATATATATATATATATATATATATATATATATATATATATATATTGCGTTTACATATAGAGAAAGAGAGATTTTTAGGATATTTTTACGATCAGAATTCGCTGGCTTTTAGAGGGAATTGAGTCCAGGGGAACTCCGCGACTCGCGCCCTTTTTGCTCTTCAAACTCCGCGAGTCACGGAGTTTGTATTTACAGCTCACCCAGCTTTGGCTCTTTGTTTACCGACGGATTTTTATATTATATAATATATAAATAATTATAAGAATTATTTAAATATTATATTATATTTATGTGCATAGTTGACTTGTAATTTTTAGTCCATTGCGTCGAGCGTTGAGAGTTGACTCTGGTCCCGGTCCCGGATTTTCGAACGTCCTTGCGTACAATTTAATATCTTATACTTTGCGTTTTGAATCTTGTACTCTTGTAATTTAGAGACGTTTCTTATCAATAATTGGAACCTCTTTGATTGTATTTTGTACTTTTGAGCTTTTTGGTCATTTGCTTCTTCAATTCGTCGAATCTGTCTTTTGTCTTCACCTTTTATTATTTAAACGAATATCACTTGTAAATAGAACAATTGCAACTAAAAGCTTGTCTTTCTTGAGGAATACTGCTATGAAATATATGTTCGTTTTTAGCATTATCAAATATTCCCACACTTGAGCGTTGCTTGTCCTCAAGCAATATAGTCTTGATATACTAGAATCACTTCTTTATTCTTCATACTTTGTACATCAGTGATTTCTTTACGGCGGTATAAACAATGGTAGTAATGATATGGTTTACAGTCCCACATGACTATAAAAATTTAGATCCATTAAGGAAATTGGATCTTTATGAAAACATTTGATCTTTTGAAAATTAAATCTAGCTTTTACCCTAGATACGTTTTTCGGAATAACCCTTCACCGGTGTTTGCAAATTGTTTTTGTGGGTTTGGTAGGTTTCAGATTTGAAAATTTTAGCTCAAAACTTGTGGTTTTGTGTCACCCACTTGCTAACCTTGTATTAGGAAAGCAACACGTCCAGTTTACTTGCTCCGTATATTACCTTTCGATAAACTACCGTCCGGTTGTAAAGGAAAGCGTTGAACAAGCAACTGTTAAGGCAATGTCCCCTGACATGCTTTTAATTATGGTCTATAACGTGTCGGACGCAATTACTATCCTTGGTAGGAGCAATAGTAAAGCTCACCCTTATAATTTTTCGGTCTGGCACAAGGTCCTGTCTTTGACCACTATGCAACCACCGTTCTTACGGTTGACACCCGATTTGGTTCAGGTGACCTAATGAATTCCAGGTGAATTCCTAGGATTTTACGTTCAATGGTAATGAACGCATTGAAAATGGGTTTTCAGAAAACAAATCGGTTTGTAATTTTGATCAAAATATTTTCTCGTTCAAGCTCGAGTTTAGATATCATTGAATTTCATGAGTTTGTAATTCTCAATCTTTAAGGTCAATCTCTAGGATTGAGTAATATCAGGCTTAAAAGCTGATTTTTGATCTTTTAAGGAGATTATCCTTTCTGGGGGTCTGATTCATTAGTCTTATCAAGCTAATTTGCACGGCGCCCTCCCCATTTTACAAGACAGATCCTCTCATGGTTAGGATAAGTCTGACCACTTGGCGACCCTATTTTATGTTGAGGTCCGTGGATTTCCTGCTGATTTTAGTGATGACTTTTCTAGGTTTTTCGTCAACCTACAGCTGGTCTGGACGACAACTTCATGACCTAAATCAAGAAGCGCGTTTCTTTTTCGGAAGACTTTACTTCCTTTTATTGATGGAATTGATTCATCGTGTAGATCCATATTTCTTACAGTAAATCGGGTAAAACACTTAATTATCGTCCAAAACAAAAGTATTTTCAATTATTTGTACAAAAATATGTGACATATGTTTAAGATAACTTGGTGAATTTTCCCACACTTGGCTTTTATTTTCCTTTTTGTTCACCTCTATTCCATTCTTAAATGAATTCTAACATTTTGGTTTGTTTCTCAATTTATGTCCTTTCCAAGGTAACAATAATTTCGGTGTTAACACCTAGTTTTATCGTTCATAAATATGTATAAACATGATTTTAAATTCATTTAGTTGAAAGTTTTGAAAAATTTTACTAGAATTGGGTAGTCAGTATATAAGACTAGGGCTGTTCTTTATTATCAGAGAGCACTAGATTCTAATACAACTACTGCTTTACTAGTATTTTTAATGGTAACCAAGTGTATAAAGTAAAAATTTTAAAAATCCGAAAGAATTTAACCCCTTCCCACACTTAAGATCTTGCAATGCTCTCATTTGCAAGAAATCAGTAACAATTTAAATTATTGAGGGTGATTAGCGTAGAAATGATTAAATTTTACCAAAGTTTCTAAACATATTTGTGTTTGTTTGCTGAATGATAAATGGTGCATATCATTTGTTCATTCCGTCTTGTTATTATATCACATTTATTTTGCATCTTGTCGTCAAAATTAGTTGCTTTTGCTGAACTTAATGCCAGTATTTGAAAATGCGTTGTTTTACCCTGTTGTGTACATAAGATAAACTGCAAACATATATACATATTTTTGAAGTTTGGTATATTACCCCACATTCAAACATTATTAAAATCTAAAAATAAAAATTAGTAAATTATAAAAACTAATACAATTCCAACATAAGTATTAAATGTATCAACATTACAAATTATAAAATAAATAAAACTAAGTAGACTAGGGATGATACTGATACCAGTAGGGGTTCCATGCATAACCATATGTATTATAAAATGCTTCGGCTGGGTTATACGTAGGATACGGTGGTTGGATCTCTATAGACCAGGGAGGAAATATGGGCGATGGAGTAGGAATATAGTTTCTACCTATATGTTGGCAATGAGCTATGATTTAGTTTTGATGAACTTGCCAATCTTCAAATGCTCGATGTCTAGCATTTTCATACTCTTGTGAAGCTATAAACCTTTGCATTTCTGTCATTTCATTTCCTCCTCCCACATTACCTGGCTGTTGGTTTCTCTCAACCTGTGGATGTCTACCATGGTATTGTACTGTGGTGTTATTTCGCCTCTTCAAAACCTTCGCACCATGGTATACATTTAAACCTATTATATCGCGGGGTTCTGGTTCTTCGACTAATAATACCCCCCGACTTATATCCACATTGAGATACTCAGTAATTAGTGTAATAAATATACCACCTCCTATTATACTGTGCGGTCTCATCCCCCTAACCATAGTTGATAAATAATAACCCACACAATACGGTATACTTACAGCGCTTTGTGGGTCTCGAATACACATATGGTAAAACAAATCCTGTTCATTTACCTTTTCCTTATTCTTACCTCTTTGTGTAATCGAATTAGCTAAAAACCTATGAATTACTCTTAACTCTGCTCTATCTATATCCAAATAAGAGTAATTTCCCCCTTTAAATCAGTGATGGCTAGTCATTTGACTCCATACACCATGCGTATCAAAATTTTCATCAATTTTCCTACCGTTCAATATCAACCCTCTACAATCGGCAGATGCTAACTCCTCAGGCGTATATATACGTAAGGCCTGAGCCATGTCTAGTAGAGACATGTGGCGCATCGAACCTCCTAACAAAAATCTAATAAAAGATAGATCGGTTAAACTAGCTACCCGATCATTTATTTCTATACTACACAATAATTCTTCACACCATACTTTATATACAGGTCTACGCATGCTGAATAATCGTACCCAATCGTTAAAAGTAGAATTACCATACCTCTGTGTAAGTAATTCTCTAATTGGCCCGGCCAATTCTACAGCTTCTAATGGTCCCCATTCTATTACCCTAGGTACTTCAACAACTTTAGAATGAAGAGTATGCAAGCCTCTTTGGTATTTTGGATAATCTATCCAATGTCTGTCAAATCTCAAGTTCGGGTGCAAATCTTCCAAGTGCATATCAGAAAATGTCATAACTGGATGAGGTATATCTTGTTTGTAGTAGTTATCCACCTCCTGTTGTTCCGCATTCTCAGCAGGAGCATTGCGAGCTTGGGATAAAGATTCACCCCTTTCAGTCTGCAAAACACATCAAACACAATTTTTGTGCATCCAAATATGCATTAGTGTCAGCAAAACCATCAATCAAAATAATTACAATGACATGTTCAATTTATATCAAACTTAAGCTCATTTTCATATTTTTATCAAATCTACACCTTTTCAAATAAGCATATACGAAAATGTTCGCCAAGTTCATAAGCATTCAACTCAAATAACATGTCAAAATAATAATTACTAGCATTTAAACAAGTTTCAAATGACATTATTTCTCAAAAATCAAGTTCATGAATTTTAGACTTGAAAAAGTCCACTTTAATTCTCAAAATCATGTTCAGGCTCAAAGTTTGGATCATTTAACTACCTAAACATGTTACACTACTTAATTTAGCAACAATTCATGACAAAAATCGGTCATAACCTGTTTATATCAAAAAGCCCGAAATTGCTCAAGAACACAAACCCTAGATTACTCAAAATTTGAAGTTTAAGGCTTCTAATCATGTTAAATAGCATCAATCTAGGTTATACAAGCATAATACATAAGCAATTTAAGCATAATTACACTAAAAAGCATCAAAATCGAATTGGGGAAAAAATTGCTCAAGAACACTAATTTTCGGATTAAATGGTGTTTAGGTGTAGAAATTTACCGTTTTTCTTGAGTAATTCCTTGATAACATCCTTCTCAACATGATTTTAGAAAAAGATTTGATGATAAACGGTCAAAAATTACGAATTTGGTGTGTGTTTTTCGGGTGTTTGCGCAGTTTGGAGTGGGTGGGTGTGTGCAACTGAGCTGTTCAGCTCGTTTTATTTTTTTCTGGGTTTTGGTCTCTCCGCGAGTCGCGGCATTTGACTCTTTCAAACTCCGCGAGTCGCGGTGTTTTTTTTTTTTTTTATATATAAGCCTTAACTTATAAAACAAATATAAAATAAATTTAAAATTTTGTTTTCCATTGTTTTATGACGAGGTCGTTTCAAAACGATGTCCTAGTCCGTCCTTCGACAAAATTTTAAAATTTGTCTTTTTGTAACGCGGATTTAAAAGCAAAGATTTTTGGGTTTTTTAATGTTTTTGGCATACTTTAATTCAATAAGATTAAAAATAATGATAATAAAAGTTCTCGTCCCTCCCTCGGGTAAAGCAATTTCGGTTCAAAGACCTAGTCTTCAACTTACGACGAATTTTACAAATCATATTTTTAACTTAGCGAAATAAAGTAAATTTTTGTTTTTAAATTCACAACACTTAAATTTAAAATGCATAAAATTAAAAATTCATATTTTTAAAAATTAAAAATTCACACCAAACTTAATTTAAAAATTCATATTATAAATTCACACCAAACTTATATTTAATTTTATTGTTATACATACAAACTTATATTAAAAATATTAAAATTTTTCAAATATTGACAAACTTAAATATATTGATCTTACAAAGTTCACAATATTAATTTAAGATTTATATGTTAATTTTAAAAACATGGTAAAAATAAAATTAAAAATCTTTTTGGCTTTTATCCCACTTTAATCAATCAAATATTATCAAAAATATGCGCCCCTCTTTTCGGTAAAGTAATTTCGGTTCCATGACCTAATTTAACTCATGACGAATTTTTAAAATATTTTGGGTTGATTGATTAAAGATATTTATACCTTAAGAATAAACGTTAAATTTTGCAGTGATGTAATAAATTTTTGAATGATATCAATAATTTCGGTCGCCAAACCTAATTTTATTCAATACCAATTTAATACTTTATAGCGAACAAATTAGCGTTTATTATCAAAAGGTTAAAAATGAAAATAAAAAATAAAAACTGTACAGACTTACCTGTGAGATAGTATTCTTAGTGATATGATCTATCCTATTCATAAGATAGTCGGTTTAATTGATTTTCCATGGCTACATAGGCGTAACCTCGAGCATTCAATGTTTTTTCTTCTAAACATATGAACGGTCCGTCTCTGCATAACGTAACAAATTCGGTGTTTGAATAGGTTTGATTATTTGAACATTTACCTCCATGTGACCATTTTCCGCATTTGTGACATCTTTCTAGGTGTCGTGCTCTTCTTTTCGCTGCGGATTTTGATTTTCCTTTACCAAATTGTAACTTATTATCTTCGCATCTGGATTCTTTTCTTACTACGTCCAATCTTTCTCTGATTACTGATGCTAGATCACTCGGAAGTGTGTCATTATTACGTTTAGTGATCAAAGCGTGTAGCATTAGACCATGGTTTAGTTCACAGGAAGTCTTCATTTTGTAAAAACCTAAAAAAAATAAAAATTCAAAATGGGGGGAGAAGACTAGTTCTTTAGGGTCTGCTAGGGAAAGACCATTCGGGTTCCATTTTCGAGAACTACACAAAAACAGAAAATCTAACTCTAACAGAAATACATATTATCCTTTAAAAGACTTGATTCTCACCACACTTAGTTAGCTGTGGTATCAAAATTGTGATTAACTTCATTGTCAACTTCCATTGGACTATCTATGTAATGTTTAACTCTGTGACCATTAACCTTAAATTCAATCCCATTTGAGTTTATTAATTCTATCGTTCCGTATGGGAAAACTCTTTTGACTATGAATGGTCCAGACCATCTTGATTTCAATTTTCCAGGAAATAGCTTGAATCGTGAATTGAAAAGAAGAACTCTGTCTCCTTCTTTGAATTCTTTTGAACTTCTGATTCTTTTATCATGCCATTTCTTCGTTCTTTCCTTATAGATTAACGAATTTTCGTATGCTTCATGTCTTAATTCTTCTAATTCGTTTAGTTGACTTAACCATAGACGTCCAGCTTCATGTAAATCAAGATTACATGTCTTCAATGCCCAAAATGCTTTGTGTTCAATTTCTACTGGAAGATGACATGCTTTTCCATAAACAAGTCTAAAAGGTGTGGTTCCAATTGGAGTTTTGTAGGCTGTTCTAAAAGCCCAGAGTGCATCCTCCAATTTAATGGACCATTCCTTCGGATTTGATCCTACGGTTTTTTCTAGAATACGTTTTAAAGCTCGGTTGGTATTTTCAACTTGTCCACTTATTTGTGGATGATAGGCAGTGGAGATTTTATGAGTTACTCCATATCTTTTAAGAACTTTCTCAAGTTGATTATTACAGAAATGAGTTCCCCGATCACTTATTAAAGCTTTCGGTGTACCAAACCTTGCAAAAAGATGTTTTAAAAAGTAGACTACAACTCGTGCATCGTTAGTTGGGAGAGCTTGTGCTTCCACCCATTTAGATACATAATCAATGGCTATGAGAATATAGAGATTATTATGAGATTTTGGAAATGGACCCATAAAGTCAATACCCCAAATGTCAAATACTTCACATACTTGAATGACATTTTGTGGCATTTCATCACGTTGACTTATTTTTCCGGCCCTTTGACAAGCATCACAGGATTTGCAAAGAAGGTGTGCGTCTTTGTAAATTGTAGGCCAATAGAATCCAGCATCATAAACTTTTCTTGCTGTTAGTTGAGGCCCATAATGCCCTCCTGTTGGTCCTGTGTGACAATGGTTTAAAATTTTACTAGCTTCATCTCCGAATACACATCGGCGTATTATTCCATCTGGACAACTTTTAAACAAATGTGGATCTTCCCAGAAATAGTGTTTTATATCACTGAAGAATTTCTTTCGTTTTTGGTACGACAATCCTTTTTCAAGGTATCCACATACTAAGTAGTTTGCATAGTCTGCAAACCATGGAATTTCATTATAATCTATCTTCAATAGATATTCATCAGGATAGTTGTCTTGTATGGCCGATTCATTTAGAACTTCTAATTCGGGATTTTCAAGACGAAAAAGATGATCAGCGGCGAGATTTTCTGCTCCTCTTTTATCTCGAATTTCAATATCGAACTCTTGTAAGAGTAAGATCCAACGGATTAATCTTGATTTGGCATCTTGTTTTGAAAATAGGTATCTAAGAGCAGAATGGTCGGTATAGACCACCGTTTTTGCTAGAACGAGATATGAACGAAATTTGTCAAAAGCAAAGACAATAGCAAGGAGTTCTTTTTCAGTAGTTGTGTAATTTGTTTGTGCTCCTTGTAACGTCTTACTAGCATAATATATAGGTTGAAATCTTTTTTCAATCCTTTGTCCTAAAACGGCTCCCATTGCAAAATCACTTGCATCGCACATTAGTTCAAGAGGTAGATTCTAATTTGGTGTTATCATGATCGGCGCATTAGTGAGTTTCTCTTTAAGAATATTAAAAGATTTAATGCATTCATCTGAAAAGATGAACGGAGTATCCTTTTCTAGGAGTTTATTCATATGAGTGGCAATTTTAGAAAAATCTTTTATGAAACGTCGGTAAAAACCGGCATGCCCTAGAAAACTCCTAACTCCTCTAACATTGGTGGGATGTGAAAGTTTAGCAATTACATCTACTTTAGCTCTATCCACTTCAATTCCTTCCTTTGAAATTTTATGACCAAGAACGATGCCTTTTTTAACCATGAAATGGCATTTCTCCCAATTAAGTACTAGATTTGATTGTTCGCATCTAATAAGCATTCGTTCAAGATTAACTAAACATGATTCAAAAGTATCACCGAAGACTGAAAAGTCATCCATGAAAACTTCCATGCATTCTTCTATCATGTCGTGAAAAATCTCCATCATGCACCTTTGAAAGGTTGCAGGGGCGTTGCAAAGTCCAAATGGCATGCATTTATAAGCAAAAGTACCATAAGGGCATGTGAACATGGTTTTCTCTTGGTCTTCGGGTGCTATTGGAATTTGAAAATATCCGGAAAATCCATCAAGAAAACAATAATAACTATTTCCGGCTAATCTTTCCAACATTTGATCAATGAAAGGTAAGGAAAAGTGATCTTTTCTGGTGGCATCATTTAATTTTCTATAATCAATACATACACACCATCCTGTTACAGTCCTAGTAGGAATAAGCTCATTTTTCTCATTTGTAATGACAGTCATGCCACCCTTCTTAGGCACGCATTGAACTGGGCTTACCCATGGACTATCAGAAATTGGATAATTTAAACCTGCATCTAGCAGTTTAATAATTTCTTTTTTAACTACATCTTGCATATTCGGATTTAGTCTTCGTTGGCGTTGCACATACGTTTTATGACCTTCTTCCATAAGGATTTTATGTGTGCAATATGAAGGACTTATTCCTTTAATATCATGAATCTTCCATGCAATAGCTGGTTTATGAGCTTTCAACACAGAAATGAGTTGTGATTTTTCATTTTCAGTAAGAGAAGACGATATTATTACAGGTAATTCAGATTCACCATGTAAATAAGCGTATTCCAAATGGTTTGGAAGTGGCTTTAACTCTAATTTCAGAGGTTCTTCTATCGATGATTTATATCGATATCTGTCTTCTTCTTTTAGCATTTGAATTTCTTCTGTTGTTGGTTCATATCCATTAGCTATTAGTGTAGCTAACATTTCAGCTTCATCAATTGGTTCAGTTCCTTCTCCTAAAGAACATTCTCCTGTTCCTTGTAATTCTGGAAATTCTTCTAACAATTCTGCATGTGAATCTATAGTTTGAATATAATAACATGTATCATCTGCAGATTGCGGTTGTTGCATTGCTCTATCAACTGAAAAGGTAACACTCTCGTCCTCTATACTTAGGGTCAGTTTCTTACCAAACACGTCTATCATTGCTTTAGCCGTGTTTAAGAATGGTCTTCCTAATATGAGAGGAACTTGAGAATCTTCTTCCATGTCCAGAACAACAAAATCTACTGGAAATACTAAAGTACCAACTTTAACTAGCATGTTCTCCATTATCCCTCTAGGATATTTTATTGATCGATCGGCTAGTTGTATACTTATTCTTGTTGGTTTCAAATCTCCAAGGTCTAGTTTAGTGTATAGTGAATACGGCATTAAATTTATACTAGCACCTAAGTCTGCTAATGCTTCTATTGAACTAAGACTACCCAGAAAACATGGAATTGTGAAACTTTCTGGATCAGATAATTTTTCTGGTATCTTATTCAACAGCACTGCTGAACAATTAGCATTCATAGTAACAGCCGAGAGTTCTTCCATTTTCTTTCTATTTGTGATTAGATCTTTCAAGAACTTAGCATATCTAGACATTCCTGAAATCACATCAATGAAAGGAAGATTTACATTTATCTGTTTAAACATATCCAAGAATTTAGATTGCTCGGCTTCAAGTCTTTCTTTTTTCATTTTACTCGGGTAAGGAAGTGGTGGTTGGTATGGTTTAACATAAGGTTTAGCCTTAACTGTGTTATCTTCATTAACCTTTTCAACTACCGATTCTTTTTCCTTATCTTGTTCAGATTGTGGTTCTTGTGGAGTAGGAATAGCTTCATCAGAAATTACAGGTATTTCAGGTGGTTTAAGTGTTGTACCACTTCTTGTGGTAATGGCTTTAGCTGTTTCATTCCGGGGGTTTGCATTTGTATCACTAGGTAAACTTCCTGGTTTTCTTTCACCTATTAACCTTGCTAGGTTACTTACTTCTTGTTCCAGATTTTGAATAGAAGCTTGTTGATTTCTAAATGCTTGAGCATTTTGTTCATTAGTTTGTTTCTGAGATGTGAAAAACTGCGTTTGAGTTTCAACTAGCTTCGTCATCATATCTTCTAAATTCGGCTTTTTATCATCGGGTTGTGGTTTGTTTTGAAAATTGGGTCTTTGCTGGTTGTAAGTATTATTGGATACTTGTTGATTGCTAGGACCTTGTTGGTTGTTGTATGGAATATTTCGGTTATAGTTCTGATTTTGATTGTAAATAGGTCTTGGCGGTTGATAATTATTCTGATAATTATTTCCAGGCCTTTGGTTTAGATATGAAACATTCTCTCTTTGTTCCATTGTTAGTTCAATACTAAGACAATCTTTTGTCAAATGTGGTCCTCCACACTGCTCACAACTAATTCGTATTGAGTGGATATCTTTAGTCATCTTTTCCATTCGTCTCTCGACAGCATCTATCTTTGCAGAAATGGAATCTAAGTCATGGCTAGAATCGGCTCTAGCTGCTTTAGATGATCTAACGATATCTTTTTCTTGGTGCCACTCATGTGAGTGGGAAGCAGTGTTATCAATAATTTTGTAAGCATCAGTTTCGGTTTTCTTCATAATAGAACCACCAGCTGCTATATCTATGTCTTTTCTTGTAGTGATGTCGCATCCTTGGTAGAATATTTGTACTATTTGACAAGTGTCTAAACCATGTTGCAGACATCCTCTTAATAACTTTTCAAATCTTGTCCACGCCTCATATAGAGTTTCATTCGGTTTCTGTGTGAACGTAACAATTTCTCCTTGAAGTCTTACGGCTTTAGATGCTGGAAAGAATTGTTTAAGAAAATTTTCAACTAAAACGTCCCATGTATCAATCGCCCCTTCAGGTAACGATTCCAACCAATCTTTGGCTTCTCCCTTTAAAGTCCAGGGAAATAACATGAGATATATCTGTTCATCCTCAACTTCTCTTATTTTAAATAGTGTGCAGATCCTATTAAAGGTACGAAGATGTTCATTTGGATCTTCCTTCGGCGCACCACTAAATTGGCATTGATTAGTCACCATATGTAGAATTTGTCCTTTGATTTCATAATCTGGCGCATTAATGTCAGGATGAGTAATTGCGTGACCTTGGCCAGTGCGTTTAGCTCTCATTCGGTCTTCCATACTTAAAGGTTCTGTTACTTCCATAATTGAATTTGTTGAATCTGAATCACTAGAGGATTCTGATTTAATGATTCGTTCCTCAACAATCTCTGTTTGAATGATTGGTGGTTCCGGAGGAAAAATTAATGGTTCAGGATCTACGAATCGTCCCTGAATATTCTCCGGATTCTCAATTGTGAGGTCGGATTCAAAAAATAGATTATCGAAAATTTGACTTGGAGTACTTGGTTGACTGGATGACGATTCTAAAGAAAAATCAACGGCGGTAATATTAGCTAGATGTCTTGATCTAGTTACAGGTGGTGAACGTACAAAAGGTGGTGAACGTCTTGCTCGGTGCATTCACTGAATATCCTATTAGTTTTTAAAAGGAAAGAAAAATTATATAAGTTATCCAATCAATAGACTTTTCTGATTTTGCCCACGTTTCGAATAGCCAAAAGATGCAGCATAGGGGAAGGATTCGTTTGGTCTCAATATAACTGAGGACTGTTTGGCTCCAATAACCCGGTCCACGTACAAATCCAACTATTACTACGAACCAGAAAATTTTGATGTCTATCAATTTAACCACTTAAAATAAATTTTCGTAATTTTAAGAAATTTAGATAAGAAGTAGAATAAAAATCTATGTCCTAAACCTAGAATAGCGAGAAATAAGAAAGAAAAAGAGCGCGTCGAAAAAGGTCGAAAAAGAAAAAGATTGAAAAAGAGTGACTATAAAACTTAAAAACACTTGACTAACCCAACCTTATTACTATTACTAACTTAAAATTATAATCGCAAATTGAGATTACTAATTAGAATGATAATTGATACATAGTAAAAGGCGTCTAAAAATATTAAAGCTTATAGGAAAAACTATATCCCAAATGGCAATATCTTAAAAAGGTACTAAAACTTAAAAAGGTGTCACAAAATTCTAAAGCACTTAAATCTTAGTCTAAAGAAAAGGCACTTAAGGGATTTTACGGCAAAGCCTAAAAATCTAGAAGTAAAAATAACTATGGCAAAAACTATGTTTAAAACTAAATATGAGTGAAAAATACAAATATTACGCTAAAACAATTAAAAAGGGACAAAATATAAAAATATACTAAAAGTTGTAAAAATTACAATTTTTATAAATATATTATTTTTATATTATTTATTTTATAAAACTATTAATTTTAAATTTTAATTAAACTAATTTAACTAAAAATACAAAATAATAAATAAACTAAACTAAATTAATTAAAATAATTAAACCTAATTAGGGTTAAATTTAAATAATAAAAATAAAAACCCGTAATTAATGCCTGATTAGGGTTCTGTGTACCCGTGTCAGGGTTCCTCCGCGAGTCGCGGTTCCACCTGGAAAATATCTCCGCGAGTCGCGGGGTTCGAGATTCCAGATGACAGGCTGTTTCAAATTCGACGCGTTTTTACGTAATTATATATTTTTTTTTAAATTATATTTTATGTTTTAATAATTAAATAAAATATTTATAAAAACTAAATAAAAATTTATGTTTTAAAAACTAAAAAAAATAGAAATACTCTATAATTTTATAAAAATCTTAAAAATAGATTTATATATATATATATATATATATATATATATTTTTTTTTTTCTTTGATTTTATGTTTTAAATAAAAACAAAATATTTAAATAAAACTTATATTTTTATAAAATAAAAATAAAGAAACTTTATAAAACTTAAATATTTAACAAACTCTTAAAAATATTTATATTTTTGTTTTCTTTTTATGTTTTTGAATATTTAAAACGTATTTTTACAAAAGCGTCTTTTTATAAAAGTAAACTAAAAATAAATTTTTTTTTAATATTTAGCGTTGCGCTTTCGGCGTTTAAGTTTTATAAATATATTACTATCCCCGGCAGCGGCGCCAAAAATACTTGATAGTTAAAGCTAAGGGGTATGAAATACTATTAAATTTTACAAGGAAATACTATTAAATACGATACAATTTTACACAAGATATTTATTTATTTATAGAATGGATATACTTAAACCTTGCTACAACACTTATAAGCAGTGTACCTAATCGTACAGTAGTGTAGTTTTTAGTAAGTCCGGTTCGTTCCACAGGAAAAATCTTTAAACAAAGCTTAACGCTATATTAGTTTAAATTTATAAAAATACAAATATATATATAAGTAATATTATTATTATAAAGGGGGGTTTTCACCGTTTAATGACCGGTTTGTCGATTTTAAAACTTTAGTCGCAGTTAAAACCAAAATTAAAAATAAATACAAGACTTAATGTAAAGTAAATAACGATAATGAAATTGCGATAAATAAAAGTGCGATAAAATAAACTTGCGATAATTAAAAAGTACGATAATTAAAAGTGCAATTAAATACAATAACAATAAATAAAAGTGCGATAATTAGAAGTGCAATTAAATATAAAATAAAGGAAATTAAATATGAAATAAAAGAATTATGCTTATTTAAACTTCCGTAATCATGATGTTTGACGTGATGATTTTAGTTTTATGCCCACGGGTTAATTGTCCTTTGTCCTGGATTATTTAATATGTCCGTCTGGTTTTTGTCCATAACAGTCCATCAGTCATAAATATAAAGTGCGAGTGTCCTCGTCAAATTATCCTTATACCCGAAGTTAAATATTCCAACTAATTAGGGACTTAAACTGTAACAAGATTTTAATACTTTGTTTAATAATTACACGAGGATGTCGACTGCGTGTAACCCAAGGTTTTAATACTTTGTTATCAATTATGCCAAGTGTCCTTGTACATAATTTCACCCCTGTTTTAATAATTCTAGTGGTTATTAATCCATTCCCGTGTCCGGTTAAATGAACGATTATTCGTACATATAAATACCCTGCCCATCGTATCCGATCGAGTGTATATGGTTATTTATAGGGACGTCCAATTGTAAATCTTTATATTAACATTAACAAATTATCATTTAGTTAAATAAATATAAAGCCCATTAATAGCCCATAGTCTAATTTCCACAAGTGTCGTTCTTTTGTCCAAACCCCAATTATGGTACAAAGCCCAATTACCCAATTTTAGTAATTAGCCCAACATCATGATTACTTCGTTTTAAATAAGCATAATAATAACTTAGCTACGAGACATTAATGTAAAAAGGTTGAACATAACTTACAATGATTACAAATAGCGTAGCGTTACACGGACAGAATTTCGACTTACACCCTTACAACATTCGCTAACATACCCTTATTATTAGAATTAGAATTAAAATTAAAATTAAAATTAAAATTAAAATATATATATATATTACGTTTACATATAGAGAAAGAGAGATTTTTAGGATATTTTTACGATCAGAATTCGCTGGCTTTTATAGAGAATTGAGTCCAGGGGAACTCCACGACTCGCGCCCTTTTTGCTCTTCAAACTCCGCGAGTCGCGGAGTTTGTATTTACAGCTCACCCAGCTTTGGCTCTTTGTTTACCGACGGATTTTTATATTATATAATATATAAATAATTATAAGAATTATTTAAATATTATATTATATTTATGTGCATAGTTGACTTGTAATTTTTAGTCCATTACGTCGAGCGTTGAGAGTTGACTCTGGTCTCGGTTCCGGATTTCCGAACGTCCTTGCGTACAATTTAATATCTTGTACTTTGCGTTTTGAATCTTGTACTCTTGTAATTTAGAGACGTTTCTTATCAATAATTGGAACCTCTTTGATTGTGTTTTGTACTTTTGAGCTTTTTGGCCGTTTGCGTCTTCAATTCGTCGAATCTGTCTTTTGTCTTCACCTTTTATTATTTAAACGAATATCACTTGTAAATAGAACAATTGCAACTAAAAGCTTGTCTTTCTTGAGGAATAATGCTATGAAATATATGTTCGTTTTTAGCATTATCAATGATTAAGTGTTTCCAACATGTTAAGCAATCAAACTTGTTAAGACTTGATTAATTGAAATAGGTTTCATATAGACAATTGACCACCCAAGTTGACCGGTGATTCACGAACGTTAAAACTTGTAAAAACTATATGATGACATATATATGATTATATATATAGTTAACATGATATTATGATAAGTAAGTATCTCATTAGGTATTTTAACTATGAGTTATATACATAAAATTGAGTTTATTGATTTAAGAAACTCGAAACGATATATATAACGATTATCGTTATAACAACGTCTTACTAAATACATATGAATCATATTAAGATATTGATACACTATGTTTTATCATGATAAATAATAAGTAAACATGTCATTATGTATATTAACAATGAACTACATATGTAAAAACAAGACTACTAACTTAAGGATTTCGAAACGAGACATATATGTAACGATTATCGTTGTAACGACATTTAAATGTGTATATATCATATTAAGATATATTAATATATCATAATATCATGATAATATATTAATTTAAAATCTCATTAGATATAATAAACATTGGGTTAACAACATTTAACCAGATCGTTAACTTAAAGGTTTCAAATCAACATTTACATGTAACGACTAACGATGACTTAACGACTCAGTTAAAATGTATATACATGTAGTGTTTTAATATGTATTCATACACTTTTTAAAGACTTCAAGACACTTATCAAAATACTTCTACTTAACAAAAATGCTTATAATTACATCCTCGTTCAGTTTCATCAACAATTCTACTCGTATGCACCCGTATTCATACTCGTACAATACACAGCTTTTAGATGTATGTACTATTGGTATATACACTCCAATGATCAGCTCTTAGCAGCTCATGTGAGTCACCTAACACATGTGGGAACCATCATTTGGCAACTAGCATGAAATATCTCATAAAATTACAAAAATATTAGTAATCATTCATGACTTATTTACATGAAAACAAAATTACATATCCTTTATATCTAATCCATATACCAACGACCAAAAACACCTACAAACACTTTCATTCTTCAATTTTCTTCATCTAATTGATCTCTCTCAAGTTCCATCTTCAAGTTCTAAGTGTTCTTCATAAATTCTACAAGTTCTAGTTTCATAAAATCAAGAATACTTCCAAGTTTACTAGCTCACTTACAATCTTGTAAAGTGATCATCCAACCTCAAGAAATCCTTGTTGTTTACAGTAAGATATCATTCCAAATCAAGTTAATACTCATATACAAACTTTGATTCAATTCCTATAACTATAACTATCTTAATTCGAGTGATAATCTTACTTGAACTTGTTTTCGTGTCATGATTCTACTTCAAGAACTTTCAAGTCATCCAAGATCCTTTGAAGCTAGATTATTTCTTGTCACTTCCAGTTGGTTTACCTACTAAACTTGAGGTAGTAATGATGTTCATAACATCATTCGATTCATACATATAAAACTATCTTATTCGAAGATTTGAACATGTAATCACTAGAACATAGTTTAGTTAATTCTAAACTTGTTCGCAAATAAAAGTTAATCCTTCTAACTTGACTTTTAAAATCAACTAAACACATGTTATATATCTATATTATATCCAAACTTAATGATTTAAAACCGGAAAACATGAAAAACACCGTAAAATCGGATATACGCCGTCGTAGTAACACCGCGGGCTGTTTTGGGTTAGTTA
The DNA here is from genome assembly GCF_046630445.1 of Rutidosis leptorrhynchoides. Classification (NCBI taxonomy): domain Eukaryota; kingdom Viridiplantae; phylum Streptophyta; class Magnoliopsida; order Asterales; family Asteraceae; genus Rutidosis; species Rutidosis leptorrhynchoides. The sequence continues at coordinate 155,059,699 of NC_092333.1, forward strand.
ATTAAAAACTATGATAAAATTTGATTTAAAAGTTGTTCTTCTAGGAAAATGATTTTTCTTATGAACATGAAACTATATTCAAAAATCATGGTTAAACTCAAAGTGGAAGTATGTTTTTCAAAATGGTCATCAAGACGTCGTTATTTCGACTGAAATGACTACCTCTTACAAAAACGACTTGTAACTTATATTTCCGACTATAAAACTATACTTTTTCTGTTTAGATTCATAAAATAGAGTTCAATATGAAACCATAGCAATTTTATTCACTTAAATCGGATTTAAAACGAAGAAGTTATGGGTAAAACAAGATTGGATATTTTTGATTGTTGTAGCTACGGGAAATTGTGATGACTCGGAAATTTCTGACCAAATTTAAACTTAATCTTTGTATGATTAATATTTCTGATACGATAAGCAAAGTCTGTAAAACTGAATATCAAAATTTTTGAACTACTTTCATATATTCAAATACCTTTCGGTGGTTCTTGACGATTCGCGAACAATTATATGTATATAGATACATACATATATATATATATATATATATATATATATATATATATATATATATATATATATATATATATATATATATATATATATATATATATATATATATATATATATACTATAACTTGAAAATGTAACAATGTATTAATTGTTTGATACCGTACATTAAACATATTGGTTTAAAATTTTATTTGAATATATATGAAAAGTTGGAATATTAATTGTATGAATAACTTGCGACGTATATTTAAAACGTGTTTATGAATGTTGAAAATATATATTAACTTGGTCATAAAACGATTTGTTATTATATATATATATTAACAAATAGCGAGACAATGATTTATAGAAGTAAATGACCAAAACACTCGAAAGTTTAAGATACACTTAGAATGATATAGTTTATTGATAATTTAAGACTATATTTTGACAAAGGTACGAGTCACAAAACCTAAATTGCGAGTTTTCTAAGCGTACGAAAATGCGTTCGAGAAACCAGAACTGGGACATAAGTCGAGTGACAACGTACGAGTCATCGGAACGAAAATTACAAGTCAACTATGTACATGAATTTAATATAATATATAATTAATTATTTAAATTATATATATTATATATATTATATTTAATTATGTCGACAAACAAGAAAACAAAAAAATATGTGAGCTGGATCTGACGGCCATGCGATCGCATGAGAAATAGGCATAAAACCCATGCGATCGCATGGGCATCAGATTTCAAAAAGTTGCCTATAAAAGTCCAGTTTCTGCTCGAATTCTTTTAAATATATATTACTCTGTAAGTATTTAATTATTATAATTATAATTATAATTATAATAATAATAATAATAATTATTATTATTATTATTATTATTATTATTATTATTATTATTATTATTATTATTATTATTATTATTATTATTATTATTATTATCATTATTATATTATTATTAAGATTATTATTATTATTAATCTTAATATTTTTAGTAATATTATACATAAAATATTACGACGAGGTCATGAGCGTGTCACTTTCAAAACAAGCTTCAAACGGGATAGAACTAAGGAAATTATGGTTTATAGCTATGGAGGTTATGGGTAATGTTCATGGGTATTGTTCGCAAGTCAAACCTAGTATTTATCATCTCTGTTGCGTCTACGTACTTTCCTGCAATATTGAATCTCAATATTGATACGTGAGCATTCATATCTTATCTTTTATATATTAATAGTGTATACATGTCTAGTGCTCGAGTATATATTTATACATGCTTGTATGCTAAATTTTGTCGTTAAACAGTTTATAATGAATCACGAATTAAATACATATATTACTGGTAAAAGATATATGATATACATGTTTTCGGAAAGCTGGTGAAAAATCAATAACTTTTTATTTAGAAATCGCGTAATTTCGATGAACGAATCAAAAGATATGGTCAACTGAATTATAATTAACGTTAATTGGAATTGCTTTTAAATCTGCAATTAATATTTAAACAACCTGTTTATGAGATTGATAAAATACTACTAGCCAAGTAAATGAATCCTTATATAAGGCACGTCTTGTTTTGTTGAACAATTGTCAAAATTGACTTTTTGAAATGACTTTTGATAACTTTTGTATGTCGATCTCGAGCATTAGGATTGTGATACACTATAACCCAACCTAGTTTATTAGACATGTATTGACCAACATATGTTCTCTAGGTTGAGATCTACGGTTAATCTTGCATTCCGAGTTACGATCACTTTTTGATGAATGACCTTATGTGCTGCTAAGGTGAGTTTCATTTGCTCCCTTTTTAAATGATTTTGCAATATATAATTTTGAGCTGAGAATACATGCACTTTATTTTAAACGCAATGGATACAAGTACATACTAAATTCTACACTGAGTTTGAACCGAAAATCCCTTAGCTTTGGTAACTAGTAACTGCCAGTTATAAGAACTGGTGGGCACGAGTAGCAGTATATGGATCCATAGGGCTTGATATCCCCGTCCGAGCTAGAGCACTAGCCTTTTAACGGACGTATGCTATTTGAGAAGCGTACACGTTGGTTTGCGTGTATTATTAAGATGATTATACAAAGGGTATAAAATATATATACGTTAAGTTTAGTTACCAGGGTGCTCAATTTCGTAGAATATTTTGATAAACGTTTCTGGATGAAACAACTGAAAACTTGTGATTCACCTTTATATACAGATTATGCGCAACATTAAAACTATGAACTCACCAACCTTTGTGTTGACACTTTTAAGCATGTTTATTCTCAGGTTTCTAGAAGTCTTCCGCTATTTGCTTATATGTGATACAAGCTATGTGCATGGAGTCATACATGCTTTATTCAAGAAAACTTTGCATTCACAAAATCATCACCGTGTATCTTATTTTGACTTCATTGTCAACGGATGTATTATGGTAAACTATTATTTATGGTGATTGTCTATATGTAGAAATCATCAAACGTTGAAAACCTTAGAAATTGATATTCATTTATTGTGTACCTTTTGAAAAGAATGCAATGTTTACAAAACGTATCATATAGAGGTCAAATACCTCGCAATGAAATCAATGAATGACGTGTTCGTCCATATGGATTTGAAGCGATCGTCACAGTTGGTATCAGAGCGTTGGTCCTAGCGAACCAGGTCTTGCATGAGTGTGTCTAACTGAATAGTTGTTAGGATGCATTAGTAAGTCTGGACTTCGACCGTGTCTGCATGTTAAAAGTTTTGCTTATTATTTCTTGTCGGAAATTACATGCTTATCATTCTTAAAGTCTAGACACGTTTTCCTGCATTTATTGCATAAATAGTGTATAGACAAAAATTCATATCTTAGCGTATCTGTTACTGTAAACTTTTCCTGACATCTTTCGAAAATTTCTCCGTAATTTACGGGATTTTGGTATTATATATACATATGTAAATTATGTATTGAAGAGTTCCAATCTAAATTATATAATCTATCTTATATCAAAAATCAATTCCCTGATTATATAAGATGGATCACATATCTAGTTCAAATTCCTTAAACTCCGACAGCTATTCCGATATGGATATTCACCTGAACTCTGAAGACAGTGTAACCGGAATGGATCAACCAATTAGCCATCATCTGTTCTGGATGAATTGGGGATGGGTTCGTAGCCTACTTAATCATTGGAGACAAGAAGAAGGTGATCCCTTCCATCCACCACATTCACCTCTTGGCGAAGAACCTGAAGCACTTACCGGCGAACCTATTCGTAATACTATTTTCTCTCTTATTTCCAGAGTATCTCATCATGATTATATACTATCCCATATTATAAATCTTATTTATCCGATCGTCCAAACCACTGATCATCCCGGTATAATAGAAGAAGTCAACGAGCTTCGTGCTCGGGTAGTGACTTTGGAGAATATGGTACAAGGGTTACGAACACCAGCAGCAGCACCCGCAGCATAACCGGTACCACCATCATCCACACCAACAGGATCATTACCACCACCAACAACCACATCCGCATCACACGCTTCAACATCACAATCTGTACCTCGGATATCAACATCATACACGCCATAGGTACCAAGAAGTACCAGCAACGACAAACGATGAAGTATGGATTCATAACTTCATCAGAGAAACATTCTACGGCGATTATGTAATTTCTAAAGTTTAGAGATTATCTATTCTAGCCTTAACCCTAAATCAGATAGAGTAGAAACCCTTATTCGAATGGTGTAATATATAAGCTAGACTTTTTTTACCAACAACATCAACAGTACCCTTAACCTCACCAGCACAGTCAGTGCTGTCAACATCGTCAAAATCAGCAGCACCTCTAACATCACAAGCTCCGTCAGTTCAAGAAAGCACCGTGGACATCATTACGAGTCAACAACGAGTATATTGTATTAATGAGTTATGAAGTAATAACTCAATTCCTCTAAAGAATTTATATGTATATCTTATATATATAAATTTTAAAATCATCATAAATCTTTTCGTACTAAACTATTATGTATGAATTGAAAAAGGGTAAATACTACTCGGTTAATTCATATTACTAATATGCTATGATGTACATCCTTCGTTAACGACTTAACCATCGTTAACTACAATCTCTGTTTCAACTCAATGAATTCCATTTCATAATAAACTAAGTATATTATTCAATTATATGTTTGATTTTATACTTTCATCTTCGATGTATTCAAAACTTTCTAGAAAACATCATTTATATCTTATGAAGTTCAAAAGAATTCCACGAGCATCAACATCCTTCACCAAGGAATAAGAATAAATAATGAAGTATTGATTTCATTAGTGAAATACTTCGCGAAGATTATGTAATTCTTAATGTTTTAGAGATTATTCATTCAATTCAAAAATCAAATGAGCTTAATATGATATTAACTCATTAAATATGTATTACATCTGAAGAAGATATACATACATATATTTTCATAAAGACGGTAATAAAAAAAAATTCTCTTGTACAAAGTATTAATTGTGAAATCTTTAACGGGTAGGTAATACTCGGGAAATATATAAGTTCACAATTAATATGTTATACTGTACATTCTTCAACTTTGATTCAAAAATTATTAACTATGCTCACAGCGATATACAATCGTTTCCATACAAATTCAATTACATATTCTGATTTTGAAAAATCAGAATCCAAGCCAAGATTTAACAGAAAACATCACTCTTAGATTCTTACATCTTTCAAATGCTATACTTTGACTTCAAAACTGTGCTAGAACATCACTTCTATTCATAAACCCAGGGGGAAAAAAAAATTGTATCGTTCAAAATTCTAGAACATCATATGTATCTTGACAATTACAATCTTCATGCAAACCCTTCAAACTTTTGAAAACACCTCGGATTGATAACCAACGATTCGGTTATGATAACTTTGAATGCTGATGAAGCAGCAAAAACTGTAAACGACCTTAACAGCCAAAAGTTTGATGATGAAGGATAGTGTGCTGGCAAAGCTCAGAAAAAGAGAAAGTTTGGAACTGGAAAATGGATTGAGCAAAGTATGAAAGAGGCTGTGGATAAATCACAAGTACGAAACCTGACTTCAAAGAATCCAAATGATTCAGTATCTGCTGAAGACATTAACGAATACCTTGCTTTCGAATCTAAACCCTTGCGGACAATATTCTTCATCATCCTCTGATATTAGAAATTCTAAGATATCATCGTATCTTTCATTATAAATATCCTCCATATTTCTGGAGATAATTCCATAATCATTCTTATCAGAAATCAATTTTCTCCTTGCGATATCTGTGTAACATCATAAAAAAACTATTTTAGTTTCTAAATTCTGAAACCTTTGAGTTTAAAATATGAATATTTTTGAAGAGGTGTTGGGAACTGAAGCATGAGTTAGTATAATATAATGACACTTGATCAACGTGATTATATTACAGTTAGTCATGCTGAGTTTCTAATGGAACGTGATAAAGGTTCACAGATCATACCCTCATTATAAACCATGTTACATAACTCTTTCATTCTATTTAACCTCTAAACTATCAAGAAAATATTTTCTGTCTTTTTCGAGGTATTCTGGTAATTTGACAAGTCAGATTGTGCTATTACCGTTTCTTTTTAGAACATTAATTATGTTCATTCCGAAATTCATACCTACGAATTCTGGACCATTATTCGCTTGATTTAAAGTTGGGAAGATAAAACAAAAGCATGAAGCTTCAAAATATCAATGGGAGTATATATAAATCACAGTAAATTGGAGAGAGTATTAACTGTGGATGTCAATGATTATGGAAAGACAGAAGCAGAGACATTGAAATATAAGGGAAGATATAAAACCCAACAACCACCCAGAAATTACAAACCGTGTATATCAATGCGTATAGCAATATAAAGACACTGGAGAATAAAAAACACTATAACCCCAAGGTAATGGTAGAAGAAAATAACTTCCTTCGGTGGTAGATGAAAAAGAAGAATGACAGATATGAAAGTTAGGAGTATATCAAGAATCAGAACTGGATGAAGCATTTTTCACAATCTTTTGAAAATAGGAAATGAGGAAGAAGATGTAAGAGTGATGAAAATAATGAAACGGAAGAGGTCAATTTATAGCAAAATATCAAACATAGCAATCGCGGCAAATTACGCATTTAATCAAAAGAAATCTTAATTTCCTTAAATTCCGAAGAATCAAATCTTATTTAGATTATGAAGATTTTCTATTCCTTAAATTACGGAAATCAATCGTTAATATGTCAAGAGTTAAGACGAATCTCTATTCTTCATTTCACTCTTTTACGATAACTTCTCTCATACGCTTCGAATAATCGGATTGTTTTATCCATATTATTCAACGGTGATAAAACTCTATTTATCAACACATATACGTCATGAAAACATTTTTATTGTTAGTCATGACGACCTCACTCAAATTTCGGGACGAAATTTCTTTAACGGGTAGGTACTGTGATGACTCGGAAATTTCTGACCAAATTTAAACTTAAACTTTGTATGATTAATATTTCTGACACGATAAGCAAAGTCTGTAAAACTGAATATCAAAATTTTTGAACTACTTTCATATATTCAAATACCTTTCGGTTGTTCTTGACGATTCGCGAACAATTATATGTATATAGATACATATATATATATAATATAACTTGAAAACGTAACAATGTATTAATTGTTTGATACCGTACATTAAACATATTGGTTTAAAATTTTATTTGAATATATATGAAAAGTTGGAATATTAATTGTATGAATAACTTGCGACGTATATTTAAAACGTGTTTATGAATGTTGAAAATATATATTAACTTGGTCATAAAATGATTTGTTATTATATATATATATTAACAAATAGCGAGACAATGATTTATAGAAGTAAATGACCAAAACACTCGAAAGTTTAAGATACACTTAGAATGATATAGTTTATTGATAATTTATGACTATATTTTGACAAAGGTACGAGTCACAAAACCTAAATTGCGAGTTTTCTAAGCGTACGAAAATGCGTTCGAGAAACCAGAACCGGGACATAAGTCGAGTGACAACGTACGAGTCATCGGAACGAAAATTACAAGTCAACTATGTACATGAATTTAATATAATATATAATTAATTATTTAAATTATATATATTATATATATTATATTTAATTATGTCGACAAACAAGAAAACAAAAAAAATATGTGAGCTGGAACTGACGGCCATGCGATCGCATGAGAAATAGGCATAAAACCCATGCGATTGCATGGGCATCAGATTTCAAAAAGTTGCCTATAAAAGTCCAGTTTCTGCTCGAATTCTTTTAAACATATATTACTCTGTAAGTATTTAATTATTATAATTATAATTATTATTATTATTATTATTATTATTATTATTATCATTATTATATTATTATTAAGATTATTATTATTATTAATCTTAATATTTTTAGTAATATTATACATAAAATATTACGACGAGGTCATGAGCGTGTCACTTTCAAAACAAGCTTCAAACGGGATAGAACTAAGGAAATTATGGGTTATAGCTATGGAGGTTATGGGTAATGTTCATGGGTATTGTTCGCAAGTCAAACCTAGTATTTATCATCTCTGTTGCGTCTACGTACTTTCCTGCAATATTGAATCTCAATATTGATACGTGAGCATTCATATCTTATCTTTTATATATTAATAGTGTATACATGTCTAGTGCTCGAGTATATATTTATACATGCTTGTATGCTAAATTTCGTCGTTAAACAGTTTATAATGAATCACGAATTAAATACATATATTACTGGTAAAAGATATATGATATACATGTTTTCGGAAAGCTGGTGAAAAATCAATAACTTTTCATTTAGAAATCGCGTAATTTCGATGAACGAATCAAAAGATATGGTCAACTGAATTATAATTAACGTTAATTGGAATTGCTTTTAAATCTGCAATTAATATTTAAACAACCTGTTTATGAGATTGATAAAATACTACTAGCCAAGTAAATGAATCCTTATATAAGGCACGTCTTGTTTTGTTGAACAATTGTCAAAATTGACTTTTTGAAATGACTTTTGATAACTTTTGTATGTCGATCTCGAGCATTAGGATTGTGATACACTATAACCCAACCTAGTTTATTAGACATGTATTGACCAACATATGTTCTCTAGGTTGAGATCTACGGTTAATCTTGCATTCCGAGTTACGGTCACTTTTTGATGAATGACCTTATGTGCTGCTAAGGTGAGTTTCATTTGCTCACTTTTTAAATGATTTTGCAATATATAATTTTGGGCTGAGAATACATGCACTTTATTTTAAACGCAATGGATACAAGTACATACTAAATTCTACACTGAGTTTGAACCGAAAATCCCTTAGCTTTGGTAACTAGTAACTGCCAGTTATAAGAACTGGTGGGCGCGAGTAGCAGTATATGGATCCATAGGGCTTGATATCCCCGTCCGAGCTAGAGCGCTAGCCTTTTAACGGACGTATGCTATTTGAGAAGCGTACACGTTGGTTTGCGTGTATTATTAAGATGATTATACAAAGGGTATAAAATATATATACGTTAAGTTTAGTTACCAGGGTGCTCAATTTCGTAGAATATTTTGATAAACGTTTCTGGAGAAACAACTGAAAACTTGTGATTCACCTTTATATACAGATTATGCGCAACATTAAAACTATGAACTCACCAACCTTTGTGTTGACACTTTTAAGCATGTTTATTCTCAGGTTTCTAGAAGTCTTCCGCTGTTTACTTATATGTGATACAAGCCATGTGCATGGAGTCATACATGCTTTATTCAAGAAAACTTTGCATTCACAAAATCATCACCGTGTATCTTATTTTGACTTCATTGTCAACGGATGTATTATGGTAAACTATTATTTATGGTGATTGTCTATATGTAGAAATCATCAAACGTTGAAAACCTTAGAAATTGATATTCATTTATTGTGTACCTTTTGAAAAGAATGCAATGTTTACAAAACGTATCATATAGAGGTCAAATACCTCGCAATGAAATCAATGAATGACGTGTTCGTCCATATGGATTTGAAGCGATCGTCACAGAAATATTGTAACAATTCTATACAAATCATATCCTAGCTAACTTATATTGTATTATACATGTATTCTAATGTAATCTTGGGATACCACAGACACGTATGCAAATGTTTTGACATATCATATCGACCCATGTATATATATTATTTGGAACAACCATAGACACTCTATATGTAGTAATGTTGGAGTTAGCTATACAGGGTTGAGGTTGATTCCAAAAATATATATACTTTGAGTTGTGATCTAGCCTGAGACGTGTATACAGTGGGTCGTGGATTGATTCAAGATAATATATATCGATTTATTTCTGTACATCTAATTGTGGACAACTAGTTGTAGGTTACTAACGAGGACAGCTGACTTAATAAACTTAAAACATTAAAACGTATTAAAAATGGTGTAAATATATTTTGAACATACTTTGATATATATGTACATATTTGTTATAGGTTCGTGAATCGACCAGTGGCCAAGTCTTACTTCCCGACGAAGTAAAAATCTGTGAAAGTGAGTTATAGTCCCACTTTTAAAATCTAATATTTTGGGATGAGAATACATGCAGTTTTATAAATGTTTTATGAAATAGACACAAGTAAATGAAACTACATTATATGGGTGAATGATCGAAGCCGAATATGCCCCTTTTGCTTGGTAGCCTAAGAATTAGTAAACCGATCTACTAATTGACGCGAATCCTAAAGATAGATCTATTGGGCCTAACGAACCCCATCCAAAGTATCGGATGCTTTAGTACTTCGATGTTGTTTTTATCATGTCCGAAGGATTTCCCGGAATGATATGGGATATTCTTATATGCATCTTGTTAATGTCGGTTACCAGGTGTTCACCATATAAATGAATTTTATCTCTATGTATGGGATGTATATTGAAATATGAAATCTTGTGGTCTATTATTATGATTTGATAATATATAGGTTAAACCTATAACTCACCAACATTTTTGTTGACGTTTTAAGCATGTTTATTCTCAGGTGATTATTAAGAGCTTCCGCTGTTGCATACTAAAATAAGGACAAGATTTGGAGTCCATGCTTGTATGATATTATGTAAAAACTGTATTCAAGAAACTTATTTTTGATGTAATATATTCTTATTGTAAACCATTATGTAATGGTCGTGTGTAAACGGTATATTTTAGATTATCATTATTTGATAATCTACGTAATGCTTTTTAAACCTTTATCGATAAAATAAAGGTTATGGTTGTTTTAAAAATGAATGCAGTCTTTGAAAAACGTCTCATATAGAGGTCCAAACCTCGCGACGAAATCAATTAATATGGAACGTTTATAATCAATATGAACGGGACATTTCAGTTGGCATCAGAGATGGTATAACGCCATCCATGTGTGGCGGGTTAGTCGTAAAGGAGGTTCTCACAGTGTTACCTGTGACGAAGCATTGGCTCTTACTCCTTGCGATCCCTTACGAGGGTTGGCAGTAGCCGAGAGGCAGGCCCTAAAATCAGTATCTGAGGTACACTCAGTGGTCACCAGGCGGTTAGCTGGGAAGGCACTGGGTGGGACGGTGGTTGTCCCCAACTGTATTTCAGTTGGTATCCGAGCGTTGGTCTTAGAGAACCAGAAAATTGCATTAGTGTGTCTTACCGAGTTTGTTAGGATGCATTAGTGAGTCTGGACTTCGACCGTGTTTTTCTTCAAAAACGATTGCTTAACATTTTTTTTGTTGGAAACTATATATTATTAACATGTAAATATTATGTGATATATTAATCTCTTAACGTGTTTGATATTGTGTGATAGATGTCTACCTCTAGTACAAATCCCATTGATTCACCTAATAATAATGAAGAGTCGAATATATTTTGGGAAGATTCACAAATTCCCGAAGAGGAACCGGAAGAGGAGGAACCGGAAGAGGAGGAACCGGAAGAAGAGGAACCAGAAGAGGAGGAATCGGAAGAGGAGGAACCAGAAGAAGAAGAGGTTCCGGAGGAAGAAATATTGATACATATAGTAAATCGATTAAATAAAAGAAAATCCTCAACCAACGGACCAAAGTTAATAATGGTCAATGGTGTTTCCGCCGAGGAAGCAAAATATTGGGAAGATTACCAATTTTCCGATGAATCGGATCCTGATGAGGATTCCGATGATGTTATAGAAATTACCTCGACCCAATTTAATAAAGCGAAAGAATATAATAAGGGAAAAGGTATAAAAATAGAGAAACCCGATTCCAACCCCGATGAACTTTATATGTATCGGCAACATCCGTATTTTCTAAAATGTAACAATGACCCGGGAACCTCTAAACCACCAGGTTTTTCTAAACCATTATGGAAAACGACGGCTTGTATTAGAGGAACACCATATATTCCTAGAAAATTAGGAAAACGAACCAAGTCCGAAGAAGAAGAAACCAGTGATTCAGATTAGAGGGTTGTAATCATGTTGTGTATTATATGTATTATAGTGTGCTTGTACTTTTATGTTCTATGTAAAAATTGCTTGTATTGTTTGTTAATTATCTTTTACGAATCTAATCCTTGTCTATTTTACAGTATAAAAATAAAATGGACGTTAAGGGTAGACAACCGAATATTTTAGAAGACCTACCAGAGGATATGATTGAGGAAATCTTGTCTAGAGTCGGTCAGAATTCATCAGCACATTTAGTTATGGCGAAATTAACTTGTCAAACATTTGAAAGACTTTCCAGAAATGCCTTAGTTTATAAAAGGGTTTCCTTTGATAGGTGGGGTATATCACATTGGGGAGACCGTAAGTTACGCCGTGTTTTCTTTAAAGCATTAAATGCGGGGAACCCAAATGCAATTTTATACTACGGGTTAAGAACCTATTTTGACTCAACATATCCCAACATAGGATTTCGTGAATTAGAAAGAGCTTCTAACATGCAACATAAAGAAGCATGTTATGCTTACGGGTTAGTGATGTTCGCTTCTTACCAAAGTGAGAAAAAGAACATCGGATTGCAGCTTTTAAATAAAACCTTCCCACAAGTGACGGATTCAGTAGTTGGGGTGAGAAACAAGGTTTTTAGATTATTACGAGGCTGTTGGACATTACAAAACCCTCGTCCTTTTGACGACATTACAACATGCTGCCTAGTCAATGGTCATAACGGTTATTTTCCACAAGATCAAGGATGGGAAGTCGTCTTAGTAAAACCTGAATGCATGACTTATTTCTGGACTTATGAATTACGTGTCTTTATTTCTTTTGCTGAACAACTTACGTATTAACTAGAATTGCCTTCATAGCTGCCGAGTAGCAAAGTTATTATGTGCTATATTTCATCCTATATGTTTTATAACGGTATTGTAAGTTTGTAAAATATTGTATAAAGTTTGAACGCGAAATATTATTGTAATAAGTTTTTCATATAGAATCGTAGTAGTTGAATTGTATAATAGCTGCTAAGTATGAACTTAACGGGTAGGTACTACCCGAATTAAAACTATAAAATGCTAATATGAAGAAAAAGCTTTTATAAATGAGTTCATATTATGCTACGAAATACTATTGACTACTCTTAATATTCTGTATGATTAACTCGATTCAGTTGGATATTTTGAAGGAAATGGCACCGACTACTCGACAAACCATGAATATGAGCGAAGAGGAATTTCGTACCTTTCTTGCTGCAAACATAGCCGCAGTACAGGCGGCGCTACATACCAACAATAACTCTGAATCTAGCAATGCAGCTAACGGCGCAAGATATCGTGTAGGATGCTCCTACAAAGAATTCACTGCCTGCAAACCTTTGGAATTTGATGGAACCGAAGGACCAATTGGATTGAAATGGTGGACCGAGAAAGTCGAATCGGTGTTTGCCATAAGTAAGTGTACTGAAGAGGAAAAAGTTAAGTACGCTACGCATACCTTCACAGGTACTGCGTTAACGTGGTGGAACACCTATCTTGAACAGGTAGGACAAAATGCTGCTTACGCACTACCATGGTCGGCATTCAAGCAATTGATGAACGAGCAGTACCGTCCTAGAAACGAAGTTAATAAACTCAAGGCAGAATTTAGAGAGTTACGAACACAAGGGTTCGACGTTACCACATATGAAAGATGATTCACAGAGTTGTGCCTATTGTGTCCGGGAGCATTCGAAGATGAAGAAGAGAAGATCGACGCGTTTGTAAAAGGGTTACCAGTTAGGATCCAAGAAGATGTGAGTTCACACGAGCCCACTTCTATATAGAAGGCAAGTCGAATGGCTTATAAACTCATAAATCAGATTGAGGGAAGAATTAAAGAACAGGCGGCCGAAAGAGCCAACACGAAACAACTCAAGAGGAAGTGGGAGGAAAACGGTGACAAGAGTCACCAGTACAACAACAACAATTACAACCAAAATCGCAACAACTATCCCAACAACTGCAACAACAATCGCAACAATAACCGCAATTCTAACAATAACTACAACAAACAGCCCAACAACAACAACTACAACAATCGTTTCAACAACAATAACAATCCCAACAACAACCTCGATAACAACAATGGCAACAAAAACCAAAAACAGCCATGTCATAGGTGTGAAGAAAATCATCAAGGGTTTTGCACGACATATTGCAACAGGTGTAAAAGAAATGGTCACAGCGCGACAAAGTGTGAGGTCTACGGACCAAAGTTTAACAGAACTAAAGGAACAAATAATGTCGAAACAAGTAATGCCGAAACAAATAGTGTCGGAGCAAGTAATACCAACGCTGTTTGTTATAAATGTGGAAAACCGGGCCACATTATTAGAAATTGCCCGAATCAGGGGAATACTAATGGGCAGGGCCGTGGAAGAGTTTTCAATATTAATGCGGCAGAAGCACAGGAAGACCCGGAGCTTGTTACGGGTACGTTTCTTATTGACGATAAATCTGCTTATGTTTTATTTGATTCGGGTGCGGATAGAAGCTATATGAGTAGAGAATTTTGTGCTAAATTAATTTTCCCATTGACGCCTTTGGATAATAAATTTTTACTCGAATTAGCAAATGGTAAATTAATTTCAGCAGATAATATATTTCGGGATAGAGAAATTAAACTGGGTGATGAAACGTTTAAGATTGATTTAATACCAGTCGAGCTAGGGAGTTTTGATGTAATAATTGGCATGGACTGGTTGAAGAAGGTAAGATCAGAGGTCGTTTGTTACAAAAATGCGATTCGCATTATGCGTGAAAAAGGAAAACCTTTAATGGTGTACGGAGAAAAGAACAGCGCGAAATTAAATCTTATTAGTAGTTTGAAGGCGCAAAAACTAATAAGAAAAGGTTGTTACGTCATTCTAGCACACATCGAGGAAGTTAAACCTGAAGAAAAGAACATCAGTGATGTTCCCGTCGCAAAAGAATTTCCCGATGTATTTCCGAAAGAATTACCGGGATTACCCCCACATCGATCTGTTGAATTTCAAATAGACCTTGTACCAGGAGCTGCACCAATAGCTCGTGCTCCATACAGACTCGCACCCAGCGAAATGAAAGAATTAAAAAGTCAGTTACATGAACTTTTAGAGCGTGGTTTCATTCGACCAAGCACATCACCATGGGGAGCTCCTGCTTTGTTTGTCAAGAAGAAAGATGATACATTCAGATTGTGTATCGACTACCGAGAGTTGAACAAACTTACCATCAAGAACCGCTACCCACTACCGAGAATCGACGACTTATTTGATCAACTACAAGGCTCGTCTATTTATTCGAAGATCGATTTACGTTCTGGATATCATCAAATGCGGGTGAAGGAGGATGATATTCCAAAGACTGCTTTTAGGATGCGTTACGGTCATTACGAGTTTATGGTAATGCCGTTTGGATTGACTAACGCACCAGCTGTGTTCATGGACCTCATGAACCAAGTGTGTGGGCCATATCTTGACAAGTTTGTCATTGTTTTCATCGATGACATACTTATTTACTCGAAGAATGATCAAGAGCATGAAGAACATTTGAGAAAAGTGCTAGAGTTGCTGAGAAAAGAAAAACTGTACGCTAAGTTTTCAAAGTGTGCATTTTGGTTGGAAGAAGTTCAATTCCTCGGTCACATAGTGAACAAAGAAGGTATTCAGGTGGATCCAGCAAAGATTGAAACCGTTGAAAAGTGGGAAACCCCGAAAACTCCGAAACACATACGCCAGTTTTTAGGACTAGCTGGTTACTACAGAAGGTTCATCCAAGACTTTTCCAGAATAGCAAAACCCTTGACTGCATTAACGCATAAAGGGAAGAAATTTGAATGGAAAGATGAACAAGAAAAAGCATTTCAATTGTTAAAGAAAAAGTTAACTACGGCACCTATATTGTCATTACCTGAAGGGAATGATGATTTTGTGATATATTGTGACGCCTCAAAGCAATGTCTCGGTTGTGTATTAATGAAATGAACGAAAGTAATTGCTTATGCGTCTAGACAATTGAAGATTCACGAACAGAATTATACGACGCATGATTTGGAATTAGGCGCGGTTGTTTTTGCATTAAAGACTTAGAGGCACTACTTATATGGGGTCAAAAGTATTATATATACCGACCACAAAAGTCTTCAACACATATTTAATCAGAAACAACTGAACATGAGGCAGCGCAGGTGGATTGAATTGTTGAATGATTATGACTTTCAGATTCGTTACCACTCAGGGAAGACGGAACCCGGTATAGGGCTGAAAGGATTTGGGTACCAAAATTTGGAGATATGAGAGAAATGGTACTTAAAGAAGCTAATAAAACCAGATACTCAATACATCCTGGAACGGGAAAGATGTACAAGGATCTCAAGAAACATTTTTGGTGGCCGGGTATAAAAGCCGATGTTGCTAAATACGTAGGGGAATGTTTAACGTGTTCTAAGGTCAAAGCGGAGCATCAGAAACCATCAGGTCTACTTCTGTAACGACCCCGACAAATCGTCAAGTGACGGCGTCGTCTACATGGGTCCCATCACCTGGTCATAAGTCTTTATGACAACGTTTGACCAAAATATGTCGCCTTCATTTCAAAATAAAGATTGTTTCCAAAGTTTACAAGAATTGTTCAACCAAAAGTTAAGTTACAAGGTTATAAGTACAAATGAAATCTAGACGACACGGTTTAAAGTAAAGTCAAAAGACGCTCCATGAAATGCATGTATACTCGACATCCAATGCAAGTATCAAATAGTAAGCGGAAGCATGTTTCACATATCGTGCAAGCCCTGAGAAAAACATAGAAATCTGTCAACAAAAACGTTGGTGAAATCATAGGTTTAAGTAAGTAAGTGAGTAAAAGTAAGTAAGTCGAACCACAAGGTTTGAAAAGTTGAAATAATAGTAATACATTCTAAAAGTTAATATTCACGAGCACCCAATTATCAAAGCTTAACATTCCATCCATTGTATACCCCATCCATAGTGCTAGAACAAACACTGATTCTCGAAAATATATTTCATCTGTAGACGGTAGCGAACCGTCAAAGATGAGGGTTGTCAACCCATATGGCCATATAACATAAGTTCTCGCTTACACCCGTCAAGTGTAACTAAGGATAATCGAATTGAGGATTTTTGTTCTAAACTCGTATGTAGAATGTTTGTTTTCCCGTTCTTGTGTTCACTTAGTTCAAAAGAATCGTTTATGTTTTCTCATCCCAAATATAAGTTCAAAAAGAGTAAAAGTGGGACTATGATCTCACCTTGCGTGCAAGAGTTAATAAAGTACTTCAACAAGTAAACGCGTGCAAAGACAAAGCTAGTCTTGACCTAAACATATAGGTTATATCAATAACGGTAAACACAAACGGTCAAAGATGTTCAATTAGTCCTATGGATCGTTACAACTCGATTATGTAGCATGTGAATCAATTAGTCAAGTTTCATGCACGATACAAGTAATTAAGCATGTTAGAACGATCGTATAATTGTTTGGTTAAGTTTGACTAAAAGTCAAACTTGGTCAAAGTCAACGAGGTCGGGTCGGGTGTCCGACAATTTTCTCATGATGAGAAGTCATATACGAGCATAATAGTCAAGTTTCATGTTAATCGGAGTTACGGTTAAGCGGGAAACATTTTGGGAGCGTTTAAAGACAAGGAAGTTGGCCTGGGCCATTTGCGCGGTGCGCAATGGGTTGCGCGGCGCGCACCCATGTGCAATACCAGGTCAGAACTCGACCAAGGGAACCATTTATTTGGTTTTTCTGATTTGCGCGGTGCGCAGGTGCACGCGCGGCGCGCATAACCTGGGGAAGTGCTGATTGCAGAAAAAAAATAACTTAAGTAACGAACCAAAACTCATTTTAACATATTTCATGCACCGAAAACACTTAAAACGCATATCATATAACATGAGAAAGGTAATTTGACAAGGAGAATAACTAAACGCATCTACTCAATCAAAACCAAACAACTTATATCAAAATCACCATTAATGCTCATCATTTATTACTCCAAGTTCATAAATGCCATATTATGATTCGGTAAATTAATGCACATGTGTAATACGCCGTTTTGAAGATAATCAAGCATACAACACAACTAGACACTTACAATTAACATTGCTAAGCATTTAATGCATCAAATATTCAATTTACTTTTATCAAACCCTAACCCAAAATCATAAAATCAACAATCTTGCTTATGAAACTAATCCATGTCAAACTACATACCAATTTGAAGCTAGTGATGTTAGGAACACAATTAAAACATGAATTTTCATCATCAAATAACATATGTACACCTAAAACTCAAGATTAAACAAGCATTCTTTCAATATGAGCTAGTTACACCAAAATAGCAAGAACAAGCATACAAAACACATAATCATACTAGACTTGAGCCATAGACACTAATTAACAACCTTTTAACTCAAGAACATGAATTTAAAGAAATCTAGTGATTTAGAAATGTTACCCAAATGTGATGAAATTGGTACCAAATCGAAGAGGATGAAGAGAGGATCACGAATATATAATTTGTTTTGATGTTTGATTGCTTGAATGGAAATATATGATGAATTTAGTGAATGGGTGTTTTGAGTTCAAAAATGGTGGAGAGAAAAGAAAAAAAGAAAGTGGGAGGTGAAATGAGTGGATAAGAGGAGGTGTTGACCATTTGACCTAGTCAAATGTTTGGCACCTTGGCGAAACTAGTCCCTCAAGTTTGTTGTCGGGTGCGGGAATTAACCAAACGAAATATTTAACTTCACGAGAGTACGGGGGACGTTATAATCCAATAACGAAAATATTTTAAGAATGTAGCTAAAAGAGGATACGAATCGAGATGCTGAGGATATTAAATAAATAAAAAAAAAGACGGCGTTAAAATAATTTAACGGAAAAATGCGGGATGTTACATTATCCACACCTCAAAATAAATTTCGTCCCGAAATTTAGTTGGAAGTAATAATCGATGCCTCTCACTCGAGACCGGAGATGTTAATGCTATGATTAAGTGAAGGTACGTCCTTGAGTGTTCTCATGAATTTGGATAGTTAGGGTTTCACGTTGTATTAAGGTTTGGTTTTTACGATCCCTGGTTTCAACTGGTTTTCCTATGAAGAGTAGTTTGTCATCGATAGTTGATGTATCTAGCAGGATTGCACGTTCCTGTTCCGCAGGACACGTTTCTAAGTTTGTTACACGAAATGTAGGGTAAACGGAAACTTAATTGAGTCGGAAGTTCTAAACGGTAGGAAGCGGTTCCAATACGCCCCAAGGTTTCAAAAGGTTCAATATTGCGGATATAGCCTTTCTCGATTTCCCAAAATGGATTATGTAGTGACCCGAACTTTTCCATGTTTATATATATTAATTGAGATTGATATTTACATGATTAAATGTTTCCAACATGTTAAGCAATCAAACTTGTTAAGACTTGATTAATTGAAATATGTTTCATATAGACAATTGACCACCCAAGTTGATCGGTGATTCACGAACGTTAAAACTTGTAAAAAAACTATATGATGACATATATATGGATATATATATATAGTTAACATGATACTATGATAAGAAAACATATCTTAAAGTATATTAACAATGAACTACATATGTAAAAACAAGACTACTAACTTAATGATTTTTAAACGAGACATATATGTAACGATTATCGTTGTAAAGACATTTAATGTATATATATCATATTAAGAGATATTCATACATGATAATATCATGATAATATAATAATTTAAAATCTCATTTGATATTATAAACATTGGGTTAACAACATTTAACAAGATCGTTAACCTAAAGGTTTCAAAACAACACTTACATGTAACGACTAACGATGACTTAACGACTCAGTTAAAATGTATATACATGTAGTGTTTTAATATGTATTTATACACTTTTGAAAGACTTCAATACACTTATCAAAATACTTCTACTTAACAAAAATGCTTACAATTACATCCTCGTTCAGTTTCATCAACAATTCTACTCGTATGCACCCGTATTCGTACTCGTACAATACACAGCTTTTAGATGTATGTACTATTGGTATATACACTCCAATGATCAGCTCTTAGCAGCCCATGTGAGTCACCTAACACATGTGGGAACCATCATTTGGCAACTAGCATGAAATATCTCATAAGATTACAAAAATATGAGTAATCATTCATGACTTATTTACATGAAAACAAAATTACATATCCTTTATATCTAATCCATACACCAACGACCAAAAACACCTACAAACACTTTCATTCTTCAATTTTCTTCATCTAATTGATCTCTCTCAAGTTCTATCTTCAAGTTCTAAGTGTTCTTCATAAATTCCAAAAGTTCTAGTTTCATAAAATCAAGAATACTTTCAAGTTTGCTAGCTCACTTCCAATCTTGTAAGGTGATCATCCAACCTCAAGAAATCTTTGTTTCTTACAGTAGGTTATCATTCTAATACAAGGTAATAATCATATTCAAACTTTGGTTCAATTTCTATAACTATAACAATCTTATTTCAAGTGATGATCTTACTTGAACTTGTTTTCGTGTCATGATTTTGCTTCAAGAACTTTGAGCCATCCAAGGATCCATTGAAGCTAGATCCATTTTTCTATTTTCCAGTAGGTTCATCCAAGGAACTTAAGGTAGTAATGATGTTCATAACATCATTCGATTCATACATATAAAGCTATCTTATTCGAAGGTTTAAACTTGTAATCACTAGAACATAGTTTAGTTAATTCTAAACTTGTTCGCAAATAAAAGTTAATCCTTCTAACTTGACTTTTAAAATCAACTAAACACATGTTCTATATCTATATGATATGCTAACTTAATGATTTAAAACCTGGAAACACGAAAAACACCGTAAAACCGGATTTACGCCGTCGTAGTAACACCGCGGGCTGTTTTGGGTTAGTTAATTAAAAACTATGATAAACTTTGATTTAAAAGTTGTTATTCTAAGAAAATGATTTCTATTATGAACATGAAACTATATCCAAAAATTATGGTTAAACTCAAAGTGGAAGTATGTTTTCTAAAATGGTCATCTAGACGTCGTTCTTTCGACTGAAATGACTACATTTACAAAAACGACTTGTAACTTATTTTTCCGACTAGAAACCTATACTTTTTTTGTTTAGATTCATAAAATAGAGTTCAATATGAAACCATAGCAATTTGATTCACTCAAAACGGATTTAAAATGAAGAAGTTATGGGTAAAACAAGATTGGATAATTTTTCTCATTTTAGCTACGTGAAAATTGGTAACAAATCTATTGCAACCATAACTTAATCAACTTGTATTATATATTATGTAATCTTGAGATACCATAGACACGTATACAATGTTTCGACCTATCATGTCGACACATCTATATATATTTCGGAACAACCATAGACACTCTATATGTGAATGTTGGAGTTAGCTATACAGGGTTGAGGTTGATTCCAAAATATATATAGTTTGAGTTGTGATCAATACTGAGATACGTATACACTGGGTCGTGGATTGATTCAAGATAATATTTATCGATTTATTTCTGTACATCTAACTGTGGACAACTAGTTGTAGGTTACTAACGAGGACAGCTGACTTAATAAACTTAAAACATCAAAATATATTAAAAGTGTTGTAAATATATTTTGAACATACTTTGATATATATGTATATATTGTTATAGGTTCGTGAATCAACCAGTGGCCAAGTCTTACTTCCCGACGAAGTAAAAATCTGTGAAAGTGAGTTATAGTCCCACTTTTAAAATCTAATATTTTTGGGATGAGAATACATGCAGGTTTTATAAATGATTTACAAAATAGACACAAGTACGTGAAACTACATTCTATGGTTGAATTATCGAAATCGAATATGCCCCTTTTTTATTAAGTCTGGTAATCTAAGAATTAGGGAACAGACACCCTAATTGACGCGAATCCTAAAGATAGATCTATTGGGCCTAACAAACCCCATCCAAAGTACCGGATGCTTTAGTACTTCGAAATTTATATCATATCCGAAGGGTGTCCCGGAATGATGGGGATATTCTTATATATGCATCTTGTTATTGTCGGTTACCAGGTGTTCACCATATGAATGATTTTTATCTCTATGTATGGGATGTGTATTGAAATATGAAACCTTGTGGTCTATTGTTACGATTTGATATATATAGGTTAAACCTATAACTCACCAACATTTTTGTTGACGTTTTAAGCATGTTTATTCTCAGGTGATTATTAAGAGCTTCCGCTGTCGCATACTTAAATAAGGACAAGATTTGGAGTCCATGCTTGTATGATATTGTGTAAAAACTGCATTCAAGAAACTTATTTTGTTGTAACATATTTGTATTGTAAACCATTATGTAATGGTCGTGTGTAAACAGGATATTTTAGATTATCATTATTTGATAATCTACGTAAAGCTTTTTAAACCTTTATTGATGAAATAAAGGTTATGGTTTGTTTAAAAATGAATGCAGTCTTTGAAAAACGTCTCATATAGAGGTCAAAACCTCGCAACGAAATCAATTAATATGGAACGTTTTTAATCAATAAGAACGGGACATTTCAGTTGGTATCCGAGCGTTGGTCTTAGAGAACCAGAAAATTTGCATTAGTGTGTCTTATCGAGTTTGTTAGGATGCATTAGTGAGTCTGGACTTCGACCGTGTTTTCTTTAAAAATGATTGCTTAACATTTTTGTTGGAAACTATATATTTTTAACATATGAATATTATGTGATATATTAATCTCTTAACGTGTTTGATATTATGTGATAGATGTCTACCTCTAGAACAAGTCCCATTGACTCACCTAATAATAATGAAGAGTCAAATGTAAATTGGAATGATTTGTGGACTGATTCACAAGTTCCCGAAGAGGAATCGGAAGAAGAGTCGGAACCGGAAGAAGAATCGGAACCGGAAGAAGAATCGGAACCGGATGAAGAAATAGAACCGGTGGGGGAAATAATAAAACGGTTAAGTAAAAGAAAATCCTCAACCAACCGACCAAAGTTAATTATGGTCAATGGTGTTTCCGCCAAGGAAGCAAAATATTGGGAGGATTACCAATTCTCCGATGAATCGGATTCCGACGAGAATTCCGATGATGTTATAGAAATTACCCCAACTGAATTTAAAAAGGCAAAAGAAAATAATAAGGGAAAGGGCATAAAAATAGAGAAATCTAATTCCAACCCCGATGAACTTTATATGTATCGTCAACCCCCGAAGTCCTTAAGTTGTAACAATGACCCGGGAACCTCTAAACCACCAGGTTTTTCTAAACCAATGTGGACAACGACGGCTCGTATTAGGGGAACATCATATATCCCTAGAAACTTGGCAAAACGAACCAAAACCGAAGAAGAAGAAACGAGCGAGTCGGAATAAGATAGTTGTATTCGTGTGGTGTAATATATGGAATATAGTGTTCTTATGCTTTATGATATATGTAAAAATTGCTTGTATTAATAAGTATTTTTTTTATATCTAACTCTTGTCTATTTTACAGTTTAAAAACACAAAATGGATAGACAACCCAATATTTTAAGAGACCTACCCGGAGACATGATTGATGAAATCTTGTCTAGAGTCGGCCAGAATTCTTCGGCACAACTATTTAAGGCGAGATCAGTTTGTAAGACATTCGAAGAACGTTCCAAGAATGTCTTGGTTTATAAGAGACTTTCGTTTGAAAGATGGGGGATATCACATTGGGAAACCCATAAGTTACGATGTGTTTACTTTGACGCATATATTGCGGGGAACCCAAATGCTATTTTACGCAACGGGTTAAGAAATTATTTTGACTCAATATATCCGAATATTGGACTTCGTGATTTAGAAAAAGCGGCTAACATGCAACATAAAGAAGCATGTTATGCTTACGGATTAGTAATGTTCGCTTCTCACCAAAGTGAGAACAAGAACATCGGGCTGCAACTATTAAACAAAACGTTTCCACAAGTGACGGAGTCGGTAATTGGGGTAAGAAATGAGGTTTTTAGATTATTACGGGACTGTTGGACATTACGTAACCCTCGTCCCTTTGATGACGTTACAACACGCTGTCTTATCAACGACCATAACGGTTATGTTGCACAAGACCAAGGATGGGAAGTAGTCCTAGTAAAACCAGAATGCATGACTTGTTTCTGGACGTATGAATTACGTGTCTTTATTGCCTTTGCTGAACGACTTGTGTACTAGCTAGAATTGTCTTCACAACTATCTTGTATCAAAGTTATTGTGTGCTATATTTCATGCTTTATGTAAAATAAGCGGTATTGTAAGTTTGTAAAATATTGTATAAAAGTTTGAACGCGAAATATTATTATAATCAGTTTTTCATATAGAATTGTAGTAGTTGAATTGTATATTAGCTACTAAGTATGAACTTAACGGGTAGGTACTACCCGAATTTAAACTTATAAAACGCTAATATGAAGAAAAAGCTTTTATAAATGAGTTCATATTATGCTACGAAATACTATTAACTACTCTTAATATTCTGTATGATTAACTTGTTCCATTTAACTATTTTGAAGGAAATGGCACCGACTACTCGACACACCGTGAATATGAATGAAGAGGAATTCCGTACTTTTCTAGCTTCAAACATAGCCGCAGTACAGGCTGCGCTACATACCAACAATAACCTTGGATCTAGCAGTACAGGAAATCGTGTAGGATGCACCTACAAAGAATTCACTGCCTGCAAACCTTTGGAATTTGATGGAACCGAAGGACCGATCGGATTGAAACGGTGGACCGAGAAGGTTGAATCGGTGTTTGCCATAAGTAAGTGTACTGAAGAGGACAAAGTGAAGTATGCTACGCATACCTTCACAGGTTCTGCGTTAACATGGTGGAATACCTATCTAGAGCAAGTGGGACAAGATGATGCGTACGCACTACCGTGGTCAGCATTCAAGCACTTGATGAACGAGAAGTACCGTCCCAGAACCGAGGTCAATAAGCTCAAGACAGAACTTAGAGGGTTACGAACCCAAGGATTTGATATTACCACGTACGAAAGACGATTCACAGAATTGTGCCTATTGTGTCCGGGAGCATTCGAAGATGAGGAAGAGAAGATCGACGCGTTTGTGAAAGGATTACCGGAAAGAATCCAAGAAGATATAAGTTCACACGAGCCCGCCTCCATACAACAGGCATGTAGAATGGCTCACAAACTAGTGAACCAGATTGAAGAAAGAATTAAAGAACAGACTGCTGAAGAGGCCAATGTGAAGCAAGTCAAAAGAAAGTGGGAGGAAAACGGTGATAAGAATCACCAATACAACAACAACAACAATTACAACAATAATCGCAACAATTATCCCAATAATCGCAACATCAACCGCAACTACAACAAACGGCCCAACAACAACAACAACAACAACAACAACAACAACAACAACAGCAACTACAACAATCATCCCAACAACAATAATAACCGCAACAACAACAACAATCAGAAGCAGCTATGCCAAAGGTGTGAAAAGAATCACTCGGGGTTCTGCACCAAATTTTGCAACAAGTGTAAAAGAAATGGTCATAGCGCGGCGAAGTGTGAGGTCTACGGACCAGGGGTTAATAGAACGAAAGGAACAAATGGTGTCGGAACGAGTAATGGCGGAGCAAGTAGTGTCGGAGCAAGTTATGCCAATGTAGTTTGTTATAAATGTGGAAAACCAGGCCACATTATTAGAAATTGCCCGAACCAGGAGAACACGAATGGACAAGGCCGTGGAAGAGTTTTCAATATTAATGCGGCAGAGGCACAGGAAGACCCGGAGCTTGTTACGGGTACGTTTCTTATTGACAATAAATCTGCTTACGTTTTATTTGATTCGGGTGCGGATAGAAGCTATATGAGTAGAGATTTTTGTGCTAAATTAAGTTGTCCATTGACGCCTTTGGATAGTAAATTTTTACTCGAATTAGCAAATGGTAAATTAATATCAGCAGATAATATATGTCGGAATCGAGAAATTAAACTGGTTAGCGAAACATTTAAGATTGATTTGATACCAGTAGAGTTAGGGAGTTTTGATGTGATAATCGGTATGGACTGGTTGAAAGAAGTGAAAGCGGAGATCGTTTGTTACAAAAATGCAATTCGCATTATACGAGAAAAAGGAAAACCCTTAATGGTGTACGGAGAAAAGGGCAACACGAAGCTACATCTTATTAGTAATTTGAAGGCACAAAAACTAATAAGAAAAGGTTGCTATGCTGTTCTAGCACACGTCGAGAAAGTACAAACTGAAGAAAAGAGCATCAATGATGTTCCCATTGCAAAAGAATTTCCCGATGTATTTCCGAAAGAATTACCGGGATTACCCCCACATCGATCCGTTGAATTTCAAATAGATCTTGTACCAGGAGCTGCACCAATAGCTCGTGCTCCTTACAGACTCGCACCCAGCGAGATGAAAGAACTGCAAAGCCAATTACAAGAACTTTTAGAGCGTGGTTTCATTCGACCAAGCACATCACCGTGGGGAGCTCCTGTTTTGTTTGTCAAGAAGAAAGATGGTACATTCAGATTGTGTATCGACTACCGAGAGTTGAACAAACTTACCATCAAGAACCGCTACCCACTACCGAGAATCGACGACTTATTTGATCAACTACAAGGCTCGTCTGTTTATTCAAAGATTGACTTACGTTCCGGGTATCATCAAATGCGGGTGAAAGAAGATGATATTCCAAAGACTGCTTTCAGAACACGTTACGGTCATTACGAGTTTATGGTCATGCCGTTTGGTTTAACTAAT
The DNA here is from genome assembly GCF_046630445.1 of Rutidosis leptorrhynchoides. Lineage (NCBI taxonomy): Eukaryota > Viridiplantae > Streptophyta > Magnoliopsida > Asterales > Asteraceae > Rutidosis > Rutidosis leptorrhynchoides. The sequence continues at coordinate 155,086,541 of NC_092333.1, forward strand.
GCACCAGCTGTGTTCATGGACCTTATGAACCGAGTGTGTGGACCATACCTTGACAAGTTTGTCATTGTTTTCATTGATGACATACTTATTTACTCAAAGAATGACCAAGAACACGGTGAACATTTGAGAAAGGTGTTAGAAGTATTGAGGAAGGAAGAATTGTACGCTAAGTTTTCAAAGTGTGCATTTTGGTTGGAAGAAGTTCAATTCCTCGGTCACATAGTGAACAAAGAAGGTATTAAGGTGGATCCGGCAAAGATAGAAACTGTTGAAAAGTGGGAAACCCCGAAAACTCCGAAACACATACGCCAGTTTTTAGGACTAGCTGGTTACTACAGAAGGTTCATCCAAGACTTTTCCAGAATAGCAAAACCCTTGACTGCATTAACGCATAAAGGGAAGAAATTTGAATGGAATGATGAACAAGAGAAAGCGTTTCAGTTATTGAAGAAAAAGCTAACTACGGCACCTATATTGTCATTGCCTGAAGGGAATGATGATTTTGTGATTTATTGTGATGCATCAAAGCAAGGTCTCGGTTGTGTATTAATGCAACGAACGAAGGTGATTGCTTATGCGTCTAGACAATTGAAGATTCACGAACAAAATTATACGACGCATGATTTGGAATTAGACGCGGTTGTTTTTGCATTAAAGACTTGGAGGCACTACTTATATGGGGTCAAAAGTATTATATATACCGACCACAAAAGTCTTCAACACATATTTAATCAGAAACAACTGAATATGAGGCAGCGTAGGTGGATTGAATTATTGAATGATTACGATTTTGAGATTCGTTACCACCCGGGGAAGGCAAATGTGGTAGCCGATGCCTTGAGCAGGAAGGATAGAGAACCCATTCGAGTAAAATCTATGAATATAATGATTCATAATAACATTACTACTCAAATAAAGGAGGCGCAACAAGGAGTTTTAAAAGAGGGAAATTTAAAGGATGAAATACCCAAAGGATCGGAGAAGCATCTTAATATTCGGGAAGACGGAACCCGGTATAGGGCTGAAAGGATTTGGGTACCAAAATTTGGAGATATGAGAGAAATGGTACTTAGAGAAGCTCATAAAACCAGATACTCAATACATCCTGGAACGGGGAAGATGTACAAGGATCTCAAGAAATATTTTTGGTGGCCGGGTATGAAAGCCGATGTTGCTAAATACGTAGGAGAATGTTTGACGTGTTCTAAGGTCAAAGCTGAGCATCAGAAACCATCAGGTCTACTTCAACAACCCGAAATCCCGGAATGGAAATGGGAAAACATTACCATGGATTTCATCACTAAATTGCCAAGGACTGCAAGTGGTTTTGATACTATTTGGGTAATAGTTGATCGTCTCACCAAATCAGCACACTTCCTACCAATAAGAGAAGATGACAAGATGGAGAAGTTAGCACGACTGTATTTGAAGGAAGTCGTCTCCAGACATGGAATACCAATCTCTATTATCTCTGATAGGGATGGCAGATTTATTTCAAGATTCTGGCAGACATTACAGCAAGCATTAGGAACTCGTCTAGACATGAGTACTGCCTATCATCCACAAACTGATGGGCAGAGCGAAAGGACGATACAAACGCTTGAAGACATGCTACGAGCATGTGTTATTGATTTCGGAAACAGTTGGGATCGACATCTACCGTTAGCAGAATTTTCCTACAACAACAGCTACCATTCAAGCATTGAGATGGCGCCGTTTGAAGCACTTTATGGTAGAAAGTGCAGGTCTCCGATTTGTTGGAGTGAGGTGGGGGATAGACAGATTACAGGTCCGGAGATTATACAAGAAACTACCGAGAAGATCATCCAAATTCAACAACGGTTGAAAACCGCCCAAAGTCGACAAAAGAGCTACGCTGACATTAAAAGAAAAGATATAGAATTTGAAATTGGAGAGATGGTCATGCTTAAAGTTGCACCTTGGAAAGGCGTTGTTCGATTTGGTAAACGGGGGAAATTAAATCCAAGATATATTGGACCATTCAAGATTATTGATCGTGTCGGACCAGTAGCTTACCGACTAGAGTTACCTCAACAACTCGCGGCTGTACATAACACTTTCCACGTCTCGAATTTAAAGAAATGTTTTGCTAAAGAAGATCTCACTATTCCGTTAGATGAAATCCAAATCAACGAAAAACTTCAATTCATCGAAGAACCCGTCGAAATAATGGATCGTGAGGTTAAAAGACTTAAGCAAAACAAGATACCAATTGTTAAGGTTCGATGGAATGCTCGTAGAGGACCCGAGTTCACCTGGGAGCGTGAAGATCAGATGAAGAAGAAATACCCGCATCTATTTCCAGAAGATTCGTCAACACCTTCAACAGCTTAAAATTTCGGGACGAAATTTATTTAACGGGTAGGTACTGTAGTGACCCGAACTTTTCCATGTTTATATATATTAATTGAGATTGATATTTACATGATTAAATGTTTCCAACATGTTAAGCAATCAAACTTGTTAAGACTTGATTAATTGAAATATGTTTCATATAGACAATTGACCACCCAAGTTGATCGGTGATTCACGAACGTTAAAACTTGTAAAAAAACTATATGATGACATATATATGGATATATATATATAGTTAACATGATACTATGATAAGAAAACATATCTTAAAGTATATTAACAATGAACTACATATGTAAAAACAAGACTACTAACTTAATGATTTTTAAACGAGACATATATGTAACGATTATCGTTGTAAAGACATTTAATGTATATATATCATATTAAGAGATATTCATACATGATAATATCATGATAATATAATAATTTAAAATCTCATTTGATATTATAAACATTGGGTTAACAACATTTAACAAGATCGTTAACCTAAAGGTTTCAAAACAACACTTACATGTAACGACTAACGATGACTTAACGACTCAGTTAAAATGTATATACATGTAGTGTTTTAATATGTATTTATACACTTTTGAAAGACTTCAATACACTTATCAAAATACTTCTACTTAACAAAAATGCTTACAATTACATCCTCGTTCAGTTTCATCAACAATTCTACTCGTATGCACCCGTATTCGTACTCGTACAATACACAGCTTTTAGATGTATGTACTATTGGTATATACACTCCAATGATCAGCTCTTAGCAGCCCATGTGAGTCACCTAACACATGTGGGAACCATCATTTGGCAACTAGCATGAAATATCTCATAAGATTACAAAAATATGAGTAATCATTCATGACTTATTTACATGAAAATAAAATTACATATCCTTTATATCTAATCCATACACCAACGACCAAAAACACCTACAAACACTTTCATTCTTCAATTTTCTTCATCTAATTGATCTCTCTCAAGTTCTATCTTCAAGTTCTAAGTGTTCTTCATAAATTCCAAAAGTTCTAGTTTCATAAAATCAAGAATACTTTCAAGTTTGCTAGCTCACTTCCAATCTTGTAAGGTGATCATCCAACCTCAAGAAATCTTTGTTTCTTACAGTAGGTTATCATTCTAATACAAGGTAATAATCATATTCAAACTTTGGTTCAATTTCTATAACTATAACAATCTTATTTCAAGTGATGATCTTACTTGAACTTGTTTTCGTGTCATGATTTTGCTTCAAGAACTTTGAGCCATCCAAGGATCCATTGAAGCTAGATCCATTTTTCTATTTTCCAGTAGGTTCATCCAAGGAACTTAAGGTAGTAATGATGTTCATAACATCATTCGATTCATACATATAAAGCTATCTTATTCGAAGGTTTAAACTTGTAATCACTAGAACATAGTTTAGTTAATTCTAAACTTGTTCGCAAATAAAAGTTAATCCTTCTAACTTGACTTTTAAAATCAACTAAACACATGTTCTATATCTATATGATATGCTAACTTAATGATTTAAAACCTGGAAACACGAAAAACACCGTAAAACCGGATTTACGCCGTCGTAGTAACACCGCGGGCTGTTTTGGGTTAGTTAATTAAAAACTATGATAAACTTTGATTTAAAAGTTGTTATTCTAAGAAAATGATTTCTATTATGAACATGAAACTATATCCAAAAATTATGGTTAAACTCAAAGTGGAAGTATGTTTTCTAAAATGGTCATCTAGACGTCGTTCTTTCGACTGAAATGACTACATTTACAAAAACGACTTGTAACTTATTTTTCCGACTAGAAACCTATACTTTTTTTGTTTAGATTCATAAAATAGAGTTCAATATGAAACCATAGCAATTTGATTCACTCAAAACGGATTTAAAATGAAGAAGTTATGGGTAAAACAAGATTGGATAATTTTTCTCATTTTAGCTACGTGAAAATTGGTAACAAATCTATTGCAACCATAACTTAATCAACTTGTATTATATATTATGTAATCTTGAGATACCATAGACACGTATACAATGTTTCGACCTATCATGTCGACACATCTATATATATTTCGGAACAACCATAGACACTCTATATGTGAATGTTGGAGTTAGCTATACAGGGTTGAGGTTGATTCCAAAATATATATAGTTTGAGTTGTGATCAATACTGAGATACGTATACACTGGGTCGTGGATTGATTCAAGATAATATTTATCGATTTATTTCTGTACATCTAACTGTGGACAACTAGTTGTAGGTTACTAACGAGGACAGCTGACTTAATAAACTTAAAACATCAAAATATATTAAAAGTGTTGTAAATATATTTTGAACATACTTTGATATATATGTATATATTGTTATAGGTTCGTGAATCAACCAGTGGCCAAGTCTTACTTCCCGACGAAGTAAAAATCTGTGAAAGTGAGTTATAGTCCCACTTTTAAAATCTAATATTTTTGGGATGAGAATACATGCAGGTTTTATAAATGATTTACAAAATAGACACAAGTACGTGAAACTACATTCTATGGTTGAATTATCGAAATCGAATATGCCCCTTTTTTATTAAGTCTGGTAATCTAAGAATTAGGGAACAGACACCCTAATTGACGCGAATCCTAAAGATAGATCTATTGGGCCTAACAAACCCCATCCAAAGTACCGGATGCTTTAGTACTTCGAAATTTATATCATATCCGAAGGGTGTCCCGGAATGATGGGGATATTCTTATATATGCATCTTGTTATTGTCGGTTACCAGGTGTTCACCATATGAATGATTTTTATCTCTATGTATGGGATGTGTATTGAAATATGAAACCTTGTGGTCTATTGTTACGATTTGATATATATAGGTTAAACCTATAACTCACCAACATTTTTGTTGACGTTTTAAGCATGTTTATTCTCAGGTGATTATTAAGAGCTTCCGCTGTCGCATACTTAAATAAGGACAAGATTTGGAGTCCATGCTTGTATGATATTGTGTAAAAACTGCATTCAAGAAACTTATTTTGTTGTAACATATTTGTATTGTAAACCATTATGTAATGGTCGTGTGTAAACAGGATATTTTAGATTATCATTATTTGATAATCTACGTAAAGCTTTTTAAACCTTTATTGATGAAATAAAGGTTATGGTTTGTTTAAAAATGAATGCAGTCTTTGAAAAACGTCTCATATAGAGGTCAAAACCTCGCAACGAAATCAATTAATATGGAACGTTTTTAATCAATAAGAACGGGACATTTCAGATTACACCCTTCCAAGGTGCGGTTTCTCAATATTACGCGGTTACACACTGGGTTTGGTGAGGTTTTCATCTAAGTTTGGTATAACTCTTCTGGCGACAATGGGTTGTCTCGAGCCCTTCTCGGACTTGAACGATCTCAATTGTTGTTTCTTGATGGAGTTCAGATTTCGGTGGTTGATGCTTTGGTTAAATGAACAGGGGTATGACATTAGCGGTCATATAGGGTTTCGGAAAGTGCGTGTGAACACACGAGTGGTATCTACTGTTGTAAGAGTGATCTACTAAAGGTGACAATACGAGTTTGTGACATGTCTTTCCAAGACGTAAATCGTTCGTTTGCTCGGTTCGTCGGTTTGTGGGTGGTACGCGGTACTCATGTCTAAGCGGGTCTCCAAGGTTTCTTGCAAAACTAGAAGTGAAACGAGTATTTCGATATGTGATAATTGACAAAGATGCACCGTGTTGGAATAGAATCTCTTAATATACGTTTGAACAAGTTAGTTAGGGTTCGAAAATGTTCGTTAGAACTATTCACCCTCGTGGCGAATACTATTGTAATATGAAGAGTTTCTCTATCCATGGAGAAATGTTACAAGGAGTTTCCTTAAACGAAAATGCGAGCGATAAAGATATGAGTGAAATGAGGACTTAGAATAGGATGAGCTTACATCTCGGGGTTGCCATAACGTGCCTCTAGTTGTCAAAAGTTGAAGTCTGAAAGAGAAACGAGGTAGTACACGTAGTTGTATAGTTCGGGGTTGAATAATAGTTGACCGATTATCAGAAACACAAGGGCGTTAAGTCAAAGAAGAGTGAAGTATCGTTGGATTGTGTGTTATCTTAAATTCCAGTAATATTAGACGGTGACGGTGAAATAACAGAGTTAGGTAGTGTGGTACGGGATGACGAGAAAATTGATCGGATCCACAATTTAGTATTTGAATTCTTCGTGCAAAATAACGAATTTTAGTTATGTTGATTTTTGAGACGAGAGAGTATGCCTTTCGGCGTTCAAGTAGAAATATTTCCATGTTTGAGTTCCATCTGTTGCTATACGATTTTAACTAGAATTGTTGGTGTGAAGAATCACGCTCAAGGTTCGAACACGGAGAGGTTTAAAGTTTTCCTTAGTGAGTTAACGAGTTTAAAAGTCGTGTAACACGAGAAAAGTCAGAAATGAATCTTCGGTAAAAATAGACGAGATCTAAGATTTTACGAATACAAGTCTGAGTTGGGAGAGTTTCCTGATTACATGTGGCTTGATTTCGAGATTGATTGTAATGCCTTGACCATTAACATCATGGTCTAGAAAATTGGACTTCGTTCAACAGAAATTCTCACTCGGAGAATTTGGTATAAAGTTGCTCTTTTCTCAAAAGTTCGAGCGTAAGATGGTGATGTTGTTCGTTTTCCTTCTTTACTTAAATAAGTTAAGATGTCATCTATAAATACGATAACAGATTTGTCTAGATAAGTTGCATACGTGGTTTAGGAGGTTCATGAATACGGACGGAGTCCTAAATAAATCAAACGGTACTAAGAGAGATTTACAACTAACGTTGCGAGTTCGGAAATGGCTTAGGAGACATCGTCTCCCTTAACCCCCAATTGATGATAACCGGAACGGAGGTCGTTTTGGAATGCACACGGGATTCATGCAAGTAATCAGGTGGTCATGGATACGAGGAAGAGGGTATCGGTTTTCAACCGAAAATTATTTAGTTCACAATAATCTATACCTAGTTGTAGGGAAACAATTTCTCCTTAACGAATAGGTTCTGAGTTCCCTAGTTCTATAGGTGTCAAGTCAATATTCTTAACGTATATCCTCCGATAGAATTTATAGACACACAATATCTTTTCGTTGGTCGCTTAAATTGCCTAAGTAGTATCTAAGGGAAAAAGGTGGAATGTAATGAGTACAAGTCAAAGTCTTGGTTGTAAAACGTCTAGCGGTAATTGAATCGAATAAGTATGAAACATACGGTTTGTTGTGAAGAAACGTACCCGTGACTAGTCCATCGTTGTCTCGGGCATCCTAGGCGTTGATGTTGAAAGTTCAACGGCGTGCGTTGGGGTTGATTTTCTTATTTGGGCATTCATTCCTAAAATGACCCGTTTGGCCACATGCGTAGCAAGTGACCAACTTTCGTGGGTTGGGTCCCTTTTGAGTGATGGGGGTGGCACTTCCACAATGTTTGGCGATGTGACCACTTCCTTGGCGCCGGTGGCGGAACCTGCCACATCTTTCAAAGTGATGCTTGCGGCATTCGTTACAAAAAGGTAGTTTTCCGGTATAGCCTTTCTTGTCGTTGGAGGCGAAAGGCTTCTTGGAGAGGTTGTTGTGGTTGTGGTTGCTTGATTGAGAGGCTTCCCATGTTCTTTTATTGCCGCTCGATTGGTTCTCGACCATTGGTGCCGGCGTTTCCATTTCATTCGCCGTGTCTAAAGTATGGCGGGCCATTGGTAAAGCCTCTTGTAGGTTAGTGGGTAGAGGTGTCATTACCCTGTGTTGAATGCTCTTAGGGAGGCCATCCATGTAAAGTTCAACTCTTAGGGATTCGGGAGTCATGATATTTGGACACATTATGACTAGTTCGGTAAACCGTTGATTATAAGCTTCGAGGTCGTTCCCGACCGTTTTTAAATTCCTTAGACCCTGCTCGAGCCTTCGAGTCTCGTCGCGCGGGAAGTATTCGGTGATCATTCTTTCTCTTAATTCGGTCCAAGAGAGTGTGTGGGCTTCATCGCTTCCCACCAATTGTACATACGTGTTCCACCACGAGAGAGCAATGCCGGTGAAAGTGAGGGTGGAAAACTTGACCTCATCTTGGTCTCGACAACCGCTTGTGTTAAAAACGGTCTCCATTTGTTCAAAGCATCGGGTGAGAGTAACCGGTCCTCCGGTTCCATCGAAAGTGGAAGGATTGTACTTCATGAAGTTCTTGTAGGAGCAACCTTCGTTTGAATTACCGGTTCCATGATTGTTGTTGTTAGAAAAGTGATCGGCCACGGCCGTACCCACGGCGGTGGTTATCATTCGTTGAAGAGCTTGTTCTAGGGTTTCGAGAGGAGTATTGTGTTGACCTTGGTGAGCCATTGTTCCTTCATGACACAAGAATATCGTTGGTTAGTATTTTCAACAATACTAACCGGAGTATGGAATAAGGATAGAGAGGAAATTTTTCCTTGACTCGCCTTAAATTCTTTACGTCATAATGTCGGAACGTCCATGTGAATCACCGTAATATAATCCCGGAAATTATATTACCCTGATTTACATGTGCATTTAACATTACTTTATAAAGTCAAGGTGGCGCGTCAACAAAATTTATCAACGTAAGATCAAGATCGAATACGAGTTAGATATGATAGAAGAGTTCGAGTATAAATGCACACATAGTCAAGTAATTCCTACTTCAGTCTATATGCCGGTTGTAGTCTAGATTCACCTATGTACCCTATGACTCGGGGTGGACACAAATGAACTCTAAATCCCTACAACCAAGGCTCTGATACCACTTGTAACGACCCCGATAAATCGTCAAGTGACGGCATCGTCTACATGGGTCCCATCACCTGGTCATAAGTCTTTATGACAACGTTTGACCAAAATATGTCGCCTTCATTTCAAAATAAAGATTGTTTCCAAAGTTTACAAGAATTGTTCAACCAAAAGTTAAGTTACAAGGTTATAAGTACAAATGAAATCTAGACGACACGGTTTAAAGTAAAGTCAAAAGACGCTCCATGAAATGCATGTATACTCGACATCCAATGCAAGTATCAAATAGTAAGCGGAAGCATGTTTCACATATCGTGCAAGCCCTGAGAAAAACATAGAAATCTGTCAACGAAAACGTTGGTGAAATCATAGGTTTAAGTAAGTAAGTGAGTAAAAGTAAGTAAGTCGAACCACAAGGTTTGAAAAGTTGAAATAATAGTAATACATTCTAAAAGTTAATATTCACGAGCACCCAATTATCAAAGCTTAACATTCCATCCATTGTATACCCCATCCATAGTGCTAGAACAAACACTGATTCTCGAAAATATATTTCATCTGTAGACGGTAGCGAACCGTCAAAGATGAGGGTTGTCAACCCATATGGCCATATAACATAAGTTCTCGCTTACACCCGTCAAGTGTAACTAATGATAATCGAATTGAGGATTTTTGTTCTAAACTCGTATGTAGAATGTTTGTTTTCCCGTTCTTGTGTTCACTTAGTTCAAAAGAATTGTTTATGTTTTCTCATCCCAAATATAAGTTCAAAAAGAGTAAAAGTGGGACTATGATCTCACCTTGCGTGCAAGAGTTAATAAAGTACTTCAACAAGTAAACGCGTGCAAAGACAAAGCTAGTCTTGACCTAAACATATAGGTTATATCAATAACGGTAAACACAAACGGTCAAAGATGTTCAATTAGTCCTATGGCTCGTTACAACTCGATTATGTAGCATGTGAATCAATTAGTCAAGTTTCATGCACGATACAAGTAATTAAGCATGTTAGAACGATCGTATAATTGTTTGGTTAAGTTTGACTAAAAGTCAAACTTGGTCAAAGTCAAAGTCAACGAGGTCGGGTCGGGTGTCCGACAATTTTCTCATGATGAGAAGTCATATACGAGCATAATAGTCAAGTTTCATGTTAATCGGAGTTACGGTTAAGCGGGAAACATTTTGGGAGCGTTTAAAGACAAGGAAGTTGGCCTGGGCCATTTGCGCGGTGCGCAATGGGTTGCGCGGCGCGCACCCATGTGCAATACCAGGTCAGAACTCGACCAAGGGAACCATTTATTTGGTTTTTCTGATTTGCGCGGTGCGCAGGTGCACGCGCGGCGCGCATAACCTGGGAAAGTGCTGATTGCAGAAAAAAAATAACTTAAGTAACGAACCAAAACTCATTTTAACATATTTCATGCACCGAAAACACTTAAAACGCATATCATATAACATGAGAAAGGTAATTTGACAAGGAGAATAACTAAACGCATCTACTCAATCAAAACCAAACAACTTATATCAAAATCACCATTAATGCTCATCATTTATTACTCCAAGTTCATAAATGCCATATTATGATTCGGTAAATTAATGCACATGTGTAATACGCCGTTTTGAAGATAATCAAGCATACAACACAACTAGACACTTACAATTAACATTGCTAAGCATTTAATGCATCAAATATTCAATTTACTTTTATCAAACCCTAACCCAAAATCATAAAATCAACAATCTTGCTTATGAAACTAATCCATGTCAAACTACATACCAATTTGAAGCTAGTGATGTTAGGAACACAATTAAAACATGAATTTTCATCATCAAATAACATATGTACACCTAAAACTCAAGATTAAACAAGCATTCTTTCAATATGAGCTAGTTACACCAAAATAGCAAGAACAAGCATACAAAACACATAATCATACTAGACTTGAGCCATAGACACTAATTAACAACCTTTTAACTCAAGAACATGAATTTAAAGAAATCTAGTGATTTAGAAATGTTACCCAAATGTGATGAAATTGGTACCAAATCGAAGAGGATGAAGAGAGGATCACGAATATATAATTTGTTTTGATGTTTGATTGCTTGAATGGAAATAGATGATGAATTTAGTGAATGGGTGTTTTGAGTTCAAAAATGGTGGAGAGAAAAGAAAAAAAGAAAGTGGGAGGTGAAATGAGTGGATAAGAGGAGGTGTTGACCATTTGACCTAGTCAAATGTTTGGCACCTTGGCGAAACTAGTCCCTCAAGTTTGTTGTCGGGTGCGGGAATTAACCAAACGAAATATTTAACTTCACGAGAGTACGGGGGACGTTATAATCCAATAACGAAAATATTTTAAGAATGTAGCTAAAAGAGGATACGAATCGAGATGCTGAGGATATTAAATAAATAAAAAAAAAAAGACGGCGTTAAAATAATTTAACGGAAAAATGCGGGATGTTACAACTTCAACAACCCAAAATCCCGGAATGGAAATGGGAAAACATTACCATAGATTTCATCACTAAATTGCCAAGGACTGCAAGTGGTTTTGATACTATTTGGGTAATAGTTGATCGTCTCACCAAATCAGCACACTTCCTGCCAATAAGAGAAGATGACAAGATGGAGAAGTTAGCACGACTGTATTTGAAGGAAGTCGTGTCCAGACATGGAATACCAATCTCTATTATCTCTGATAGGGATGGCAGATTTATTACAAGATTCTAGCAGACATTACAGCAAGCATTAGGAACTCGTCTAGACATGAGTACTGCCTATCATCCACAAACTGATGGGCAGAGCGAAAGGACGATAAAAATGCTTGAAGACATGCTACAAGCATGTGTTATTGATTTCGGAAACAGTTGGGATCGACATCTACCGTTAGCAGAATTTTCCTACAACAACAGCTACCATTCAAGAATTGAGATGGCGCCGTTTGAAGCACTTTATGGTAGAAAGTGCAGGTCTTCAATTTGTTGGAGTGAAGTGGGGGATAGACAGATTACGGGTCCGGAGATAATACAAGAAACTACCGAGAAGATCATCCAAATTCAACAACGGTTGAAATCGCCCAAAGTCGACAAAAGAGCTACGCTAACATTAAAAGAAAAGATATAGAATTTAAAATTGGAGAGATGGTCATGCTTAAGGTTGCACCTTGGAAAGGCGTTGTTCGATTTGGTAAACGAGGGAAATTAAATCCAAGGTATATAGGACCATTCAAGATTATTGATTGTGTCGGACCAGTAGCTTACCGACTTGAATTACCACAATAACTCACGGCTGTACATAACACTTTCCACGTCTCAAATTTGAAGAAATGTTTTACTAAAGAAGATCTCACTATTCCATTAGACGAAATCCAAATCAACAAAAAACTTCAATTCGTCGAAGAACCCGTCGAAATAATGGATCGTGAGGTTAAAAGACTTAAGCAAAACAAGATACCAATTGTTAAAGTTCGATGGAATGCTCGTAGAGTACCCGAGTTCACCTGGGAACGAGAAGATCAGATGAAGAAGAAATACCCGCACTTATTTCTAGAAGATACGTCAACACCTCCAACTGCTTAAAATTTCAGGATGAAATTTATTTAACGGGTAGGTACTGTAGTGACCCGAACTTTTCCATGTTTATATATATTAAATGAAATTTATATTTACATGATTAAGTGTTTCCAACATGTTAAGCAATCAAACTTTTTAAGACTTGATTAATTGAAATAGGTTTCATATAGACAATTGACCACCCAAGTTGACCGGTGATTCACGAACGTCAAAACTTGTAAAAAATATATGATGACATATATATGATTATATATAGAGTTAACATGATTTTATGATAATTAAGTATCTCATTAGGTATTTTAACTATGAGTTATATACATAAAATTGAGTTTATTGATTTAAGAAACTCGAAACGATATATATAACGATTATCGTTATAACAACGTCTTACTAAATACATATGAATCATATTAAGATATTGATACACTATGTTTAATCATGATAAATTATAAGTAAACATGTCATTATGTATATTAACAATGAACTACATATGTAAAAACAAGAATACTAACTTAAGGATTTCGAAACGAGACATATATGTAACGATTATCGTTGTAACGACATTTAAATGTGTATATATCATATTAAGATATATTAATATATCATAATATCATGATAATATATTAATTTAACATCTCATTAGATATAATAAACATTGGGTTAACAATATTTAACCAGATCGTTAACTTAAAGGTTTCAAATCAACATTTACATGTAACGACTAACGATGACTTAACGACTCAGTTAAAATATATATACATGTAGTGTTTTAATATGTATTCATACACTTTTGAAAGACTTCAAGACACTTATCAAAATACTTCTACTTAACAAAAATGCTTACAATTACATCCTCGTTCAGTTTCATCAACAATTCTACTCGTATGCACCCGTATTCGTACTGGTACAATACACAGCTTTTAGATGTATGTACTATTGGTATATACACTCCAATGATTAGCTCTTAGCAGCCCATGTGAGTCACCTAACACATGTGGGAACCATCATTTGGCAACTAGCATGAAATATTTCATAAAATTACAAAAATATTAGTAATCATTCATGACTTATTTACATGAAAATAAAATTACATATCATTTATATATAATCCATATACCAACGACCAAAAACACCTACAAACACTTTCATTCTTCAATTTTCTTCATCTAATTGATCCCTCTCAAGTTCCATCTTCAACTTCTAAGTGTTCTTCATAAATTCTACAAGTTCTAGTTTCATAAAATCAAGAATACTTCCAAGTTTACTAGCTCACTTCCAATATTGTAAAGTGATCATCCAACCTCAAGAAATCCTTGTTGTTTACAGTAAGATATCATTCCAAATCAAGGTAATAGTCATATACAAACTTTGATTCAATTCCTATAACTATAACTATCTTAATTCGAGTGATGATCTTACTTGAACTTGTTTTCGTGTCATGATTCTACTTCAAGAACTTTCAAGCCATCCAAGATCCTTTGAAGCTAGATCATTTCTTGTCACTTACAGTAGATTTACCTACTAAACTTAAGGTAGTAATGATGTTCATAACATCATTCGATTCATACATATAAAACTATCTTATTCGAAGATTTGAACATGTAATCACTAGAACATAGTTTAGTTAATTATAAACTTGTTCGCAAACAAAAGTTAATCCTTCTAACTTGACTTTTAAAATCAACTAAACACATGTTCTATATCTATATTATATGCTAACTTAATGATTTAAAATCGAAAAACACGAAAAACACCGTAAAACCGGATATACGCCGTCGTAGTAACACCGCGGGCTGTTTTGGGTTAGTTAATTAAAAACTATGATAAACTTTGATTTAAAAGTTGTTCTTATGGGAAAATGATTTTTCTTATGAACATGAAACTATATCCAAAAATCATGGTTAAACTCAAAGTGGAAGTATGTTTTTCAAAATGGTCACCAAGACGTCGTTCTTTCGACTGAAATGACTACCTCTAAAAAAACGACTTGTAACTTATATTTACGACTATAAAACTATACTTTTTCTGTTTAGATTCATAAAATAGAGTTCAATATGAAACCATAACAATTTGATTCACTCAAATCGGATTTAAAACGAAGAAGTTATGGGTAAAACAAGATTGGATATTTTTGATTGTTGTAGCTACGGGAAATATTGTAACAATTCTATACAAATCATATCCTAGCTAACTTATATTGTATTATACATGTATTCTAATGTAATCTTGGGATACCATAGACACGTATGCAAATGTTTTGACATATCATATCGACCCATGTATATATATTATTTGGAACAACCATAGACACTCTATATGCAGTAATGTTGGAGTTAGCTATACAGGGTTGAGGTTGATTCCAAAAATATATATACTTTGAGTTGTGATCTAGCCTGAGACGTGTATACACTAGGTCGTGGATTGATTCAAGATAATATATATCGATTTATTTCTGTACATCTAATTGTGGACAACTAGTTGTAGGTTACTAACGAGGACAGCTGACTTAATAAACTTAAAACATTAAAACGTATTAAAAATGGTGTAAATATATTTTGAACATACTTTGATATATGTACATATTTGTTATAGGTTCGTGAATCGACCAGTGGCCAAGTCTTACTTCTCGACGAAGTAAAAATCTGTGAAAGTGAGTTATAGTCCCACTTTTAAAATCTAATATTTTGGGATGAGAATACATGCAGTTTTATAAATGTTTTACGAAATAGATACAAGTAAATGAAACTACATTATATGGGTGAATGATCGAAGCCGAATATGCCCCTTTTGCTTGGTAGCCTAAGAATTAGTAAACCGATCTACTAATTGACGCGAATCCTAAAGATAGATCTATTGGGCCTAACAAACCCCATCCAAAGTACCGGATGCTTTAGTACTTCGATGTTGTTTTTATCATGTCCGAAGGATTTTCCGGAATGATAGGGGATATTCTTATATGCATCTTGTTAATGTCGGTTACCAGGTGTTCACCATATAAATGAATTTTATCTCTATGTATGGGATGTATATTGAAATATGAAATCTTGTGGTCTATTATTATGATTTGATAATATATAGGTTAAACCTATAACTCACCAACATTTTTGTTGACGTTTAAAGCATGTTTATTCTCAGGTGATTATTAAGAGCTTCCGCTGTTGCATACTAAAATAAGGACAAGATTTGGAGTCCATGCTTGTATGATATTATGTAAAAACTGCATTCAAGAAACTTATTTTTGATGTAATATATTCTTATTGTAAACCATTATGTAATGGTCGTGTGTAAACGGTATATTTTAGATTATCATTATTTGATAATCTACGTAATGTTTTTTAAACCTTTATCTATAAAATAAAGGTTATGGTTATTTTAAAAATGAATGCAGTCTTTGAAAAACGTCTCATATAGAGGTCCAAACCTCGCAACGAAATCAATTAATATGGAATGTTTATAATCAATATGATCAGGACATTTCATGTTAAACATTAACTTGCATTCTATTTCGTTACATTAAATAGTGGGTGTTTGTTGACTTTGTTTTGGTCAACTTTTGGTTAAAATATTTATGTATAGTTTTTCTAAACTTATACATTTTAGTAGATTTCCTTTATAGGAAATCATTTTTAAATAAAGAATGCAAGGTTGTTTTATTAAATTCATATAGAGTTTCGATCAAGCTGTGGGACCAAGATAACGATGATCGTCAAGTGTACTTTGACGGGTCGTTTCACATAGCAACTTGAATCACTCAAAACGGATTTGAAACGAAGAAATGACGGGTAAAACAAAATTGGATAAATTTGCTAGTTTTAGCTACGAAAATTTTGTAACAAATCTAGACTAAACATATCCTAACTAATTTATATTGTATTATACATATTATGTAATCTTGGGATACCATATACACGTATGCAATGTTTTGACATATCATATCGACCCATCTATATATATATTTCGGAACAACCATAGACACTCTATATGCAGTAATGTTTGAGTTAGCTATACATGGTTGAGGTTGATTCCAAAATAATATATATACTTTGAGTTGTGATCTAACCCTGAGACTTGTATACACTGGGTCGTGGATTGATTCGAGATAATTTATATTGATTTATTTCAGCACATCTAACTGTGGACAACTAGTTGTAGGTTACTAATGAGGACTGCTAACTTAACAAACTTAAATCATAAAAACGTAATAAAAAATGTTGTGAATATATTTAAATCATACTTTGATATATATGTACATATTTGTTATAGGTTCGTGAATCGACCCGTGGCCAAGTCTTATTTTCCGACGAAGTGAAAATCTGTGAAAGTGAGTTATAGTCCCACTTTTAAAATCTATTATTTTTGGGATTAGAATACATGCAGTTTTATAAATGTTTTACAAAATAGACACAAGTGATTAAAATTACATTCTATGTTGAATTATCGAACCGAATATGCCCCTTTTTAGCTTGGTAGCCTAAGAATTGGTGTTTATTATAATTGCCACCAATTGACGCGAATCCTAAAGATAGATCTATTGGGCCCAACAAGCCTCATCTGAGTTACGGATGCTTTAGTACTTCGATTTATCATGTCCGATGAGAGTCCCGGAATGATGGGGATATTCTATATGCATCCTGTTAAGGTCGGTTACCAGGTGTTCATCATATGAATGATTTTTATGCAGATTGCATGTTATTGAGAAAAGGAAATGAAAATCTTGTGGTCTATTATTACGATCTGATAAATATATAGGTTAAACCTATAACTCACCAACATTTTTGTTGACGTTTAAAGCATGTTTATTCTCATGTGATTATTAAGAGCTTCCGCTGTTGCATGTTAATTTATGGACAAGAGTTGGAGTCAACATGCTTGTATAATATTGTTTAAAAACTGCATTCGAGGATTTAAATTGATGTGTGATATTATTGTAAACCATTATGTAATAATCGTGTGAAAACGCTATATTTTATATTATCATTATTTGATAATCGTCGTAATATTTTTAAACCTTTATCGATAAAATAAAATAAAGGTTATGGTTTGTTTTAAAATCGAATGCAGTCTTTGAAAAACGTCTCATATAGAGGTCAAAAACCTCGCAACGAAATCAATTAATATGGAACGTCTATAATCGATATGAACGGGACATTTCAGTACAGGGTTCCCATACATGTAAATTCCACTAACATTGCCACAATAGACCATGATAGATGTAGAAAGGCTGTCGAAGATGCAATTAAAATAATGTCATACACATCGATCAACAGATATGCTCTATTTGTGTCGCGTCGGTAAATAAATAAAGAGTTGTCACATCTGCTATGCTGAAAGCTAAGACGCTGAACATAACCAGCGAATCGTTGAAACCAGACACACGGAGCCTGCTTCAAATCATAAAGAGACTTTTAACACTTGAAAACACAACACCATACATGACTCTGGACAGCTTGTAAAATAGCAAGCGAGGTCAGTAGTCCCGACTTTCCCATTAAAGTAGCAAGAGAGGTCAGTAGTTCGAATTCATGGAGCATCAAAAAATTCTCCCGTAGACACGAAGTTTCACCATACATGACTACAGGTAACTTGTAATATAGGTTGTCACCTCAAGATTAGTCGAAAATTGAAGCTCTTAAGCAAATAAAAAAAAGTTACAATAAAAAGTAAAACTTTTTTTGCAAAGCTGACAATAAAAAGTAAAACTACTAACGTGAGGAAACACTTTTTTTTTTAAATAAAGAGTAAAATTACCTACCCAACTAGCAGAAAGATGAATAAAAAAAAAAAAAAAAAAAAAAAAAAAAAAAAAAAAAAAACAGCAAGTAGTAGCAAACAGAAGTTTGATTCTACCCCTCACAACTAATGGAGTTATCAGTCTCATCTTCTTCTTCACCCCTAAAACAACTTCATACTCATACTTCATCATCTTCTTCACATTACATCAAAAAATATCCTTTTTTTGTTAATAAATTCAATAATCACACCAAATGCGAATTCTATAATACTTCTTCTCTGAAAACCAATATCATCTACACTACCATAACAAAAACCTCATCATCAAGACTCGTTTTAAACAAAGTCCCGAACCAATTTTCCATCAAGGTATGTTGTTTTTTTTTTTTTTTTTAATTTATTCATATGTTCATTTAATTATCTATTAGCTGGTATGAATTTCTGTGTTAGTATTTTTTTTTCATGTATCTATATCAAGTCATCATTGATGTGAAATTTGATTTAATTATCCATAGAATAATCCGTTGTATGTTTTAAATCCATATCGATTTTCAAGGTAGTCTAATTGAGCTTGAAAAACTTTAAAATTGTATGGTTATTTGTGTTGTATTTGAGTATTTTAGTTGTTGAATACTGTTGTATTTTGCTTATTTTGTTACTTCAATTGCCATTGTTAGTTTCTAATTAATTTAGGGTTTCTGTTGTTTAATTGACATACAATCACTGCTCATTTGTATGGATCAACTTAGTTTTTATTCGATTCAATTTAAAAAGTTTTCAGCTTTGTTTTTGTAATTGCTGTGACCAACAGGCTTGCAGTCAAGTTGGTTCTGCTGGATCCGATCCCGCATTGAATAAAGTTGCAGACTTTAAAGATGCATTTTGGAGGTTTCTAAGACCCCATACTATTCGTGGGACCGCATTAGGATCAGTGTAAGAGAAAAATTTACAAGTTATAACTGATGTTCGTCCACTTGTTGCGACGTTTATTGTTGCATTTATACTGATAATAATCTGGTTTCGTTGATAGGTCTTTAGTAACGAGAGCTCTGCTTGAAAACCCGAACTTGATTCGGTGGTCACTTTTGCTCAAAGCGTTTTCAGGTCTTGTTGCTTTGATATGTGGAAATGGCTATATCGTTGGCATCAATCAAATCTACGATATTGGTATTGATAAGTAAGTACATAGCATATAGCATATACACTACTTTTTATAAAATCATAGTTGCATATAAGCAAATGTAGCAATGTAAGGGGTGTTTGGATCTAGAATACGGGTAACTGTGCCGGTTATGAATGGATTTTTTTCAAAATAAATTTGTTTGTACGAAACTGTTTGGAACTTTGGATAATAAGGGTGTGTTTGGTGAAAGTAGCTGAAGCTGGTAGATGGAGTTCATTTTTCTAACTAGAAGTTGGAGCATATTTTTTTAATAAGTGTTTGAAAAATTAGTTGGAGCTTATAGCTTTGTATTGACCAAAAATGACAATAAAACATATGATAAATAGTTATATTAAGGATAACTATGTAATTTCTCATTTCATAAGCTAGGAGCTTATTTTATAAGCTAGGGGTGTGTTTGGATGAAACTAGCTGAAGCTGGAGCTGGAGCTTATGGACTAGAGTTGGAGCTTATTTTTAAAGCTGGTAGCCGATGCTTATTATTTTTTATAAGTGTTTGGTAAACTAGCTGAAGCTTATTTTCCAGTTCATAAGCTCTACTTTTTTTCATAAGCTACTACAAGAGTTCAACTAGCTTATTTTTCTACAGCTTATTTTTTTTCACAAGCTTTAGAAATTTTGTCACTCAAACAATTCTGCTCAAGCTTTAGAAATTTTGTCACTCAAACAATTCTGCTAGCTTGAGCTTATGAAAAAAATAAGCTTAAGCTCCCATAAGCTTTTCAAAAAAAAAAAAAAAAAAAAAAAAAAAAAAAAAAAAAACTTAAGTTCCCATAAACTTGTCATCCAAACATACCCTAATTCAATAAACTGTTTGAAGATGCAAATCCAAACTTTCTTGATACAACTTTGTTTTTAGTTTATTTTATTTTTGACTTTGGTTTGATTTTCCAGGGTGAATAAACCGTATCTACCTATTGCTGCTGGAGATCTATCTGTCCAGTCAGCATGGTTTTTGGTGTTAGCATTTGCAATCGTAGGAGTTATTATCGTTGCGATGAACTTTGGCCCGTTCATTACCTCTCTTTATACTTTTGGTCTTTTCTTGGGCACCATTTATTCCGTTCCACCGTTTCGAATGAAGCGATTTCCTGTTGTCGCGTTTCTTATCATCGCAACGGTACTCTTTATTTCTGTATTTTTCATTTTTAATTATGGTTTTGTAATAAGCTAGTTGCATGTCAAAGTAACTATGGTTAATTGCATAAAAAGGGTAACCAAATTTGGTCAACATCGATATCAGGTTTAGGCCAGAAATCCATTGAAGTTAAAAAAAATTTGATTTCAGTTAACCAACTTTTAGAAACTATACTCGTTTTCGTATGTACGGTAATCTGGTCTGATACCTGGATGACATGTCAGCAAGTTGTTGGTAGTTTTGACCATGTTGACTTTTCTTTCAGGTGAGAGGTTTTCTTCTAAATTTTGGTGTATATTATGCGGTTAGAGCAGCTCTGGGACTAACATTCCAATGGAGGTGAATAAATTCATTTCGCGTTATGTTTCACCCCTTTATCACATGAAAATTGATAGCAGTTTAAGGTGGCAATTTGGGTGGATCAGGGTGATGCATAATAGGTCAAAACAATGGGCTGGGTCAAAATTGGTATCTTTCTATTAAATGTCAGAATGGGTCTCGTCATACTCGATTGATCGGCAGCAGTGCTATAATTATTAAAAAATTTGTCTTATAAATTATACAAAAACATAATAATAAATAAAAAATAGTAATAAATAAAATCTCTTGATAATGTGATCTAGGAGGTTGTATGCATTAGAAATGCACCACCTGGTTACTTTTTAGCTAATGTTTTTCTTCTTGTACATTTGAGTTTAATGTATTAATATTAATATTTTACAGCTCACCGGTGGCTTTTATCACAACGTTCGTTACATTATTTGCTTTAGTCATTGCCATCACTAAAGATCTTCCTGATGTAGAGGGTGACCGAAAGTAAGTTCTGAAAATAAATTAATTAACACTTATTCTCTATGAATGTAATCCTCGATTTCCCGTTAACTCGTTTACTTCTCATTCATGATTTCATTTTACAGGTTTCAAATTTCTACATTTGCAACAAAACTTGGAGTAAGAAACATTGCATTATTAGGGTCAGGGCTTTTGCTGATCAATTATATTGGTTCCATTGTTGCAGCGCTTTACATGCCTCAGGTGAAAACCACTTCATGTTGTTACGTAGAGGTGGGGAAACTGGTCGGGTTGGCATGTCATTATAACTGACCCACAACACTTTTTTTTTTTTTTGTTCATTTTCTAATTGAAAAAAAATATATATTGTCTTTCATATATGTTTGAAATAAGTGATACTACTCCGTATTTCAGTAATAATATAATGTATATAAAAATGATTTAGGATGCACTATAATACACTTTAAATGGCTTTGGACTTTTTTTCTTTTCTTTTAAACTGGTATTTTATTTTATATTTATTTTTATTATACCTCTTTAACAAAAATAATTAATTTATGCGTATGTACCATTTACATTCAAAAATAGTATAAAAAATCTGAATTTTTTTTTATTACGCGCCGCAATTTGTTATACAGTAATTGTTTAATGAAATGCAGGCTTTTAGGAGCAGCTTGATGATACCATTACATACCATTTTAGCTTCATGTTTGATTTACCAGGTTTTGTTTAATCTCTGTAATATCATCTCCCTTCTGTAGTTCTGTTGCATGAACATTTCTTTATATTTCAATCTTCATTTTTCTAGTATCTGAGATTTTTTTTATCTCTTGGAAACTAGTGATAAATGCTTACGTTTGATTTACGGGTTTTTATTTTTAATCTAATTAACAACCATTTTATGTAGGCATGGATACTTGAGCGTGCAAATTACACCCAGGTAATACTTGCTGATTATTATTTTTTATATATTGAGTCACTTATAAATTCAATGTTGTTGTGTTATAGTTATTACTTATTAGTGATGCGTATCGTGCGCATTAAAATGTTCATTTGTCTGTACTTTGACATGTCGGCATCTTGCAGGAGGCGATAGCAGGGTACTATCGATTTGTATGGAACCTGTTTTATTCGGAGTACATCATATTTCCTTTCATCTGATTTTTCCTGGTTCTGTTATATGTTATATATTTTTCATTATAATTATATTATATTGAGTGATATACAGTTAAAATGATAAGAGTATCCCTACTGTATGTATAAACCAGAGTTGACTTTTTTTAGCTGAAAGAGAGAAATGAAAGTTGAACTTTTTGCTAAGTAACATCAATGTTTGATTTTCTTCATAAGCATTGGACAATGTTTGACTTTTAGATTATGAGAATTGCATATAGGCATTAAAATGTAAACAAATTAATCAAGATTTTCATTTTGGATACCAAATCTTTTTATTTTATATCAATGAAAATATATCTAAGTTTTTCTTACCATCGAAAAAGGATCTTTATTTTTGAAGCACCAGGACACCAAAAAATAATCTTTTTTGCATGGTTGTGAAACTACATCTTTTTCAGTTTTATGGTTTGTTTATGTCATACCTTTGAATCATTTTGACCCAAAAAAAATCCTCCTTAAATGATTTGAATTATAAAATGATAATGGTTGTGAACCTTTTTTCTATGGTTGAAATATGTTGTGTACCTTTTTTTGATTAAAAGAACAAAAGAAAGTATGTAAAGCTATTGCCACTTACATTTCATGGAAGTGGAAAGAAGTAAACCACACGTTATTACAAAAGAACTCCTAAAGCATAGTTCTTAAACTGAATTTTCAATATTTCTTATATGATTAGATCAAAATGAACATTATCATGGTGGTTTAATATGAAAATGGGTCAGAATTGCCACCACTAAATTTTTTCTTGTATAAAGAAACTAAAGTACACATGAGAAAATGAGTATAACTGAATCAAATAATTTTTTTTTCCCAAATGTCCTTAGAAGGACATGAAATTGTCAGATAAGATATGAATGTCTGAACACATAAACAAAACAACAAATTCAGAGTTTAAAATATTAAATAGCACGCGCTAATACATTATAAATAAATTAAACGAATAACGGATGTATTAATCAAAGTAGAATCTTCAATGTCCTCTTTCTTCAAACTTTTTAAAAGCTTTAAATGCCCAAATTGAGGCATGCTTCCATGATAATCGAGGTTTGATCTCAACATCCTCTCTTTGCAATCTAAACAAACCGATTCCTTCTAGAAGGTTCCTGCTTTTCTCAATGTATATCACAGACAAACGTTTGCAGCCATCAACTATACACAACAATCCTCTATCACAAAGTTTCACACAAAATCCAACATGAATTGTCTCCAAATTTTGACAATATAATCCAATAGACTCCCAACCCGTTATCCCAATCGTGTTACAATCTGTTAAGTTCCACTCTTGTAACAAAGGACAACCTCGTGAGATTTTAACTATAACATCATCATCAGCAAAAGAGCAGCTAGAAACGTTAAGATATTTAAGTTTTGAAGCAAATGTTAAACAATCAGGTTTAAACACAACCAAAGGGCGTTCATAATTAATAGGAGGAGGATTAACGCCAATATTTAGACACTCGAGATCACCTCCACTTACAATTCGACTAACAGCCCTAGAATCCAAGTTGCATTCATAAGCATCTAAACAAGCAAGAGTTGGAGAACAGTTTTTAAACCCTACGCCAGTGATATTACGACAACAACTTACTCTGAGTGATCTGAGTTGACGACAGTTTTGGTTAAGAAAAAATACTCCATTGTCAGTAATACTCTCGCAGTGAACAAGATTAACATCTTTTAAAAATTTGCATGATTTTGATAAGATTTTCAAACCAGGATCACTAACAGATGTAAAACTAAGACTGATAACAGACAACAACCGACAAGCAGAAGCAATAAATATAAGTTCGATGTCGGTGATTTTAACGCACCGATCAAGATAAAGAGAGTGCAATGTAGAGCCATACTTTTGCAATGGTGTTAAACATGAATATGTGACATGTTCGCAAGAATCGCAATCATGACAGCCAAGAGTCAATGTCTCTAATTGCGTATGCCGGTTAAGCAATTTATGAATAGTAGAGGAATCAATGATAGAGTGAAAATTTCTGCATCGGAGTTTCAAGCTTTTACAACTTGAATTTTGAATATGACGAAATGTAACACAAGTTAGGCCGAAAAAATTTTGATCAGTAGTTGAGTTTATTTTTTGATAAATAGAGTACCACGTGTCATAATCGGGTTGAAGTTGCCCTAGACTTGAATCTCCACCCATCGATCGATCGATATTCAATTCAATTCTGTAGATAAAATGTTAAAAGAAAATAAAAATAAAATAAGCTCGTTGAGGCTGATTAAATTAAGGATGACAATATTATACCTGTAATCGAGATTATGAAATCGGCTAGTGCTAGGGTTATCGAATATGGATCTGAAAGGTAAATTGATAAAGAAATGAGTTCCAAGCTAAATTGATATGTTGAAGAAGGGTTATCAGGTATGAAATTTTTTAGTCACAAAATTGTTGGATTTTGAGAATAGAAAATCAAAATATGTTGATGCAGGGTTATTGAATATGGGTCTGGAAGCTAAATTGATAAAGACGGAAACGGTTTTGGCTGATGAACTTGTTGAGAGTCTTAATTTTTTTTATATATATATATTTTTGGGAAAAAAAAACGGATCTCAAGAGCAACTAGTATAGCCAATAAAAAAAGGGTGATAGATATATTCATAACCAATTTTTACAAATACACAACCAAACATGCTTTACAGTGTCGTACAGTACAATACTGTAAAGCATGTTTGGTTGTGTATTTGTAAAAGTTGGTTGTGTATATATCACTACCCATAAAAAAGGAAATGTAAACATAGTCAAAACAAAGGGAAATAAGAACTAATCTAAATCGAACATCCAACGAACAAGACGGTGAAAATGACTAGGAAGTAAATACAAGATTACAAGCCTAACAAAAGTTCAACACATAAAACCAATGTAGCAGCTCCACTAAAAAACATAAAACTAAACCTGTACGCGGTTCTAATCGAGAGAGCGCCAATCGCATTCGGAACAACAAGCCCAAAGCCGTCGTAAGAAGAGTCAAAACTTGAAAAAAAACTAATTCATCCCTCTGATCTGGGACCAAATCTCTAACAAAAAGATCATAGCCTGATTCAGACCCGAAGGCGACCTAAGAAAAAGTAAAGCACCGCAAAAACGTATAAATAATTGATGCATGATCATTTGAGTAAAAGTAGCGGGCAAGTATGATGAGATATACACAATTGATTTGCAGTCATTGCGATAGGAAATCAAAAGTTTATAATTTTATCTAGGGGCTATTGGTCGAAACCAATGGCGGATGTAGTATATGTCCAGTGGTAGTATGAGACACCAGTGAAATACGCGATGTAGTGAATCCGTCACCCAGTGGCGGATCCAGGAAATTTTTTCACCGGGGGCGAATTTTTTTTCTAAAACGTAGAGATTTTTTTTTTGACAATATATGGAGGTTTTGGGGCAAAATATAGTTTTTTGAGCAAAATTTAGAGATTTTTTGACAAAATACGAAGGTTTTGGGGCAAAATATGAAGGGTTTGGGGCAAAAAAAATTTCCACCGGGGGCAAAATCGAAAAACCGAAAAAATTTACACTAAAAATTGCAAATCCACCGGGGACAGCCGACCCACCCTGACCCTTCATAGGTCCGCCCCTGCCGTCACCGGACATCAATGATTACCATTTGTAGATTCGCCACAGGTCAAAACGTCCGTTTTCAAACGAACTTTAACGACTCATCCTTCAAAAAAAAAAAAATAATAATAATAATAAAAACAAAACAAAATGCCCTTGTAAGTCGCAGGTGCCTTGCGAGCCTTGCGAGTTGTGCAATGCCCGGTCATTACCGAAAAAACTCCGGTCGTTCACGATTGTCGCCAAGTTGCAAGGGCCTTGCGAGCCTTGCGACTAGGTAATACCTATGATTTTTTGGCTTGCGATCTTGCGAGTTGAGCCAAAATCTTGCATTCGCAAGGTGACATCGTGAAATGGGTCAAAATCATGCATTCATAAGGTCGTAAAGGTACATTGCGACTTGCGAGAGCATTTTAACAATTTTTTTTAATGGTAATTCATTATATAGTTCGTTTGAAAAATAGTATTTTAGTCAATATCCGTTATATAATAAGGGTGGGTGGTTTGCCGAATTGCCGCATCAGATAATTACAGAATATATTACTCCATAATTTTTTTTGTTACGTACCATGTAGATTACTCCGTATTAGAATGGATGGATGGATAAATACTTGGATAGTTTGAGGACTTAAAATGTCAATAGATTAACTAGATAGACTAAAGATATCATATTTTGTATCTTGTGTATCAAAAATAAAAATTTATTGGTGCCCGAAGCTTCTCGAAAACAGACTCGTAAATAAAACCTCAACCGTATTTGATGAAACCCCAACTTCAACAATATATCGTGAAATAAATCGATTCATTCACGGCCAATTAGGGAATCCAATTCAATCGTTCGTCTTCTGTCAGTTAAGGTATTCTATGATCCTACATCTCTCTAATTTGCTATGCATAATTTAATTTTATTCAAATCCTTCGAATTTTTTAGTTTCCTGTAGATAACTCTTTCTAATTAATTGATCAATATAGATCTCGTCACCTGATTATTGATTTGTAGGATAAATCAATTTTACTTTGACTTATTCACGATCACTCCAGATAATTTTGCAAAGTTTTCATTCTATTTCTATATTCACGATTGTTTTATTATATTTATGATTATTCGTGTTATGAAATTATATTTCTGGCTATGTTTCACAAACGGTGATCGTCACACACCACTTTTTGATTTATGTACACTTATGTCTCGTAAAATCACAATTATACCCTGGGAAGTTAAATTTATATTATTATTTTAAGTATAATTAAGGGTATAATAGGTAATCAAGTGTATACGGATAAAAAAACCTCTCAGGAAGGAAGTATTAAACTTATATGGCCTTATAAAAATTTTGATGTGCAGGTTTGAAAATGAGAGGCAGAAGTTACAGTTACAGTCCTTCACCCCCAAGATACCGAAGCAGAAGCTATCGTAGCCCTAGTCCGAAGGGTTGGTACAGGGCTCGTGCTAGAGATCTGCCTACTAGTCTTTTGGTTCGAAACCTCAGCCGTGGTTGTAGGTTTGTTCTCATTATATATCTATAGAAAGATGTTTATTGTTTTACCTTGCAGTTAAATGAAATGATTCACAATATTATGTCCTTTTGGTAGAATAAATAATCTTTAGTCGCTAGATGAGCTTTATCTAGAAAGTCACTTAAGTTGTAGTTTGTTTTGCGAATGTTTCAATTTTGCTTGTTATTGATTGAGCTTTCTGCAAAAACTAAAATGCATGTATAATCTAATGTGGTGACTGGTGATATGAAAATGAACAACATTTTTAGAATAACCTTTTTGTTGAATGGTACTTTGTAGATACGGATTTTAAAAATATTTAAAAAAAAGTCAACAACCTGTCTGCTCTTGGTCAATTACTGGTTTCCTTGTTAGTTACCAATTATCTATTTTGGAACTAAAGTATATTCATCATGTGGTGCTTACTGACTTTTGGTTCTGGATACTAAAACTAATTTATTTGAAATTTATACCTAAGATAAATGATTTATGGGTTTATATTTCACCCAATTTAGGTGTGTTACAAGGTTTTTTTTTAATCAATATTGTGCATTCTTGAAATACATATCATTAGGTCCTCGTTCAATGCTGAAAATTGATACGGAGTACTTATTTATGGCATTTATATCTTTACTACATTTTCCCCTTGTGGCTAAAGAATATTAATGTTTACTTAATGAATATCATTGATATTTTGTATTTTTTGCAGACCAGAAGATCTCCGTGGACCATTTGGAGAATTTGGCCCCCTGAAGGATGTTTACTTACCTCGTGACTATTATACTGGGTGAGTAAATTGTCTTGTATATCTAAAGCATGAATAGGTTTTTCTGCTTTTTGAACTAACACGATAATCATTACCAAAACGATTTAGTTGGCAATATTTTCATCTGCTATAGCATCTCACAACACAAAAAAGACCTGTGTATTTGTTAATCTAAATGGTATGATATATGATATCTGATGGTGGCTCATCTAAATATCTAAATAGTAATTATTATTATATTCATTTATATGGGCATTGGTTTGTTTATTGAAAGTTTGAAGACACCATTGATGTAAGAGAGTCCTATAAAGATATGAAGAAGATTCGAGTCTTGAAGAACTTTACTTAATAACCTTGACTACACGAGGTTAGCAGCTAGCTGTATTTATTTTGTATATATGGAATTAGCAGTTGCAGGCAAATTTTTTTTTTTTGCCTTTCCTGTCTGAGTTTTTCAAATGTATGGTGTTTGGAAGAGATACAGCATGGTTATCATTCGAGAAACTAAAAAAGTCACGTGCTTTATATATGCTTATAGATGCTTTATTTTTTATACTCCATTTTATGTTTTTCACCTCTAAGATGTTGTATTGCAGAGAGCCACGGGGTTTTGGTTTCGTTCAGTATCTTGACCCGGATGATGCTGCTGAGGCCAAATATCAGATGGATGGTCAAATCCTACTTGGCAGAGAGTTGACAGTTGTGTTTGCAGAGGAAAATAGGAAGAAGCCTTCAGAAATGAGAGCTAGGGACCGTTTTAGGTATGTTCTTTTTAATGTCAATTGTTAGTCGTCTAACTAAAGAAACAGCATTCTAACAATGGAATCTCAAATTATCTCAGGGGACGTTCATATGACCGTAGAGGATCTTCTATCCGTTATTCTCGTTCGCCTAGCCGGGGTAGATCATACCGTCGTAGTCCAAGTTATTATTCGCCTACCCCTAGGCGGGACCGCTACTATAGGTATGTATTTGGTTGACCTGAAACACTTGATAAATTTTAGTATTTGGTAACCTGATGTGGTGTCAAATTTGATTACCTAAGTTGTGTTATGTCGATGATATAATATATTGCTTTGAATAAAATTATTTAGGACATTTTATACATTAACTCAATTAAAATAGCTTACTTTCAATCCATTCAGCCTTTTAATCTGCTGTTTAGGTCGTTTGAGATGAAACAGATGAAAAGAATCACCTTTAT
Source organism: Rutidosis leptorrhynchoides (assembly GCF_046630445.1). Classification (NCBI taxonomy): domain Eukaryota; kingdom Viridiplantae; phylum Streptophyta; class Magnoliopsida; order Asterales; family Asteraceae; genus Rutidosis; species Rutidosis leptorrhynchoides. The sequence continues at coordinate 155,116,324 of NC_092333.1, forward strand.
TATGTATTTATAGTGTGTGTTTAAATATGAAACAGGTCCATCTCGCCTCGAGATCGAAGGTACAGAGAAAGGTCCTACTCTAGGACTCCGTATCGGTCTGTAAGTAGAAGTCTCAGTCGCAGCCCAGTTAGAAGCAGGAGTTGGAGCAGGAGTCCAGAATATGATTGAGCAAATGAGGCCTGGATAAAGTTGGGAACTGTTTGATCTGATGTGATAGTTTACTTGTTAGTTTCTAGAAGGAAGTTTGAACTGAGGTTTTATTTGGTAATAGTGGAAGAACTTGGAAGTGCTGAAAACTTGGTTGTTACTTTGTTTCCAGAAGTTTGACTTCTTATATAGTATCTAGCTTCATTTGTTTTTTCCCTCAAAATAACGAAAACTTAGCATAAAAACAGAACGTTTTCGAAAAGAAAATGACTAAAACAAGGATACGAGCCAATGAGAGAAGCTCGTACCTAGAAAACGGCTAACTTACGAACTATAGAGATACCGAGTCTCAACTTTGAATCTACGAATTATTTATACTGAACCTCAACTTTTTCAGACCCGGGGATAAATTTTTCACTCACTGAGAGAAGTGAGAACTTATTATGACCTAGATCAGTGAGAACTTATGACTAGATCGTTCTTAGACTATAATTTCTTACAGATAATTGGTTTGTCACAACAGTTAAACTGTAGTTTCATGGTTAAGTAGTTGTATGTTCCAAGTCATCCTAACGATTATAAGCTTCACTGTATTAGATTTCGATTTCACACAACTAATACATGTTCTGATCAGTTGCAATCTATAAGGAGAGGATGGTGTGTACTCTGTACTTGGCTAATAGAGGAGTAGGGATTATCACTAAAATGCCCATTTTTGTTCACCTTCTTGCGTTGGAGCCCAATTTTTTTTTTTTTTTTTTTTTTTGTGCCAAATTGCGCGCGCAAGGTGCCTTGCTTCTTGCGTCCTTGCACCTGGGGTGCCGCAAGGACGCAAGGTGCCTTTTGAGACCTTGTTTCCCGGGGACGCAAGGACGCAAGGTGCTTCTTGCTCCTGCCTGATCGTTTTCCTTCAGACATTTCATCGAACACCTTATGTGCATGCACAATTACGTTAGGTAACAAGCCAATGTTTATGTTAATACTTTAGTTATACTCGTAATTCACAAGCCAATACTCGTATTTGACAACGCCAATGTTAATAAACTTAATTATACTCGTAATTGAAAATATGGATATAACATATGTACTGTTATACTAATTAACTTATTAAAGTTAGCTGCATAACACTTGCAAATAAATTTAGTTAGATAATGACGACATTTTTAATCTAGCCAATATGTTGCAAGTGTACCCCTGTATTCACATTCTTTTGAACATCAAGAGAATATTAACACGGTACACATCATTAAGTGTCCATGGTTTCTCATAAGTATTTTCCCTAATATACAATTTTGTGCATGCACATAAAGTGTTCGATGAAATGTCTGAAGGAAAACGATCAGGCAGGAGCAAGAGGCACCTTGCGTCCCCAGGAAGCAAGGTCGCAATAGGCACCCCCAGGTGCAAGGATGCAAGGCGCAAGGCACCTTGCGTGGGCAATTTGGCAATTTTTTTTTTTTTTTTTTTTTGGGCTCCAACGCAAGAAGGTGAACAAAAATGGGCATTTTAGTGATAATCCCTAGAGGAGTAGTACCAAATTTAGGTGCTGTTAAGCCATTTTCAAACTTAAGCGATACAATTTTACCGTATTTAGGTGATGTTAAGGCATTTTCAAACGGAGTAATAGGGAACAATTTTACCGTATTTAGGTGACATGAAGGCATTTTCAAACTAATAGGTTACTTAAATGCTATTACAAGGACCGTTAGTCTGTCACTTTTTAAAGTGAAAAAACTTGAATAAAGAAACACTAAAGATCGTGAACTTACAAGTGACGGAGATCTTACAATTTGTTTGATTACTTGAACAAACTACAATGATTACCAGCGGAACCTAATAGACATATTGAACAAACTACAACGCATACTAACTGAACCTAAGATTATGAACCCAGTAATCCATAAAGTCACATCCACAAAGCCGCGAAGAACAAACAAAAATCAATTCGGTGAGTGAAACCGGCCAAAGCTAAAATGATGACGTCGGGGGTTGAAACAAACAAATGGAGCCGGAAAAGCATCTTTGAAGCTCACCAACCATAACCAAAAGTAGAACCACATGACCACGAAACTAGATCTGCAACAGAGGTAGCGTTTAGGAGGAAGAGCATCGACACAATGCAAAGTGTGGCAGAAGGAGATTTAAAACGAAACACAACCGGACAAGGAGGAAAAGGAAAGCGGGACATGTAATACCACCGCGAAACCAATCATCAACCTTTGAATCAAAAAATCACACTAATCTTAGATGAGATCCACCTCTGATAAACAGTTTTCGGCGACCCAAATCGGCAATTGAAAATGTACGGTCAAGAAACTGGTCACGCCCACCAAATAACACCAGAACCATGAAATTATCACCAGGATGCAACCACTGGTCGCTTACGAGTCATCTGATGTTAAGGAACGACGACCAAAAAATGGCAAAATGACGGTCAAACGGAAGGAAGGAGAGGAAATGAAGGGGAGAGAACGAAGCCAAGATAACAAAGAAATCCTTAGGCCACTAATGAGATGCTGGTGGCTGCAGAAGGTGAAAAGGTGTGCGAGAAACAAAGGAAATTCAAAAAATGAATAGTTACGGAAAAGGAAATGTTTTGTCTCTATTTTTTTTTTAACTTTTTTTCCTGGAAGTCATTTTAAATTGCTTTGATAAGTCATTAGTCGTACATTTTCAAATGAGTGCATTATACTTATTGTTGAGGGTCTTATCTTTTTTTCTTATGATTTTTCAATAATGTTTTTCATTTTTCACAAGTTTGTTATTAAGAATTATATTAATGCATAGAGCAGTAGTACATTGAGTTGGTAGATGATAGTTATTATTAGAAGGTAAGTGGCTATTTTCAATGTATAAACAAATGATGTATGCCTAAATTTCTTAATGACAATCTTTAGCATTGCCATTAGAAAAGTTATTCTCTTCAAGTAACAAATAAAAAATAACTAAATACAATAAACAAGGGAAAAAACATTTGTTGAAATTCAATTTCGATGTAAATGACAAATTTATTTTTTAGCTAAAAACAAGAAATTAAATTAATATGGATTTCACAATGAGATGTGAAAAATCAAATGATACACTAAACATAGTAATGACTTACATACACTATGTCTAACTGATCATATAGAATAGAAGCACAAAACATTAAAAGCAACCTTACAAACTAATTTACAAGGGACACAACTTATAATGCGCGTGATTCAATAGCCACGACAGAGTAGATTGTTATGATTTCACATCACTCAACGTCTCAACTATGTGATTTGGTGATGATTTATAAGTCTAGTTGTTTCATCTTTCTTCAAGTTAGCTTTTGATTGTGAGTTATAAACTTGGGCAGTTCCAGGTTCACCTATAGTTCGTCAAGGTGAGTTTCCGAATCTTTACCGGTTCGTCCCAGAAAAATTTCTAAAATCGATGCGACCCACTTAATTTCGAAGCAACAACCCATCGGAAGATTTTGATCTTGATGGACATAACTAACAAGGCCCAACACGCAGATTTCTCATTAACCATAACCTTGTTCCTTCGCATAACGGCTTATTAGACTTTCACGCAAATCAGTCCAATCCCTCTCCCATGTAAAATGTTACAGTTACATCGTTTCAACCGTGTTTCACGACAGTTTTTCCCGCGAATTTTAAACCCCTCTTTCTTCTCCACCACCACCACCAATGGCTCCAAAACAAGTCCGGCGCCGTCACCGCCTCCGATCCAAGTCCTGCTAACCGAATCAGCTGGTCGCGGAGTGTTTGCTACTCGCAATATACAACCTGGTGAACTCATTCACACTGCCCAACCCCTCATTTCACACCCACTTCTCTCATCAATTCATAAAGTTTGTTACTTTTGTCTCAAGAATATTCCGAAAGATTCCAAATTCCAGACACATGATGTGTTGTTTTGTAGTGAACATTGCAGGGAACAGGCCAAGGTATATATGGGCGTATTCATATGTATATGTGTGTATATATCTTGCCCACCAACTGTTTGTGTTTTTGTCTCTTAGAAAAAAAGGCTTGATTTTTTACGCCTACTGAATTTGACTCACCAAATTTTTAAAAGTTGTATTGATTTGCTTCTAAATAATGACCTAGTATTCATTATGCAACTTATGTTATGTGTATTGTATAGTAAGTGGTATAACATTTTGTTATAACAATACTTGGTCGATACAAGACTTGCATTTTGTTTTTAGGACTTTTTGGTTAATGATTTCATTTTACTGTATAGTATTGGTAGAGATTATTGGTCTTACAACAACCATCAATTTGAATAGAACTTTCAACCTTATACGATATATACCTGAAATGTAGAGGAAGCATATCCTACTAAGCGTTATCTATTTGTCCATTCTATTAGGGCTTTTATCAAGTTGAAAAGGAAGCTGATTGGTCAGCATTTGTTGCTCATTGCCAGTAAGGATTTTCATGATATACTCGCTCGTTTGATTTTCCAGCCTGTAACATATGGATTCCATTTTCTAGTTGTATCTATCAGATTATGATCTTATTATGAATATTTTTATTTTTGAAGAGACATGGGCTTGAATTACCCATTTCTTGCCAAACGATTAGCCTGCATGGTAATATCAGGAGCAACTTCTACAAATAGTCTGGATATACTTCAACCTGAACGCTTGTCTGATGAAAGAATCTCACATGTATATATACTTTTCCTAAGTTATTACATTGTATTGTAACAAGGCGCAGTAGAAGGGCATGTTTTATTCAACGTGTTTCAAGTGATATTTTTCTATATGTGTTTTGTCAGATGAAAAATGAGGTTGGTTTGCTAAGAGGTGCTTTAGAAGATTCAGGCGTGACAGACGAACAACTGAGATGTAAGTTCTTGATTATCAATATGTTCATTTTTTTTAATATAAATTGATTATCTTTTTGTTTGAGAGGTGCAGATTTTATTGATATCAGTTTTGAGAAGTTAACCTCTATATGTTTAAAATATTCATTAGAGTTAAATTTCTGAAAATGTATCAAACCTTTCTTCGAATGATTGATGTACAGTTTCAGACAGTAATGCCTGCTAACATGTATTTTTTATGTTTCAAATGACTCTGAATAATTGATATATAGTTCTCACTTTTGAATGGTATACTGGGGTACTGGCCCGTATACGTATCAATGCCTTCCGTATTGAATTGGCTGGAGGCTGTTATGAAGACCTACATGCATTAGCAGCTGCATTGGTCGAATCAGAAGCTGGTGTAGGCAATGCCGTATATATACTTCCGTCTTTCTATAACCATGATTGTGGTAAGAGCTTATTATCTTAAGTGGACTTGGATTAAATAATCCTGGTGGTGGCATAATAGGCGGGTTTGGAAAATGGTCAAAATGGGTAAAATTTTATTTGTTGTAACCGATTAGGTTGACCTGAAACATTTTGTCAAATTCATTTTTTAGATAACTAGTGTGTCAGTTATTTTACCAGAAGTTGTATAAATTAGCTACTATAAGTAAAACTATATAGTAAGTTTATAAACTAAACATTTTGAACTACTTTTGTCCTGTTTCCATATGCTCGACCCATTATGAGGTGAAACATAACCCAAATAGACACATTCTTAAGTAAATGGGCTGAAAATGCCACCTGCTAAAACGTAATATGTATTAGGCATGATTTTTTTTCTTTATTATGATGATTTGGAATAAGTAAATGACATTTGTAATTGAAAGGCAAACATGTTCCAAAATATCACAAAACCATTTAGATGCTTCTACTTACTTAATACAATGAGAGAATAATGACATATATATGATACCAGAAGTGAGTATTTAATTAATATAATATTATTTAAATAATTAATATTATTTAAGATTTGATGTGATATTAATTTATATATTTTTCGAAGTTATATTATCCATAAATTTGAAATTTTTATGATAAAACATTAATTAGATAATTTCTTAATCATGTTATTCTTTGAAGTATACACATATTTATCATACTACATCATACTTGAAACTATAATAAATATCTTATATCTTAAAGTAAACTATATTAAATCATGGTTATAGTTATCTTATTGACATAAAATTTATTTCCAATAAATTCTCCAAAAGAGATGTATATATATAAAATACAATAAAGATATATTTATATTATTATTTTAATAGAAAATGCTCGTGTGTAAACACGTGTTTAAAAGCTAGTAATGACATATATATGATATGAGTTTGATATGTATTTGTTACATATGGTTAATTTTATATGCTATAGATCCAAATACACATATAATTTGGGTGGAAAACGTCGAAGCAAGATTGAAAGCTCTGAGAGAAATCAAAGCAGGTCATTCTTTCAAACATTCTTTTTCTAGTATGAATTTTATTTATTGTTGATAAATTGTAATTCATGTCCACTTTTTCCAAACACTCCATTAGTTGGTTGTTCTTATTTTGCTATGGCAGGTGAAGAACTACGAATATGTTACATCGACGCAAGCATGGACCGTGATGCTCGACAAGATATCTTATCATATGGGTTCGGTTTTGATTGTCACTGCCCTCGTTGTATATCAGATGATTGTCTCGATTAGTTTTATTGAGTTCTTTATACTACTTTATATTGAATTTAATGCATCTCGAGGTCCAAAATAAGTTGTTGAGTGTGGACTTTAAAAACTCTATTAACATCATCATAAATCAAAATAGAAGTTCATTCAATAAATCTTGGACGACACAAACGTCACTAACACTAATTAACCGAAAATATCACCACCACGAACCGTTATTCGTGGGTGTTGTTTAAACAGACTTCATGAATCCAAAATAAAAAGTTCTTGGAATCTAAAGGCATTTAGTCCAACCTGCCATTTATCAAGGCAGATTGAGTTTACCTTTATGCTAGAAGTACTATAATAATTAACCAAATCCTATTATAAAACTAGATAATTATTGTGGTTTAATAAAACTAGAACTGTCCACCACTATAAGTCTTTCCAAAAGACCAATTTGGTGGTGCCGCGTTAGTTGATACGACAGTTTTGCCATCACTAGTTGTAACTTTGAACGAGAGAGATTGACCGTTAAGATAAGAGTTGCTCTGCCAGTTTTGACCCCAGTTACGTGACATGGCTAGCCATGTCTTGCTTCTTGAACCCTTGATGGAAACCGAAACGACATCACCTGCACCACCAATGTTGGTCAACAGCACCAAGTTGAAGTACGAGTGTCCGTTGATCGTGAACCTCATTCCACCACTTCTCCTGCAAGCAACCCTGCAGAATTTAACACAATTAAAAAATTCATCTAGCTTTGTAACTTGTACCTTGTGCATTAATAGCACAAGTTAACAGTACAAGAAAAAAATACTTCTCCCGTTGACGCTTTTGCAGACGTCTCTAGGTAGTCGGGAAACATCCCACAATCACTTTCTTGTCAGACTTTTCGTCAGATTTTTGAACAAAGAGTCACCGACGTCCTGTTGTCGATGGGTCGTCGGCAATATTTATGTAATTTATTTTTAATTTCTTATTAATGGCGCCAAATAGAAAAATATTTCCCGTTAATTATCTCCGACCACATGTCGTCAGAAATATTATTTTAATGTCTCTTCCATTTATTTATATTTTATAAAAATATGAATTTTTCTTACTTCCTCCGTCTCACTATAAATATACTTTTCAAATTTTTTAACTTTGACCATAAATATCTATATTTATGTTAGATAACACTTATGAAAATTATAACAATGAAAATACATTTTAAACTCAATTCATTTATATAATTTTCATCCGAAATTATACAACACAAATAAAAATATTTACCACTCTGTTAGTAGAAGGTTATCCAGTCGATCTTTGTAAGTAAGTAACACTTTATCCATGATTCCTCTAAACCTCTAAAGGCTTACAAGGGAGCTGAACCGTTTAACAGTTAAAGTTAATAAAGAAAGACTTTAGTCCCCGCAGCTTTGGCTCAGTGGACATGTGGTGGTGCCTAGCACCCCCGCCGGGCTAGAGGTCTCGGGTTCGAGCCTCGTCACCTACAAAGGATATTATTTCCTGCCCGAACGCGTGTGTGTGTGCAAATGATGACTAGACTTCGGTCCGGACTGATGCAAGCTTGCCGTTCAAAAAAATAAAAATAAAGAAAGACTTTGAAAGTAAATAGTGGACACTTATAGTGAGACGGAAAGAGAGTAATTTTTTATTTTTTGATTCGACTTGTCGTTGGAGATATTAGGTTAATTGTCTAAGAAATCAACCTTCTATATTGAATCGGAACTATTCCCGCTTTGTACTGAGCAATGTGCTGGAAAATAGGCTGTGCAAGATCGAAATGATGTAACGGAAGATCGCACTACCGGCCAGGTGGACAGAAGTTAGTTGCCGTGACGAAAATAGATCCGGGAAGGCACCATTTTCCGTCGTTTGAGCATTTGATCTCGTAACAAGCTCCACACGCCTGCCCATTGTTGAAAAGAGCGGTACTTAAAGCAGCTGTGTTTATACCATATCCTTGACTATATAAATTTCCATACCCACATGCTCCTCCTATCATACATCCAAATTTTGTTCTCAGTATCAAATACAGATTTCAAAATGGATTAAATACACACTCTAGAGGTAAAGGTAGCAATTTGGGTCCAAAATTGTGACAGTTTGGTTGAAGCATGCCTAAAAAGATAAAGCTGACAATTTGGGTCGGGTTGGTATTATCCAAGGTCGAACTTGTTTAAGATTAATTTGGGCTGTAGGGTGCATGAATTAAGTCAGCTTGTTGGACCACTTAGAACAATTTTAATATATTAAGTTGTAAAAATAGAAATTGAGATGTGTGGTTGAACTTACCCATGGTGCCAGAAGCATCAGAACCTCCATAGAAAGTGGCATGTGCATTAGACCATACACCACCATTGCCATTAGCATATGCAGTAGAAGTAAGAGTAATAATCATCAATATTTCAAGAAAACTCATTTTGTGTCCCACTTTTGACCTCAATCTTGAAGGAGAGAAAGGTTGAAGAATGTTTAGAAGGTTTGAAGTTTGTTATCTTGGGATGACTCCACTATATATATATATATATATATATATATATATATATATATATATATATATGGGAAGTAACCAATCGGGGGAAGTGGGGAAAGCAAAAAGTTTTTTTTTTTTTTCGTTTTTTTGAAAAAAAAAATTCAGGCATCAAGATCACACGAAAATATGAACATTTAAAAAAGACACTTCGTGATGAATGCTATTATTTAGGCGGGAATACGATCGACAAAAATAACATTCAAGATAATATTGATCGTGAAAAATGTTAACTTTTTTTTTTCCATGTTTTGTGAAGTAAAATTTAGCCCGATTTAGAGTTTAGGGTTTAGTCCCTGAACCCAAACCCCAAAACCCTAAACCCTAAACCCTAAACTCTAAACCGTTAGTGTTAAAAACTCAATCTAAATCCTAAATCTAAACCCTAAACCCTAAATTTCTAAACCCTAATATCTAAACCTTATAAACCCTAATATCTAAACCCTAATATCTAAAACCTCAACATACGCTCGAAAAACACGATAATTGTTATATATTAATTCTTCGAGCGTTTACTTCCCCCTTGATCCAACATTAAGAGCATAGGAAAATATGAACATTTAAAAATGACACTTTGTGATGAATGTTATTATTTTGAAGGGAAAACGCTCGAAGAAAAAACTGATAACATGCATCATGCGTTATGTTATGCCTGAATGTTATTCTTCGAGCATTTTTTTTCATCATATGTGGAGATTTTTTTTTCAAGATTTAGCCCGATTTAGAGTTTAGGGTTTAGGGCTTAGGGTCACCGTAAACCCAAAACCCTAAACCCTAAACTCTAAACCGTTCGCGTTAAAAATTCAATCTAAACCCTAATTTCTAAACCCTAAACCCTAATTTCTAAACCCAAAAGCCTAATTTCTAAACCCTAATAACTAAACCCTTATTATTAAACCCAAATTTCTAAACCCTAAAAAAACTCAGAAGCAAAACATTCATTGCAATGAATGTTATCATTTATTTCTCCGAGAAATTTCCCGTCAAAATAATAACATTCATCACGAAGTGTATTTTTTAAATCTTCATATTTTCATGTGATCTTAATGCCAGAATTTTTTTTCTAAAAGAACGAAAAAAATTACTTCCCCTTAACAAAGTGCTTCCCTCTTGATTAAAACACTATATATATATATATATATATATATATATATATATATATATATATATATATATATATATATATATATATATATATATATATATATATATATATATATATATATATATATATATATATATATGAGTCACATGAGTAAGGCAGAGAAATAATTACAACTTTTCTTGTTGGGTGTGTATGGGCTCTACTAGACGGAATTAGAGTCGCAGATTATTCTTTTAAGTTGGAAGTTGCACATTGTTTTTTTTTTTAACAGCGATTGGGATCACCCGAGGAGGACTAAACCACCCGTTGCGATCATCTTCCGTTTCAACTATGTCGATGCAGCGATAATAACCCCGCCCCCATCGCTGCCCGGAAGGAAACCTTGAAACCGATCCAAGGGCACGGCCAAGTAAAACCCCCTCCCCTTTACCCCCCAAACGATATGGGAAAGGTGCCATGAGTGGATACTTCATGGCAGGGATGAAATTGTGTTTTTAATATGTAGCCAACGGGGGTCGAACTCCTGACCTCCCCTAAAAGAGGCAGACCACCAACCGCTGGACTACATCACAACTTCAAAATTACTTTGAAATTGTGTTTTTAATATGGGAAGTTGCACATTCTTATTTGAAAAAATTACTTGGATCGGCTATGTATTTTACACCAGATTACACATGGCATCCTTGTATTTCTATTTTGACTTGAGTGGTCCCTATGATTTACAATTGCTACTTGAGAAGCCCCTGTTTTCAACTGACGTCAAAAGACGTTAAAAATTCCGTTAAGTAAACACCTTGGTGGTCCCTGACGCTAACAGACATTTATTTCAGTTAAGTAAACACTTTCAGTTTCGTATTTCGGTGTCGCGTTTTGTTTTCACATTTTGGTTATGCATTTCGATTTCGCGTTTAGGTTTATCGTTTAAGTGTCGCATTTTAGTTTCACGTTTCAGTTTCGTGTTTCGATTTTCTTGTTTCGATTTCGCAGTTCGGTTTCCCGTTTCAATTTTCGCGTTTCGATTTTCTCGGATCAATTTCGCGTTTCGATTTCATGTTTGGGTTACACATTTCAGTTTGGCGTTTCAAGTTTTGCTTTTCGATTTTCGCGTTCCAATTTTAAGTTTCAATTTCGTGTTTCCAGAACGTGTAATTGAAACGAAAACGTGAATCAAAACGCGAAAACCAAAACGCGGGACTAAATTAACAACGAATCGAATCTCAGTTGAAACTTCTAAACACACAAAGAAAATCAATTCCATTAATTGCAATCCCATTTTGCTGAGCCCAAAACAATTTTGGCTAGATCACCATTTAATATCTGCGTTTTGGTTTTCGTGTTTCGATTCACGTTTCCGTTTCAGTTCCATGTTTTGGAAACGAGAAACTAAAACGTGAAATCCGAAACTGAAAGGCGAATTTGAAATGTGAAACTGAAATGCGAAATCAAAACGCGAAATCGAAACGCGAAATTGAAACGAGAAATTGAAGCGCGAAACTTAAACCCGAAATTGAAACGCGAATCGAAACGCGTAACCAAAAGGTGAAATCAAAATGCGAAACTGAAACGCGATAATGAAAGTATTTACTTAACTGAAATTAACGCCTCTTAGCGTCAGGGACCACGGAAGTATTTACTTAACGGACTTTTTAACGCCTTTTGACGTCCTTTGGAAACAGGGACTTTCCAAGTAGCAATCGTAAATCATAGAGACCACTCAAGTCAAAATAGAAACACAGGAATGCCTTGTGTAATCTGGTGTAAAATACAGGGACGATCCAAGTAATTTTTTCTTCTTATTTTCTATATTTATTTGGTAAAGTGTATATAACTACTGTCTAATTAATGTAGCAAATTAGCAATTTACAGATGTAAATTTACTGAGAAAACAATAATAATTTGTTTGTAACGACCTAACCCATATGCAATCGAAATATTCAAATAAAAAAAAAATTTGTACAGCATAGTGGCGCGGCGCGCCAAAACGGCCTGTCCAACTTTTTCATTTTTGCGAAAAAGATCTCTTGCTTCCCGACACTTTTAGACCAAACGCTTTTCACAACATTTTATATTAGTTAAAACTAACACGTTCCAATAATAAAATGAGTTTTACGAGACCGGGCCCACGTCGGCCGTTTTACGACTTTCGTACAAAATACAAGTTTTCAACCACATGATTTTTATCACAAAATAAAGCTGAGCATGGCGATTGGGGATACGCTACCCAATCCTAATCAAATCCAAAAGCAAGCCTTCTAAAGTAACTACTCGAGTCACTAGTTCCCACGCTTACCCGAGCCACCTCATCCAAGCAAATCTATAAAAAGTAAACAACGAGAGGGTAAGCTAACGCTTAGTGAGTGAGAATATACTACATACATATATATGCATAAAATGGACACGCCACACAAATAATCAAATAACGCATACCGAAGCATCCAAGCATAAAGGCAAGCTAATCTAAGCATATCGTACGATCACTAAGCAACAAGCTAACAACATCAACAATGAGTAAGTTCACCAACGACAATGTGAACAAATGCCAATAAGCTACACCCGGAGGGTTAGCTACATCACAACAATACAACATTATACGTATACAATATTTAACATGCTAAACAATCACAAACACAATATGGTTAACCATAAACGCTATGGTGCTACCGGCTCGTGATTCACACCATACGCATTTGAGTCATACTCTTTTATAGTGCTACCGGCTCGTGGTTCACACTTCGACGCTACCGGCTCGTGGTTCACGCCTCGTTTTATAGTGCTACCGGCTCGTGGTTCACACTCGATGCTACCGGCTCGTGGTTCACATCTATTTTTATAGTGCTACCGGCTCGTGGTTCACACTCGATGATACCGGCTCGTGGTTCACATCTATTTTTATAGTGCTACCGGCTCGTGGTTCACACTCGATGCTACCGGCTAGTGGTTCACATCTTATTTTATAGTGTTACCGGCTCGTGGTTCACAATCGATGCTACCATAACATCCACAAACAAATGCGCCATAAACATGAACGCATAATTATTCCACTCACAATATTAACCCTTCGCCATTGGGGTTATATAATCCACATCACCCGCCCATGTGATAACGTACACACAAAGTGTGCACCTCGTCAAAGGTGGTCAACCAAAACGCACCACCGTGCCAATTGGACCTATACACAAGTCCATCAATCCACCTATATGTGAAGTGAGCTCTATGATCGAGAACCACTTCACCCGACCCGCACCCATCCTACACATACATATGCACATAGGATATTAACACTCACCTTGTCGCCTTGAAGAATGACACCGAATAATCCGTAATCGCCGATGGAATGTACCTATTCCATTTATCACATAACAAGTAACACAATTAGGGTGGATATACAAATCAACCCAAATTGACAACTAGTGCAATTTCGACCCAAATGCACTTTCAAGCACCAACCGCGCCCAAACTAACCAATAACCACTAACACAAGTGAGAATGGTCCTAATACGAACCCAATCATAGGTGTTAAACACCTATCTTGCCTATAATGACACTTAAACCTTAATTTTGACCCAAAGGAGTCAACATCGCGCCATTAGCGAGTTTTGACACCAAAACATATTTAACTCGGTTTTATACTTCAACTTAATCCATTTTAAGTTTATAAACCTTATTAAATCGACAATTGGGTCATAATCATCACCAAACCCTAATTTTGACTCTAGTCAAAATTAGTCAACCCAAATTCACCTAAAGTGGTTCCAACACTTCCATAGTCACTAAACCTAGTGATTAAACTCAAGATTAAAGCCTAATCAAGGCCAAATCGTCAACCAACCCAAAACCTGCCAAGTGACAAGAATAACTAGTCACCATAAACCCATTTCATCATCTAAGAGGGTTTCACTACAAACTAAACTCAAACCCTAACTTGAATATCAAATCTAACAAATGTAATTCGGAGTTTGAACTTACCAATACCTCCAAAATGATGCCATTGACGAGATGAACAACTTTAATACTTGAGGTTTGACCCGAATCAAACTTCTTCTTCTCCAAATGGAGCTTTCTCTCACTTAAAATGGTTTTCTCACTCTAGGGTTTGATGAGAGGGTTTGATGAGTGAAATGTGATCCAAAATGATCAATGGATCAGTTTTGATGACCTCAAACCGACCCCTAGTGAAAAGACCAAAGTACCCCTCATTTAAACCTTTTAAAAAGGCTGAAAATTGCATCATACGGGATCGGAGCGCCGCTCCATAAGGTGGAGCACCGCTCCAACCTTCAGGTCAGTTTTCAGTAACTTGTTTTGGCCATAACTTTTTGACCGTAGCTCCGTTTTTGATGAATCAAATATCGTTGGAAACGTAATAAGATTTTCTTTCCAATGGTAAGGCTTTGAAACATCAACACAAACTTAGGGTTGAAAAGATATGTACATACCTTGTCACTTCAGACAACGTCCAGTTTCCTTCGACGTTCGAGCAAGCAACACGTACGTGCTTCGTACACTTCATATATGCATCGTACACCATAAATACCTTATGTACAATAAATATTTGGGTCTTACATTGTTAAATAGTAATAATTTTCATTTTCATATAACTGTTCAACTTTTTTGAGGTTGGTGTGAGGTCTTTTAAGGATTGAAGTGTTATGTCGTTGGAGTCGTGTTTGTTTTGATTATTATTTGAGATTATTGTATTTGAGTATAATTTTATAAATTGTAATTTAGGACAATTTTATAAAGTATAAAAGCGTTGTACATACCGATTATATGTTTGACTTTAAATACAATACTCATTGTAACACTTTTATAACTATCATTAAAAAATCTTTTTTATATATAAAATCGTTGCCATTAAAAATGTCATTTACTGGATAAAAAAATCACATATTTTTAAACTATATTACTGAGTAGCTTCTAAGGTGCTGTTTGTTTTTTAAGATGTTTTGGTCTGAAGATCCGTGGACTATGTCTGTAAAGAAGATGTGGTCTAAAGGTCTTCATGCTGAATAGTGAAGACTGTTGGTTTTTACATCTGCAAAATAACTTAATTCTGTCTGCAGCACTTAGAAGCATATTTCTAAGTCTGCGAGGCTGCAGACATAATAAGACATTATTTTGTCTTATGCCTTCAAAAAAACAAACTGTCTACAATAAAAACGTCGATGGGCGCGAAGACATAAGACATAATAAGGTCTGCATACAGAAAAACAAACAACACCTAAGTGTACACTTACATTATAACAGAGAAAATATCATACGATAAAGCATACCTTAAACCAAAAAATAATTAATATAAATGTAACACTGTACTTTTTTTTATATCAAAGCGAAAGTCTTTTAAAAAATATCAAAAACATATATATATATATATATATATATATATATATATATATATATATATATATATATATATATATATATATATTAAACACATGTACAATATGATTATACATCACTGGCGTTACTTAATTACAGACAGTTCATAATATTGTTTATGCAAAACATCAAAGTTCCGATCATGTCAAACATTACTTCAAACCCTGCTTCAAAAAACCAACAAACAAATAACAATTCACCTGCAGGGGAAGAACACTGTGAAGGAGTTAGCGCACCGCTAAGTGAATGGAAATATCTAGATAGACATCACTATAAGCTACAAGCACAACTTATGGCTCACGTCACAAACACGTAGAGCACAATACAAGAGGACCGGCAGCCTGGCCGGGACTTCAACCATTAGCTGATCGGGCTAGAGTGTGACGATCGCTCCAAATCCATATGGACGAACACGTCATTCATCGATTTCATTGCGAGGTATTTGACCTCTATATGATATGTTTTGTAAACATTGCATTCTTTTGAAAAGGCACACCATAAATGAATATTTAAATCAAAGGTTTTTGACATCTGATGATTTCTACATATAGACAATCACCGTAATATAATAGTTTACAATGATACTTCCGTTGACAATGCAGTCAAAATAAGATACATGGTGATGATTTGGTGAATGCAACGTTTCCTTGATAAATATGTCATGTAAGACTCCATGCACATAGCTTGTCTAACATATAAGCAAACATCGGAA
The DNA here is from genome assembly GCF_046630445.1 of Rutidosis leptorrhynchoides. Classification (NCBI taxonomy): domain Eukaryota; kingdom Viridiplantae; phylum Streptophyta; class Magnoliopsida; order Asterales; family Asteraceae; genus Rutidosis; species Rutidosis leptorrhynchoides. Next base: position 155,132,723 of record NC_092333.1, read on the forward strand.
GACTTCTAGAAACCTGAGAATGAACATGCTAACAAGTGTCAATACAAAGGTTGGTGAGTTCATAGTTTTAGTGTTTCGCATAATCTGTATATAAAGGTGGACCACAAGATTTCAGTTGTTTCATCCAGAAACATTTATCAAAATATTCTACAAGATTGAGCACCCTGGTAACTAAACTTAACGTATATATAATTTGTACCCTTTGTATAATCATCTTAATAATACACGCAAACCAACGTGTACACTTCTCAAATAGCATACGTCCGTTAAAAGGTTAGCGCTCTAGCTCGGACGGGGATATCAAGCCCTATGGATCCATATACTACTACTCGCGCCCACCAGTTCTTATAACTGGCAGTTACTAGTTACCAAAGCTAAGGGATTTTCGGTTCAAACTCAGTGTAGAATTTAGTATGTACTTGTATCCATTGCGTTTAAAATAAAGTGCATGTATTCTCAGCCCAAAAAATATAGATTGCAAAAGCAATTAAAAAGGGAGCAAATGAAACTCACCTTAGCAGCACATAAAGTTGTTCATCGTAATGTGACCGAAACTCGAATTACCAAATAATCGTAGATCTCAACCTAGAGAACATATGTTGGCCAATAAATGTCTATCAAGCTAGGTCAGGTCATAGTGTATCACAATCCTAATGCTCGAGATCGACATACAATAGTTATCCACAGTCATTTCAAAAAGTCAATTTTGACAGTTGCTTAACAAAACGAGACGCGTTTTATATAAGGATTCATTTATTCGACTGGTAATATTCAAAAATCCAATTTATTAATCTTACAAACAAGTTATTTAAATATCAATTGCAGATTCAAGAGCAGTTCCAATTAATGTCAATCATAATTCAGTTGATCATATCTTTTAATCCGTTCATCGAAACTATTCGATATCTAAATGAAAAGTTATTGATTTTTCACCAGCTTTTCAAAAACATGTATATCATATATCTTTTACCAGTAATATATGTATTTAATTCATGATTCATAATAAACTGTTTAACGACGAAATTAAGCATACAAGCATGCATAAACATTTATACTCGAGCACTAGACATGGATACGCTATTAATATATAAAAGATAAGATATGAATGCTTACGTATCAATATTGAGATTCAATATTGCAGGAAAGTACGTAGACGCAACAGAGATGATAAACACTAGGTTTGACTTGCGAACAAAACCCTCGAACAATACCCATAACCTCCTTAGTAATAACCCATATTTTCCTTAGCTCTATCCCGCTCGAAAACTCATTTTGAAATTGTTTGGCCATAACCTCGTAGTAATATTTTATGTAAAATACTAATAATAACGGTAACGATATCTGATAATACTAATAATAATAAGATTAATATTATTAATCTTAATAATAATAATAATCTTAATAATAATAATAATAATAATAATAATAATATAAATAATAATAATAATAATAATACAGAGATAGATAGAAAAGGAAATGAAAAACTGAAACGAACTCGTGCGAATTTATAGATGTGGCCAGATTTCAGACCCCATGCGATCGCATGGTTTTTGTGTGTAATGGCCATGCGATCGCATGGCCTAGGATTCCAGCTCACATTTTCTTAACTTTTTGCTTGTCGATATGTTTTTATATAATATATATAATATATTTAATTTAAGTAATTAATTATATATTATATTAAATTCATATGCATAGTTGATTAATAATTTTAGTTCCGATAAGTCGTACGTCATCACTCGACTTATGTCCCGGTTCCGGTTTCTCGAACGCATTTTTGTACGCTTAGAAAACTTGTATTTTACGTTTCGTGTCACGTACCTTTGTCAAAATATAGCCTTAAATTATCCCTAAATTATATCACTCGAAGTATATCTTAAACTTTCGAGTATTTTGGTCATTTACTTCTATAAATCATCGTCTCGTTATATACATATACATATATACATTTTCATTTTAAAATAGTGTTTTACTGTAGCAAAGTTACGGTATCAAAGTTTTTTACTGTAGCAAACAGTAATTTTCGAAAACACTGTAGCTTTTCGGGTACTGTAGCAATTCGAAAATACTGTAGCAAATTAGTGTTTTACTGGTTCATCTTAAACGTTTTAGTTAACTTATCTAAATATCAATCAGATAATCAAACCAATATGGTTAATGCACAGTATCATTTTCATAACACTTTGTTACGTTTTCAAGTTATAGTATATATATGTATCTATTTACAAATAATTGTTCGCGAATCGTTGAGAAAAATCGAAGGGTATTTGAATAGTATAAAATTTTGAGATTCAACTTCATAGACTTTGCTTATCGTGTCGGAAACGTTAAAGATTAAGTTTAAATTTGGTCAGAAATTTCCGGGTCATCACAGTACCTCCCCGTTAAAGAAATTTCCTCCCGAAATTTGAGTGAGGTCGTCATGGCTAACAATAAAAATGTTTTCATGACGAATATGTATTGATAAATAGAATTTTTATCACCGTTCAATAATATGGATAAAACAATCCAATTACTCAAAGCGTATGAGGGAAGTTATCATAATAGAGTGAAATGGAGAATAGAGATGCGTCTTATCTCTTGACGTAGTAACGATTAATTTCCGGAATTTAAGGAATAGAGAATCTTCATTATCTAAATAAGATTTGATTCTTCGGAATTTGCGAAAATTAGGATTTTCTTTGATTAAATGTGTAATCTGCCTCGATTGCTATGTCTGATATTTTGATATAAATTGACCTCTTCCGTTTCATTTATTTTCACCACTCCTATTATCTTTTCCCTTATTTTATACTTCCAAAAGATTGTGAAATGCTTCATCCAGTTCTGATTCTTGATATACTCCTAACTTTCATATCCGTCATTCTTCTTTTTCATCTACCATCAGAGGAAGTTATTTTCTTCTATCACTACCTTGGGGTTATAGTGTTTTTCATTCTTCCGTGTCTTTATATTGATATACGCATTGATATACACGGTTTGTAAATTTATGTGTTTTTATCGGGCTTTTTATTCTCCGTTATATTTCGAAGCTTCATGCTTTCGTTCTCTCTTCCCGCCTTCAAGTTAAGCGAATAATGGTCCAGAATTCGTAGGTATGGATTTTGAAATGAACATAGTTAATGTTCTAAGAAGGGAATTGTAATGGCACGATCTTGATTTGTCAAATTACTAGAATATTCGGAAAAGACCGAATCATCAAGAAATATATTTTCTTGATATATTTAGAGATTATATAGAATGAAAGAGCTATGTAACATGGTTCATGATGAGGGTGGGATCTGTGAACCTTTATCACGTTCCATTAGAAACTCAGCATGACTTACTGTAATATAATCACGTTGATCAAGTGTCATTATATTATACTAATTCATGCTTCAGTTCTCAACACTACTTCAAAACATTCATATTTTAAACTTGAAGGTTTCAGAATTTAGAAACTAAAATAGTTTCTTTTATGATGTAATACAGATAGCACGAAGAGGTAATGATTGCAGATAAGAAAGGTTTAGAAAAATATCTTCAGAAATATGGAGGATATTTATAATGGAAGATACGATAATATCTTAGAATATTTAAGATAAGATGATGATGATGAATATTGTCCGCAAAGGTTTTAGAGTAAGGAGCAAGGTATTCGTTAATGACTTCATCAGACACTGAATCATTTGGATTATTTGAAGGCAGGTTCAGTCTTTGTGATTTATCCACAACCTCCTTCATACTTTGCTCAATCCGTTTTCCAGTTCCAAACCTTCTATTTTTCTCAGATTTACCACCATACTATTCTTTATCATCAAACTTTTGACTGTTAAGATCGTTTACAGTTTTTGCTGCTTCATCAGCATTGTTTCAATTTCAGAGAACTAGTTCATAGTTTGGGATGTTTTTCAGAAACTTCACATTCGAAGTATGTAAGTCTAGAAGATAGACATTATATGTATATATAACTGTTGGCGTAGAATTGCTGCGAAATTCGAAATACTGATTGCTAATTCCCGGTAGTTGGTATGGCAATTAACGTTAGAAGATGTAGACGAGTATATGATAGGGTTTCAATGATTATAATGATTTTTCGGAGGGTCAAGGATCAATGAAGTTGTTGGTAAATTTACTGCTAATGTGGTGGAACATAAAAGGTTCCCCAGTAACAAAAACGTATATGTCAAAGTTACAATAAGGTTAATCTAGAAAAGTCAAAGTTAACTGGTTGGAAGTGTGATAAAAATGGATACTTTGAAAAGGGATTGCAAGATTATTTTCGTTAAAAACAATGTTGAAGGATCTTGCACAGTTTTGAAGTCAAAGTATTGCTTCGAAAGATGTAAGGATCTAAGAATGATGTCACCGGTTCAGAGTTATGACTTGGATTCTAATCCGTCAATATCAGAATATGTAATTGAATTTGTATGAAAAAGATTGTATATCGTTGTGAGCTTTGTTAAAAATTTTTGAATCAAAGTTGTACAGTGTAGCATATTAATTGCGAACTTAAATATTTCCCGGGTATTACCTACCCGTTAAAGATTTCACAAGTAATATTTTGTACCAAAAAATTTTTCATTACAGTCTTTATGAAAATATATAAATGTATATTTTCTTCAGATGTAATACAGATTTAATGAGTTAATATCATATTAAGCTCATTTGATTTTCAGCTTGACTTAGAAATAAATAATCTCTAAAATATTAGAGATTACATAATCTTTGCGGAGTATTTCGCTAATGTAATCAATACTTCATTATTTATTCTTATTGATATTCCTCGGTGAAGGATGTTGGTACTCGTGGAATTTTTGTGTGAACCTTACAAGGCACAGATGACGTTTTCTGGAAAGTTTCGAGTACATCGAAAATGAAAATGTAAAATCAATTATGTAATTAAATAATATACTTGGTTTATTATGAAATGGAATTCATTAAGTTGAAATAGAGATTGTAGTTAACGAAGGTTAAGTTGTTAACAAAGGATGTACATTATAGCATATTAGTAATATGAATTTAACCGAGTAATATTTACCCTTTTTTTTCAATTCATACATAATAGCTTAGTACGAAATAATTTATGATAGTTTTAAAATTTATATATATAAGATATACATATAAATTCTTTAGAGGAATTGAGTTAATACTTCATAACTCATTGATACAATATGCTCGTTGTTGACTCGTATTGATGTCCACGGTACTTTCTTGAACTGGCAGAGCTTGTGATGTGAGAGGCGATGTTGACAGCACTAACTGTGCTGGTGAGGCTAAGGGTACTGTTGATGTTGTTGGTAAAACAAGTCTAGCTTGTACCTTACGCACCATTCTTGTCAGGGTTTCTACTCTTCCTTCTATCATTTTGGTTCACTCATCTGATTTATGGTTAGGGCTAGAATAGATAATCTCTAAGATTATAGATTATATAATCACCGTAGGATATTTCTCCGATGAAGTTATGAATCAATACTTCATCATTTATTGTTATTGGTACTCCTTGGTACCTATGGTGAGTATGATGTCGATATCCGAAGTACAGTTTTTTTTTTAGATGTGATATTGAGGTGTGGGATGTGGATGTGGTTGTTGGTGGTGGTAATGATACTGTTGGTGTTGATGATGGTGGTACTGGTTATACTGCTGGTGCTGCTGCTGGTGTTTGTAATCCTTGCACCATATTCTCCAAAGCCACTACCCGAGCGCGAAGCTCGTTGACTTCTTCTATTATACTGGGATGATTGGCGGTTCGGACAAGCGGATGAATAAGATTTAGAATATTGGATATTACGTAGTCGTTGCGAGCTGTTCTGGAAATAAGGGTGAAAATGGTGTTACGAACGGGTTCGCCGGTAAGTGCTTCAGGTTCTTCGCCAAGAGGTGAATGTGGTGGATGGAAGGGATCGCCTTCTTCTTGTCTCCAATGATTAAGTAGATTACGAACCCATCCCCAATTCATCCAGAATAGATAATGGCTAATTGGTTGATCCATTCCGGTTACGCTGCTTTCGGAGCTCGAATGGAAATCCATATCGGAATAGCTGTCGGAATCTAAGGAATTTGAACTAGATACAGGATCCAATTATCAATGCTTAACTTTCCTTCCATAGAACCCCATCACAATAGTGTTAGAACATACACTGTTTCACAAAAATATATTTCATTCGTAAACGGTAGCGAACCGTTTGAATGAGGGTTTGTCAAACCCATATGGATCCATACAACATAAGTTCTCGCTTACACCCGGCAAGTGTAACTAATGATAATCGAATTGAGGATTTTGTTCTAAACTCGTATGTAGAATGTTTGTTTTCCTGTACTTGTGTTCACTTAGTAAAAGAAATGTTTATGTTTTCTCATCCCAAATGTAAGTTCAAAAAGAGTAAAAGTGGGACTATGATCTCACCTTGTGTGCACGAGTAAGTAGTACTTCAACAAGTAACGTGTGCAAAGAACAATGCTAGTCTTGACCTAAACAAATAGGTCGTATCAATAACGGTAAACACTATAGGTCGAAGATGTTCAATTAGTCCTATGGCTAGTTACGACTCGAATATATATAGCATGTGAATCACGTTGTCAAGTTTCATGCAAGAATCAAGTATAAAATAAGATTAGAACGATTGCATAAGTGTTTTGTTATGTTTGACTAAAAGTCAAACTTGGTCAAAGTCAACGAAAAAGTCAAAGGGGTCGGGTCGGGTCCCGAACTATTTTCCTGAGCTTGGAAATCATATATGAGCATGTTAGAACAAGTTACATGTGAATCGGAGGTGCGTAGCATAGCAAACATTATTCAAAAATCGTCAAAGTTGGACAGACCACTTTGGCGCGCCGCGCGGGTACATGGCGCGCCGCGCCATTACCTGTGCAGAGAATTCTGGCAGTTTTCACACTCAAGCACGAATCCAACTTCAAATACCCATAAATCCTAAACCGTAAACATCCAAAACAAGTATCTTATATCGTTGGAAAGGTATTTTGACAAGGAATACAACTAACTACTTTTCACCAAGCAAAAACATCAATTACAATAACCGAAAACTCGTCAATTGATCAATAAAGGTTTATTTTCAAAGTTTCAAGTTCATCAAATGCATTTTAAGTTTCGGGAATCCAATTCACATATATGATATGCCGTTTTGAAGGTAATGAAACGTGCATTACAACTAAACACTTACAAATAACATTTCATGGCATTCAAGCATCAAAAAGTTCGTTTTAGGTCTATCAAACCCTAACCAAAATCATGAATTCAACCATTTTGTAAATAAAGCTTTTCTAAATCAACCTACACATCAAAATGAAGCTAATGATACTAGTAACACATTTAATACATGAACTTTAACATTTAATCAACCAAAAGCAAGGATTAAGCACACCCATTTCAAATGTTCAAACTAGTTACTCAAAACAACAAATCGAGCAAACAAAACATATATTCATGTTATACTTGAGCCATAGACACTAACTAACAACTTTATAAGTTAAAACATCAAGAACACAAAATCTAGTGATTTTAGAAAGTTACCCAAATGAGATGAAATTGGTATCAAGTTGTAGGGGATGAAGAGAGGATTCCAAATATGTAATTTGTTTTGATGTTAGCCTCCAAAATCGGATTTAGATGATGAATCTTGTTTGAGTTCTTGAGAGAAAATGGAAGTATGAAAAAGAAAGAAAGAGAGAAATGAGAGGAGGAGGTTGAAGGTTTGACTAGTTGACCTAGTCAAATCTTTGGCCTCTTTGCAAGTTTAGTCCCTCTAGTTCGGGTGCGGGTGCGTGAATTAACCAAACGAATTATTTGAATTTCACGAGAGTACGGGAGACGTTATAATCCAATAACCAAATTATTAAGAATGTTAGCTAATTTAGGATACGAATCTAGTTACAAAGGATATTATTAAAATAAAAAGACGGGCGTTAAAATAATTTAACGGAAAAATGCAGGATGTTACATTATCCACACCTCAAAAGAAATTTCGTCCCGAAATTTAGTTGGAAGTAATAGTCGATGTCTCTTACTCGAGACCTTATGTTGTCAATGCTATGAATAAGTGAAAATACGTCCTTGGGCATTCTCATAAACTTTGACATTCGGGATTTCACGTTGTATTAAGGCATGATTGTATGATCCACAATTTCAACCGGTTTTCCCACGAAGGGGAGTTTGTCATCCATAGTAGGTTTATCTAGAAGGATAGCACATTCCTGTTCCGCAAAACACGTCTCTAAGTTTGTTACATGAAACGTAAGGTAAACGGAAACTTTAATTGAGTCAGGAGATCTAAACGGTAGGAGGCAGTTCCAATATGCCCCAAGATTTTCAAAAGGATCAATATTACGGATATAACTTTCCTCGATTTCTCGAAACGGATTACACCTTTCCAAGGTGTGGTTTTTTTTTTCTCTCTCTCAATGTTACGCGGTTACTGACTTTGAACTTGAGAGATTTTCATCTAACCTCGGTATAACTCCTCCGATGATTACGGGTCGTCTTGAGCCCTGCTCGGGCTTGAATTATCTCAATGGTTATTTCTTAAATGATTTCGAATCTGATGATTTGCTTGTCACCTACTTCGGTCCAACAAAATAGGAGAACAACACTTGTGGTGATGTAAGGTTTCGAAAGGTGCGGCGTTAATACACGAGTGGTAACTACTGTGTGAGAGGGGACAACTAAAGGCAACAATACAAGTTTGTAACATGTCTTTCCAAGATTTGAATAGCACGTTTGTTTGGTCTGCTGGTTTGTGGATGATACGTGGTACTCATGTTTGGACGGGTCCCAGAGGTTCCTTGTAAGGCATTCCGAATTTAGAAGTGAGACGAGTATCCCGATCTGAAATTTTAATGGAGATGGCACGCCGTGCCGAACTAGAATTTTTTTTTTTTTTTTTTAAAACACGTTTGAACAGGTTTCGTCTCTCAAGAGGTCCGCACCGCGGAAGATCTATTGGTTTTCGAAAATGTTATTTAGGACTATTCATCCTCGTGGCGAATACTAATATAATGTGAAGAGTTTCTCTCTCCATTGAGAAATTTTATAAAAAGTTTCCTTATACGGAAGTGCGAGCGAGGAGTGAAATGAGAACTTAGAATAGGATGAGTTCACACCTTGAGGTAACCATGTCGCGCATCTAGTGGTCAAATGTTGAGACTTGGGGGAAAACGAGATAGTACACGTAGTTGTATAGTTCGGAGTTGAGTAGTAGTTGGCCATATCAGAAGCATAAGAGCGATAAGTCAAAGAAGAAGGAGGTATCCTTGGATTATGTGTCATCTTGGGTCTCAGTAATATCAGACGGTCATAGTGAAATAGCAGAGTTATGTATCGTGGTACGTGATGACAAGAAGATTGATCGGATCCATAAATAAGTATGCAAATTCTTCGTGCAAAATAACGAATTTCAGTTTCCTTGATCTCGAGTCGATATAGTATGCCTTTCAGGCGTTCAAGTAGAAATATTTCCATATTTGAATTCCATTGTGCTATACGAATTTAGCTAGTAAGGTTGGTGTGAATAATCGCGTTCAAATTTCGTACATGGAGAGGTTTAATTCTTTCCTCGTGAGTTAACGGGGTTAAAGGACGAGCAACACGAGAAAAGTCGGAAATGAATCTACGGTAATAACCGGCGAGATCTAAGATTTTACGAATACAAGTCAGAGTCGTGAGGGTTTCCCGATTACGCGGGGTTTCGATTGCGAGATTTATTGTAATACCTTGACCACTAACAACATGGTCTAGGATTTGAACTTCGTTTAACCAAAATTCTCATTTGGAGAATTCGGTATAGAGTTACTCCTTTCTTGATAGTTCAAGCGTAAGACGGAGACGTTGTTCGTTTTCTTGTTTACCTGAATAGGTTTAGACATCATTTGTAAATACGATAATGGATTTGTCTAGATAAGTTTGCATACGCAGTTCAGGAGGTCTATGAATATGGACGGAGCCTTAGTTAAAACGATATTAAAAGAAAATTATAACTATCATAGCGAGTTCGGAAAGCGGTTTAGGAGGCATTGTCTCCCTTAACCCTCAATTGATGATAACCAGCATGAAGGTCGAATTTGGAATACACGCGGGATCCTTGTAATGGTTCAATAGGTTGTTGATACGGGGAAGAGGATATCGGTTTTCAACCGGAAATTATTTAGTTCACGATAATCCATACTCATGTAAGGAATCATTTTCTTCTTAACGAATAGGTTTTGAGCTCCCTAGTTCTATAGGTATCAAGTCAAAATTCAAATTATCCACCCAATAAGTTTAACGTACTCCCTCCGATAAAATTTATCGATACGCAATGGTTTTCCGTTGGTCACTTGAATGGCGTAAGTAATATCTAGGGGGAGGGGTGGAGTGCAAAGAGTAGGCTCCAAAGCCTTGGATACAAAACATTTATCGATACCCGAATCGGATAAACATGAAAAATAAGAGTCGTTGAGAAGAAACGTACCCGAAACTAATTGTCGTTCCGGGAATCCTATGTGTTAAGGTTGAAAGCTCATTCGCGTACATTAGGGTGGGCGTTCTTCTTGGGACATGCATTCTTAAAATGACTCAGTTGTCCGCATTCAAAACAAGCACCCCTTCTGCGTGCACTGGGCACCTTTTTAGCGACGGGGGCGGCACCCTTACAACCATGGGCCACATGGCCACTTCTTTGACACTTGATGCCAAATGGTTCGCCACATTTTCCATAATGATGTTTGTGGCACGTGTTGCAAAAAGGTCGTGTTCCAGCATAATTTTTCCTGCCGCCGGGGGTGAAAGGCTTCTTGGTGGAGTCGTTGTGGTTGTGGTTGCTTGATGGAGAGGCTTCCTGTTTTCTTTTGTTGTTAACCGGTTGGGCCTCGGCCGTTGGTGCCGGCGCTTCAATTTCATCCACCGTTTTTATAAATCGGCGGGCTATCATCACAGCCTCTTGTAGGTCGGCGGTTCTTAATGGCATTACTCTGTGTGGAATGCTCTTAGGGAGGCCATCCATGTAAAACTCAACTCCTTGGGGCCCGGGAGCCCGGAGGTTTGGACAAATTGAGGTTAGTTCGGCAAACCGTTGATTATAAGCTTCGAGGTTATCTCGGGCTATTTTTAAATTTCTTGGCCCCTGTTCGAGCCTTCGAGTCTCTTCGCGCGGGAAGTATTCGGTGGTCATTCTTTCTCTTAATTCGGTCCAAGAGAGTGTAAGGGCTTCATCGATACCCACCGATTGTACATACGTGTTCCACCATGAGAGAGCAATACCGGTGAGAGTGAGGGTGGAAAACTTGACCTTATCTTGGTCCCGACAACCGCTTATGCTAAAAACGGCTTCTGTTTGTTCGAACCATCGGGTGAGAGCAACCGGTCCTTCGGTTCCATTGAAAGTGGGAGGATTGTACTTCATGAAGTTTTTGTAGGAGCACCCCCCGTTTGAATTACCGACCCCATGATTGTTGTTGTTGTTGGAGAAGTGACCGGCCACTGCCTCCCCCACAGCGGTGGCTATCATTCGTTGAAGAGTTTGTTCGAGAGTTTCGGGAGGGGTATTGTGTTGACCTTGGTGAGCCATCGTTCCTTCACGACACAAGAGTACCGTCAATTAGTATTATCAATAATACTAACCGTGATATGGAACCAAGATAAAGAGAAAAATTTTCCTTGACTCGCCTTAAATTCTTTATGTCATAATGTCGGAACGTTCATATGAGTCACCGTAATATAATCCCGGAAATTATATTACCCTAATTCATATGTGAATTCGACATCATTTCATATAGTCAAGGTGGCGTGTCAATCAAATCAACCACGTGAGATTAAGGTAGAACAAGAGTTAGATGTGAATAAAAGAGTTCGAGTATAAATGCACAAGTAGTCAAGTAATTCCTACTTCAAGTCTATATGCCGGTTGTAGTCTAGATTCACTAATGTACCCTATGACTCGGGGTCGACACCAATGAACTCTAAATCCCTACAACCAATGCTCTGATACCATCTGTAGCGACCCGACAAAATCGTCATTGACGGCGCCGTCTACTTAGGTCCCGTTACGTGGTCATAAGTCTTTAAAACAACGTTTGACCAAAAGTATGTCGCATTTATTTCAAAAGTAAAGATGTTTCAAGGTTTACAAAGTAGTTCGACAACTAGTTACATAACAAAGTTTAAAGTACAATTGAAACATATGCGACACAATTTAAAAGTAGCCAAAAGACGCTCCACGTATGCATGTATACTCGATATCCAAGCAAAGCATCAAAAGTAATGAGCGGAAGCATGTATCACAAAACGTTCAAGGACCTGAGAAAAACATAGAATCTGTCAACGAAAACGTTGGTGAAATCATAGGTTTAAGTAAGTAAGTACAAATGAACCACAAGATTTGTAACATTGATATAATAGTAATACATTTCAAAAGTTTGTTTCACGAGCACCCAATTATCAATGCTTAACTTTCCTTCCATAGAACCCCATCACAATAGTGTTAGAACATACACTGTTTCACGAAAATATATTTCATTCGTAAACGGTAGCGAACCGTTTGAATGAGGGTTTGTCAAACCCATATGGATCCATACAACATAAGTTCTCGCTTACACCCGGCAAGTGTAACTAATGATAATCGAATTGAGGATTTTGTTCTAAACTCGTATGTAGAATGTTTGTTTTCCTGTACTTATGTTCACTTAGTAAAAGAAATGTTTATGTTTTCTCATCCCAAATGTAAGTTCAAAAAGAGTAAAAGTGGGACTATGATCTCACCTTGTGTGCACGAGTAAGTAGTACTTCAACAAGTAATGTGTGCAAAGAACAATGCTAGTCTTGACCTAAACAAATAGGTCGTATCAATAACGGTAAACACTATAGGTCGAAGATGTTCAATTAGTCTTATGGCTCGTTACGACTCGAATATATATAGCATGTGAATCACGTTGTCAAGTTTCATGCAAGAATCAAGTATAAAATAAGATTAGAACGATTGCATAAGTGTTTTGTTATGTTTGACTAAAAGTCAAACTTGGTCAAAGTCAACGAAAAAGTCAAAGGGGTCGGGTCGGGTCCCGAACTATTTTCCTGAGCTTGGAAATCATATATGAGCATGTTAGAACAAGTTACATGTGAATCGGAGGTGCGTAGCATAGCAAACATTATTCAAAAATCGTCAAAGTTAGACAGACCACTTTGGCGCGCCGCGCGGGTACATGTGCAGAGAATTCTGGCAGTTTTCACACTCAAGCACGAATCCAACTTCAAATACCCATAAATCCTAAACCGTAAACATCCAAAACAAGTATCTTATATCGTTGGAAAGGTATTTTGACAAGGAATACAACTAACTACTTTTCACCAAGCAAAAACATCAATTACAATAACCGAAAACTCGTCAATTGATCAATAAAGGTTTATTTTCAAAGTTTCAAGTTCATCAAATGCATTTTAAGTTTCGGGAATCCAATTCACACATATGATATGCCGTTTTGAAGGTAATGAAACGTGCATTACAACTAAACACTTACAAATAACATTTCATGGCATTCAAGCATCAAAAAGTTTGTTTTAGGTCTATCAAACCCTAACCAAAATCATGAATTCAACCATTTTGTAAATAAAGCTTTTCTAAATCAACCTACACATCAAAATGAAGCTAATGATACTAGTAACACATTTAATACATGAACTTTAACATTTAATCAACCAAAAGCAAGGATTAAGCACACCCATTTCAAATGTTCAAACTAGTTACTCAAAACAACAAATCGAGCAAACAAAACATGTATTCATGTTATACTTGAGCCATAGACACTAACTAACAACTTTATAAGTTAAAACATCAAGAACACAAAATCTAGTGATTTTAGAAAGTTACCCAAATGAGATGAAATTGGTATCAAGTTGTAGGGGATGAAGAGAGGATTCCAAATATGTAATTTGTTTTGATGTTAGCCTCCAAAATCGGATTTAGATGATGAATCTTGTTTGAGTTCTTGAGAGAAAATGGAAGTATGAAAAAGAAAGAAAGAGAGAAATGAGAGGAGGAGGTTGAAGGTTTGACTAGTTGACCTAGTCAAATCTTTGGCCTCTTTGCAAGTTTAGTCCCTCTAGTTCGGGTGCGGGTGCGTGAATTAACCAAACGAATTATTTGAATTTCACGAGAGTACGGGAGACGTTATAATCTAATAACGAAATTATTAAGAATGTTAGCTAATTTAGGATACGAATCTAGTTACAAAGGATATTATTAAAATAAAAAGACGGACGTTAAAATAATTTAACGGAAAAATGCAGGATGTTACACCAATAAGGTTAATGCACAGTATCATTTTCATAACACTTTGTTACGTTTTCAAGTTATAGTATATATATGTATCTATTTACATATAATTGTTCGCGAATTGTTGAGAAAAATCGAAGGGTATTTGAATAGTTTAAAATTTTGAGATTCAACTTCATAGACTTTGCTTATCGTGTCGGAAACGTTAAAGATTAAGTTTAAATTTGGTCAGAAATTTCTGGGTCATCACATAGAGTTTACCGATAGTCCCCATTACTTAATCACTAGTATAGCCTCCCCGACGCGACACACTCGTCACTTAAACTATACCACCAAACAGTAACACTTGGACCCAACACACTATCACCCGAAAGACACCAAGGTGGATATGGTTGACCTCTTACGTCGGAAGGTCACCACGACGTTATCACTTCGTGTACACATTGTCACATAGAATCACTACACTGGTCACAGACTCATAACACAGTCTAAGTATAAGCATGACACTGGTCATTGTACTATACTACACTTGTCACTAATAACCATATCCATAAGGATAGTCCCACTCACCTGGAAACACAAGAACTCATTAGTCTTATTTCACCGAGCCTTTACATTTTCCTTTATCACCGGAGAACACCATAAACAAAGTTAATACAGTAACTAAGCAAAAATTAGACACGCGGGAGAATAACAGCTTAAAAATAGCAAAATAATGAAATACACTCTGCTGATACACATCCGTACGGATTGCCCCCAAGTCCCATACGTACAGATCTATGAGCTATCCGCACGAATCCATGTGGTCTATATCCATACGGTTCCAACCCATTCGTACGGTTGCACCTCTATCTGTACGGTTACACTATGTATTCGTACGGACTCAGTCTGCATCCGTACGGATGCAATTCACCTGCAACAGCAACAGGTTTCACATGTTTAACACTACAATCCTTGTTTTTGCAATGTTTTGACACTATAACTTGTCCAGAAAACACATAGAGATAGAGACGTTTTCTAACAAGAATTGATGTTAACAACACCTTCAAACACTAGTTTTGATTCAAAACCCACTTTATCACAAAACTTAACAAGAAAAACCCATTTAAACATAGATTTGAACACGAGATTGACATATAAATACCTTATTTGAATTACTAAACTCACAAAGAATGGTTTTGCAACTTTTATTTAACACACAATCAACAATCAAGGATTAGGGTTTTATGTTTGGATGCGTATGTGTATGTGTGTAAACCGAGTTTTTCAAAAATGGAAATGAAATAAAATCATGCATTGTAAACCCTAAGGGGTTACTTCATGTGAAGGGAACCCCTTCCGTATCTCACACGGGTATTTACCAGGTATCTGAAACACAATGTACCTCATTAGAGAGCCTTATCGATGTCCAATTCACATAAGGAAATTTTTTCTGTGACCCTTGTCACAAAATGCACATTTTTCCATACACAAATAATTGTAAAACACTAATTATTTACACTGAGGGGTAAATTGGTCAATTACCACTAAGCCCGATTCGAGGTCAGTTGCTATAATAAAAAGTCATGTAAATTGCATACTTTAGACCATTTTTAACCTTAAAGGTGATGTGGCGTAGTGGAGTAAGTTGGAGTATTTTGTTTGGTGAAAAAGTGGATTTTTGACTCTAACGTGACAATGTCTTAAAGTGAAGTTAAATAAAGGTGAATGTTAGATTTGAGTGAGTTAAAAGATTTTAGTGATGTGGCAAAATGTGATTGGAAGTTGGGTAAAAAATATACTCCGTATAAACTAATAGTGTAATATATAAATATGTGTTTGTAGTTATGATTGACCCAAAGAAAAAATGTGATAAAATGTGATTGGAAGTTGGGTAAAAAATTATATAAATTGATATTGTAATATATAAATATGTGTTTGTAATTATGATTGACCAAAAAAAAAAAGTCACGCTTCCCTCTAAAATCTGACTAATGCTAACAAGCGTCAGGTGTTAGCGTTGCGTTAGTCGCGTCAAGGTTTCGTCTGATGGTCAAGGTGGCTAACGCTTGTGTATTGACGTCTGATTAAGATTAGTCTTAGAATGTCATTTGAATGACCGTTGCCTATATAGTTAACTCCTGTTGATCCATGTAGCAATGTATTGTGTGTCAATATATATATATATATATATATATATATATATATATATATATATATATATATATATATATATATATATATATATATATATATATATATAGGGCAGGATCAATGGGGAAGTAACCAATTGGGAGAAAGCGGGGGGAAGCAAATTTTTTTTTTCGTTTTTTTTTGAATTTTTTTTTTCCGGCATCAAGATCACACGAAAATATGAATATTTAGAAAAGACACTTCGTGATGAATGTTACATGCGGGAAAATGGTCGACAAAAATAACATTCAAGATAATATTGTTTCGTGAAGAATGTGAACGTTTTTTTCCTTCATGTTTTGTGAAGTAAAATTTAGCCCGATTTAGAGTTTAGGGTTTAGGTGTGACGACCCGGAAATTTCTGACCAAATTTAAACTTAATCTTTATATGTTTTTAACACGATGAGCAAAGTCTGTAAGGTTGAGTCTCAAAATTTTTGAACTATTTTAATAAGATCATTTGACCTTTGTCTACTCTCGACGATTCACGAACAATTAATTGTATATAGATATGTGTGTATATATATATTTATAAATAATAATTCGAAATATAATTTGAAATATTGTATGTTATTAAAAATTAATAAAATAAAAATAGGATATTATAATAATTATTATTTAAAATATATCTCTATACATAAATAAAGTATATTAAAAAAAAATATTAAATGATTTTAATACTCGTTTGATGTTTCGATTGATATTAAGCAATTTAAATTCAAACTTATGTAATTTTAAAATAAACAGTGATACAAAAATGAGTTCTATAAATTTTAGGCTTATTAAAAATGTATTTAGGAACTATTTGTTAAGTTTTAACACTTTTTATATTTCACTCATAAATGAGAGGGACAGTTGATGTAATTTTTATTTTACAAAATAATGATCGAATTTTATACCATGATGACCAAAATAAATAAATATAGTTAATTTAAAAATTTAGGATTTTTCTGAACACTTTTATTCCGCCACTGTTTTCGTACGATACACAGTCCGTGAAAAGTGTCGGTATAAGAAACAAGAAAATAGACTGTTCCTAATTGATTCTTGATTGGTACTATGTGATTGATATCATTTCACTTTCTCTCGTTTTATTTTCTTTCTAATAATTCACCAAGATTGATATTGATAGATATATTATATAAATGTATGTGAGTGTTAGGAAAGGCAAAAACAAACCAATTTAGTTACTTTTTCTGTTCCCGTCATGATCAACACGCAACACGCTAGTATCATCTTCTGCATTTTTTTCCTATTTTTAATTGACACTTCTCTATCATGTAATACATATATAATAATTATATATTTATAATATATTTACAAATATATATATATATATATATATATATATATATATATAGTTATGCTCAATACATATATATATATAGTTATACATACACCCGATCTTTATTCACCAACATAGTTCATCACCTCACAAGAACAGTCTTCGGCCACCATCACCATTGTGAAGCCACCTCCCACCACCACTGCAATCTTCACCACAAACCACCATTAAAACAGTCACCGCCACCTTGAAACCACAACCCATCATTTTCTTCATAACAACCACATACATGTACTCACATATTACTTTCTTACATTTTTTTTTTCTTTTTCTGCATCAAACCCACTTTCGATTTACCATAACAATCACAACCGAGACTCAAGTAACCCACCACTTTACAATGCCATATATCATCGATCACCATCATGAACCCACCATCCACCATGGTTTCACAACAACCTACACCACCCAAGCTTAACCGTGACCACCTCCATAACCACCACCTTCAATATATTTTATTTTATTCTTTTCTTTCTTCTTCCTTTATTCCTCGCCATTCCCACTATTTCTGCTTCAGTTAATCCCTTCCTGTTTCAGCTGGAAACCAACCATCAAACAATCCATATTTTACTGAATGCTCGTTGCTATGCTGCTACACGTTCATGTTTTCCATTCCCATTCGAACACCACAACCACAACACCAACAAAACAAACACCAACACCTTCCATCGATTAAATCATTTAAACTATATTTTGGCGTGCTCTTTTTCTATTTCTATACAGCAACAATAGGAATGAGGATGTCGATTAAATTAAAACAATAAATCGTGTACAACTATAGCATGCAATCAAGTTGATGTTATTATATGGAAATTTTGGCCGACAATTTTAAAAAGGAAAAACCACTTGATCATTAGTTTCAAACATACACCACTTGTGAATATAATAGTAATTGATGACAATTTTTTTTTAAGGATTTTAAACGTGGAAACATTATGGCCGTATTCCATTTTTTCCTTTACTTTGGGCCAATTACGATTTTAAACAAAATTTCAATACATTGTTGGACTACTATGTTTTTCTGTTGGGCCGTGCATTGGGTGTTTATTTGGGTCGAACTAATAACAAGTAGAATAAGTAAAACTAGTTTGATGGCTTCTATGATATTAAATAAAGATGATGAAAAACCGAAAGAATGTGGTTAAATAGATTTAAACCGAGAATTTAATCAGAAAAGCTTAAACAGAGGAATGGTATGGGAGTGTGTTAGGAGAACAAGAGGTTGCGGGTTCGAGCCTCGTCTGAGGCAATTTTTTTTTGGGGAAAAGCTTTAAAGGTAGTATTATTATTACTATTATTATTATTAGTATTGTTATTAGTATTATCTCTAAAATTATCATTGTTGAAATTATTATTACTAACAAAAGTGTTTTTAGTAAAATTACTATTTTCATTATCATTATAAGTATTATTATTTTATTATCATTACTAACATTATTATTATTATAATTATTATTCTTAACAAACAAATGTTATCTATATAAAACTATATTACAAGACAACTAATATTACATACTAATATGTTTTTAACTAATATATCACCATTTTATATTGATAAAACTTTAATTAAATTATATATCATATATTTATTATAAGTATAATTATATTTAAAGATACTAATTTTAATGAATTATAAAATAGAAGTAAACTTAGTTGATTAAATGAGATATGTGTTAATATATATGCAAATGATAATAGGTTCGTGAATCCGAGGCCAACCCTACTTTGTTCAATTCCGTCCTATGTATTTTTACTACAAAATACATTATGGTGAGTTTCATTACTCCCTTTTTATATATATTTTTGGGCTGAGAATACATGCGTTGTTTTATAAATATTTTACGAAATAGGCACAAGTACTAAAACTAATTCTATGTGGGTTTAAACCAGAAATATACCCTTAGCTTGGTAACATTAAACTACTTGTCTATGTACTGTAGGCGCGAATCCTAAAGATAGATCTATTGGGCCTGACAAACCCCATCCTGACTACGGGATGCTTTAGTACTTCGAGGTTATTTTAAACACACCTGATCTGGTGTACTTTAGAGGGTAAAACATGAACGTTAAGGCTTGTTACCGGGTGCCTACAGCTTATAGAATACTTTTATACACTTGCGAGTATACATATATTTATAAACGGAAATCTTGTGGTCTACCAAAATGATGAATTTTATTGTTTTATGATAAACTTATGAACTCACCAACCTTTTGGTTGACACTTGAAAGCATGTTTATTCTCAGGTATGAAAGAAATCTTCCGCTTTACATTTGCTCATACTACATGGAGTCGTTCATGGCATATAGAAGTCATAACCTCGCAATGGGATCAACTGTTGAAGACTTCGTCCAGATGGATTAGGACGGGTCATTACAGGTGGTATCAGAGCGGTGGTCTTAGCGAACCAGGTCTTGCATTAGTGTGTCTAACTGATAGTTGTTTAGATGCATTAGTGAGTCTGGACTTCGACCGTGTCTGCATGTCAAAATTTTTGCTTATCGTTTCGTGTCAAAAATTACCTGCTTATCATTCTTAGTCTAGACACATCTTACTGCAATGATTGCATGAATAGTGTATAGACAAAATTTGTATCTTAGTGTATCTGCTAAATTCATATCTTAGCATATCTGTTACTGTAGACTTTGCCTGACAACTTCCGTAGATTTCTCCGTAACTTATGGGATTTTAGTATTATATATGCATATGTAAATTATGTATTGCAGGGTAATAATCTACATCCTATAATCTATTTCTTATCAAAAAGTCCTTCATCTGATCGTACGAGCTGAATTCCTCAACCAGTTCGAGTCCCTCAAATTTCCGATAGCTATTCCGATAGTTATTCCGACAGCTATTCCGACATGAATGTTCACCTAAGCTCCGGAAGCAGCGTCACCAGAACGAATCAACCAATCGTCCATCCCCAATTCATCTGATGGGTTCGTAGTCGACTTAACCGATGGAGACGAGAAGAAGGCGATCCTTTCCACCCACCAACCCGCACTCTTGACGATGAACCTGAAGCACTTGCCGACGAACCCATTCGAAACACCATTTTCACACTCATTTTCCGAATATCTCGCCAATATTATATTCTATCTAAAATTCTAAACCTTATTCATTCGCTCGTTCCTACCGACAATCATTTCTGAGTAATAAGTCAACGAGCTTCGCACCCGAGTTGTAGCCTTGGAAAATATGGTGCAAAATGTAGCAGCTTCAGCAACATCACCGGCACCAACAGTACCATCAGTAACAGCACCTGTACCATCAACAATTCATGCCTCAACATCTCATTCTGTACCTCGAGTATAATTATCATTCCACGAATCGTTCTACATCATTTATCTTCGTTCGACATGGCGACTATATAATCTCTAATGTTTTAGAGATTATATATTCTTATTCTAACGATAAATCAAATGAGTCTAATATCATATTGACTCATTAAATCCAAGATTACATCTGAAGAAAATATATATATAAGTATATTTTCATAAAGATTGTAATTAAAAATTCTTTCGTACAAACTGTTAATGGTGAAAATATTTTAACGGGTAGGTAATACCCGATGAATATTTAGATTTTACATTAATAAGCACACTGTACATTCTTTCAAATCTAATTCAACAGTCATTTACTATCTTATTTACAACCACCGATATACATATCCGTTCATCGCAGAATAACCCTTTTCATTCAATTTCATATTTGGATTTTGACTTATTAGACTCCAACAAGTGGCATAATGAAGAAAACACTGGACGAAATAAAATTTGTTAGGAACAAACAAATTAACTACGAGAAAAAAAATTTTTGTTAAGAATTCACGCTAACTGTTCCTAGCTAACTGATTACATTTTATTTATCGCAATTTAATTATCGCAATTTACATTCTCGCAATTTTATTTATCGTCATTTAATTTCTGTTATTTACTTTACGCACTTTATTTATAGTCATTTAATTTATGTTATTTATTTTTACGCACTTTAAATATCGGGACATGTATACAAGGTTTTGATATATCATATCGACGCATCTATATATATTATTTGGAATAACCATAGACACTCTATATGCAGTAATGCTGGAGTTAGCTATACAGGGTTGAGGTTGATTCTACAATAACATATATAGTTTGAGTTGTGATCGAGTCTGAGACATGTACACGGGTCACGATACATATTAATTAATTCGAATATTATATATTAAACTATATATGAATTATTGGACTGTTAACTGTGGACTATCGACTGTGAACTGCCAACTTTGGACAATTAAAATGAATTAAAATATTGATTAAAACATATGAAACTAAACAATTCTTCAAGTTTGCCACTTGATTTCATCTTAAACCTCATTTGTATCTTGATAATTACAATCTGCGATTCAAACTTTTCATGATTTTTGAAAAACACCTCAATCGGGAGGATGAATCAACCGCACTTCATCTACGGAAGGAAAGATTTATGCATACAGATATGCACCTGAAAATACTCGAAACCTGAGTAAATGTTTAACACGTGTCTATGTTGATTAATTTAGTGTTATTATCACCCAAAATAATTTGGTAATTCCTTTCAAAGTAGCTAATTTTGTCATAGCTTCAGCAAATCAACTTCAACTTCCATTCGAATTAGCCTTATTATAACCTCGATATATAAGTTTGCCTGTCATCATCATTACCGGGGAACCGTTTATATTCCACCACATTAGCAGTAAACTTACCTGCAACTTCAATGAATTTGGACTTTTCGAAAAATTATTATATTCATTGAAACCCCATCATGTATTCATCTATACCCTGTAACAATAATTACCATACCAATTACCGAGAATTAGCAATCAGTATTTCGAATCTCGTAGCCTTTCTATATCAATAGTTATATGTATACATATAACAATTATCTTCTAGAATTACGATCTTCAATTCTGAAATTTTAAAAAGCACCCAGCCTACGAATCAATACATTGAACTTTGAAAAAGCTGAATGAAGCAGCAGAAAACTTTAGGCAACCGTAAACGACCTTAATCGTCAGAAGTTTGATGATAAAGAATAGTATGTTGGAAAAGCTCAGAAAAGTTGGAACTGAAAAACGGATTGAGCTAACCACTAAGGAGACCAAGGACAAATACAACGACTATACCCTATATTCAAAGAATCTAGGTAATTCTGGATCCGTTGAAATCTTTCGAGAATATCTTGCTCTGAAGTCATGTTAAAATCTTGCGGAAAACTTTTCTTCATCAACCTTCGAACTTGGAAATTCCAAAATATCATCATAAATATCTTCGATATTTCTGAGGATATTTTCATAACTATTCTTATCTGAAATCATTTATCTCTTCGCGATATCAGTGTTACATCATAAAAGAAACTGTTTAGTTTCTATATTATGTAAACCTTCAAGTTTAAATTATGAATGTTTTTGAAGTAGTGTTGGGAACTGATGCATGAGTTAGTATAATATAATGACACTTGATCAACGTGATTATATTACAGCAAGTCATGCTGAGTTTCTAATGGGACGTGATGATTCACAGATCATAACGTCATCATGTGTCATGTTACACGACTCTTACGTTCTATCTAATCTCTAAACATATCAAGAACATATTTTCTTGATAGTTCTATCTTTTCTCATGAATTTAGGTAATTTAATCAATCAAGATCATGCTATTACAATCTCTCTCTTAGAACATTATTCATGTTCATCCGAAACTTCATACCTACGAATTCTGGACCATTATTTGCTTGACTTAAAGTCGGGAAGAGAAAACAAAAGGATGGAGCTCCAAAATATAAAGGAAACGAAGGGAATGGATTTATAGTGATATATCAGACATAGCAATCGAAGCAGATTGATCGCATTTAATTAAAGAGATTCTAATTTCCTTATTCACCGAAGAATCAAATCTTATAGATTTCAAAGATTTTCTTTTAAATCCCTTGAATTCCGGAATTCAAATGTGACTACGTCAAAAGTTAAGGCGAATCTCTATTCTTTATTTCACTCTTTTGTAATAACTTCATCCGTACGCTCTGAGTAATCGAATTTTCTTATCCATATTACTCAACAGTAATAAAACTGTAATTATCAGCTCATATTCATCATGAAAACATACTTATTGTCAGCCATGACTATCCCAATCAAATTTCGGGATGAAATTTCTTTAACGGGTAGGTACTGTGACGACCCGGAAATTTCTGACCAAATTTAAACTTAATCTTTATATGTTTTTAACACGATGAGCAAAGTCTGTAAGGTTGAGTCTCAAAATTTTTGAACTATTTTAATAAGATCATTTGACCTTTGTTTACTCTCGACGATTCACGAACAATTAATTGTATATAGATATGTGTGTATGTATATATATAAATAATAATTCGAAATATAATTTGAAATATTGTATGTTATTAAAAATTAATAAAATAAAAATAGGATATTATAATAATTATTATTTAAAATATATCTCTATACATAAATAAAGTATATTAAAAAAAATATTAAATGATTTTAATACTCGTTTGATGTTTCGATTGATATTAAGCAATTTAAATTCAAACTTATGTAATTTTAAAATAAACAGTGATACAAAAATGAGTTCTATAAATTTTAGGCTTATTAAAAATGTATTTAGGAACTATTTGTTAAGTTTTAACACTTTTTATATTTCACTCATAAATGAGAGGGACAGTTGATGTAATTTTTATTTTACAAAATAATGATCGAATTTTATACCATGATGACCAAAATAAATAAATATAGTTAATTTAAAAATTTAGGATTTTTCTGAACACTTTTATTCCGCCACTGTTTTCGTACGATACACAGTCCGTGAAAAGTGTCGGTATAAGAAACAAGAAAATAGACTGTTCCTAATTGATTCTTGATTGGTACTATGTGATTGATATCATTTCACTTTCTCTCGTTTTATTTTCTTTCTAATAATTCACCAAGATTGATATTGATAGATATATTATATAAATGTATGTGAGTGTTAGGAAAGGCAAAAACAAACCAATTTAGTTACTTTTTCTGTTCCCGTCATGATCAACACGCAACACGCTAGTATCATCTTCTGCATTTTTTTCCTATTTTTAATTGACACTTCTCTATCATGTAATACATATATAATAATTATATATTTATAATATATTTACAAAAAAAAAAAAATATATATATATATATATATATATATATATATATATATATATATATATATATATATATATAGTTATGCTCAATACATATATATATATAGTTATACATACACCCGATCTTTATTCACCAACATAGTTCATCACCTCACAAGAACAGTCTTCGGCCACCATCACCATTGTGAAGCCACCTCCCACCACCACTGCAATCTTCCCCACAAACCACCATTAAAACAGTCACCGCCACCTTGAAACCACAACCCATCATTTTCTTCATAACAACCACATACATGTACTCACATATTACTTTCTTACATTTTTTTTTCTTTTTCTGCATCAAACCCACTTTCGATTTACCATAACAATCACAACCGAGACTCAAGTAACCCACCACTTTACAACGCCATATATCATCGATCACCATCATGAACCCACCATCCACCATGGTTTCACAACAACCTACACCACCCAAGCTTAACCGTGACCACCTCCATAACCACCACCTTCAATATATTTTATTTTATTCTTTTTTTTCTTCTTCCTTTATTCCTCGCCATTCCCACTATTTCTGCTTCAGTTAATCCCTTCCTGTTTCAGCTGGAAACCAACCATCAAACAATCCATATTTTACTGAATGCTCGTTGCTATGCTGCTACACGTTCATGTTTTCCATTCCCATTCGAACACCACAACCACAACACCAACAAAACAAACACCAACACCTTCCATCGATTAAATCATTTAAACTATATTTTGGCGTGCTCTTTTTCTATTTCTATACAGCAACAATAGGAATGAGGATGTCGATTAAATTAAAACAATAAATCGTATACAACTATAGCATGCAATCAAGTTGATGTTATTATATGGAAATTTTGGCCGACAATTTTAAAAAGGAAAAACCACTTGATCATTAGTTTCAAACATACACCACTTGTGAATATAATAGTAATTGATGACATTTTTTTTTAAAGGATTTTAAACGTGGAAACATTATGGCCGTATTCCATTTTTCCTTTACTTTGGGCCAATTACGATTTTAAACAAAATTTCAATACATTGTTGGACTACTATGTTTTTCTGTTGGGCCGTGCATTGGGTGTTTATTTGGGTCGAACTAATAACAAGTAGAATAAGTAAAACTAGTTTGATGGCTTCTATGATATTAAATATGATGAAAAACAGAAAGAATGTGGTTAAATAGATTTAAACCGAGAATTTAATCAGAAAAGCTTAAACAGAGGAATGGTATGGGAGTGTGTTAGGAGAACAAGAGGTTGCGGGTTCGAGCCTCGTCTGAGGCAATTTTTTTTTTTTGGGGAAAAGCTTTAAAGGTAGTATTATTATTACTATTATTATTATTAGTATTGTTATTAGTATTATCTCTAAAATTATCATTGTTGAAATTATTATTACTAACAAAAGTGTTTTTAGTAAAATTACTATTTTCATTATCATTATAAGTATTATTATTTTATTATCATTACTAACATTATTATTATTATAATTATTATTCTTAACAAACAAATGTTATCTATATAAAACTATATTACAAGGCAACTAATATTACATACTAATATGTTTTTAACTAATATATCACCATTTTATATTGATAAAACTTTAATTAAATTATATATCATATATTTATTATAAGTATAATTATATTTAAAGATACTAATTTTAATGAATTATAAAATAGAAGTAAACTTAGTTGATTAAATGAGATATGTGTTAATATATATGCAAATGATAATAGGTTCGTGAATCCGAGGCCAACCCTACTTTGTTCAATTCCGTCCTATGTATTTTTACTACAAAATACATTATGGTGAGTTTCATTACTCCCTTTTTATATATATTTTTGGGCTGAGAATACATGTGCTGTTTTATAAGTATTTTACGAAATAGGCACAAGTACTAAAACTAATTCTATGTGGGTTTAAACCAGAAATATACCCTTAGCTTGGTAACATTAAACTACTTGTCTATGTACGGTAGGCGCGAATCCTAAAGATAGATCTATTGGGCCTGACAAACCCCATCCTGACTACGGGATGCTTTAGTACTTCGAGGTTATTTTAAACACACCTGATCTGGTGTACTTTAGAGGGTAAAACATGAACGTTAAGGCTTGTTACCGGGTGCCTACAACTTATAGAATACTTTTATACACTTGCGAGTATACATATATGTAACATCCCGCCTTTTTCCGTTTTCTTTTCCGTTATACTAATTTAAACTCCGTTACATGTCTATAACATCTCCCGTTAATACGCGTTTTAAAATATTCCGTTTAGGTATTTTCCGCACCCGACTACAAACTCGAGGGACTAAAATTGACACGGGGCAAACTAGTTGACTAGGTCACCTAGTCCACCCCAATCACCACCATTCAACCATCTCTCTCTCTCTCTCTCTCTTTCTCTCTAGCAAGAACACACCCAATTTCCAAATTCATTCAATCATCATCTAAATTCGATCTAGGAGACTTACAACAAAATAAATTACATATTCGTGATCCTCTCTTCATCCTCTTCGTTTTGGTACCAACTTCATCTCGTTTGGGTAACATTTCTAAAACACTAGTTTTCTTTAAATTTGTGTTCTTGACTTAAAAGTATGTTAATTAGTGTCTATGGCTCATTGTGATGTCGTGTAAGTAATTTGTATGCTCGATTTGTTGTTTTTGGTGTAACTAGTTCATTATGAAAATTACTTGCTAAATCCTTGATTTTGGATGATTAAATGTTATTAGATTGTTAATGTGCATGTTTTAAAAGTGTTACTAGTATCATTAGCTTCATTTGGATGTAAAGATTGATCTAAGAAACCTCTTAAACTTGATTATGAAATTTGGTGATTTTTGGTTAGGGTTTCATGAACTAGGAATGGATTTTTGATGCATTAAATGACATGAAATGTTAATTGTAAGTGTTAGGTTGTGTTGTATGCTTAATTACCTTCGAAACGGCATATTGTTCATGTAATTTGGCTATCGAATCATTAAATGGCGTTTATGACTTGTATGCATTGAATGAGGAGCATTGATTGCGGTTTT
Organism: Rutidosis leptorrhynchoides; assembly: GCF_046630445.1. NCBI lineage: Eukaryota > Viridiplantae > Streptophyta > Magnoliopsida > Asterales > Asteraceae > Rutidosis > Rutidosis leptorrhynchoides. The sequence goes on from NC_092333.1 coordinate 155,160,703, forward strand.
TGGTTGTTGTAAATGAAAGTTTGATTGATAAAAAGTGCATAGTTGCGTTCCTTGTCAAAATACCTTTCCGGTGATATAAAATGCATGCCTTGAATGTTTGCGGTTTGTAAATTGTGTTGGGTTGAGTTTTGATTCGTGCACTTAGGAGTTTCAGCAACCAGGGCCTGGAAACACCTCAGGACGCCATCCAGATACCCAGGACGACGTCCCACTTTTCTAACCTAGACGCCGTCTAGGAATTGGGGACGCCATCCCACTCTTTTAATCGAGACGCCATCTAGCCATTTGGGACGCCGTCCCATTTGGCTAAAACTGGCTGTTTGCTTTGGTCATTTGACATGAAAATGTTTGCTATGCTACGGACCTCCGATTAACATGAAACTTGGCCAACATGCTCCTATATGATTATATAACTTAGAAAAATTGTCGGATATCCAACCCGACCCCGTTGACTTTTCTGTTGACTTTGACCCGACCAAGTTGACTTTTAATCAAACTTAACCAAATAATTGTGCAATCGTTCTAACATGTTTTTATACTTGTACCTTGCATGAAACATGACAATTTGATTCACATGCTATTAGGATCGAGTCTTAACGAGCCATAGGACTAATTGAACATCTTTGACCTATCGTGTTTACCGTTATTGATACAAACCTATTGTTTAGGTCAAGACTAGCATTGTTCTTTGCACACGTTTACTTGTTGAAGTACTTTACTACTCGTGCACTCAAGGTGAGATCATAGTCCCACTTTTACTCTTTTTGAACTTACATTTGGGATGAGAAAACATAAACATTTCTTTACTAAGTGAACACAAGTACAGGAAAAACAAACATTCTACATACGAGTTTAGAACAAAATCCTCAATTCGATTATCATTAGTTACACTTGCCGGGTGTAAGCGAGAACTTATGTTGTATGGATCCATATGGGTTTGACAAACCCTCATTCAAACGGTTCGCTACCGTTTACGAATGAAATATATTTTCGAGAAACAGTGTATGTTCTAGCACTAAGTGATGGGGTTCAATGGAAGGAAATGTTAAGCATTGATAATTGGGTGCTCGTGAAACAAACTTTTGGAATGTATTACTATTAATTCATTGATGCAAATCTTGTGGTTCACTTGTACTTACTTACTTAAACCTATGATTTCACCAACGTTTTCGTTGACAGATTTCTATGTTTTTCTCAGGTCCTTGAACGATACATGATACATGCTTCCGCTCATTATTTGATACTTGCATTGGATGTCGAGTATATGTGCATTTCATGGAGCGTCTTTTGACTTTACTTTAAACCGTGTCGCCTAGATTTCATTCGTATTATAACGTTGTAACTTAACTATTGGTTGAACAATTCTTGTAAACTTTGGGAACAATCTTTATTTTGAAATGAAGGCGACATATTTTGGTCAAACTTTGTCTTAAAGACTTATGACCACGTAACGGGACCTAAGTAGACGGCGCCGTCAAACATGATTTGGTCGGGTCGCTACAGATGGTATCAGAGCTGGTTTAACCTTAGCCGTAAAGGTAGTCACGCGCGCCGGCTGTCAGGCCGGGCACTCATACGGACTATGCTTTTTGGCGGGTTAATCGTAGAGGGGGTTCTCACAGTGTTACCTGTGACGAAGCATTGGCTCTTACCCCTTGCGATCCCTTAGAATTTGAGGGTTGGCAGTTTGGCAGAAATGCGGGCCGTAAAATCAGTGTCTGAGGTACACTCAGTGGTCACCAAGCGGTTAGCTGGAAAGGCACTGGATGGGTTTCTACCCCATCTGTCGCTACAGATGGTATCAGAGCGTTGGTTGTAGGGATTTAGAGTTCATTGGTGTCGACCCCGAGTCATAGGGTACATTGGTGAGTCTAGACTACAACCGGCATATAGACTCGAAGTAGGAATTACTTGACTACTTGTGCATTTATACTCGAACGCTTCTACTCATATCTACTCTTAGTTCATCTTAATCTCACGTTGTTTAATTTGATTGACACGCCACCTTGACTATATGAAATGATGTCGAATGCACATATGAATCAGGGTAATATAATTTCCGGGATTATATTACGGTGACTCATATGAACGTTCCGACATTATGACATAAAGAATTTAAGGCGAGTCGAGGAAAAACTTCTCTTTATCTTTATTCTATATCACGGTTAGTATTATTGAGAATACTAATCAATGATATTCTTGTGTCTTGAAGGAACAATGGCTCCTCGTCGTGTACGCCGCAATGAAACTCCCGAACAAGCTCTCGAACGGATGATAGCCACCGCCGTAGATGCGGCCATGGCCGGTCACTCATCCAACAACAATAATAATAACAACCACAACAACAACAACAACAACAACAATGGAGCCGGAAACTCAAACGAGGGATGCTCCTATAAAGCTTTCATGGGGTGCAAACCTCACACTTTTGATGGAACCGGGGGACCGGTCGTGCTCACCCGATGGTTTGAGCAAACGGAAGCCGTCTTTAGCATAAGCGGTTGTCGGGACCAAGACAAGGTCAAATACTCCACTCACACTTTCTCCGGAATTGCTCTAACATGGTGGAACACCTATGTTCAATCGGTGGGTACCGATGAGGCTCATGCCCTCTCTTGGGCCGATCTAAAGGAAAAGATGATTGTTGAATATTTTCCGCGTGAAGAAACCCGAAAGCTTGAGGAAGAACTAAGAGCTTTGAAAGCGGTCGGAAACGATCTTAAAGCTTATAATCAACACTTCGCCGAACTATCCTTGATGTGTCCTAATCTTGTTAACCCCGAATCTCAAAGGATTGAGCTCTACATGCTCGGTCTTCCAAAAAGCATCAAACAAGGGGTGATGTCATCCAAACCCACTACTCATCAAGCCGCTATGAACATGGCTCGCCAACTAATTGAAACGGTTGACGAAATCGTAGTTCCGGCACCTAAGGCCGAGGATAAATCGGGCGGCAACAAAAGAAAGTGGGAACCCTCCCAATCAAGCAACAACAACTTTGCCAAGAAATCTTTCACTTTCAACGGCAAGAAGGGTTATGCCGGGAATCTACCTTTTTGCAACAAATGCAACAAACATCACTTTGGCAAATGTAGTAAGCAAATTTGCCATCGGTGCCAAGGAATTGGTCATAAGGCCAACGATTGTAAAAGTGCCACTCCCGTCGCTCGAAAGTGGCCCAATGCACCAAAGACGGGCACTTGTTACGAATGTGGCCAAACGGGTCGTTATAAAATGCATGCCCAAAGAAGAAAGATAACCCCAATACGCGCGGCCGAGCTTTCAACATCAACACCGAGGAAGCCCGGGATGACACTGAACTAGTCACGGGTACGTTTCTTCTCAACAATTCTTATGTCTCTTGCTTATTCGATTCGGGTGCCGATAAATGCTTTGTATCCAAGACTTTGACTCATTCTTTTAGCACTCCACCTCTTCCATTAGATACCCCTTATACCATTGAAGTGGCTAACGGGAAACTATTAAGTGCCGACACATATTACCGGGGGTGTGCGTTAAACATTTTGGGTAAGGAATTTGAAATTGACTTGATACCCATGGAACTAGGAAGCTTTGATGTAATAATCGGTATGAATTGGTTAGTCAAAACGAAATCTCACATCCTTTGTGATCTTAACGCAATCCGAATTCCTATCGAGAATGGTGAACCTTTGATTGTTTATGGCGATAAGAGTTGCACCAGACTCAACCTCGTTTCGTGCCTTAAAGTTAGAAAACTACTCCGTAAGGGTTGTTTTGCGATCCTTGCCCATGTTAAGAAAGTCGAGTCCGATGAGAAGCATATCGATGATGTGCCAATTGTTAGTGACTTTTTCGATGTATTTTCCGACGAATTGCCGGGTCTTCCACCTCATCGACCGGTTGAATTCCAAATCGATCTTATTCCGGGAGCCGCACCCGTAGCACGTGCACCATATAGACTCGCTCCATCCGAAATGCAAGAATTACAAAGTCAAATCCAAGAACTACTTGACCGTGGTTTTATCCAACCTAGCCATTCACCTTGGGGCGCTCCGATTTTGTTTGTTAAAAAGAAAGACGGATCCCTACGAATGTGCATTGATTATCGTGAACTAAATAAATTGACGGTTAAGAACCGATATCCTCTTCCTCGCATCGATGACCTCTTTGATCAACTACAAGGGTCTTGTGTATATTCGAAAATCGATCTCCGCTCGGGTTATCATCAATTAAGGGTTAAGGGGGAAGATGTCTCCAAAACCGCTTTCCGGACTCGCTATGGTAGTTATGAATTCCTCATCATGCCATTTGGTCTCACTAACGCACCGGCGGTGTTCATGGATCTTATGAACCGCGTGTGCAAACCGTATCTCGATAAATTCGTTATTGTGTTCATCGATGATATATTAATCTATTCTAAAAATGAAGAAGAGCACGAACAACATCTCCGACTTGTGCTTGAACTCTTGAGACAAGAACGACTTTATGCCAAATTCTCCAAGTGTGAATTTTGGTTGAAGGAAGTTCAATTTCTTGGTCATGTTGTAAGTGATCAAGGCATTAAAGTCGATCCCACGAAGATCGAAGCCATTAGTAAATGGGAGACTCCTACTACTCCTACTCACATTCGTCAATTTTTGGGTCTCGCCGGGTACTATCGTAGATTCATCGAAAATTTCTCTTTGGTTGCACGTCCTCTAACCGCATTGACTCACAAGGGAAAGAAATTCATTTGGGCGACCGAACATGAATCCGCATTCCAAATCTTGAAAACGAAGCTAACCACCGCTCCTATCTTGTCACTTCCCGAAGGCAATGATGACTTTGTTGTATATTGCGATGCCTCAAAACATGGTTTTGGGTGTGTATTGATGCAACGAACGAAAGTCATTGCTTATGCTTCTCGACAACTCAAAATTCATGAACGAAACTATACGACACATGATCTCGAACTCGGAGCCGTTGTCTTTGCACTTAAAATGTGGAGACACTATCTTTATGGAACCAAGAGTACTATCTTCACCGATCACAAAAGCCTTCAACACATTTTCGATCAAAAGCAACTAAACATGAGACAACGAAGGTGGATTGAAATCTTAAACGATTACGATTGCGAGCTTCGTTACCATCCCGGGAAGGCAAATGTAGTAGCCGATGCCTTAAGTCGAAAAGAAAGAGCGGTGCCTCTCCGTGTCCGAGCTTTAAACATCACCATTCACACCAACCTTAATAGCCAAATTCGGGTAGCCCAAGATGAGGCTCTCAAGGATGAAAACATCTCTCTCGAACACTTGAACGTCCTCACCTCTCGATTCGAAGTTAAAGAAACCGGACTCCGATATTTCGCCGGAAGAATTTGGGTGCCTAGTTATGGGGATCTACGAAGCCTTATTTTAGATGAAGCCCATAAGTCACGATACTCGATTCACCCCGGTGCCAATAAGATGTACCACGACCTTAAACAACTATCTTGGTGGCCGAACATCAAAAGAGACGTAGCTACTTATGTTTCCAAGTGTTTGTGTGACGATCGCTCCAAATCCATATGGACGAACACGTCATTCATTGATTTCATTGCGAGGTATTTGACCTCTATGTGATACATTTTGTAACATTGTATTCGTTTGAAAAGGTATTTCATAAATGAATATATAAATTCCAGGTTTTTAACATCTGATGATTTCTACGTATAGACAATCACTATTTAAATGGTTTACAATAATACATCTGTTGACAATACAGTCAAAATAAGATACATGGTAATGGTTTGGTGAATGCAAGTTTCTTGTATATAGCATGTATGACTCCAAGCACATATCTTGTATCACGTATAAGCAAACAGCGGAAGACTTCTAGAATCCTGAGAATAAACATGCTTCAAGTGTCAACACAAAGGTTGGTGAGTTCATAGTTTTAATATTACACATAATCCGTATATCAATGTGGATTACAAAAGTTCAGTTGTTTTATTCAAAACGTTTATCAATAGGTTTTACATAAAAGGTGGATCACAAGATTTCAGTTGTTTCATCCGAAACGTTTATCAATCGGTTCTACAAAATTGAGCACCCTGGTAACTAAACTTTAATGCTTATATAATTTGTACCCTTTGTATAATCATCTTAATAATACACGCAAACCAACGTGTATGCTTCTCAAATAGCATACGTCCGTTAAAAGGCTAGTGCTCTAGCTCGGACGGGGATATCAAGCCCTATGGATCCATATATAACTACTCGCGCCTACCAGTTCTTATAACCGGCAGTTACTAGTTACCAAAGCTAAGGGATTTTCGGTTCAAACTCGGTGTAGAATTTAGTATGTACTTGTATCCATTGCGTTTAAAATAAAGTGCATGTATTCTCAGCCCAAAAATATAGATTGCAAAAGCAATTAAAAAGGGAGCAATGAAACTCACGCATATAAATATTGTATATCGGTTAATAAAGCATTTGCATGTATTCTCAGCCCAAAAATATATGTAAAAAGGGATCAAATGAAACTCACACAAAATCAGTTTTAGTATTTGTATCCATTTAGTAAAACAGTTTATAAAACTGCGCATGTATTCTCAGCCCAAAAATATATATTGCAAAAGCAATTAAAATGGGAGCAAATGAAACTCACGCAAAATCAGTTTTAGTATTTGTATTCATTTAGTAAAACAGTTTATAAAACTGCGCATGTATTCTCAGCCCAAAAATATAGTTTGAAAAAGGGATCATATGAAACTCACTGTTTAATATTGATATACAATATTGTAGGAAAGCATGTAGACGCATCGGAGATAATAAACACGAGGTTTGATTCACAAAAATACCCCCGAACATTACCCATAACCTCCTTGGCAATAACCCATATTTTCCTTAGCTCTAGCTCGCTCGGAAACTCGTTTTGAAAATTACTTGGACAGTACTCCGTCGTAATATTTTATGTACATTATTATTTTTGTATCGCAAAAATAATAATACTAATAATAAGATTAATAAGATTAATAATAATCTTAATAATAATAATAATAATAATAATAATAATAATAATAATAATAATAATAAATATTATACGGAGTAATATATATTTGTGTATGTGTGTTTGATTTTTCATTCGAGCGAAACACCTGAATTTATAGTACCTGGCCTGGAATCTGGAGTCATGCGACTCGCATGGAAATGGCCTTCTGGCCATGCGACTCGCATGAGGACCAGGGACAGCTCACATTGTTTTGGCTCCTAGCTTGTCGACATAATATAAAATAAATATAAATATAATATATATAATTTAAATTAATTAATTATATATTATATTAAATTCACGTGCATAGTTGACTTGTAATTTTTGTTCCGATAAGTCGTACGTTGTCACTCGACTTATGTCCCGGTTCCGGTTTTTCGAACGCCCTTTCGTACGCTGAGAAAACTTGTACTTTACGTTTCGTGAATCGTACCTTTGTCAAAATATAGTCTTAAATCATCCATAAAATATACCACTGTAGCAAAGTTACTGTAGCAAAGTCAATTTTTACTGTAGTAATTCACTGTAGTAAAGTCAATTTCACTGTAGCAAATAGTGATTTTCAAAAACACTGTAGCATTTTGGGTACTGTAGCAATTTGAAATGTTACTATCGTTTACTAAATAACTTGAAATTATATATATGTATATATCTTTTTAATATATATAAATCAGTTTTTTTTTAAAATACACATTGGAAGTTATTTATAAATAAATTTTAATAATAAATATTTCAACTTATCATATATATTCAAATAGATATTTAAACCAATAAGTTTAATGTACGGTATCAAATAATTAATATATTGTTACCTTTTCAAGTTATAGTATATATGTATCTATTTACATATAATTGTTCGCGAATCGTCGAAAACAACCGAAAGGTATTTAAATATATAAAAGTAGTTCAAAAATTTTGAGATTCAGTTTTACAGACTTTGCTTATCGTGTCGAAAATGTTAATCATACAAAGATTAAGTTTAAATTTAGTCGAAATTTCTGGGTCATCACAGTTTGACATGTTCCAAAGTCAAAGCCGAACACCAAAGACCGTCCGGACTACTTCAACAACCCGAGATCCCGCAATGGAAGTGGGAAAGAATAACGATGGATTTTATCACCAAACTACCAAAAACGACGGGCGGTTATGATACCATTTGGGTTATTGTTGACCGTCTCACCAAATCCGCACACTTCCTTGCCATGAAAGAAACGGACAAAATGGAGAAACTTGCACAACTTTACATTAAGGAGATCGTAGCCCGACACGGTGTACCTTTATCGATTATCTCCGACCGAGATGGCCGTTTCGTTTCTAGATTTTGGCGTACATTGCAAGAAGCGTTGGGAACGCGTTTAGACATGAGCACCGCATATCATCCTCAAACCGATGGACAAAGCGAACGTACAATCCAAACCTTGGAAGACATGTTACGAGCTTGCGTGGTTGATTTCGGAAAAGCTTGGGACAAGCACTTACCTCTCGCCGAGTTCTCTTATAACAATAGTTATCACGCGAGTATTAAAGCCGCACCTTTTGAAGCGCTATATGGCCGCAAATGTCGTTCACCTCTTTGTTGGGCCGAGGTAGGCGACGTGCAAATCACCGGACCCGAACTCATTCACGAAACCACCGAGAAAATCGTTCAAATCCGAGATAGGCTTAGGACGGCCCGAAGTCGTCAAAAGAGCTATACCGACAAACGACGCAACGATCTTGAATTTCAAGTCGGTGACCGAGTAATGTTAAAAGTCGCACCTTGGAAGGGTGTAATCCATTTTGGGAAACGCGGGAAGCTAAATCCGCGGTATATTGTTCCTTTCGAAATCTTGGAGCGTATTGGAACCGTTGCTTATCGTTTAGATCTTCCGCCTCAATTGAACTCCGTTCATCCTACCTTCCATGTATCTAACTTGAAAAAGTGTCTTGCCGAACCCGATATCGTCATCCCTCTCGAAGAACTTACTATTGATGACAAACTTCATTTTGTGGAGGAACCGGTTGAAATTGTGGACACCTCCGTCAAGACATTGAAACAAAGCCGAATCCCGATTGTCAAGGTTCGTTGGAATGCCAAAAGAGGACCCGAGTTTACTTGGGAAAGACAAGACCAAATGCAAAGGAAGTATCCTCATCTATTTGTGAATTCAGAAACGCAAGATCTCGAGGAAGAAACAACGACTACTACGCCTACTTAAATTTCGGGACGAAATTTCTTTTAAGGAGTAGGTAATGTAACATCCCGCCTTTTTCCGTTTTCTTTTCCGTTATACTAATTTAAACTCCGTTACATGTCTATAACATCTCCCGTTAATACGCGTTTTAAAATATTCCGTTTAGGTATTTTCCGCACCCGACTACAAACTCGAGGGACTAAAATTGACACGGGGCAAACTAGTTGACTAGGTCACCTAGTCCACCCCAATCACCACCATTCAACCATCTCTCTCTCTCTCTCTCTTTCTCTCTAGCAAGAACACACCCAATTTCCAAATTCATTCAATCATCATCTAAATTCGATCTAGGAGACTTACAACAAAATAAATTACATATTCGTGATCCTCTCTTCATCCTCTTTGTTTTGGTACCAACTTCATCTCGTTTGGGTAACATTTCTAAAACACTAGTTTTCTTTAAATTTGTGTTCTTGACTTAAAAGTATGTTAATTAGTGTCTATGGCTCATTGTGATGTCGTGTAAGTAATTTGTATGCTCGATTTATTGTTTTTGGTGTAACTAGTTCATTATGAAAATTACTTGCTAAATCCTTGATTTTGGATGATCAAATGTTATTAGATTGTTAATGTGCATGTTTTAAAAGTGTTACTAGTATCATTAGCTTCATTTGGATGTAAAGATTGATCTAAGAAACCTCTTAAACTTGATTATGAAATTTGGTGATTTTTGGTTAGGGTTTCATGAACTAGGAATGGATTTTTGATGCATTAAATGACATGAAATGTTAATTGTAAGTGTTAGGTTGTGTTGTATGCTTAATTACCTTCGAAACGGCATATTGTTCATGTAATTTGGCTATCGAATCATTAAATGGCGTTTATGACTTGTATGCATTGAATGAGGAGCATTGATTGCGGTTTTTGGTTGTTGTAAATGAAAGTTTGATTGATAAAAAGTGCATAGTTGCGTTCCTTGTCAAAATACCTTTCCGGTGATATAAAATGCATGCCTTGAATGTTTGCGGTTTGTAAATTGTGTTGGGTTGAGTTTTGATTCGTGCACTTAGGAGTTTCAGCAACCAGGGCCTGGAAACACCTCAGGACGCCGTCCAGATACCCAGGACGACGTCCCACTTTTCTAACCTAGACGCCGTCTAGGAATTGGGGACGCCGTCCCACTCTTTTAATCGAGACGCCGTCTAGCCATTTGGGACGCCGTCCCATTTGGCTAAAACTGGCTGTTTGCTTTGGTCATTTGACATGAAAATGTTTGCTATGCTACGGACCTCCGATTAACATGAAACTTGGCCAACATGCTCCTATATGATTATATAACTTAGAAAAATTGTCGGATATCCAACCCGACCCCGTTGACTTTTCTGTTGACTTTGACCCGACCAAGTTGACTTTTAATCAAACTTAACCAAATAATTGTGCAATCGTTCTAACATGTTTTTATACTTGTACCTTGCATGAAACATGACAATTTGATTCACATGCTATTAGGATCGAGTCTTAACGAGCCATAGGACTAATTGAACATCTTTGACCTATCGTGTTTACCGTTATTGATACAAACCTATTGTTTAGGTCAAGACTAGCATTGTTCTTTGCACACGTTTACTTGTTGAAGTACTTTACTACTCGTGCACTCAAGGTGAGATCATAGTCCCACTTTTACTCTTTTTGAACTTACATTTGGGATGAGAAAACATAAACATTTCTTTACTAAGTGAACACAAGTACAGGAAAAACAAACATTCTACATACGAGTTTAGAACAAAATCCTCAATTCGATTATCATTAGTTACACTTGCCGGGTGTAAGCGAGAACTTATGTTGTATGGATCCATATGGGTTTGACAAACCCTCATTCAAACGGTTCGCTACCGTTTACGAATGAAATATATTTTCGAGAAACAGTGTATGTTCTAGCACTAAGTGATGGGGTTCAATGGAAGGAAATGTTAAGCATTGATAATTGGGTGCTCGTGAAACAAACTTTTGGAATGTATTACTATTAATTCATTGATGCAAATCTTGTGGTTCACTTGTACTTACTTACTTAAACCTATGATTTCACCAACGTTTTCGTTGACAGATTTCTATGTTTTTCTCAGGTCCTTGAACGATACATGATACATGCTTCCGCTCATTATTTGATACTTGCATTGGATGTCGAGTATATGTGCATTTCATGGAGCGTCTTTTGACTTTACTTTAAACCGTGTCGCCTAGATTTCATTCGTATTATAACGTTGTAACTTAACTATTGGTTGAACAATTCTTGTAAACTTTGGGAACAATCTTTATTTTGAAATGAAGGCGACATATTTTGGTCAAACTTTGTCTTAAAGACTTATGACCACGTAACGGGACCTAAGTAGACGGCGCCGTCAAACATGATTTGGTCGGGTCGCTACAATATATTTATAAACGGAAATCTTGTGGTCTACCAAAATGATGAATTTTATTGTTTTATGATAAACTTATGAACTCACCAACCTTTTGGTTGACACTTGAAAGCATGTTTATTCTCAGGTATGAAAGAAATCTTCCGCTTTACATTTGCTCATACTACATGGAGTCGTTCATGGCATATAGAAGTCAGAACCTCGCAATGGGACCAACTGTTGAAGACTTCGTCCAGATGGATTAGGACGGTTCATTACATTAGGGTTTAGGGTTTGGTGTTTTGGGTTTATTCCATAAACTCAAAACACCACATAAACCCAAAACACCAAACCCTAAACCCTAAACTCTAAACCGTTCGTGTTAAAAACTCAATCTAAATCCTAAATCTAAACCCTAAATCTAAACCCTAAATTTCTAAACCCTAATATCTAACCCTATAAACCCTAATATCTAAACCCTAATATCTAAAACCTCAACATACGCTCGAAAAACACGATAATTGTTATATATTACTTCTTCGAGCGTTTTTTCGCTAAAATAAAAACATTTATCACAAAGTGTCATTATTAAATGTTCATATTTTCATCTGATCTATAATGTTCGTGAACAAAGTTTTTTCAAAAAACGAAAAAAAAATATTTTGCTTCTCCCCGCTTCCCCCGATTGGTTACTTCCCCCTTGATCCTACCTATATATATATATATATATATATATATATATATATATATATATATATATATATATATATATAAACAAAGATGGCAAATAAAAAAAATAACTTGTGGAACTCATTTGACCATAACCACCTTTAAACCCCACTAGCCTTCCACTATTTCAGTATTTCTCGTGAAGTGCTCTAATATCCAATATACTTTTTAGCACAAGATATTATTCTGAAAGATAGAAAGTAAAGCTCAAAAGTAAAAAAAAAAAAAAAACGTAAAAGCTCTAATACGTATACATTTATCAGCATGTACATGTTACGAACTAAAAAATGTAAAAGGCGTTACATTTGTTACGCTTCAATTTTTTACAATATACACGTTACTCTACCGTTCAAGCCATAACAGAAGCGCTATTAATCGAACCACTGCTCAAGCCATTCGCAATTTGACACCAATTATCACTATGATCTGCGATACACATGAGATTCTTAGCCTTTTGCCACACTTGACGAGAGAACACACAATCAAAAAACAAGTGAGCTTGCTTGTACTCTCTTATTCTTTTATTATTTTATTAATAAAAGCTTCGCCGGGGTAACCCTTTACAAAAAAAAAAACGTTACTCTCGAATTGTTCGATTTGTTGCGATTTTCTATTTTCTACGAGTATTTTAATATCTATTTCAGAGGTATTTGTGAAAGTCGTCCCTCAGCCCTCAATTGGGGAATGACTTTCTTTGTTCTTAGGTGTTTCTTTTTAATTCAAATTAAATTGTCTACATTTTATCTTTTCGTTCGTGAAATTGATTAGTGTTGTTACATTACTCCTGCTTTATGACTTATAACTAGCGGCACACACATAATATTCGGAAGATGATATTTCCAACATTAGTTTTACTTATTTCACCACCATTTCATGTTTTTTTTTCTTCAAAATATCTCAATAAATTATAATAAAAAGTTATAAAAAATTTGTGTAAGCCTATGTTAAGGGCAGTTTAGACAATTTAGGTGAAAGAAGTAAAATACATGGTAGAAATATTAATTCCCATAATTCCATGCACGCCAATGGAGCCCCCTCCAATAAGTCTATTGAAATTAGCTATGTATCAATGAAATCTCATCATCCATACATAACAATTGATGTGGTATATTCATATCATACTATATGAACACTAAGAATCAGTGGTTTTATTGAGACTAGAACTCATAGGGAATCAAATCAATTTATGGATGAAATTAATCAAGTATGCATTCAGTGGCGGAACTTGACCCCGATTCGGAAGGGGGCGAAACTAATCGAAGGGGGGTAAACACTAAAAAAAACCTTATTTTTTGTAATTTTTTTTTTTAGTGTAAATTTTTTTTTTTTTTTCGAAATCGAGGGGGGGCGGATACCCCCTTTGGTCCCTTAAATGTTCCGCCCCTGTATGCATTATTTACGGACAAAAGTATTCGGTTATTGGGAAAAAATCAATATACTTCTAATGTTGAATCAGGATCAACTATGACAGAAATATAATTTCCCTGGATATAATGCTATGACAATAAAGATGTTATGAGTAATCGTATTTTTTTTCCCCGCAGAAATATGAAATATATGTATCTGATTCATTCCCCTAGAATCCTTGTGATGGCAGGAACTGCAAGGAAGGCAGTTGCAGACTTACAATTGCTTGCAGGCACACATTTCCATAAAAATTAACCACCAAATGTAAGGTCAGTTGCAGTTTGAGTGACATAGTTAGGGGCCATGCAACTACACGATTTAGATCCAGCTCTATAATTCGAACACATATTTCAGTTCAACAATCTCTTATTATATAACATATGATATGATAATATATGATAAGGAGTAAATGTTCAATATACAATCAATTTTAGCAAATTAAATATCCATGACTTGGAGCAAGTTGCTTAGCTATTTGTCAAAAACAAGTATCGGAAGCAAAAACTCACTAAGTGGACCATATATTTTTTTTTTTTTCCTTCTGAAAATTGGTCATAATGCCCTCAATTTTTTAAGCGTTCAACAATAGCTCTTAAAAGTTCAACATTTCAAGAAATGTCATCTATTTAAGCGCACACACACCACACATGATGCGTGCAAGCCCATGTGTGATGCAAGTGTACGAGATATTCAGCGAGACAACCATTTTTTTCACAAACTCGGACCACAGACCAAGCATCACCGACGGTGCGTGGTGTGTGGTGCTTGGTGTTCGGCGTCAAAATGTCAAAACTTTGAATAGACGTATCTTTTGACTCGTAGCTCCGATTTAATCACCTTTTTTTTTTTCGAAACGAGGTCTCGAAGACATTCAATTTTTCTGTTTTATAATTTTGACTTTTAAACGCACTTTGCCGATTTCGTGTACTTTTAGTATACATTGGTGATAAATCTAAAGAATTACATACTAGAATGTTTTATGGCAACTTATCAACGGCCAAAAGTGTGTTTAAAAGTCAGATTAAAAAAAAGGAAAAATTGAAGGTCTTCGAGGCCTCGAGTCGAAATTGTTTTGGGACAAACTGCATACGACAGTTGACAACGGATAAATCTCGAAATAATACACGATTTCAAAAAAGGAGACTAAATCGTAACTACGAGTCAAAAGATACGTTGATTCAAAGTTCTTGCTCAACAAGCACCAAGCACCAAGCACCACGCACGGTGCATGTTGCGTGGTTTTTTGTGCGTGTTTACGAGCAAAACGGGTTGTCTTGCTGAATATCTCGCAAACACGCATCACACACCGGTTTACACGCATCATGTGTGGTGTGTGATGCGTGATTAGGGAGCACTTTTCGTAATTTCATTTTTTATGAGCATATTGTGAAAGACTTTCGCAAATGAGGGTATTTACCTAATTTTCCTTTTTATTTTTATTTTTATTTTAGGATTGTATATAATACCTGACCCGACCAATTTGATAATTAGTCAGTTTGCTGCTTTGAAGTTGCAAATGCAAGGCGTTGTGGATGACATTCATACTACTTAATTTTACAAGTTTCGAAACCCATATTAATTTGTTGGGCTGACTGCAACCCAAGTCAAGTACAGCAGTTATCCAAAATTTTAGATGGCAATTTATATTTGAATCTTTACTTAGACCACGTTTGGTTGAAAGACTGTTTTTAAAAGATGTGAAAGGTGTCAAATGAATTAAAATTCAAAGAAATTGAAATTTATGAATTATAGTGTGAAAATTGCATTTTTTTATTATCATGAAATGAAATTTAGTTCTATCTCATAAAATAACTAAAAAATTGAGTAATACAACAAATTTGACTTAGCGTTTAGGTTTTTATTTTCGCGTTTCATTTTTCAACTTCACGTTTAAGTTTTCAAATCTGCGTTTCAGTTTTCAGATTCGCAAATCGTAAACGTGAACCGAACACGCGAAACCAAAAAGCGAAACAAAAGAGCGAACCGAAGCGCAAACCGCAAACGCGGACCGAAAACGCGAACCAAATACACGAAATAACCAAACAAGTGAATCAAAAACGCGAATCGTAAACAAGAAACGTTAGCGAAATACGTAATCGTAAATTTCTATCACTTAAACGTAATATTAATTATTAAATGTTGAGGATATGAATGAAATTAAATTCCATGATACTTTAGGAATGACGGTTCTTTTGAATGGTGAAATGTTAAGATTCTAACAGAATTTAATACAAATTTTGTGAACCGAACATACCATACAATGGAATTGAACACTAATCCGTTGGAATCCAGTGGTATTCTATCAACCAAACGGACCCTTAGTATTTATATTTGAATGCGTAATCCGTTGTAGTTTCTTTTTAGCTACCGAGTTTGCTTTTATTATATATATATATATATATATATATATATATATATATATATATATATATATATATATATATATATATATATATATATATATATATATATATATATATATATATATATATTATCGTTAAGAGAGGCTTATATGTCAAATATACGTGTATAATGTATAAATTTGCTACGGTTATTGGTAGATAATTTATTTCTTTACAATTTTTCATGGACAAAAAAAACAACATTTCGTGTTTTTCGTATAAATTAACGACATCTATTATGGCTATGGCTGTCGACAAGTTAATATATATTAAATTTAAATTGGTGTTTAATGAATTGTATAACATGTTTAATCATCGGAACGACAACCTTAAGAGTTTTAAAGGATGTCGTTAACATGCGTACAAAAGTTGTACATTGTTATATATCAACTTTTCTTATGCTATGAATAGCTGGGTGATACTCCGATTCTTCTTAGGTTGTCTCTAAGTGTAGTTCGTAATTTACAGGTGAGGTTACCTGGATATGTGGGCAGTTCCAATCGATGGAGCTAAGACACCTTCGAGGGATATAGTTGTAACTCTTGATAGCATGGGCAAGACATTTCACGAATCAATGGCGAGTTTTCTATTTACTAAAATATCTTCTTTTTTAAATTGCATTTTAGCTTGCGGTAACGTAATCAAAAATTTTTTTCTAAAAAAAAAAAAAAAAAAAATTTGTGAAAGCAAGAGATGCCCTATTAGCATGCATATGACGGAGCAATCAACTCCTCCAACATCCTCCTAACGTGTCCTACGGTGTTGATAACTAGATAATTCATATGAGGTGTGTATGCATAGCCACAAATATGTCAATCAATATATGAATGGCTAAACAAATACCATCTAACCGTGTCAATTAATTAATTGTGCAACTCTTTTAAACATATTAATAGTCGTAGTGAAATTCTTATTATTTTAGTGGAAATTCTAAAACTTGGTAAAATAATAAAACACGATAGGCGCATAATAAACAATTGGTAAAATCTGACAGTTTTGCAAGTAGGTCACGGAGGTGGAGAGAGAGCGACTGAAATTGACAAAATCTAGGCAACTAAATGTGGGTATACGATTCTCCAATCCCAAATTCTTACAAGTTTTGTTTCCTAAACATTTTTATTTTATTTTAAGTTAATTATTTATATTTATTTATTATATAAATTTCGCAGAGAAAACTTTCTTAGCGACAATCATATTGAGTCTTTACTAGCAAATAAAACTCAGTATGACAAGCTCCTGTCGAGACTCATCACCTGATGAGTTGCGCACATATATATGTTGTTATGAATAAATGATTGATTGTAATACTTACAAAGATTAAACTTAACAATGTGATTCTTAAAAAATAGATATGGTTCAACTAATTATGGAACATATAAGTTTCACAAAAAGAAAAGGAAAATGATAATGACAACTATTAGAGTTATCATTAAAGAATTATAACGTGTAAAAAATGTGTGTACTATAATAAGAATCAATCACCTCTTAGAAAATAACTATTCATGTGTTACTAATTTTGCATTTATTTAATTTTTAATTCATTTTTTTTATAACTGAATTTTATACATCTCAAGATTATATTCACGTAGCACATAAGAATCTTCATATATTTTTTTTTTTGGAAAGGCCAATAGTTATATTTCTCATAACAAGAAGTTACAAGAGTCCCATATGCTTGTACAAGGAAAAACGAAGCAATATGGGAGAATGAAAAACACGAAAAAACAATAACACGGACATATGTACAAGATTAAAACACCCACAACAACAACAATAACAAAACCCAATACCACATAAGTGGTGTATGGGAAATGTGAGATGTAGACAATCATTCCCTTATCCGAGAATAAAGACAAGCCATTTCTCCACCCAGAGTGAAAACATTCTCAAAAGTAGAGAAAGTCAACCCTCTCTCTATTCGACGGATAGAGAGATTACTTCCGAGTGGACCTCCGGCCAATAAGTAGGAAAAATATATTAAAAATATTAAATTAAATTAAAAATAAAATTGAGACGCCATGAAAATGGTAAAATCAAATTTCATGGGTTTTAAAATACTGTCTGAAAATTACTTTAGGCTCTAAGAGTCAGTCAAGTCGCCAATAAATCGACGCTTGCTGTCGACTCAAAAACTAGAGCCGTTAAGATTAAAACACCCACATTATACATAAAAAAAAACGACTGAAGTAGCACGTGCAAAAGATCAAAATTAGTCGACCCCCTAGCTATGATTTGAACCAACAAGATAGTGTTGATGATTGACAAGCCATTGATGCCATTCAAGGTTGAGAGCTTTGCCTCGTCTTGCAATCCAATCGAATGATTTTATTTGAATTTCATTAAACACAAACGGGCCAGATCACATTTTATTATGAAACACTTTTTGATTTCGGTTAGTAATAAGTCATATACCACTACAAGTGAGAATACCGGCCACTACAAACAATGTTCTATAAGAATAAGAATTATTTTAATAAAAAGATGTACTCCGTACAATATATGGAGTACAAATTGTAAAGGATGGTTAAACTGGTAAATTTGAGAGTAGCTAAAGAGTACTTATGTTTTTTATCTACAAATGTATATGTATATGTATGTATATGTATATGTAATACGTAATAGTATATCGGATGCTTTGAAGGAGGTCCCAAAAATGTTACTAAATGGGCTGAGCAGAGCAGCAGAGAAACACCCGACCCATGCATGCAATGGAATTAAGCAGATCGAGCGCGCAGGAGATGAGATCGTGTGGTCTTCGGTATTCGAGTCCTTTCTGGCAGATGCCGGGCTCATGTTCCAAGAAACGATTCCTCTTGCCATTACCACTACCACTGAAAACTGCCACACATTTAATACTTTCCCTTTTGCTATATTCTTTTTCCATTATTATTATTATTTATCACCATTATTTCTTTCCTATTTAGGAAACTACTTCTAATTTCGATCTATACACAAAGGATTTCGAACCACGGGATATCCTAATATTGGAGTTCTTGATATCGTTACAATTACAATATATTTTAATTTATAACCTCACTAATTAACTATCTAAAAACAATATCCTTTTACACCAAAAAGTATTCAATATCATTTTACGCCGCACACATCTTAGTGAAAATATAATCTTTCTCGAATAATATGTTCAAAAAAAGAAATAATTCATCTGTCTCGAAAAAGGTGTCCATAATATTTTTTTCAGCTTATGATATGTTTGTGTGTTATCTATTTTACCATTCATTTAATATGTTATTTTAAAATTAATTATAATAATTAAATTTTGTAACTCTTTCGATTTATTAATTTTTATGTAACCATTACCTTCCATTTAAGAGAAGTGTAGAATTTACATTATAGTAGCTTTTTAATATTATTTTGAGCATAAGACATTTAATTTGAACTTATAAATAATAATTTGGAAATGTGGATTATAGTTTTACGACAGAGCGAGTATTATTAAACTACAACTCTCAATTATTTACCGCCTTCTTTTGGTATGTCTAAATGATTATATAGATTACTTCATATTATTTGATTTAACTTTTTGTTGGATATAAGATATACCCGTAAAAAGTGTTTGTTATGCTTTTTAATGAACTATTTTTTTGGGTAAAAGAATCACCGAGTAAATATATTAGATATAAAAAAGAGTATAATAAGAATAACGACGGTAGAGTATGCCTTATAACCTCTCAAACAACTAAGCTAAGTAAAACAATTTACAAAGCCACCCAAAGCTTACAACTCAACACCAAAACATTAAACATCGCGACAAATTTTAGAATTAGATTTGAGTCTAGGAACTTACGGAGAACTCGTCCATCTTGTAGGATTAATGTGCAAGGTACAACATATAACTATATTGCCAACTTCATTTGAGCCTTCGGGGTCACACATATATACACCGAGACGTCAAATAAAATATATATATGATGTATATATATTACTCAAGTAACAAAATAGTAAATCGGAATTAATTCATTTACTATTCATATGAATAGTAAATGAAACGAAATTAATTAATTTACTATTCACAAGAAAACGACATGATAGAAATTATTAATTATAAGTTACATAATATACCCCTAAAGTATTTGAGAAATACGACTTTATCATTTAATGAATTTATACTCAGTATCTTTGTAAATATGGAAATGATCTTCCAAATTTTCTCCACCGAACTTTTAACATATTATAATATATATATATATATATATATATATATATATATATATATATATATATATATATATATATATATATATATATATATTGGTTGTTTTAATGTACAAGACAAAAATGAAAAGATCCTCAAATCTTTTGAATCTGTTTACATCTAATATATATATGTGGTACTTATGAGAGGGTGGGAGTTAATGAAAAAGAAAACAAAAATCACAAAATTGTTATTCCATTTTGTCACGAGAACTAAGAGTAACATTCTTTCATTTCCTTTTGCAAATGTTAATACACGGAGTATTATATATTTTTAATATATATTTATTAATATAATTAGATTATATTAATAAGTTACTTAGGTTTGGACTAGCATCCATTGACGTTGTTTGAAGTGTAGTGTGGACTATCCAAAGAGACGGTCATACTTTTGATAGTAGGTTTCTCTCCGTTCATCAGTTTCTTCAAGAAAGGTAGATCGTTAACTCCTCTTTTGTTTTATATTCATGACAATTATTATGGTGTAACTGGATCATTGAGAAAGATTAATCGTGTGCATGTTTCATTAAATAAGTGAATATTTAATCTTGTAAAATTTTGTTCATAAAATAATAAAAGATTATTATTTCAACTATCCGCTGCGTTAATCTGAATTGTTAAAAATACACACGGTTTTCCAACAGTGATATCAGAGCCGCTTTTACACCATCTTAATAGTCGAGTGACTATTCTTTAGATTTAGCTTTGTGGTGTATTAGTGAAAGTCGAAACCTTTTTGGTTTTTAAAGTCAACGCGGTTGATTTTGACTTAACCTAATGACGCACAAATATGATTGAAAGAATATCACTAATTTAAATTGTAGATTTAATTATTATGGCTTGAATATTTATTATAATTGTTGATTGCTGTATTCCATGGTTGTACACATGCATTGTAACCATGGACAAGCCATATGTATGTTTTAATAATGTAGTTATTAAAATTGTGATTGCACACATAGCCCATAATGCACCGACCTATGTATGATTGTTGTGATTGTTGATTACGGCAATATTAAGTCATATTGATTTATAAGAAAGGCCATTTTGAAGCCAGAGTTGTATTATATTTATTTTTCATTTTCATAGTATTGTATTTAAGTTTATTCTAAATTGTAAAAGTATTAGATTAGTTGTATTTTTCAATTTTAAATCAATGTAATAAGATGAAGATTAAAGATAAAGATGCAACATGGAGTTTGACTTAGAAGATGGCGAACATGTCAATTTGACAACGATGACGTTTTGTCAAGTTTTCACTTGATTCTTGAATTAAGTGGGAGCTACGATATTACCCTTAGTTTAACCTCTTGATCTCATGTCGGCTCATGAGATCAAGCATAGGATTTTTGGGCTAGGCTATGTGTGTGTGATGCATGGTTGTGTTTTATTTTTGCATTTATATATAATTGTTGATTATAATATATGCTAAATGTTTTTGAAAGGAAACATTAAATAAAACCGGTAACGAGTTTCAAATATTAAAATTGTTGATTTTAAAAAGTTAAACTCTAACGAGTTTAAAGTTAAATAATTTTGAGACTTAAATTACATATGTTTTTTTTTTTGTTGATGGAAACATTAAATAAAACTCTAAACGAGTTTCAAAGATTAAAATTGATGATTTTAAAATAAGTTAAACTCTAACAAGTTTAATGTTAAATGATTTTGAAAGTCAAATAATATATATGGACGACATCTTTTAAAATTTTTTTAAAACGATACACGTTTGTGTATTTGTTATTTTTATATCCTATAAATTAAATAACAAATTAGATCACAAACATAATCGACATATACAATTGGTTAAAATATTTTTTTAACTAATAGTGTAGCGAATCTTGTGTGCATGCATTATTCGTTGACACAAACTTTTTCCAAAAATACCCGTCAAATTTAAGTCATGCCATCAAATGAGCTAGCAAACACTCCTCGTTATTTTTCTGATCTAGTGAGACTAGGCTGAATTATGGCCACGAGGTGGATTTTTCGATCTAGTGAGACTAGCGTGAATTTCCATTATTTCCAAATTGGACGACTTAATCGTATTCACGGTGAGACCTGAGTTCGAGGCAATGATGGGACAGACATGCCATTAGATAATAGTGGTTTGTTGGACTACATATATCTCTAGGTCCCATAAAGATCTAAGAGTTGTACTTGTAATGCAATTGGTACCCGTTACCTACCAATAGACTCCATAACTGCTAGCTGATCAACAGATGTGGCTATGGAACCTTTATGTAGATCTTAGGCTTTCGTAAATTAATTGTTTTTAAAAAATATTATATAAACTTAGGTAGTTAATTTATTAAAGCTCAATATCGAAAATATTAAATTGAATCTTATATCTGTTGTAGATGTCAAATAATCAAAATGTAAACTAAAACACACTTCCTTCTTTGTTGGAGAAGGATAAACTCAATGTTCAAACTTCCTAGACTGGCACTGCAACCTGAGAATTGTTCTCAAGCATAATTGGAAGTTGAATAAAGTTTAGAACCCATATCCTTTCTTCCTGTTGTGGCAGTTGCTCCTGCTCAGCAAAATGATTATCGAATGTTGTTCGAAGATCAGGAAGAAATAGGATTGAAGGGGGAAAAAGAATAAGCCGAATACTTTGTGGAAGGAAAATGACAAATCATTTTCTAGAAAAAATATTCCACCTTCCAAGAAGGAAAGCCCAACAAAAGACGCCGAATGTTTCCATTGTGGAAAGGTTGGCAATTGGAGAAGGAAGTTGTCCTATCTTCCAATCTGAGCAGAGAAAAGGCAACGCCGGTGAGACTAGCAAATCAGGTATATTCTATATATAGTTATATACTTCTTCTAGTGATTCCTAGATCTTTGTTAACTTGTTGTGGCCTTCACACCTGTAACAATATGAAGGGAATGAGAAGAAGTAATAGACTGAAGAAAGACACACTGGATTTCCAAGTAGGCAAAGGGGATCAAGTTTTTGTTAAAGCTATTGGTACCTCTGAACTTACTTCTCTGAGTGGTCTTATTATTTTGTTGGAACAATAGCATTATGCTCTCAATACTGCGAGCGACATAGTTTGGAAGATGTTAGTATTGAACTTGCATTTACACACTTAGGTATTTCAGTTTCTAAGGATAATATATTTATCTTAATACCTATCCACGTGATGGTATTTTTGAAATTGATATGCATAGTGTAATTTCAAATGAAAATTATGTGTATACCTACAATGCCAAAGTCTTCAAACAAGACTTGAATAAGACCTATCTATGACATTGTCATATAAACAAACAATGCATTTCAAAACTCCAATCTAATGGACTTTTGAAATCAATTGACTCTGAGTCATTTGAGTCATTTGATGCATGCGAGTCATGTTTATGTGAAAAGATGACAAATGCTTCTTTCTCCGATTTAGGTAAAAGAGCTAAAGATCTTTTATGACTAATACATATTGTTGTATGTAGCCCTTTAAGAACAATGTATAGATTTAGTTAACTTTACTTCATTACATTTACTGATGAGTACAGTAGCTATGATTATGTTCACTTGCTGAAACATAAACATAAAGCTATTTTAACATTCAAAAGTATTCCAAAATGAAGTAGATAATCAGCTTGGAAAGACCATTAAAACACTTCGCTCCGATGGAGTAAGTAAGTTTATGAGTCAAGAGTTTTTTGGACCACCTAAAAAATTGTGGGATTGTCTCATAGTTCACTCTACCTTACACACCACAACACGATGGTGTGTCTGAGTAAGAGGAATCGAACTTTACTTGATATAGTTTGATTTTTGATGAGTCTGATTTCTCTACTACCGTCTTTTAGGGATATGCATGAGAGTCTGTTGTAGGCATACTCAATGTGATTCCAACTATGAAGGTAGAAAAGACACCTATGGCCTGGGAAGAATCCCAAGTTGTCTTATCTGAAAGTCTGGGGTTGTAAAGCGTACGTGAAGCATGACACTTCAAACAAATTAGAACCCAGAACTATCTAATATTACTTTGTACGATACATAAAGGAAACAATGGGTTACTACTTTTACTACCAAACTGAAGACAACGTGTTTTCTGCTCTGTCTGCTGAATTCCTGGAAAGAGATCTTCTCTTACAAGAAGTTAGTGGGAGTAAAGTAGATCTTGAAGAAATTCAAGTACTTTAAAGTAACATACCTTCAGTAAGCACTAGCAATCCACACATTGAAACTGAGCGCACTGTTGGTGAGCCAGAACGTGTTACACCTGCACTTTATAGATCTAGTAGAACTCATCGGCTTATGAGGTTTAATTATCTGATTAATTCAGATAAACCTCAACTAAGGGATTATGATGAACCCTCTAGCTACGGTGAAGCCATATCAGATCCAGAATCTGACAAATGGCGAGATGCTATTAAGACAGAGATGCAGTCCATGAAAGATAATCAAGTATGGGACTTGATTGATCTTCCACCCAATTGCAAGACAGTGGGGAGTAAATGGGTCTTCAAGAAAAAGGCTGACATGGACGGTAATGTAAACACTTTTAAGGCTTGGTTGGTGGCAAAAGGTTATACTCAAACTCAAGGAATTGATTATGAGGAAAATTTTTCACCAGTCGCAAGCATTAAATCAATTAGGATACTTATTGCCATAACTGCTTTCATGATAATAAAATATGGCTAATGGATGTCAAAACCGCTTTCCTAAATGATGACCTAAGTGAGGACGTATATATGGTTCAACCGAAAGGGTTTATGAATCCTAAGCATCCTAATAAAGTATGCAAGCTTCTAAAATCCATTTATGGATTAAAGCAAGCATCTAGGAGCTAGAATCTTAAGTTTAATGAGAAAATCAAATGTTTAATTTTTCTCAAAACCAAGATAAGCCCTGAGTTTACATTAGAGCTAGTGGGAGCAAAGTAGTCTTCTTGATCTTATATGTTGACGACATATTACTTATTAGAAATAACATTTCAACTTGCAAGATGTCAAGTCTTGGCTACATTTTTCATAAAGGATCTTGATGAAGCTACTTATATTATTGGAATGAGGATCTATACAATAGATCCAATTGGTTTATTGGTTTGAATCAAAGTACATACATTATCTTGCAGAGATTTAGCATGCAAAACTCCAAGCATGGAGCTCTGCCAATGCAAAATGGCATAACCGTGAGAAAGTCTCAAAAGTCCTATCACAGCAGATGAGATGAGACAAATGAAATGTATCACATATGCTTCGGCTATATGATCCATTATGTATGCCATGATATGTACTATACTCGATGTTTCATTAGTTTTGAGTTTGACGAGTCATTGTCAACATAATCCAGGTGAAGTATATTGGATTGTTGTTAAGAATATTCTTTAGTATTTGCAGAGTACTAATGATATGTTCTTGGTTTACGGTGTTTGGAACAAGAGTTAAGTATTAAGTTTTATACTGATTCTAGTTTCCAAACTGATCAAGATGATTCTCGATCCAGTCACGTTGTTTCTTTGTCATGATGGGCAAGATAGTTGATTGGAAGAGCTCTAGGCAGAGCACTATTGAACAATCTACAACAAAAGCAGAATACATTGTTGACTGAGAAGCTACTCAGAAAGCTGTCTGGATAAGGAAGTTTGTTGTTATACTCAGAGTAGTACACAACATTTAATCTTCTATAATATGTATTGTGATAGTTCGAGTGTTAATATACTTTTGAAAGAATCACATGTACATAAAAATATCTGGCACATTCTTCAAAAGTTTGACTACATTCATTAAGTCATTAAGAGGAATGATATTAGTATTCTTAAAGGTTCATACAAATGATAATGTGGCTGACCCGTTCATGAAGCCCATGATGCACAACAAGCATGATGATCATTCTAGTAATACTGGACTTCGTTATGCTGCTGATCTTTTTCATTTGTAATTTAGTATTTGGATATTTTTGGAACATTAAGCAGTTTTATATTAATGAATTGATATATAGTTGGTATGATCGTTTTCATTTATATCACTGTGTTCTATATTAGCATGTTTAATCCATGAATAATTGTTGATTATTCAAAATTTCCATAATCGGTCATGTTATGGGAATAACATGAATTAAGATTAATGTGAAATTTTGGTTATATTCATTGATGATGAATAGTTAACTTGTCGAGACCAAAATTCATATGTATTCATTGATGATGAATATTCGAATGACCCAACCATGAGATGTCACTACATGGATCGTTGTCAGTAGTAAATCTTTTAGTGATTATGTTTTTGTGTCCTTAGACTTGAGATGCACGCCCGTCTTGATGAGTGTAGCATTGTATTTTGATATGGTTAAACGCTGTCCTGAATAAGGCTGTTATAAAGGCCATTATTGGGTATAATGTAAAGCTCGTGATAGACACATGTATGCAATATAGGATTTTTTTTCCTCTAAAATGTTTGGAGTTAGATACTTTTTGAGCTCCTCGATGAATGAATAAGATATTTATGTGGCCGCACCCAGATGTAATTAAGATGATACTTAATTAATTTGGTGATCTAATTCAGTTCTAAGATCGAGAAACAAAATTGTTAAACAAATGAGAATGACCGATGATCCATATCTCAAGTTTAACTAAAGTATCTGAAACAAAAGGACGAATGACATTTAAAACTTACCATAAACAGTTTCGAGAAACTACCCTCACGTGAATTTGGGGACAATGACGTGATGCTAGACGCTTACCATTGTTTGTATAGTTACTTGGTATTGTGCCATGCACAAGTGGGAGTCTGTAAGATTAATGTGCAAGGTACAACATATAACTATATTGTCAACTTCTTTTGAGCCTTCGGGGTCACACACATATACACCGAGACGTCAAATAAAATATATATATGATGTATATATATTACTCAAGTAACAAAATAGTAAATCGGAATTAATTCATTTACTATTCATATAAATAGTAAATGAAACAAAATTAATTAATTTACTATTCACAAGAAAGCGACATGATAGAAATTATTAATTATAAGTAACATAATATACCCCTAAAGTATTTGAGAAATACGACTTTATCGTTTAATGAATTTATACTCAGTATCTTTGTAAATATGGAAATAATCTTTCAAATTTTCTCCACCAAACCTCTAACATATTATAATATATATATTGGTTGTTTTAATGTACAAGACAAAAATGAAAAGATCCTCAAATCTTTTGAATCTGTTTACATCTAATATATATATGTGGTACTTATGAGAGGGTGGGAGTGAATGAAAAAGAAAACAAAAATTACAAAATTGTTATTCCATTTTGTCACGAGAACTAAGAGTAACATTCTTTCATTTCCTTTTGCAAATGTTAATACACAGAGTATTATATATTTTCAATATATATTTATTAATATAATTAGATTATATTAATAAGTTACTTGGGTTTAGAGTAGCATCCATTGACGTTGTTTGAAGTATAGTGTGGACTATCCAAAGAGACGGTCATACTTTTGATCGTAGGTTTCTCTCCATTCATCAGTTTCTTCAAGAAAGGTATATCGTTAACTCCTCTTTTGTTTTATATTCATGACAATTATTATGGTGTAACTGGATCATTGGGAAAGATTAATCGTGTGCATGTTTCATTAAATAAGTTAATATTTAATCTTGTAAAATTTTGTTCATAAAATAATAAAAGATTATTATTTCAACTATCCGCTGCGTTAATCTGAATTGTTAAAAGTACACACGGTTTTCCAACACATCTGATACTCATGAGATTGAGCCTGACCATCGTGTAAATAACATCATATACCTGGTTACATGATTTCTTCCTCTTCTTAAAAAACCGTATGTTTCATACTTGCCGTATAAAATATACAAATGACGCAAACAAAAGTTTTATCACCTTAATTCGAGAAATGTTCCTAGTTGCAAATAGACTTAACAGCGCAACAATAATCTCTCTCCACCATTACTAATAATGGGAAAATGTATGTGTTATATGACACGAGTCGAAAGTTGATTAGAAATTTGAGCTTGTAAAGAATAAATGGTCATAGATATCGACCAAAAGTCACGTTTTAATCCCGATATTAAGCCCTAAAAAATAAAGTAATTAAATTTATCAAAGAATTAAGCATTTATTTGCTTTATTTTGTAGATCAAGTGATTATGAAGACGATGCAAGAAGAATCGAAGAAAATAGATTTACAACGAAGAATCTAGAGCGAAAATGATAAAATCAAGTTACGATCCTAAGAACTGCAAATTGGTCTAAAATTAGAGCCACATGGGCTCCCTACCCGGGCTGCCACTTACAGCCACACGGGCAGCCACATAGACTGCGTTGTCCCATGTACATAACTGGAACGCCGTAGCTACCATTTTACACGGGCACTCTACACGGGCCGTATACCCGGGCTGCCCAATCCACACGCCTTTGTACACGGGCTACCAGTGCGAGAAAGTCTATAAATAGAGTCCATTTGTTATTCATTTTCCACACACTTCAACACACAATTTACTCTCAATCTCACTTCTCTCCCTAATTCTCTCTCTAAGAATATGAAATAATTATCGATTAGCGATAATTACCTAGTCTAGGGGGTAAACCGGAGTCTTTAAACGATTGAAGGTGTGTCTGAAGTTGTCACTTTTGTACTTTTGAAACTCGATTAATCTGTTAGTACTTCAATCCATTTATCTATCTTTTATAATGTCTTCCATTATTATTATGATAGTTGATATTATTGTCATGATTAGCGAGTAGTTATCTTTAAGTGTATGTTACGACATAATCAGTTACGATGCTAAAATAAAGAGATGTTGTCGAAATTCTTTTCGATTATGCTCTAATCTCAGTCGCTTTTCCAGCTAATAGAACGTAGTTATAGGCTCTGTCATTGTGTAACAACCCTACTTTTTCCGTTACCTCAGTTAACTGTCTGTTAATATATTTAACAATGTTTACTTGAAAACTTGTGTGTTTAATTTAATTAAATGCATACTTTTATGTTGAATAGTTAAATACGCAAGAAACGTTACGGTTTGAATAATTGCAAAGATGTTTTTCAGAATGACGAATCACGTGAAGTAAAAAAATTAACTATTTTATTTATTTATTATTTTTTTTATTTTGAAAAGCAAGATCAAATAAATTACTAACAATAAACAATACAGAGAGTACAAGCTAGTTTGCAAAGATAGCAAACCAACCTATTAAAGACTATACACTCGAAAATAACAAATACGATCTAAAGGAAGATTACATCAAACTTAAATAAACACTAGGATCATTAAGCCAAGAGAGCCAATCAATCTTCTTTCCTTTTAGACGATGCGAGATCCACTCGAATGATTTTACTTGTATTTCATTGGAAGCTACCGGAATGCTCCAACACTTGTCACGAAAAACCTTGTTGTTTCTATTGCTCCACATTAAGTAGGTGCAAACGCATTCAATTGCTTGCCAAACTTTCTTACCTAAAGGTGTCATTGAGACCGAATTGTTACCCCGAAGAATTTAATTGATGCTAAGATTAGACACATTACTGAGACCCCACCATGAAAATACTCAAACCCAAAGCTCATACGTATATTTATAAAAGATTAGCGTATGCTCCACGGATTCGAGGCCGTCGTCACATAATGGGCATCTAGTACTATGTAAATCTAAACCCCGTTTGTCAAGCTCCATCATCGTAGGTAAACGCCTTTGAATCGCTCGCCACACAAAAATTCCAAGCTTTTTAGGAACCAGTGAATTGCGTATAGTTTCGTGAGCCGAAACAGTCCCTGTATGCGAATGCTCTTCCAACATGAAACATAAATCCTTAACAGTGAACGTACCGCTAGAAGATAACGACCACCGCCATGAATCCCTGCTATCATTGTTGAAATCGTATGTGGACAGCAAACTGATCAGCTCCTCCAATTCACTAGCTGTTCTCCCCCTTGGCGGCCTCGACCATTCCCATTTCCATGAATAGACTCCTTCACTCCGGTCCAACCTATCACGAATTGCAGCTTCTTGTTTGGTCTCCAATCTAAAAAGGCGAGGAAAATAAATCTTTAACTTTGCCCCACCAATCCAAAGATCATCCCAAAATGAGACCGCCGAATTGTCACTAACTTTACCCACGAACGAGTTGTTGAAAGGAATCCCCATCTCGCAAACTTTGGTACCTGCCATGATAATAGAACGCCAAACGCTTGGCTTTAGGGATCGAATTTCTTCACTCCCTAAATCCAAGCCACCACACGGACCATAGATACTGCGAATAACTTTAGTCCATAGGGAGTCGGTTTCGGTTTTATACCTCCACCACCATTTCCCTAATAGAGCTAAATTTTTTATTATTTAACGAGCCAATATTTAACCCCCCCCATGTTCATAGGAAGCAAGAACATTATCCTATTTGACCCACGACAATTTAGAACTCGATTCCGACCTGCCCCAAAAGAACACTCGTCTCATACCCTCAAGTAATTTTAACACACACAGCGGGGCACGAAAGAGTGAGAAATAATACAATGGCAAACTATGGAGGATCGATTTAATAAGGACTAGACGTCCACCGAAAGAAAATGTTCGCATTTTCCAACTTGATAATCTTGCTTTAATCTTATCCAATACCGGGTTCCAACTTGCAATTTTGCTCATTTTCGCACCAATTGGGAGACCGAGGTAAGTAAAAGGGAATTTTCCAATTTGACAATTTAGACGGCCTGCCATAGTATGAGCATCCCCATCACTCACACCAATACCATAAAGAAAGCTCTTGTGAAAATTGACTTTCAATCCCGAGGCCAATTCAAAACACTTAAGAAGATTCTGAAGGCTATACGCGTTTTCACGGGACCATTCGCCAAGAAAAATGGTATCATCTGCGTATTGAATATGTGAAATTAAAATTTTATCTTTTCCCACTTCGACACCTTTGAATAGACCTTTTTCTGTAGCGTATTTAATTATTAACTTAGAAAACTAAATTTAATTTATTAATTGTTTTAATAAGTTGGATCACTTGGTTGCGTTTAAACGATTGGTTTAGCGTTCTGGGACTTCGGTATGATTAAACGATACTAGAGACGGGCTACGAATACACGTAATTATACAACACGAGCCCGAGAGCACTTTTTGGGCTCATTCGACCGACCCCCACCCCCACTCCCCTTAGTGGACTAATTTGGTGGACTAGTGATGTGTTATGTGGTGTTTAGGCCCTAATTAGATGATATTTAAAGGCAAGCTACTTTACCCAATCCCTAACCCTCACAAAAAAGTCTATTGTTTCCCTCCTCTCCCCCTTGTGACCGTCGACACACACACACACACACACCATAAGCACATCAAATTTTGATCTTTTGCCTAAAACATTCTACACGAAGGTTGTTGTAATCGTTATTCTCTACGCGTTGGTATAAGAAATTTAATCTCTAGAGGTATAAAACTTAAAACCCTACTTGTCATATTTTTATTTTTAATCAATTACTCATAATACATGTTGTAATAACTTAATTCGTGACTAATTGTACGTGTTTGATTACTAGATCGCGTTGTTATTGCGTTATGTGTAATATTCATTTTTGAAACTGATCTAAACTATATATATGACATGAAATAAGTAGTTTATATGTATCTAGATGGAAAGCCATCGAAAAGTCAATAAGTTTGTGATGTGCGAGCGGAGGTATACGAAATACTATTATTTTTATTGCGAAATATGATACGAATTACACAAGTTTTATTATTTATTTACAGATGGGATATACCTAAACTCTGCTACAACACTACAGGCAGTGTACCTAATCGTAGAGTAGTGTAGGCTTTAGTAAGTCCGGTTCGTTCCACAGGGAGCTAGTGATTACGTACTATATTTTTAACAACTATATTTATATGAAATATATATAATTATATAAACTAATATTATTATTATACAATGGGGGTTTACCGTTTAATGACCGGTTTGTCGATTTTAAATTTTAAGCGTAAAGATAAATGACGATAATATAAATGACATAATTTAAATTGCGATAAAGTAAATTGCAGTAATTAAAATGACAGTAAATAAAGGTACGATAAAATATGAAATAAAAGTATTATGCTTATTTAAACTTCCGTAATCATGATGTTTGATGTTTTGATTTTAATTCATTACTCTGGATTAATTGTCCTTTGTCCTGGATTTATTTGAAACCTATCTGGTTTTTGTCCATAATAGTTCATCGAACATAATTATAAAATGCTCGATAAATTAACCTTATTCCTGAAGTCGAATATTCCAACTAATTAGGGATTTAAACTGTAACAAGATTTTAATACTTTGTTAATAATTACACCAGGTTATCGACTGCGTGTAATCCAAGGTTTTAATACTTTGTTAACAATTACACCAATTACCCTTGTATGTAATCCACCCCTGTTTTAATAATATATGAACATTAATTTACCCACTTGATCAGTTTGAATAATCAATTACCCAACCCGAATAATTAATTAAATGATCGTAAAAAATGTCGTATAAACGTCACTAAATAGGACATGCATAATAATTTAATAATTATTAGATTAACTAATTTGAAGATAGGTTCGACAGATTCTAATGAGTTGTCATTCGATTAGACAATACCCCCCATCTATTAATAGTCCATAGTCCAATGTCCACAAGTGTCGGTCTTTTGTCCAAACCCTAATTATGGTACAAAATCCAATAACCCCGTCTTACTATTTAATCCAACATCATGATTACTTCGGCTCAAATAAGCATAATAATAACTTAGTTACGAGACATTAATTTAAAAAGGAAGAACATAGCTTACAGTGGTTATTAATTGCGTAGCATTACACGGACAGAGTTTCGACTTTAAAACCCGTAAAACATTTTTTACAATAACCCAACTAAACCATAACTTTATTATTAAAATTAACTTAAATTAAAATTATAATATAAATATATATTACATATAGAGAGAAAGAAAGAAATTGAGGTGCACTGAACTCGGCTGAAAACGTTGCAATTTATAGGACTTGGCCTGCTACAAGATTCCATGCGATCGCATGGAATTTGTGCTTCCAGGCCATGCGATCGCATGGCCAGCTGGATCGGATATTTTGCTTGCCAAAAACGTGGGCTGCTGAGAATTAATTAATATATAATATAATATATATAATTATATATATATTATATTATATTCTTGTGCATAGTAGACTTGTAATTTTAGGTCCGTTGACTCACGCGTTGATGCTCGGTTTATGTCTCGGTTCCGGATTTTCGAACGTCTTTTCGTACGCTTTAATATCTTGTACTTTATGTTTCACAACTTGTAATTTGCACAAAAAATTATTTTCCTTAACTCCCAAAATCCGCGCAAGTCTTTAACTCACTTTTAGTGGCACTTTTGAGTGCACTATGGCTTTAGTGGCACTTTTCAAGCTTTAGTGGCACTTTTTCTTCAATTCTTTAATCTTCGTGCTTTGTCTTTACATTTATTTATTTAAACGATTACAACTTAAAAATGGAATAATTACAACTAAAAACTTTACATATTTGGGATGATGTTGCGACTAAATATATGTTCATTTGGAGCACTATGAAATATCCCCACACTTGAATGTTGCTTGTCCTCAAGCAATACAAACTTGAAATTAAATCACACTTCACTCGAATCACTTTTTTTATTCTCACACTATATACATCAGTGATTTTGATACAGCGGTATAAACAATGATAGTAACGATATGGTTTACAGTCCCACATAACTATGAAAATTTAGATCCTTTAAGGAAATTGGATCTTTATGAAAACATTTGATCTTTTGAAAATTCTAGCTTTTACCCTAGATAAGTTTTCCGGAATAACCCTTCACCGGTGTTTGCAAAATATTTTTGTGGGTTTTGTGGGTTTCAGATTTCAAAATTTTAGCTCAAAACTTGTGGTTTTGTGTCACCCACTTGCTAACCTTGTATTAGGAAAGCACACGTCCAGTTTACTTGCCCGTATATTACCTTTCGGTAAACGACCGTCCGGTTTAAAAGGAAAGCGATGAACAAGCAACTGTTAAGGCAATGTCTAATGACATGCAGATGTTCATGGTCCACAAAGTATCGGATGCAATTACTATCCTTTGTAGGAGAAATAGTAAAGATCACCCTATAGATTTTTCGGTCTGGCACAAGGTCCTGTCTTCGACCATGCTATGCAACCACCGTTCTTACGGTTGACACCCGATTTGGTTCAGGTGACCTAATGAATTCTGATGAATTTTCAGGATTTTACATTCAATGGTAATGAACGCATTGAAAATAGGTTTTCAGAAAACAAATCGGTTTTAATTTGATCAAAAAATTTTCTCGTTCAAGCTCGAGTTTAGATATCATTGAATTCCATGAGTTTGTAATTCTCAATCTTTTAAAGTCAATCTCAAGGATTGAGTAATATCAGGCTTAAATGCTGATTTTTAATCTTTAAGGCGATTATCCTTTCTGGGGGTCTTATTCATTAGTCTTATCAAGCTAATTTGCACGACGCCCTCCCCATTTTACGAGACAGATCCTCTCATGGTTAGGATAAGTCTGACCACTTGACGACCCTGTTTGATGCTGAGGTCCATGGATTTTCAGCTGATTTTCGAGAAAACTCTTCAAGGTTTTTCGTAGACTCTACAACTGGTCTGGACGAAAACTTTCTGACCTAAATCAAGAAACGTGTGTCTTTTTCGGAAGACTTTACTTCCTTCATTTCTTTTTTCGAAAGACTTTACTTCCTTTTAAATCAAGTGGCACATTTCTTTCAAATATATTACAATAAATCGGGTAAAACTGATCAGGATTGTTCAAAACAAAAGTACCTGCAATAATCTGTACAAAAATATGTGATATATGTTTTAAAGAACTTGGTGAATTCTTCCCACACTTAGCTTTTATTTATTCTTTTCTTTGCCTTTTTATTCTCCTTTATTCCATTTTAAATGAATTCTACGTTTTGAGTTGTTTCTCAATTTATGTCCTTTCCGAGGTAACAATAATTTCAGTATTAACACCTAGTTTTATCGTACATAAATATGTATAAACATGATTTTGAATTCATTTAGTTAAAAATTTTTCAAATTTTCATAAAATTTGGCAATTAAACCAAGTGTAAACCCGAGAGAATTTATAACCCTTCCCCACACTTGAGATCATGCAATGCCCTCATTTGCATGAAATCAGACTATAATTATAAATTCATGAGGGTGATTAGTGTAGAAAAGTGATTAAAAATACCCAGTTTGTAATTAGTAAGCTCGTTGAATGATAGATGGCGCGCCTCATCGTTCATTCCTTTTGTTGTTTTATCACACATGTTTTTCTTCAAAAATGATTGTTTTTTTTTTTGAACTGTTTGTTAATTGTTAAAAATGCGTATTTTACCCAGTTTTGTATATAAGATAAACTACAAATATATACACATATATATATTTTTTTATAAAACCTTTATTTATTAAATTTAAATGAATAATTTTTAAAATTTTGTTTCCTTTTACTTTAGGTAGAGGTACCTTCAGTACTTTTACCTAGTCCATCCTTCGACAAAATTTAAAAATTATCGTTTTAAAGCGAGTGTTTTAATAAACAAAGATTTTTAGGTTTTTTAATATATTTTTTTCATACTTTAGATCAATAATATTAAAATAATGATAATAAAATTTTTCGCCCCATCCTTGGGTAAAGCAATTTCGGTTCCATGACCTAGTCTTTGACTTACGACGAATTTTAGAAATCATTTATTTATCTTAATGAAATAAAGAAAATTTTTTTAAATTCACACAAAACTTAAATTTAAAAATGAATATTAATTTCATATAAAACCTACAAAACAAAACAAAAAAAATTCAGAATGGGGGGAGAAAACTAGTTCTTTAGTGTCTACTAGCGGAAAAGACCAATCGGATTCCATTTTCGGAACTACACGAGAACATACAACTAACTCTAGACAGCATTTTCTTTTTAGAACATTTGAATCTCCCCACACTTAGGTAGCTATGGTGTCGAAATTGTGATTAACTTAATCGTCAATTTCTCTTGGACCATAATCAACTTGCATTTCTGTGACTTTTGATTTAAGCCATTGGTCGGATTCCTGTGTAATATCCACAAATTCAACTAGTTTCGCCTTTTCTTTAAGCAACATATTGGATACTAACTGGTTATATAACTTAAAGTTCCCCTTAATTCTAGCATCGTAAAC
This sequence comes from Rutidosis leptorrhynchoides, assembly GCF_046630445.1. Taxonomy (NCBI): domain Eukaryota; kingdom Viridiplantae; phylum Streptophyta; class Magnoliopsida; order Asterales; family Asteraceae; genus Rutidosis; species Rutidosis leptorrhynchoides. Next base: position 155,197,188 of record NC_092333.1, read on the forward strand.
CCGTTTACAAAGTTTCTTCATCGAACTGTTAATAACGGGGTTATTTAATTTCTTATCAACAACGGGGTTCTTTGTTATCATGTCATCATTGGGTGTTACTTCATCTTCCCCACACTAAGGCGTTTTATTATTGTTAAGCACTACCGTTGGAGTTGGTAAAACAATATGGTTCTTACCAATCATTTTTATTGGTTCAACGGTTTTGGTTGGTGGAGATTTAGACTTTCGAATCATAAAGGTGATCGACTTTTCACCATTACTAAGTGTCATTCTACACTTTCTTACATCAAATAACGCCTCGGTGGACGCTAAGAATGGTCGACCTAAAATTAGAGGAATGTTTGAGTCAATTTCTGTGTCAATGACAATAAATTCGACTAGAAAGGTTAAATTACTTACTTGAATGGGTAGGTTGTCAGCAATTCTAACTGGGTGCTTAATGGTTTGATCAAGGAGTCGAACACTCATTTTCGTTGGACTTAGCTCACCTACTCCTAATATCTTATATAATGAAAGAGGCATAACACTCACACTCGCACCTAAATCTGCTAGTGCATCATACATGACACAATCACTAAGTAGACAAGGAACAATAAATTCACCCGGATCACCCAACCTGGGTGGAAGTTTTGGTGGAACTGTCTTCATCGGGTTTACTTTTACAGTTTTTGTTTCTTGCACCTTCTTATTCTTCTTCTTCTTTCCAAAGGCATCACAAACTTTATTCCCTATTACTTGCTCATACTCAACTCCTTTTCTTGGAAATGGGATGGGTGGTCTGTATGGTGCCACCATTGGCTTTACATACTCGGGTGGTGGTGGTGTTGTAACTTCTTCATTGTTACTCACATCTAAAACCTTCCCGTCTTCTGGTGCTGGTTTTTCAGAATTTGTTGAAACCATATTAACATTCTCATTCCGAGGATTTACTTCAGTATTACTTGGTAGCTTTCCGTGTTCCCTCTCACTCATCATGCTAGCAAGAGTACCTACGTGTTTTTCTAGATTCAAAATGGAAGCTTGTTGAGTTCTTAATGACTGATCAAACCTCTCATTTATTTGGGTTTGAGATGTAATAAATTGTGTTTGAAATTCCATTAGCTTTGCCATCATTTCTTCCAGATTTGAATTTTTCTCTTCGGTTTATTGTGGTGGTTTATACAAGCCAGGTCTTTGTTGATTGAAAGTGTTGTTTTGAGTTGGTTGGTTATTCGGACCTTGTTGGTTGTACGAGTTATTGTTGGGTCCATTTGGATTGTAAAGAATGTTTTGATTTCGATTGAAGTTTGGCCTTGGCGGTTGATAATTATTTTGATAATTATTTCCCGGCCTTTGGTTTATGTAGGAAACATTCTCTCGTTGTTCCATTGTTTGCTCAATGTGACAATCTTTCGTTAAGTGCGATCCACCGCATTGCTCACAACTGATTCGTATTGCGTGAATATCATTAGTCATCTTTTCCATTCGTCTCTCGAAAGCATCTATTTTTGCGGAAAGGAATCAAAGTCATGGCTAGAATCGGCTCTAGGCACTTTAGATGAACAAAAAATATCTTTTTCCTGGTGCCACTCATGTAAGTGGGAGGGTGTGTTATCAATAATTTTGTGAGCTTCGGTTGCGGTTTTCTTCATAATGGAACCACCAGCTCCTGTGTCGATGTCTTTTCGTGTAGCGACGTTGACACCTTGGTAGAATATTTGTACTATTTGATAAGTGTCTAAACCGTGCTGAGGACATCCTCTCAACAACTTCACAAATCTTGTCCACACCTCATATAATGTTTCATTTGGCTTTTGCGCGAACGTAACAATTTCTCCTTGAAGTCTTACGGCTTTAGATGCCAGAAAGAATCTTCTAAGAAAATTTTCAATTAAGACATCCCATGTGTCAATCGCTCCTCCAGGTAACGATTCTAACCAATCTTTGGCTTTTCCCTTTAAATCCAGGGAAACAACGTGAGATAGATCTGTTCATCCTCAACTTCTCTAATTTGAATAGAGTACAGATCCTATTAAAGGTTCGAAGATGTTCATTTGGATCTTCTTTTAGCGTACCACTAAATTGGCATTGATTAGTTACCATGTGTAGGATTTGTCCTTTGATTTCATAATCTGGCGCATTAACATCTGGCCGAATAATGGCGTGACCTTGGCCAGTGCGTGTGGCTCTCATTCGGTATTCCATACTTTGAGGTTCCGTTACTTCCATAATTGAATTTGTTGAATACGAATCACTAGAGGATTCTGATTTAACGGTTTGTGGTTCAGGAGGAATAATTAGTGGTTCAGGATCTTGGAATTGTCCTTGAATATCCTCCGAGTTCTCAATTGTGAAGTCGGGTTCAAAAAATGGATTATCGGAAATTTGAATTAGAGTACTTGTTCGACTAGAGGATGATTCTAAAGAAAAATCAACGGCGACAATATTGGCTAGATGTCTTGATCGAGTTACAGGTGATGAACGTATGAAAGGTGGTGAACGTTTTGCTCGGTGCATTCACTGAATATCCTATTAGAAATTATATAAGTTATCAAATTAATAGACTTTTCTGCTTTTGCCCACGTTTCGAATAGCCAAAAGATGCCGCAGGGAGCCAGGATCCTTTAAATCAAAAAATTCACAACTCAGCCACTAACAAATCCAACTATTACTACGAAGCAGAAAATTTTGGATGTCTATTAATTTAATCGCTTAAAATAATTTTTCGTCGAAATTTAAAGAAGATAAAAATCTATGTCCTAAAAACTAGAGCGTAGAAATGAAAAAGAAAAAGAAACGCGTCGAAAAACTTCGAAAAATAAAAAGAAGAAAAAAAGTCGAAACTTAAAAGTCTAAAAACTAAAAATTAAAAATTGCGTCTAAAGGTATTAAAGCTTAAAAGGAATTCTATATCCAAAACGGCAATAACTTAATTAGGCACTAAAATCTAAAAACAGCGTCGCAAAATTCTAAAGCGCCTAAATCTTAATCTAAAGAAAAAGCACTTAAGGGATTTTACGGCAAAACTTAAAGATCTAGAAAAACTACGGCAAACACTAAGTTTAAAACTAATTACGAACGACAAATATTACGAAATAAACGATAAAAATACAAATTGTAACTAAAATGATAAAAATACACATTTTATAAAAATATTATTTTTATATTATTATTTATAAAAGGACTAAATTTATATAATTAATGATGATAACTAAACTTAATATTACAAATTATATATTAAACTAGATTTAAATATATTAATATATAATAATTAAACCCAAAACTAATTAAATAATAATAATTCTATTAAAACTCTACGTGTAATTAATGCGTTTTAAGGTTTTGGGTCTGTCAGCCTAACCCATGCGTTCGCATGGAATGAACGTGTACAGCTCATGCGATCGCATGATCGTGCAGGTTCAGTCTTTTGTGCAGACTCAAAATTGCAGGTTCATAACTCGGCATTTTTTTTTACAAAATAAAAGATAGATAATTTAATAAAAATAAATTTATATTTTTAAAAGAATCTAAATAAAAATACTTTTTAAAGACAATCTCTTAAAAATATATGTATATATATATGTTTTTCTTCTTTTTTTTATTTAACACTTATTATAAATACAAAATATTTTTACGAAATACGAAATAATATAATTTTACAAAAATATAGTTTACAAAAATATAGCGTTTTGCTTCGGCGTCCCCGGCAGCGGCGCCAAAAACTTGATGTGCGAGCGGAGGTATACGAAATACTATTATTTTTATTGCGAAATATGATATGAATTACACAAGTTTTATTATTTATTTACAGATGGGATATACCTAAACTCTGCTACAACACTATAGGCAGTGTACCTAATCGTAGAGTAGTGTAATTTCTAGTAAGTCCAGTTCGTTCCACAGGGAGCTAGTGATTACGTACTATATTTTTTTTACAACTATATTTATATGAAATATATATAATTATATAAACTAATATTATTATTATAAAAGGGGGGTTTACCGTTTAATGACCAGTTTGTCGATTTTATATTTTAAGCGTAAAGATAAATGACGATAATATAAATGACAGAATTTAAATTGCGATAAAGTAAATTGCAGTAATTAAAATGACAGTAAATAAAGGTACGATGAGATATGAAATAGAAGTATTATGCTTATTTAAACTTCCGTAATCATGATGTTTGACGTTTTGATTTTAATTCATTACTCTGGATTAATTGTCCTTTGTCCTGGATTTATTTGAAACCTATCTGGTTTTTGTCCATAATAGTTCATCGGTCATAATTATAAAATGCTCGACAAATTAACCTTATTCCCGAAGTCAAATATTCCAACTAATTAGGGATTTAAACTGTAACAAGGTTTTAATACTTTGTTAATAATTACACCAGGTTATCGACTGCGTGTAATCCAAGGTTTTAATACTTTGTTAACAATTACACCAATTACCCTTGTATGTAATCCACCCCTGTTTTAATAAGATATGAACATTAATTTACCAACTTGATCAGTTTGAATAATCAATTACCCAACCCGAATAATTAATTAAATGATCGTAAAAGATGTCATATAAACCTCACTAAATAGGACATGCATAGTCATTTAATAATTATTAGATTAACTAATTTGAAGATAGGTTCAATAGATTCTAATGAGTTGTCATTTGATTAGATAATACCCCCATCTATTAATAGTCCATAGTCCAATGTCCACAAGTGTCGGTCTTTTGTCCAAACCCTAATTATGGTACAAAATACAATAACCCCGTCTTAATATTTAATCCAACATCATGATTACTTCGGCTCAAATAAGCATAATAATAACTTAGTTACGAGACATTAATTTAAAAAGGAAGAACATAGCTTACAGTGGTTATTAATCGCGTAGCATTACACGGACAGAGTTTCGAATTTAAAACCCGTAAAACATTTCTTACAATAACCCAACTAAACCATAACTTTATTACTAAAATTAACTTAAATTAAAATTATAATATAAATATATATTACATATAGAGAGAAAGAAAGAAATTGAGGTGCACTGAACTCGGCTGAAAACGTTGCAATTTATAGGACTTGGCCTGCTACAGGATTCCATGCGATCGCATGGAATTTGTGCTTCCAGGCCATGCGATCGCATGGCCAGCTGGATCAGATATTTTGCTTGCCAAAAACGTGGGCCGCTGAGAATTAATTAATATATAATATAATATATATAATTATATATATATTATATTATATTCTTGTGCATAGTAGACTTGTAATTTTAGGTCCGTTGACTCGCGCGTTGATGCTCGGTTTATGTCTCGGTTCCGGATTTTCGAACGTCTTTTAGTACGCTTTAATATCTTGTACTTTATGTTTCACAACTTGTAATTTTCACAAAAAAATATTTTCCTTAACTCCCAAAATCCGCGCAAGTCTTTAACTCACTTTTAGTGGCACTTTTGAGTGCACTATGGCTTTAGTGGCACTTTTCAAGCTTTAGTGGCACCTTTTCTTCAATTCTTTAATCTTCGTGCTTTGCCTCCACATTTATTTATTTAAACGATTACAACTTAAAAATGGAATAATTACAACTAAAAACTTTACATATTTGGGATGATATTGTGACTAAATATATGTTCATTTGGAGCACTATCAGTTTGCTCGCAAGAATCACTCAATTTCGTTTAGAATTGCGCACGTTATGCTTATTTGAAGTCTTGACATGAATATGTGTTGAATACGAATTTTATGAGATGAATGCTTATTTATTTGAAATGTGAAATGTGTACCATCATATATATAATCAAAAATCACTCAAGTCAGACTTAATATTCATGTAAATCGGATTCGGAATGCTCATGTTATGCTAGTTTGATTGTTTATTTCTGAAAATTACATGATTAGTACTTCACTTTTCATATAGATTATATATACTAATTGTTCTTATATGTCTGGATAATCACGTCCTAAAATGACTACCTGATTAGAGTCTAATCTTTCTCGTATGCACAAAGTTTAGTCTAACATGAACAGAAGTTGTTTGAGGACTTGTACTTCTGATATGTTGGTATTTTTATGTTAAGAAACACATTAAATTTGAATATCAACAACTGAAAATTTTATACATTGTGTGTTACATGTGTTCTAAAATGATATGTCTAGATTCTGTCCAAATCAAAAAGTCCCACTTGTTTTGCAAAAATGTACCAATTTGCTAAACAAGTAGTGATGTGTGCAGCGGTGTATACGAAATACTTATTATTTTATTACGAAATACGACGAAATTTACACAAGTTTTATATATTTATATAGATGGGATATACCTAAACCTTGCTACAACACTATAGGCAGTGTACCTAATCGTAGAGTAGTGTAGTTTTTAGTAAGTCCGGTTCATTCCACAAGGAGCTAGTGATTACGTACTATATTTTTAACAACTATATATATATATATATATATATATATATATATATATATATATATATATATATACACATATAAGTGTTATTATTATAAAAGGGGGTTTTACCGTTTAATGACCGGTTTATCGATTTTTTATTTTTTTAAGCGTAAAGATAAATGAATATAATTAAAGTGCGTAAAATAAATAACAATATTTAAAGTTGCGATAATTAAAAGTGCGTTAAATGAAATGAAAGTAAATAAAATAACAGAAAATAAAAGTACGATGAGAAATACAATAAAAGTATTATGCTTATTTAAACTTTCGTAATCATAATGTTTGACGTTTTGATTTTAATTAATTGTTACCCGAGTTAATTGTCCTTTATCCTGGTTTATTTGATACCTATCTGGTTTTTGTCCATAATAGTCCATCAGTCATAATTATAAAATGCTCGTCAAATTAACCTTATTCCCGAAGTCAAATATTCCAACTAATTAGGGATTCAAACTGTAACAAGGTTTTAATACTTTGTTAATAATTACACCAGGTTATCGACTGCATGTAATCCAAGGTTTTAATACTTTGTTAACAATTACACCAATTACCCTTGTATGTAATTCACCCCTGTTTTAATTAGTCCATGATATATTTATTTATCCACTTGGCCAAAATGAATAATCAATTACCCAATCCAATTGATTAATTAAATGATTGTAAACGATGTCGTATAAACGTCACTAAATAGGACATTCGTAATCATTTTAATAATTATTAGATTAACTAATTTGAAGATAGGTTCGACAGGTTCCAATGAGTTGTCATTCAATTAGACAATACCCCCACCTATTAATAGTCAATAGTCCAATGTCCACAAGTGTCGGTCTTTTGTCCAAACCCAAATTATTGTACAAAATCCAATAACCCCGTCTTAATATTTAGCCCAACATCACGATTACTTTGGTTTAAATAAGCATAATAATAACTTAGTTACGAGACATTAATTTAAAAAGGAAGAACATAGCTTACAGTGGTATTTAATTGCGTAGCGTTACACGGACATAGTTTCGACTTAAAACCCGTAAAACATTTCTTACAATAACCTTATTACTATTATTAATCTTAAATTAAACTTAATTATAATTATAAATATAAATACATATAGAGAGATTGAGGTTGGAAAAGGGGTAATGGATTCGGCAGAAGCTTGTGCCTTTTATAGGCAGATTTTGAATTTGGCTGCTCTGCGAGTGCGGTACTTTTGTGCCTTACAGCTCCGCGAGTGCGGAGCTTCGGATTCCAGCTCACCAAATTGAGTTAAAAGTGGGCTGCTGAATATTATAATATATATTATAATAATATATAATTTTATATAATTATATATATATATATATTATATTATATTCTTGTGCATAGTTGACTTGTAATTTTAGCTCCGTTGAGTTGTACGTTGATGCTCGGTTTATGTCTCAGTTCTAAATTTTCGAACGCCTTTTCGTACGCTTAGATATCTTGTACTTTGTGTTTCGCGACTTGTACTCTTGTAATTTTTAGACGTTTCTCATCAATAAATTGAACCACTTGAATTGTAACTTGTACATTTTAGCTTTTTGGTCATTTGCGTCTTCTAATCGTCGTTTTCTTCTTTTGTCTTCGCACTTATTTAATATAAACGATTATTACATAAAAATAGAACAATAGTACGTAAAAGCTTTACATATTGGAAGGATATTGATACTAAATATATGTTCCTTTTTAGCATTATCAAGTAGCTTAGATCTTTTTACTACTTAAACTTTGGGATATTAGTGATCATATCTCACTGGCTATGTGTCAATATAATTTGTCTAGATTTAATGATAAATAAAATAAAACTGATGCGCGTGCAGAAACTGAAATTGGTGAAACTTGTATGAAACTTGAGTTATAAAAATCATATGAAGGCATGACTAGACTTTTTAGAAAGCTTATTATATGTTCTTTTGATCCGGAGTTTATCTTATTGCCATGATTTTTGAGTTGTGATTTATACTTGTTGTTTACATGACTTACATGAACCCGAAAACGATACGATAACTAGTAAACGCGTACATGACAAACTATGATCTAAAACCTGGTAGTTGACCTAAGTTTAGCTTATTGACCAAGATTATATAAATTACTGAGGTGTTTGACTTTAGTTGACTACTTTGACCAATTTTGACTTTTGTTTACTTACATGAATTGTGTTGACTTTTTGCTGACTTTTTACAACCTTACCAAGACAAACCGAGCTATAAAAATAATGTGTACACTATGGGATAACATAGTGTGATATCATAAACTTACTTGAATAATCTAATTGATTGGGTTGTGTTATACAATTGTAATCGTCCAGTTTACTTTCTACTTTTGACTGTCATTTACCGTGCACACAAGGTGAGTATATAGTCCGATTTTTACTTACTTATTTTGGGAGGAGAATACACGCTCTTTACAAATGTTTTTACTTTTGACGAGTTCTTAGTATACTGATGAGTTATGTCCAAAAATCCATTAGCTTGAATACTTTAATTATATTTGTGGTAAACGCGAATTAGATGGGCGGATCCGTTAGGTTAGACAATCCTCACCCTACATACTTAGGTGCATGTTCTACATTACTAGTTGCACTCGAAAAAGTGTACCAACAGTAGGGTAAAGGAATAGTGTTTAGTTAGTATTCAGGTGCTCATTTAAAAGTATATATGTGATATCGGCCAAAAAGTCACATTTTTTACCCCCGATATTAAGCCCTAAATCAATAAAGTTCCAAAATTTGTCAGAAAAATAATCGCTTTGTCAGTTAATTTTGTAGATTAAGTAATTACAAAGGAGATGCAAAAAGAATCAAGTAAATCGGAGCTAAAACGAAGATTCTAGAGTGAAAACTGTGAAAGACAAGTTACGACCCCGGAAACCAAGTTACGATCCCGGAAAAATAGCAGACCAGAGAGGCCATACGGCCTTCCATACGGCTTGCCCATATTAGAAACGATCTTCCAGCATCCGGGCACCAAAAATGGTTTGGCTTGGCATACGGCCTGCCAGCTGTATGACAGCAAAACCCTTGCCTATTTAAACGGCCTTTTGCATTCTTTTTTACACACACCCAATTTGTACTTCAATTTAGATTTTCAAAAATTATAGTTAGTTTTTAGTAGTAACTAGCTTAGATTTTATTTTTCAGAGGATATCCGGCGAGTCTCTGCGATCTCGGGCAGATTTCTTCGGCATTTTCAGGTTTTTATCCGAAACGCTTGTCTTATTAATTAAACATGTATTGTTATCATTTATGTTTAATAATGCGTTCCGATATTGCCATGTTAGCTTAATTAAAATTTATGTTTCCATGATAGAAGTTTTAGTTAGCGTAGTTATGTTAAATTAGTACGATTACTGTTGTTATACTGAATCTGTGACCCCGATAGATCTGTATGCTAGCATCTTAAGGATTGATCAACATAGGTTGTGATCAGGACTTGTCCACCTATATGAACTTAGCTACTTCATAGGATTAAGATCCCTAGTTCTATTGTACCTGAAGATTCTATGAACTCGGTATGGCCGGAGTTCCCGAAAAGCATCTAATGCGCTTTTAGGACACAGAACATAGGAATTGAGACATGAATGACCTAGTATACCTATTGATTGTTCCGAGGAGACCTCTTAGGAGCTATTAAGATCTAGTTAGTGCCTTAACTGTGTGACCCAAACCTATTGCATGTTCTTATTTGATTGTTGTTCTAGGATTAAGTCATATCAACTGTTTAGGTATCTATTAGGTTTCTATATGCATTACTTTCAGTATATCAATTGTAATGCTATATAATGTCTAGATTGGTATGATCTCATTAGTATGATGAAATGGTTGTTAGTTTACATTAATATTTTGTCAACTTGACCCGACGGACTCCTTCCGTTTATGATCAGTGTTCACTCAACACGACACGTTGTTATTCAGTTACCTAAACTGATAACGAGGGTTAGGATTAAAACTCAACTTAGTAATAAACCTAGTGCTCTACTTATGATAACCTCCGAGGTATAGTTACCTTTCAACTATACAACCAAGTGACATACTTTTCACTGCTCAACGAGAACTCCGAGAGTCTAGAGATAATTAGGTCTGTGTAATTGGGTCATCCAACCAGATCTACACTATTCTAATCATAGCTTTAACATAAACATAATTACCTTTCTCTATTCTAAACTGATATCTTGGTCAACATTTCTCTGATCTGCATACTCCGAATATCCCTCCATCACCTTTATTTTTTCGTAATTAGGATTATTAGCTTAAAACCAACTATTATCTTTTATTTAGGTAATTTAACCAAAGTCAAATATCCACTTGATCTTCAATTCGTTAAATCATTCAAAAGTAAGACCCTACGTTAACTTACACCTTCTACCTTAGAAAGTTAAAAGTAAATTTAGGCCCCGCAAAATAGAAAATAATAAACCACTGTTCTCTCTCTCGATAGCTGATTCTGACGCCTTGCGGCCTAATGACACCGCATAAATAAAGTCGTCTGTTTCAGTCATATCATTAAGAAGAGTAAGTTTTTGGTGCCGCTGCCGGGGAATCAAATATTTTGATCGAGAAAGATTCAAAATAGACAAAAGTGCTATTTGGTGGTGTTTAATAAAGACAATTATACACGGACTTGGTTGTTGGATTTTCCGAAGAGTCTCCAATTATATTGGAACCAAAAGGATCCTGCCTCTCTATAGTCGATCTGGGCACTTAGGTACGAAGTAATCTGTACACAATCCTATCAATTGGAATAACCGTTAAGTTTAGCGACCAAATTTTAAGAATAATTGTTTTTATTAAATTATAGATCCTTTTAGTCAATTAATATTTTCTAAAAGTTACTTTTCCAAGTCTTTTAAACAGAAAATCTAAAAAAATGGAACAATAAATCACCCTAGCTTCTATGCAAAAGTCATGCTTAGAAGAAAAAAGAGGACCAATAACCTTAGTAATCGAAGAAATTCCTGAAATCAGTTCACATATGATCAAATTGGTCAGTATGATCTGTAAATTTCAAGGACTTTCGACTGACGATCCAAACATTCACATAAATAAATTTATCAGTCTGGTTGACTCTTTAAAGAAGGAAGAATACGAGAAAAACATTTTGAAGTTTCACCTTTTTCAATATTCTTTGTCTACACGCGCTTTAACATGGTTTGATGAGTTTAAACCGAATTCAATACATTCATGGGAGGAATTAGCCACAAAGTTTTTAAACAAATTTTATCCAGCTTCCCTACACACCTATTTAAGAAATGACATCACAAACTTTTCACAAAAAAAAGACGAGTCATTGTGTCTAGCATGGAATAGAGTAAAGGCGACGCTTAAAAGATGTCCGAATCATTCGTTAAGTGGGGCGGGCATATTCTGCACACTTTACAATGGTTTGACCAAGGATGATAAATCTCTCTTAGACATGGCCTCGCAAGGCAATTTCATGTCACGAACAGCAGACGGAGCATGAAATATCTTAGAGACAATAGCTGCACTACAGGAAGATTGGAGCAATGAAGCTGCTGAGAAGGATGACATCTTCACTCAAACGATAAAAATGCTGGAAACCAGGTTACAAGATCTCACCCTCACTCTTAAAAGTTTATCAATTCCTAAAAGTCACGATGCTACTAGAACCAGTCTAAGGTATCCTTACCCTAGATGGGCATATAAACAGTAAAATAGCACGGACTCTAATATAATCTTCCCATTACACCAACCTACTCTCCACTCTAAGAAAACTTTAGTCGACTTTATGAAAAAACAATATATGATAAACCTTCAATTCATAGAATGCCAGAATAAATTTGATGCTTTGATGAAGACTTTTGAATATCTAATAACCAATTTTCAGCTTACTCTTAAATGATTAACCACTAAAGTTGAAACAGAGTGTAGTGAGTTTGATGTCCTAGTAGTAACTAGAGGTGGGAAGGAAACAACTGTTAATATACCCATACAAAACTTTTTCGATACAGAACCTGTGTCAATTGACCCAGTTGTTAATCCACCAGAACCTATCTCTCCTAAAGCTTCGGAAATTATTCCGTGAGCCCGCATACCGTTCCCAGGTAGGCTTAGGAAGGAAAAGAAAGAAGTACAATGCGCTAAGTATTGGGATACTATTAAAAATCTACATTTGAATGTACGACTAGTAGATGCTTTAGTAGAAATGCCAAACTGCGCTGAATTTTTTTAAAGAATTACTTTCAAACAAAGAGAGATTAAGAGATATAGTTAGCTTACCCTTAAGTGAGGAATGTTCATTAGTGTTACAACATGGTATTCCCCCTAAGTTAGGAGATACAGGGAGATTCACTGTACCTTGCTACCTGCAAGATGTCCAAATCAGCAATGCATTAGCAAACCTGGGAGCCAGTGTAAACCTAATGCCATATTCATTATTCAAAAAGCTAGGACTTAATGACTTAAGACCTACCAGAATGACTATCCAACTCGCGGACAGATCAGTTAAGATTTCTCGAGGAATAGCTGAGGATGTCCTAGTCAGAGTGGATAAGTTTGCATTTCCCGTTGATTTCGTCATTATGGATATCGAGGAAGACACGAAGGTCCCACTCATACTCGGCAGGCCATTCTTGAATACTGCCAAGGATATAATTGACATACACGAGAAATCACTGAAATTAAGAGTTGGAAATGAAGAAGTCGACGGACTCATGACCCACCCTCGCGAAGAAGATCTCAATCTCACTGATTCTTTTCAAGAACTCGTCAACGAATATCTGGAGGTTACCATGGCTAAATGCAGTCAAGATCATATTTCTAAGGATCTGTTTTTACACCTCCTGAAGGAAATCTTGATAACCATTCAGCCAACGATCCTGGTCAATATAAATCTCCCCTCTCCGAAAGTAACTTTCTCGGCAAAACTATTCAAATAGTACCGCTAGGTCAAGGCATTCCTCTACCTCTATTAAGGAGAAGACCGAATGAAGAAATAGATTTCATTCTGGTATTCCAGGAACCACGGTTAAATGAAGACTGTGATGAAATTCCTGAACTGACCTTCGAAACTAAAGAAGAAGTTTCCGAGAAAGAAGCTTTAAGAAGGACAATTTCCAGAACCAAAGAACAAATAGCATCAGCGACTGCTATTAAGGAAGAAGAATTAGAATTCCAGGAGAGATATGACTCATTAGATTAGAAAAGAGATAGCAAGAATAAAGCCGTCTATCGAGGAATCTCCGAAATTAGAACTAAAGAAGCTATCGAACATCTATAGTATGCATTCTTAGAAGGAGAATCGCAACTCACTGTAATCATTTCTAAAGATCTCATGCCACATGAGAAGGCAGAATTGATTAAGGTTCTGAAGTCACATAAGAAGGCAATTGCTTGGGAGATTTCCGACATAAAAGGAATCAATTCAAACTATTGCACCCATAAGATCTTCATGGAAGATGATTTCAAACCATCAATTTAGAGGCAAAGAAGGGTCAATCCAATAATTCAATAAGTCGTCAAGAAAAAAGTAATCAAACTTCTAAACGCTGTTTTGATGTATCCTATTTCCGATTCGCCATGGGTCAGTCCTGTTCAAGTGGTACCCAAGAAGGGAGGAATGACTGTAATAAAAAATGAGAATAATAAACTTATTCCAACAAGGGAGGTCACTGGTTGGAGGGTTTGCATAGATTATCGTAAATTAAACGATGCAACCCAGAAAGATCATTTTCCATTACCGTTCATAGATCAAATGTTGGAACGCCTATCAGGAAACGAGTTCTATTATTTCCTTGACAGTTTTTCCAGCTACTTTCAAATTCCCCTCGATCCAAAGGACCTAGAAAAGACAACCTTCACATGTCCTTATGGAACATTTGCCTATCGGCGCAGGCCCTCTGGGTTATGCAATGCACCTGCTACATTTCAGAGGTATATGGTGGCTATTCCATGATATGATCGAATGTTGTATGGAAGTATTCATGGATGACATCTCCGTCTTCGGTAGTACCTTTGAGTCGTGCCTTTCTAACCTTGACGAGATGCTCACCCGGTGTGAAGATTCGAACTTAGTTCTAAATTGGAAAAAATGTCACTTCATGGTAATAGAGGGAATAGTTTTAGGACATAAGATATCAAAGTCAGAGTCGTGCCTTTCTAACCTTGAGAAGATGCTCACCCGGTGTGAAGATTCGAACTTAGTTCTAAATTAAGAAAAATGTCACTTCATGGTAAAAGAAGGAATAGTTTTAGGACATAAGATATCAAAGTCAGGAATAGAAGTCGACAAGGCTAAGATTGAAACCATAACCAAACTTCCAGAACCTACCACAGTAAAAGCTGTGAGGAGTTTCCTTGGACACGCCGGATTCTACCGAAGTTTTATCAAATATTTTTCAAAGGTCACATGACCTATTACTCATCTCCTCGGAAAGAAAGTTCCGTTTGTCTTTAATGAAGAATGTACGCAAGCATTCAACTATCTAAAGGAACAGCTCACACATGCACCCATCATGATAGCTCTAAATTGGAGTTTACCATTTGAAATCATGTGTGATGCCAGTGACTTCGCGGTTGGAGTTGTACTAGGACAACGGAAAGACAAGCATTTTCATCCAATCTATTACGCCAACAAAACCTAAACCGGAGCTCAAGAGAATTACACCACTACGGAAAAGGAGCCGCTAGCAGTAGTTTTTGCCTTCAACAAATTTCGTTCCTATCTCATCCTGTTCAAAACTACGATTTACACAGATCATTCAGCCCTAAAATATATGTTTACTAAGCAAGATGCTAAACCAATACTCCTACAATGCATCTTACTCCTCCAAGAATTCGATATTGAGATTAAAGATAAGAAATACGCAGAGAACATTGCAGTAGATCATCTTAGTCGCTTGTATAATCCGGCGATGGAACAACTTGCTGAATAAGATATTAGAGACAAATTTCCAGAAGAATAGCTTATGAGCTTAGGACAAGCCAACATAGGATCACAATTTACTGATACCCCTTGGTACGCTGACATGGCCAACTACCTAGTTGCTGGAGTAGTACAAAAAGGAATGAGCACATCCCGAAGAAGGAAGTTCTTCAGGGATGCTAAGTTTTACTACTAGGAAGATCCGTACTTGTTCAGAATTTTCCCTGATCAGATAATCAGGAGATGCGCACATGAGAAACAAGCAACAGGGATTCTTCACCAATGTCATCACGGACCAACTGGAGGTCATCATGGAGAAAGGTTAACCGCAAAAAAGTCTACGATTCAGGATTTTATTGGCCTACTATTTTCCAAGATGCGCAAGAGCTTGTAAAGCATTGCGACGCTTGCCAAAGATAAAGGATTATCTCTATGAAGAATGAGATGCCTCGGACTAATATCTAAGCTTGCGAAATCTTCGATATATGGGGATTAGACTTTATGGAATCATTCCCCAAGTCTAATTGGAAAAAATATGTCCTCGTAGCAATAGATTACGTCTCCATATGGGTCGAAGCCCAAGCATTTCCAACCAATGATGCCAAGGTCATCACCAATTTCCTGAAAAGACTCTTCTGTCGATTCAGAGCTCCCCGCGCTATAATAAGTGATAGAGGCACACACTTCTGTAATACTCAATTCATGAAGGTGATGCAACAATACGAAGTTACCCACAAGATGTCCACTACTTATCATCCGCATACCAACGGACAGGCAGAAGTCACTAACATAGCACTCAAAAGAATTCTAAAATGAACCGTCGGCCATCATGGGAATAAATGGGTCAAGAAACTAGATGATGCTCTGTGAGCATTCCGAACTGCTTACAAGAATCCTCTAGGAACTATACCCTACCGCATGATCTATGGAAAAGCCTGTCACCTTCCCCTAGAACTCGAATACAAAGCTCTCTGGGCACTGAAAACCTGTAACCTCGATCCTTCAGTAACCGCTAGACATCGGAAGATTCAGATGAATGAACTCGCTGAATTAAGAGATCAAACAAACGAAACATCATATATCTACAAGGAATGGACGAAGCTGAAACACGATGCAAAACTGATACCAACAAAGTTTGCTCCTGGAGATAAGTTCTACTCTTCAATTCTCGATTCAAGAAATTCGCTGGTAAATTCAGATCACGATGGAGTGGACCATTTAAAGTAATACACGCTTTTCCGCATGGAGCCGTAGAATTAGAAGGACCTACCGGAAATTTCAAAGTCAATGGCCACTGATTGAAAGCTTATCTAGAAGACCACAACAGGGAGGAGTATATCTTCTCCCTTGATCCATTTTGAAGACATGCCAGAAAAATTTGAGCTGTAATGACTTGATAAACAAAGCGCTCTTGGGAGGCACCCCTTGCTTATCCTTTTAATTTTTATTTCAATTTATTTTTAGTCTACGATTTATTTTACTGTGCACTAACCCTAAGCGCCGTAGTTGCATTTAGTACGTACTAGTATGTCGAAATGTATCCAGGCAAAATGCCAAGTTTAGGAGCTTCCTATAACATACACATCCGCAGGAGAAGGACTCCCAGGGTTTACCTTTCAGAGAGCTGTACAGATCAGCATAGGCATTCGACGGGACAGCTAGGCCCGAGACGTTTGATTCTAGAGAGTGTTGAGGAGGATATCAGTACGGAACTGCCACCTCCTCCAGTACGACGCTCCAGGCATTTAGCTTCTAGACCCGCTGAGCATCCAGAACCATTAGAGCCGCGTGAGTCGCAGGTTGTGATTCACCATGGAGCCACCATGAGTCACCCAACTGTCATATGGGCATTACTTAGAGATCACCAGAGACTCTACAGAGCTTTCAGAGCATATCTACATAGCTTTCAGAGCATATCTACATAGCTTTCAGAGCGTATCTACATAGATTTTAGAGCTTTCAGATCACCAGAGACTCTACAGACCTACACGATAAGCTACTCCTAGGTACTCTACTCCAGTCTCGGTTCATTCTGTAGCCTCAGCAGTCATCCCACTTTGTGCTACTGCTATCACGCTGCCTGTTTCAACTACTCCACCTGCTCCAGTCATTGAGACGGTCCCTAATCATGAGCTACTTGAGGGCTGCCATTTAGTCACAGTTCCTATTTCAGTAGAGTCACCCATGGCCCAGGTCTTCGAGATCACCGGGAACATCCCTGATGAGGAGTCATTCCCGAGTCTTTCACACCTGGATATACCATCAAACCTATGTCTAGACACACTATTGGGCCCTGGATTGGATGCGGGACAACCACTTGAGGATTTCCCAAGACTCGAGGATGAGGATAATATCTTCGAACCTTTTGGATACTTTGCAGGCGCTGCTCCAAAAACAGGCCATGACAGTATTTCGTAGACTACTTTATTTACTTTTAAACTTACCTGTATTATAAAAGCATTGTATAAAAATATATCAAGTGGAAATGCTACTCTCTTTTATTATTCATGCAGAATCTTATCAGAGACTGGTCCTTTCCAGCATTAGGAGCATAGCCTAACTATAGGAAAAGCCCAGCACTAGGAGATTAACTTGATCATATGAAAGGACCCGTTCATATACATTATAAACGATTCATAATAGTTGATTACATCGCGAGGTATTTGACCTCTATATGATACATTTTACAAACATTGCATTCGTTTTTAAAAGACAAACTCTCTTTACAACGAAAGTTGACGGCATGCACACCATTTCATAATACATCCAACTATAATTGGCTTAATAATAATCTTGATGAACTCAATGACTCGAATGCAACGTCTTTCAAAATATGCCATGAATGACTCCAAGTAATATCCTTAAAATGAGCTAATGCACAGCGGAAGATTTCTTTAATACCTGAGAATAAACATACTTTAAAGTGTCAACCAAAAGGTTGGTGAGTTCATAGGTTTATCATAACAATCATTTCAATATATTAATAGACCACAAGATTTCCGTTTATAAATATATGTACAGTCGCAAGTGTATAAAAGTATTCTATAAGTTGTAGGCACCCGGTAACAAGCCTTAACGTTCATGTTTTACCCTCTGAAGTACACCAGATCAGGTGTGTTTAAAATAACCTCGAAGTACTAAAGCATCCCATAGTCAGGACGGGGTTTGTCAGGCCCAATAGATCTATCTTTAGGATTTGCGCCTACCGTACATAGACAAGTAGTTTAATGTTACCAAGCTAAGGGTATATTTCTGATTTAAACCCACATAGAATTAGTTTTAGTACTTGTGCCTATTTCGTAAAACATTTATAAAACAGCGCATGTATTCTCAGCCCAAAAATATATATAAAAAGGGAGTAATGAAACTCACAATACTGTATTTCGTAGTAAAAATACATATAACGTCATTTAACAAGTGCAAGGTTGGCCTCGGATTTACGAACGCATCAATATTGAGATTCAATATCGCAGGAAAGTACGTAGACGCAACGGAGATGCTAAACACTAGATTGACCTCATGAGCATACCCATGAACCATACCCATCACCTCCATAGCTATAACCCATAATTTCCTTAGCTTCGACTCATTCAAAAAAAACTATTTTGAAATCACTCGGACAACACTCCGTCGTAATATTTTATGTATACTAATAATATCTTGAAATAATACAGAGCAAATATATATATATATATATATATATATATATATAGTTTTGAGAAATATATTTTCAAGTTTCTATGAAATAATGAAACCTATTGAATTCTATTTATAATAGATTTTTGAATTATTAAAGTGAATTATTAAAGTATGAATTATTAAAGTGAATTATTAAAGTATGAATTATTAAAGTGAATTATTAAAATATGAATTATTAAAGTGAATTATTAAAGTTAAAGTAAAGTAAAAGTAAAGTAAAGGTAAAGTTAAAGTATAGTAAAAGTATAAAAACTATGTATATATAATACGCGTATAAATATATATAATATTAATTTAAATCGTTATATATATTTAATGAAATAAAATATAAATATCGTTATATTTATTATACTGGTTAAGTAATGAGTTGTCAAAAGTGATTCTAGATATTTATAAAAGTTATATACGTTTTAATAATAAAGTTCTTTTTAAACTGAAAACGTCATTGTACATTTGAAAATAGATTAATAGAATATTATGGAAACCAATTCTTCACTAACTTTTGTCTAACTTTCGTAAATGACACTTTTTGTTTTTATTTATAAATAGCTTTACAAATTATTCCGAATATCGTTAAGAGGAATAGATTTTCTCAAATCATAGTGGACCTCTCAACAGAGACTTGTAATCATAATTCAATGTTTCTGAAAATTCAATCATTTAATATATTTTTTTTAATTTCGTCAAAAATCATATTGAAACAAATACGTTCGTGTAAAGTATTATACGTTTAATACTTTATTAATATTCTTAAGTTATAATATATATATACATATACATATCTATTTATATATAACGGTTCGTGAATCGTCAGAATTTGGTCGAGGTTATAATGAATGTATGAAAACAGTTTAAAATTCTTGAGATTTAACTTAACAAACTTTGCTTATCGTGTCGGAATAATATAAAGATTAAAGTTTAAATTTGGTCAGAAATTTCCGGGTCGTCATCGTAGGGAAGTAATCTGTCCTCAAACCTCTTTCAATTATTACGCACTAAAATATCTAAGTATGGGGTTGTACCCGCAACCAACTTAGAGATTCTAGAAAATATTGTCCATAATTTATCAAAGTAATGAAATATTCTATTTTAGGGAACATTAGGGACAATTTTCTTCTAAGTGTGGGGTATTAGGTAATGGTTTAAGAACAAGTAACCGTAAACGCCAAATTTTGAAAATTCTTTTATCTAAAAAGTAATTAGCAAAGAATATTAGGGAAATTCAAAAAATTCCTACCTCGTTTTACCCAAAAGATTCTATAAAATTGCTAAAAATCTGTTTTCGGAACATTCACTAGAACGGAACGATTAAGCTAAAACTCATGATTTGTGTCAAAAGATTTTCTTTCGAATAAATGTGTAAAACGCTACGCATGACCAAGGCACGACCCCTACTCCCCAAAAAGTGAGGAATTCTTGGACCCAAAGTACCTGTTTGAACCATTCAATCTATAGTACTTTGTCAATTCATTTGATGAGTGTTCTGGTGTACGGTTTGAGTTAGAACTTAGTTTTGACATACGTGTCAAGGACAATGGTTAGTGAGCGCCATACGTGGTCCAGATGCGATCCTCCTTCCGAAATCATTCTGAATAGAGAAGACAAAAACCATAAGTTTCCGTTTCCACTCTACGCATTTAAAACCGACCAACTCACATTAAAGAGTTGATGAATCAGAAAATATTCACCCCAAATTCACTACCAAAATACACTACCCATTCACCTTCATTCCTTTCCCGCTTTTCAAAAGATCCAGAGATCAATAAAGAGATAGATTGATAAAATTCACTTCAAAAGCACTTGTTAAAAGTTTCCGAACCCTCGATTGTTTTTGATAGGTCAAAGATTTTATTTTCGGTGAATTTTTACTTCCTCTCTGGGCACCAGGAACAAAGGACAAAAGTTATGAAGAAAAGGGTATGCCAAAAAAAAAACAAAAAAAAAGAGAAGAAGAGCAAAGTCTCTAAAATAAAGGCAAGAAAAACCCGAGAAGTTGTCCAAAGAAGGATTGTTGGAAGAAGCCAAGAAAAATTCTAGACAAAAGTCTTAGCAAAATTCGCATCTTCCGAAGAACTCATAGCGGAATTCGAGCCATTCTCTATCCAAAAAGGGATACTCTGAAGAATCAAAATCCATCAATTCTCTTTTAAAAGTCAAAAGATCCAAATACCTTTCACCTTTCATAAACTCTGAACCAACCCTACAACCCGTCTTCGTCTTGAAAGAATGCCTAGGAAGAAGATTAGTTCTGTCCTTACTTATCTGGTGGAGATATCGATGTTTTACCAAGCCTATGATGAGAACCGTTACACGAATGGATTCTGAGCAACAATACAACTAGAATATGGCACTCTAAACACTTGAGTGATATGAGTAATCCGCTAGTGGGAAGCCTGGTCATGTATACTCTACATCTGAGAGTTGAAAAATATGCCTTTTTCACCATGGACGCGATTGAAATCTAAAGACTAAACCATCGAAGTTCGAAACTTTTTCGACTACTTTGGAAAGATGTAAAGACTTCTGATGAAAGCATAATAAAAGAATTCAAGGGTGGGTGAGGGAGAATCTATTAGAAAATAACCTTATATTCCCGCTTTTTGCTTGAGGACAAGCAAAGCTAAATGTGGGGTATTTGATATCGGCAAAAAAGTCACATTTTTTACCCCGATATTAAGCTCTAAATCAATAAAGTTCTAAAATTGTCTGAAAAATAATCTCTTTGTAGGTTAATTTTGTATATTAAGTAATTACAAAGGCGATGCAAAAAGAATCAAGTAAATCGGAGCTAAAACGAAGATTCTAGAGCGAAAACGGTGAAAGACAAGTTACGACCCCAGAAACCAAGTTACGATCCCGAAAAAACAACAGACCAGAGGGGCCATCCGGCCTGCCATATGACTTGCCCATATCAGAAATGGCCTGCCAGCATCCAGGCACCAAAAACGGTTTGCCATGCCATACGGGCAGGCCATACGACCAGCCAGCCGTATGACAGCGAAAACCTTGCCTATTTAAAGGGCCTTTTTCATTCACTTTTACACACACTCAATTTTTACTTCAATTTATATTTTCAAATATTTTAGTTAATTTTTAGTAGTATCTAGCTTAGATTTTATTTTCCAGAGGTTATCCCGGGGAGTCTCTGCAATCTCGGGCAGATTTCTTTGGCCTTTTCAGATTTTTATCCGGAACGCTTGTCTTATTAATTAAACATGTATTGTTATCATTTATGTTTAATAATGCATTCCGATATTTCCATGTTAGCTTAATTAATCTGTATGTTGTCATGATAGAAGTTTGGGTTAGCGTAGTTATGTTAAGTTAGTACGATTACTGTTGTTATACTGAATCTGTGACCCCGATAGATCTGTATGCTAGCATCTTAAGGATTGACCAACCTAGGTTGTGATCAGGACTTGTCCACCTATATGAACTTAGCTACTTCATAGGATTAAGACCCATGGTTATACTGTACCTGAAGATTCTATGAACTCGGTATGGCTGGAGTTCTCGAGAGGCATCTAATGCGCTTTTAGGACACAGAACCTAGGAATTGAGACATGAATGATCTAGTATGCCTATTGATTGTTCCGAGGAGACCTCTTAGGAGCTATTAAGATCTAGTTAGTGCATTAAATGTGTGACCCAAACCTATTGCATGTTCTTGTTTGATTGTTGTTCTAGGATTAAGTCATATCAAATGTTTAGGTATCTATTAGGTTTCTATCTGCTTTACTTTCAGTATATCAACTGTAATGTTGTATAATGTTTAGATTGGTATGATCTCATTAGTATGATGAAATGGTTATTAGTTTACATTAATGTTTTGTCAACTTGACCCGACAAACTTCTTCCGTTTGTGATCAGTGTTCACTCAACACGACACGTTGTTATTCAGTTACCTAAACTGATAACGAGGGTTAGGATTAGAACTCAACTTACAAATAAACCCAATGCTCTACTTAGGATAACCTCCAAGGTATAGTTACCTTTCAATTATTTTACCAAGTGACATACTTTTCACTGCTCAACGAGAACTCCGAGAGTCTAGAGATAAGTAGGTATGTGTAATTAGCTCATCCAACCAGATCTACACCATTCTAATCATAGCATTAACATAAACATAATTACCTTTCCCTAGCCCAAACTAATATCATGGTCAACTTTTCCCTGATCTGCATACTCCGGATATCCCTCCATCACCTTTACTTTTCCGTAATTAGGATTATTAGCTTAAAACGAACTACTATCTTTTATTTAGGTAATTTAACCAAAGACAATTATCCACTTGATCTTCAATTCATTAAACCATTCAAAAGTACGATCCTAGGTTAACTTACACCCTCTACCTTTGAATGTTAAAAGTAAATTTAGGCCCCGTAAAATAGAAAATAATAAACCACTGTTCTCCTTCTAGATAGCTGATTCTGATGCCTTGCGGCCTAACGACACCGCATAAATAAAACCGTCTGTTTCAGTCATATCAATATGCCAGCAAATCTCGTTGTTCAAAACAAACTATATTTTTCTGAATTACTATTTTCAGATACTGTTTATGATTACTTAAACCTGTAGATTCGCCAACATTATTGTTGACCTAGTTTTGGTGTTTGTTCTTAGGTCCTTAGACGTATGTTTCCGCTGATTGCTACATGGTGCATGGCCTTTCTATGGAGTCATCATGTTTTCTTTTAATACGATATTTATCACATACATAACTTGCATTTATACTTTTTAAATACTGTTGGCTTGTGGTTACGATCACAATAGTATTTCTTTACATTTGTTGACTAGTGTTTTATAGTCAGCCATTTTAATAAAAAAAAATGAATGCGAATGCTTTTGAAACGTCTCGTATAGAGGGCGTAACCGTTACTGTGGGACCTATGATTAACACGCGTCAAATGGAATTTGGTAGGGTGTTATACATTGGGAAGTCGCGAACTCCGATTCAGAGTACACTATCTGTGTCACCCCTTGGTAAGAAAACTATTTCGTATACATAGTGCGTTTGACCAGGGCACAACGGTTGTAGTATGTCAATCTACGTTATGGACTTCGGCAGATGACACATTTGTAATGGAAACTCTGTCTAGACACTAGGTGTACAAGGTTGGCCTTGAGCTATGCATGTGTAGTCACTAGCATATAAACATAGTAAGCACATACTGAAGCACAACAAGTGTTGTAAGATGTATCCCTGTTATGTATAACCATGAAAACAGTCTCTAGGGTAGATTAAGTACACTACACCTTAACATGGTTTCAGCATTGCACTAGGTTGAGGAAATTTTTAGTAAATTTAGGAATTGTTTGTTTAAAGACATAAAGAATTGGACCATTAGGATAACCGAACATGTTCTGGGAGGTTACATTGTAGCTCGACCAAGGTGTTCTTAAAGGTTGAACTCTTTTAATTAAGGGCCCAACTGATTATTTACCAATCATTAATGAAAGCATTGAAACACATCACGTCTCTTAGATATGGAATATCTTATGACCCTTCATTATGCATAAGAAAGTTTAAACCTTGTGGAATGTTAATATGCTGCCTTTTCCGAGCGCTCCTATTGAAAAGCTGCCCATACCTTCGTGTAGAAATGATTGATGCACGTCGGTGGCTGAGGGAATTGTTGTCTATTCAAAATCACCAAACCTAGCGTAATTACCCAGTGACATGCCAGTCATATGATAGGGGCGTCTAGGTACAAGATAACAAGTCTACGGTCATCACCTATCCATGATACATCATTATACACTCTCAGCAAAGTAACCAATGAATTCATGACATACATTTGCTTTAACCTAATCTGTAATACAAATTTTATCTTTATCGCTTTATTTACTTATCTGTTTGCCTTAGAAAATAGAAAACCAAATATACCCAAATACTCCTTAATTAGTCTACCCAAAATACTCATTTTCACCTGTAGTTAAAATGACCACTATTCGTTTGGTACTTTTTATGGTTGAATCCGAGGACATACATCTTGAACAACTAGATGTAAAGGTCGCATTCGTACACGGTGATCTTGATGAAGAAATCTATATGAGGTAACCCGATGGCTATGAGGTAAAGGTTAAAGAGAAGTGGGTTTGTAAGTCAAAGAAGAGTTTGTATGGATTGAAACAAGCACCTCGGCAATGGTACTTGAACTTTGATGAGTTTATGAAGAGGAATGTGTTCATGCGTTGTGAAGCATATCATTGTTGCTACTTAATGAAATTCAAGTCATCTTACATAATCTTATTGTTATATGTTGATGACAAGTTACTTACGGGATCCGACATGTCCGAAATCAACAAGTTGAAAGGATTGATTTCTCGTGAGTTTGAGATGAAAGATCTTGGTGTTTCTAGGAAAATACTTTGTATGAGTATTGTGCCTGATCGTGTGAAAGGTACTCTATACTTGTCGCAATTTAAATATATTGAGAAAGTTATAGAGAGGTTCAACATGGAGAAAGCAAAGGCTCGTTCTATGCCTTTGGGTAGCACGACAAAATTATCAAAGAGTCAATCACCTAAATCGGAGAAAGACAAAGTGGATATGGAAAAGGTTACGTATGCATCGGTCGTGGTTAGTGTTATGCATGCCATGGTTTGTACGAGACCGGATGATAATGCTAAAAACGAACATATATTTCATAGCATTATCCCTCAAAAAAGACAAGCTTTTAGTTGCAATTGTTCTATTTACAAGTGATATTCGTTTAAATAAAAAAAGGTGAAGACAAAAGACAGATTCGATGAATTGAAGACGTAAACGACCAAAAAGCTCAAAAGTACAAAGTACAATCAAAGTGGTTCAAATTATTGGTGAGAAATGTCTCAAAATTACAAGAGTACAAGCCGCAAAACGCAAAATACAAGATATTAAATTGTATGCAAGGACGTTCGAAAATCCGGAACCGGGACCAGAGTCAACTCTCAACGCTCGACGCAAAGGACTAAAAATTATGAGTCAACTATGCACAAGAATATAATATAATATTTAAATAATTATATAAATTATTTATATATTATATATATTTAAAAATAACGTCGACAAGCAAGAAAACAAAGCAATCTGAGCTGTCCCAGATGGCCATGCGATCGCATGGCCTGGAGGTGCATTTTTCATGCGATCGCATGGCAGTAGGTAGCAGGCCACATTGCTATAAATTCGCAGTTTTGGTTGATAAAAAAATATATATCTTTTTCTTTTCTCTTATCCTATGTATCAAATATCACTCCAAATATTAACCTCAATTTGTAATTTTAATTTTAAGTTAGTGATAATAATAAGGCTAGGTTAGTCGAATGTCTTAAGGTTTTGCAAGTTGAAACTCTGTCCGTGTACCACTACGCTATTAATATCCACTGTAAGTTATGTTTAATTTTATTGTTAAATTAATGTCTCGTAGATAAGTTATTATTATACTTATTTAAGACGAAGTAATCATGATGTTGGGCTAAAATATTAAGACGGGGTAATTGGGCTTTGTACCATAATTGGGGTTTGGACAAAAGAACGACACTTGTGGAAATTAGACTATGGGCTATTAATGGGCTTTATATTTGCTTAATTAAATGATAGTTTGTTAATTTAATATAAAGATTTACAATTAGACGTACCTATAAATAACCATATACACTCGATCGGACACGATGGGCGGGATATTTATAAGTACTAATAATCGTTCATTTAACCGCACGCGGGAATGGATTAATAGTCTATGGACTTATTAAAACAGGGGTGAATTTTGTACAAGGACACTTGGCGTAATTGTTAACAAAGTATTAAAACCTTGTTACAGTTTAAGTCCCCAATTAGTTGGAATATTTGACTTCGGATATAAGGATAATTTGACGAGGACACTCGCACTTTATATTTATGACTGATGGACTGTTATGGACAAAAACCAGACGGACATATTAAATAATCCAGGACAAAGGACAATTAACCCATGGAAATAAACTAAAATCAGCACGTCAAACATCATGATTACGGAAGTTTAAATAAGCATAATTTCTTTATTTCATATTTAATTGCACTTTTAATTATCGCACTTTTATTTACTGTCATTGTATTTAATTGCACTTTTAATTATCGTACTCTTTAATTATCGTCATTTTATTTATCGCACTTTTATTTATCGCAATTTCATTATCGTTATTTACTTTACGCTTAAAATTAAGTTATATTTATTTTTAATATTTTACATTAGGTTTTAACTGCGACTAAAGTTTTAAAATCGACAAACCAGTCATTAAACGGTAAAAACCCCCTTTTATAATAATAATACTACTTATATATATATATATATATATTTGTATTTAAAATATAGCGTTAAACTTGGCTAGAGTTCCCTGTGGACGAACCGGACTTACTAAAAACTACACTAATGTACGATTAGGTACACTGCCTATAAGTGTTGTAGCAAGGTTTAGGTATATCCACTCTATAAATAAACAAATCACTTGTGTAAAATTGTATCGTATTTAATAGTATTTGGTAGTAAAAATATAACTATTTTATACACCACCTCGCACACATCAAGTATTTTTGGCGCCGCTGCCGGGGAACAACATAAACGCCGAAAGCGAAACGTTATAAAAAAAAGATTTTTATTAAAATTTTGTTAAGTTTTTTTTATTTTGTAAAAATTTTCGTTTTTAAAAATATAAAAAAAATTACGAAAATATAAAAATAAAAGAAAAATAAAAATTTATATATTTTTAAGAGTTTGTTAAATATATATAAAATATTAAAGTTTCTTTATTTTAGTTTTTTTTTTAAATTAAGTTTTTGATTGATTTATATATATTTTGTATAAATTTAAAACAGAAAAAAAGGTACTCGGCCCGTTACTGTAGCAGCCCAAAGTTTGGCCCGAAACCCTACTCCATGCGACCGCATGGATTTTTAACGTGAGGACCATGCGATCGCATGGCACTGTCTGACAGTCCACATTTGACTGCCAACTACAATAATTACTGAGTAATAATTATTATTATTATTTAATTAAAACCCTAATTAGGGTTAGGGTATTTAATATTATTTAGTTTAGTTTTATTATTTATTTTGTATTATTAAGTTTAACTAGTTTTATAAATATATAAAATTAATAGTTTTATAAAATAAATAATATAAAAATAATATTTTTAAAAAAATTGTAATTTTTACAACTTTAAGTTTATTTTTATATTTTGTATCTTTTTATTTGTTTTAGCGTAATTTTTGTATTTTTCGCTCGTAATTAGTTTTAAGTCATAGTTTTTGCCATAGTTATTTTTATTTCTAGATTTTTAGGTTTTGCCGTAAAATCCCTTAAGTGCTTTTTCTTTAGACTAAGATTTAGGTGCTTTAGAATTTTGCGACGCCGTTTTAAGTTTTTAGTACCTTTTTAAGTTATTGCCGTTTTAGATATAGAATTCCTTTTAAGCTTTAATATTTTTAGACGCAACTTTTAATTCTTAGTTTTTAGTTTCTTTTTAAATTTCGACGCGCTACTTTCTTATTTTTATTTTTCGACGCCTATTTTTTTTTCAACTTTTTATTTTTCGACTTTTTCGACGCGCTCTTTTTCTTTCTTATTTCTCGACGCTCTAGTTTTTAGGACATAGAATTATCTATTTCTTCTCTAAATTTCTTTAAATTTCATCGAAAAATTATTTTAAGCGGTTAAATTGATAGACATCCTAAATTTTCTAGTTCGTGGTAATAGTTGGATTTGTTAGTGGCGAGTTGTGGGCTTCCGATTTAAAGGGTCCTGGCTACCTGCTGCATCTTTTGGCTATTCGAAACGTGGGCAAAAGCAGAAAAGTCTATTAATTTGATAACTTATATAATTTTTAATTTTTATAACTAATAGGATATTCAGTGAATGCACCGAGCAAAACGTTCACCACCTTTTGTATGTTCACCACCTGTAACCAGATCAAGACATCTAGCCAATATTGTCGCCGTTAATTTTTCTTTAGAATCGTCATCCAGTCGACCAAGTACTCCAATTCAAATTTCTGATAATCCATTTTTTGAACCCGACCTCACAATTGAGAATCCGGAGGATATTCAGGGACAATTCAGAGATCCTGAACCATTAATCTTTCCTCCGGAACCACCAATCATTCAAACAGAAATTGTCGAGGAACCAACTGTTAAATCAGAATCCCTTAGTGATTCAGATTCAACAAATTCAATCATGGAAAATCTAGAACCTCTAAGTATGGAAGACCGAATGAGAGCTAAACGCACTGACCAAGGTCACGCAATTACTCAACCTGACATTAATGCACCAGATTATGAAATCAAAGGACAAATTCTACACATGGTAACTAATCAATGCCAATTTAGTGGTGCACCGAAGGAAGATCCAAATTAACATCTTCGTACTTTTAATAGGATCTGTACTTTATTTAAAATAAGAGAAGTGGAGGATGAACAGATATATCTCATGTTATTTCCCTGGACTTTAAAGGGAGAAGCCAAAGATTGGTTAGAATCGTTACCTGAAGGGGCGATTGATACATGGGATGTTTTAGTTGAAAAATTTCTTAAACAATTCTTTCCGGCATCTAAAGCCATGAGACTTCAAGGAGAAATTGTTACGTTCACGCAAAAGCCAAATGAAACTTTATATGAAGCGTGGACCAGATTTGGAAAGTTATTAAGAGGATGTCCGCAACATGGTTTAGACACCTGTCAAATAGTACAAATATTCTACCAAGGATGCGACATCACTACAAGAAAAGACATCGATATAGCAGCTGGTGGTTCCATTATGAAGAAAACCGCAACTGACGCTTATAAAATTATTGATAACACTGCTTCCCACTCACATGAGTGGCATCAAGAAAAAGATATCATTAGATCATCTAAAGCAGCTAGAGCCGATTCTAGCCATGACTTCGATTCCATTTCTGCAAAGATAGATGCTGTCGAGAGACGAATGAAAAAGATGACTAAAGATATTCACTCAATACGAATTAATTGTGAGCAGTGTGGAGGACCACATTTAACAAAAGATTGTCTCAGTATTGAACTAACAATAGAACAAAGAGAGAATGTTTCATACATAAACCAAAGGCCTGGAAATAATTATCAGAATAATTATCAACCGCCAAGACCGATCTACAATCAAAACCAGAATTATAACCGAAATGTTCCATACAACAACCAACAAGTATCCAATAATACTTACAATCTGTAAAGACCTATTTTTCAAAACAAACCACCACAAACCGATGATAAAAAGCCAAATTTAGAAGACATTATGACGAAGCTAGTTGAATCTCAAACGCAGTTTTTCACATCTCAGAAACAAACCAATGAACAAAATGCTCAAGCATTTAGAAATCAACAAGCTTCTATTCAAAATCTGGAATAAGAAGTAAGCAACCTAGCAAGATTGATAGATGAAAGAAAACCGGGAAGCCTACCTAATGATACAAATGCTAACCCCAGGAATGAAACAGCTAAAGCCATTACCACAAGAAGTGGTATGACACTTAAACCACCTGAAATACCTGTAATTTCTGATGAAGCTATTCCTACTTCACAAGAAACACAATCTGATCAAGATAAGGAAACAGAACCGTTAGTTGAAAAGGTTAATGAAGATAACACAATTAAGACTAAACCTTATGTTAAACCATACCAACCACCACTTCCTTACCCGAGTAAAATGAGAAAAGAAAGACTTGAAGCCGAGCAATCCAAATTCTTGGATATGTTTAAATAGATAAATGTTAATCTTTCTTTCATTGATGTGATTTCAGGAATGCCTAGATATGCTAAATTTCTGAAAGATCTAATCACTAATAGAAAGAAAATGGAAGAACTCTCGGCTGTTACAATGAATGCTAATTGTTCTGCAGTGCTGTTGAATAAGATACCAGAAAAATTATCAGATCCAGAAAGTTTCACAATTCCATGTTTTCTGGGTAGGCTTAGTTCAATAGAAGCATTGGCAGACTTAGGTGCTAGTATAAATTTAATGTCGTATTCACTATACGCTAAACTAGACCTTGGAGAATTGAAACCAACACGAATAAGCATACAAGTAGCCGATCGATCAGTAAAATATCCTAGAGGGATAATGGAAAACATGCTAGTTAAAGTTGGTACTTTAGTATTTCCAGTCGATTTTGTTATTCTGGACATGGAAGAAGATTCTCGAGTTCCTCTCATATTAGGAAGACCATTCTTAAACACGGCTAAAGCAATAATAGACGTGTTCGGTAAGAAACTGACCCTAAGTATAGAGGATGAGAGTGTTACCTTTTCTGTTGATAGAGCCATGCAACAACCACAATCTGCAGATGATACATGTTATTATATTCAAACTATAGATTCACATGCAGAATTGTTAGAAGAATTTCCAGAATTACAAGGAACAGGAGAATGTTCTTTAGGAGAAGGAACTGAACCAATTGATGAAACTGAAATGTTAGCTACACTTATGGCTAATGGATATGAACCAACAACAGAAGAAATTCAAATGCTAAAAGAAGAAGACAGATATCGATATAAATCATTGATAGAAGAACCACCGATATTAGAGTTAAAGCCACTTCCAAACCATTTGGAATATGCTTATTTACATGGTAAATCTGAATTACCTGTAATAATATCGTCTTCTCTTACTGAAAATGAAAAATCTCAACTCATTTCTGTGCTAAGAGCTCATAAACCAGCTATTGCATGGAAAATTCATGATATTAAAGGAATAAGTCCTTCGTATTGCACACATAAAATCCTTATGAAAGAAGGTCATAAAACGTATGTGCAACGCCAACGAAGACTAAATCCGAATATGCAAGATGTTGTTAAGAAAGAAATTATTAAACTACTTGATGCAGGTTTAATTTATCCAATCTCTGATAGTCCATGGATAAGCCCATTTCAATGCGTACCTAAGAAGGGTGGCATGACTGTCATCATAAATGAGAAAAATGAGCTTATTCCTACTAGGACTGTAACAGGATGGCGTGTTTGTATTGATTATAGAAAATTAAATGACGCCACCAGAAAAGATCACTTTTCCTTACCTTTCATTGATCAAATGTTGGAAAGATTAGCCGAAAATAGTTACTATTATTTTCTTGATGGTTTTTCCGGATATTTTCAAATTCCAATAGCACCCGAGGATCAAGAGAAAACCACATTTACGTGCCCTTATGGTACTTTTGCTTACAAACGCATGCCATTTGAACTTTGCAACGCCCCTGCAACCTTTCAAAGGTGCATGATGGCGATTTTTCACGACATGATAGAAGAATGCATGGAAGTTTTCATGGATGACTTTTCAGTCTTCGGTGATACATTTGAATCATGTCTAGTTAATCTTGAACGAATGCTTATTAGATGCGAACAATCATATCTTGTACTTAATTGGGAGAAATGCCATTTCATGGTTAAAGAAGGCATCGTTCTTGGTCATAAAATTTCAAAGGAATAAATTGAAGTGGATAGAGCTAAAGTAGATGTAATTGCTAAACTTCCACATCCCACTAATATTAGAGGAGTTAGGAGTTTTCTAGGGCATGCCAGTTTTTACCGACTTTTCATAAAATATTTTTCTAAAATTGCCACTCCTATGAATAAACTCCTAGAAAATGATGCTCCATTCATCTTTTCAGATGAATGCATCAAATCTTTTAATATTCTTAAAGAAAAACTCACTAATGCGCCGATCATGATAACTCCAAATTGGAATCTACCGTTTGAACTAATGTGCGATGCAAGTGATTTTACAATGGGAGCCGTTTTAGGACAAAGAATTGAAAAATGATTTCAACCTATATATTATGCTAGTAAGGCGTTACAAGGAGCACAAACAAATTATACAACTACTAAAAAAGAACTCCTTGCTATTGTCTTTGCTTTTGACAAATTTCATTCATATCTCGTTCTAGCTAAAACGGTGGTCTATACCGACTATTCTGCTCTTAGATACCTATTTTTGAAACAAGATGCCAAACCACGATTAATCCGTTGGATCTTACTCTTACAAGAGTTCGATATTGAAATCCAAGATAAAAAGGGAGCAGAAAATCTCGCCGCTGATCATCTTTCTCGTCTTGAAAATCCCGAATTAGAAGTTCTAAATGAATCGGCCATACAAGACAACTTTCCTGATGAATATCTATTGAAGATAGATTATAGTGAAATTCCATGGTTTGCAGACTATGCAAACTACTTAGTATGTGGATTCCTTGAAAAAGGATTGTCATACCAAAAACGAAAGAAATTCTTTAATGATATAAAACACTATTTCTGGAAAGATCCACATCTGTTTAAAAGTTGTCCCGATGGAATAATACGTCGATGTGTATTCGAAGATGAAGCCAGTCAAATCTTAAACCATTGTCACACAGGACCAACAGGAGGGCATTATGGGCCTCAACTCACAGCAAGAAAAGTTTACGATGCTGGATTCTATTGGCCTACAATTTTCAAAGACGCACACATTCTTTGCAAATCCTGTGATGCTTGTCAAAGGGCCGGAAAAATAAGTCAACGTGATGAAATGCCACAAAATGTCATTCAAGTATGTGAAGTATTTAACTTTTGGGGTATTGACTTTATGGGTATTGAACTTAAAGCATTTTGGGCTTTGAAGACATGTAATCTTGATTTACATGAAGCTGGACATCTACAATTAAGTCAAATAAACGAATTAGAAGAATTAAGACATGAAGCATATGAAAATTCGTTAATCTATAAAGAAAGAACGAAGAAATGGCATGATAAAAGAATCAGAAGTTCAAAAGAATTTAAGGAAGGAGACGGAGTTCTTCTTTTCAATTCACGATTCAAGCTATTTCCTGGAAAATTGAAATCAAAATGGTCTGGACCATTTATAGTCAAAAGAGTGTTCCCATACGGAACAATAGAGTTAATAAATTCAAATGGGATTGAATTTAAAGTTAATGGTCACAGAGTTAAACATTACATACATGGTCCGATGGAAGTTGACAACAAAGTTAATCATAATTTCGACACCACAGCTAACTAAGTATGGGGAGATTCGAATATTTTTAGGGTAATATGTATTTCTTTTAGAGTTAGATATTCTGTTTTTGGGTAGTTCTCGAGAATGGAATCCGAATGGTCTTTCCCTAGCAGACCCTAAAGAACTAGTCTTCTCCCCCCATTCTGAATTTTTATTTTTTTAGGTTTTAAGAGATGAAGAATTCCTTTGATCTGAACCATGGTCTAATGCTACACGCTTTGATCACTAAACGTAATAATGACACACTCCCGAGTGACCTGGTATCAGTAATAAGAGCCAAATTGGACGGAGTAAGAAAAGAATCCAGGAACGAAAATAATAAGTTACATTTTGGTAAAGGAAAATCAAAATCTACAGCGAAAAGAAGTGCACGACACCTTGAAAGATGTCACAAATGCGGAAAATGGTCACACGAAGGAAAATGCTCGACGAATCAGACATATTCCAATACCGAGTTCGTTACTTTATGCAGAGAAGGACCGTTCATATGTTTCGAAGAAAAATCGTTGAATGCTCGAGGTTATGCCTATGTAGCTATGGAAAACCAATTAGTCCGACTATCTTATGAGTGGGCTAGAGCAGGTCACTGAGAATTCTATCTCACAGATAAGTATGTACAGTTTTTATTTTTATTTTATTGCTTTTAACCTTTTGATAATAAACGCTGAATCGTTCGCAATAAAGTATTAAATTGGTATTCAATAAAATTAGGTATGCGTAGCCGAAATTATTGATATCATACAAAAATTTATTACATCACTGCGAAATTTATCGTTTATTCGTAAGGTATAAATATCTTCAAACAATCAACCCAAAATATTTCAGAAATTCGTCAGGAGTAAAACTAGGTAATATAACCGAAATTACTTTACCGAAAAGAGGGGCGTATATTTTTGATAATATTTGATTGTATAAAGTGGGAAAAAAGACCAAAAAGATTTTTAATTTTTATTTTTACTTTGTTTTTAAAATTAATTTTAAATTAATATTGTAAACTATTTAAAATCAATATATTTAAGTTTGTAAATATTTGAAAATTTTATGTTTTAATATAAGTTTGTATGTATAAAAACAAAATTATAATATAAATTTGGTGTGAATTTTTAAAATTGTAATAATATGAATTTTTAATTTTATGCATTTTAAATTTAAGTTTGGTGTGAATTTAAAAACAAAAATTTACTTTATTTCACTAAGATAAAAATATGATTTTTAAAATTCGTCGTGAGTTGAAAACTAGGTCATTGAACCGAAATTGCTCTACCCAAGGGAGGGACGAGAACTTTTATTATCATTATTTTTAATCTTATTGAATTAAAGTATGCCTAAAACATTTAAAAAACCTAAAAATCTTTGCTTTTAAAACAACGCTTTGAATTGACAAATTTTAAAATTTTGTCGAGGGACGAACTAGGACAACGATCCGAAACACCCTCACTCCTAAAAAGAAACAAATTTTTAAAATTTTATTAATTTATGTTTTAAAAGTTATAAGGTTTTCATATAATAAAAAAAAGAGAAAAGGGGACCTCATGCGATCGCATGAGATTTACCCTGTAACCTCATGCGATCGCATGAGGCTGGAATTCAGGCCAGGATCAAAAAGGCAGTCGAGTTCTGCTCTCCACACAACACACACACATATACACGAACATACACCCCAAAACCTCTCAATTTTCATCAAATTTTCACCAAAATCAACCAAATTTCTCGCTATAATCCGCTCTAAACATGAATTTGATAAGAAGTTTATCAAGAAGGGTAACAATTTCATCCCTAAACCTCTTTAAATTTGATTTTTAGTGTTCTTGAGCTATATTTTACCTAATTTGATTTTGTTAATTTCTAGTGTAATTAGAGTTAAATTGTTAGTATTTTATGCATGTATAACCTAGATTGATGCTATTTAATATGATTTGAAGCCAAAAACTTCAAAATTTTTAGAAATCTAGGGTTTGTGTTCTTGAGCAATTTGGGGCTTTTTGATATAAACAGGTTATGGCCGATTTTTGTCATGAATTATTGCTAAATTAAGTAATGTAACATGTTTAGGTATCTAAATGATCCAAACTTTGATCCTAAACATGATTTTTGAGAATTAAAGTGGACTTTTTAGGTATAAAATTCATGAACTTGATTAAATTGATGTAAATGCCATTTGAAACTTGTTTAATTGCTAGTAATGATTATTTTAACATGTTATTTGAGTAGAATGCTTATGAACTTTGTAAACATTTTCATATATGCTTATTTTAAAAAGTGTAGAATTGTTAAAATTGTGAAAATGCGTATAGGTTTAATTTTGATTAAACATGTTATTGTAATTGTGTTAATTTGTTATTTTGCTAACACTAATGCATATTTGGATGCACAAATTTTGTGTTTAATGTATTTTGCAGAGATTTACTAATACTGAAACTGGAGGTGCATCATCATCATCTAGACAACCATAACCGGAACCTGAACCAGAAATGCAATATGAACCTGAACCGGAACAACAACAGGAACCACAACAACAACCTGATCAACATGTACCTTATTATGATTCGCTACAATTTGTTGATGCCTTCATAGTATTTCTAATGCATTCGCCAGTAGAATACTCAATGATTCCTGAACACACGTTGCATCCTAATCTGAGATTCGATAGAAGCTGGAGAGATTACCTGACATATTAAAGTAACAAATTCAAACTGATACCGAAAAATGTAGAAGTGCCAAGGGTAATCGATTGGGAGCCTTTGGAAAGGGTCCAACTTGCTAACTCAGTTAGACAACATTTGATCCAAAGGTATGACAGCTCTTCTTTTCACGATTGGGAATGTTTATTCACCATTCGTAGACCTGTATATAAGGAATGGTGCATTGAGCTTATGAGTACTATAGCATTAAATGCAGATGTAGATAGGTTAGATGATAGAAGTTTTCTTAGGTTTATACTTGGCCGTAGGATATACAGGATGTCCATGCTGGACATGGCCAGGGCTTTGCAGATATATACTCCTAGTGAATTACTACTATCCGATTGTATAAATTTGATTTATCGTGGTGAAAGGGTAGATAGGAATTTTGACGCGAACGCCGTCTGGAGGCGTATGTCAGATTATAATGTTTTCACGTTGGGAGGAAAACACTCCTACTTACATATTAACAAAGCCAAGCTTCGTATAATTCATAGATTTTTGGCTAACTCGATTACACAGAGAGGTCACAATAAGGAGAAAATGACCTTACATGATTTATTTTACCTAAAGTGTATTCGAGACCCAAGAGGCTTTGTTAATATCCCTTACTGTGTTGGTTTTTATTTGGCTAAGATGGTGGAAGGAATACAGGAAGGGAGAATAATAGGAGGAGGTATTTTTGTTACTCTCATTGGAGAGTATTTAGGTGTAGATAGGGACCAAGGGGGTCCTGATAGTGCTCCAAATGAACATATATTTAGTAGCAATATCCTCCCAATATGTAAATTATTTAGTTGTAATTGTCCTATTTTAAGTTGTAATCGTTTATATTAAATAAGTGCGAAGACAAAAGGCGAAAACGAAGATTTGAAGACGCAAACGTCCAAAAAGCTCAAATGTACAAGATACAATCCAAGTGGTTCAATTTATTGATGAAAAACGTCTAAAAATGATAAGAGTACAAGTTACAAAACGCAAAAGTACCAGATATTAAATGCTACGCAAGGACGTTCGAAAATCCGGAACCGGGACATGAGTCAACTATCAACGCCCGACGCAACGTACTAAAAATTACAAGTCTACTATGCACAAGAATATAATATAATATATAAATAATTATATTAATTATTTATATTTTATATTTATATATATAAAATGTCGGCAAAGAAAATCCAAAAGGGTGTGAGCTGTATCCCATTTCCCCGCGACTCGCGGAGTTCTCAGGCACAAAGAACCGCGACTCGCGGAGCACAGAAATTTCAGAATGCCTATAAAATCTCGCGAATTCTGCCGAGTAAAGAAAAATAATAATAATAATACTCCATAGTATAATATAAATATATATATATATAATATAGATTAGTGTTATATTAGATTAGTTCGGGTTATGTAAAGGTTATTTTACTGGTTTTAAAGTCGGAGCTCTGTCCGTGT
Source organism: Rutidosis leptorrhynchoides (assembly GCF_046630445.1). Classification (NCBI taxonomy): domain Eukaryota; kingdom Viridiplantae; phylum Streptophyta; class Magnoliopsida; order Asterales; family Asteraceae; genus Rutidosis; species Rutidosis leptorrhynchoides. The sequence continues at coordinate 155,235,330 of NC_092333.1, forward strand.
AATACTACGCGATAAATAATCAATGTAAGCTATGTTCTCCTTTTTAAATTAATGTCTCGTAGCTAAGTTATTATTATGCTTATTTAATCCGAAGTAATCATGATGTTGGGCTAATTACTAAAATTGGGTAATTGGGCTTTGTACCATAATTGGGGTTTGGACAAAAGAACGACACTTGTGGAAATGAGACTATGGGCTATTAATGGGCTTTATATTAAATTAACGATACCTCGTTAATTTAATATAAAGGTTATGATTTTACGTATCTATATATTACCACATACGCTTAATCGGACACGATGGGCGGGATATTTATAAGTACGAATTATTGTTCATTTGACCGGACACGGGGATGGATTAATAATCAATGGACTCATTAAAACAGGGGTGGATTACATTCAAGGGTAATTGGTGTAATTGTTAACAAAGTATTAAAACCTTGGTTTACACACAGTCGATAACCTGGTGTATTCATTAAGCAAAGTATTAAGACCTTGTTATAGTTCGAATCCCCAGTTAGTTGGAATATTTGACTTCGGGTATAAGGTTAAATTTGCCGAGCAATTTATAATTATGACCGATGAACTATTATGGACAAAAACCAGATAGGTTTCAAATACATCCAGGACAAAGGACAATTAACCCAGGACAATAAATTAAAATCAAAACGTCAAACATCATGGTTACGAAAGTTTAAATAAGCATAATATATTTTATTTCATTTTTCCTCGTACTTTTATTTATTGTCATTTTAATTATTGTTATTTATTTTATATTGTTATTTAAATATCGTCATTTACTTTACGCTTCGCTTAAAATATAAAATCGACAAACCGGTCATTAAACGGTAAACTCCCCTTTTATATATTATTATATATAATTATATATATTTTGTACAAATATAGTTAATTAAAATATAGTGTGAAATAAGCCAGCTCCCTGTGGAACGAACCGGACTTACTAAAAACTATTCTACTCTACGATTAGGTACACTGTCTATAGTGTTGTAGCAAGGTTTAGGTATATCCCATTTATAAATAAATAATTAAAACTTGTATAAAATTGTAGCATATTTAATAGTATTTCCCAGTAAAAATATAAACTATTTCGTACCCCTTAGCTTTAACATCAAGTTTTTGGCGCCGCTGCCGGGGAATCGGCAAAACTCTATATTTTTAATTCATTTTTGTATAAATATATATTATTTTTAGAAAAACAATATAAAATCCTAAAAAAAAAAAAAACGCGTCGAATATTAAATAACCTGTCAGTTGAATTCTGGAACCCCGCGAGTCGCGGGGTTTGATGCTTTGAATACCGCAAGTCGCGGAACCGTCTGACACGGGCCACACAGAACCCTAATCTGCATTAATTACGGAGTATTATTAATTATTATTAATTAATTTGTATTAGGGTTAAATATTTAATTAATTTAGTATTTAATTTAAGTTTTAATTAATTTATGTATTTAGTTTAATTAGTTTAATTAATTTGTAAAATTAGTAGTTTTAATAAATAAATAATATAAAAATAATATTTTTATAAAAATTGTATTTTTACGGATTTTAGTATATTTTTATATTTTGTCCCTTTTTATTTGTTTTTAGCGTAATATTTGTATGTTTTTCGCTCGTATTTAGTTTTAAGACATAGTTTTTGCCGTAGCTTATTTTTATTTCTAGATTTTTAGGCTTTGCCGTAAAATCCCTTAAGTGCTTTTTCTTTAGATTAAGATTTAGGCGCTTTAGAATTTTGCGACGCCGTTTTTAGATTTTAGTGCCTAATAAAGTTATTGCCGTTTTGGATATAGAATTCCTTTAAGCTTTAATACCTTTAGACGCAACTTTTAATTTTTTAGTTTTTAGTACCTTTTAAGTTACGATGCGCTACTTTCTTTTTATTTTCAACCTTTTATTTTTCGACGCGCAATCTTTTTCTTTCTTATTTCTCGACACGCTAGTTTTTAGGACTTAGAATTTTCTCTATTTCTTCTCTATAATTTCTTTAAAATTTCAACGAAAAATTATTTTAAGCGGTTAAATTGATAGACATCCAAATTTTCTGCTTCGTAGTAATAGTTGGATTTGTTAGTGGCTGAGTTGTGAGCTTCCGATTTAAAGGGTTCTGGCTCCCTGCTGCATCTTTTGGCTATTCGAAACGTGGGCAAAAGCAGAAAAGTCTATTAATTGGACAACTTATATAAGTTTTTCTATTTTTATAACTAATAGGATAATTAGTAAATGCACCACATTGTAGCTAAAATTTGGCCATCGCAATAAAATGGAAAATTTTGAAAACAAGGCTATGGAAACTCTTTTTGATATCCAAAATCAATTAAATCAATACTCTCAAACGGGTGTTGATGACAATCCGTTCGGTCAATCTTGGATCACGAATGACGAAACAATAACTGGTTGTGAAATCTGTGGAAATTATCACTCAACATGGGAATGTTATTATTACGTTCCTATGGAAAATTACGCACCCACGGAACCTGAATGGAATGATTATGAAGAATACAATTCAAATTGAGATTATTCCCAAGAATATTTCCAAACTCAACAACCAGTAGACGAGGAAAATTACGTGTCTGAAAATTTATTAGACAATATGAAAATCAAACTCGAAGAACTCAATGCTCAAAATGAACAAATGAGAAAGTTTGTAAACCGGCAAGCTGAAACTCTATCAGACTACACACCTGTTGATCTGAGGAGTCGTGTGCAAGAAAATCTCATATCATCGAATTTTGATGAATTCGAGGGCTCCGAAATCACCAACTATCCCGATGATACTTTTTATTCAGCTTTACCAATTTCACAACATATCGACACATTAGCCTCTACCGACGAAATCATCAATCCATCAATGGATAAAGAAGAAGTAAGGGTAACAAATTGGTACTCTTGGGAATACGATAACGTTGAAAATTTTACCCCCGAGGCCAAACCGAACTTCACCATTCCACAACCTTCCAACCCAATATTCTCAATAGACGAGTCATCCACCGGAAATGAACTACGAGCTGTAATAGATAATGACACCTCGAATTTCACCCAATTGGGTAATAGAGGTGAAAACTTTGATTCTGAGAATAAAAGGAAGGAAATGTTAGGAATTGTCCACCCTATAGAAATATGTATGTCGGTGTATATCGATCCATTTGACCAAGAACCAGAAAAGAGACATATCCATTTACTAAAAGCTACACTTAAAAAAGAATTAAGTAGTGACGATCGGGAGGGTCTAAACTTTAAACCCATTGATATATTATACACCACTCGAGATGTAAATAACTGGCTCACTATTCTAATTCGTGGAACTTATTCTACCGACTTCACATATCGTCAGCTAAGAGTGGGGAAGCTTAACCCCACTTAACGTTAAATTAGGGGTTCGGGTTAGTGCATAACTCATTAATAAAAATGCATGATTAGGGTAAAAGACGCTTTTTCAAATATTAGTAAAAAGTTCAGAAAAGCAGCCGTTTTTGAAAGAAAAAAAAAAAAAGCATGTGTGATAAAACAAGAAGGAATGAACGATGAGGCGCGCCATCTATCATTCGACGAGCTTTGTAATTACAAACTGGGTATTTTTAATTACTTTTCTACACTAATCACCCTCATGAATTTATAATTATAGTCTGATTTTATGCAAATGAGGACATTGCATGATCTTAAGTGTGGGGAAGGGTTATAAATTCTCTCGGGTTTACACTTGGTTTTATTTGCCAAATTTTGTGAACATTTTAAAAAATTTTCAACTAAATGAATTTAAAATCATGTTTATATATATTTATGAACGGTGAAAACTAGGTGTTAATACCGAAATTATCGTTACCTCAGAAATGACATAAATTGAGAAACACCCTAAAACGCTTGAATTCATTTAAAATGGAACAAAGGAGAATAAAAATGCAAAGAAAGAAACTAAGTGTGGGGAGAATGTACCAAGTTATTCAATTAAAAACTATCTATCACATGTTTCTGTAAAGTTTATTGCAGGTGCTTTTGTTTTGGACTAAATTAACTGTTTTACCCGATTTACTGTAATGAAAGATGGATCTACACGATGAATCAATTCCATCATTTAAAGGAAGTAAAGTCTTCAGAAAAAGAAACGCACTTCTTGATTTAGGTCAAGAAGTTGTCGTCCAGACCAGCTGTAGGTTGACGAAAAATCTAGAAAAGTCATCACTAAAATTAGCAGGAAATCCACGGACCTCAGCATTAAACAGGGTCGCCATGTGGTCAGACTTATCCTAACCATGAGAGGATTTGTCTCGTAAAATGGGGAGGGCGCCGTGCAAATTAGCTTGATAAGACTAATGAATCAGACCCCCAGAAAGGATAATCTCCTTAAAGATTAAAAATCAGCTTTTAAGCCTGATATTACTCAATCCTTGAGATTGACCTTAAAGATTGAGAATTACAAACTCATGGAATTCAATGATATCTAAAACTCGAGCTTGAACGAGAAAATATTTTGATCAAAATTACAAACCGATTTGTTTTCTGAAAACCTATTTTCAATGCGTTCATTACCATTGAACGTAAAATCCTGAGAATTCATCAGAATTCATTAGGTCACCTGAACTAAATCGGGTGTCAACCGTAAGAACGGTGGTTGCATAGTGGTCAAAGACAGGACCTTGTGCCAGACCGAAAAATTATAAGGGTGAGCTTTACTATTGCTCCTACAAAGGATAGTAATTGCGTCCGACACGTTATAGACCATAATTAAAAGCATGTCAGGGGACATTGCCTTAACAGTTGCTTGTTCAACGCTTTCCTTTACAACCGGACGGTAGTTTACCGAAAGGTAATATACGGAGCAAGTAAACTGGACGTGTTGCTTTCCTAATACAAGGTTAGCAAGTGGGTGACACAAAACCATAAGTTTTGAGCTAAAATTTTCAAATCTGAAACCCACAAAACCCACAAAAAGAATTTGCAAACACCGGTGAAGGGTTATTCCGGAAAACTTGTCTAGGGTAAAAGCTAGATTGAATTTTCAAAAGATCAAATGTTTTCATAAAGATCCAATTTCCTTAAGGATCTACATTTTCATAGTCATGTGGGACTGTAAACCGCCTTTCAAATGTGCACTTTGCTTTGGAAACCGAAAGTAAATCGGCTATTTGATTGCAAGTGTCGTTGACCTAAATTCGAGGCAACTGTGGATGACACACCCACCTTTAACCATCGTTACTATCATTGTTTATACCGCTATATCAAAATCACTGATGTACAAAGTGTGAGAATAAAAAAGTGATTCGAGTGAAGTGTGATTTTATTTCAAGTTATGTATTGCTTGAGGACAAGCAACGTTCAAGTGTGGGGATATTTGATAGTGCTCCAAATGAACATATATTTAGTAGCAATATCCTCCCAATATGTAAATTATTTAGTTGTAATTGTCCTATTTTAAGTTGTAATCGTTTATATTAAATAAGTGCGAAGACAAAAGGCGAAAACGAAGATTTGAAGACGCAAACGTCCAAAAAGCTCAAATGTACAAGATACAATCCAAGTGGTTCAATTTATTGATGAAAAACGTCTAAAAATGATAAGAGTACAAGTTACAAAATGCAAAAGTACCAGATATTAAATGCTACGCAAGGACGTTCGAAAATCCGGAACCGGGACATGAGTCAACTATCAACCCCGACGCAACGTACTAAAAATTACAAGTCTACTATGCACAAGAATATAATATAATATATAAATAATTATATTAATTATTTATATTTTATATTTATATATATAAAATATCGGCAAAGAAAATCCAAAAGGGTGTGAGCTGTATCCCATTTCCCCGCGACTCGCGGAGTTCTCAGGCACAAAGTGCCGCGACTCGCGGAGCACAGAAATTTCAGAATGCCTATAAAATCTCGCGAATTCTGCCGAGTAAAGAAAAATAATAATAATAATACTCCATAGTATAATATAAATATATATATATATATATATAATATAGATTAGTGTTATATTAGATTAGTTCGGGTTATGTAAAGGTTATTTTACGGGTTTTAAAGTCGGAGCTCTGTCCGTGTAACACTACGCGATAAATAATCAATGTAAGCTATGTTCTCCTTTTTAAATTAATGTCTCGTAGCTAAGTTATTATTATGTTTATTTAATCCGAAGTAATCATGATGTTGGGCTAATTACTAAAATTGGGTAATTGGGCTTTGTACCATAATTGGGGTTTGGACAAAAGAACGACACTTGTGGAAATGAGACTATGGGCTATTAATGGGCTTTATATTAAATTAACGATACCTCGTTAATTTAATATAAAGGTTATGATTTGACGTATCTATATATAACCACATACGCTTAATCGGACACGATGGGCAGGATATTTATAAGTACGAATTATTGTTCATTTGACCGGACACGGGGATGGATTAATAATCAATGGACTCATTAAAACAGGGGTGGATTACATTCAAGGGTAATTGGTGTAATTGTTAACAAAGTATTAAAACCTTGGTTTACACACAGTCGATAACCTGGTGTATTCATTAAGCAAAGTATTAAGACCTTGTTATAGTTCGAATCCCCAGTTAGTTGGAATATTTGACTTCGGGTATAAGGTTAAATTTGCCGAGCAATTTATAATTATGACCGATGAACTATTATGGACAAAAACCAGATAGGTTTCAAATACATCCAGGACAAAGAACAATTAACCCAGGACAATAAATTAAAATCAAAACGTCAAACATCATGGTTACGGAAGTTTAAATAAGCATAATATATTTTATTTCATTTTTCCTCGTACTTTTATTTATTGTCATTTTAATTATTGTTATTTATTTTATATTGTTATTTAAATATCGTCATTTACTTTACGCTTCGCTTAAAATATAAAATCGACAAACCGGTCATTAAACGGTAAACTCCCCTTTTATATATTATTATATATAATTATATATATTTTGTACAAATATAGTTAATTAAAATATAGTGTGAAATAAGCCAGCTCCCTGTGGAACGAACCGGACTTACTAAAAACTATTCTACTCTACGATTAGGTACACTGCCTATAGTGTTGTAGCAAGGTTTAGTTATATCCCATTTATAAATAAATAATTAAAACTTGTGTAAAATTGTAGCATATTTAATAGTATTTCCCAGTAAAAATATAAACTATTTCGTACCCCTTAGCTTTAACATCAGGTCCACTTTTGGAATGTAGGGAACAGGTTGAGCCTTTAGGATTGAAGGTCTATCAGGGTGCTAAGGTATTAAAGAGCAGACGCAACCAGGCAGTACCCTATGAAGGTCGTTATCCACAGGTAGAGAGAGGATCAGATGAGGAAATGGATGAAGCGGATGACATTAGGGATGTCATTAGGGAGGCTATGACTGACGTCTACCAGCGTGTAGATGAGGTAGATATGACAAACGCGGAGAGATTTAGTCGGATGGAGCATTGGCAAGCCCGGAATGATTACGAGCATTCCAGGCAACGACAGCATGATAGATGGGACTATCATCAGCGTCAGATCATGAGCTGGCTGTCACCTCAGGATCACTACGTTCCGACCCGACCCGCTTACTATCCTCCACACCAGCCCGAGATGAGACCACCATATACTCTCTACGACCCTAACCAGGCCTACCAGTACACCTATCACCAACCATGGAACTCGGGCGACAACATGAACTGGAACTCCTATCCAGATTGATATAGTTCCGTTGGTGATTTCTATGATTTTTATCTTTTTATTATTTTTATTTATTTATGTTTAAACATATGATATTGTGATACATTAATGTATTGTTTAATATTTTTATTATTTTGTACTAATATTTCATATTTGATTTGAAAGTGGGATTTTAAGTCCCATTTCAAATTATCATGCATGTTTATATTTGTATGTATGTATATTGTCAATTGTACACAACAGGGTAAAACAGCGCATTTTCAAAGACTGGCATTAAGTTCAGCAAAAGCTACTAATTTTGACGACAAAACGAAAAACAAATGTGATGTAACAACAAGACGGAATGAACAAATGATGTGCACCATTTATCATTCAACAAGCAAACGCCAATATGTTTGGAAACTTTAGTAAAATTTAATCATTTTTTCTACGCTAATCACCCTCAATAATTTAAATTGTTACTGATTTCTTGCAAATGAGGGCATTGCAAGATCTTAAGTGTGGGAAGGGGTTAAATTCTTTCGGATTTTTAAAAATTTTAAATTTAAACACTTAGTTACCATTAAAAATACTAGTAATGCAGTAGTTGTATTAGAATCTAGTGCTCTCTGATAATAAAGAACAGCCCTAGTCTTATATACTGACTACTCAATTCTAGTAAAATTTTTCAAAATTTTCAATTAAATGAATTCAAAATCATGTTTATATATATTTATGAACGATAAAACTAGGTGTTAACACCGAAATTATTGTTACCTCGGAAAGGACATAAATTGAGAAACAACCCAAAATGTTAGAATTCATTTAAAATGGAATAGAGGACAATAAAAAGGAAAATAAAAGAAAATAAAAGCCAAGTGTGAAAAAAATTTACCAAGTTATTTAAAACATATGTCACATATTTTTGTACAAATAACTGAAGATACTTTTGCTTTGGACTAAACTAATCTATTTTACCCGAAAAACTGTAATATATTTGAAAGAAAGATGGATCTACACGATGAATCAATTCCATCATTAAAAGGAAGTAAAGTCTTCCGAAAAAGAAACGCGCTTCTTGATTTAGGTTAGGAAGTTGTCATCCAGACCAGCTGTAGGTTGACGAAAAATCTAGAAAAGTCATCACGAAAATCAGCAGGAAACCCACGGACCTCAGCATCAAACAGGGTCGCCAAGTGATCAGACTTATCCTAACCATGAGAGGATCTGTCTCGTAAAATGGAGAGGACGCTGTGCAAATTAGCTTGATAAGACTAATGAATCAGACCCCCAGAAAGGATAATCTCCTTAAAGATTAAAAATCATCTTTTAAGCCTGATATTACTTGTCACGACCCGGAAAATTTCGACTTATTTTAAATCAAACTCTCGATATGCTGAAAAGTCTGTTAGGTTGAGTCTCAAAAATTCTGAACTGTTTAATATATTCATTTGACCTTCGACAATTACGATTCACGAACCATTATGTGTAAATAAATATATCAATAAATATATATATATTAATTATTATAAATTAAAATATTATGTGAGTTGATTAATTATGTAAATAAAATAATATATGATATTTAAATAAATTCATATACATATACATATATATATATATATATATATATATATATATATATATATATATATATATATATATATATATATATATATATATATAAGGTACATTGAATGTATATTTATATGATTAGGAATTTATTTAGTAAACGATAATAGCACTCGTTTGTCAGTCGATCGATGTTAACTAAGTTAACAACGAACTTATGTGATTTTAAAATAAACGGTGAATCGAAAATGAGTTCTATAAATTATAGACTTATTAAAAATGTAATTAGGAGCTGTTTATTAAATTTTAGAACTTTTTATATTTTTACCCAGAATTGAGAGGGACAGTTGATGTTATTTTATTTAATAAATTAACGATCAAATTTTATACTATATTGACCAAAATAAATAAAGACAATTAATTTAAAAGTTTGGAATTTTTCTGAAAGACTTTTATCCGCCCCTGATTTAACAACGGAGTACGTTATAGCACTCCGATGAAACTATCGGCAGAAATAATTGGTTTGATAAAGTGTACCCGTTTCAAAATTTTAAATCTAGATATTTTCATTTATATTACTGTTTAAATGTGGAATTTTATGTATGTACTGTGTTGTGATTGATTGTCTTATTCCTCCACTAGATCATATGTATAAAATGCTTACATACATGCACTAAACACAACACTCTTTTTCTTCTTTGTATCTATCCACTGTCACCATCTATATTTATATATGCATAAGCACTTAGAGATATATATATACACATACATATGTACGGGTGATATATTGAATCACCACACCCTAACCTTCACCTATCACCACCATCATCCACCACCTCCCACCATTTACAACCATGGTAAATCATCAACCACCCTCGCCCACCTTAGCCGCCATCATCACAAACCCACCACCACACCCTTTTGTTTCCTACTTAGTTTTTCCTTTCATTTTAATCACCTTATACCATCACAACCGCCATCCACTGTAATGTTTTCTGTTTTGAAGCTCACATCACAACACCCAAACCACCTGCCATCGATAATCATCACAATCATTTTATTTTCTCTGATTGAACCTACTGTTGCTACGCTGTTGTTTTCTGCTTTTGCAAGCCTAGAAAACCCATTTCAAACCCAACAAACCTCGTTATTTTATTTGTTTCTTCTCCTCACTGTAGTGTTGGCCGAAGAATCCCTACACCCATTAAATCACTATTACTATATGATTGTTTCTGTTTTCTGTGTAAGATACCAACACCAAAAGAACATATATATACTGTTATTTTATGAGACCAAAACCGCCATCTTTAAATCTCTCTTACTACTATTTAAATGCCACAAATCTTCTATTACTACTCGAACTATATACAACCTGCAACTATGGTGTCTCTTGGTTCATCATCACCAAACCATACGCTAGCTTTGTTCCTGTTACAACTGCTGCTACTAGGACTTTTCGATTTGAGTTAATAAAGGTAAATGAATGATAATGATGAATATGTGGTGTGCTGTACAGCGAATTGTTTAGGTGTATAGTACGAGTATAAAAAAAAGAAAAAGTTGAAGTCAATTCATACGACATCTTTTTGAAGAAAGGGACAACCACATTTTACATAAACTTTATAATTTTATATATTTTTTTTACGGACAAAGCAAGTGCAAAAAAAGAGTAAATGGGCTTTATAATTAAGAATTTATAGGCTTTACATAATTAGAAATGGACTGAGAAGTAGCCGATCAAAGATTTATTGGTGTCACCATGTAGAAGCCCATGATGGAATAGAGATATAAATGATGATGATATAATACATAAAAAAAATTTAGCGAATAGATTATGATGATTATGATGTATGGTGATGTTAGTGAGGATGGTGAAAAGAAAAATGATAAAGGTGATTTCATGGTGATGAACGAGTACGTTGATGATGTATATTGATAATGATACATGGTGATGAAACAAAAAAAAAAAAAAGAAGTTATGGTGATGAGATGATTAGGGTATGATGATTCGCAGACAAGGGTTAGTTAAATTGTAAGGCAGAGTAATGGTTAAGGATATTATCGGGTTAGCGGGACATCGCGGGTTCAAACCCGGACTTGGACATTTTTTTTAGGACTACTTCTTTGAGGTAGTTTACTTATTACTTATTATTATCATTATCATTATTATTATTATTATTAGTATCATTTTTATTGAAGACTATCATTTTTGTTAAAGTATCATTTTTATTATTATCATTATTAGAGAAATTATCATTTTTATCAAAATTATTATTATTACTATTATTATTATTATTTTGACGTTAATGTTATTATTTTTATATTGTCAATATTATTATCATAATAACTATTATTATTATTATTGTCAAATAAAACAAGTTTTTATTTATTACTACAATCAATATTTTTTTTATCAAATAACTATTAGTTATATAAAATCATATTTATTACATATAACATAACTATATAAATAATTTTATAATAAATATTAATAAATAGATTTAATTAGGTTATTAATGAAACACCTAATTAAAATTACAATTAAATCACTAATAATATATAAATTTGTTCGACTACCATTATATGTGTTAATATATATAAATGATATAGGTTCGTGAATCCAAGGCCAACCCTATACTTGTTCAATGTCATCATATGTATTTTTACTACAAAATACAGTATGGTGAGTTTCATTTGCTCCCTTTTTATTTGCTTTTGCAATATATATTTTTGGGCTGAGAATACATGCGCTGCTTTTATAAATGTTTACAAAATAGACACAAGTACTTGAAAATATATTCTACGTTGAGTTGTACCACTGGCATACTTCCCTGCAGCTTGGTAACTATTATTTACATAGGTATTGTAAACGCGAATCCTGTTGATAGATCTATCGGGCCTGACAACCCCAACCGGACTGGACGACCAGTATTCAACGGTTGCACAGTACTTCGTTTTGGTGACTACACTTGGTACGGTGTAGTGAGATTTCATAATAAAGGGAATATGCGACGTTGATTAAATGTTAAGTATGGTTACCAAGTGCTCAACCACTTAGAATATCTTTATTAAAACGTTTATGTATATGAAATCTTGTGGTCTATTAAAATATTGAAATGATTGTTATGATAAACCTATGAACTCACCAACCTTTTGGTTGACACTTTTAAGCATGTTTATTCTCAGGTACGAATTAAGTCTTCCGCTGTGCATTAGCTCATTTTAAGGATATTACTTGGAGTCGATCATCGCAATGGGACCAAATGTTGATGACTTCGTCCAGGTGGATAAGGACGGGTCTTTACATGTGGTATCAGAGCATTGGTCGTAGCGAACCAGGTCTTGCATTAGTGTATCTAACTGATAGTTGTTAGGATGCATTAGCGAGTCTGGACTTCGACCTTAGCTGCATATTATAAGAATTGTATATCATTCCTAGTGGAAAATTACCTGCTAATCATTCCTAAGTCTAGACACGACTTCCTACACTTATTTGATAGATAGTGTACAGATAAATTCATATCTTAGCGTATCTGTTACTGTAGACTTTATCTGACACGTTTCCTTATTTTTCTTCGTAATCTACGAGATTTTCTGTACTATGTATAGGTATTTTATATAATTAGAATATCATCCGATATCCGAAAATCATTTCATATCGAAAAATCCTTTATTCAATCGTACGCAATGGAACTCACCATTAGATCAAGTCCCTCGGATTCCGATATGGAATCCCACTCCAGCTCCAGAAGCAGCATCACCAGAATGAATCAATCAATCAGTCATCCCCAATTCATCTGATGGGTTCGTAGTCGACTTAACCAATGAAGACAAGAAGAAGGCGATCTTTTCTAACCACCAACCTGCACCCTCGGTGAAGAACCTGAAGCACTTACCGGTGAACCTATTCGTAACACCATTTTCACCCTCATTTCCCGAATATCCTGCCACGACTATATCATAACTCAGATTCTAAACCTTATTCATCCGCTCGTTCCGACTGACAATCATCCCGGAATAATAGAAGAAGTCAACGAACTTCGCGCTCGAGTAATCAATCTGGAGAATATGGTGTAAAAATTTATCAGCTTCAGCAACATCACCGGCACCAACAGTACCATCAATAACAGCACCAGTATCGTCAACAATTCATGCCTCAACATTTCATTCTGTACCTCGAGTATAATCATCGTTCTATGTATCGTTCTACATCATTTATCTCCCCTCAACATGGCGATTATGTAATTTCTAAAGTTCTAGAGATTATGTAATCTAGTATTAACGATAAATCAAATGAGTTTAATATCATAATTGACTCATTAAATCCATAATTACATCTGAAGAAAATATATATGTATATATTTTTTCATAAAGATTGTAGTTAAAAATTCTTTCGTACAAACTGTTAATGGTGAAAATATTTTAACGGGTAGGTAATACCCGAGAAATATTTAAAATTTCACATTAATAAGTTACATTGTACATTCTTCGAATCTGATTCAACAGTCATTTACTATCCTACTTACAACCACCGATATACGTATCTGTTCACCGCAGAATAACCATTTCCATTCAATTTCATATTTGGATTTTGACCTATCAGAATCCAACAAGTAGAATAATGAAGAAAACATTTGACAAAATAAAATTTGTTAGAAACAAACGATTTAACTATGAGAAAAATTTTGTTAAGAATTCACGCTAACTGTTCCAGCTAACTGTTCCTAGCTAACTGATTACATTTTATTTATCGCAATTTAATTATCGCAATTTACATTCTCGCAATTTTATTTATCGTCATTTAATTTCTGTTATTTACTTTTGCGCACTTTAAATAACGGGACACGTATACAAGGTCTCGACATATCATATTGACCCATCTATATATCTATCTTGGAACAACCATAGACACTCTATATGCAAATGACGGAGTTAGCTATACAGGGTTGAGGTTGATTCCAAAATATATATATAGTTTGAGTTGTGATCAATACTGAGACCGGTACACGGGTCACGATACGTATTAATTATTTCGAATGCTATATATTAAACTATATATGAACTATTGGACTATTGGACTACTAACTTTGGACAATTAAAATGAATTAAAATATTGATTATAATATATGAAACTAAATAATTCTTCAAGTTTGCCACTTGATTTCATCTTAAACCTCTTTTGTATCTTGACGATTACAATCTGCGTCCAAACCTTTCGTAATTCTTGGAAAAAAAACCTCAATCGAGAGGATGAACCAACCGCACTTCATCTACATAAGAAGAGATTGATGCATATAGTTACGCACCTGAAGAACTCTCGGAAACTGAGTAAACGTTTAACACGTAGTTGTGCTAATTCCTCAGAGTTATTATTACCCAAAATAATTTGGTAATCCCTTTCAAAGTAGCAAATTTTGTCACAGCTCCAGCAAGTCAACTCCGACTTTTCATCTGAAACAACCTTAATATAACCTTGATATATATGCGTGCTCATTTATTGTTACCAAAGAATCTTTTATATTCCACCATACTACTATCAGCGTTTAATCATCTAAAAACACAATTCTCTTGAAACCACCTCGGATTAATAACCGACGATACAGATATGGCTGCATTAAATACAGAGGAAACAGTAAAATTGTAGATGGTCTGAATGGCTAAGTGTTTGATGATAAAGAATGGAATGTTGGAAACACTCAATAGAAAATTTAGTACCGAAAAGTGGATTATGCGAAACTATGAAGGAAACCAAGGATAAATACAAGGACTAAACCCTAGATTCAAAGAATCCAGGTAATTCTGTATCCGATGAAATCTTTAGAGAATATCTTGCTCCAAAGTCATGTTAAAATCTTGCGGAAAATTTTTCTTTATCAACCTTCGAACTTAGAAATTCCAAAATATCATCATAAATATCTTTGATATTTCTGAGGATATTTTCATAAATATTTTTGTCCGAAATTATCTACCTCTTCGTGTTTTCTGTATTCCATTATATTGGAAACTTCTGTAAAATCTAAGTATGAATTATGAATGAATTGTGGAGAAGTGTTGGGAATTGAAGCATGAGTTAGTATAATATAATGACATTTGGCCAACGTGATTATATTACAGTAAGTCATGCTGAAAATTCTAATGACACGTGATGATGATTCACAGATCATAACGTCATCATGTACACAACTCTTTCATTCTACTTAATTTCTAAGCATATCACGGAAATATTTCCTTGATATTTCTGTTCTTCCGTAACTCCGACAATCTGCTAATAAATCGTGCGATTACATTTTCTTTCCGATTAGAAGATTTCTTTAAATTCCTTGAATTCTGAAAATCAACCTTGAATATGTCAGAAGTTAAGACGAACCTCTAATCACTTCATTTCACTCTTTTGTGATAGCTTCACTCGTACGCTTTGCATGATCGAATCGTTTTATCCATATTAATCCAAAATGATAAAACACTATTTATCAACTCATATTCGTCATAAAAACATTCTTATTGTTAACCATAACGACCTCGATCAAATTTCGGGACGAAATTTCTTTAACGGGTGGGTACTGTCACGACCCGGAAAATTTCGACTTATTTTAAATCAAACTCTCGATATGCTGAAAAGTCTTTTAGGTTGAGTCTCAAAAATTCTGAACTGTTTAATATATTCATTTGACCTTCGACAATTACGATTCACGAACCATTATGTGTAAATAAATATATCAATAAATATATATATATATTAATTATTATAAATTAAAATATTATGTGAGTTGATTAATTATGTAAATAAAATAATATATGATATTTAAATAAATTCATATACATATACATATATATATATATATATATATATATATATATATATATATATATATATATATACATATATATATATATATAAGGTACATTGAATGTATATTTATATGATTAGGAATTTATTTAGTAAACGATAATAGCACTCGTTTGTCAGTCGATCGATGTTAACTAAGTTAACAACGAACTTATGTGATTTTAAAATAAACGGTGAATCGAAAATGAGTTCTATAAATTATAGACTTATTAAAAATGTAATTAGGAGCTGTTTATTAAATTTTAGAACTTTTTATATTTTTACCCAGAATTGAGAGGGACAGTTGATGTTATTTTATTTAATAAATTAACGATCAAATTTTATACTATATTGACCAAAATAAATAAAGACAATTAATTTAAAAGTTTGGAATTTTTCTGAAAGACTTTTATCCGCCCCTGATTTAACAACGGAGTACGTTATAGCACTCCGATGAAACTGTCGGCAGAAATAATTGGTTTGATAAAGTGTACCCGTTTCAAAATTTTAAATCTAGATATTTTCATTTATATTACTGTTTAAATGTGGAATTTTATGTATGTACTGTGTTGTGATTGATTGTCTTATTCCTCCACTAGATCATATGTATAAAATGCTTACATACATGCACTAAACACAACACTCTTTTTCTTCTTTGTATCTATCCACTGTCACCATCTATATTTATATATGCATAAGCACTTAGAGATATATATATACACATACATATGTACGGGTGATATATTGAATCACCACACCCTAACCTTCACCTATCACCACCATCATCCACCACCTCCCACCATTTACAACCATGGTAAATCATCAACCACCCTCGCCCACCTTAGCCGCCATCATCACAAACCCACCACCACACCCTTTTGTTTCCTACTTAGTTTTTCCTTTCATTTTAATCACCTTATACCATCACAACCGCCATCCGCTGTAATGTTTTCTGTTTTGAAGCTCACATCACAACACCCAAACCACCTGCCATCGATAATCATCACAATCATTTTATTTTCTCTGATTGAACCTACTGTTGCTACGCTGTTGTTTTCTGCTTTTGCAAGCCTAGAAAACCCATTTCAAACCCAACAAACCTCGTTATTTTATTTGTTTCTTCTCCTCGCTGTAGTGTTGGCCGAAGAATCCCTACACCCATTAAATCACTATTACTATATGATTGTTTCTGTTTTCTGTGTAAGATACCAACACCAAAAGAACATATATATACTGTTATTTTATGAGACCAAAACCGCCATCTTTAAATCTCTCTTACTACTATTTAAATGCCACAAATCTTCTATTACTACTCGAACTATATACAACCTGCAACTATGGTGTCTCTTGGTTCATCATCACCAAATCATACGCTAGCTTTGTTCCTGTTACAACTGCTGCTACTAGGACTTTTCGATTTGAGTTAATAAAGGTAAATGAATGATAATGATGAATATGTGGTGTGCTGTACAGCGAATTGTTTAGGTGTATAGTACGAGTATAAAAAAAAAGAAAAAGTTGAAGTCAATTCATACGACATCTTTTTGAAGAAAGGGACAACCACATTTTACATAAACTTTATAGTTTTATATATTTTTTTTTTACGGACAAAGCAAGTGCAAAAAAAGAGTAAATGGGCTTTATAATTAAGAATTTATAGGCTTTACATAATTAGAAGACAGGACCTTGTGCCAGACCGAAAAACTATAGGATGAGCTTTACTATTGCTCCTACAAAGGATAGTAATTGCATCCGACACGTTATAGACCATAATTAAAAGCATGTCATGGGACATTGCCTTAACAGTTGCTTGTTCAATGCTTTCCTTTACAACCGGACGGTAGTTTACCGAAAGGTAATATACGGAGCAAGTATACTGGACGTGTTGCTTTCCTAATACAAGGTTAGCAAGTGGATGACACAAAATCATAAGTTTTGAGCTAAAATTTTCAAATCTGAAACCCACCAAACCCACAAAAACAATTTGCAAACACCGGTGAAGGGTTATTCCGGAAAACTTATCTAGGGTAAAAGCTAGATTTTATTTAAAAGATCAAATGTTTTCATAAAGATCCAATTTTCTTTAAGGATCTAAATTTTCATAGTCATGTGGGACTGTATATCACATCGTTACTACCATTGTTTATACCGCCGTATAGAAATCACTGATGTACAAAGTGTGAAGAATAAAGAAGTGATTCTAGTATTTTTATTTCAAAACTATATTGCTTGAGGACAAGCAACGCTCAAGTGTGGAAATATTTGATAATGCTAAAAACGAACATATATTTCATAGCATTATCCCTCAAGAAAGACAAGCTTTTAGTTGCAATTGTTCTATTTACAAGTGATATTCGTTTAAATAATAAAAGGTGAAGACAAAAGACAGATTCGACGAATTGAAGATGCAAACGACCAAAAAGCTCAAAAGTACAAAGTACAATCAAAGTGGTTCAAATTATTGGTGAGAAACGTCTCAAAATTACAAGAGTACAAGCCGCAAAATGCAAATTACAAGATATTAAATTGTACGCAAGGACGTTCGAAAATCCGAAATCGGGACCAGAGTCAACTCTCAACGCTCGACGCAACGGACTAAAAATTATGAGTCAACTATGCACAAGAATATAATATAATATTTAAATAATTATATAAATTATTTATATATTATATATATTTAAAAATAACGTCGACAAGCAAGAAAATAAAGCAATCTGAGCTGTCTCAGATGGCCATGCGATCGCATGTCCTGGAGGTGCATTTTCCATGCGATCGCATGGCAGTAGGTAGCAGGCCTCATTGCTATAAATTCGCAGTTTTGGTTGATAAAAAAATATATATCTTTTTCTTTTCTCTTATCCTATGTATCAAATATTACTCCAAATATTAATCTCAATTTGTAATTTTAATTTTAAGTTAGTGATAATAATAAGGTTAGGTTAGTCGAATGTCTTGAGGTTTTGCAAGTTGAAACTCTGTCCGTGTACCACTACGCTATTAATATCCACTGTAAGTTATGTTTAATTTTATTGTTAAATTAATGTCTCGTAGCTAAGTTATTATTATGCTTATTTAAGACGAAGCAATCATGATGTTGGGCTAAAATATTAAGATGGGATAATTGGGCTTTGTACCATAATTGGGGTTTGGACAAAAGAACGACACTTGTGGAAATTAGACTATGGGCTATTAATGGGCTTTATATTTGCTTAATTAAATGATAGTTTGTTAATTTAATATAAAGATTTACAATTGGACGTACCTATAAATAACCATATACACTCGATCGGACAGGATGGGCGGGATATTTATAAGTACTAATAATCGTTCATTTAACTGCACATGGGAATAGATTAATAGTCTATGGACTTATTAAAACAGGGGTGAATTATGTACAAGGACACTTGGCGTAATTGTTAACAAAGTATTAAAACCTTGTTACAGTTTAAGTCCCCAATTAGTTGGAATATTTGACTTCGGATATAAGGATAATTTGACGAGGACACTCGCACTTTATATTTATGATCGATGGACTGTTATGGACAAAAACCAGATGGACATATTAAATAATCCAGGACAAAGGACAATTAACCCATGGAAATAAACTAAAATCAACAAATCAAACATCATGATTACGGAAGTTTAAATAAGCATAATTTCTTTATTTCATATTTAATTGCACTTTTAATTATCTCACTTTTATTTACTGTCATTGTATTCAATTGCACTTTTAATTATCGTACTCTTTAATTATCGTCATTTTATTTATCGCACTTTTATTTATCGCAATTTCATTATCGTTATTTACTTTACGCTTAAAATTAAGTTATATTTATTTTTAATATTTTACATTAGGTTTTAACTGCGACTAAAGTTTTAAAATCGATAAACCGGTCATTAAACGGTAAAAACCCACTTTTATAATAATAATACTACTTATATATATATATTTGTATTTAAAATATAGCGTTAAACTTGGCTAGAGTTCCCTGTGGACGAACCGGACTTACTAAAAACTACACTACTGTACGATTAGGTACACTGCATATAAGTGTTGTAGCAAGGTTTATGTATATCCACTCTATAAATAAATAAATCACTTATGTAAAATTGTATCGTATTTAATAGTATTTGGTCGTAAAAATATAACTATTTTATACACCACCTCGCACACATCACCGGATCTTTCCTATTTGGTGGGAGTTGTTAGTAGTTATATGTTTAATTCGGGGAAAGAACATTGAGAAGCGGTTAAATGGTTGCTTCGTTATTTGAAAGGTGCTTCTAGTATGGGATTGTGCTTCAACTAAATCAATGTCATACTTAGGGGTTACGTGGATGCTAATTTGGGTGAATGTGATGATTCATGTAGAAGCACTACGAGTTATGTGTTCATGGTTGGTCAGACGGCTGTTAGTTGGTTTTCTCGATTACAAAGAAGTGTTGCTTTATCTACAACTAAATCCAAATATATGGCCGCGGCAGAAGTCGCCAAAGAGTTAATTTGGTTGATGAATTTGGTGAAGTGGGGAAAAAAATTAGATTATAGCGTCTTATATTGTGACAATCAAAGTGGGGTTTATCTTGGAAAGATTCTGGTGTATCATAGTCTTACGAAACACTTTAATTTAAGGTATCGTTTTATTCGTGAACTCATAAATGATGGTGCTTAAATATCGGAGAAAGTCCTTGGTACGAAGAATCTTGGCGATATGTTTACTAAGGTGGTTACGACGGAAAAGTTGAGGTTTTGCATAGCGTCAACTGGTATTCTCATGACTTGATGAGACAAGATGAACGACAAGAGAGTTAGATATCTTCCTGCGGTCAACTCACTTTAGTGAAATCGGTTATGGGGAGCCTTGGAATCTACTTTATGTCTATGTTCAAGTGTCTCGAAAAGGTCCTTAAACGATTTGAGTCTATCTGAGCTAGATTCTTTTGGGGAGGCTCTAATTCGATTAAAAAGATGTCTTGGGTCAAGTGGGATAAAGTTTTAGCTTCTTTTGATAACGGTGGTCTTAATGTGGGGAGCCTTAAAGCTTTCAACTTGGCCTTGTTATATAAGTGGAGATGGCGTTATTTGGTAAACCTGAATGATTTGTGGGTCTCGGTTATTAAGTCGATACATGGAGATTATTTTGAAAAGTTCTCACACCATAGTTCTAGCATATGGTCAAATATCGTTACTTCTTGTACCAAAACTATTTCCAAAGGCTTTCTGCCCACTGATGTAACATCCCGCCCTTTTCTGGTTACTTTCCGTTTAACTATTTTAAAGTCCGTTATATATTTATAACATCTTTCGTTAATACGCGTTTTAAATTATCTCGATTAGGTAATTCACGCACCCGATTCAAACTTGAGGGACTAAAATTGACACGGGGCAAACTAGTTGACTAGGTCAACTAGTCCACCCCAATCACCACCATTCAACCATCTCAATCTCTCTCTCTTTCTCTCTAGCAAGAACACACACACAATTACCAAATTCATTCAATCATCATCTAAATTCGATCTAGGAGGCTTACAACAAAATAAATTACATATTCGTGATCCTCTCTTCATCCTCTTTATTTTGGTACCAACTTCATCTCATTTGGGTAACATTTCTAAAACTCTAGATTTCTCTAAATTCGTGTTTTTGACTTGAAATGGTGTTAGTTAGTGTCTATGGCTCATTGTGATGTCGTGTGTGTAATTTATATGCTCGATCTCGTTGTTTTAGTGTAACTAGCATGAACTTGAATTTTGGTGTGTTGTTCTTGAATTTTGGATGATCATATGTTGTTAGATGTTATAAGTTCATGTTCTAATTGTGTTCCTAGTATCACTAGCTTCAATTTGATGTGTAAGTTACTTTAGAAAAGTTCATGAACTCGATTTATGATTTTGGTGAATTTGGGTTAGGGTTTGATGAACTTGAAATGGACTTTTGATGCATTGAATGCCATGGATTATGGTTGGTAAGTGTTTAGTTGGATTGTATGCTTGATTACCTTCGAAACGGCATATCATTCATGTAAATTGGTTGTCCGAATCATTGAATTGCATTTATGAACTTGTATGCGATTAATGTTGAGCATTAGATGCGGTTTTGGTTGTTATAATAGATAGATTGATTGATGAAATGTGTTTAGTTGTCTTCCTCGTCAAATTACCTTCCCAACGGTATAAAATACTTGACTTGATTGTTTGCGGATCATAAATTATGTTTATTTGGTTTTTGGTTCGTGCACTTAGGAGTTCTGCATCAGACTTGAAATCCAACCTGGACGCCGTCCAGATACTTGGACGCCGTCCCAGTATTCAAAGCTGGACGCCGTCCAGAAAGTCTGGACGCCGTCCCAGCCTTCAAATCTGGACGCCGTCCAGAAAATCTGGACGCCGTCCAGATGCACTGGCAGGCTACTGTCCTCGTTGGTCATTTTACGGAAAATGTTTGCTATGCTATGGACCTCCGATTCACATGTAACTTGTTCTAACGTGCTCATATATGATTAAAAACCTCAGAAAAATAGTTCGGGACCCGACCCGAACGTGTTGACTTTTTCATTGACTTTGACCCGACCTAAGTTGACTTTTAATCAAACTTAACCAAATGTTTGTGCAATCATTCTAACATGCTTTTATACTTGTACCTTGCATGAAACATGACAATTTGATTCACATGCTATTATGATCGAGTCTTAACGAGCCATAGGACTAATTGAACATCTTTGACCTATCGTGTTTACCATTATTGATACAACCTATTGTTTAGGTCAAGACTAGCATTGTTCTTTGCACATGTTTACTTGTTGAAGTACTTTACTACTCGTGCACTCAAGGTGAGATCATAGTCCCACTTTTACTCTTTTTGAACTTACATTTGGGATGAGAAAACATAAACATTTCTTTTACTAAGTGAACACAAGTACAGGAAAACAAACATTCTACATACGAGTTTAGAACAAAATCCTCAATTCGATTATCATTAGTTACACTTGCCGGGTGTAAGCGAGAACTTATGTTGTATGGATCCATATGGGTTTGACAAACCCTCATTCAAACGGTTCGCTACCGTTTACGAATGAAATATATTTTCGAGAAACAGTGTATGTTCTAGCACTAAGTGATGGGGTTCAATGGAAGGAATGTTAAGCATTGATAATTGGGTGCTCGTGAAACAAACTTTTGGAATGTATTACTATTATCTCGTTGTTGCAAATCTTGTGGTTCACTTGTACTTACTTACTCAAACCTATGATTTCACCAACGTTTTCGTTGACAGATTTCTATGTTTTTCTCAGGTCCTTGAACGATACATGATACATGCTTCCGCTCATTATTTTGATACTTGCATTGGATGTCGAGTATATATGCATACATGGAGCGTCTTTTGGCTACTTTTAAATTGTGTCGCATAAGTTTCATTTGTACTTATAACTTTGTAACGTAACTTGTGGTGGAACTATTCTCGTAAACTTTGAACAATCTTTACATTTGAAATGAATGCGACATATCTTTTGGTCAAACGTTGTTTTAAAGACTTATGACCACGTAACGGGACCTAAGTAGACGGCGCCGTCAATGAAGATTTTGCCGGGTCGCTACAGATGGTATCAGAGCTGGTTTAACCTTAGCCGTAAAGGTAGTCACGCGCGCCGGCTGTTAGGCCGGGCACTCATACGGACTATGCTTTTTGGCGGGTTAATCGTAGAGGGGGTTCTCACAGTGTTACCTGTGACGAAGCATTGGCTCTTACCCCTTGCGATCCCTTGGAATTTGAGGGTTGGCATTTTGGCAGAAATGCGGGCCGTAAAATCAGTGTCTGAGGTACACTCAGTGGTCACCAACCAGTTAGCTGGAAAGGCACTGGGTGGGTTTCTACCCCATCTGTCGCTACAGATGGTATCAGAGCGTTGGTTGTAGGGATTTAGAGTTCATTGGTGTCAACCTCGAGTCATAGGGTACATTGGTGAGTCTAGACTACAACCGGCATATAGACTTGAAGTAGGAATTACTTGACTACTTGTGCATTTATACTCGAACGCTTCTACTCATACCTACTCTTAGTTCATCTTAATCTCACGTTGTTTAAATTGATTGACACGCCACCTTGACTTTATAGAATAATGTCGAATGCACATATGAATCAGGGTAATATAATTGCCGGGATTATATTACGATGACTCATATAAACGTTCCGACATTATGACATAAAGAATTTAAGGCGAGTCGAGGAAAAACTTCTCTTTATCTTTATTCTATATCACGGTTAGTATTATTTAGAATACTAATCAATGATATTCTTGTGTCTTGAAGGAACAATGGCTCCTCGTTGTGTACGCCGCAATGAAACTCCCGAACAAGCTCTCGAACGGATGATAGCCACCGCCGTAGATGCGGCCATGGCCGGTCACTCATCCAACAACAACAACAATAATAACAACAACCACAACAACAACAACAATGGAACCGGTAACTCAAATGAGGGATGCTCCTATAAAGCTTTCATGGGGTGCAAACCTCACACTTTCGATGGAACCGGGGGACCGGTCGTGCTCACCCGATGGTTTGAACAAAAGGAAGCCGTCTTTAGCATAAGAGGTTGTCGGGACCAAGACAAGGTCAAATACTCCACTCACACCTTCGCCGGTGTCGCTCTTACATGGTGGAATACTTATGTACAATCGGCGGGTACCGATGAAGCTCACGCCCTCTCTTGGGCCGACTTGAGGGAAAAGATGATTGTCGAATATTTCCCTCGTGAAGAAACCCGAAGGCTCGAACAAGAGCTAAGAACTTTAAAGGCGATCGGAAATGATCTCAAGGCTTATAATCAACGATTTTCCGAACTAGCCTTGATGTGCCCAAATCTTGTGAACCCCGAAGCTTTAAGGGTTGAACTTTACATGGATGGTCTTCCAAAGAGTATCAAACACGGAGTAATGTCATCCAAACCCACTAATCATCAAGAAGCTTTGAACATGGCTCGCAAATTGATAGAAACAGTTGACGAAATCGTAGTACCGGCACCTAAAGCCGAGGACAAGTCGGGTAACAACAAAAGAAAATGGGAAGCTCCCCAATCAAGCAACAACAACTTTGCCAAGAAATCTTTCACCTCCGACGGCAAGAAGGGTTATGCCGGAAATCTACCTCTTTGCAACAAATGCAACAAACATCACTTTGGCGAATGTAGTAAGCTAATTTGCCATCGGTGCCAAGGAATTGGTCATAAGGCCAACGATTGTAAAAGTGCCACTCCCGTCGCTCGAAAGTGGCCCAATGCACCAAAAACGGGCACTTGTTATGAATGTGGCCAAACGGGCCATTATAGAAATGCATGCCCGAAGAGGAAAGATAGCCTCAATACGCGCGGCCGAGCTTTCAACATCAACACCGAGGAAGCCCGAGATGACACTGAACTAGTCACGGGTACGTTTCTTCTCAACAATTCTTATGTCTCTTGCTTATTCGATTCGGGTGCCGATAAATGCTTTGTATCCAAGACTTTGACTCATTCTTTTAATACTCCACCACGTCCACTAGATACCACTTATACTATTGAAGTGGCCAACGGAAAACTATTAAGTGCCGACACATATTACCGGGGGTGTACGTTAAACATTTTGGGTAAGGAATTTGAAATTGATTTGACACCCATGGAACTAGGAAGCTTTGATGTAATAATCGGTATGAATTGGTTAGTCAAAACGAAATCTCACATCCTTTGTGATCTTAACGCAATCCGAATTCCTATCGAGAATGGTGAACCTTTGATTGTTTATGGCGATAAGAGTTGCACCAGACTCAACCTAGTTTCGTGTATTAAAGTTAGAAAACTACTCTGTAAGGGTTGTTTTGCGATCCTTGCTCACGTTAAGAAAGTCGAGTCCGATGAGAAGCACATCGATGATGTGCCAATTGTTAGTGACTATTCCGATGTATTTCCCGACGAATTGCCGGGTCTTCCACCTCATCGACCGGTTGAATTCCAAATCGATCTTATTCCGGGAGCCGCACCCGTAGCACGTGCACCATATAGACTTGCTCCATCCGAAATGCAAGAATTGCAAAGTCAAATCCAAGAACTACTTTACCGTGGTTTTATCCAACCTAGCCATTCACCATGGGGCGCTCCGATTTTGTTTGTTAAAAAGAAAGACGGATCCCTACGAATGTGCATTGATTATCGTGAACTAAATAAATTGACGGTTAAGAACCGATATCCTCTTCCTCGCATCGATGACCTCTTTGATCAACTACAAGGGTCTTGTGTATATTCAAAAATCGATCTCCGCTCGGGTTATCATCAATTAAGGGTTAAGGGGGAAGATGTCTCCAAAACCGCTTTCCGAACTCGTTATGGTAGTTATGAATTCCTTGTCATGCCATTTGGTCTCACTAACGCACCGGCGGTGTTCATGGATCTTATGAACCGCGTGTGCAAACCGTATCTCGATAAATTCGTTATTGTGTTCATCGATGACATATTGATCTATTCTAAAAATGAAGAAGAGCACAAACAACATCTCCAACTTGTGCTTGAACTCTTGAGACAAGAACGACTTTATGCCAAATTCTCCAAGTGTGAATTTTGGTTGAAGGAAGTTCAATTTCTTGGTCATGTTGTAAGTGATCAAGGTATTAAAGTCGATCCCACGAAAATCGAAGCCATTAGTAAATGGGAGACTCCTACTACTCCTACTCACATTCGTCAATTCTTGGGTCTCGCCGGGTACTATCGTCGATTCATCTAAAACTTCTCTTTGGTTGCACGTCCTCTAACCGCATTAACTCACAAGGGAAAGAAATTCATTTGGGCGACCGAACATGAATCCGCATTCCAAATCTTGAAAACGAAGCTAACCACCGCTCCTATCTTGTCACTTCCCGAAGGCAATGATGACTTTGTTGTATATTGCGATGCCTCGAAACATGGTTTTGGGTGTGTATTGATGCAACGAACGAAAGTCATTGCTTATGCTTCTCGACAACTCAAAATTCATGAACGAAACTATACGACACATGATCTCGAACTTGGAGCCGTTGTCTTTGCACTTAAAATGTGGAGACACTATCTTTATGGTACCAAGAGTACTATCTTCACCGATCACAAAAGCCTTCAACACATTTTCGATCAAAAACAACTAAACATGAGACAACGAAGGTGGATCGAAACCTTAAACGATTACGATTGCGAGCTTCGTTACCATCCCGGGAAGGCAAATGTAGTAGCCGATGCCTTAAGTCGAAAAGAAAGAGCGGTGCCTCTTCGTGTCCGAGCCTTAAACATCACCATCCACACAAACCTTAATAGCCAAATTCGGGTAGCCCAAGATGAGGCTCTCAAGGATGAAAACCTTTCACGTGAGCTCTTGAACATTCTCGTCTCTCGATTCGAAATTAGGGGGACCGGACTCCGATATTACGCCGGAAGGATTTGGGTGCCTAGTTATGGGGACCTACGAAGCCTTATTTTAGATGAAGCCCATAAGTCACGATACTCGATTCACCCTGGTGCCAATAAGATGTACCACGACCTTAAACAACTATATTGGTGGCCGAACATCAAAAGGGACGTAGCTACTTATGTTTCCAAGTGTTTGACATGTTCCAAAGTCAAAGCCGAACACCAAAGCCCGTCCGGACTACTTCAACAACCCGAGATCCCGCAATGGAAGTGGGAAAGGATAACGATGGATTTTATCACCAAGCTACCAAAAATGACGGGCGGTTATGATACCGTTTGGGTCATTGTTGACCGTCTCACCAAATCCGCACACTTCCTTGCCATGAAAGAAACGGACAAAATGGAGAAACTTGCACAACTTTACATTAAGGAGATTGTAGCCCGACACGGTGTACCCTTATCGATTATCTCCGACCGAGATGGCCGTTTTGTTTCTAGATTTTGGCGCACTTTGCAAGAAGCATTGGGAACGCGTTTAGACATGAGCACCGCATATCATCCTCAAACCGATGGACAAAGCGAACGTACAATTCAAACCTTAGAGGACATGTTACGAGCTTGCGTGGTTGATTTCGGAAGGGCTTGGGACAAGCACTTACCTCTCGCTGAGTTCTCTTACAACAATAGTTATCACGCGAGTATTAAAGCCGCACCTTTTGAAGCGCTATATGGCCGAAAATGTCGTTCACCTCTTTGTTGGGCCGAGGTAGGCGACGTGAAATTACCGGACCCGAACTCATTCACGAAACCACCGAGAAAATCGTTCAAATCCGAGATAGGGTTAGGACGGCCCGAAGTCGTCAAAAGTGCTATACCGACAAAAGATGCAACGACCTTGAATTTCAAGTCGGTGACCGCGTCATGTTAAAAGTCGCACCTTGGAAGGGTGTAATCCGCTTTGGAAAACGCGGGAAGCTAAATCCGCGGTATATTGGTCCTTTCGAAATCTTGGAGCGTATTGGAACCGTTGCTTATCGTTTAGATCTTCCGCCTCAATTGAGCTCCGTTCATCCTACCTTCCATGTATCTAACTTGAAAAAGTGTCTTGCCGAACCCGATATCGTCATCCCTCTCGAGGAACTTACTATTGATGACAAACTTCATTTTGTAGAGGAACCGGTTGAAATTGTGGACACCTCCGTCAAGACATTGAAACAAAGCCGAATCCCGATTGTTAAAGTCCGTTGGAACGCCAAAAGGGGACCCGAGTTTACTTGGGAAAGACAAGATCAAATGCAAAGAAAGTATCCTCATCTATTCGTGAATTCGGAAACGCAAGATCTCGAGGAAGAAACAACGACTACTACGCCTACTTAAATTTCGGGGCGAAATTTCTTTTAAGGAGTAGGTAATGTAACATCCCGCCCTTTTTTGGTTACTTTCCGTTTAACTATTTTAAAGTCCGTTATATATTTATAACATCTTTCGTTAATACGCGTTTTAAATTATCTCGATTAGGTAATTCACGCACCCGATTCAAACTTGAGGGACTAAAATTGACACGGGGCAAACTAGTTGACTAGGTCAACTAGTCCACCCCAATCACCACCATTCAACCATCTCAATCTCTCTCTCTTTCTCTCTAGCAAGAACACACACACAATTACCAAATTCATTCAATCATCATCTAAATTCGATCTAGGAGGCTTACAACAAAATAAATTACATATTCGTGATCCTCTCTTCATCCTCTTTATTTTGGTACCAACTTCATCTCGTTTGGGTAACATTTCTAAAACTCTAGATTTCTCTAAATTCGTGTTTTTGACTTGAAATGGTGTTAGTTAGTGTCTATGGCTCATTGTGATGTCGTGTGTGTAATTTATATGCTCGATCTCGTTGTTTTAGTGTAACTAGCATGAACTTGAATTTTGGTGTGTTGTTCTTGAATTTTGGATGATCATATGTTGTTAGATGTTATAAGTTCATGTTCTAATTGTGTTCCTAGTATCACTAGCTTCAATTTGATGTGTAAGTTGCTTTAGAAAAGTTCATGAACTCGATTTATGATTTTGGTGAATTTGGGTTAGGGTTTGATGAACTTGAAATGGACTTTTGATGCATTGAATGCCATGGATTATGGTTGGTAAGTGTTTAGTTGGATTGTATGCTTGATTACCTTCGAAACGGCATATCATTCATGTAAATTGGTTGCCCGAATCATTGAATTGCATTTATGAACTTGTATGCGATTAATGTTGAGCATTAGATGCGGTTTTGGTTGTTATAATAGATAGATTGATTGATGAAATGTGTTTAGTTGTCTTCCTCGTCAAATTACCTTCCCAACGGTATAAAATACTTGACTTGATTGTTTGCGGATCATAAATTGTGTTTATTTGGTTTTTGGTTCGTGCACTTAGGAGTTCTGCATCAGACTTGAAATCCAACCTGGACGCCGTCCAGATACTTGGACGCCGTCCCAGTATTCAAAGCTGGACGCCGTCCATAAAGTCTGGACGCCGTCCCAGCCTTCAAATCTGGACGCCGTCCAGATGCACTGGCAGGCTACTGTCCTCGTTGTTTGCTATGCTATGGACCTCCGATTCACATGTAACTTGTTCTAACGTGCTCATATATGATTAAAAACCTCAGAAAAATAGTTCGGGACCCGACCCGAACGTGTTGACTTTTTCATTGACTTTGACCCGACCTAAGTTGACTTTTAATCAAACTTAACCAAATGTTTGTGCAATCATTCTAACATGCTTTTATACTTGTACCTTGCATGAAACATGACAATTTGATTCACATGCTATTATGATCGAGTCTTAACGAGCCATAGGACTAATTGAACATCTTTGACCTATCGTGTTTACCATTATTGATACAACCTATTGTTTAGGTCAAGACTAGCATTGTTCTTTGCACACGTTTACTTGTTGAAGTACTTTACTACTCGTGCACTCAAGGTGAGATCATAGTCCCACTTTTACTCTTTTTGAACTTACATTTGGGATGAGAAAACATAAACATTTCTTTTACTAAGTGAACACAAGTACAGGAAAACAAACATTCTACATACGAGTTTAGAACAAAATCCTCAATTCGATTATCATTAATTACACTTGCCGGGTGTAAGCGAGAACTTATGTTGTATGGATCCATATGGGTTTGACAAACCCTCATTCAAACGGTTCGCTACCGTTTACGAATGAAATATATTTTCGAGAAACAGTGTATGTTCTAGCACTAAGTGATGGGGTTCAATGGAAGGAATGTTAAGCATTGATAATTGGGTGCTCGTGAAACAAACTTTTGGAATGTATTACTATTATCTCGTTGTTGCAAATCTTGTGGTTCACTTGTACTTACTTACTCAAACCTATGATTTCACCAACGTTTTCGTTGACAGATTTCTATGTTTTTCTCAGGTCCTTGAACGATACATGATACATGCTTCCGCTCATTATTTTGATACTTGCATTGGATGTCGAGTATATATGCATACATGGAGCGTCTTTTGGCTACTTTTAAATTGTGTCGCATAAGTTTCATTTGTACTTATAACTTTGTAACGTAACTTGTGGTGGAACTATTCTCGTAAACTTTGAACAATCTTTACATTTGAAATGAATGCGACATATCTTTTGGTCAAACGTTGTTTTAAAGACTTATGACCACGTAACGGGACCTAAGTAGACGGCGCCGTCAATGACGATTTTGCCGGGTCGCTACAACTGATGTACTTCGTTTAAATGTGGGGGATGGCAAAAAAATTAGCTTTTGGCAAGATGTTTGGGTAGGAAGCTCTAACTTAGCTTCACGTTATAAACGATTACATCACCTCGATTCTAGAAAAGAAGATGTTATTGCTGATAAATGGTTCGACGACGCGTGGCATTGGTCATGGACGAGGGAGAATATAGGTAGTCGAAATGAGCAAGCTTTATGTTCTCTCTTACAAGAGATCGGTTCTTGTAATCTCCTGGATCGAGCAGATGCATGGTCATGTTCTATATCGTCTCATGGTTTATTCACAGTAAAGGATGCAAGGATTCACATGGATAATGCGTGGTTTGCTTCAGATTGTGATAAGACTTTATGGTTCAAGTTTGTCCCGCGAAAAGTTAATATCTTTATTTGGCGTTTAAGATTAAATGCTCTTCCCGTTCGTTGGAACCTTTCCGCGAAAGGTATAGATATTGATTCGGTTGTTTGTACGGTGTGTAAAAATGGTGTGGAAACTCGTGATCATTTGTTTTTTGATTGCGTTTTTGCTCAAGATTTATGGCACAGGGTTCGTGTTTGGCTCGGTTGTGCTCTCCCTAGTTGTGTTTCGTGGGATTCTTTCTTGTCTTGGGTTGAAGGGGTTCGATTACTAGCTTCTTCTAAGGAACGGATCATGGCGGTAGTTGTTACTCTCCTATGGTCCATCTGGCGTTTTCGTAACGGTGTTGTTTTCAATGATCCGTTTTGTAGCAAAAGTAGTATGTTTGATGTAATTAGATGTTTTTCTTTTCGTTGGCTTAAAAATAAAGGTCATTCAGTTTCTAACTGGAACTTATGGTTGTCTATCCCGCTGTAATTTTCCCTTAGCGTCTTGCTAGGGTTCGTGTTTTTATAAAATTATTTATTCTTTGGCCGTAAAAAAAAGAGGGTTGATAGTTCGAGTCTATCAAGTAGTGTTGAAGACCTTTTATTGAAAGTCTACTCATCCGAAGTATGCATTGAGTGTGTGTGTCCCAAATGGTGTTTGGCAGTATAAATTGTGGTTTAACATTTTTGGTTAGATTGTTGAATTGTTTGGTTGACAAAAATTGGGTTTGTTTAAATTCTTCTTAAGTGGGAGATTTTGGATGGTGAAGAAGATAAAAACAAGTCAAAATTGGTGTTGCTGAAGAGTCTTCCATATAGGGAGAAATTTTCGCGCATAGGGAGGTGGCTCCCATATAGGGAGAATTGGACTCACTTAGGGGAAGTGGTCAGAACGTCCTATCCTATAATCTCCCGTATCGGGAAAGTCGTTAGACGGGAAAAAATTAATTTTTTTACTCTGATTCGTCTTTCTTTTGCACTGTAAATAGATCATGTAACCTATATACTTAGTGCACGAAATTTATCAATAAAATACTTTCTAGTTTGATCTGTGGATTAAAGTGATCATATCGATTACATATAACTACGTTATATCTTGTTCTTTAATTCTCGCGTTCTTATTTTCGTTTGTCGTTCTGGGTGAGTAATTTTGTTAAATCACTTGCGTTGTTTAAGTCCTAAAAATCCTTATAATAATTTAGTTTAGAGTAATTTAGCATAAATGCAGTAAATTGTTGGCTTCAGTGAATTATGAAATATTGTTTATTGGAGCTCAAAACGTGGGAGAGATTGATTGTGATGAATAGCTATATAAATACCCCCCATTGACACTCATTTTTAGACCTCTCTTTCTTCACCATTTCTTTAGTCTCAACTTTCTTCTTTGTTACAAGGATATAATTAAGTTCACCCATGGCCTAACATGGTGGTTGCAGAAATGTTGGGATGCAGCCAAGGATGACTTGCCGACAATCATCATCAATCCAATAGCCATGCATCATGCATGGGTCATTCGTTTCCATTCGATCGGCAAGTTGTCTTTGGCTACATTCTTCCTTTTGTTACTCATGTTAGGCTCTTATTGGGTGATATATAACATGCAATGTTCCTCATATTCTTGAACCATGTTATTTGCATTTATGGTTGGGTAAATGGGTTGAGGTTACAAATGCATTTAACTTATAAAGTCTAAAGTAGATAGGTAATGTGTATTTTTGTTAGATGTTGCATACATTTTTAGTGACTTAGATGAGCGTCCTAGCTATTTGTTCAAAGCTATCAACGTCAATATAAGTAATTTTTGTGAGTATCAAAATGAGTCAAGTTGGGTCGACCCGAAACACTTATGTATAGCTTATTATTCACCTTTTGAAATGATCAAGTTAACAATTTAGAAGTGGATTAAATATTAAATGAATACAATGAAGGTAGATAAGCTGTTAATTAATTGGAACAACTTATAAAGCACATATAATCTTTTTCTTGTTCTAGAGTCTTACTAGATACGGAGTAGTTTTTAATATATTTCATTGGTTTGCTCGAGTCAATAAGTCGCCTCGTGGCCATTGCCGCAAAGTGATGGTCGTCTTGAGATTAAGATTAGTCGAGTCGTAAAGCGGGTCAGAAGCACAGGTACACCAAAAAAAAAAAAAAAAAAAAAAAAAAAGTTAGTAAGCTCATACACCTTAAAAAAAAGCTTCTTTTTTTGTTCAAATTCAATAAGACTCCGGGCTGTAAAAACAAGTTTACCCAAGCTTAATTTTCAGAGTTTACCTGTTAGATATGTTATAAACATACTACACACTAGACACAAATTTAGGCTTCTAAGAATTGTGGTCACACTTTGCTACTTTTGTATTATTTACACAAGAAAAACATAAACAAAATAGTACAAATTAGGTGCCCTGTACAAACACTAACATTTCACATACAAACACTTGATAATAATACATCTCATCTACCAGAAGACACCAAGTTTTTATCTTTATTGTCTTCTTGTATTTCCGATGTTGACTTTAAGGGACGAGGTAGCGGAAGAGGATGACTTGGTTCGGGTAACGAACCTGCTACAGCCACATACGGTTGCAGGTCGGGTTTTGGGGTATAAACAAACGAAAGATCCCGGTTCGCACCAAGTGCTACCAATTCCTTTTCTTCCAAACCTTTCGGAGGGCCTAAACCGCATCGATCAGGCTTGTGTTTTGCCAATGCATCTTTAAATTTCTTGATCTGTATCATCATAAATCCTTGGGTTAAAGAATGGTCATAAATCTATTATGATTTTCTAATTTATAAAAGGTAAAAGGTATAACTTGTCAAAAATTTAAAAAATGCTTATACCTAAGTTGTTTAGTCAACCAAAAAAAATGGATTTTCATTTTAGTAAAATAACTTTCATAATTACTACATACGTTCGTCGCTACATTTTTGAAATGATAACAAAATTGACGGGTCAATCGAACCAGACCCAACCCATTATGCCTCAACACAGTAAGATGACATGCCCATTTAGACCCATTACCCAACTAGCCACCTCAAGTGTAACCATTACTAATAGAAGAGAAAATAAAGGAATATGACACGAACCGTAGCATTTGTACAGCTGAAGCTACAAAGACGACCTTCAGCCCCTCTATAAAACCGAAAGAATGGAAGAACGTGAACACCGAGGCTGTAACACATGGATTTGTGATCCTCATAGTTCACTTGCAAAAACTGTACATCTGGATTCATCTCTGCTAATTGACATATCTGCAACACCCGAAAGTTGTATATCTTAGAAAATGGTAGATGTGGTAAAATGGGCGGGTTGGAAGGTTTTGTAAAGGGTTGTCAAAACATGAAATTTTAATACCGTAAATGATATACAAAATATATAGCATTTCACCAATCATTTGAGTTTGTGTGTTAAAAATATACCCTTTAGGAAACTTTCAATCTGTTTGACTCGTTACCATGAGCTAAAGTTTCAGATTTGACTCATTTGACCGAATAGAAATACAACATATATAACCCGACTAGACCGAGGAAAAATATCGATTCGCCTATGAATAAAAGATCAAATTAAAAAAGAAAAAAAGATTTGATTTTGAGACATACCTTAGGATGAAGAGCTTTGCAGCCTCCACAACCAGGCGAAAAGAAATCAACGACGACTAACTGATCGCCTGCCTGCGAAAGAGATTCGACGAGATCTTCTGCACCGGTTATTTCCTTCATGTTCGGTTGAAGACCTTTATCCCACCATCTTAAATATTTCCCAATACTAATACTCATCTGTTTCATCCCAATTACAACAACCATGAGTTAAGTAACTTTAACTACCACTAATTGCAAGAAATAAATCAACATAGTAATTATGCTTCAACAATTTGATCTTTCAATCACATATATCATGAATTCTAGTACTGTAGGTCTGTAGCATGAATCAAGTCGTCTTCCTAAAAGAATTTAAAATCTAGATCCATAAAATACATCATCAAGAAACTAAATAAATTGCATAAAGAACAGCATCAAGAAAGATCATAAAGTCCCTTCCTTTTTAATTTTCTTGAACATAGTCAAACACTAAATACCTATTTTGTACTTATTAGCTTATACCTGGTTGCAACATCAAACTCATCTTTTATTAACTACATAAGAACATATGAATATGATATTATACAAATAATTCATAGGGCATAAACCAAATAAGAAACAAAAAAACAATAAAAAGCCCAAATCTTGATGACAATATAATGCTAAAAATTATAAATTCAAATAATCAAGATGACATCCAATCACATAAATTTCAGACAAATTAATCACATAAATTTCAGACAAATTAATCACATAAATTTCAGACAAATTGCTTAATTACTTGTAAAATCGAATTAATAAATATGGGTAATAGCTGAAATAAAAAATAAAAAATACAAACCTTAGCATCAGAAGCAGCAGCCAGTTGGGAACCAGCTCTTTTTTCTTGACCTCTCATAGCCACCGGCCGGCCAAAAAATTCACCGCCGGCCGATGAACGGACGGTTAAAGATGACCCCAAATTTGAAAAAGCAGGCATCTTTATCATACCCACCGACAATTTATCCAATTTATTACACAACAAACCATGATTATTACACGCAGAAAGCATGTAATCATTACTCATAAGTTTAGCCATATGTTCAATTATTGATCTTTCCCCAAATCAAACATAAACTTTGTATAATTTCAGATGTAAAATGAAGAATTGAATAAAGGGTTTTTGGATTGATTTTAGTCAAAAGTCTTTTTTTTTATTGCTTATTTTTGTGATGTGTGTTTTATGACAATACGTATAAGAGTAAAAAGTGGTTTTTGAAATTGGGATTGAAGAAATTGTGGGGTCATTATTTTTTCTTTTTTGGATTAAAATTTCTCTTTTGTTTTGGATCATGCTTTTTCCTAGTCATATTTGCATCGGATAACATGATCCAACGGTGGATAAATTTGATAATAGTACATGACAGGTGGATGAGTCCTCTGTTATTATATAATACCCCCTGTGTTAACATGATATGCAATTTAAGTCCTCAAATGTTAGAATTTAGTTTGTTTAAATTGTATGTTTTAGATAAGAACATTTTGCAAGTCACTGGAGTCATGATTGTTGGAAAATCGTGTGTACTTTTAAATCAGATTAATGCAGCGGATAGTTAAAATAATAAACAATTATTATTTTATAAACCATTTATAAAATTAAATATTCATATATTTAAATTTAATAAAACATGTACATGATTCACGATCTCAAAGATCCAGTTACACCACTAATAATTGTCAAAATATGTAATTCACAAAGTGAGTAAACGATATACCTTTCTTGAAGAAACTGATTGAAGGAGAGAAACCTACGATCAAAAATATGACCGTCTCTTAGGATAGTCCACACTACACTTCAAACAACGTCAATGGATGCTAGTCCAAACCCAAGTAATAATTAATCAACCTTTGATTAATATTATGAATCCAAAATGATACTCCGTATGAAACAATGTTATTTTTTCTTACTTCCTCTCTTTTCAATTCTCTCGTCCATAGATATAATATGAAGTAAAGTAAAAGTATCAATCAATTTGGATCACGGATATATTTTCCTTTTTGAAAGTCGTATTTATGATTTACGCGTTTTAACTTCTTTTGTAATTTTCTTTTTCAAAGTCGTATTTCTCAAATACTTTAGGGGTATATTATGTAACTTATAATTAATAATTTCTATCGCTTTCATGTGAATAGTAAATTAATTAATTTCGTTTTATTTATTATTCATATAAATAGTAAATGAATTAATTTCGATTTACTATTTTGTTACTTGAGTAATATATATACATCATATATATATTTTATTTGACGTCTCGGTGTATATGTGTGTGACCCAGAAGGCTCAAATGAAGTTGGCCATATAGTTATATGTTGTACCTTGCACATTAATCCTACAGACTCCCACTTGTGCATGGCACAACACCTAGTAACTATACAAAAAATGGTAAGCGTCTAGCAACACGTCATTGTCCCAAAATTCATGTGAGGGTAGTTTCTCGAAACTGTTTATGGTAAGTTTTAAATGTCATTCGTCCTTTTGTTTCAGATACTTTAGTTAAACTTGAGATATGGATCATCGGTCATTCTCATTTGTTTAACAATTTTGTTTCTCGATCTTAGTACTGAATTAGATCACCAAACTAATTAAGTATCATCTTAATTACATCTGGGTGCGGCCACACAAATATCTTATTCATTCATCGAGGAGCTCAAAAAGTATCTAACTCCAAACATTTTAGAGGAATAAATCCTATATTGCATACACGTGTCTATCACGAGCTTTACATTATACCTAATAATGACCTTTATGAAATGTCCCGTTCTTATTGATTAAAAACGTTCCATATTAATTGATTTCGTTGCGAGGTTTTGACCTCTATATGAGACGTTTTTCAAAGACTGCATTCATTTTAAAACAAACCATAACCTTTATTTCATCAATAAAGGTTTAAAAAGCTTTACGTAGATTATCAAATAATGATAATCTAAAATATCCTGTTTACACACGACCATTACCTAATGGTTTACAATACAAATATGTTACAACAAAATAAGTTTCTTGAATGCAGTTTTTACACAATATCATACAAGCATGGACTCCAAATCTCGTCCTTATTTAAGTATGCGACAGCGGAAGCTCTTAATAATCACCTGAGAATAAACATGCTTAAAATGTCAACAAAAATGTTGGTGAGTTATAGGTTTAACCTATATATACCAAATCATAATAATAGACCACAAGATTTCATATTTCAATACACATCCCATACATAGAGATAAAAATCATTCATATGGTGAACCCCTGGTAACCGACAATAACAAGATGCATATATAAGAATATCCCCATCATTCCGGGACACCCTTCGGATATGATATAATTTCGAAGTACTAAAGCATCCGGTACTTTGGATGGAGTTTGTTAGGCCCAATAGATCTATCTTTAGGATTCGCGTCAATTAGGGTGTCTGTTCCCTAATTCTTAGATTACCAGACTTAATAAAAAGGGGCA
The DNA here is from genome assembly GCF_046630445.1 of Rutidosis leptorrhynchoides. Lineage (NCBI taxonomy): Eukaryota > Viridiplantae > Streptophyta > Magnoliopsida > Asterales > Asteraceae > Rutidosis > Rutidosis leptorrhynchoides. Next base: position 155,273,950 of record NC_092333.1, read on the forward strand.
TATTCGATTTCGATAATTCAACCATAGAATGTAGTTTCACGTACTTGTGTCTATTTTGTAAATCATTTATAAAACCTGCATGTATTCTCATCCCAAAAATATTAGATTTTAAAAGTGGGACTATAACTCACTTTCACAGATTTTTACTTCGTCGAGAAGTAAGACTTGGCCACTGTTGATTCACGAACCTATAACAATATATACATATATATTAAAGTATGTTCAAAATATATTTACAACACTTTTAATATATTTTGATGTTTTAAGTTTATTAAGTCAGCTGTCCTCGTTAGTAACCTACAACTAGTTGTCCACAGTTAGATGTACAGAAATAAATCAATAAATATTATCTTGAATCAATCCACGACCCAGTGTATACGTATCTCAGTATTGATCACAACTCAAACTATATATATTTTGGAATCAACCTCAACCCTGTATAGCTAACTCCAACATTCACATATAGAGTGTCTATGGTTGTTCCGAAATATATATAGATGTGTCGACATGATAGGTCGAAACATTGTATACGTGTCTATGGTATCTCAAGATTACATAATATACAATACAAGTTGATTAAGTTATGGTTGGAATAGATTTGTTACCAATTTTCACGTAGCTAAAATGATAAAAATTATCCAATCTTGTTTTACCCATAACTTCTTCATTTTAAATCCGTTTTGAATGAATCAAATTGCTATGGTTTCATATTGAACTTTATTTTATGAATCTACACAGAAAAAGTATAGGTTTATAGTCGGAAAAATAAGTTACAAGTCGTTTTTGTACAGGTAGTCATTTCAGTCGAAAGAACGACGTCTAGATGACCATTTTAGAAAACATACTTCCACTTTGAGTTTAACCATAATTTTTGGATATAGTTTCATGTTCATAATAAAAATCATTTTCTCAGAATAACAACTTTTAAATCAAAGTTTATCATAGTTTTTAATTAACTAACCCAAAACAGCCCGCGGTGTTACTACGACGGCGTAAATCCGGTTTTACGGTGTTTTTCGTGGTTCCAGGTTTTAAATCATTAAGTTAGCATATCATATAGATATAGAACATGTGTTTAGTTAATTTTAAAAGTCAAGTTAGAAGGATTAACTTTTGTTTGCGAACAAGTTTAGAATTAACTAAACTATGTTCTAGTGATTACGAGTTTAAACCTTCGAATAAGATAGTTTTATATATATGAATCGAATGATGTTATGAACATCATTACTACCTCAAGTTTAGTAGGTAAACCTACTGGAAGTGAAAAGAAATGATCTAGCTTCAAAGGATCTTGGATGGCTTGAAAGTTCTTGAAGTAGGATCATGACACAAAAACAAGTTCAAGTAAGATTTTTGCTCGAATTAAGATAGTTTATAGTTATAGAAATTGAATCAAAGTTTGAATATGAATATTACCTTGAATAAGAAAGATAACCTACTGTATATAACAAAGGTTTCTTGATCTTAGATGATTACTTGGAATGGATTAGGAAGCTTGGAAGTAAATTAGTAAACTTGAAGGGATTTTTGAAGTATTCTTGAAGTGTTCTTCCTATGATGATTATAGCTTGATTCTTGAAGTGATTTTTGATGAAGATGATGATTAACTACTGGAAAAATACGTTCATAATAGTGTGGGTGTGTTGAGAGAGAATTAGAAAGAGATTTGGAAGTGAAATGGAGTGAATGATGAGTGTTAATTGGTGAGTGGTGAGTGGGGTTAAAAGGAGTTCTAGTTAGTTGACTAGCTCATGGTAGAAGTTAAAATTGATTAGTCATACATGACATAATCAAGAGTGGAATCCCATGCTAGTTCCTATTGGTATATACCCATAGTAAGTACGTTTTGAAGCTGTGTATAATACGGGTAAGAATACGACTAGAATTCTTGATGAAAGAAAAGAATGGGAAAGTAACTGTAACCATTTTCGTTAAGTATGAGTGTTTTGATATATGTCTTGAAGTCTTCCAAAAGTATTTTAATACATCTAAATACACTACATGTATATACATTTTAACGGAGTCGTTAAGTCATCGTTAGTCGTTACATGTAAGTGTTGTTTTGAAACCTTTAAGTTAACGATCTCAATTAATGTTGTTAACCCATTGTTTATTATATCTAATGAGATGTTAAATTATTATATTATCATAATATTATGATATATTAATATATCTTAATATGATATATATACATTTAAATGTCGTTACAACGATAATCGTTACATATATGTCTCGTTTCGAAATCCTTAAGTTAGTAGTCTTGTTTATATGTATATAACTCATTATTAATATACTTATGGAGATACTTACTTATCATAATCTCATGTTAACCATATGTATATCCATATATATATCGTCAAGTCGTTTTTACAAGTTTTAACGTTCGTGAATCGCCGGTCAACTTGGGTGGTCAATTGTCTATATGAAACATATTTCAATTAATCAAGTCTTAACAAGTTTGATTGCTTAACGTGTTGGAAACATTTAATCATGTAAATATCAATCTCAATTAATATATATAAACATGGAAAAGTTCGGGTCACTACAGTACCTACCCGTTAAATAAATTTCGTCCCGAAATTTTAAGCTGTTGAAGGTGTTGATGAATCTTCTGGAAATAGATGCGGGTATTTCTTCTTCATCTGATCTTCACGCTCCCAGGTGAACTCGGGTCCTCTACGAGCATTCCATCGAACCTTAACAATTGGTATCTTGTTTTGCTTAAGTCTTTTAACCTCACGATCCATTATTTCGACGGGTTCTTCGATGAATTGGAGTTTTTCGTTGATTTGGATTTCATCTAACGGAATAGTGAGATCTTCTTTAGCAAAACATTTCTTCAAATTCGAGACGTGGAAAGTGTTATGTACAGCCGCGAGTTGTTGAGGTAACTCTAGTCGGTAAGCTACTGGTCCGACACGATCAATAATCTTGAATGGTCCAATATACCTTGGATTTAATTTCCCTCGTTTACCAAATCGAACAACGCCTTTCCAAGGTGCAACTTTAAGCATGACCATCTCTCCAATTTCAAATTCTATATCTTTTCTTTTAATGTCAGCGTAGCTCTTTTGTCGATTTTGGGCAGTTTTCAACCGTTGTTGAATTTGGATGATCTTCTCGGTAGTTTCTTGTATAATCTCCGGACCCGTAATCTGTCTATCCCCCACTTCACTCCAACAAATCGGAGACCTGCACTTTCTACCATAAAGTGCTTCAAACGGCGCCATCTCAATGCTTGAATGGTAGCTGTTGTTGTAGGAAAATTCTGCTAACGGTAGATGTCGATCCCAACTGTTTCCGAAATCAATAACACATGCTCGTAGCATGTCTTCAAGCGTTTGTATCGTCCTTTCGCTCTGCCCATCGGTTTGTGGATGATAGGCAGTACTCATGTCTAGACGAGTTCCTAATGCTTGCTGTAATGTCTGCCAGAATCTTGAAATAAATCTGCCATCCCTATCAGAGATAATAGAGATTGGTATTCCATGTCTGGAGACGACTTCCTTCAAATACAGTCGTGCTAACTTCTCCATCTTGTCATCTTCTCTTATTGGCAGGAAGTGTGCTGATTTGGTAAGACGATCAACTATTACCCAAATAGTATCAAAACCACTTGCAGTCCTTGGCAATTTAGTGATGAAATCCATGGTAATGTTTTCCCATTTCCATTCCGGGATTTCGGGTTGTTGAAGTAGACCTGATGGTTTCTGATGCTCAGCTTTGACCTTAGAACACGTCAAACATTCTCCTACATATTTAGCAACATCGGCTTTCATACCCGGCCACCAAAAATGTTTCTTGAGATCCTTGTACATCTTCCCCGTTCCAGGATGTATTGAGTATCTGGTTTTATGAGCTTCTCTAAGTACCATTTCTCTCATATCTCCAAATTTTGGTACCCAAATCCTTTCAGCCCTATACCGGGTTCCGTCTTCCCGAATATTAAGATGCTTCTCCGATCCTTTGGGTATTTCATCCTTTAAATTTCCTTCTTTTAAAACTCCTTGTTGCGCCTCCTTTATTTGAGTAGTAAGGTTATTATGAATCATTATATTCATAGATTTTACTCGAATGGGTTCTCTGTCCTTCCTGCTCAAGGCATCGGCTACCACATTTGCCTTTCCCGGGTGGTAACGAATCTCAAAGTCGTAATCATTCAATAATTCAATCCACCTACGCTGCCTCATATTCAGTTGTTTCTGATTAAATATGTGTTGAAGACTTTTGTGGTCGGTATATATAATACTTTTGACCCCATATAAGTAGTGCCTCCAAGTCTTTAATGCAAAAACAACCGCACCTAATTCCAAATCATGCGTCGTATAATTTTGTTCGTGAATCTTCAATTGTCTAGACGCATAAGCAATCACCTTCGTTCGTTGCATTAATACACAACCGAGACCTTGCTTTGATGCGTCACAATAAATCACAAAATCATCATTCCCTTCAGGCAATGACAATATAGGTGCCGTAGTTAGCTTTTTCTTCAATAACTGAAACGCTTTCTCTTGTTCATCATTCCATTCAAATTTCTTCCCTTTATGCGTTAATGCAGTCAAGGGTTTTGCTATTCTGGAAAAGTCTTGGATGAACCTTCTGTAGTAACCAGCTAGTCCTAAAAACTGGCGTACGTGTTTCGGAGTTTTCGGTGTTTCCCACTTTTCAACAGTTTCTATCTTTGCTGGATCCACCTTAATACCTTCTTTGTTCACTATGTGACCGAGGAATTGAACTTCTTCCAACCAAAATGCACACTTTGAAAACTTAGCGTACAATTTTTCCTTCCTCAATACTTCTAACACCTTTCTCAAATGTTCACCGTGTTCTTGGTCATTCTTTGAGTAAATAAGTATGTCATCAATGAAAACGATGACAAACTTGTCAAGGTATGGTCCACACACTCGGTTCATAAGGTCCATGAACACAGCTGGTGCATTAGTTAAACCAAACGGCATGACCATAAACTCGTAATGACCGTAACGTGTTCTGAAAGCAGTCTTTGGAATATCATCTTCTTTCACCCGCATTTGATGATACCCGGAACGTAAGTCAATCTTTGAATAAACAGACGAGCCTTGTAGTTGATCAAATAAGTCGTCGATTCTCGGTAGTGGGTAGCGGTTCTTGATGGTAAGTTTGTTCAACTCTCGGTAGTCGATACACAACCTGAATGTACCATCTTTCTTCTTGACAAACAAAACAGGAGCTCCCCACGGTGATGTGCTTGGTCGAATGAAACCACGCTCTAAAAGTTCTTGTAATTGGCTTTGCAGTTCTTTCATCTCGCTGGGTGCAAGTCTGTAAGGAGCACGAGCTATTGGTGCAGCTCCTGGTACAAGATCTATTTGAAATTCAACGGATCGATGTGGGGGTAATCCCGGTAATTCTTTCGGAAATACATCGGGAAATTCTTTTGCAATGGGAACATCATTGATGCTCTTTTCTTCAGTTTGTACTTTCTCGACGTGTGCTAGAACAGCATAGCAACCTTTTCTTATTAGTTTTTGTGCCTTCAAATTACTAATAAGATGTAGCTTCATGTTGCCCTTTTCTCCGTACACCATTAAGGGTTTTCCTTTTTCTCGTATAATGCGAATTGCATTTTTGTAACAGACGATCTCTGCTTTCACTTCTTTCAACCAGTCCATACCGATTATCACATCAAAACTCCCTAACTCTACTGGTATCAAATCAATCTTAAATGTTTCGCTAACCAGTTTAATTTCTCGATTCCGACATATATTATCTGCTGAAATTAATTTACCATTTGCTAATTCGAGTAAAAATTTACTATCCAAAGGCGTCAATGGACAACTTAATTTAGCACAAAAATCTCTACTCATATAGCTTCTATCCGCACCCGAATCAAATAAAACGTAAGCAGATTTATTGTCAATAAGAAACGTACCCGTAACAAGCTCCGGGTCTTCCTGTGCCTCTGCCGCATTAATATTGAAAACTCTTCCACGACCTTGTCCATTCGTGTTCTCCTGGTTCGGGCAATTTCTAATAATGTGGCCCGGTTTTCCACATTTATAACAAACTACATTGGCATAACTTGCTCCGACACTACTTGCTCCGCCATTACTCGTTCCGACACCATTTGTTCCTTTCGTTCTATTAACCCCTGGTCCGTAGACCTCACACTTCGCCGCGCTATGACCATTTCTTTTACACTTGTTGCAAAATTTGGTGCAGAACCCCGAGTGATTCTTTTCACACCTTTGGCATAGCTGCTTCTGATTGTTGTTGTTGTTGCGGTTATTATTGTTGTTAGGATGATTGTTGTAGTTGCTGTTGTTGTTGTTGTTGTTGTTGTTGGGCCGTTTGTTGTAGTTGCGATTGTTGGGATAATTGTTGCGATTATTGTTGTAATTGCTGTTGTTGCTGTATTGGCGATTCTTATCACCGTTTTCCTCCCACTTTCTTTTGACTTGCTTCACATTGGCCTCTTCAGCAGTCTGTTCTTTAATTCTTTCTTCAATCTGGTTCACTAGTTTGTGAGCCATTCTACATGCCTGTTGTATGGAGGCGGACTCGTGTGAACTTATATCTTCTTGGATTCTTTCTGGTAATCCTTTCACAAACGCGTCGATCTTCTCTTCCTCATCTTCGAATGCTCCCGGACACAATAGGCACAATTCTGTGAATCGTCTTTCATACGTGGTAATATCAAATCCTTGGGTTCGTAACCCTCTAAGTTCTGTCTTGAGCTTATTGACCTCGGTTCTGGGACGGTACTTCTCGTTCATCAAGTGCTTGAATGCTGACCACGGTAGTGCGTACGCATCATCTTGTCCCACTTGCTCTAGATAGGTATTCCACCATGTTAACGCAGAACCGGTAAAGGTATGCGTAGCGTACTTCACTTTGTCCTCTTCAGTACACTTACTTATGGCAAACACCGATTCGACCTTCTCGGTCCACCGTTTCAATCCGATCGGTCCTTCGGTTCCATCAAATTCCAAAGGTTTGCAGGCAGTGAATTCTTTGTAGGTGCATCCTACACGATTTCCTGTACTGCCAGATCCAAGGTTATTGTTGGTATATAGCGCAGCCTGTACTGCGGCTATGTTTGAAGCTAGAAAAGTATGGAATTCCTCTTCATTCATATTCACGGTGTGTCGAGTAGTCGGTGCCATTTCCTTCAAAATAGTTAAATGGAACAAGTTAATCATACAGAATATTAAGAGTAGTTAATAGTATTTCGTAGCATAATATGAACTCATTTATAAAAGCTTTTTCTTCATATTAGCGTTTTATAAGTTTAAATTCGGGTAGTACCTACCCGTTAAGTTCATACTTAGTAGCTAATATACAATTCAACTACTACAATTCTATATGAAAAACTGATTGTAATAATATTTCGCGTTCAAACTTTTACACAATATTTTACAAACTTACAATACCGCTTATTTTACATATAGCATGAAATATAGCACACAATAAATTTGATACAAGATGGTTGTGAAGATAATTCTAGCTAGTACACAAGTCGTTCAGCAAAGGCAATAAAGACACGTAATTCATACGTCCAGAAACAAGTCATGCATTCTGGTTTTACTAGGATTACTTCCCATCCTTGGTCTTGTGGAACGTAACCGTTATGGCCGTTGATAAGACAGCGTGTTGTAACGTCGTCAAAGGGACGAGGGTTACGTAATGACCAACAGTCTCGTAATAACCTAAAAACCTCATTTCTTACCCCAATTACCAACTCCGTCACTTGAGGGAACGTTTTGTTTAATAGTTGTAGCCCGATGTTCTTGTTCTCACTTTGGTGAGAAGCGAACATTACTAACCCGTAAGCATAACATGCTTCTTTATGTTGCATGTTAGCCGCTTTTTCTAAATCACGAAGTCCTATATTTGGATATACTGAGTCAAAATAATTTCTTAACCCGTTGCGTAAAATAGCATTTGGGTTCCCCGCAATATATGCGTCAAAGTAAACACATCGTAACTTATGGATTTCCCAATGTGATATCCCCCATCTTCCGAACGAAAGCCTTTTATAAACCAAATCATTCTTGGAACGTTCTTCGAATGTCTTACAAACTGATCTCGCCTTAAATAGTTGTGCCGAGGAATTCTGACCGACTCTAGACAAGATTTCGTCAATCATGTCTCCGGGTAGGTCTCTTAAAATATTGGGTTGTCTATCCATTTTGTGTTTTTATACTGTAAAATAGACAAGAGTTAGATTCATAAAAAAATACTTATTAATACAAGCAATTTTTACATATATCATAAAGCATAAGCACACTATATTACATATATTACACCACACGAATACAACTATCTTATTCCGACTCGCTTGTTTCTTCTTCTTTGGTTTTGGTTCGTTTTCCCAAGTTTCTAGGGATATATGATGTTCCCCTAATACGAGCCGTTATTTTCCACATTGGTTTAGAAAAACCTGGTGGTTTAGAGGTTCCCGGGTCATTGTTACAACTTAAGGACTTCGGGGGTTGACGATACATATAAAGTTCATCGGGGTTGGAATTAGATTTCTCTATTTTTATGCCCTTTCCCTTATTATTTTCTTTTGCCTTTTTAAATTCAGTTGGGGTAATTTCTATAACATCATCGGAATTCTCGTCGGAATCCGATTCATCGGAGAATTGGTAATCCTCCCAATATTTTGCTTCCTTAGCGGAAACACCATTGACCATAATTAACCTTGGTCGGTTGGTTGAGGATTTTCTTTTACTTAACCGTTTTATTATTTCCCCCACCGGTTCTATTTCTTCATCCGGTTCCGATTCTTCTTCCGATTCCGATTCTTCTTCTGGTTCCGACTCTTCTTCCGGTTCCTCTTCGGGAACTTGTGAATCAGTCCACGAATCATTCCAATTTACATTTGACTCTTCATTATTATTAGGTGAGTCAATGAGACTTGTTCTAGAGGTAGACATCTATCACATAATATCAAACGCGTTAAGAGATTAATATATCACATAATATTCACATGTTAAAAATATATAGTTTCCAACAAAATTTGTTAAGCAATCATTTTTCAAGTAAACACGGTCGAAGTCCAGACTCACTAATGCATCCTAACAAACTAGATAAGACACACTAATGCAAAATTCTGGTTCTCTAAGACCATCGCTCGGATACCAACTGAAATGTCCCGTTCTTATTGATTAAAAACGTTCCATATTAATTGATTTCGTTGCGAGGTTTTGACCTCTATATGAGACGTTTTTCAAAGACTGCATTCATTTTAAAACAAACCATAACCTTTATTTCATCAATAAAGGTTTAAAAAGCTTTACGTAGATTATCAAATAATGATAATCTAAAATATCCTGTTTACACACGACCATTACCTAATGGTTTACAATACAAATATGTTACAACAAAATAAGTTTCTTGAATGCAGTTTTTACACAATATCATACAAGCATGGACTCCAAATCTCGTCCTTATTTAAGTATGCGACAGCGGAAGCTCTTAATAATCACCTGAGAATAAACATGCTTAAAATGTCAACAAAAATGTTGGTGAGTTATAGGTTTAACCTATATATACCAAATCATAATAATAGACCACAAGATTTCATATTTCAATACACATCCCATACATAGAGATAAAAATCATTCATATGGTGAACCCCTGGTAACCGACAATAACAAGATGCATATATAAGAATATCCCCATCATTCCGGGACACCCTTCGGATATGATATAATTTCGAAGTACTAAAGCATCCGGTACTTTGGATGGGGTTTGTTAGGCCCAATAGATCTATCTTTAGGATTCGCGTCAATTAGGGTGTCTGTTCCCTAATTCTTAGATTACCAGACTTAATAAAAAGGGGCATATTCGATTTCGATAATTCAACCATAGAATGTAGTTTCACGTACTTGTGTCTATTTTGTAAATCATTTATAAAACCTGCATGTATTCTCATCCCAAAAATATTAGATTTTAAAAGTGGGACTATAACTCACTTTCACAGATTTTTACTTCGTCGAGAAGTAAGACTTGGCCACTGTTGATTCACGAACCTATAACAATATATACATATATATTAAAGTATGTTCAAAATATATTTACAACACTTTTAATATATTTTGATGTTTTAAGTTTATTAAGTCAGCTGTCCTCGTTAGTAACCTACAACTAGTTGTCCACAGTTAGATGTACAGAAATAAATCAATAAATATTATCTTGAATCAATCCACGACCCAGTGTATACGTATCTCAGTATTGATCACAACTCAAACTATATATATTTTGGAATCAACCTCAACCCTGTATAGCTAACTCCAACATTCACATATAGAGTGTCTATGGTTGTTCCGAAATATATATAGATGTGTCGACATGATAGGTCGAAACATTGTATACGTGTCTATGGTATCTCAAGATTACATAATATACAATACAAGTTGATTAAGTTATGGTTGGAATAGATTTGTTACCAATTTTCACGTAGCTAAAATGATAAAAATTATCCAATCTTGTTTTACCCATAACTTCTTCATTTTAAATCCGTTTTGAATGAATCAAATTGCTATGGTTTCATATTGAACTTTATTTTATGAATCTACACAGAAAAAGTATAGGTTTATAGTCGGAAAAATAAGTTACAAGTCGTTTTTGTACAGGTAGTCATTTCAGTCGAAAGAACGACGTCTAGATGACCATTTTAGAAAACATACTTCCACTTTGAGTTTAACCATAATTTTTGGATATAGTTTCATGTTCATAATAAAAATCATTTTCTCAGAATAACAACTTTTAAATCAAAGTTTATCATAGTTTTTAATTAACTAACCCAAAACAGCCCGCGGTGTTACTACGACGGCGTAAATCCGGTTTTACGGTGTTTTTCGTGTTTCCAGGTTTTAAATCATTAAGTTAGCATATCATATAGATATAGAACATGTGTTTAGTTAATTTTAAAAGTCAAGTTAGAAGGATTAACTTTTGTTTGCGAACAAGTTTAGAATTAACTAAACTATGTTCTAGTGATTACGAGTTTAAACCTTCGAATAAGATAGTTTTATATATATGAATCGAATGATGTTATGAACATCATTACTACCTCAAGTTTAGTAGGTAAACCTACTGGAAGTGAAAAGAAATGATCTAGCTTCAAAGGATCTTGGATGGCTTGAAAGTTCTTGAAGTAGGATCATGACACAAAAACAAGTTCAAGTAAGATTTTTGCTCGAATTAAGATAGTTTATAGTTATAGAAATTGAATCAAAGTTTGAATATGAATATTACCTTGAATAAGAAAGATAACCTACTGTATATAACAAAGGTTTCTTGATCTTAGATGATTACTTGGAATGGATTAGGAAGCTTGGAAGTAAATTAGTAAACTTGAAGGGATTTTTGAAGTATTCTTGAAGTGTTCTTCCTATGATGATTATAGCTTGATTCTTGAAGTGATTTTTGATGAAGATGATGATTAACTACTGGAAAAATACGTTCATAATAGTGTGGGTGTGTTGAGAGAGAATTAGAAAGAGATTTGGAAGTGAAATGGAGTGAATGATGAGTGTTAATTGGTGAGTGGTGAGTGGGGTTAAAAGGAGTTCTAGTTAGTTGACTAGCTCATGGTAGAAGTTAAAATTGATTAGTCATACATGACATAATCAAGAGTGGAATCCCATGCTAGTTCCTATTGGTATATACCCATAGTAAGTACGTTTTGAAGCTGTGTATAATACGGGTAAGAATACGACTAGAATTCTTGATGAAAGAAAAGAATGGGAAAGTAACTGTAACCATTTTCGTTAAGTATGAGTGTTTTGATATATGTCTTGAAGTCTTCCAAAAGTATTTTAATACATCTAAATACACTACATGTATATACATTTTAACGGAGTCGTTAAGTCATCGTTAGTCGTTACATGTAAGTGTTGTTTTGAAACCTTTAAGTTAACGATCTCAATTAATGTTGTTAACCCATTGTTTATTATATCTAATGAGATGTTAAATTATTATATTATCATAATATTATGATATATTAATATATCTTAATATGATATATATACATTTAAATGTCGTTACAACGATAATCGTTACATATATGTCTCGTTTCGAAATCCTTAAGTTAGTAGTCTTGTTTATATGTATATAACTCATTATTAATATACTTATGGAGATACTTACTTATCATAATCTCATGTTAACCATATGTATATCCATATATATATCGTTAAGTCGTTTTTACAAGTTTTAACGTTCGTGAATCGCCGGTCAACTTGGGTGGTCAATTGTCTATATGAAACATATTTCAATTAATCAAGTCTTAACAAGTTTGATTGCTTAACGTGTTGGAAACATTTAATCATGTAAATATCAATCTCAATTAATATATATAAACATGGAAAAGTTCGGGTCACTACACTTTATAACAACCTTATTCAGGACAGCGTTTAACCATATCAAAGTACAATGCTACACTCATCAAGACGGGCGTGCATCTCAAGTCTAAGGACACAAAGACATAATCACTAAAAGATTCACTACTGACTACGATCCATGTAGTGACATCTCATTGTTAGGTCATTCCAATATTCATCATCAATGAATACATATGAATTTTGGTCTCAACAAGTTAACTATTCATCATCAATGAATATAACCAAAATTTCACATTAATCTTAATTCATGTTATTCCCATAACATGACTGATTATGGAGATTTTGAATAATCAACAATTATTCATGGATTAAACATGCTAATATAGAACACAGTGATATAAATAAAAACGATCATACCAACTATATATCAATTCTATATAAAACTGCTTAATGTTCCAAAAATATCCAAATATTAAGTTATAAATGAAAAAGATCAGCAGCATAACGAAGTCCAATACTACTAGCATGATCATCATGCTTGTTGTGCATCATGGGCTTCGTGAACGGGTCAGCCACATTATCATTTGTATGAACCTTTAAGAATACTAATATCATTCCTCTTAATGAGTGTAGTTAAACTTTTGAAGAATGTGCCAGATACTTTTATGTACATGTGATTCTTTCAAAAGTATATTAACACTCGAACTATCATAGTACATATTATAGAAGATTAAATGTTGTGTACTACTCTGAGTATAACAACAAACTTCCTTATCCAGACAGCTTTCTGAGCAGCTTCTCAGTCAACAATGTATTCTGCTTTTGTTGTAGATTGTTCAATAGTGCTCTGCCTAGAGCTCTTCCAATCAACTGTTTTGCCCATCATGACAAAGAAACAACGTGACTGGATCGAGAATCATCTTGATCAGTTTGGAAACTAGAATCAGTATAAAACTTAATACTTAACTCTTCTTCCAAACCACCGTAAACTAAGAACATATCATTAGTACTCTGCAAATACTAAAGAATATTCTTAACAACAATCCAATATACTTCACCTGGATTATGTTGACAATGACTCGTCAAACTCAAAACTAATGAAACATCGAGTATAGTACATATCATGGCATACATAATGGATCATATAGCCGAAGCATATGTGATACATTTTATTTGTCTCATCTCGTCTGCTGTGATAGGGCTTTTGAGACTTTCTCAAGGTTATGCCCTTTTGCATTGGCAAAGCTCCATGCTTGAAGTTTTGCATGCTAAATCTCTGTAAGATAATGTATGTACTTTGATTCAAACCAATAAGCCAATTGGATCTATTGTATAGATCCTCATTCCAATAATATAAGTAGCTTCATCAAGATCCTTTATGGAAATACATTTTTCAAACCAAGACTTGACATCTTGCAAGTTGGAATGTCTTTACTAATAAGTAATATGTCATCAACATATAAGATCAAGAAGACTACTCTGCTCCCACTAGCTCTAATGCAAACTCAGGACTTATCTTGATTTTGAGAAAAATTAAACACTTCGATTTTCTCATTAAACTTAAGATTCTAGCTCCTAGATACTTGTTTTTATCCATAAATGGATTTTAGAAGCTTGCATACTTTATTAGGATGCTTAGGATTCATAAACTCTTCCGGCTGAACCATATATACGTCCTCGCTTAGGTCGCCATTAAGGAAAGCGATTTTGACATCCATTAGCCATATTTTATTATCATGAAAAGTAACCATGGCAATAAGTATCCTAATTGTTTTAAGGCTCGCGACTGGTGAAAAACTTTCATCATAACCTTTTATCACCAATCTGGCTTTAAAAGTGTTTACATTACCGTCCATATCAATCTTCCTTTGAAGACCCATTTTTACCTCATTGTCTTACAATTGGGTAGAAGATCAATCAAGTCTCATACTTGATTATCCTTCATGGACTGCATATCCGTATTCATAAAATCTAGTCATTTTCAGATTCAGGATCTGATATGGCCTCACGCAGCTAGAGGGTTCATCATAATCCCTTAGTTGAGGTTTATCTGAATTAATCAGATAATTAAATCTCATAAGCCGATGAGTTCTACTAGATCTATAAAGTGCATGTGTAACACGTTCTGGCTCACCAACAGTGCGCTCAGTTTCAATGTGTGGATTGCTAGTGCTTACTGAAGGTATGTTACTTTAATGTACTTGAATTTCTTCAAGATCTACTTTACTCCCACTGACTTCTTGTAAGAGAAGATCTCTTTCCAGGAATTCAGCAGACCGAGCAGAAAACATGTTGTCTTCATCTTGGTTGTAAAAGTAGTAACCCATTGTTTCCTTTATGTATCGTACAAAGTAACATTAGATAGTTCTGGGTTCTAATTTGTTTGAAATGTCATGCTTCACGTACGCTTTACAACCCCAGACTTTCAGATAAGACAACTTGGGATTCTTCCCACGCTATAACTCATATGGTGTCTTTTCTACCTTCATAGTTGGAATCACATTGAGTATTCCTGCTGTAGTGACCCAAACTTTTCCATGTTTATATATATTAATTGAGATTGATATTTACATGACTAAACATTTCCAACATGTTAAGCAATCAAACTTGTTAAGACTTGATTAAATGAAATAAGTTTCATATAGACAATTGATCACCCAAGTTGACCGGCGATTCACGAACGTTACAAAATTGTGAAAACTACATGTTGTGGTATATATAGACATATATATATGGTTGACATGAGATTATGATGAGTAAGTATCTCACTAAGTATATTAACAATGTGTGATATACATAAGAAATGAGTTTACTAAGTTAAGAAACTCGAAATGATATATATAACGATTATCGTTATGATAACGTCTACTAAATACATATGTATCATATTAAGATATTGATACACTATATTTAACATGATAAAATGATATTTAAATATATCATTAAGTGTGTTAACAATGAACTACATATGTAAAAACATGACTACTAACTCAAGAATTACGAAACGAGACTTATATGTAACGATTATCGTTGTAACCATATTTTAATGTATGTATCATATTAAGAGATATTCATACATAATAATATCATGATAATATAATAATTTAACATCTAATTTGATATAATAAACATTGGGTTAACAACATTAATTGAGATCGTTAACTTAAAGGTTTCAAAACAACACTTACATGTAACGACTAACAAAGACTTAACGACTCCATTAGAATGTATATACATGTTGTGTTTTGATATGTATTCTTACACTTTTGAAAGACTTCAAGACACATATCAAATTACTTCTACTTAACAAAAATGCTTACAATTACATCCTCGTTCAGTTTCATCAACAATTCTACTCGTATGCTCCCGTATTCGTACTCGTACAAAACACAGCTTTTAGATGTATGTACTATTGGTATATACACTCCAATGATCAGCACTTAGCAGCCCATGTGAGTCACCTAACACATTTTGAAACCATCATTTGGCAACTAGCATGAAATATCTCATAAAATTACAAAAATATGAGTAATCATTCATGACTTATTTACATGAAAACAAAATTACATATCTTTTATATCTAATCCATATACCAACGACCAAAAACACCTACAAACACTTTCATTCTTCAATTTTCTTCATCTAAGTGATCTCTCTCAAGTTCTATCTTCAAGTTCTAAGTGTTCTTCATAAATTCTATAAGTTCTAGTTTCATAAAATCAAGAATACTTCCAAGTTTGCTAACTTACTTCCAATCTTGTAAAGTGATCATCCAACCTCAAGAAATCTTTCTTATTTACAGTAAGATATCTTTCTAATACAAGGTAATACTCATATTCAAACTTTGGTTCAATTTCTATAACTACAA
Source organism: Rutidosis leptorrhynchoides (assembly GCF_046630445.1). Taxonomy (NCBI): domain Eukaryota; kingdom Viridiplantae; phylum Streptophyta; class Magnoliopsida; order Asterales; family Asteraceae; genus Rutidosis; species Rutidosis leptorrhynchoides. The sequence goes on from NC_092333.1 coordinate 155,290,153, forward strand.
TAATCTTATTTCGAGTGATGATCTTACTTGAATTTGTTTTCGTGTCATGATTCTGCTTTAAGAACTTTCAAGCCATCCAAGGATCCTTTGAAGCTAGATCCATTTATCTCTTTTCCAGTAGGTTTATCCACAAAACTTGAGGTAGTAATGATGTTCTTAACATCATTCGATTCATACATATAAAGCTATCTTATTCGAAGGTTTAAACTTGAAATCACTAGAACATAGTTTAGTTAATTCTAAACTTGTTCGCAAACAAAAGTTAATCCTTCTAACTTAACTTTTAAAATCAACGAAAAACATGTCCTATATCTATATGATAAGCTAACTTAATGATTTAAAACCGGAAAACACCGTAAAACCGGATATACGCCGTTGTAGTAACACAGCGGGCTGTTTTGGGTTAGTTAATTAAAAACTATGATAAATTTTGATTTAAAAGTTGTTCTTCTGGGAAAATGATTTTTCATATGAACATGAAACTATATCCAAAAATCTTGGTTAAACTCAAAGTGAAAGTATGTTTTTCAAAATGGTCATCAAGATGTCGTTCTTTCGACGGAAATGACTACCTCTTTAGTAATTGACATGTAACTTAAATTTCTGACTATAAACCTATACTTTTTCTGTTTTGATTCTTAAATTATAGTTCAATATTAAACCATAGCAATTTGATTCACTCAAAACGGATTTAAAATGAAGAAGTTATGGGTAAAACAAGATTGGATATTTTTTTGATCTTTTTAGCTACGGGAAATGTTTAACAAATCTATACAAATCATATCCTAGCTAACTTATATTGTATTATACATGTATTCTAATATATTATGTAATCTTGGGATACCATAGACACGTATGCAAATGTTTTGACATATCATATCGACCCATGTATATATATTATTTGGAACAACCATAGACACTCTATATGTAGTAATGTTGGAGTTAGCTATACAGGGTTGAGGTTGATTCCAAAATTATATATACTTTGAGTTGTGATCTAGCCTGAGACGTGTATACACTGGGTCGTGGATTGATTCAATATAATATATATCGATTTATTTCTGTACATCTAACTGTGGACAACTAGTTGTAGGTTACTAACGAGGACAGCTGATTTAATACACTCAAATCTTTAAAACATAATAAAAATGGTTGTAATTATATTTTGATCATACTTTGATATATATGTACATATTTGTATAGGTTCGTGAATCGATCCGTGGCCAAGTCTTATTTTCGAGGAAGGAAATATCTGTGAAAGTGAGTTATAGTCCCACTTTTAAAATCTAATATTTTTGGAATGAGAATACATGCAGGTTTTATAAATGATTTACAAAATAGACACAAGTACGTGAAACTACATTCTATGGTTGAATTATCGAAATCGAATATGCCCCTTTTTTAAAGTCTGGTAATCTAAGAATTAGGGAACATACACCCTAATTGACGCGAATCCTAAAGATAGATCTATTGGGCCTAACAAACCCCATCCAAAGTACCGGATGCTTTAGTACTTTGAAATTTATATCATATCCGAAGGGTGTCCCGGAATGATGGGGATATTCTTATATATGCATCTTGTTAATGTCGGTTACCAGGTGTCCACCATATGAATGATTTTTATCTCTATGTATGGGATGTGTATTGAAATATGAAATCTTGTGGTCTATTGTTACGATTTGATATATATAGGTTAAACCTATAACTCACCAACATTTTTGTTGACGTTTAAAGCATGTTTATTCTCAGGTGAATATTAAGAGCTTCCGCTGTTGCATACTAAAATAAGGACAAGATTTGGAGTCCATGTTTGTATGATATTGTGTAAAAACTGCATTCAAGAAACATATGTCGATGTAATATATTTCTATTGTAAACCATTATGTAATGATCGTGTGTAAATAGTATATTTTAGATTATCATTATTTGATAATCTACGTAATGTTTTTAAAACCTTTATTGATAAAATAAAGGTTATGGTTGTTTTAAAAATGAATGCAGTCTTTGAAAAACGTCTCATATAGAGGTCAAAATCTCGCAACGAAATCAATTAATATGGAACGTTTATAATCAATATGAACGGGACATTTCACCTGCAGCAGACTCTCATGCATATCCCTAAAAGACGGTAGTAGAGAAATCAGACTCATCATAAATCAAACTATATGAAGTAAAGTTTGATTCCTCTTACTCAGACACACCATCGTGTTGTGGTGTGTAAGGTAGAGTGAACTATGAGACAATCCCACAATTCTTTAGGTGGTCCAAAAAAAAACTCTTGATTCATAAACTTACTTACTCCATCGGAGCGAAGTGCTTTAATGGTCTTTCCAAGCTGATTATCTACTTCATTTTAGAATACTTTTGAATGTTAAAATAGCTTTATATTTATGTTTCAGCAAGTGACCATAATCATAGCTACTGTACTTATCAGTAAATGTAATGAAGTAAAATTAACTAAATCTATGCATTGTTCTTAAAGGGCTACATACAACAGTATGTATTAGTCCTAAAAGATCTTTAACTCTTTTACCTAAATCGGAGAAAGAAGCATTTGTCATCTTTTCACATAAACATGACTCGCATACATCAAATGACTCAGAGTCAATTGATTTCAAAAGTCCATTAGATTGGAGTTTTGAAATGCATTGTTTGTTTATATGACTAATATGACAATGTCATAGATAGGTCTTATTCAAGTCTTGCTTGAAGACTTTGGCAATGTAGGTATACACAGAATTCTCATTTGAAATTACACTATGCATATCAATTTCAAAAATACCATCACGTGGATAGGTATTAAGATAAATATTTTATCCTTAGAAACTAAATACCTAAGTGTGTAAATGCAAGTTCAATACTAACATCTTTCAAACTATGTCGCTCGCGGTATTGAGAGCATAATGCTATTGTTTCAACAAAACAATAAGACCATTTAGAGAAGTAAGTTCGGAGGTACCAATAGCTTTAACAAAAGCTTGATCCCTCTTGCCTACTTGCAAATTCATTGTGTCTTTCTTCAGTCTATTACTTCTTCTCATTCCCTTCATATTGTTACAGGTGTGAAGACCACAACCAGTTAACAAAGATCTAGGAATCACTAGAAGAAGTATATAACTATATATGAAATATACCTGATTTGCTAGTCTCACCAGCGTTGCCTTTTCTCAGCTCAGATTGGAAGATAGGACAACTTCCTTCTCCAATTGCCAACCTTTCCACAATGGAAACATTCGGCGTCTTTTGTTGGGCTTCTGGAAGGTGGAATATTTTTCCTAGAAAATGATTTGTCATTTTCCTTACACAAAGTATTCGGCTTATTCTTTTTCACCCTTCAATCCTATTTCTTCCTGATCATCGAACAACATCCGATAAGCATTTTGCTGAGCAGCAGCAACTGCCACAACAGGAAGAACGGATAAAGGGTTCAAAATTTTGTTTAACTTCCATTTATGCTTGAGAAACAGTTCTCAGGTTGCATTGCCAGTCTAGGAAGTTTGAACATTGAGTTTATCCTTCTCTAACAAAGAAGGAAGTGTGTTCTGATTTACGTTTTGATTATTTGACATCTACAACAGATATAAGATTCAATTTAGTATTTTCGATATTGAGCTTTAATAAATTAACTACCCAAGTTTTTATAATAGTTTTTAAAAAATAATTAATTTACGAAAGTCTAAGATCCACATAGAGGTTCCATAGCCACATCTGTTGATCAGCTATCAGTTATGGAGTCTATTGGTAGGTAGCGGGTACCAATTGCATTACAAGTACAACTCTTAGATCTTTATGAGACCTTGAGATATATGTAGTTCAACAAACCACTATTATCTACTGACATGTTTGTCTCATCCTTGCCTCGAACTCAGGTCTCACCGTGAATACGATTAAGTCGTCCAATTTGGAAACAGTGGAAATTCACGCTAGTCTCACTAGATCAAAAAATCCACCTCGTGGCTATAATTCAGCCTAGTCTCACTAGATCAGAAAAATAATGAGGAGTGTTTGCAAGCTCATTGGATGGCATGACTTAAATTTGACGGGTATTTTGAAAAAGTTTGTGTCAACGAATAATGCATGCACACAAGATTCGCTACACTATTAGTTAAAAAAATATTTTAACCAATTGTATATGTCGATTATGTTTGTGATCTAATTTGTTATTTAATTTATAGGATATAAAAATAATAAATACACAAACGTGTAGCGTTTTAAAACAGTTTTAAAAGATGTCGTCCATATATATTATTTGACTTTCAAAATCATTTAACATTAAACTCGTTAGAGTTTAACTTATTTTAAAATCATCAATTTTAATCTTTGAAACTCGTTTAGAGTTTTATTTTATGTTTTCATCAAAACATATGAAATTTAAGTCTCAAAATTATTTAACTTTAAACTCGTTAGAGTTTAACTTTTTAAAATCATCAATTTTAATATTTGAAACTCTTTACCGGTTTTATTTAATGTTTTCATCAAAAACATTTAGCATATATTATAATCAACAATTAAATATAAATGCGTAAAATAAAACACAATCATGCATCACACACACATAGCCTAGCCCAAAAATCCTATGCTTGATCCCATGAGCCGACATGGGATCAAGAGGTCAAACTAAGGGTAATATCGTAGCTCCCACTTAATTCAAGAATTAAGTGAAACCTGACAAACGCCATCGTTGTCAACTTGACCAGTTCGCCATCTTCTAAGTCAAAATCCACGTTGCATCTTTATCTTTAATCTTCATCTTATTACATTTATTTAAAATTGAAAAGTACAACTAATCTAATACTTTTACAATTTAGAATAAACTTAAATGCAATACTATGAAAATGTAAAATAAATATAATACAACTTTGGCTTCAAAATGTCCTTTCTAATAAAATAAACAATCAACATGACATAATATTGCTGTAATCAACAATCACAACAATCACATATAATCAAACACATAGGTCGGGGCATTACGGGCTATGTATGCAATCACAATTTTAATAACTATATTATTAAAACCTATATATGGCTTGTCCATGGTTATAATGCATGTGTATAACCATGGAATATAACAATCAACAATTATAATAAATATTCAAGCCATAACAATTAAATCTACAATTTAAAATAGTGATATTCTTTCAATCATATTTGTGCGTCATGAGGTTAAGTCTAAATCAACCGCGTTGACTTTAAAACCCAAAAAGGTTTCGACTTTTACCAATTCACCACAAAACTAAATCTAAAGAAAATCACGCGACAATTAAGATGGTGTAAAAGCGGCTCGGATACCACTGTTGGAAAATCGTGTGTACTTTTAAATCAGATTAACGCAGCGGATAGTTAAAATAATAAACAATTATTATTTTATAAACCATTTACAAAATTAAATATTCATATATTTAAATTTAATAAAACATGCACATGATTCACGATCCCAAAGATCCAGTTACACTGCTAATAATTGTCAAAATATGTAATTCACAAAGTGAGTAAACGATATACCTTTCTTGAAGAAACTGATTGAAGGAGAGAAACCTACGATCAAAAATATGACCGTCTCTTAGGATAGTCAACACTACACTTCAAACAACGTCAATGGATGCTAGTCCAAACCCAAGTAATAATTAATCAACCTTTGATTAATATTATGAATCCAAAATGATACTCCGTATGAAACAATGTTATTTTTTCTTACTTCCTCTCTTTTCAATTCTCTCGTCCATATATATAATATGAAGTAAAGTAAAGAGTATCAATGGATCACGGATATATTTTCCTTTTTGAAAGTCGTATTTATGATTTACGCGTTTTAACTTCTTTTGTAATTTTCTTTTTCAAAGTCGTATTTCTCAAATAATTTAGGGGTATATTATGTAACTTATAATTAATAATTTCTATCATGTCGCTTTCATTTGAATAGTAAATTAATTAATTTCGTTTCATTTACTATTCATATGAATAGTAAATGAATTAATTTCGATTTACTATTTTGTTACTTGAGTAATATATATACATCATATATATATATATATTTTATTTGACGTATCGGTGTATATGTGTGTGACCCCGAAGGCTCAAATGAAGTTGCCATATAGTTATATGTTGTACCTTGCACATTAATCCTACAATGATCATGTGTGTTAACATGATATGCAATTTAAGTCCTCAAATGTTAGAATTTAGTGGTGTTATACTTTTATGATGACTACGTAAATTGTATGTTTCAGATAAGAACATTTTGCAAGTCATTGGGTTTAAGCACCATCATGATCATGCCAAAATAGTTTACATCTATCATATGTGAGATGTGCATGGATAATTTGACTGTTAGAAACTGATTTTATATTACTGTGATATCATCTACAATTTTTGACATGTGGATTGTTGAATTTAATTTTTGCTTTGCTCTCAAATACACTTCAGTGCCGGTATATACAATGTGAGGTTACAAGGACGAATTATCTTGAAAGAGATATATGAACGAAGTTATAAAATATGAAATCTAAGTAGGCCTTCTTCCACCAATGACTAGACAGAATGATTGGTATTGCCTAGTTTGTATTAGTTTCTGTTACCAACAGTTATTATCACCAATAATATCTAAAAAAATGAACATGTATGATAAGAAAATTGATAACATGAATGAAAAGATCAATTAGTCCTCTATGATTAGTACTATTACTTCAATTTAGAAACATTTTCCAACCCTACAACTCCACTATTACCACCACAAACCATCACGTTATTCATCCCCCTTGGTTTTATTCAAATACGGAGTAATACTAATGGCATCAACCAAAGTGTTATTCTCCTCCACTTCCTTCAAAAGTGCCATGAAGACAAAAATTGAAGAATTTTTTGTTTCGTTTGTATAACATAGATATTATTAGTACGTGTTCAGAAAATTTTAGTTATTTAATTACGAACGACAACGTTCAGTCTTTCTTTATTTATGCTGAGAAAGTGCTGACATGACACTAAACTGACAATTTAATTAGTAATTTATACAGTTCATAGTTGGGAGTGGCGTTAATCAGTTAAGTAAATAATGTTTAAGATTAAAAAGTGAAAATATCAAACTACAAAAGAGTAGCGCACAAACATAAGGGGGCCAAAATATAAATAAATACAGAAATGAAATTCAGGGCCACAATTAAATAAATACGGAGTAGATAAGATCCTATATGGTAGATGTTGAAACACGTTGATCGCTTGCTTTATCCACCCACGTGGTTCCACAAATGCTAAAGCTCATGTAAGTAAATTCACAATATTACCCCTGTGTAGAAAAATAAGTGGATATTATTTGGATAAAATTCGGATAAACAGAAAAAAATTGAGACACCACAAGCTTTTGCCGCCCACATTTTGTACCAAACCTATTTTCTAGGTTGGCCAATTGTTCCTGTCAAAAGCATATCATTTTTTTTTTTTTTGGCAATAAAAATAGGTTAATCAAAAAAACTTGAAAACCAGGTGTTTTGAAACGGCCCGGCCCATTTAATCCGCTGGTGACATTGACGTATTTTCATATTCAACTCAACTGGTTACCTGTTTTGACTTGATGTACAAAATCTAATGAGTTGTGGATGTAGTAGTAAGTTATTTTTCGCTTGTTTTGGCAGCAGAAGTATTTCGGCCAAACTGGATGATCATGGGCTTGCCTTTGAATACATATCCGTTTACCAGATTCTGCAACCAAAGATTAATACATGTTTCACGAGTTAATACGTAATTAAAATGATAAGTTTACACCAACAACAACAGTTGTTGTAGCTAAAGATGGGAAAATGGCATTAACGAAAATGTCGAATATTTAGAACCATACCAGAGCACGAAGAGCAATGTCGACTGACGGGAATGTTACAAATGCTTGACCCCTCATTCTTCCCTCCTGAAACCACAAACCAGAGTTAATCTCATCGCAGTCAGTATAATTAAAGATAATATGTAATATATCTATCCACTGATACAGTTTTAGGCTACTGGGGAGGGCAAATAGTTTTAATAAAATGTACGCGGCCTAACCAAGTATTTTTACAAATGCATGAGTCGGTAGAGTCAGGGACTCGTCAAGTCAGATGTTAACTAACGTTGACTTTAGTAACATAATATAGATATATTACACATAAATGTATGAAAACATAAATATTTAAACATATATATAGGGCACAGAATCTGAATATAAAAAATATTAAAATTTAGAACTAACTTTGACCAACCTTGACTTTGCCCACTTTGATCTACTCAGACCCGACTAAGACCGACTAAGACAAACTTTGACTGACTTTGACTTAACTTTTTAGCGTTGACCGACTAATTGGACATTTTTAGGTTAAACGGGACAGACTAGTCACCAAACCGACGAATCGGCTAAGACGGTCGCCATTTACAACACAGCATGTTACCTGCATTAACTTCACAGAAAGATTTTCTTTAGCTGTTTCAATGTTTCCAAAGAATGTACCTGCGCAAGCAAGAATAAATCTCTAGTCAAATTGGATGTACAATACATAACTTTTTGAAACATGTATCAAGCTCTTAAGAAAAGCAAATGCTGTTTTAATTCTGTATTTGGATTTTAAGTTTACCAAACACGAAATAAAAGTCATCTGCAACCACATCTTTCGCCAAGTTTTTTATGTACAACACAGGGGCAGGATTTCCAGCATTATAATTCTGCAACAAGTATTTATATTAAATAAAAACCTTAGTTGATGCATGGGAATAGTAAAAAAAATTGAACAGTCAAGCGATACCAAATGAGAGCTTATATAATAATCATGAATGGGATATAATATTTACCAGAAGTCGCAATTTCGGAGGTCGGGTATATTTTGATCTCAAATACTCCAAATAAAAATAAAAAGTAGCTAAAATGGGAACTCGTCAAATAGATTGAACAGAATGAAACTTGCAAGTCGCCCACATTTTAAAAAACGGACAGATATGTCAAAAATCATGTCCCTGCCCGTTTTAACCTGTGCTAAAAATGCCTAATTTCAACCCCGAAACTATGACATGTTACCCAGCCCGCCCATCTAGCCAACTCTATTTTTTTCTTGCTAAAAGCTATATTTTGGTACCTTAAACATGGGAAGGGACAAAATTTCTTCTGGGGGCAATTTTCCGTGCTCCAAATCTTCAACGGTAGCAAACGGTTTAGTATTTATATTTTCATCCTCGACTTCCTCTATTTCTTCTGTTGTGCCATCATCTACTGGTTCAGTCTGAGTTCTTTTTGGAGCAATTTTAATCTGCCCCAAAATGATAAATAAAAACAAAAGTTAACTTTTTTTTTTTTACAAGAAAATAAATTTTTTTGATAAGTAGTGTTAGAAAAGGGGAGACAACGACCTGCAACACTGGGTTCTTCTTTTTAATCAAAGGGATCTCTTTAGGAACTAAGTTAGCAGGCTTTAATCCAACAGCCTCATGAGCTACATCCTTGTCAACAGCAGGGCCCACAATCGCCTCTCGCTTGATACGCTTACGCTTGGGTCCAGTTGGTCTCCGATCTCCAACCTCTTCCTAAAAGAGTAGCAATTAACGATAATGACTTTTTATTTTACTAATATTTTGACACGAAATTACCTCATCTGAAGACTCCAACTCTGATTCATCACTTGAAATATTCGCCAAACTAGAATTTGCATCTACGGGAGGAGGTGGCGGTGGTTGTGGTGCAGGTGCTGAAGGAGGTAATGGTGGGGTCGGCAGGGCTGCACGAAATGGAGCTGGAATATTCATTTTGTTCATCAAATGCAACACCTATCATGAGATATGTAATGCATAAACAAATTTAGTATAAAAAAAGTGACAACTTTACTGAAGGCAAAACGTTACCTGCGTATAGAAGCGAGGAACGGCAATTAGAGCATTTAGGATATTGGTCAGGATATTCCCATCGGGTGGTGGGTACGCATATCTACAATCGATTATGTTATTTACTAGTGGAAAAAGTAATGCTTGTAATGTTGTAAAATTGTTAAAAACAATGTGAGTGTACAACTTACTCAAGGTTAGGAGGAAACGGGTATTCCACACCAAGTTTTTCGGCAATAGGTTCAAGTGCTGGAAACGATTCCCTCTTTGAATCCTTTGCTTGACTAGAATCATTCACTGATGACATGGCATCATTTCCCGATGTAGGTTTATTTTGTTGTGATTTAGTACCATGTGGTTGTGTATTAGCTCTCTCAACTGACAAAACTTTACCAAGAAACCTTAACCTGAGAAATAATTTAAGAAGCTAAAAGCGACAGCTTATAAGATATAGGGTTGATGTCAAGTAAGTGCTATGTACTTCTCAAAGTCACTCATTACGGGACGTGCACTCTTATATTCGTTAAACTTTCAAATCGTAAATAGTCAGTTTCTAGACTTTGGCAAGTTAAACAAAAAACGTGAAAATGAAAAAGCGGTTCACCCCTTACGGCAGAAAAATGTGATTATTAAACTATTGCGTTTCACGTGATAATTTAACAAATAAATAAATTTACCAAACACTTAAGAGACAGATTGTTTGGTTATTGCGTTGTCAAACAGTGTAATCATATCCAAACACTATTAATTTATAACACGTTTTGATAAATCTGATTGATTCTAATTTTCTTAAACGCATAATCAATTTTTAAAACGCAAACCCAAACACCCCCTAATAACCTGATAACCCATTAACCAGTTTACTTGATAATCTGGGGTCCACATGGTGTCTAGGTGGCATCTATAAGTTTTTACTTGATGACATGGTGTCCAGGTGGGCGCACCATGTTTCATTATCTTTAAGTATGGTTGCCTATGTGGCATCAAAGACTGAATGCGGCTCCAACATGGAACTTTAGTACGGTAATAGCAGTCACCAGTGACCAAATGTACCATATTAAGCATAAATTATCACACTAATGACCACACGTGTACAATAAAACACAAGCACTATAAGGATTTTTAGAAAAGTCAATGACGTGTATATGATCTTAACCCAAAAGTAACACGTATAAGTAACAGACAATCTCATTATAAAGTTAAACATCTTGAGCATGTGATTACAAATTACCCATTTAATTGTCGTTGTGCTTGAGTCGCCATACTTTCATTACTGAAATCAACAAACGCACAGTTCCTCATCCTGCATCAATAAAACTCATACTAAAGTAACTGAAATAATAAAACATCTACTCAAACTAAAAAAAAACAAAGGAATTTGCAGAAGTACAAAAACAAAAGTTGTATAACCTTCCAGTAGTGCAAGGGCGGACACAAGAAGCACCATAATGAGAAAATAGCCGGGATAGGGTGTCATGGGGAATAGCTTCCGGAAGATGACGGATTAAAAGCGTAAATACTTCTTTATCTGGAGGCTTAGATGAATCGTCACCCGTATTTGTATGCGCATAATTGTACATCCCTTGAGAATACGGTACAGGTTGAAAAGGTGGAACGTTGGCCATCACGGAGTAATTACCTATAAGCAGTTATAGTTATATGTATCAGGACTATTCTATGCAAGAATCAGCCAATCATTAGTCACTGTTTTTAATATCACAGTTATACATAGATTATAAAGTGTATATAACCTACATAATTAACTAAAAACAGTCAGGTTACAAGAGATGGATTTACATGTTTTATCACATAAAATAGAATACTTTGTTAACATTAACTTTTCAAATAATATGGCCCATGAAAAACTGTCTTCAGTCTCCGCATTACATAAAAAGTTACAAATCCAGACACAGTAAGCTATAATGAGCATTTTAGAAGGTTTAAGAATCATCTTTCAGGAATTTTATGCATTGAGAGTTCAATTATTCTTTTAAACAATAGGTCGAACACCTGATGTGCATCTTTTCAATCAACCTAAACAACATAAGAAAGCAAAAAACCCTAAAATTCGATACAAGTAGGTGAAAGTCATTTCAATACGTACCTGTAAACAAACTATAGAACGAAGATTGTGATCTTAACTTGTTTGATCAAAATAGAGTGACAGAAGACAACGAGGTAATGGAGACGATGAGACTACATACGAATACTGGCCCAAAAATATCAAATACATACATACGAAGATTAAAGTAAGCCCAAACCCAAATTGGTTTATTTCAAATTAGGCCTGTATGAAGATGTTGGATTTAATAAACTAATACACCTTGAAATCTTGAATAATTATGGATTATGGATATTGTACCTAGTGGTTATTCGTCCAATGGAGTTGTAAGTTGTATTTCGTCGACTCAAAATCAATAATAACCTCAATCTATGAAACCAAGTTGAAAAATAACAAAACTCAATTCCGTATGTGTAAGATTTGAGAGAGTTGAGATGTAAACATTCATTCATTCATCTATCCTATAACAAAGAGAAATCATTCTCCACCCGCAGTGAAACACTCCAAGAGTAGAGAATTTCTGTTTGACGGTCGCGAAATGTACTTTTATGGATCTCACGGTCGCGAGTTTAATGGTCGCGGTTGTGAGGTTATGGCGGTTTAGGGGTCCGAATTTCCATCTATAAATATCCCACTTATATGATAACTTTTTCTTTTACGAATTTTAGGGGTTTGGGGTCGAATTTTGGAGCTTTTTCACCATTGTGTTTGGGTTTTAATCACTTGGATTTCAATTGTAACAAGATTCAATCATTGATAATTTTAATTTCTTATTTCTTGATTAATACTATAATGAATTATTGTTTATCCTTGTATTTATTTATCCTTTGCATGATTATGTCTAGCTTAATTTTTATGTATCTACTTATATGATTGAACCTAGGTGATGTATTGTTAATACTATGATTTATATAATTGATAATTGTTCTTAACTATGTTTGATTTAAGATCGACCGGTTCTTATGTTTATTGATTGATTTGATTACAAGTTTGTTAGATAAGTTAATGACAATTAATTAGATTGATGAACGTCTCTAGGTTATTGAAAGATAATTTGAAATATTGTTAGATTGTATACGAGATATGAGTGTAATTAGACAATAGTGATTGAATTAATTAACTAGCTAAAGTAATTGTGAGGTTAAAGAGGGACACCGAATTAACCTGAAATTGAATTGTAGTCTTGAGTAATTGATTGATTGTGTTCTTATTTGGTGTGCGGGAAACCAGCGTTATTTGATCTTTCATGATAAGATTGGTAGTTTAGGTGCGGGAAACCAGCCTACATTGTTAATTGGTGAATTAATTAGTGAACTTGGATAACGAAAGTTACACTTAGGGATCTAGTTAAGAAATTGTGAAAATCGACAGATAATTGTAGTGTTACCAGATAATCAATTAATATAATTGTTTTAATCATTGCAATCAACATCCTTGGGAATTAATTCTAAGTGGACACCCTTATCTCCTCCAAATTCTCGTCTTTTATTTTGCGTCAATTAGTTTATTTAATTTTAAAACAAAACTCCCCAATCTACTTAGGATAATTAATAGTTTGAAATTCTTAATCACAACTGCTTCATGTGGAATGAACTAGGACTTGCTATTAACTTTTACTCCACGGTTAGGATAGTTGCCTACTTGTGTGTTAATCATTTTTAATATTTTTTAGTTTAATTTTATAGGTTATGTTGGTGTTATTTTTGATAGAAAAATGATATGGTTACTTGTCCCACATTGGTGGATGGAATAAAAAAGAGGAGTAACATCTTTGAATATAAAAAGAAGTTATCCCACGTCGGTGGGAGGAAGAAGTTGGATGTGGATGACTTGGTTATAAAAGAAGGGCTAAGTATTCATTCCAACTTCACCAATCAATACACTTTAAGTATTTGATTATTTCTTTCTTTCTTACCCTTGTTTGAGAGTTGTATTAGTTAAATACTTTGGAGAGTGTAGTTGGCTTAAGAGAATCGTCTATGTCATTGTCATAATTTGTGATATAGTGTATTTCTCTCTTTGAAGGCCCGTGGTTTTTCTCCTGTTTTGGAGTTTCCACGTTAAATTCTTGCGTTGTGGATTGTTCTTATTTCTTTACTGTTTTGTTGGGCTGCATGGTAGGAATTAGTGAGATCATAATTTCTCAACAACTGGTATCATAGCGTCAGGTTTGACGTGGGGTCTTGGTCATAGGAGTCGAAGTATGCTCTATGCTTACCACGAGAGTGAATCGTCCACATCAGAAATGAATTCTATTGATCGTATAGGGTGTCTGGTTAGACAAATTTTTTTCTGATTCAGAGTAAGTGGTGTCAAGAATTTGTAGTGGACCGGGTGTTGGATTTTCTAATTTAACGGATCCTGTGCGCCACTTCACTACATCTGTCGGCCAGTCGAAACGTAGGCAAAATCTGAGAAAGTGTTGTTCATAAGATACGGATACGATGTCGAAGTTCAGTCCAATAAGGTTTGATGTAGAGAAATTTGATGGGAGGATCAATTTTGGCTTGTGGCAGGTTCAAGTCAAGGATGTGTTGATTCAGTCCGATTTACACAAGGCATTGAAAGGTAAACCCACCTTTGTTTTCAACGGTGATTCTAGCTGTAAGTTCTATGAAGAAGAATGGGATGATATGGATTTAAGGGCGGCAAGTGCGATTCGTTTGTGTCTTGCAAAGAACGTGCTTGCAAATGTGCACTGGTTATCAACGGCTAAGGAACTTTGAGATAAGCTGGAGTAGTTGTACTAGGACAAGGGCATTTCAAATAGGTTGTGTCATAAAGAACAATTTCATACTTTGCGTATGGATGGGGGTTCAAAGATTTCAGATCATCTGAATATTCTGAATGGTATTATTTCGGAACTGGAGGCTATTGGAGTTAAAGTTGATGATGAAGATAAAGCTTTAAGGTTGATATTATCTTTATCATAGTCCTATGAGCACATGAAACCTATTTGATGTATGGGAAAGAAACTCTAAAGTTTGAAGACGTTACTAGCAAGCTCCTATCTGAAGAGAAAAGACTGGAAGGTAACGGGGTCTCGTCATCAGAAAGTACGGTACTGTTGTGTTCGGATAGGTGGAAGAGAAACACCGGAAAGAATCTGGTATGCTGGAAGTGCAGGAAGACTGTGCATGTAAGGGTTAATTGTCCAGGTGGAGCTAATCCGGCAAATGGCTCCAAAGACGCTAACATTGTCACGGTTGTTACGGCGGGTGACGAATTCCTCTGAAGTCACGTCATCCTCATGGTGTATCCGCGCCACCATGGAAAGGAATGTTCGTTAATGGTTCCACAATTGTACATGAGCATTGGTTTGGCGTTGATGCAAGTTGTGTAGTGGAAACTAATGTTGTAGCTGATGAAACTTTCAGGGAAAGCCAAACAGGAAATGTCACCATAATAGTTCAGCTGGGTATACAACATGTGCCGATGCGAAATGCTTGGAAATTGATTTTCTAAGTGCTATACTCTTTATGGAGGAGTATAATAATTATGTTTAGAGTTATGATTGTCTGTTATGACAATGATTGTCGGGTTTTAACAATGTTCGATGGGGATGCAAGTTTTGTCTCTTGGGAGATAATGTCAACGGCATGAAGATGATGATCTTGAAGTTGTCGTCGAGGAAGCGTCTACGTCAGTTATCTTTGCAATGTGAAAGTATGGTTATCTATTTCTATCAAAAAGGTAGAGATTTGTTGGTGTTATTTTTGATAGAAAAATGATATGGTTACTTGTCCCACATTGGTGGATGGAAGAAAAGAGGAGTAACCTCTTTGAATATAAAATGAAGTTGTCCCACATCGGTGGGAGGAAGAAGTTGGAGGTGGATGAGATAGTTATAAAAGAAGGGCTAAGTATTCATTCTAACTTGCACCAATCAATACACTTTAAGTATTTGATTATTTCTTTCTTTCTTACCCTTATTTGAGAGTTGTATTAGTTAAATACTTTGGAGAGTGTAGTGGCTTAAGAGAGTCGTCTATGTCATTGTAACAATTTGTGATATAGTGTATTTTTCTCTTTGGAGGCCCGTGGTTTTTCTCCTGTTTTGGAGTTTCCACGTTAAAATCTTGTGTTATGAATTGTTCTTATTTCTTTACTGCTTTGTTGGGCTGCGTGGTGGGAATTAGTGAGACCATAATTTCCCAACAGGTTAGACTTAGTACATGAGCATTATATATGTGGCATAATGTGTACAATTCTAATATCTCGCTCTAAATAGTTTTGATACATGCTTTATGTGCATTTCACTAATATTTGGCTCTAAAGAGATTTGATACATGCTTTATGTGCATTTCAAATATATATACATATCTATAGGCTTATATATCATTTTTGATAAGGTATCAACTTTTATTTTCATATACTTCTATTTGCGTTTTATCCCTTTCATTTCTCATGTTGATAGGAGGTTCTTCTGAAAGTAATCTCTCAGTCCTCTAGTAGGAAGGATGAATTTTTTCTCCCGTATGTGGATAATCGGTTTTCTTTATCCGTGTGTGGAAGAACGATTTCCCATCTACTTTAAGGTTGAAAAATAAATGCTTACATCTCACCTTCTCCATACTCCATATTGATGAAATTAGATATTGTTGTTGTAGTTCTAATATACCATGAATCAAGCTAGGAATGAAGTCTCTACGAAAGCTACTAATTACTTGATTGGTAAAAAGTATAGCTTTATCATTAACTTATATAGGGGTTCGAGTCATGTTTAAAACATTAATCGCATAAATTATATAGGGGTGCGTGAGTTTATCGTTCTAAAAAAACTTATGTCATTAACATAAATTATGGTTGATAAACATCAAGGTGTTGATATATTGGTGGTGACCTGATTTTCTATAAGGGAAGTTAGGGGCCGACCCCCATGAGCTGCAAAATATTTCCCTTGAAGTTACCTACTCATTTCGTAGGCCTCAATGGTATCAGACATCTTGCGTTCGAGTCTCTCCTGAAGAATTTTACCATACACGATGCTCGTATGAATTTGTCACGGGGGGGGGGGGGGGGGGGTCCTTTCTGAGGGGTGGTAGTGAAATGGTTCGTCAAAGGAAACGATCGTGTGTGTGGGTTCTGACATTGTCTTCGGACCCCTTCAGTGACTTCAGTTGTTAAAAAAACAAATTAAGATCGGATAATTTCATGAAAAGCTCAATGATGGTTAGTTGTAAAATTACAATTGATAATGTATAAAGTAGGGGTGTAAATGAGTCGAGCTGAACCTGAGCTCGACTAGGCTCGAGCTCGACTCATTAAAAAATCAAAGAGCTCGACCTGCTTCAAGCTTCCAGCTCGTGTGACACTATTCAAGTTCAAGCTCGACTCAACTTCGACTTGTTAATGTATGTTGGATGTGCGAAAGATATCAAAACAACAAGAAAGTGTGTTTTAATTCGTGGCTCATTAAGGTGTGCCATGGCTCAACACTTAGATTGAGGTTCAAAGGTTGCAATGCTGTCAGTTTCGAAATCATGCTTTAAGACACGGCGCGGCTCCTCCAGCCGTGGTGCGGCTTAAACCTATCCGGGAGCCTGATGAGGAAAAACGTGTTTTCTTGCTCTTTAAGTTGTTTCCTTATTTAGATTTGCCTATATAAACACCCTAATGTAACCTGTAAAAGTGTGCACAAAATTAATAAAGATAAATCTCTGGTTTGCGCCCGTGGACTAAACCCATCTCCGTGTTTTAGAGTTGCGATATAACCACGTTAAATATCCGTGTCGTTTATGCTTTTATTTATCGTATCGCTTATTCATTTGTTGTGTGTGGGTTATGTGATTGTTGTAAATCACATGTTCTTGTTAGGATCCACTACCGAATTCCTAACAAATGGTATCAAGAGCTAAAGGTTTAAAGATCGGGAACAACGGCGATTGAACGCATATATATGATTGGTTGATGATTCGGGTATCATCAAGAGAAGAAGCGACTAGGGTTTTGTGTTTTGCATCATATATCAAGATCCTGAGATTTAGTTGATCGCGGTGAACATAGGGTATGTCTATGTACCCAGTAAGTTGATCACACCAGAGTTTGTCTGATTCTGGCGGGTTATAATGTAATCGGGCACACGGTTGCAATATGATGGTGATTTATTCGTGAAGGTTATGGAATCAAGGGGGTCGGTTTAATAGAGTTCGTTTGCAGAAACACAAGAAGAGATATTTTCGGAAGATCCGGGTATCGGATCTGAGTTCTTGTTCTTCGCGATCTCGTGCGAAAGAATGATTGAACTTTCAAATTCGGAGTTCCAGGAGCTGATGTAGTAGAAAATTCGTAGATGGTTCGCTAACCGTTGGATCGACTTGATTTTTTGTGTGTAAATAGTAGACTAAATTATCTACTGGAGGTAAAAGTTTGAGACGGATCAGAATATGATTTTTAAAATCTGGGCAGTTTTCAGAATGAAGTTTTTCGGGTTTGATGATGCGATAGCGAGATGGTTTTATCTCGAAAACTTTGGGCGATACGAGCTGAGTACTATGGGATGTTGGTTTGTTACAGAAGATTACAAGGGTGATTCTCTCAGGTTTGGGAATGTTTGGGTAACGAATGGATTACATCCGGGTTATTATTGACAGTAGGAGTTATCAGGGAAGTTTGACACTTGCGGGTTTTGAAACGGGACAACCAAAGTGATTGGTTGGATATTCCAGGTTATGTGGAATATAAGGGCGGGTTAGAGCTTCTTTCACTAAGGAGAATTGGTTGACGAAAGGTGTCGGATGGAACGCGTTCGATCGGTGCTCAGGGTTTTGGGTAATGATTATTTCAACAAACGAGCAGTTTCTTCGGGATGACCAATTAAGAGTTCTTAGATGATTGATGAAGTGGATAATCTTTTAAGTCCCGGAACTTGAGCTTTCAAGATATTGTTGAGAGTGTCGGGAACTAGATGTGAGTTTGGGAACTGACGAAAGTATCGGGTAAGTGAGAGTTGGACGACTAGTGGGAGTTGTAGAGATGGTTGTGCAACATGTTTCTCTGATTTTTCACAGTGTTAGTGCGTCGATTCTGGCAAGATATTCGGGTACTTATTTTACTCTCCAATGGAAAATTAATTTACAACTGATCGGGTGGTACGAAATAGATTCTTCTTGTGTAGCCGCGGTTTATTATCTTACTCATACAGTGAAAGCGTGGTTGAGGTTGAGAAGATGGGTTCGTGAAATTCATAGCGCTATGAGGAAAGATCGGTGTACCCGCGTGAAAGCAGAAAGTTGAAAGTGTAGATTTCAAGTCTGTGACTGCGTTCTTACTGAAACCTTGATGAATAATCTACAAGGGCGTCTTTTAGATTTTCTGATTGCTGGGAAGAAAAATCAGTTATAGACGGAAATTCTATATGTGGGTGATTTCAAGATATTGTTGAGAGTGTTGGGAAAATCAAGATATTGTTGACGAAAGGAAAATCAGTGATACACGGAAAATCAGTGTAGATTTCAAGATATTGTTGAGAGTGTCGGGAACTAGGTGTGAGTTTGGGAACTGACGAAATTATCGGGTAAGTGAGAGTTCGACGACTAGTGGGAGTTGTAGAGATGGTTGTGCGACATGTTTCTCTGATTTTTCACAGTGTTAGTGCGTCAATTCTGTGATAGATGGAAAATTCTGTTGAGAGTGTCGGGAAATTGTTGAGAGTGTAGGGAAATTCTGTATGAGGGTGATTTCAAGATATTGTTGAGAGTGTCGGGTGGGTTAGAGCTTCTCTCACTAAGGAGAATTGTGATAGACGGAAATTATGTATGAGGGTGATTATTGACATGTCGATGACAGGGTTGGGTGTGTCTAGAGTGATGAGTTGAGACGGTTTTGTCTTCTGTTTTTTGAATCCTGTGTTTGAATTCTCGCACATTTCAATGGTGGCGGAGAAATCGAGAGATACCCAAGCTAGCAACAAAGATTAGATTATTACTCAGGTGTTTGAGTGTGAAAGTGAAATGTCCCGTTCTTATTGATTAAAAACGTTCCATATTAATTGATTTCGTTGCGAGGTTTTGACCTCTATATGAGACGTTTTTCAAAGACTGCATTCATTTTAAAACAAACCATAACCTTTATTTCATCAATAAAGGTTTAAAAAGCTTTACGTAGATTATCAAATAATGGTAATCTAAAATATCCTGTTTACACACGACCATTACATAATGGTTTACAATACAAATATGTTACAACAAAATAAGTTTCTTGAATGCAGTTTTTACACAATATCATACAAGCATGGACTCCAAATCTCGTCCTTATTTAAGTATGCGACAGCGGAAGCTCTTAATAATCACCTGAGAATAAACATGCTTAAAACGTCAACAAAAATGTTGGTGAGTTATAGGTTTAACCTATATATATCAAATCATAATAATAGACCACAAGATTTCATATTTCAATACACATCCCATACATAGAGATAAAAATCATTCATATGGTGAACACCTGGTAACCGACATTAACAAGATGCATATATATAAGAATATCCCCATCATTCCAGGACACCCTTCGGATATGATATAAATTTCGAAGTACTAAAGCATCCGGTACTTTGGATGGGGTTTGTTAGGCCCAATAGATCTATCTTTAGGATTCGCGTCAATTAGGGTGTCTGTTCCCTAATTCTTAGATTACCAGACTTAATAAAAAGGGGCATATTCGATTTCGATAATTCAACCATAGAATGTAGTTTCACGTACTTGTGTCTATTTTGTAAATCATTTATAAAACCTGCATGTATTCTCATCCCAAAAATATTAGATTTTAAAAGTGGGACTATAACTCACTTTCACAGATTTTTACTTCGTCGGGAAGTAAGACTTGGCCACTGGTTGATTCACGAACCTATAACAATATATACATATATATCAAAGTATGTTCAAAATATATTTACAACACTTTTAATATATTTTGATGTTTTAAGTTTATTAAGTCAGCTGTCCTCGTTAGTAACCTACAACTAGTTGTCCACAGTTAGATGTACAGAAATAAATCGATAAATATTATCTTGAATCAATCCACGACCCAGTGTATACGTATCTCAGTATTGATCACAACTCAAACTATATATATTTTGGAATCAACCTCAACCCTGTATAGCTAACTCCAACATTCACATATAGAGTGTCTATGGTTGTTCCGAAATATATATAGATGTGTCGACATGATAGGTCGAAACATTGTATACGTGTCTATGGTATCTCAAGATTACATAATATACAATACAAGTTGATTAAGTTATGGTTGGAATAAATTTGTTACCAATTTTCACGTAGCTAAAATGAGAAAAATTATCCAATCTTGTTTTACCCATAACTTCTTCATTTTAAATCCGTTTTGAGTGAATCAAATTGCTATGATTTCATATCGAACTCTATTTTATGAATCTAAACAGAAAAACTATAGGTTTATAGTCGGAAAAATAAGTTATAAAGTCGTTTTTGTAAAGGTAGTCATTTCAGTCGAAAGAACGACGTCTAGATGACCATTTTAGAAAACATACTTCCACTTTGAGTTTAACCATAATTTTTGGATATAGTTTCATGTTCATAATAAAAATCATTTTCCCAGAATAACAACTTTTAAATCAAAGTTTATCATATTTTTTAATTAACTAACCCAAAACAGCCCGCGGTGTTACTACGACGGCGTAAATCCGGTTTTACGGTGTTTTTTCGTGTCTCCAGGTTTTAAATCATTAAGTTAGCATATCATATAGATATAGAACATGTGTTTAGTTGATTTTAAAAGTCAAGTTAGAAGGATTAACTTTTGTTTGCGAACAAGTTTAGAATTAACTAAACTATGTTCTAGTGATTACAAGTTTAAACCTTCGAATAAGATAGCTTTATATGTATGAATCGAATGATGTTATGAACATCATTACTACCTTAAGTTCCTTGGATAAACCTACTGGAAAAGAGAAAAATGGATCTAGCTTCAACGGATCCTTGGATGTCTCGTAGTTCTTGAAGCAGAATCGTGACACGAAAACAAGTTCAAGTAAGATCATCACTTGAAATAAGATTGTTATAGTTATAGAAATTGAACCAAAGTTTGAATATGATTATTACCTTGTATTAGAATGATAACCTACTGTAAGAAACAAAGATTTCTTGAGGTTGGATGATCACCTTACAAGATTGGAAGTGAGCTAGCAAACTTGAAAGTATTCTTGATTTTATGTAACTAGAACTTGTAGAATATATGAAGAACACTTAGAACTTGAAGATAGAACTTGAGAGAGATCAATTAGATGAAGAAAATTGAAGAATGAAAGTGTTTGTAGGTGTTTTTGGTCGTTGGTGTATGGATTAGATATAAAGGATATGTAATTTTGTTTTCATGTAAATAAGTCATGAATGATTACTCATATTTTTGTAATTTTATGAGATATTTCATGCTAGTTGCCAAATGATGGTTCCCACATGTGTTAGGTGACTCACATGGGCTGCTAAGAGCTGATCATTGGAGTGTATATACCAATAGTACATACATCTAAAAGCTGTGTATTGTACGAGTACGAATACGGGTGCATACGAGTAGAATTGTTGATGAAACTGAACGAGGATGTAATTGTAAGCATTTTTGTTAAGTAGAAGTATTTTGATAAGTGTATTGAAGTCTTTCAAAAGTGTATAAATACATATTAAAACACTACATGTATATACATTTTAACTGAGTCGTTAAGTCATCGTTAGTCGTTACATGTAAGTGTTGTTTTGAAACCTTTAAGTTAACGATCTTGTTAAATGTTGTTAACCCAATGTTTATAATATCAAATGAGATTTTAAATTATTATATTATCATGATATTATCATGTATGAATATCTCTTAATATGATATATATACATTAAATGTCTTTACAACGATAATCGTTACATATATGTCTCGTTTAAAAATCATTAAGTTAGTAGTCTTGTTTTTACATATGTAGTTCATTGTTAATATACTTAATGATATGTTTACTTATCATAGTATCATGTTAAATATATATATATCCATATATATATATGTCATCATATAGTTTTTACAAGTTTTAACGTTCGTGAATCACCGGTCAACTTGGGTGGTCAATTGTCTATATGAAACATATTTCAATTAATCAAGTCTTAACAAGTTTGATTGCTTAACATGTTGGAAACATTTAATCATGTAAATATCAATCTCAATTAATATATATAAACATGGAAAAGTTCGGGTCACTACAGTACCTACCCGTTAAATAAATTTCGTCCCGAAATTTTAAGCTGTTGAAGGTGTTGACGAATCTTCTGGAAATAGATGCGGGTATTTCTTCTTCATCTGATCTTCATGCTCCCAGGTGAACTCGGGTCCTCTACGAGCATTCCATCGAACCTTAACAATTGGTATCTTGTTTTGCTTAAGTCTTTTAACCTCACGATCCATTATTTGGACGGGTTCTTCGATGAATTGAAGTTTTTCGTTGATTTGGATTTCATCTAACGGAATAGTGAGATCTTCTTTAGCAAAACATTTCTTCAAATTCGAGACGTGGAAAGTGTTATGTACAACCGTGAGTTGTTGAGGTAACTCAAGTCGGTAAGCTACTGGTCCGACACGATCAATAATCTTGAATGGTCCAATATACCTTGGATTTAATTTCCCTCGTTTACCAAATCGAACAACGCCTTTCCAAGGTGCAACTTTAAGCATGACCATCTCTCCAATTTCAAATTCTATATCTTTTCTTTTAATGTCAGCGTAGCTCTTTTGTCGACTTTGGGCGGTTTTCAACCGTTGTTGAATTTGGATGATCTTCTCGGTAGTTTCTTGTATAATCTCCGGACCCGTAATATGTCTATCCCCCACTTCACTCCAACAAATCGGAGACCTGCACTTTCTACCATAAAGTGCTTTAAACGGCGCCATCTCAATGCTTGAATGGTAGCTGTTGTTGTAGGAAAATTCTGCTAACGGTAGATGTCGATCCCAACTGTTTCCGAAATCAATAACACATGCTCGTAGCATGTCTTCAAGCGTTTGTATTGTCCTTTCGCTCTGCCCATCAGTTTGTGGATGATAGGCAGTACTCATGTCTAGACGAGTTCCTAATGCTTGCTGTAACGTCTGCCAAAATCTTGAAATAAATCTGCCATCCCTATCAGAGATAATAGAGATTGGTATTCCATGTCTGGAGATGACTTCCTTCAAATACAGTCGTGCTAACTTATCCATCTTGTCATCTTCTCTTATTGGTAGGAAGTGTGCTGATTTGGTGAGACGATCAACTATTACCCAAATAGTATCAAAACCACTTGCAGTCCTTGGCAATTTAGTGATGAAATCCATGGTAATGTTTTCCCATTTCCATTCCGGGATTTCGGGTTGTTGAAGTAGACCTGATGGTTTCTGATGCTCAGCTTTGACCTTAGTACACGTCAAACATTCTCCTACGTATTTAGCAACATCGGCTTTCATACCCGGCCACCAAAAATGTTTCTTGAGATCCTTGTACATCTTCCCCGTTCCAGGATGTATTGAGTATCTGGTTTTATGAGCTTCTCTAAGTACCATTTCTCTCATATCTCCAAATTTTGGTACCCAAATCCTTTCAGCCCTATACCGGGTTCCGTCTTCCCGAATATTAAGATGCTTCTCCGATCCTTTGGGTATTTCATCCTTTAAATTTGCCTCTTTTAAAACTCCTTGTTGCGCCTCCTTTATTTGAGTAGTAAGGTTATTATGAATCATTATATTCATAGATTTTACTCGAATGGGTTCTCTGTCCTTCCTGCTCAAGGCATCGGCTACCACATTTGCCTTCCCCGGGTGGTAACGAATCTCAAAGTCGTAATCATTCAATAATTCAATCCACCTACGCTGCCTCATATTCAGTTGTTTCTGATTAAATATGTGTTGAAGACTTTTTTGGTCGGTATATATAATACTTTTGACCCCATATAAGTAGTGCCTCCAAGTCTTTAATGCAAAAACAACCGCGCCTAATTCCAAATCATGCGTCGTATAATTTTGTTCGTGAATCTTCAATTGTCTAGACGCATAAGCAATCACCTTCGTTCGTTGCATTAATACACAACCGAGACCTTGCTTTGATGCGTCACAATAAATCACAAAATCATCATTCCCTTCAGGCAATGACAATATAGGTGCCGTAGTTAGCTTTTTCTTCAATAACTGAAACGCTTTCTCTTGTTCATCATTCCATTCAAATTTCTTCCCTTTATGCGTTAATGCAGTCAAGGGTTTTGCTATTCTGGAAAAGTCTTGGATGAACCTTCTGTAGTAACCAGCTAGTCCTAAAAACTGGCGTATCTGTTTTGGAGTTTTCGGGGTTTCCCACTTTTCAACAGTTTCTATCTTTGCCGGATCCACCTTAATACCTTCTTTGTTCACTATGTGACCGAGGAATTGAACTTCTTCCAACCAAAATGCACACTTTGAAAACTTAGCGTACAATTCTTCCTTCCTCAATACTTCTAACACCTTTCTCAAATGTTCACCGTGTTCTTGGTCATTCTTTGAGTAAATAAGTATGTCATCAATGAAAACAATGACAAACTTGTCAAGGTATGGTCCACACACTCGGTTCATAAGGGCCGTGAACACAGCTGGTGCATTAGTTAAACCAAATGGCATGACCATAAACTCGTAATGACCGTAACGTGTTCTGAAAGCAGTCTTTGGAATATCATCTTCTTTCACCCGCATTTGATGATACCCGGAATGTAAGTCAATCTTTGAATAAACAGACGAGCCTTGTAGTTGATCAAATAAGTCGTCGATTCTCGGTAATGGGTAGCGGTTCTTGATGGTAAGTTTGTTCAACTTTCGGTAGTCGATACATAACCTGAATGTACCATCTTTCTTCTTGACAAACAAAAGAGGAGCTCCCCACGGTGATGTGCTTGGTCGAATGAAACCACGCTCTAAAAGTTCTTGTAATTGGCTTTGCAGTTCTTTCATCTCGCTGGGTGCGAGTCTGTAAGGAGCACGAGCTATTGGTGCAGCTCCTGGTACAAGATCTATTTGAAATTCAACGGATCGATGTGGGGGTAATCCCGGTAATTCTTTCGGAAATACATCGGGAAATTCTTTTGCGACGGGAACATCATTGATGCTCTTTTCTTCAGTTTGTACTTTCTCGACGTGTGCTAGAACAGCATAGCAACCTTTTCTTATTAGTTTTTGTGCCTTCAAATTACTAATAAGATGTAGCTTCGTGTTGCCCTTTTCTCCGTACACCATTAAGGGTTTTCCTTTTTCTCGTATATTGCGAATTGCATTTTTGTAACAAACGATCTCTGCTTTCACTTCTTTCAACCAGTCCATACCGATTATCACATCAAAACTCCCTAACTCTACTGGTATCAAATCAATCTTAAATGTTTCGCTAACCAGTTTAATTTCTCGATTCCGACATATATTATCTGCTGAAATTAATTTACCATTTGCTAATTCGAGTAAAAATTTACTATCCAAAGGCGTCAATGGACAACTTAATTTAGCACAAAAATCTCTACTCATATAGCTTCTATCCGCACCCGAATCAAATAAAACGTAAGCAGATTTATTATCAATAAGAAACGTACCCGTAACAAGCTCCGGGTCTTCCTGTGCCTCTGCCGCATTAATATTGAAAACTCTTCCGCGGCCTTGTCCATTCGTGTTCTCCTGGTTCGGGCAATTTCTAATAATGTGGCCCGGTTTTCCACATTTATAACAAACTACATTGGCGTAACTTGCTCCGACACTACTTGCTCCGCCATTACTCGTTCCGACACCATTTGTTCCTTTCGTTCTATTAACCCCTGGTCCGTAAACCTCACACTTCGCCGCGCTATGACCATTTCTTTTACACTTGTTGCAAAATTTGGTGCAGAACCCCGAGTGATACTTTTCACACCTTTGGCATAGCTGCTTCTGATTGTTGTTGTTGTTGCGGTTATTATTGTTGTTGGGATGATTGTTGTAGTTGCTGTTGTTGTTGTTGTTGTTGTTGGGCCGTTTGTTGTAGTTGCGATTGATGTTGCGATTGTTGGGATAATTGTTGCGATTATTGTTGCGATTATTGTTGTAATTGCTGTTGTTGTTGTATTGGTGATTCTTATCACCGTTTTCCTCCCACTTTCTTTTGACTTGCTTCACATTGGCCTCTTCAGCAGTCTGTTCTTTAATTCTTTCTTCAATCTGGTTCACTAGTTTGTGAGCCATTCTACATGCCTGTTGTATGGAGGCGGGCTCGTGTGAACTTATATCTTCTTGGATTCTTTCCGGTAATCCTTTCACAAACGCGTCGATCTTCTCTTCCTCATCTTCGAATGCTCCCGGACACAATAGGCACAATTCTGTGAATCGTCTTTCGTACGTGGTAATATCAAATCCTTGGGTTCGTAACCCTCTAAGTTCTGTCTTGAGCTTATTGACCTCAGTTCTGGGACGGTACTTCTCGTTCATCAAGTGCTTGAATGCTGACCACGGTAGTGCGTACGCATCATCTTGTCCCACTTGCTCTAGATAGGTATTCCACCATGTTAACGCAGAACCTGTGAAGGTATGCGTAGCGTACTTTACTTTGTCCTCTTCAGTACACTTACTTATGGCAAACACCGATTCGACCTTCTCGGTCCACCGTTTCAATCTGATCGGTCCTTCGGTTCCATCAAATTCCAAAGGTTTGCAAGCAGTGAATTCTTTGTAGGTGCATCCTACACGATTTCCTGTACTGCTAGATCCAAGGTTATTGTTGGTATGTAGCGCAGCCTATACTGCGGCTATGTTTGAAGCTAGAAAAGTACGGAATTCCTCTTCATTCATATTCACGGTGTGTCGAGTAGTCGGTGCCATTTCCTTCAAAATAGTCAAATGGAACAAGTTAATCATACAGAATATTAAGAGTAGTTAATAGTATTTCGTAGCATAATATGAACTCATTTATAAAAGATTTTTCTTCATATTAGCGTTTTATAAGTTTAAATTCGGGTAGTACCTACCCGTTAAGTTCATACTTAGTAGCTAATATACAATTCAACTACTACAATTCTATATGAAAAACTGATTATAATAATATTTCGCGTTCAAACTTTTATACAATATTTTACAAACTTACAATACCGCTTATTTTACATAAAGCATGAAATATAGCACACAATAACTTTGATACAAGATAGTTGTGAAGATAATTCTAGCTAGTACACAAGTCGTTCAGCAAAGGCAATAAAGACACGTAATTCATACGTCCAGAAACAAGTCATGCATTCTGGTTTTACTAGGATTACTTCCCATCCTTGGTCTTGTGGAACATAACCGTTATGGCCATTGATAAGACAGCGTGTTGTACTGTCGTCAAAGGGACGAGGGTTACGTAATGTCCAACAGTCCCGTAACAATCTAAAAACCTCATTTCTTACCCCAATTACCGACTCCGTCACTTGTGGGAACGTTTTGTTTAATAGTTGTAGCCCGATGTTCTTGTTCTCACTTTGGTGAGAAGCGAACATTACTAATCCGTAAGCATAGCATGCTTCTTTATGTTGCATGTTAGCCGCTTTTTCTAAATCATGAAGTCCAATATTCGGATATATTGAGTCAAAATAATTTCTTAACCCATTGCGTAAAATAGCATTTGGGTTCCCCGCAATATATGCGTCAAAGTAAACACATCGTAACTTATGGATTTCCCAATGTGATATCCCCCATCTTTCGAACGAAAGCCTTTTATAAACCAAGGCATTCTTGGAACGTTCTTCGAATGTCTTACAAACTGATCTCGCCTTAAATAGTTGTGCCGAAGAATTCTGACCGACTCTAGACAAGATTTCATCAATCATGTCTCCGGGTAGGTCTCTTAAAATATTGGGTTGTCTATCCATTTTGTGTTTTTATACTGTAAAATAGACAAGAGTTAGATTCATAAAAAAAATACTTATTAATACAAGCAATTTTTACATATATCATAAAGCATAAGCACACTATATTACTTATATTACACCACACGAATACAACTATCTTATTCCGACTCGCTTGTTTCTTCTTCTTCGGTTTTGGTTCGTTTTGCCAAGTTTCTAGGGATATATGATGTTCCCCTAATACGAGCCGTCGTTATCCACATTGGTTTAGAAAAACCTGGTGGTTTAGAGGTTCCCGGGTCATTGTTACAACTTAAGGACTTCGGGGGTTGACGATACATATAAAGTTCATCGGGGTTGGAATTAGATTTCTCTATTTTTATGCCCTTTCCTTTATTATTTTCTTTTGCCTTTTTAAATTCAGTTGGGGTAATTTCTATAATATCATCGGAATTCTCTTCGGAATCCGATTCATCGGAGAATTGGTAATCCTCCCAATATTTTGCTTCCTTGGCGGAAACACCATTGACCATAATTAACCTTGGTCGGTTGGTTGAGGATTTTCTTTTACTTAACCGTTTTATTATTTCCCCCACCGGTTCTATTTCTTCATCCGGTTCCGATTCTTCTTCCGGTTCCAATTCTTCTTCCGGTTCCGATTCTTCTTCCGGTTCCGACTCTTCTTCCGGTTCCTCTTCGGGAACTTGTGAATCAGTCCACGAATCATTCCAATTTACATTTGACTCTTCATTATTATTAGGCGAGTCAATGGGACTTGTTCTAGAGGTAGACATCTATCACATAATATCAAACGCGTTAAGAGATTAATATATCACATAATATTCACATGTTAAAAATATATAGTTTCCAACAAAATTTGTTAAGCAATCATTTTTCAAGTAAACACGGTCGAAGTCCAGACTCACTAATGCATCCTAACAAACTCGATAAGACACACTAATGCAAAATTCTGGTTCTCTAAGACCAACGCTCGGATACCAACTGAAATGTCCCGTTCTTATTGATTAAAAACGTTCCATATTAATTGATTTCGTTGCGAGGTTTTGACCTCTATATGAGACGTTTTTCAAAGACTGCATTCATTTTAAAACAAACCATAACCTTTATTTCATCAATAAAGGTTTAAAAAGCTTTACGTAGATTATCAAATAATGATAATCTAAAATATCCTGTTTACACACGACCATTACATAATGGTTTACAATACAAATATGTTACAACAAAATAAGTTTCTTGAATGCAGTTTTTACACAATATCATACAAGCATGGACTCCAAATCTCGTCCTTATTTAAGTATGCGACAGCGGAAGCTCTTAATAATCACCTGAGAATAAACATGCTTAAAACGTCAACAAAAATGTTGGTGAGTTATAGGTTTAACCTATATATATCAAATCATAATAATAGACCACAAGATTTCATATTTCAATACACATCCCATACATAGAGATAAAAATCATTCATATGGTGAACACCTGGTAACCGACATTAACAAGATGCATATATATAAGAATATCCCCATCATTCCGGGACACCCTTCGGATATGATATAAATTTCGAAGTACTAAAGCATCCGGTACTTTGGATGGGGTTTGTTAGGCCCAATAGATCTATCTTTAGGATTCGCGTCAATTAGGGTGTCTGTTCCCTAATTCTTAGATTACCAGACTTAATAAAAAGGGGTATATTGGATTTCGATAATTCAACCATAGAATGTAGTTTCACGTACTTGTGTCTATTTTGTAAATCATTTATAAAACCTGCATGTATTCTCATCCCAAAAATATTAGATTTTAAAAGTGGGACTATAACTCACTTTCACAGATTTTTACTTCGTCGGGAAGTAAGACTTGGCCACTGGTTGATTCACGAACCTATAACAATATATACATATATATCAAAGTATGTTCAAAATATATTTACAACACTTTTAATATATTTTGATGTTTTAAGTTTATTAAGTCAGCTGTCCTCGTTAGTAACCTACAACTAGTTGTCCACAGTTAGATGTACAGAAATAAATCGATAAATATTATCTTAAATCAATCCACGACCCAGTGTATACGTATCTCAGTATTGATCACAACTCAAACTATATATATTTTGGAATCAACCTCAACCCTGTATAGCTAACTCCAACATTCACATATAGAGTGTCTATGGTTGTTCCGAAATATATATAGATGTGTCGACATGATAGGTCGAAACATTGTATATGTGTCTATGGTATCTCAAGATTACATAATATACAATACAAGTTGATTAAGTTATGGTTGGAATAAATTTGTTACCAATTTTCACGTAGCTAAAATGAGAAAAATTATCCAATCTTGTTTTACCCATAACTTCTTCATTTTAAATCCGTTTTGAGTGAATCAAATTGCTATGGTTTCATATCGAACTCTATTTTATGAATCTAAACAGAAAAAGTATAGGTTTATAGTCAGAAAAATAAGTTACAAGTCGTTTTTGTAAAGGTAGTCATTTCAGTCGAAAGAACGACGTCTAGATGACCATTTTAGAAAACATACTTCCACTTTGAGTTTAACCATAATTTTTGGATATAGTTTCATGTTCATAATAAAAATCATTTTCCCAGAATAACAACTTTTAAATCAAAGTTTATCATATTTTTTAATTAACTAACCCAAAACAGCCCGCGGTGTTACTACGACGGCGTAAATCCGGTTTTACGGTGTTTTTCGTGTTTCCAGGTTTTAAATCATTAAGTTAGCATATCATATAGATATAGAACATGTGTTTAGTTGATTTTAAAAGTCAAGTTAGAAGGATTAACTTTTGTTTGCGAACAAGTTTAGAATTAACTAAACTATGTTCTAGTGATTACAAGTTTAAACCTTCGAATAAGATAGCTTTATATGTATGAATCGAATGATGTTATGAACATCATTACTACCTTAAGTTCCTTGGATAAACCTACTGGAAAAGAGAAAAATGGATCTAGCTTCAACGGATCCTTGGATGTCTCGTAGTTCTTGAAGCAGAATCGTGACACGAAAACAAGTTCAAGTAAGATCATCACTTGAAATAAGATTGTTATAGTTATAGAAATTGAACCAAAGTTTGAATATGATTATTACCTTGTATTAGAATGATAACCTACTGTAAGAAACAAAGATTTCTTGAGGTTGGATGATCACCTTACAAGATTGGAAGTGAGTTAGCAAACTTGAAAGTATTCTTGATTTTATGTAACTAGAACTTGTAGAATATATGAAGAACACTTAGAACTTGAAGATAGAACTTGAGAGAGATCAATTAGATGAAGAAAATTGAAGAATGAAAGTGTTTGTAGGTGTTTTTGGTCGTTGGTGTATGGATTAGATATAAAGGATATGTAATTTTGTTTTCATGTAAATAAGTCATGAATGATTACTCATATTTTTGTAATTTTATGAGATATTTCATGCTAGTTGCCAAATGATGGTTCCCACATGTGTTAGGTGACTCACATGGGCTGCTAAGAGCTGATCATTGGAGTGTATATACCAATAGTACATACATCTAAAAGCTGTGTATTGTACGAGTACGAATACGGGTGCATACGAGTAGAATTGTTGATGAAACTGAACGAGGATGTAATTGTAAGCATTTTTGTTAAGTAGAAGTATTTTGATAAGTGTATTGAAGTCTTTCAAAAGTGTATAAATACATATTAAAACACTACATGTATATACATTTTAACTGAGTCGTTAAGTCATCGTTAGTCGTTACATGTAAGTGTTGTTTTGAAACCTTTAAGTTAACGATCTTGTTAAATGTTGTTAACCCAATGTTTATAATATCAAATGAGATTTTAAATTATTATATTATCATGATATTATCATGTATGAATATCTCTTAATATGATATATATACATTAAATGTCTTTACAACGATAATCGTTACATATATGTCTCGTTTAAAAATCATTAAGTTAGTAGTCTTGTTTTTACATATGTAGTTCATTGTTAATATACTTAATGATATGTTTACTTATCATAGTATCATGTTAAATATATATATATATCCATATATATATGTCATCATATAGTTTTTACAAGTTTTAACGTTCGTGAATCACCGGTCAACTTGGGTGGTCAATTGTCTATATGAAACATATTTCAATTAATCAAGTCTTAACAAGTTTGATTGCTTAACATGTTGGAAACATTTAATCATGTAAATATCAATCTCAATTAATATATATAAACATGGAAAAGTTCGGGTCACTACAGAAAGTCTTCCTTCCCATGGCGTGGAAGTGCGGTGTGTCCCGGGTATTTATTCGGCGGTGTGCAAATGGAGTTCCATAATCGGGTAATCTAGAGTTGTTGTGGGTATTTAACACAGTTGACAGGTGAAGTTAATCACATTGTAGCGAGTGTAGTTGAAGTGCTCTTTATCGAAAGCTGTCAGCTCGAGTAGTTGGAATGTGCGTGTCCCAAGAAGCTTTCTTGGCGATATAGATGGGTAGGTTCAATGACGTCGAGATAGGTGATCTGGTATGGGATGATAAAATGGGTTGTGTTTAGATCATTCTTCAAGTGGGAGATTGTTGGATGTGTGAAGGATATCAAAAAAACAAGAAAAGTGTGTTTTAGTGTTAAGGCGCGCCGTGGCTCATTAAGGCGCGACATGGCTCAACACTTGGATTGAGGTTCGAAGGTTGCAATGCTGTTAGTTTTGAAATCATGCTTTAAGCCACGACGCAGCTCCTCCAGCCGCGGTGCGGCTTAAGGCTATCCGGGAGCTTGACGAGGAAAAACGCGTTTTCTTGCTCTTTAAGTTGTTTTCTTGTTTAGATTTGCCTATATAAAAACCCTAATGTAACCTGTAAAGTGTGCACGAAATTAATAAAGAAAAATTTATGGTTTGCGCCCGTGGACTAAACCTATCTCCGTGTTTTGGAGTTGGGATATAACCACGTTAAATATCTGTGTCGTTTATGCTTTTATTTATCGTATCGCTTATTCGTTTGTTGTATGTGCGTTATGTGATTGTTGTAAATCACATGTTCTTGTTAGGGTCCACTACCGAATTCCTAAAAATGTATATGATGTCAAAGCTAAGGTATACGAAATAGTTTATATTTTACTAGGAAAAACTATTAAATACGATACAGTTTTACACAAGATATTTATTTATTTATAGAATGGATATACTTAAACCTTGCTACAACACTTATAGGCAGTGTACCTAATCGTACAGTAGTGTAGTTTTTAGTAAGTTCGTTCCACAGGGAATCTTTTTTAAACAAAGCTCAACGCTATATTAGTTTACTTTTATAAAAATACAAACATATATATAAGTAATATTATTATTATTATAAAGGGGGGTTTTTACCGTTTAATGACCGGTTTGTCGATTTTAAAACTTTAGTCGCAGTTAAAACCTAATGTAAAATATTAAATAAATAAAAGACTTAAATTAAAGCGTAAAGTAAATAACGATAATGAAATTGCGAATAATAAAAGTGCGATAAAATAAACTTACGATAATTAAAAAGTACGATAATTAAAAGTGCGATTAAATAACAATAAATAAAAGTGCGATAATTAGAAGTGCAATTAAATATAAAATAAAGGAAATTAAATATGAAATAAAAGAATTATGCTTATTTAAACTTCCGTAATCATGATGTTTGACGTGTTGATTTTAGTTTTATGCCCATGGGTTAATTGTCCTTTGTCCTGGATTATTTAATATGTCTGTCTGGTTTTTGTCCATAACAGTCCATCAGTCATAAATATAAAATGCGAGTGCCCTCGTCAAATTATTATTATACCCGAAGTTAAATATTCCAACTAATTGGGGATTCGAATTGTAACAAGGTTTTAATACTTTGTTTAATGAATACACCAGGTTATCGACTGCGTGTAAACCAAGGTTTTACTACTTTGTTAACAATTACACCAATTACCCTTGAATGTAATTTCACCCCTGTTTTAATTATTCTAGTGGCTATTAATCCATTCCCGTGTCCGGTTAAATGAACGATTATTCGTACATATAAATACCCCGCCCATCGTGTCCGATCGAGTGTATATGGTAATTTATAGGGACGCCCAATTGTAAATCTTTATATTAACATTAACAAACTATCATTTAGTTAAACAAATATAAAGCCCATTAATAGCTCATAGTCTAATTTCCACAAGTGTCGTTCTTTTGTCCAAACCCCAATTATGGTACAAAGCCCAATTACCCATTTTTAGTAATTAGCCCAACATCATGATTACTTCGTTTTAAATAAGCATAATAATAACTTAGCTACGAGACATTAATGTAAAAAGGTTGAACATAACTTACAATGATTAAAAATAGCGTAGCGTTACACGGACAGAATTTCGACTTATACACTCAAAACACTCCTTAACATAACCTTATTATTATTAAAATTAAAATTATAATTAAATTTATTTATGTATTACAAAAGAGAGATAGAAAGATATATTATGGTGTACATAAAATGGATCACGAACTCGCTTTAAATAGAATGTGGCCTGGAAAAGCCCCTCATGCGAGTCGCATGAAAATGGGCATAGGGCCATGCGAGTCGCATGGCCATGAATTCCAGCTCACATTCGTTTGGCTCCTAGCTTGTCGACATAATTTAATAATAATAAATATATAAATAATTTTAATAATTATTTATATATTTATATTATATTTATATGCATAGTTGAGTAGATATTTTTAGTCCGTTACGTCGGGCGTTTCTTCTAGGCTCAGGTCCCGGTTCCGGATTTTCGGACGTCCTCGCGTACTATTTTATATCGTGTACTTTGCGTCTTGTAACTTGTACTCTTGTTATTTTGAGACGTTCCTCATCAATAATTTGAACCTTTTTGATTGAATCTTGTACTTTTTAGCTTTTTGGACCTTTCCGTCTTCAATTTGTCGAATCTGCCTTTTATCTTCACTTTTTAATATTTAAACGAATAGTGCTTGTAAATCGAACAATATCAACTAAAATCTTGTCTTTCTTGGGGAATAATGCTGTAAAATATGTGTTCATTTTTGGCATTATCAATATTCCCACACTTAAGCGTTGCTTGTCCTCAAGCAATATAGTCTTGAAACACTTGAATCACTTCTTTATTCTTCACACTTTGTACATAAGTGACTTCAATACAGCGGTATAAACAATGATAGTAACGATGTGGTTTAAAGGTGGGTGTGTCTTTTATAGTTGCCTCGGGTTTAGGTCAACGACACTTGCAATCAAATAGCCGATTTACTTTCGGTTTCCAAAGCAAAGTGCACATTTGAAAGGTGGTTTACAGTCCCACATGACTATAAAAATTTAGATCCTTAAGGAAATTGGATCTTTATGAAAACATTTGATCTTTTGAAAATTCAAGCTAGATTTTACCCTAGACAAGTTTTCTGATTTGATCCATCATCGGTGTTGCAAAATATATCTGTGGATCAATATTTTGGCTAAAACTTTTAGGCTCGTGTAATCCACTGCTATCCCTGTATCGGAAAGCACACATCCAGTTTACTTGTTCCGTATATTACCTTTCGGTAAACTACCGTCCGGTTGTAAAGGAAAGCGATGAACAAGAAACTGTTAAGGCAATGTCCAGTGACATGCAGATGATTATGGTCTTTTTAACGTGTCGGATGCTAGAACTATCCTTGGTAGGAGCAATAGTAAAGATCATCCTATAATTTTTCGGTCTGGCACAAGGTCCTGTCTCCGACCATGCTATGCAACCACCGTTCTTACGGTTGACACCCGATTTGGTTCAGGTGACCTAATGAATTCCAGGTGAATTCCTAGGATTTTACGTTCAATGGTAATGAACGCATTGAAAATGGATTTTCAGAAAACAAATTGGTTTGTAATTTTGATCAAAATATTTTCTCGTTCAAGCTCGAGTTTAGATATCATTGAATTCCATGAGTTTGAATTCTCAATCTTTAAGGTCAATCTCAAGGATTGAGTAATATCAGGCTTAAAAGCTGATTTTTAATCTTTAAGGAGATTATCCTTTCTGGGGATCTGATTCATTAGTCTTATCAAGCTAATTTGCACGGTGCCTCCCCATTGTACGAGATAAATCCTTCTCATGGTTAGGATAAATCTGACCACTTGGCGACCCTGTTTGATGCTGAGGTCCGTGGATTTCCAGCCGATTTTAGTGATGACTTTTCTAGATTTTTCGTCAACCTACAGCTGGTCTGGACGACAACTTCATGACCTAAATCAAGAAGCGCGTGTCTTTTTCGGAAGACTTTACTTCCTTTTAATGATGGAATTGATTCATCGTGTAGATCCATCTCTCTTTGATAGTTTCATTGGATAAAACAGTTGATTATCGTTCAAAACAAAAGTATTTTCAATTGTTTGTACAAAAATATGTGATATATGTTTTGAATGACTTGGTAAACTTTTCCCACACTTGGCTTTTATTTATGTTTTTCTTTGCCTTTTTCTCTTCTATTCCATTCTTATTAAATGAATTCTAACATTTTGGTTGTTTCTCAATTTATGTCCTTTCCGAGGTAACGATAATTTCGGCTCAATGACCTAGTTTTCATCATTCATAAATATGTATAAACATGATTTTGAATTCATTTTGTTAAAAATTTTGAAAAATTTACTAGAAGTGGGTAGTTAGTATATAAGACTAGGGCTGTTCCTTGTTATCGGAGAGTACTAGATTCTAACACAACTACTGCGTTACTAGCATTTTTAATGGTAACCAAGTGTTTAAATAAAAAATTTTTAAAAATCCGAAAGAATTTAACCCCTTCCCACACTTAAGATCTTGCAATGCCCTCATTTGCAAGAAATCAGAAACAATTTAAATTATTGAGGGTTATTAGCGTAGAAAAATGATTAAATTTTACCAAAGTTTCAAACATATTGTCGTTTGATTGTTGAATGATAAATGGTGCACGTCATTTGTTCATTCCGTCTTGTTGTTATTTCACATATATTTTGCATCTTGTCGTCAGAATTACTTGCTTT
The DNA here is from genome assembly GCF_046630445.1 of Rutidosis leptorrhynchoides. NCBI lineage: Eukaryota > Viridiplantae > Streptophyta > Magnoliopsida > Asterales > Asteraceae > Rutidosis > Rutidosis leptorrhynchoides. The sequence goes on from NC_092333.1 coordinate 155,327,874, forward strand.
TGCTGAACTTAATGCCAGTCTTTGAAAACGCGTTGTTTTATCCTGTTTTGTGCATAACATAAAATACATACAATACAAATATAATCATACATGCAATTTGAAATGGAACTTTGGCATCCCACTTTCAAACTATAAGAAAAATATTAGTACACAATAATAATAGAAATATCAAACATTACATAAATGTAATAAAATGTTAAGTGTTTAAAATAATAAAAATATAAATTACCAACTTATCTCTACTGATCAGGAGGTGGGTTAGGAGGATAATTAGGATAGGGATCCCAATTCATGTTCGGATCAGGGTTCCATGGCTGTTGATAGGTGAACTGGTACGCTGCGTCATAATCATATAAGTCATAGGGCGGTCTCATTTCTGGCTGGTGTGCAGGATAGAATGCGGGTCGGGTCGGATAATAAATCTCATTAGGCTGCAGCCGGCTTATGATTTGGCGCTGATGATAATCCCATCGGTGATGCTCTCGTTGCCGGGAATGCTCGTAATCATTCCAGATATATATATATATATATATATATATATATTTTTTATAAAATCTTATACTTTTAAAACATAAAATTTAATAAAATTTTAAAAATTTTGTTTCTTTTTAAGACGAGGTCGTTTCGGGACGATGCCCTAGTCCGTCCCTCGACAAAATTTTAAAATTTTGTCATTTTCAAGCGATTGTTTTAAAAGCTTAGATTTTTGGGTTTTTTTAATTTTTTTTGACATACTTTAAATCAATAAGATTAAAAATAATGATAATAAAAATTCTCGTCCCTCCCTCGGGTAAAGCAATTTCGGTTCAAAGACCTAGTCTTCATCTTACGACGAATTTTAAAAATCATATTTTTAACTTAATGAGACAAAGTAAATTTTTGTTTTTAAATTCACACAACTTAAATATAAAATTCAAAATTAATATTAAAAATTCACACCAAACTTAAAATTTGAAATGCATAAAATTAAAAATTCATATTTTAAAAATTAAAAATTCACACCAAACTTAATTTAAAAAATCAAATAATTACAATTTTAAAAATATTGTTTTTACAAAGTTTACAATATTAATTTAAGATTTAAATATTAATTTTAAAAACATGGTAAAAATACAATTAAAAATCTTTTTGTCTTTTTATCCCACTTTAATCAATCAAATATTATCAAAAATATGCGCCCCTCTTTTCGGTAAAGTAATTTCGGTTCCAAGACCTAATTTAACTCATGACGAATTTTTGAAATATTTTGGGTTGATTGATTAAAGATATTTATACCTTAAGAATAAACGTTAAATTTCGCAGTGATGTAATAAATTTTTGAATGATATCAATAATTTCGGTCGCCAAACCTAATTTTATTCAATACCAATTTAATACTTTTTAGCGAACAAATTAGCGTTTATTATCAAAAGGTTAAAAATAAAAATAAAAATAAAAACTGTACAGACATACCTGTGAAATAGATTTCTTAGTTATATGATCTATCCCATTCATAAGATAGTCGGTTTAATTGGTTTTCCATGGCTACATAGGCGTAACCTCGAGCATTCAGTGTCTTTTCTTCTAAACATATGAACGGTCCGTCTCTGCATAAAGTAACAAATTCGGTATTTGAATAGGTTTGATTATTTGAACATTTACCTCCATGTGACCATTTTCCGCATTTGTGACATCGTTCTAGGTGTCGTGCTCTTCTTTTTGCTGCGGATTTTGATTTTTCTTTACCAAATTGTAACTTATTATCTTCGCATCTGGATTCTTTTCTAACTCCGTCCATTCTTTCTCTGATTACTGATACTAATTCACTCGGTAGTATGTCATTATTTCTTTTAGTGATCAAAGCGTGTAGCATTAGACCATGGTTTAGTTCACAGGCAGTCTTCATTTTGTAAAAACCTAAAAAAAATAAAAATTCAGAATGGGGGGAGAAGACTAGTTCTTTAGGGTCTGCTAGGGAAAGACCATACGTGTTTCATTTTCGAGAACTACACGAAAACAGACAATCTAACTCTAACAGAAATACATATTATCCTTTAAAGACTTGATTCTCCCCACACTTAGTTAGCTGTGGTGTCGAAATTGTGATTAACTTCGTTGTCGACTTCCATCAGACCATGTATGTAATGTTTAACTCTGTGACCATTAACTTTAAATTCAATCCCATTTGAATTTATTAATTCTATCGTTCCGTATGGGAAAACTCTTTTGACTATGAATGGTCCAGACCATCTTGATTTCAATTTTCCAGGAAATAGCTTGAATCGTGAATTGAAAAGAAGAACTCTGTCTCCTTCTTTAAATTCTTTTGAACTTCTGATTCTTTTATCATGCCATTTCTTCGTTCTTTCTTTATAGATTAACGAATTTTCGTATGCTTTATGTCTTAATTCTTCTAATTCGTTTAGTTGACTTAATTGTAGACGTCCGGCTTCATGTAAATCAAGATTACATGTCTTCAAAGCCCAAAATGCTTTGTGTTCAATTTCTACTGGAAGATGACATGCTTTTCCATAAACAAGTCTAAAAGGTGTGGTCCCAATTGGAGTTTTGTAGGCTGTTCTAAAAGCCCAGAGTGCATCCTCCAATTTAATGGACCATTCCTTCGGATTTGATCCTACGGTTTTCTCTAGAATACGTTTTAAAGCTCGGTTGGTATTTTCAACTTGTCCACTTGTTTGTGGATGATATGCGGTGGAGATTTTATGAGTTACTCCATATCTTTTAAGAACTTTCTCAAGTTGATTATTACAGAAATGAGTACCCCGATCACTTATTAAAGCTTTCGGTGTTCCAAACCTTGCAAAAAGACGTTTTAAAAAGTTGACTACAACTCGTGCATCGTTAGTTGGGAGAGCTTGTGCTTCCGCCCATTTAGATACATAATCAATGGCTACGAGTATATATAGATTATTATGAGATTTTGGAAATGGACCCATAAAGTCAATACCCCAAATGTCAAATACTTCACATACTTGGATGACATTTTGTGGCATTTCATCACGTTGACTTATTTTTCCGGCCCTTTGACATGCATCACAGGATTTGCAAAGAAGGTGTGCGTCTTTGTAAATTGTAGGCCAATAGAATCCAGCATCATAAACTTTTCTTGCTGTTAGTTGAGGCCCATAATTCCCTCCTGTTGGTCCTGTGTGACAATGGTTTAAAATTTTACTAGCTTCATCTCCAAATACACATAGGCGTATTATTCCATCGGGACAACTTTTAAACAGGTGTGGATCTTCCCAGAAATAGTGTTTTATATCACTGAAGAATTTCTTTCGTCTTTGGTACGATAATCCTTTTTCAAGGAATCCACAAACTAAGTAGTTTGCATAGTCTGCAAACCATGGGATTTCTTTATAATCTATCTTCAATAGATATTCATCAGGAAAGTTGTCTTGTATGGCCGATTCATTTAGAACTTCTGATTCGGGATTTTCAAGACGAGAAAGATGATCAGCGGCGAGATTTTCTGCTCCTCTTTTATCTCGGATTTCAATATCAAACTCTTGTAAGAGTAAGATCCAACGGATTAATCTTGGTTTAGCATCTTGTTTTGAAAATAGGTATCTAAGAGCAGAATGGTCGGTATAGACCACCGTTTTTGCTAGAACGAGATATGATTGAAATTTGTCAAAAGCAAAGACAATAGCAAGGAGTTCTTTTTCAGTAGTTGTATAGTTCGTTTGTGCACCTTGTAACGTCTTACTAGCATAATATATAGGTTGAAATCGTTTTTCAATCCTTTGTCCTAAAACGGCTCCCATTGCAAAATCACTTGCATCGCACATGAGTTCAAATGGTAGATTCCAATTTGGCGTTATCATGATCGGCGCAATAGTGAGTTTCTCTTTAAGAATATTAAAAGATTTGATACACTCATCTGAAAAGATGAATGGCGCATCCTTTTCTAGGAGTTTATTCATAGGAGTGGCAATTTTAGAAAAATCTTTTATGAAACGTCGGTAAAAACCGGCATGCCCTAGAAAACTCCTAGCTCCTCTAACATTGGTGGGATGTGGAAGTTTAGCAATTACATCTACTTTAGCTCTATCCACTTCAATTCCTTCTTTTGAAATTTTATGTCCAAGAACGATGCCTTCTTTAACCATGAAATGGCATTTCTCCCAATTAAGTACTAGATTTGATTTTTCGCATCTAATTAGCATTCGTTCCAGATTAACTAGACATGATTTAAATGTATCACCGAAGACTGAAAAGTCATCCATGAATACTTCCATGCATTCTTCTATCATGTCGTGAAAAATCGCCATCATACACCTTTGAAAGGTTGCAGGGGCGTTACAAAGTCCAAATGGCATGCATTTGTAAGCAAAAGTACCATAAGGGCACGTGAATATGGTTTTCTCTTGGTCCTCGGGTGCTATTGGAATTTGAAAATATCCGGAAAATCCATCTAGAAAACAATAGTAGCTATTTCCGGCTAATCTTTCCAACATTTGATCTATGAAAGGTAAGGGAAAGTGATCTTTTCTGGTGGCGTCATTTAATTTTCTATAATCAATACATACACGCTATCCTGTTACAGTCCTAGTAGGAATAAGCTCATTTTTCTCATTTGTAATGACAGTCATGCCACCCTTCTTAGGTACACATTGAACTAGGCTTACCCATGGACTATCAGAGATTGGATAAATTAGACCTGCATCTAGCAGTTTAATAATCTCTTTCTTAACTACATCTTGCATATTAGGATTTAGTCTTCGTTGGCGTTGCACATACTTTTTATGACCTTCTTCCATAAGGATTTTATGTGTGCAATACGAAGGACTTATTCCTTTAATATCATGAATCTTCTATGCAATGGCTGGTTTATGAGCTTTCAACACAGAAATGAGTTGTGATTTCTCATTTTCAGTAAGAGAAGACGATATTATTACAGGTAATTCAGATTCACCATGTAAATAAGCGTATTCCAAATGGTTTGGAAGTGGCTTTAACTCTAATTTCGGAGGTTCTTCTATCGATGATTTATATCGATATCTGTCTTCTTCTTTTAGCATTTGAATTTCTTCTGTTGTTGGTTCATATCCATTAGCTATTAGTGTAGCTAACATTTCAGCTTCATCAATTGGTTCATTACCTTCTCCTAAAGAACATTCTCCTGTTCCTTGTAATTCTGGAAATTCTTCTAATAATTCTGCATGTGCATCTATAGTTTGAATATAATAACATGTATCATCTGCAGATTGTGGTTGTTGCATTGCTCTATCAACTGAAAAGGTAACACTCTCATCCTCTATACTTAGGGTCAGTTTCTTACCGAACACGTCTATCATTGCTTTAGCCGTGTTTAAGAATGGTCTTCCTAATATGAGAGGAACTTGAGAATCTTCTTCCATGTCCAAAACAACAAAATCTACTGGAAATACTAAAGTACCAACTTTAACTAGCATGTTCTCCATTATTCCTCTAGGATATTTTATTGATCTATCGGCTAGTTGTATGCTTATTCTGGTTGGTTTTAATTCTCCAAGGTCTAGTTTAGCGTATAGTGAATACGACATTAGATTTATACTAGCACCTAAGTCTGCCAATGCTTCTATTGAACTAAGACTACCCAGAAAACATGGAATTGTGAAACTTCCTGGATCAGATAGTTTTTCTGGTATCTTATTCAACAGCACTGCTGAACAATTAGCATTCATAGTAACAGCCGAGAGTTCTTCCATTTTCTTTCTATTTGAGATTAGATCTTTCAAGAATTTAGCATATCTAGGCATTCCTGAAATCACATCAATGAAAGGAAGATTTACATTTATCTGTTTAAACATATCCAAAAATTTGGATTGCTCGGCTTCAAGTTTTTCTTTCTTCATTTTACTTGGGTAAGGAAGTGGTGGTTGGTATGGTTTAACATAAGGTTTATCCTTAACTGTGTTATCTTCATTAACCTTTTCAACTACCGGTTCTTTTTCCTTATCTTGATCAGGTTGTGGTTCTTGTGGAGTAGGAATAGCTTCATCAGAAGTTACAGGTATTTCAGGTGATTTAAGTGTTGTACCACTTCTTGTGGTAATAGCTTTAGCTGTTTCATTTCGGGGGTTAGCATTTGTATCACTAGGTAAACTTCCCGGTTTTCTTTCACCTATTAACCTTGCTAGGTTACTTACTTCTTGTTCTAGATTTTGAATAGAAGCTTGTTGATTTCTAAATGCTTGAGCATTTTGTTCATTGGTTTGTTTCTGAGATGTGAAAAACTGCGTTTGAGTTTCAACTAGCTTTGTCATCATATCTTCTAAATTCGGCTTTTTATCATCGGTTTGTTGTGGTGGTTTGTTTTGAAAATTAGGTCTTTGCTGGTTGTAAGTATTATTGGATATTTGTTGATTGCTAGGACCTTGTTGGTTGTTGTATGGAATATTTCGGTTATAATTCTGGTTTTGATTGTAAATCGGTCTTGGCGGTTGATAATTATTCTGATAATTATTTCCAGGCCTTTGGTTTATGTATGAAATATTCTCTCTTTGTTATATTGTTAATTCAATACTGAGATAATCTTTTGTCAAATGTGGTCCTCCACACTGCTCACAACTAATTCGTATTGAGTGAATATCTTTAGTCATCTTTTCCATTCGTCTCTCCACAGCATCTATCTTTGCGGAAATGGAATCTAAGTCATGGCTAGAATCGGCTCTAGCTGCTTTAGATGATCTAATGATATCTTTTTCTTGGTGCCACTCATGTGAGTGGGAAGCAGTATTATCAATAATTTTGTAAGCATCAGTTTCGGTTTTCTTCATAATAGAACCACCAGCTGCTATATCTATGTCTTTCCTTGTAGTGATGTCGCATCCTTGGTAGAATATTTGTACTATTTGACAGGTGTCTAAACCATGTTGCGGACATCCTCTTAATAACTTTCCATATCTTGTCCACGCCTCATATAGAGTTTCATTTGGTTTCTGTGTGAACGTAACAATTTCTGCTTGAAGTCTTACGGCTTTAGATGCAGGAAAGAATTGTTTAAGAAATTTGTCAACTAAAACATCCCATGTATCGATCGCCCCTTCAGGTAACGATTCTAACCAATCTTTGGCTTCTCCCTTTAAAGTCCAGGGAAATAACATGAGATATATCTGTTCATCCTCCACTTCTCGGATTTTAAATAGTGTGCAGATCCTATTAAAGGTACGTAGATGTTCATTTGGATCTTCCTTCGGCGCACCACTAAATTGGCATTGATTAGTCACCATGTGTAGAATTTGTCCTTTGATTTCATAATCTGGCGCATTAATATCTGGATGAGTAATTGCGTGACCTTGGCCAGTGCGTTTAGCTCTCATTCGGTCTTCCATACTTAAAGGTTCCAGATTCTCCATAATTGAATTTGTTGAATCGGTATCACTAGATGATTCTGATTTAATGGTTCGTTCCTCAACAATCTCTGTTTGAATGATTGGTGGCTCCGGAGGAAAGTTTAATGGTTCAGGATCTACGAACCGTTCCTGAATATTTTCCGGATTCTCAATTGTGAGGTTGGGTTCAAAAAATGGATTATCGGAAATTTGAACTGAAGTACTTGGTCGACTGGATGACGATTCTAAAGAAAAATCAACGGCGGTTATGTTTGCTAAATGTCTTGATCTAGTTACAGGTGGTGAACGTACAAAAGGTGGTGAACGTCTTGCTCGGTGCATTCACTGAATATCCTATTAGTTTTAAAAAGGAAAGAAAAATTATAATAAGTTATCCAACCAATAGACTTTTCTGATTTTGCCCACGTTTCGAATAGCCAAAAGATGCAGCAGAGGGGCAGGATTCGTTTGGTCTCAATATAATTGAGGACTGTTTGGCTCCAATAACCCGGTCCACGTACAAATCCAACTATTACTACGAACCAGAAAATTTTGATGTCTATCAATTTAACCACTCAAAATAAATTTTCGTAATTTTAAGAAATTTAGATAAGAAGTAGAAAAAATCTATGTCCTAAAACTAGAATAGCGAGAAATGAGAGAGAAAAAGAGTTCGTCGAAAAAGGTCGAAAAAGAAAAATGGTTGAAAAAAATAAGAGGTGACGGAAAAATAAAAGAAACTTATAAAAACTTAAAAATACTTGACTAACCTAACCTTATTACTACAACTAACTTAAAATTATAATCGCAAATTGAAATTACTAATTGGAATGATAATTGATACATAGTAAAAGGTGTCTAAAAATATTAAAGCTTACAGGAAAAACTATATCCCAAATGGAAATAACTTAAAAAGAAACTAAAACTTAAAAAGACGTCGCAAAATTCTAAAGCACCTAAATCTTAGTCTAAAGAAAAAAGCACTTAAGGAATTCTACGGCAAAGCCTAAAAATCTAGGAGTAAAAATAACTATAGCAAAAATAAGTTTAAAACTAAATATGAGCTAAAAATACAAATATTACGCTACAACGATTAAAAAGGGACAAAATATAAAAATATACAAAAAGTTGTAAAAAGTACAATTTTTATAAAAATATTATTTTTATATTTTATAATAAAAGTATTAAGTTTATAATAAATAAAACTAGTTTAAAAGTAATATAAATAAAATAAACTAAAAACTTAATAATAATAATAATAATAATAAGATTAGGGTTTAATTAATAATAATAAATTAATAAGCGTAATAAATGCGTTTTTAGGGTAAGTTTGTGGCCTGTCTGGGCAACTCATGCGAGTCGCATGAGTTAAGGCAGAAGGTCATGCGACTCGCATGACCTGTCTTGCAGGTTCAAATCAGGGAGGTCAAAACAGGTTCAACCGTAATTATATAATATATATTTTTGTTTTCTGTTTTAAATAAAATATATATATGTAATTAAAATAAAAACTTAATTTTAAAAACTAAAATAAAATAAAAATACTTTAACTTTATAAAAAAAAAAAAAACTTAAAAATAGATTTTAAAATATTTTTTTTTTCGGTTTTTATAGAGTTTTTAAATTTTTTTTTTCACAAAAATATATATATAATAAAAACTAAATAAAACTTGAAACAAAATTTTTTTTTTTCTATATCTTGACGTTTCGCTTCGGTGGTTCCCCGGCAGCGGCGCCAAAAATACTTGATGTCAAAGCTAAGGTATACGAAATTGTTTATATTTTACTAGGAAAAACTATTAAATACGATACAGTTTTACACAAGATATTTATTTATTTATAGAATGGATATACTTAAACCTTGCTACAACACTTATAGGCAGTGTACCTAATCGTACAGTAGTGTAGTTTTTAGTAAGTCCGGTTCGTTCCACAGGGAATCTTTTTTAAACAAAGCTCAACGCTATATTAGTTTACTTTTATAAAAATACAAACATATATATAAGTAATATTATTATTATAAAGGGGGGTTTTTACCGTTTAATGACCGGTTTGTCGATTTTAAAACTTTAGTCGCAGTTAAAACCTAATGTAAAATATTAAATAAATAAAAGACTTAAATTAAAGCGTAAAGTAAATAACGATAATGAAATTGCGAATAATAAAAGTGCGATAAAATAAACTTACGATAATTAAAAAGTACGATAATTAAAAGTGCGATTAAATAACAATAAATAAAAGTGCGATAATTAGAAGTGCAATTAAATATAAAATAAAGGAAATTAAATATGAAATAAAAGAATTATGCTTATTTAAACTTCCGTAATCATGATGTTTGACGTGTTGATTTTAGTTTTATGCCTATGGGTTAATTGTCCTTTGTCCTGGATTATTTAATATGTCCGTCTGTTTTTTGTCCATAACAGTCCATCAGTCATAAATATAAAATGCGAGTGCCCTCGTCAAATTATTATTATACCTGAAGTTAAATATTCCAACTAATTGGGGATTCGAATTGTAACAAGGTTTTAATACTTTGTTTAATGAATACACCAGGTTATCGACTGCGTGTAAACCAAGGTTTTACTACTTTGTTAACAATTACACCAATTACCCTTGAATGTAATTTCACCCCTGTTTTAATTATTCTAGTGGCTATTAATCCATTCCCGTGTCCGGTTAAATGAACGATTATTCGTACATATAAATACCCCGCCCATCGTGTCCGATCGAGTGTATATGGTAATTTATAGGGACACCCAATTGTAAATCTTTATATTAACATTAACAAACTATCATTTAGTTAAACAAATATAAAGCCCATTAATAGCTCATAGTCTAATTTCCACAAGTGTCGTTCTTTTATCCAAACCCCAATTATGGTACAAAGCCCAATTACCCATTTTTAGTAATTAGCCCAACATCATGATTACTTCGTTTTAAATAAGCATAATAATAACTTAGCTACGAGACATTAATGTAAAAAGGTTGAACATAACTTACAATGATTAAAAATAGCGTAGCGTTACACGGACAGAATTTCGACTTATACACTCAAAACACTCCTTAACATAACCTTATTATTATTAAAATTAAAATTATAATTAAATTTATTTATGTATTACAAAAGAGAGATAGAAAGATATATTATGGTGTACATAAAATGGATCACAAACTCGCTTTAAATAGAATGTGGCCTGGAAAAGCCCCTCATGCGAGTCGCATGAAAATGGGCATAGGGCCATGCGAGTCGCATGGCCATGAATTCCAGCTCACATTCGTTTGGCTCCTAGCTTGTCGACATAATTTAATAATAATAAATATTTATAAATAATTATTTATATATTTATATTATATTTATATGCATAGTTGAGTAGATATTTTTAGTCCGTTACGTTTGGCGTTTCTTCTAGGCTCAGGTCCCGGTTCCGGATTTTTGGACGTCCTCGCGTACTATTTTATATCGTGTACTTTGCGTCTTGTAACTTGTACTCTTGTTATTTTGAGACGTTCCTCATCAATAATTTGAACCTTTTTGATTGAATCTTGTACTTTTTAGCTTTTTGGACCTTTCCGTCTTCAATTTGTCGAATCTGCCTTTTATCTTCACTTTTTAATATTTAAACGAATAGTGCTTGTAAATCGAACAATATCAACTAAAATCTTGTCTTTCTTGGGGAATAATGCTGTAAAATATGTGTTCATTTTTGGCATTATCAGTATACAATAGTTATTGTTATGTAACTGAGTAATATAACATAACATAATATATTAAAAAATAATAACTAATGTAAACAAATGAAAGTCGCTTCTAGGTTCGAAAGTTTGTTCAAGTTCGATATAAAAAACTTGAGCTCATTTACTAAAGAATACATAAATTTTGTTTAATGTTGAGTAATGATGCGCATAGCTGTACAACTATTGCGCAATATTAAAATGACGCACATCGCCTTTTGTATTCGTGCAAAACTGTATTTATGTGCTTGCTTACGCGCCATCTGATTATGCCTTGATAATATGCCCACAACGTTGGTCGCACAGTTTAAACATGGCGCCAACTAAATTATCATGAACAAAGCTGAAAATGTACTATGACAACACTAAAGCAAAAAGGATACCTGTGGCAGGACGGTACGATCCTGGCATGACATAACGGTCAGAAAAGGACAGCAGGGTATAAAGGGGACAACACTAAAATAGTGGCAGCACTTTTACAGCTTTTTGGAATAAAAGGACAAAGACAATGCAACGTGGCACCAACATATCCTTTTGTCTCCTTACGTGGCACTAAGAGACAAAGGCTCACATGTATAAATAGAAGTAACTTGGGCAAGAAATACACACAACTCTGGGATTACATTCCATTTCACCAACAAAACATTCTCTATCATATCAATCACTCCTGCTAACCTGTACAAACATAACAGCTCTCTCAAACACTCTGCGATTTCAAGTAGCGTGCACAACATAAATCCTAACATCGCCCTTGGGCCATCAACTCCGGTCAACCCGAATGATGGTGGGTCACGTTTAATGTAACGACCCAAACCTTGATACGCCCAAAATATGACCCCCAAAAAAATAATAATTTCTGGACTAGTACATCTAGACGGCGTCCAGGATTCTGGACGGCATCCAGTACTGAAGGCCTGGACGGCGTCCAGCCTTTTGGTTCTGTGTCCCATTGAACTGCCAGGGACTGATCCCCGTGCTCAACTTATGCGAGCGGAAAACCTGCTTCCCGACACTTCTAAGCGAAACCCTTTTTACAACATGTCAATATAGATTAAACTAAGAGATTTCCACCATAAAACCAAGTTTTACAACATCGGGCCCACATCGGCCGTTTTTACGAGTTTCGTTCAAAAATACAAGTTCGACCATAAGAGTTTAAATTCTAAATGACACCTAGAGCATGGTGTTTGGGGTTAAACTACCCACATATTGGCCAAACTTCAAAAGCTAACACATCCAAAAGCATCCCCTATCAAAACAAAGCGGGATCTCTAATCCAACCGAACGCCCTTACCCTTGTCGATGCCCGAGCCTATAAAAAGGTAAACAATGAGAGGGTAAGCAAAGCTTAGTGAATGCAATAATTATACATACACATATATAACCTACTTACTTGCAATCACTTACACAATACCGCATACAAGCTAGCAATTCGACAACTATGCACACATTATGCATATACCAACATCCGCAATCATATTAAGCTAGCGATTCCAAAAGCATATAGTTCACAATTAGATGTGCTAGTACAAAAATTCACACAACCATGGTTAACCAATCATACTAGGGAACGGTACTCGGAAAAGACCGTCGGAGTTCATAACATCCATTAGTGTTACTTAAACACCGCGTAATCACTAATCCCCCAGGTGATGTCTTGAACACTGCGACTAACTCACCCCCATGACAATGTGGTGCATGTCAATCAACCAATGAGTGGTGTCTTGAACACCGCGACAATTCCACTCCCATGACAATGTAGTGTCTTAAACACCGCGACAATACCACACGTCAATCAAACCAATGAGTGGTGTCTTAAACACCACGACAATACCACTCGTTACGTAGAATGTGGTGTCTTAAACACCGCGACAATACCACATTCATACTACACAAATAAATACATTATATACGTACACACATAATTATTCCACTCACCTTACGCCTTCAGTGAATTGATAAATCAAGCTCGCAACTTCAAGGTAACGTACCTATTACGTTATGCACATATATCAATCATTCATTCAAGTTGGTCAACCAACTTATTCGCCATACAAGTGTCATTTGGCCCATAGTGCAAACGTGACCCATTTGCACCATTCATTCTAACCCTAGGTCGGGATTTCATCAAACCCTTACTAACAATTCAATTATGGTCTTAATACACCTTTTAACACACGATTATCACACTTTCGCACCCATTAACCCACATAGGTCATCTAGGACATTTGACCCATTTCAAGGTTAACACACTCATTTGGGTCACTATCATACCCAAATACACCCATCCACTCTAAACTCTAAGTGTGCTAGTGATTTACTATCATTTAAGACCCATATACATAATTTAACATTTCAAAACCCTAGGTTAGTCATCTTTGAGTCCTCATGACCCAAACTTACCCAAAGACCCCCAAAAAACTAACAATTTGGGTTTTATGTTCATTACTAGCCCAAACCCTAGCCCTTAAACAATTAAAACAAGGAAATCAAGTTTAAGACTTACCACCACAATCAAAATGTAACTAGGGACTAGATGAACAACTTTAGAACTCGCACTTAAACCCGATTCGACCTTCTTCTTCCTTGATTTGAGCTCTCTCACTCTAGAAACCCTTTTCTCTCTCTAAATTGAATTGGAAGAGGTGTGGTTGTTGGAGATGGAGTAAATGGTGCTCCAAAACTGATCTAGGGCCTTTATTTCGTCCACAAAGTGAAATTAGCAAAATACCCATTTGTAATGTCTAAAACAAGACAGCTGGCCCGCCAGTTAATCTAGACGGTGTCCAGATAACTGGACGTCGTCCAGCCCTTCACAACAGGATGGCGTCCCGCCAGTTTGGACGGCGTCCCAACCTTCTAGGTAAACAGGATCTTACAACTCTCCCCCACTTGAACCGGATTGCGACCCCGCAATCCAAGCCGCATGACAAGCAGGAAGATACACTAAAACAAACTCTTCGGATTCCCACGTAAACTCAGAACCCTTACTACATCGCCATTGAACTTTAAAAGTTCTCACCGCTTTATTTCTCAACATTTTCACTTTTTCATCAAGAATGGCCATTGGTTCCTCGACATACTCTAACTTGTTGTTCAAGGAAATCTCGTCTAATGGTACCCACGCCGTGTCATCCGCAAGACACTTACGGAGATGGGAAACATGGAATATGTTATGAATCCCCGCAAGCTCTTCGGGTAACTCAGGTCTATACGCGACCTCACCAACACGTTTCAAGATCTTAAAAGGGCCAATAAATCGTGGAGCTAACTTTCTCCGCTTTCGGAACCGAATAACACCTTTCCATGGCGAAACTTTAAGCATCACCATGTTACCTTCTTGAAATTCAATCGGTCATCTTCGTTTGTCGGCATACGACTTTTGTCTATCCTGGGCCTTTTTCAAATGATCCCGAATCATATCAATCTTACTATTCTTCTCTAAAACCAAATCGGTACTCCTGATTTCTCTTTGACCCACTTCACCCCAACAAATTGAAGTTCGACACCTCCGTCCATAAAGCATCTCGTAAGGTGGCATCCCGATACTAGTATGATAACTATTATTGTACGAGAATTCCACTAAAGGCAAGTGCTCCTCCCAACTACCACCGAAATCAATAATACATGCCCGTAACATATCCTCCAACATTTGGTTCGTATGTTTGGTTTGACCGTCCATTTGAGGATGGTATGCCGTGCTCAATCTCAATTGTGTGCCCATATCTTCATGAAACTTTTCCCAAAACCGAGATGTGAAACGGGTATATCGATCTGAAATAATAGATATAGGAACCCCATGCCTTGATATCACTTCCTTGATAAACAACTTAGCCAAAGTCTCTGATGATATCGCTTCCCGAATGGGAAGAAACAAGGCACTCTTCATCAATCGATCAACTATTACCCAAATCGAGTCAAATTGGGTTCCCACCGTCTTTGGTAACTTTGTGATTAAATCCATGGTAATGTGCTCCCATTTCCATTTTGGGATTTCTAAAGGTTGTAACGTACCATACGACTTTTGGTGTTCGGCTTTAACTTGAAAACACGTGACGCATTATTCAACATATTTAACAACATCATGTTTCATGCCCGGCCACCAATACTCTTTCCTCAAATCAAGATACATTTTCGTCGCGCCCGGGTGAATGGAATACTTTGAATTATGTGCTTTATCAAGTATCACTCGTCAAAAATCTCCCATTCTAGGCACCCACACTCGTCTTTGAAAAGACAACAAACCATGCGGACCTAAAGTAATAGACTCCGTTTGTCCCACGATTCGTTCCTCATGCTTATTGTTAACAAAAGCTTCAATTTGAGTCTCGCCAAGCTTTACAAGAAAATCGTTAGTAATAATCATGCGTAACGATCCTACTAGTATCGCCGGATGTTGATTCTTTTGACTTAACGCATCCGCGACCACATTTGCCTTACCCGAATGATAAAGTATTTCACAATCATAGTCCTTCACCACATCCATCCATCTACGTTGATGATAATTCAAATCTCGTTGATCAAAAAGATGTTTCAAGCTCTTGTGATCCGAATAAATCGTACACTTGACACCATACAAGTAATGGCGCCAAATTTTCAACGCATGAACAACCGCCGCCAACTCAAGATCATGAGTCGGATATCTCGTTTCGTGTTCCTTTAATTATCGAGAGGCATACTCGATGACTTTAATTCATTTTAATTGTCCAATGTTATTAGTCCACAGTTAACAATCCAATGATTCATATATAGTTTAATATATAATATTCGAATTAATTAATACGTATCGTGACCCATATACGTCTCAGACTCGATCACAACTCAAAGTATATATATTATTGTAGAATCAACCTCAACCCTGTATAGAGAACTCGATCATTACTGCATATAGAGTGTATATGGTTATTCCAAATCATATATATATATATATATATATATATATGTATATGCGTCGATATGATATGTCAAAACCTTGTATACGTGTCCCGATATTTAAAGTGCATAAAATAAATAACAGAAATTAAATGACGATAAATAAAATTGCGAGAATTAAAATTGCGATAAATAAAATGCGATAAATAAAATGCGATAAATAAATTGCGATAAATAAATTGCGATAAATAAAAGGTAATACGGAATTAACAGTTAGCTAGGAACAGTTAGCGTGGATTCTTAACAAAATTTCTCATAGTTAAATTGTTTGTTTCTAACAAATTTTATTTTGTCTAATGTTTTCTTCATTATGCCACTTGTTGAATTCTGGTAAATCAAAATCCAAATATGAAATTGGATGAAAATGGTTATTCTGCGGTGAACGGATACGTTATCGGTGGATGTAAGTAGGATAGTAAATGACTGTTGAATCAGATTCGAAGAATGTACAGTGTAACTTACTAATGTGAAAACTAAATATTCCTCGGGTATTACCTACCCGTTAACAGTTTGTACGAAAAAAAATTTAATTACATTCTTTATGAAAATATATATACATATATATTTTCTTCAGATATAATCATGGATTTAATGAGTTAATGTGATATTAATCTCATTTGATTTATTGTTAGAACAAGAATATATAATCTCTAAAACATTAGAGATTACATAATCGCCATACTTGAACGAAGATAATTGATGTAGAACGATACGTAGAATGATGATTATACTCAAGATACGGAATGAGATGTTGAGGCGTGTGCTGTTGAAACTTGGGTTATTGGTGGTACTGGTGTTGTCGGTGCTGTTGCTGAAGCTGATAGGTTTTGCACCACGTTTTCCAAATTAATTACTCGAGCGCGAGGTTCGTTGACTTCTTCGATTACTTCGGGATGATTTTCGATCGGAACGAGTGGATGAATAAGGTTTAGAATTTGAGATAGTATATAATCGTCGCGAGATATCCGGGGAATGAGGGTGAAAATGGTGTTTCGGACTGGTTCGCTGATAAGTGCTTCAGGTTCATCGCCAAGAGGTAAATTCGGTTGGTGAAAAGGATCGCCTTTTCCATTGATTAAGTTGACTACGAACCCATCAGATGAATTGGAGATGGATGATTGGTTGATTCATTCTGGTGACACTGCTTTCGGAGCTTAGGTGAAACTACCTATCAGAATAGTTGTCGGAATCCGAGGAATTCAAACTGGTTGAGGGATTCGTCTCGTACGATCAGATGAAGGATTTTCGATAAGAAATAGATTATAGGATGTAGATTAGTACCCTGCAATACATAGTTTACATATGCATATATAATACTAAAATCCCATAAGTTACGGAGGAATCTACGGAAGCTGTCAAGCAAAGGTAACAATAACAGATACGCTAAGATATGAATTAGCAGATACGCTAAGATACGAATTTTATCTATACACTATTCATGCAATCATTGCAGTAAGATGTGTCTAGACTAAGAATGATAAGCAGGTAATTTCCTAAGGATGATAAGCAGATGATTTCTGACTAGAAATGATAAGCAAAATTTTTAACATGCAGACACGGTCGAAGTCCAGACTCACTAATGCATCCTAACGACTTATCAGTTATACACACTAATGCAGACCTGGTTCGCTAAGACCACCACTCTGATACCAACTGAAAGGACCCGTCCTAATCCATCCGGACGAAGTCCATATCGATTATAAACGATTCCCAATAGTTGATTACATCGCGAGGTACTTGACCTCTATATGATACATTTTACAAACATTGCATTCGTTTTTGAAAAGACAATCTTTCATTACATCTAAAATTGACGGCATGCATACCATTTTATAATATATCTAACTATAATTGACTTAATAATAATCTTGATGAACTCAACGACTCGAATGCAACGTCTTTTGAAATATGTCATGAATGACTCCAAGTAATATCTCTAAGATGAGCAAATGCACAGCGGAAGTCTTCTTTCATACCTGAGAATAAACATGCTTTAAAGTGTCAACCAAAAGGTTGGTGAGTTCATTAGTTTAATATAAATAATCATTTTCATCATTTTAATAGACCACAAGATTTTCATTTCTCATAAATATACGTCCCATGTATAGAGACAAAAATAATCATTCATATGGTGAACACCTAGTAACCGACATTAACAAGATGCATATAAGAATATCCCCTATCATTCCGGGAAATCCTTCGGACATGATAAAACAACATCGAAGTACTAAAGCATCCGGTACTTTGGATGGGGTTCGTTAGGCCCAATAGATCTATCTTTAGGATTCGCGTCAATTAGTAGATCGGTTTACTAATTCTTAGGTTACCAAGCAAAAGGGGCATATTCGGCTTCGATCATTCAACCATATAATGTAGTTTCGATTACTTGTGTCTATTTCGTAAAACATTTATAAAAGCGCATGTATTCTCAGTCCCAAAAATATATATTGCAAAAGCATTTAAAAAGGGAGCAAATGAAACTCACCTAATGTATTTTGTAGTAAAAATACATATGACTATATTGAACCATGCAGGGTTGGCCTCGGATTCACGAACCTATATTATTTGTAACACCCTAGGCAAATCCCACATCGCCCACAGACATGAGTGATCATGGGATTATAAGGTAATACTCACGCTTAAATGACACAACGCGTTTTGGGATCACATGCAGAGCAGATGTGCGAGTATGTTGCAGTTAAGCGTGCTCGGGCGAGAGCACTACCAGGATGGGTGACCTCCTGGGAAAGTGCTTCTCGTGTGTGGTCGCCAAGAAAAAGTCGTGCGCCTGCGGGCAAAGCGGACAATATTGTGGTCATGTTAAGCTGGGGTGTTACAGAATGGTATCAGAGCCACTCATGTGCCGTTGGGGGTGGTGGGGCAAACCTCATCGAGGACGATGACTCCCTTAGGGGGGGTGAATGTAACACCCTAGGCAAATCCCACATCGCCCACAGACATGAGTGATCATGGGATTATAAGGTAATACTCACGCTTAAATGACACAACGCGTTTTGGGATCACATGCAGAGCAGATGTGCGAGTACGTTGCAGTTAAGCGTGCTCGGGCGAGAGCACTACCAGGATGGGTGACCTCCTGGGAAATTGCTTCTCGTGTGTGGTCGCCAAGAAAAAGCCGTGCGCCTGCGGGCAAAGCGAACAATATTGTGGTCATGTTAAGCTGGGGTGTTACATTATTCATATTTGTATTAAAACATATAACAAGTTCATATATTAATAATATTAATATACTTGTTATATTTAATAATTTATATGTCATGTTTAATAAATAACTTAGATATATTTATTTTATATATCTTGAATAATTAATTAATACTTATTAAAAATATAATAATAGAGTTAAGTTATCTGTTTTAAATATGGTTTCATATATATCTAATTGATATTTTAATAATAATAATAATGATACTAGTAATAATAATAAAAATGATAATAATAATGATATTACTAATTATTATTAAGTGTAGTGTTAGAAATAATATTGATAGTAATGTTATTAATAATTAATAGTTCATTTAAATCATAATTCTATCCATAGTTTTTGAATCCATAAATTTATATATATATATATATATATATATATATATATATATATATATATATATATATATATATATACTTAATATTATTTAGCAAAATATTACTTTCATATTCGAAGTTTTGAATTAACATTTGTAATAATACATTTTAAATCATAATTTTTACTTAAGCTTAATTATATTACTTAAATCATAACTTAATTATAATATTTTTATTTCATAACATTCTTCATAAAATTTTAATGTCTTTCGATTTTAACGGTTTTATGTATGTACGTACATATATATAAATATTCTATTTATAAATTTTCATGATCATAGCTATGTTATTTATATTCTAATCAATATACATTTTATAGTTATATACATACTTATTTATTCAATATCATAGGACTTTAGTTCATAAACTCTTAATACTTAATATTAACGATAATCGTAATTGTTGCTATAGTCATAATAATACTAGTAAATGATCTAAATGATAAAAAAAAAATTTAATAATAACAATACTTATAAGGTTTTTAATAATAATAATGATATTATTAATAATTATACTTACGTTAATAATAATAATAATAATAGTCATAATCCTAATAATAATATTAATACATGTATTAATAATAATAATAATGATAAATTTCATAATACTTAGTTTATAAAAATTCTAATAATAATAATAATAACAACCATAACACTAATAATTATAATAATAATAATAATAATAATAATCATAATAATAATTATAATGATAATAATAATGAATGAGTAAATAACTACCTCAATAATAGGCTTTTATAATAATAATCATAATAATAATTATAATGATAATAATAATGAATGAGTAAATAACTACCTCAATAATAGGCTTTTAAAAAAATTCGCTCCTGCCCTGATTCGAACCTTGGACCTCCCGCTATCCCGACACACACATAAACCACTTAGCCATTACCAATTTCCTGAGATTATTTCTATCTTAATTGTATAAAACCCATATTACTACTGTCTCTCTTTTCTTCTTCTTCTTTCATACATACACGACCAAAATCAATACAATATCTAATATAACGAATTCATTGATTTGTTTAAGACTTGTAAACAACTATAAAAGTGAAAATATATGTTCTTGATAATAAAAAAAAAAAAAAAATTCCCAACAGCTACTGTGTTGTGTCGCTGCTACTTTAGAAAAAAAAAATTGATTTTGATTTTGACTACGTATTAGGCTATGTTTATAACACGAAGTAGTTTAGAAAACATTCGTGGAAAAATTCTAAATCATCAATTTAACTTGAATTGAAACAGGTAACGCGAATTCGATTGATGTACAAAGTTTGACTTTTTGTTTCAAAAACTTTGACTCGAAAATTCGAGATCGACAAAACGAATTGAGGTTTGAGATTTTGCAGATAGTTTAACCTATAGATTCCTAACAATACTGCATTAATACTTTTTGAAATGGGATTCGATTTCAAAGTTTTGGAAAAATAAGGGAGAACAGAGATAACGGTTTTTATCGATTGAGTTTTCTGTTTTTTTTTTTACAATAACAGATGTATATAATATGATAACGTAATAGTTATATTAGGTTCATAATTGATGTGTGAAATTGACCTGTAACAAACTACAGATAGGAAGTACAAGTAGTTTCAATCAGAGAAGAAAATGGAGGAAGAAAATAAAAATCAGAAAAGAATGGATAACATAGTTGTACGATTTCCTGATTTTGCTATCTAAAAAATTATTTCCATCTGCTGTTAATAATTTACATGAATGAACTTGTTAATAATTAATTACAGATAATCATTAATATTAATAAAAATGCTAATAATATTATTTATAGAAATAATAATAATATTAATAATAATAATAATATTAATATTAATAACAATAATACTACTAATAATATTAGGAATAATGATAATGTTAAATAAAAATGATTATTATTAGTGATGATAAAAATAGTCATAATTATAATTTTTCCCACTAATTATAAAGATATTATTATTATTAGTCCCGGTAATAGTAATATAACCATTTACATGTATCAATTTCACATTTATATATTACATATTGAAAATAATATTATTACTAATACAACTATATTTTTAACTTGTAATTACATTCTAAATTTATTAATTGTATCATATTTACTTATTACTTAATGTATTGAATCTTTAATATATTAATTATTTATGTATATTAAGACATTTATAGTATTACTTATGTATAGATTTCATATATATATTCAGGCTATTATATATATATATATATATATATATATATATATATATATATATATATATATATATATATATATATATATATATATATATATATATATATATATAATTATGTTTTAAATATTAAGTTTTATTACGTAGATAAATATATTGATTATTTATTGAAACAAATAACACTCAAAGTAAAGTATTATATATCTAATACTTTGTTAACGTTTCAATTAATAAGTATATATTATATATACATAACAGTATACACATAAATGTTCGTGAATCGTTGAGCATAGTCAAAGGGTAATTGATTACATGAATATAGATTTCAAAACTTTCGAGACTCAACATTACAGATTTTGCTTATCGTGTCGGAAACATATAAAGATTAAAGTTTAAATTTGATCGGAAATTTCCGGGTCATCACAGTACCTACCTGTTAATGAAATTTCGTCCCGAAATTTGAGTGAGGTCGTCATGGCTAACAATAAATATGTTTTCATGACGAATATGAGTTGATAAATAGAGTTTTATCACCATTGAGTAATATGGATAAAACAATTCGATTATTTGAAGAGCACGAATGAAACTATCGCAAAAGAGTGAATTATAGAAATAAAGTTTCGTCTTAATTTTTGACGTTGTCTTGGTTGAATTTAGAAAATGAGGTGCATCCTAACTTTTGACGTAATCAGGGTTCAATTTAGAAAATAAGGTGCGTCTTAGCTTCTGATGTTGACTTGGTTGAATTCCGGAATTCAAGGGATTTAAAGAAAATCTTCAAAATCTTAAAGATTTGATTCTTCGGCGAGTAAGAAAATTAAGATCTCTATAATTAATTACGGTGATCTGCCTCGATTACTCTGACTGATATTTTCATTATAAATTAACTCTTTCGATCCATTATTCTCACCATTCCTATATTTTCTTTCTTTGTTCATACATCCAAAAGATTGTGAAAATGCTTAATCCAGTTCTGATCCTTGTCCTTATCCCGACTATCGCCACAATCATTCTCCTTTTCCTACTTCCACCAGAGGAATCTGTTTTCTTCTACATCGCCCTTAGAGTTATAGTGTTTTTAATTCTCCCATGTCTTTATGTTGCGATAAACATCGATATACACGGTTTGTAATTTTCGTGTTGTTTTTGAGCTTTATATCCTCCCTTATATTTCAATGTCCATATTTCTGTTTCCTATAATCATTGTTATCCACAGTTAATACTCCCTCCTATTTGCTGCGATTTATACTCCACTTTCTATTTCAGAGCTTTGTCCCTTCGTTTCTTCTTCTTGCGATTGGGCATCTCTTGTAATGGTCCAGAATTCGCGGATATAAGTTTTAGAATGAACATTGTTAATGTTCTAAGAAGGGAATGGTAATGGCACGATCTTGATTTGTTAAATTACCAGAATACCCTGGAAAAGACCGAATTATCAAGGAATATTTTCTTGATATTTTAGAGGTTTAAATAGAATACAAGAGTCGTGTAACATGTCACATGATGACGTTAGAGTCTGTGAATCATCACGTTTCATTAGAAACTCAGCATGACTTACTGTAATATAATTACGTTGATCAAGTATCATTATATTATACTAACTCATGTATCAGTTCCCAACATTACTTCAATAACATTCATATTTTAAGCTTGAAAGTTTACAGAATATAGAAACTAACAGTTTCTATATGATGTAACACTGATAGCACTAATAGATTAATGATTCAGATAAGAATAGTTATGAAAATATCTTCAGAAATATGGAGGATATTTATAATGAAAGATACTATGATATCTTGGAATTTCTAATATCGAATGATGGTGAAGAAAATTTTTCCGCAAGAGTTTGGAGTCAGAAGCAAGGTATTCGCTAAATATTTCATCAGAAACAGAATCATCAGGATACTTAATGTACGAGTTTAGTCCTTGTGATTTGTTCAGAGACTCCTTCGTAGTTTGCTTAATCTGTTTTTCAGTACCAAATTTTATATCGAGCGTTCCTAACATTCCATTCTTTATTATCAAACTTTTGGCCGTTTAGACCATCTACAATTTTCCTGTTTCCTCTGCATTTAATGCTACCATATCTAAATCATTGGTTATCAATTCGAGGTGATTTCAAGAGAATTGTTTTTTTAGATGATTAAACGCTGATGGTAATATAGTGGAATATAAAAGGTTCTCCGGTAACAATAAAAGAGCACATATATATCAAAGTTATAATAAGGTTGTTACGAACGAAAAGTCGAAGTAGACTTGCTGGAGCTGTGATAAAATTGGCTACTTTGAAGAGGGATTGTAAAGTTATTTTCGGTAATAACAACGCCAAAGGAGCTAACACAGATACGTGTTAAACGTTTAATCAGGTTCCGAGTGTTTTCAAGTGCATAACTATATGCATCAATCTTTTCTTCCGTAGATGAAATGCGGTTGGTTCATCCTCTCAGTTGAGGTATTTTAAAAAATCATGAAAGGTTTGAACGCATATTATAATCTTCAAGATATAAATGAGGTTTAAGATGAAATCAAGTGGCAAACTTGAAGAGATGTTTAGTTTCATATGTTATAATCAATATTTTAATTCATTTTAATTGTCCAATGTTATCAGTCCACAGTTAACAATCCAATGATTCATATATTATTTAATATATAATATTCGAATTAATTAATACGTATCGTGACCAGTATACGTCTCAGACTCGATCACAACTCAAAGTATATATATTATTGTAGAATCAACCTCAACCCTGTATAGAGAACTCGATCATTACTGCATATAGAGTGTATATGGTTATTCCAAATAATATATATATATATATATATATATATATATATATATATATATATATATATATATATATATATATATATATATATATATATATGCGTCGATATGATATGTCAAAACCTTGTATACGTGTCCCGATATTTAAAGTGCGTAAAATAAATAACAGAAATTAAATGACGATAAATAAAATTGCGAGAATTAAAATTGCGATAAATAAAATGCAATAAATAAATTGCGATAAATAAATTGCGATAAATAAAAGGTAATACGGAATTAACAGTTAGCTAGGAACAGTTAGTGTGGATTCTTAACAAAATTTCTCATAGTTAAATTGTTTGTTTCTAACAAATTTTATTTTGTCCAATGTTTTCTTCATTTTGCCACTTGTTGGGTTCCCACCGTCTTTGGTAACTTTGTGATTAAATCCATGGTAATGTGCTCCCATTTCCATTTCGGGATTTCTAAAGGTTGTAACGTACCATACGACTTTTGGTGTTCGGCTTTAACTTGAAAACACGTGACGCATTATTCAACATATTTAACAACATCATGTTTCACGCCCGGCCACCAATACTCTTTCCTCAAATCAAGATACATTTTCGTCGCGCCCGGGTGAATGGAATACTTTGAATTATGTGCTTTATCAAGTAGCACTCGTCAGAAATCTCCCATTCTAGGCACCCACACTAGTCTTTGAAAAGACAACAAACCATGCGGACCTAAAGTAATAGACTCCGTTTGTCCCACGATTCGTTCCTCATGCTTATTGTTAACAAAAGCTTCAATTTGAGTCTCGCCAAGCTTTACAAGAAAATCGTTAGTAATAATCATGCGTAACGATCCTACTCGTATCGCCGGATGTTGATTCTTTTGACTTAACGCATCCGCGACCACATTTGCCTTACCCGAATGATAAAGTATTTCACAATCATAGTCCTTCACCACATCCATCCATCTACGTTGATGATAATTCAAATCTCGTTGATCAAAAAGATGTTTCAAGCTCTTGTGATCCGAATAAATCGTACACTTGACACCATACAAGTAATGGCGCCAAATTTTCAACGCATGAACAACCGCCGCCAACTCAAGATCATGAGTCGGATATCTCGTTTCGTGTTCCTTTAATTATCGAGAGGCATACTCGATGACTTTAATTCATTTTAATTGTCCAATGTTATTAGTCCACAGTTAACAATCCAATGATTCATATATAGTTTAATATATAATATTCGAATTAATTAATACGTATCGTGACCCGTATACGTCTCAGACTCGATCACAACTCAAAGTATATATATTATTGTAGAATCAACCTCAACCCTGTATAGAGAACTCGATCATTACTGCATATAGAGTGTATATGGTTATTCCAAATAACATATATATATATATATATATATATATATATATATATATATATATATATATATATATATATATATATATATATATATATATATATATATATATATATATATATATATATATATATATATATATATATATATATATATATATGCATCGATATGATATGTCAAAACCTTGTATACGTGTCCCGATATTTAAAGTGCGTAAAATAAATCACAGAAATTAAATGACGATAAATAAAATTGCGAGAATTAAAATTGCGATAAATAAAATGCGATAAATAAATTGCGATAAATAAATTGCGATAAATAAAAGGTAATACGGAATTAACAGTTAGCTAGGAACAGTTAGCGTGGATTCTTAACAAAATTTCTCATAGTTAAATTGTTTGTTTCTAACAAATTTTATTTTGTCCAATGTTTTCTTCATTTTGCCACTTGTTGAATTCTGGTAAATCAAAATCCAAATATGAAATTGGATGAAAATGGTTATTCTGCGATGAACAGATACGTATATCGGTGGATGTAAGTAGGATAGTAAATGACTGTTGAATCAGATTCGAAGAATGTACAGTGTAACTTACTAATGTGAAAACTAAATATTCCTCGGGTATTACCTATCCGTTAAAATATTTTCACCATTAACAGTTTGTACGAAAAAAATTTTAATTACAATCTTTATGAAAATATATATACATATATATTTTCTTTAGATATAATCATGTATTTAATGAGCTAATGTGATATTAATCTCATTTGATTTATTGTTAGAACAAGAATATATAATCTCTAAAACATTAGAGATTACATAATCGCCATACTTGAACGAAGATAATTGATGTAGAACGATACGTAGAACGATGATTATACTCGAGATACGGAATGAGATGTTGAGGCGTGTGCTGTTGAAACTTGGGTTGTTGGTGGTACTGGTGTTGTCGGTGCTGTTGCTGAAGCTGATAGGTTTTGCACCACGTTTTCCAAATTAATTACTCGAGCGCGAGGTTCGTTGACTTCTTCGATTACTCTGGGATGATTGTCGATCGGAACGAGCGGATGAATAAGGTTTAGAATTTGAGATAGTATATAATCATCGCGAGATATCCGGGGAATGAGGGAGAAAATGGTGTTTCGGACTGGTTCGCTGATAAGTGCTTCAGGTTCATCGCCAAGAGGTAAATTCAGTTGGTGAAAAGGATCGCCTTCTTCGCGTCTCCATTGATTAAATTGACTACGAACCCATCAGATGAATTGGAGATGGATGATTGGTTGATTCATTCTGGTGACACTGCTTTCGGAGCTTAGGTGAAACTACCTATCAGAATAGTTGTCGGAATCCAAGGAATTCGAACTGGTTGAGGGATTCATCTCGTACGATCAGATGAAGGATTTTCGATAAGAAATAGATTATAGGATGTAGATTAGTACCCTGCAATACATAGTTTACATATGCATATATAATACTAAAATCCCATAAGTTACGGAGGAATCTACAAAAGCTGTCAAGCAAAGGTAACAATAACAGATACGCTAAGATATGAATTAGCAGATACGCTAAGATACGAATTTTATCTATACACTATTCATGCAATCATTGCAGTAAGATGTGTCTAGACTAAGAATGATAAGCAGGTAATTTCCTAAGGATGATAAGCAGATGATTTTCGACTAGAAATGATAAGCAAAATTTTTGACATGCAGACACGGTCGAAGTCCAGACTCACTAATGCATCCTAACGACTTATCAGTTATACACACTAATGCAGACCTGGTTCGCTAAGACCACCGCTCTGATACCAACTGAAAGGACCCGTCCTAATCCATCCGGACGAAGTCCATATCGATTATAAACGATTCACAACAGTTGATTTGTAAGACCCTAATCTTCATTGTACAGCAGAGTATATAGAGTACATAAAGTGTGGTAATGATTGTGCAGTTAAACAGAAGTCAGAGAGCAATCTGAGCTTAGTGCGCGCCGCGCACACCAAAGGGAGCGCGCCGCGCACTCCCTACTGTAGCCGGGTTTTTGCTGTTTTAATGAGATATTTTGATGGGCAATTTGGTAATTTCACTTGTGGACGAGTTAAAGGCCAGTTGGTCAGTTGTGGAGTATCATTAGCTCCATTATCAACAACCTTATCCCCTTTACTTAAATTTTAGAGTGAGAGTGTGATTCTTGAGTGAGAAAGCTTAAATCTAAGGGGAAGAAGTTGTTCTCGGACCAAAGTGCGGGTATTAAAGTTGTTCATCCCCTCTCTAGCTCCGTTGTGGTTGTAGTGGTATGTTCTAACTTTTATTTCCTTACTTTGATTTTGTGTAAGGGTTAGGGTTTGGGTAAATGAAGAACATAAAACCCATATTTGGTGATTTTGGGTGTTCTTGGGTAAGATGGAGTCATGAAGACTCATTGGTAACTAACCTAGGGTTTCAAGGTGGTAATTGATGTTTATGAGTCCTAATTGGTTAGTTAATTACTAGCACACCTAGTTAATTAGTAAATGGGTGTTAGATGGGTTAGTAGATAACCCGAAATGGGTATGTTGACTTTAAATTAGTCAAAGGGCTAATGATTGACCTAATTGGGAAATATGGGTATGAAATACCCTAATTGTGTAATGGTTAGTGTTGTTGGACCTTAATCACTAGCTTTTAAGTGATTAATTATGGTCTTGACCCCTAAAGGGCGGTTTTGGTGAAAATGGGGTATTTAATGCATTTAAGTCATTAAATGCACATGAGTGAAGTGTTGGTATTTAGTCCAACAAGTTTGTTTGTTGATCGAGTACTTATATTATTAGGTACCTTGCTTTGAAGCTTGTGGAGGTATAAATCGTCACCAAATTGTTAAGGTGAGTGGAATGATTATATGCATATGTATGTAAGGTATTTATTTGTATGCTATGGTATGAACCAAAGAGCCGGTAGTGCCATAGTATGTGCGAGCGTGCTATGATGTGAACCAAAGAGCCGGTAGCGTCATAGTACGTGTGTTATAGTGTGAACCAAAGAGCCGGTAGCGCTATAGCACGATTTGTTAGGGTGTGAACCAAAGAGCCGGTAGCACCTTAGCGTTGTTAGAGTGTGAACCAAAGAGCCGGTAGCACTCTAGCGTGAGTATGACTCGAGTTGTGATGTGAACCAAAGAGCCGGTAGCATCATGACAAATGCGTATGGTGTGAACCAAAGAGCCGGTAGCACCATGACGCGAGAATGGTTAACCATGGTTATGTATTTTGTTTTGTAGCATATTATATTATGTCGATTATATGTTATTGATTACGCTAGTAGCGATTTGTTGGAGATTATTAGCTTTGTACTTGAGATGGTATGC
The DNA here is from genome assembly GCF_046630445.1 of Rutidosis leptorrhynchoides. NCBI lineage: Eukaryota > Viridiplantae > Streptophyta > Magnoliopsida > Asterales > Asteraceae > Rutidosis > Rutidosis leptorrhynchoides. The sequence goes on from NC_092333.1 coordinate 155,357,146, forward strand.
TAATTGTATTGCTAGCGTGTATGCGGTATATGTGTAAGTGATGGCAAGTAGGTATGTTATATATATATGGGTATAATTATTGCATTCACTAAGCTTTGCTTACCCTCTCGTTGTTTATCTTTTTATAGGCTCCGGCGTCGACAAAGGTAAGGGCCTTCGATTGGATTAGAGATCCCGCTTGTTGTTTAGGTGATAGCTTTTGGAGTATGACCAAGATATGGGTAGTTTAACCCCAAACACCATGCTCATAGTGTCGTTTGGAATTTAAACTAGTGTGGTCGAAACTCGGACTTTCATATGAAACTCGTAAAATGGCCGATGTGGGCCCCGTTTTGTAAAACTCGTTTTATGTTTGAATCGTATGAGTTTTTCATATTAGAACATGTTGTGTAAAGCGTTTCATCTAAATATGTCGGGAAGTGGGAGATCTTTATTCGAAAAATTGAAAATTCGAACAGAACTGAAAATAGGCCTGTGCGCGCCGCGCACCCTGAGGTGGTGCGCGTGGCGCACTCCCCTGTAAAAAAAAAATTTATTTTATGCGTGTTCGATTGTATATTGGGTTGGGTCGTTACAAGTGGTATCAGAGCATGGTCTAAGGGATTTAGGCTACTTGAGATAGGTGCCTAGACTTAGATTTATTTGTGTATGCGCTTTAAGCGGGACTTGTAGGAGACGGTTCGGACCGGGAGTTGATTAGTGCTTAGGTTTATGTGAACTAACCTTGCGCTAATTGTTTTGTGTTGTGTTAGCAATCATCAAGCAAGATAGACGTTGTACTAGTAAGTTAATGCGACGTGCTCGCGTAACAATGATTAGCTACCATTGTTACGAGTTCAAATCGTGTCAAACAAGTGATGTACAATGATTGTTGAGCAAGATGGGGTAGTGTGGTGTATATGTATATACATATGTGTTAAGTTTTCTCGTTCGTTGCTTAACCTTTTCCGTTTTATAGTATGAAGACGAGAAACGGACCCGAGACCAATGAAGGGGGTTCGAGCGAGGATGCTGAGTTTACGGCCAAGGTTGAGGCCATTATGCAAAGGCGTCATGAGGCCTTCTTAGAGGATGTTAAGAATATGTTCTTGGATTCGATTGACGAGTAAGTAGTCAATCTAGTCAAGGAACAAGTTAAGATTGTTCTTAAAGAGGATAACGCTGGAAGACGAGACTTCCACTATAAAAACTTCAAAGATGCTCAACCTCCCACCTTTGAAGGTGAACGAGACCCTCTAAAGAGTGCTCGATGGATCTCTGATATGGAGGGGGCTTTCCGTACTAGTGAGTGCCCTCTCGATAAAAAGACTAGGTTTGGTAGTAGCATGATGAGGGGTGATGCCAAGTTGTGGTGGGATGCGAAAATCCGACTTTATGGCGAAGAACAAAGTATGAGTTTGACGTGGGATGAGTTTAAAGAGGAATTTTTCAGGGAGTACCGAACTTCTGCCGATCTTTCAAAGCTTAAGGACGAGTTACGTACTTTAAGGCAAGGGTCAATGGATTTGAACACTCTCAAGTCCACTTTCTTATCAAAGACCCAATTTTGCCCGGAGTATGACGGGAACGATCACATGTTGAAAGAAGATTTCTACCGAACCTTGAATGATAACTATCAAGAAAGGATTAGTAGGAATTTGGCGAAGACTTTTGATGAGCTATTTGACATCGCTAAGGGTTTTGAGTCGCTTGCTCCAAGAAAGAGTGACTTCACCTTTGGCAAACGAAAATTTGAAGCTACTAACCACTCGAACAAGAAGAACAAGAGTGTGACTGAGAGCATCGGTAGTGCAAAAAAGGGGGCTTCTAAGAGTTTTGGGCCCACGTGCTACAATTGTGGTCGACAAGGGCACTTGGCCCGTGATTGTACGAACTTATCTTCCAACAAAATCGTTTGTTTTAATTGTAACAAAGAGGGGCACAATAGGCCGGAGTGTCCCGAATTGCGCAACGATAATGTTAAGCGATTAGAGAAGGCGGCGGGTACGGCTAGGGGTCGAAATTATTTGATGACCAATGAGGAGGCCAAGCAATCTAGCGATATTGTCTCAGGTACTTTCATGGTTAATTCAAATCCGGCAAGAATACTCTTTGATAGTGGTGCAAACTTGTCGTTTGTGTCACCAAAATTTGTGCCTAAACTTAATAAACCGTCAGCTAAGTTAAGTCATCCGGTAGAAGTTGAAATAGCGGATGGCAAGATGGAGCTAGTGGTTGATGTGTGTAAAAATTGTAATGTTGTGTTTGGTGTCGAAAACTTTGAAATCGACCTCATCCCGATGACTTTGGGTGATTTTGATATCATTGTTGGTATGGATTGGCTCGATCATAATAGAGCCGATATTGCATGCCATGAAAAATCTATTCGAGTGAAGACCCCTAGTGGGGGAGAGTTAATTATTCATGGCGATAAACGAAGAAGACTTGTGCCGATATGCACTTTTGCACGGGCACGTCGTTTTCTAGTTGGTGGTGGCATGGCTTTTCTTGCCCATGTTGTTGATACTCGTGATGAGCCACCACCCATTCGTGAAATTCTGGTGGTGAATGAATTTGAAGACGTTTTTCTGGATGAGTTACCGAGTGTTCCGGCGGAAAGACAAGTTGAATTTCGCATTGAGTTGGTTCCGGGGGCTACCCCCATTGCTAAAACTCCTTATCGTTTAGCACCAACGGAAATGCAAGAGTTGTTAAATCAAACCCAAGAGTTTCTTGAGAAGGGTTTCATTCGACCGAGTGCTTCACCATGGGGCGCTCCAGTTTTATTTGTGAAGAAGAAGGATGGTAGTATGTGGATGTGCATCGATTACCGGGAGTTGAATAAAGTGACGATCAAGAATCGTTATCCATTGCCTAGGATTGACGATTTGTTCGACCAACTCCAAGGTGCAACGTATTTCTCTAAAATCGACCTACGGTCCGGCTATCATCAAATGCGGGTCCGTGAGGAAGACATCGAGAAAATGGCTTTTCGAACGCGTTATGGGCATTTTGAATTCGTAGTTATGCCTTTTGGTCTTACGAATGCATCGGTGGCATTCATGGATCTTATGAAACGAGTGTGCCAACCTATGTTGGACAAGTCGGTAATTGTGTTCATTGACGACATACTTGTCTATTCGAAGAGTATGAAGGAACATGAACATCATTTGTGGAGTGTGTTAAAGACGTTGCGAAAGGAGAAGTTGTATGCTAAATTCTCCAAATGTGAATTTTGGCTAAGGGTAGTTCAGTTCCTTGGCCACATTGTGAACGAAAATGGTATTCAAGTAGATCCGGGGAAGATAGAGACGGTAAAGAGTTGGGGACGACCGACTACGCCTACGGAAATTCGAAGTTTCCTCGGATTGGCCGGTTATTATCGTCGTTTTATCCAAGACTTTTCTAAGATCGCTTCTCCATTGACGAAGTTAACGAGAAATAATGCGAGTTTTAATTGGGAGAACGAGCAAGAAATTGCTTTTCGATTGTTCAAAGAGAAGTTATGTCAAGCTCCGATGTTAGTATTGCCGGAAGGTGTGAAAGACATGACGGTTTATTGTGATGCTTCTTTAAATGGGCTCGGGTGTGTTCTAATGCAAAGAGGTAAAGTCATCGCTTATGCCTCTCGACAATTAAAGGAACACGAGACGAGATATCCGACTCATGATCTTGAGTTGGCGGCGGTTGTTCATGCGTTGAAAATTTGGCGCCATTACTTGTATGGTGTCAAGTGTACAATTTATTCGGATCACAAGAGTTTGAAACATCTTTTTGATCAAAGAGATTTGAATTATCGTCAACGTAGATGGATGGATGTGGTGAAAGACTACGATTGTGAGATACTTTATCATCCGGGCAAGGCGAATGTGGTCGCGGATGCGTTAAGTCGAAAGAGTCATCACCCGGCGTTACGATTGGGATTGTTACGTATGATTATTACTAACGATTTTCTTGAAAAACTTGGTGTGATTCAAATTGAAGCTTACGTTCACAACAAGCATGCGGAACAAATTGTAGGGCAATCGAAATTTATTACTATGAGTTCGCGTAGTTTGTTGTCTTTTCAAGGAAGAGTGTGGGTGCCTAAGATGGGGGATTATCGACGAGTGCTACTTGATGAAGCACATAAGTCAAAGTATTCCATTCATCCGGGCGCGACAAAAATGTATCTTGATTTGAGAAAAGATTATTGGTGGCCGGGCATGAAACGTGATGTTGTAAAGTATGTTGAGCAATGCGTCACGTGTTTGCAAGTTAAGGCCGAGCACCAAAAGCCGTATGGTAAGTTACAACCGTTAGAAATCCCGAAATGGAAATGGGAGCACATTACCATGGATTTCATCACAAAGTTACCTAAAACGGCGAGAACCCAATTTGATTCGATTTGGGTGATAGTTGATCGATTGACGAAAAGTGGCTTGTTTCTTCCCATTCGGGAAGCAATATCATCAGAGACTTTGGCTAAATTGTTTATCAAAGAGGTAGTCACTCGACATGGGGTTCCTATATCTATTATTTCGGATCGAGATACTCGTTTTACATCTCGATTTTGGGAAAAGTTTCATGAGGATATGGGTACACAATTGAAATTGAGCACGGCGTATCATCCTCAAATGGACGGTCAAACCGAACCTACGAATCAAACATTGGAGGACATGTTGCGGGCATGTATTATTGATTTCGGTGGTAGTTGGGATGAGCACTTACCTTTGGTGGAATTCTCGCACAATAATAGTTATCATACTAGTATCGAGATGCCACCTTACGAGATGCTTTATGGGCGGAGGTGTCGAACTCCGATTTGTTGGGGTGAAATTGGCCAAAAGGAAATTGGGAGTACCGATTTGGTCTTAGAAACGAATACCAAGATTGATATGATTCGAGATCATTTGAAAAAGGCTCAAGATAGACAAAAGTCGTATGCCGACAAACATAGGCGAATGATCGAATTTCAAGAAGGTGACATGGTGATGCTTAAGGTTTCGCCATGGAAAGGTGTTATTCAGTTTCGAAAACGGGGAAGTTAGCTCCTCGGTTTATTGGGCCATTTAAGGTTTTAGCTCGTGTTGGTGAAGTCGCGTATCGTTTGGAATTACCCGAAGAGCTTGCGGGGATTCATAATACATTTCATGTTTCCCATCTCCGTAAGTGTCTTGCGGATGATTCATCATGGGTGCCGTTAGACGAAATTGAGCTAAACAATAAGTTAGAGTATACTGAGGAGCCGATTGCCATACTCGATGAGAAGGTCAAAAGGTTGAGGCATAAAGAGGTTAGGACTTTTAAAGTTCAATGGCGTAGTAGTAAGGGTTCCGAGTTTACTTGGGAGCCCGAAGAATTCGTGTTGGTTTATCTTCCCTCTTGTCATGCGGCTTGGATCGCGATGACGCGCTCTGATTTAAGTGGGGGAGAGTTGTAAGACCCTAATCTTCATTGTACAGCAGAGTATATAGAGTACATAAAGTGTGGTAATGATTGTGCAGTTAAACAGAAGTCAGAGAGCAATCTAAGCTTACTGCGCGCCGCGCACACCAAAGGGAGCGCGCCGTGCACTCGCTACTGTAGCCGGGTTTTTGCTGTTTTAATGAGATATTTTTATGGGCAATTTGGTAATTTCACTTGTGGACGAGTTAAAGGCCAGTTGGTCAGTTGTGGAGTATCATTAACTCCATTATCAACAACCTTATCCCCTTTACTTAAATTTTAGAGTGAGAGTGTGATTCTTGAGTGAGAAAGCTTAAATCTAAGGGGAAGAAGTTGTTCTCGGACCAAAGTGAGGGTATTAAAGTTGTTCATCCCCTCTCTAGCTCCGTTGTGGTTGTAGTGGTATGTTCTAACTTTAATTTCCTTACTTTGATTTTGTGTAAGGGTTAGGGTTTGGGTAAATGAAGAACATAAAACCCATATTTGGTGATTTTGGGTGTTCTTGGGTAAGATGGAGTCATGAAGACTCATTGGTAACTAACCTAGGGTTTCAAGGTGGTAATTGATGTTTATGAGTCCTAATTGGTTAGTTAATTACTAGCACACCTATAATTAGTAAATGGGTGTTAGATGGGTTAGTAGATAACCTGAAATGGGTATGTTGACTTTAAATTAGTCAAAGGGCTAATGATTGACCTAATTGGGAAATATGGGTATGAAATACCCTAATTGTGTAATGGTTAGTGTTGTTGGACCTTAATCACTAGCTTTTAAGTGATTAATGATGGTCTTGACCCCTAAAGGGTGGTTTTGGTGAAAATGGGGCATTTAATGCATTTAAGTCATTAAATGCACATGAGTGAAGTGTTGGTATTTAGTCCAACAAGTTTGTTTGTTGATCGAGTACTTATATTATTAGGTACCTTGCTTTGAAGCTTGTGGAGGTATAAATCATCACCAAATCGTTAAGGTGAGTGGAATGATTATATGCATATGTATGTAAGGTATTTATTTGTATGCTATGGTATGAACCAAAGAGCCGGTAGTGCCATAGTATGTGCGAGCGTGCTATGATGTGAACCAAAGAGCCGGTAGCGTCATAGTACGTGTGTTATAGTGTGAACCAAAGAGTCGGTAGCGCTATAGCACGATTTGTTAGGGTGTGAACCAAAGAGCCGGTAGCACCTTAGCGTTGTTAGAGTGTGAACCAAAGAGCCGGTAGCACTCTCGCGTGAGTATGACTCGAGTTGTGATGTGAACCAAAGAGCCGGTAGCATCATGAAAAATGTGTATGGTGTGAACCAAAGAGCCGGTAGCACCATGACGCGAGAATGGTTAACCATGGTTGTGTATTTTGTTTTGTAGCATATTATATTATGTCGATTATATGTTATTGATTACGCTAGTAGTGATTTGTTGGAGATTATTAGCTTTGTACTTGAGATGGTATGCTAATTGTATTGCTAGCGTGTATGCGGTATATGTGTAAGTGATGGCAAGTAGGTATGTTATATATATATGGGTATAATTATTGCATTCACTAAGCTTTGCTTACCCTCTCGTTGTTTATCTTTTTATAGGCTCCGGCGTCGACAAAGGTAAGGGCCTTCGATTGGATTAGAGATCCCGCTTGTTGTTTAGGGGACGCTTTTGGGATGTGATAGCTTTTGGAGTATGACCAAGATATGGGTAGTTTAACCCCAAACACCATGCTCATAGTGTCGTTTGGAATTTAAACTAGTGTGGTCGAAACTCGAACTTTCGTATGAAACTCGTAAAACAGCCGATGTGGGCCCCGTTTTGTAAAACTCGTTTTATGTTTGAATCGTATGAGTTTTTCATATTAGAACATGTTGTGTAAAGTGTTTCTTCTAAATATGTCGGGAAGTGGGAGATCTTTATTCGAAAAATTGAAAATTTGGACAGAACTGAAAATAGGCCTGTGCGCGCCGCGCACCCTGAGGTGGTGCGCGTGGCGCACTCCCCTGTAAAAAAAAAATTTATTTTATGCGTGTTCGATTGTATATTGGGTTGGGTCGTTACATGATTACATCGCGAGGTACTTGACCTCTATATGATACATTTTACAAACATTGCATTCGTTTTTGAAAAGACAATCTTTCATTACATCTAAAATTGACGGCATGTATACCATTTTATAATACATCTAACTATAATTGACTTAATAATAATCTTGATGAACTCAACGACTCGAATGCAACGTCTTTTGAAATATGTCATGAATGACTCTAAGTAATATCTCTAAGATGAGCAAATGCACAGCGGAAGACTTCTTTCATACCTGAGAATAAACATGCTTTAAAGTGTCAACCAAAAGGTTGGTGAGTTCATTAGTTTAACATAAATAATCATTTCCATCATTTTAATAGACCACAATATTTTCATTTCTCATAAATATACGTCTCATGCATAGAGACAAAAATAATCATTCATACGGTGAACACCTGGTAACCGACATTAACAAGATGCATATAAGAATATCCCCTATCATTCCGGGAAATCCTTCGGACATGATACAACAACATCGAAGTACTAAAACATCCGGTACTTTGGATGGGGTTCGTTAGGCCCAATAGATCTATCTTTAGGATTCGCGTCAATTAGTAGATCGGTTTACTAATTCTTAGGTTACCAAGCAAAAGGGGCATATTCAGCTTCGATCATTCAACCATATAATTTAGTTTCGATTACTTGTGTCTATTTCGTAAAACATTTATAAAAGTGCATGTATTCTCAGTCCCAAAAATATATATTGCAAAAGCATTTAAAAAGGGAGCAAATGAAACTCACCTAATGTATTTTGTAGTAAAAATACATATGACTATATTGAACCATGCAGGTTTGGCCTCGGATTCACGAACCTATATTATTCATATTTGTATTAAAACATATAACAAGTTCATATATTAATAATATTAATACACTTGTTATATTTAATAATTTATATGTCATGTTTAATAAATAACTTAGATATATTTATTTTATATATCTTGAATAATTAATTAATACTTATTAAAAATATAATAATAGAGTTAAGTTATCTGTTTTAAATATGGTTTTATATATATCTAATTGATATTTTAATAATAATAATAATGATAATAGTAATAATAATAAAAATGATAATAATAATGATATTACTAATTATTATTAAGGGTAGTGTTAGAAATAATATTGATAGTAATGTTATTAATAATTAATAGTTCATTTAAATCATAATTTTATCCATAGTTTTTGAATCCATAAATTTATATATATATATATATATATATATATATATATATATATATATATATATATATATACTTAATATTATTTAGCAAAATATTACTTTCATATTCGAAGTTTCGAATTAACATTTGTAATAATACATTTTAAATCATAATTTTTATTTAAGCTTAATTATATTACTTAAATCATAACTTAATTATAATATTTTTATTTCATAACATTCTTCATAACATTTTAATGTCTTACGATTTTAACGGTTTTATGTATGTACGTACATATATATAAATATTCTATTTATAAATTTTCATGATCATAGCTATGTTATTTATATTCTAATCAATATACATTTTATAGTTATATACATACTTATTTATTCAATATCATAGGACTTTAGTTCATAAACTCTTAATACTTAATATTAACGATAATCGTAATTGTTGCTATAGTCATAATAATACTAGTAAATGATCTAAATGATAAAAAAAAATTTAATAATAACAATACTTATAAGGTTATTAATAATAATAATGATATTATTAATAATTATACTTACGTTAATAATAATAATAATAGTCATAATCCTAATAATAATATTAATACATGTATTAATAATAATAATAATGATAAATTTCATAATACTTACTTTATAATAATTCTAATAATAATAATAATAACAACCATAACACTAATAATTATAATAACAATAATAATAATAATAATAATAATAATAATAATAATAATAATAATAATAATAATAATAATAATAATAATAATAATAATCATAATAATAATTATAATGATAATAATAATGAATGAGTAAATAACTACCTCAATAATAGGCTTTTAAAAAAATTCGCTCCTGCCCGGATTCGAACCTTGGACCTCCCGCTATCCCGACACACACATAAACCACTAAGCCATTACCAATTTCCTGAAATTATTTCTATCTTAATTGTATAAAACCATTATTACTTATGTCTCTCTTTTCTTCTTCTTCTTTCATACATACACGACCAAAATCAATACAATATCTAATATAACGAATTCATTGATTTGTTTAAGACTTGTAAACAACTATAAAAGTGAAAATATATGTTCTTGATAATCAAAAAAAAAAAAAAAAAAATCCCAATAGCTACTGTGTTGCGTCGCTGCTACTTTAGAAAAAAAAATTGATTTTGATTTTGACTACGTACTAGGCTATGTTTATAACACGAAGTAGTTTAGAAAACATTCATGGAAACATTCTAAATCATCAATTTAACTTGAATTGAAACAGGTAACGCGAATTCGATTGATGAACAAAGTTTGACTTTTTGTTTCAAAAACTTTGACTTGAAAATTCGAGATCGACAAAACGAATTGAGGTTTGAGATTTTGCAGATAGTTTAACCTATAGATTCCTAACAATACTGCATTAATACTTTTTGAAATGGGATTCGATTTCGAAGTTTTGGAAAAATAAGGGAGAACAGAGATAACGGTTTTTATTGATTGAGTTTTCTGTTTTTTTTTTTTTTTTTTTTACAATAACAGATGTATATAATATGATAACGTAATAGTTAGATTAGGTTCATAATTGATGTGTGAAATTGACCTGTAACAAACTACAGACAGGAAGTACAAGTAGTTTCAATCAGTGAAGAAAATGGAGGAAGAAAATAAAAAGCAGAAAAGAATGGATAACATAGTTGTACGATTTCCTGATTTTGCTATCTAAAAATTTTTTTCCATCTGCTGTTAATAATTTACATGAATGAACTTGTTAATAATTAATTACAGATAATCATTAATATTAATAAAAATGCTAATAATATTATTTATAGAAATAATAATAATATTAATAATAATAATAATAATATTAATATTAATAACAATAATACTACTAATAATATTAGGAATAATGATAATGTTAAATAAAAATGATTATTGTTAGTGATGATAAAAATAGTCATAATTATAATTTTTCCCACTAATTATAAAGATATTATTATTATTAGTCCCGGTAATAGTAATATAACCATTTACATGTATCAATTTCACATTTATATATTACATATTGAAAATAATATTATTACTAATACAACTATATTTTTAACTTGTAATTACATTCAAAATTTATTAATTGTATCATATTTACTTATTACTTAATGTATTGAATCTTTAATATATTAATTATTTATGTATATTAAGACATTTATAGTATTACTTATATATATATATATATATATATATATATATATATATATATATATATATATATATATATATATATATAATTATGTTTTAAATATTAAGTTTTATTATGTAGATAAATATATTAATTATTTATTGAAACAAATAACACTCAAAGTAAAGTATTATATATCTAATACTTTGTTAACGTTTCAATTAATAAGTATATATTATATATACATAACAGTATACACATAAATGTTCGTGAATCGTTGAGCATAGTCAAAGGGTAATTGATTACATGAATATAGATTTCAAAACTTTCGAGACTCAACATTATAGATTTTGCTTATCGTGTCGGAAACATATAAAGATTAAAGTTTAAATTTGATCGGAAATTTCCGGGTCATCACAACTTAGCTAGCGGTTTCTCAAGCTTAAACACAAATCTTGGAGAAACAAATGATAAATTAGCACCGCTATCAAATAGGATCCTTGCCAGATTAGAGTTAACCATGAAAGTACCTGAGACAACTTCGTTTGATTGCTTGGCTTCATCATTGGTCATCAAATAGTTTCGACCCCTAGCCGTACCCGCCGCTTTCTCTAGTCGCTTAACATTATCATTGCGCAAATCAGGACACTCTGGCCTCTTGTGCCCTTCTTTACCACAATTATAACAAGTGAGTTTGGTTGTAGAAGGTGGGTTGGTGCAATCACGGGCCATATGCCTCTTTCGTCCACAACTGTGACAAGAATAACGGAATTATCCGGGAACACTCTTCTTCACACTACCGACACTCTCGGTTTCACCCTTACCCTTCTTGTTTGAATGACTAGTAGCTTTGAACTTCCTCTTGCCGAAAGTAAAGCCACTCTTTCTCAACACAAGTGCCTCAAAAGCTTTGGCCATATTAAACAACTCATCAAAACTCTTCACCACGTTCACACTAATCTTCTCTTGATAACTATCATTCAAGATTCGATAGAAGTCTTCCTTCAACATTTTATCATTCCCGACATACTCCGGGCAAAATTGGGTTTTGGACAAGAAAACGGATTTGAGAGTGTTCAAATCCATCGACCCTTGCCTCAAGGAACGTAACTCGTCCTTAAGCTTTATAAGATCGTCCGAAGTTCGGTATTCGTCGAAAAATTTCGCATTGAATTCATCCCAAGTGAATTCCATGCATTTTTCTTCACTATAAACTTGGATCTTTGCATCCCACCACAACTTGGCATCGCCCCTCAACATGCTACACCCGTACCTTGTCTTCTTATCAAGAGGATATTCACAAGTACGGAAAGCCCCCTCCATATCAGAGATCCAACGGGCACTCTTAAGAGGGTCTCGTTCACCATCGAAGGTGGGAGGTTGAGAATCCTTGAAATTTTTATAAAAGAAGTCCCGTCTCCCCACATTATCTTCTTGTAGAACAAGCTTAACTTGTTCCTTAACCACATTAACTAGTTGCTCGTCGATCGTATCTAGAAACATCTTCTTAACGTCTTGGAGAAACTCTACTTTTTGACGTTTAAAGATGGCCTAAACTTTGGCCGTGAACTCAACATCGTCACTCGTACCTCCTTCATTGGTGTCGTGCCCATTTCTCATCTTCATTCTATAAAACGGAAATAAGTTAAACAACGAACGAAAGGACATGACACATATACATATTCACCTCACCGCCCCATCTTGCTCAACAATCATCGTACATCGCTTGATTGACACGATTTAGACCCGTAACAATGGTAGCTAATCATTGTTACGCGAGCACGTCGCATTAACTCGCTAGTACAACGTTCATCTCGCTTGATGATTGCAAAAACACAACACAAAACAATTAGCGCATAGTTAGCTCACCTAAACCTAGGCACTAACCAATCCTCGGTCCGACCCGTCTCCTACAAGTGCCGCATAACGCGCATACATAATTCAAGTCTAAGTCTAGGCACCTATCTCAAGTCGCCTAAATCCCTTAGACCATGCTCTGATACCACTTGTAACGACCCAAACCTTGTTACGCACAAAATATGACCCCCAAAAAAAAAATTCTGGACTAGTACATCTGGACGGCATCTAGGATTCTGGACGGCGTCAGGCCTGGATGGCGTCCAGCCTTTTGGGGCGACGTCCCATTGAACTGCCAGGGTCTGATCCCCGTGCTCAACTTACGCGAACGGAAAACCCGCTTCCCGACACTTCCAAGCGAAACCCTTTTTACAACATGTCAATATAAATTAAACTAAGAGATTTCCACCATAAAACCAAGTTTTACAACATCGGGCCCACATCGGCCGTTTTTACGAGTTTCGTTCAAAAATACAAGTTCGACCATAAGGGTTTAAATTCCAAATGACACCTAGAGCATGGTGTTTGGGGTTAAACTACCCACATATTGGCCAAACTTCAAAAGCTAACACATCCAAAAGCATCCCCTATCAAAACAAAGCGGGATCTCTAATCCAACCGAACGCCCTTACCCTTGTTGACGCCCGAGCCTATAAAAAGGTAAACAACGAGAGGGTAAGCAAAGCTTAGTGAATGCAATAATTATACATACACATATATAACCTACTTACTTGCAATCACTTACACAATACCGCATACAAGCTAGCAATTCGACAATATGCACACATTATGCATATACCAACATCCGCAATCATAATAAGCTAGCGATTCCAAAAGCATATAGTTCACAATTAGATGTGCTAGTACAAAAATTCACACAACCATGATTAACCAATCATACTAGGGAACGGTACTCGGAAAAGACCGTCGGAGTTCATAACATCCATTAGTGTTACTTAAACACCGCGTAATCACTAATCCCCCGGGTGATGTCTTAAACACCGCGACTAACTCACCCCCATGACAATGTGGTGTCTTGAACACCGCGACAATTCCACATGTCAATCAACCAATGAGTGGTGTCTTGAACACTGCGACAATTCCACTCCCATGACAATGTGGTGTCTTAAATACCGCGACAATACCACACATCAATCAAACCAATAACTGGTGTCTTAAACACCGCGACAATACCACTCGTTACGTAGAATGTGGTGTCTTAAACACCGCGACAATACCACATTCATACTACACAAATAAATACATTATATACGTACACGCATAATTATTCCACTCACCTTATGCCTTCGGTGAATTGATAAATCAAGCTCGCAACTTCAAGGTAACGTACCTATTACATTATGCAAATATATCAATCCTTCATTCAAGTTGGTCAACCAAATTATTCGCCATACAAGTGCCATTTGGCCCATAGTGCAAACGTGACCCATTTGCACCATTCATTCTAACCCTAGGTCGGGATTTCGTCAAACCCTTACTAACAATTCGATTATGGTCTTAATACACCTTTTAACACAAGGTTATCACACTTTTGCACCCATTAACCCACATAGGTCATCTAGGACATTTGACCCATTTCAAGGTTAACACACTCATTTGGGTCACTATCATACCCAAATACACCCATCCACTTTAAACTCTAAGTGTGCTAGTGATTTACTATCATTTAAGACCCATATACATAATTTAACATTTCAAAACCCTAGGTTAGTCAACTTTGAGTCCTCATGACCCAAACTTACCCAAAGACCCCCAAAACACTAACAATTTGGGTTTTATGTTCATTACTAGCCCAAACCCTAGCCCTTAAACAATTAAAACAAGGAAATCAAGTTTAAGACTTACCACCACAATTAAAATGTAGCTAGGGACTAGATGAACAACTTTAGAACTCGCACTTAAACCCGATTCGACCTTCTTCTTTCTTGATTTGAGCTCTCTCACGCTAGAAACCCTCTTCTCTCTCTAAATTGAATTGGAAGAGGTGTGGTTGTTGGAGATGGAGTAAATGGTGCTCCAAAACTGATTTAGGGCCTTTATTTCATCCACAAAGTGAAATTACCAAAATACCCATTTGTAATGTCTAAAAACAAGACAACTGGCCCGCCAGTTAATCTGGACGACGTCCAGATAACTGGACGGCATCCAGCCCTTCACAACGGGACGACGTCCCGCCAGTTTGGACGGCGTCCCAACCTTCTGGGTAAACAGGATCTTACATTTAACCACCCTTTTCGAGATCATCATCTCGTATGAGGGTTATTCACGGTACTCCGGACTGGAGAGTTAAACTAAAAAAACCCTTTAACCCCCTTATTTGTTGATCTTGCATGAACCAAACCCTTTGGACAATTTTATGCTTGATCAAATGGCGCCATCCGTGAGACTCTAAGTTAAAAGATTTTGTTAAAAAAAATTTCCTTAAAGTTCTTTACATTCAAACGTTTCTTTTTTGTATGTGTATTTCAGTCCCAGGTATCCTAATGAACGATCGCGCAAAGAAGAATACGATGAAGACAAGGAAAAGGGACGAGATAAGGTGATCCACGTTGTTACAAAATAATGGGCCGCCAGAAAGCCGAGACCTGCGCACTCTCGGGAATACATACAGGTCCCGTTTTCAACCAGCAAAGTTCAAGAAGCGCCGATATCATGGTTGACGAATGTTTGCCAAAGTTAAGACTCAAAATCGGGCGCCTTTGTGTAGACACTGGTAGCAGCGCTGATATCATGTTTGAACGATACTTCCAAAAACTTCCGCGCAATCTAAAACTTAACTCGAAGCCATCGAAGCATAGGTTCCAAGGGCTCTCTAGCGATCCACTGCTGACCCTGGGAACCTTGGAGGTCGAACTACAGCTCGAAGATGACCACAATTGGGTAAAAAGGAGGAGTGAGAAAGTGAAGTTTAGCATCGTGCGTGCAACATCAGATTACGATATGCTATTGGGATACCCTTCGTTACAGAAGTTTGAGGCAGTGCTCTCCATCGTGCATGGTTTGTTTGAGTTTCCCACGAAAGCTGGAAATGCAACGGTGATGTCAAAATCGTCAGAAAGCAGTCACGATCAGGCATTTTACTAATTATTGACTTCACGATTATAGGATGGTTACTTGATATGAATAGTTGCTTAAAAGAGCGAACAGTTCAGCGCGCTTACCGCATTTAAATGACCACAATATTGTACAATCCGAAACATAAGACGCACGTTTTAATGCACTTAACGCATATTCACGCGCATTCGTTGATTTACAAAAAACATTGATGAAACGACACAACCCGTCTTGAACCCGACAATTTTTTTTTATAATAATAAACCATTAACACGCCACTTTAAATGGTTACATGATGTCGGTCTGTTCATACAAAATGTTTAAACATTCGACAAGTTAAAGTTTACATAATTGGCAAGAAGGCCCTTAATCAAATGTGTTACAAGTTCGACCTTAAAATGATAGTTTTCAAACCAAACGACACACGAGCATGGTTTGGGGCTAAACTACCCAAAACAATAGGCCGTCTTCCAAAAGCTATGCCTACACAATCATCATGTGAATATCTAATTCCCGGCAACCCCTTTCCCTTTCTCCAAACTTGTACCTAAAAATTAAACAAAGAGAGGGGTAAGCAAAACGCTTAGTGAATGCAATAATTATACATATGCATATATAACCTACTTACATGCAATCACTTACACATTTACCGCATACAAGCTAGCAATATAATTAGCATACCATCGCAAAGTATAACGCTCAATCCCGATAACACAAGCTAGCACAACAATAGCATATAACACGAACAATATAATATGCTACACTACAACACACAGCCATGGTTAACCAATCGTACAAGGGAATGGCGCTCGCGAATGGCCATTGGAGTTCACAACATCCATTAGTGTACTTAACACCGCGTATCACTAACCCCCGGGTGGCATCTTATATAACGACTCTCATTTTTTCCATTCTATATTTCTCATTTTTCCATTCTATATTTTTCCTTATTAAATGCCCAACAATATAATTAAACTTAATAATTAAACTTTAATCGATAATTGTTAAGCGTTAAGAATTATAAAATACGATAATTAACTTTGTACATTAATTGACAAGTTAATAAAAATAATAAGTTAATAAACTTTTGTGAGTAAATATATAACTATAAAGACTTGTGTAATTAAAATAAATAAACTTGGATAATTAAGGGTTATTAAGCTAAATTAAAGTACAAGGACTTAAGTGAAAATGTTAAACCCTAACCCTAATTAGCCTAGCCGATTTTAGGGAGGGTGAAATACCCTTTTTGCCCTTCAAATTTTCAGCCCTAAGCAACCCTATAACCCCTTCTCCAAGTTAGACTTGTTCCCTAAGTAATTCCTTATAAAACCCGAATTCTAGAATAATCCTAACACTCCTATAAATAGGGACCTAGGCTAAACCATTCCATGTACTAATTCACAATCAAATCTCACTCTCAAATCTCTCTCTCCCCCTCTCTAATTTTCGGCCAAAGCCGAAAATATCACCACCACCCCATCGAAATCCTTGAGGGTTTCCAAGTAATCTTCAAGTGTTCTTCGCGTTCTTCGTGTTCTTCAAGGATCTTTAAGAAGTTCTTCAAGATTTTCAAGACTTTGATCTTCAATCTTCAAAGTGTTCATCTTATCTTTGTTAATCTTCTTGGATCTTCAAAGGTATAATATAAAACCCTAAACTATTTTCATAATTCTTTGATCTTTGTTTTAATCTATATTCATATAAATTTATAAACATATAAATATAAGAACAAACCTAGATCTATACATGTAAGAAAAAAAATAATATAAATCTATACATGTGTGTGTGTGTATGTGTCGACTAGAAAAAGAAAAAGAAGGAAGGAAACTTTGATTATTAAAAACCCTAGATACAATTAGGAGATTTGTAGTGTTAATTAAGGAAACAAAATAAACCTATATACATATACATACAAATCGACATATACATATATATACATGTAGAAAATAAATTTTTATATACATATATATATATATATATATACACGACATCATATACATATATACATATATACACTAAAAACCTAAACCCTAATTTAAATTATACTACTTTAATCAAAACCCTAGTTTTATTAAAAACCTAATTAATTATCAAACCCTAATTCATTAAACCTAACCCTAATTAATTAATACCACTTTAATTATTAAACCCTAATCATTACTACATTAAATAAAACCCTAATTTACTAAACCCAAATTTATGAAACCCTGGGACATTAATTACTAAACCCTAGTTATTAAATACTACTTTAAATAACTAACTCTAATTAATGAAATCCTAATACTACTTATACTATTAATTAACATGTATACACTGTTACTATTATTAACACCTAAAACCTATTACTTATATTATAACACGTAAAGACATTTTGGCATATGTATTAGAGATGTATAGATCTTCGAACTTTCTGGACGAATGGTTTCTACGAAACTCTAGGCGGAAGGGTTTGGATTTCCAATTTAAAGGATCCTATAGCTCATGCCCCTAGACCTGAAATGGCCATTCAAAGAGAAAGGGGTGATTGGAAGCTTATCTAATACGGCAAGTATCCTAAAATGGAAAACACTTTTAAACTAGAAACTGTTCTAATTATAGAAACTTACTAAAATAAGGAACCTACTAAAATAAGAAACTTTTATAAAAATGGAAACTTTCTAAAAGTGGAAACTTACTAGGAATAGAAACTTAGTAAAACAAATTATACTTACACACTTAAACTTAAACACATACTTAAACTTAAACATGGGCAAAACACTTAACTACTCTTAAATGTCAATAGGTTAACTTTCCTGCTCACTCGTCCAACTTTTTATTCTGAGGAATAACTCTCTCTCTACTTACTAAGGTGAACTTCATAGCCCCACTTTCTATTGTGCACAACTTACTTACTTTACTTGGGGTGAGACACATGCTGTTTTTTTTTACTTTTTAAATTTTAGACACAAGTACCAAACTGTTAAACTATGCTATACCCGGCTATGTCCGACTAAGTCCCTACAGTGATATTTTTAATTGCTGCGGCATTCTTAATTATTGGGGGTAGGCCTATCGGGAGTAACGTCCCCGATACAGTTGACTAAGTCTTTGTATTACTTGATAATGAAATTAAAACTGACAAGGACAGACACAACTTGTCATGGGCCAAACTTGAACGTTTAGTCTAAATATCACGCTTTGGCATAACTTTTTGTTCCTGCGGGAGATCAACTTTACAAACTAAATCTTGTGTTCTAAAACAACGGTCAAACTTTTGTTAAACCTATGAACTTCACTCAACCTTTTTGGTTGACACTTTAGCATGTTTTGACTCAGGTGCTGTATGATTCAAGCTTACTTATCTACTGCCTATGTGATGCTACTTGGACATAGGATCAAGAGATTATAGCATTTATTACTATTGCATTTAAACATTTACTTATTCCTTTGTAACGACATTTCATTTTCCGCTGCGTACTCTCATTAAAGTTTGATTTTGTCATTTAGTATTGTTCTCGTTATTATAATATGTTGGTATATTTTGATATTAAATCACATTTCGCCCAGACCCTAACTGGGGGTGTGATATCTTAACACCTCGATACTTCACCCCCGAGTGGCATCTTAACACCTCAATGCTTCACCCATCAAACATTCCGGAGTGGTGTCTTAACACCTCGACACTTCACTCCCGGGTGGCATATTAACACATCGATACTTCACCCGTCAAACTTCCCGGAGTGGTGTCTTAACACTTCAACACTTCACTCGTCACGTGAAATGTTGCGTCTTAACACTTCGACACTTCACATCTCATGCTACACAAATAAATACATCATATACATACACGTATAATTATTCCACTCACCTTATCACTTCGGTGATGATTAAACACTTTCGCAAGCTTCAAAGCAAAGTACCTAATACATTAAGTACCCAATCAACATACAAACTAGTTGGACTAGCTACCAACACTTAACTCTTGTGCATTTAATGACTTAATTCCATTAAATGACCCATTTGCACCAAACCGCCCATTCAAAGTCAAGACTATCATTAATCACTAAAAGCTAGTGATTAAAGTCCAATAACACCAACTAACACAAATTTAGGGTATCTTCATACCCATTTTGCCCATTAGGTCAAACCTTACCCATTTGACTCATTTTAAAGTCAAGACCCACAATTTGGTCAAACTTGAACCCCATTTGTAATCTTTCACTAACACATAAGTGTAATGACCCTTCCTAATCCATAAGAATGAATACAATAACATATGATTACATCGCGAGGTATTTGACCTCTATATGATACATTTTACAAACATTGCATTCGTTTTTAAAAGACAAAATTTCTTTACATCAACAATTGACAGGCATGCCTATCATTTCATAATATCCACTATCCAACGATAAATTGACTTAACAATAGTCTTGATGAACTCAATGACTCGAATGCAACGTCTTTTGAAATATGTCATGAATGACTCCAAGTAATATCCTTAAAATCAGCTAATACACAGCGGAAGATTTCTTTAATACCTGAGAATAAACATGCTTTCAAGTGTCAACCAAAAAGCTGGTGAGTTCATTAGTTTTTTATAATCAATCATTTTCAATAATATAATAGACCACAAGATACTCATAATTAGAAAACAATCTATGCAGGTCTATTCCTGCTGTAAAATCATTCATATGAAGAATACCGGAACCTTTCAAACAACTCACCAATGGTAGCTAATGCGTAGTGCAATGACAAAATCATCTCACCGTAGTAGTTAATACAATATAATTCTTACAACGGGGGCTAATGCATACGCAATGCAAAATCATCCCTCCGAGGGTAGTTGAAACGGGGGCTAATGTGAAATGTCCCGTTCTTATTGATTAAAAACGTTCCATATTAATTGATTTCGTTGCGAGGTTTTGACCTCTATATGAGACGTTTTTCAAAGACTGCATTCATTTTTAAACAAACCATAACCTTTATTTCATCAATAAAGGTTTAAAAAGCTTTACGTAGATTATCAAATAATGATAATCTAAAA
This sequence comes from Rutidosis leptorrhynchoides, assembly GCF_046630445.1. Classification (NCBI taxonomy): domain Eukaryota; kingdom Viridiplantae; phylum Streptophyta; class Magnoliopsida; order Asterales; family Asteraceae; genus Rutidosis; species Rutidosis leptorrhynchoides. The sequence continues at coordinate 155,377,935 of NC_092333.1, forward strand.
TATCCTGTTTACACACGACCATTACATAATGGTTTACAATACAAATATGTTACAACAAAATAAGTTTCTTGAATGCAGTTTTTACACAATATCATACAAGCATGGACTCCAAATCTTGTCCTTATTTAAGTATGCGACAGCGGAAGCTCTTAATAATCACCTGAGAATAAACATGCTTAAAACGTCAACAAAAATGTTGGTGAGTTATAGGTTTAACCTATATATATCAAATCGTAACAATAGACCACAAGATTTCATATTTCAATACACATCCCATACATAGAGATAAAAATCATTCATATGGTGAACACCTGGTAACCGACATTAACAAGATGCATATATATAAGAATATCCCCATCATTCCGGGACACCCTTCGGATATGATATAAATTTCGAAGTACTAAAGCATCCGGTACTTTGGATGGGGTTTGTTAGGCCCAATAGATCTATCTTTAGGATTCGCGTCAATTAGGGTGTCTGTTCCCTAATTCTTAGATTACCAGACTTAATAAAAAGGGGCATATTCGATTTCGATAATTCAACCATAGAATGTAGTTTCACGTACTTGTGTCTATTTTGTAAATCATTTATAAAACCTGCATGTATTCTCATCCCAAAAATATTAGATTTTAAAAGTGGTTCTATAACTCACTTTCACAGATTTTTACTTCGTCGGGAAGTAAGACTTGGCCACTGGTTGATTCACGAACCTATAACAATATATACATATATATCAAAGTATGTTCAAAATATATTTACAACACTTTTAATATATTTTGATGTTTTAAGTTTATTAAGTCAGCTGTCCTCGTTAGTAACCTACAACTAGTTGTCCACAGTTAGATGTACAGAAATAAATTGATAAATATTATCTTGAATCAATCCATGACCCAGTGTATACGTATCTCAGTATTGATCACAACTCAAACTATATATATTTTGGAATCAACCTCAACCCTGTATAGCTAACTCCAACATTCACATATAGAGTGTCTATGGTTGTTCCGAAATATATATAGATGTGTCGACATGATAGGTCGAAACATTGTATACGTGTCTATGGTATCTCAAGATTACATAATATACAATACAAGTTGATTAAGTTATGGTTGGAATATATTTGTTACCAATTTTCACGTAGCTAAAATGAGAAAAATTATCCAATCTTGTTTTACCCATAACTTCTTCATTTTAAATCCGTTTTGAGTGAATCAAATTGCTATGGTTTCATATTGAACTCTATTTTATGAATCTAAACAGAAAAAGTATAGGTTTATAGTCGGAAAAATAAGTTACAAGTCATTCTTGTAAAGGTAGTCATTTCAGTCGAAAGAACGACGTCTAGATGACCATTTTTGAAAACATACTTCCACTTTGAGTTTAACCATAATTTTTGGATATAGTTTCATGTTCATAATAAAAATCATTTTCTCAGAATAACAACTTTTAAATCAAAGTTTATCATAGTTTTTAATTAACTAACCCAAAACAGCCCGCGGTGTTACTACGACGGCGTAAATCCGGTTTTACGGTGTTTTTCGTGTTTCCAGGTTTTAAATCATTAAGTTAGCATATCATATAGATATAGAACATGTGTTTAGTTGATTTTAAAAGTCAAGTTAGAAGGATTAACTTTTGTTTGCGAACAAGTTTAGAATTAACTAAACTATGTTCTAGTGATTACAAGTTTAAACCTTCGAATAAGATAGCTTTATATGTATGAATCGAATGATGTTATGAACATCATTACTACCTTAAGTTCCTTGGATAAACCTACTGGAAAAGAGAAAAATGGATCTAGCTTCAATGGATCCTTGGATGGCTCGAAGTTCTTGAAGCAGAATCATGACACGAAAACAAGTTCAAGTAAGATCATCACTTGAAATAAGATTGTTATAGTTATAGAAATTGAACCAAAGTTTGAATATGATTATTACCTTGTATTAGAATGATAACCTACTGTAAGAAACAAAGATTTCTTGAGGTTGGATGATCACCTTACAAGATTGGAAGTGAGTTAGCAAACTTGAAAGTATTCTTGATTTTATGAAACTAGAACTTTTGGAATTTATGAAGAACACTTAGAACTTGAAGATAGAACTTGAGAGAGATCAATTAGATGAAGAAAATTGAAGAATGAAAGTGTTTGTAGGTGTTTTTGGTCGTTGGTGTATGGATTAGATATAAAGGATATGTAATTTAGTTTTCATGTAAATAAGTCATGAATGATTACTCATATTTTTGTAATTTTATGAGATATTTCATGCTAGTTGCCAAATGATGGTTCCCACATGTGTTAGGTGACTCACATGGGCTGCTAAGAGCTGATCATTGGAGTGTATATACCAATAGTACATACATCTAAAAGCTGTGTATTGTACGAGTACGAATACGGGTGCATACGAGTAGAATTGTTGATGAAACTGAATGAGGATGTAATTGTAAGCATTTTTGTTAAGTAGAAGTATTTTGATAAGTGTATTTAAGTCTTTCAAAAGTGTATAAATACATATTAAAACACTACATGTATATACATTTTAACTGAGTCGTTAAGTCATCGTTAGTCGTTACATGTAAGTGTTGTTTGGAAACCTTTAGGTTAACGATCTTGTTAAATGTTGTTAACCCAATGTTTATAATATCAAATGAGATTTTAAATTATTATATTATCATGATATTATCATGTATGAATATCTCTTAATATGATATATATACATTAAATGTCTTTAAAACGATAATCGTTATATATATGTCTCGTTTAAAAATCATTAAGTTAGTAGTCTTGTTTTTACATATGTAGTTCATTGTTAATATACTTAATGATATGTTTACTTATCATAGTATCATGTTAACTATATATATATCCATATATATGTCATCATATAGTTTTTACAAGTTTTAACGTTCGTGAATCACCGGTCAACTTGGGTGGTCAATTGTCTATATGAAACCTATTTCAATTAATCAAGTCTTAACAAGTTTGATTGCTTAACATGTTGGAAACATTTAATCATGTAAATATCAATCTCAATTAATATATATAAACATGGAAAAGTTCGGGTCACTACAGTACCTACCCGTTAAATAAATTTTGTCCCGAAATTTTAAGCTGTTGAAGGTGTTGACGAATCTTCTGGAAATAGATGCGGGTATTTCTTCTTCATCTGATCTTCACGCTCCCAGGTGAACTCGGGTCCTCTACGAGCATTCCATCGAACCTTAACAATTGGTATCTTGTTTTGCTTAAGTCTTTTAACCTCACGATCCATTATTTCGACGGGTTCTTCGATGAATTGAAGTTTTTCGTTGATTTGGATTTCATCTAACGGAATAGTGAGATCTTCTTTAGCAAAACATTTCTTCAAATTCGAGACATGGAAAGTGTTATGTACAGCCGCGAGTTGTTGAGGTAACTCTAGTCGGTAAGCTACTGGTCTGACACGATCAATAATCTTGAATGGTCCAATATACCTTGGATTTAATTTCCCTCGTTTACCAAATCGAACAACGCCTTTCCAAGGTGCAACTTTAAGCATGACCATCTCTCCAATTTCAAATTCTATATCTTTTCTTTTAATGTCAGCGTAGCTCTTTTGTCGACTTTGGGCGGTTTTCAACCGTTGTTGAATTTGGATGATCTTCTCGGTAGTTTCTTGTATAATCTCCGGACCCGTAATCTGTCTATCCCCCACTTCACTCCAACAAATCGGAGACCTGCACTTTCTACCATAAAGTGCTTCAAACGGCGCCATCTCAATGCTTGAATGGTAGCTGTTGTTGTAGGAAAATTCTGCTAACGGTAGATGTCGATCCCAACTGTTTCCGAAATCAATAACACATGCTCGTAGCATGTCTTCAAGCGTTTGTATCGTCCTTTCGCTCTGCCCATCAGTTTGTGGATGATAGGCAGTACTCATGTCTAGACAAGTTCCTAATGCTTGCTGTAATGTCTGCCAGAATCTTGAAATAAATCTGCCATCCCTATCAGAGATAATAGAGATTGGTATTCCATGTCTGGAGATGACTTCCTTCAAATACAGTCGTGCTAACTTCTTCATCTTGTCATCTTCTCTTATTGGTAGGAAGTGTGCGGATTTGGTGAGACGATCAACTATTACCCAAATAGTATCAAAACCACTTGCAGTCCTTGGCAATTTAGTGATGAAATCCATGGTAATGTTTTCCCATTTCCATTCCGGGATTTCGGGTTGTTGAAGTAGACCTGATGGTTTCTGATGCTCAGCTTTGACCTTAGAACACGTCAAACATTCTCCTACGTATTTAGCAACATCGGCTTTCATACCCGGCCACCAAAAATGTTTCTTGAGATCCTTGTACATCTTCCCCGTTCCAGGATGTATTGAGTATCTGGTTTTATGAGCTTCTCTAAGTACCATTTCTCTCATATCTCCAAATTTTGGTACCCAAATCTTTTCAGCCCTATACCGGGTTCCGTCTTCCCGAATATTAAGATGCTTCTCCGATCCTTTGGGTATTTCATCCTTTAAATTTCCCTCTTTTAAAACTCCTTGTTGCGCCTCCTTTATTTGAGTAGTAAGGTTATTATGAATCATTATATTCATAGATTTTACTCGAATGGGTTCTCTGTCCTTCCTGCTCAAGGCATCGGCTACCACATTTGCCTTCCCCGGGTGGTAACGAATCTCAAAGTCGTAATCATTCAATAATTCAATCCACCTACGCTGCCTCATATTCAGTTGTTTCTGATTAAATATGTGTTGAAGACTTTTGTGGTCGGTATATATAATACTTTTGACCCCATATAAGTAGTGCCTCCAAGTCTTTAATGCAAAAACAACCGCGCCTAATTCCAAATCATGCGTCGTATAATTTTGTTCGTGAATCTTCAATTGTCTAGACGCATAAGCAATCACCTTCGTTCGTTGCATTAATACACAACCGAGACCTTGCTTTGATGCATCACAATAAATCACAAAATCATCATTCCCTTCAGGCAATGACAATATAGGTGCCGTAGTTAGCTTTTTCTTCAATAACTGAAACGCTTTCTCTTGTTCATCATTCCATTCAAATTTCTTCCCTTTATGCGTTAATGCAGTCAAGGGTTTTGCTATTCTGGAAAAGTCTTGGATGAACCTTCTGTAGTAACCAGCTAGTCCTAAAAACTGGCGTATGTGTTTCGGAGTTTTCGGGGTTTCCCACTTTTTAACAGTTTCTATCTTTGCCGGATCCACCTTAATACCTTCTTTGTTCACTATGTGACCGAGGAATTGAACTTCTTCCAACCAAAATGCACACTTTGAAAACTTAGCGTACAATTCTTCGTTCCTCAATACTTCTAACACCTTTCTCAAATGTTCACCGTGTTCTTGGTCATTCTTTGAGTAAATAAGTATGTCATCAATGAAAACAATGACAAACTTGTCAAGGTATGGTCCACACACTCGGTTCATAAGGTCCATGAACACAGCTGGTGCATTAGTTAAACCAAACGGCATGACCATAAACTCGTAATGACCGTAACGTGTTCTGAAAGCAGTCTTTGGAATATCATCTTCTTTCACCCGCATTTGATGATACCCGGAACGTAAGTCAATCTTTGAATAAACAGACGAGCCTTGTAGTTGATCAAATAAGTCATCGATTCTCGGTAGTGGGTAGCGGTTCTTGATGGTAAGTTTGTTCAACTCTCGGTAGTCGATACACAACCTGAATGTACCATCTTTCTTCTTGACAAACAAAATAGGAGCTCCCCACGGTGATGTGCTTGGTCGAATGAAACCACGCTCTAAAAGTTCTTGTAATTGGCTTTGTAGTTCTTTCATCTCGCTGGGTGCGAGTCTGTAAGGAGCACGAGCTATTGGTGCAGCTCCTGGTACAAGATCTATTTGAAATTCAACGGATCGATGTGGGGGTAATCCCGGTAATTCTTTCGGAAATACATCAGGAAATTCTTTTGCGACGGGCACATCATTGATGCTCTTTTCTTCAGTTTGTACTTTCTCGACGTGTGCTAGAACAGCATAGCAACCTTTTCTTATTAGTTTTTGTGCCTTTAAATTACTAATAAGATGTAGCTTCGTGTTGCCCTTTTCTCCGTACACCATTAAGGGTTTTCCTTTTTCTCGTATAATGCGAATTGCATTTTTGTAACAAACGATCTCTGCTTTCACTTCTTTCAACCAGTCCATACCGATTATCACATCAAAACTCCCTAACTCTACTGGTATTAAATCAATCTTAAATGTTTCGCTAACCAGTTTAATTTCTCGATTCCGACATATATTATCTGCTGAAATTAATTTACCATTTGCTAATTCGAGTAAAAATTTACTATCCAAAGGCGTCAATGGGCAACTTAATTTAGCACAAAAATCTCTACTCATATAGCTTCTATCCGCACCCGAATCAAATAAAACGTAAGCAGATTTATTATCAATAAGAAATGTACCCGTAACAAGCTCCGGGTCTTCCTGTGCCTCTGCCGCATTAATATTGAAAACTCTTCCGCGGCCTTGTCCATTCGTGTTCTCCTGGTTCGGGCAATTTCTAATAATGTGGCCCGGTTTTCCACATTTATAACAAACTACATTGGCATAGCTTGCTCCGACACTACTTGCTCCGCCATTACTCGTTCCGACACCATTTGTTCCTTTCGTTCTATTAACCCCTGGTCCGTAGACCTCACACTTCGCCGCGCTATGACCATTTCTTTTACACTTGTTGCAAAATTTGGTGCAGAACCCCGAGTGATACTTTTCACACCTTTGGCATAGCTGCTTCTGATTGTTGTTGTTGTTGTTGTTGTTGCAGTTATTATTATTGTTGGGATGATTGTTGTAGTTGTTGTTGTTGTTGTTGTTGTTGTTGTTGTTGTTGTTGGGCCGTTTGTTGTAGTTGCGATTGATGTTGCGATTGTTGGGATAATTGTTGCGATTGCTGTTGTTGTTGTATTGGTGATTCTTATCACCATTTTCCTCCCACTTTCTTTTGACTTGCTTCACATTGGCCTCTTCAGCAGTCTGTTCTTTAATTCTTTCTTCAATCTGGTTCACTAGTTTGTGAGCCATTCTACATGCCTGTTGTATGGAGGCGGGCTCGTGTGAACTTATATCTTCTTGGATTCTTTCCGGTAATCCTTTCACAAACGCGTCGATCTTCTCTTCCTCATCTTCGAATGCTCCCGGACACAATAGGCACAATTCTGTGAATCGTCTTTCATACGTGGTAATATCAAATCCTTGGGTTCGTAACCCTCTAAGTTCTGTCTTGAGCTTATTGACCTCGGTTCTGGGACGGTACTTCTCGTTCATCAAGTGCTTGAATGCTGACCACGGTAGTGCGTACGCATCGTCTTGTCCCACTTGCTCTAGATAGGTATTCCACCATGTTAACGCAGAACCTGTGAAGGTATGCGTAGCGTACTTCACTTTGTCCTCTTCAGTACACTTACTTATGGCAAACACCGATTCGACCTTCTCGGTCCACCGTTTCAATCCAATCGGTCCTTCGGTTCCATCAAATTCCAAAGGTTTGCAGGCAGTGAATTCTTTGTAGGTGCATCCTACACGATTTCCTGTACTGCTAGATCCAAGGTTATTGTTGGTATGTAGCGCAGCCTGTACTGCGGCTATGTTTGAAGCTAGAAAAGTACGGAATTCCTCTTCATTCATATTCACTGTGTGTCGAGTAGTCGGTGCCATTTCCTTCAAAATAGTCAAATGGAACAAGTTAATCATACAGAATATTAAGAGTAGTTAATAGTATTTCGTAGCATAATATGAACTCATTTATAAAAGCTTTTTCTTCATATTAGCGTTTTATAAGTTTAAATTCGGGTAGTACCTACCCGTTAAGTTCATACTTAGTAGCTAATATACAATTCAACTACTACAATTCTATATGAAAAACTGATTATAATAATATTTCGCGTTCAAACTTTTATACAATATTTTACAAACTTACAATACCGCTTATTTTACATAAAGCATGAAATATAGCACACAATAACTTTGATACAAGATAGTTGTGAAGATAATTCTAGCTAGTACACAAGTCGTTCAGCAAAGGCAATAAAGACACGTAATTCATACGTCCAGAAACAAGTCATGCATTCTGGTTTTACTAGGACTACTTCCCATCCTTGGTCTTGTGCAACATAACCGTTATGGCCGTTGATAAGACAGCGTGTTGTAACGTCGTCAAAGGGACGAGGGTTACGTAATGTACAACAGTCCCGTAACAATCTAAAAACCTCATTTCTTACCCCAATTACCGACTCCGTCACTTGTGGAAACGTTTTGTTTAATAGTTGTAGCCCGATGTTCTTGTTCTCACTTTGGTGAGAAGCGAACATTACTAATCCGTAAGCATAACATGCTTCTTTATGTTGCATGTTAGCCGCTTTTTCTAAATCACGAAGTCCAATATTCGGATATATTGAGTCAAAATAATTTCTTAACCCGTTCCGTAAAATAGCATTTGGGTTCCCCGCAATATATGCGTCAAAGTAAACACATCGTAACTTTGTGATATCCCCCATCTTTCAAACGAAAGTCTCTTATAAACCAAGACATTCTTGGAACGTTCTTCGAATGTCTTACAAACTGATCTCGCCTTAAATAGTTGTGCCGAGGAATTCTGACCGACTCTAGACAAGATTTCATCAATCATGTCTCCGGGTAGGTCTCTTAAAATATTGGGCTGTCTATCCATTTTGTGTTTTTAAACTGTAAAATAGACAAGAGTTAGATTCATAAAAAAATACTTATTAATACAAGCAATTTTTACATATGTCATAAAGCATAAGCACACTATATTACATATATTACACCACACGAATACAACTATCTTATTCCGACTCGCTCGTTTCTTCTTTTTCGGTTTTGGTTCGTTTTGCCAAGTTTCTAGGGATATATGATGTTCCCCTAATACGAGCCGTAATTTTCCACATTGGTTTAGAAAAACCTGGTGGTTTAGAGGTTCCCGGGTCATTGTTACAACTTAAGGACTTCGGGGGTTGACGATACATATAAAGTTCATCGGGGTTGGAATTAGATTTCTCTATTTTTATGCCCTTTCCTTTATTATTTTCTTTTGCCTTTTTAAATTCAGTTGGGGTAATTTCTATAACATCATCGGAATTCTCGTCGGAATCCGATTCATCGGAGAATTGGTAATCCTCCCAATATTTTGCTTCCTTGGCGGAAACACCATTGACCATAATTAACCTTGGTCGGTTGGTTGAGGATTTTCTTTTACTTAACCGTTTTATTATTTCCCCCACCGGTTCTATTTCTTCATCCGGTTCCGATTCTTCTTCCGGTTCCGATTCTTCTTCCGGTTCCGACTCTTCTTCCGGTTCCTCTTCGGGAACTTGTGAATCAGTCCAAGAATCATTCCAATTTACATTTGACTCTTCATTATTATTAGGTGAGTCAATGGGACTTGTTCTAGAGGTAGACATCTATCACATAATATCAAACGCGTTAAGAGATTAATATATCACATAATATTCACATGTTAAAAATATATAGTTTCCAACAAAATTTGTTAAGCAATCATTTTTCAAGTAAACACGGTCGAAGTCCAGACTCACTAATGCATCCTAACAAACTCGATAAGACACACTAATGCAAAATTCTTGTTCTCTAAGACCAACGCTCTGATACCAACTGAAATGTCCCGTTCTTATTGATTAAAAACGTTCCATATTAATTGATTTCGTTGCGAGGTTTTGACCTCTATATGAGACGTTTTTCAAAGACTGCATTCATTTTTAAACAAACCATAACCTTTATTTCATCAATAAAGGTTTAAAAAGCTTTACGTAGATTATCAAATAATGATAATCTAAAATATCCTGTTTACACACGACCATTACATAATGGTTTACAATACAAATATGTTACAACAAAATAAGTTTCTTGAATGCAGTTTTTACACAATATCATACAAGCATGGACTCCAAATCTTGTCCTTATTTAAGTATGCGACAGCGGAAGCTCTTAATAATCACCTGAGAATAAACATGCTTAAAACGTCAACAAAAATGTTGGTGAGTTATAGGTTTAACCTATATATATCAAATCGTAACAATAGACCACAAGATTTCATATTTCAATACACATCCCTTACATAGAGATAAAAATCATTCATATGGTGAACACCTGGTAACCGACATTAACAAGATGCATATATATAAGAATATCCCCATCATTCCGGGACACCCTTCGGATATGATATAAATTTCGAAGTACTAAAGCATCCGGTACTTTGGATGGGGTTTGTTAGGCCCAATAGATCTATCTTTAGGATTCGCGTCAATTAGGGTGTCTGTTCCCTAATTCTTAGATTACCAGACTTAATAAAAAGGGGCATATTCGATTTCGATAATTCAACCATAGAATGTAGTTTCACGTACTTGTGTCTATTTTGTAAATCATTTATAAAACCTGCATGTATTCTCATCCCAAAAATATTAGATTTTAAAAGTGGGACTATAACTCACTTTCACAGATTTTTACTTCGTCGGGAAGTAAGACTTGGCCACTGGTTGATTCACGAACCTATAACAATATATACATATATATCAAAGTATGTTCAAAATATATTTACAACACTTTTAATATATTTTGATGTTTTAAGTTTATTAAGTCAGCTGTCCTCGTTAGTAACCTACAACTAGTTGTCCACAGTTAGATGTACAGAAATAAATCGATAAATATTATCTTGAATCAATCCATGACCCAGTGTATACGTATCTCAGTATTGATCACAACTCAAACTATATATATTTTGGAATCAACCTCAACCCTGTATAGCTAACTCCAACATTCACATATAGAGTGTCTATGGTTGTTCCGAAATATATATAGATGTGTCGACATGATAGGTCGAAACATTGTATACGTGTCTATGGTATCTCAAGATTACATAATATACAATACAAGTTGATTAAGTTATGGTTGGAATATATTTGTTACAAATTTTCACGTAGCTAAAATGAGAAAAATTATCCAATCTTGTTTTACCCATAACTTCTTCATTTTAAATCCGTTTTGAGTGAATCAAATTGCTATGGTTTCATATTGAACTCTATTTTCTGAATCTAAACAGAAAAAGTATAGGTTTATAGTCGGAAAAATAAGTTACAAGTCATTCTTGTAAAGGTAGTCATTTCAGTCGAAAGAACGACGTCTAGATGACCATTTTTGAAAACATACTTCCACTTTGAGTTTAACCATAATTTTTGGATATAGTTTCATGTTCATAATAAAAATCATTTTCTCAGAATAACAACTTTTAAATCAAAGTTTATCATAGTTTTTAATTAACTAACCCAAAACAGCCCGCGGTGTTACTACGACGGCGTAAATCCGGTTTTACGGTGTTTTTCGTGTTTCCAGGTTTTAAATCATTAAGTTAGCATATCATATAGATATAGAACATGTGTTTAGTTGATTTTAAAAGTCAAGTTAGAAGGATTAACTTTTGTTTGCGAACAAGTTTAGAATTAACTAAACTATGTTCTAGTGATTACAAGTTTAAACCTTCGAATAAGATAGCTTTATATGTATGAATCGAATGATGTTATGAACATCATTACTACCTTAAGTTCCTTGGATAAACCTACTGGAAAAGAGAAAAATGGATCTAGCTTCAATGGATCCTTGGATGGCTCGAAGTTCTTGAAGCAGAATCATGACACGAAAACAAGTTCAAGTAAGATCATCACTTGAAATAAGATTGTTATAGTTATAGAAATTGAACCAAAGTTTGAATATGATTATTACCTTGTATTAGAATGATAACCTACTGTAAGAAACAAAGATTTCTTGAGGTTGGATGATCACCTTACAAGATTGGAAGTGAGTTAGCAAACTTGAAAGTATTCTTGATTTTATGAAACTAGAACTTTTGGAATTTATGAAGAACACTTAGAACTTGAAGATAGAACTTGAGAGAGATCAATTAGATGAAGAAAATTGAAGAATGAAAGTGTTTGTAGGTGTTTTTGGTCGTTGGTGTATGGATTAGATATAAAGGATATGTAATTTTGTTTTCATGTAAATAAGTCATGAATGATTACTCATATTTTTGTAATTTTATGAGATATTTCATGCTAGTTGCCAAATGATGGTTCCCACATGTGTTAGGTGACTCACATGGGCTACTAAGAGCTGATCATTGGAGTGTATATACCAATAGTACATACATCTAAAAGCTGTGTATTGTACGAGTACGAATACGGGTGCATACGAGTAGAATTGTTGATGAAACTGAATGAGGATGTAATTGTAAGCATTTTTGTTAAGTAGAAGTATTTTGATAAGTGTATTGAAGTCTTTCAAAAGTGTATAAATACATATTAAAACACTACATGTATATACATTTTAACTGAGTCGTTAAGTCATCGTTAGTCGTTACATGTAAGTGTTGTTTGGAAACCTTTAGGTTAACGATCTTGTTAAATGTTGTCAACCCAATGTTTATAATATCAAATGAGATTTTAAATTATTATATTATCATGATATTATCATGTATGAATATCTCTTAATATGATATATATACATTAAATGTCTTTACAACGATAATCGTTATATATATGTCTCGTTTAAAAATCATTAAGTTAGTAGTCTTGTTTTTACATATGTAGTTCATTGTTAATATACTTAATGATATGTTTACTTATCATAGTATCATGTTAACTATATATATATCCATATATATGTCATCATATAGTTTTTACAAGTTTTAACGTTCGTGAATCACCGGTCAACTTGGGTGGTCAATTGTCTATATGAAACCTATTTCAATTAATCAAGTCTTAACAAGTTTGATTGCTTAACATGTTGGAAACATTTAATCATGTAAATATCAATCTCAATTAATATATATAAACATGGAAAAGTTCGGGTCACTACATAATGCGTACGCAATGCAAAATCATCCCTTCGTTAACAACTACAAAGTCAACTATAATACAATACAATACATCGGGGGCTAGTGCGTGCGTGCAATTCAAAATCATCCCGCCGATGGTAGTTAAAACGGGAGCTAATGCGTACGCAATGCAAAATCATCTCTCCGTTAACTACTAAATCGAACCTCTGAATCCAAATAATTCTATCATAGAATGTAGTTTTGAATATTTGTGTCTATTTCGTCAATCATTTATAAAAGCAGTTCATGTATTCTCAGTTCAAAAATATATCTCAAAAGCATTTAGGAAACAGTTATAAAAACAGCGCATGTATTCTCAGTCCCAAAAATGTAAAGAGTAAAAGGGAATCAAATGAACTCACAATACTGTATTTTGTAGTAAAAATACATATGATGATATTGAACAACTGAACAATGCAGGATTGGCCTCGGATTCACGAACCTATATCATTTATATATATATTAATACATATAATCGTAATCGAACACACACACACACACACACACACACACACACATATATATATATATATATATATATATATATATTATTAATGATATAACTGTTATTTTAATGATTTATGCATTTCATTAATAATTTTAGATATATTTATATCATACATATTATAAAAATAATAATAGAGTTAGGTTATATATATATTAAATATACTTTTATGTAACTAATATTTATTTAGTTAAAATAATACTGATAAATGAAAAGTCGTAATAGCTTTATAATAATATCAGTAGTCATGGTAAAAAAAATAATGATAATAATATTAATGATTTTACTAATGATAATAATAATAATAGTTTTAATAGTAAAGATAATCTTATTATAAATGATAATTTTAATACAAATGTTAATTTTGATATTTTAATAATAAGAATGATAATAATAATAATAGTAATAATAATAATTATGATATCTATAAAAAAAATACTTTTACTAATAATGATATTAATAATAATAATCATAATAATAATAATAATGATACTTGAGTTATATACATATATTTTTTTTTTATTTTTGTCACTTATAACTTAATTATAATTTTAGTCATTTTTAATATAATATTCGTTTTCATAAAACTATCTTTTACTATACTTATTTTTATTTCATACAATAGATTTAGTCATACTTTTGTTAAATTTACTTTCCTATAGTCACAAAGATATATCCCTAATACTTCAATATTTAATTCATAATCATAATCATAGTCAAAATAATAATGTTTAAGGATAATACTAGTAATTCTAATAATAATAACAATAATCATAATAATAATGTTAACTAATACTTTTAGATGACAAAAATCTATAATAATAATTACATTAATAATGTTAATAATAATAATCATCATACTTAATAATAATACTAATAATAATAATACCAATACTTAATAATAATAATTATAATTATGATACATGTATTAATAACAATAATCAATAATAACAATAATAATAATAACAACAATAATAATAATAGAAATAACAAAGTATACCCTTTATAATCTTTGTGTAAAAAGAAATGTTGCAGGCGGGACTCGAACCCGCGACCTCTCGCACACCCGACACCCCTTATAACCATCGCACCATGACTGTCTTTCTGATAGTTAGTCAATTCTATTTTTATATAACCCGTAAAAAAATGCAAGTTCTTCTTCTTCATCTTCAATCAAACCAAGATCGAATCAAGACTCTCAATGGATTAATTAATTAGTTTAAGAACTTAAAATTATGTAAAAATGATTCCTAATCATGATTAATCAAACGTGATAAAAAAATAAAACAAAACTATACAGCCGTCGCTGTTCTTGAAGAAAAGAAAAAATTATGAAACTCAAAACTTGATTGAGAATTTAAGGACGTTTTAGACTTTGATCCCTTCATGAAAAAGGTGCTAAATCGTTATTAGAAACTTTAGAAATTATCAATTTAATCAGAAACATCAGTATGGCTTCGAATTTTTGGATGAACACATTAGTTGACTTTTAAAATCCAAACTTTGACTCGTAAATTAAGGCTCGATATGAGGAATTGGCTTTTGAAACTTTGCAGTTAGTTTTAATTGAAGATTCGTAATAGAACTACATTTCTACATTTTGCTAATTCGTTCGAATTTGAAGTTTACAAAAAAAATAAGAACAGGGGTACTGTAAGGTTTCTTCATTTATTTCTATTAAATGTTGATAATTAGAAAACTGTGAAGGGTGTTGGTGATTGATAAGGGTTGGAGTAGGTTGAATGATTTACTTATTACTGAATTGGTTAATTATACAAAGAATCTGGTACACAATTTTCTTTATCAGACAATTAAAACATAAAATCCAAAAAAATCCAAAAAAAATCAAATCTAGTTGTTATCTGGTTTGTACGAGCGATAATGAAGTGTAACAAATTAAGAACAAAAACAAAAATATAACTGCAGATTGAAAGGTGCCAGAAACTGAATCGTACTATATATATTTTTTATATACATATAACATATAATTAATATTAGTAAATATAATTATATAAATATAAATAATAATATTTTTAATATCCTTATAATAATAGTAATTAAATAATACTAGTTATATTAATAATAATGATACAAATAATAAAATTATGATAATCATAATACTTGTAATAACATTAATTAATAATAACAACATTAATAATAATAGTAATAATAATAATAATAATTATATTGTAATAATAACTAACATCATATTTTTTCTACTATTTAAAATAATCAGATCATATGAATTTTATATCTATATATTATATAACAACATACTGATATTAATATTAGTATTAATGAGAGTAATAACAATAATGTCAATAACATTTATATTTTAACTTGTAGTTATATTTAATGTATTTATTTTACAATTTATTACCTATTTAATATTTACTAATTATATATAATGTATCATTTAATATTTACACACTTTAATCTATATTACATAAATAGAAGTCATATATTTTATATATGGATTCATTTTAATACCAACCTGTATATTATTTTACATTTTTAATTCCAATTGATTAAAGTGTATTTTATTAATTCAAATATTATATATACACTTATATTTATATTTTTATATGTGTGTATATATATATATATATATATATATATATACACACACACACAATTGTTCGTGAATCGTCGAGGATGGTTAAAGGTTTAAGTGTATCCATGTAAACAGTTCAAAGGTTTTGAGATTCAATTAAATAGACTTTGCTTATCATGTCGAAATCATAATAAATTAAGTTTAAATTTGGTCGAAAATTTCTGGATCATCACAATAAGTGTGTTAGTGATTTAACAACACAATTAACTCTACAAACACCCAAATCACATGATTAAATCCTAGATTACAAACCTTAGGGTTTCCATACATCAAGTTTACCCAAATTCACCCATTTAACCCTAAAATAGGTCTTACAAGCTACACATGAACAAACCCTAGCTATAAATCAAATTGAACTTGAAACTCGGAGTTAAAACTTACCAACACTATCAAAACGTAGCTAGAGATGTAGGGAAAAACTTTAAAACTTGGACTTAGGCAAGATTTGGTCTCCTTCTTCCCCAAAATGAGCTCTCTCACTCCAAAACTCTAATTCTCTCACTAGAATTTAAGTGTGTAGGTGTAAGAGTGATAAATGAGATAAGGATAAGTTCTAGATCAGTTCTAAAGGCCTCAAACCATCCACAAAGTGAAAAGACCAAAACACCCCCAAAGATACCCTTAAAAATGGGTCAAAAAAGTCAGTTCAGCGAACTCGTCGCGTTTCGCGACAGGACGTCGCGTTTTGCGACACCAAAAAGCGATAAAGTCAAACAGAACGCGATAGTTTGAATAGGAACCGGCTTTCTTTGTGCATCCCGTTTTGGCCTAGACCATCGCGTTTCGCAATGGATCAGGTCGCGATGAGGTGCACTAAAAAACGAAAATTGATCAGGTCAGTCCCGTTTTCGCAGTTTAAGCCATTTATTTTCGATCGCGGTTAAAACTAAACATTAAGAGATAAAATACGCACCTTTGGACCATGTATCAGGAAAAACGGGATGTTACAACTCTCCCCCACTTGAATCGAAGCGCATCCTCGCGATCCAAGCCGCATGACAAGCCGAAGATACACCAAAACGAACTCTTCGGGTTCCCATGTAAACTCGGAACCCTTTCGATGTCGTCATTGCACTTTGTAAGTTCTAACTTCTTTGTTTCGCAACATCTTTACTTTCTCATCTAGTATTGCAATCAGCTCTTCAACATACTCTAATTTGTTGTTTAGAGCAATCTCATCTAATGACACCCAAGTCGAGTCATCCGCAAGACACTTACGGAGATGGGAAACATGAAATGTTTTATGAATTCCCGCAAGCTCTTCGGGTAACTCTAGTCTATAAGCAACCTCACCAACACGAGCCAACATTTTAAAAGGCCCAATAAATCGAGGAGCCAACTTTCCTCGTTTTCGAAACCGAATAATGCCTTTCCATGGCGAGACCTTAAGCATCACCATGTCGCCTTCTTGGAACTCAATCAGTCGCCTTCGTTTATCGGCATAAGATTTTTTCCTGTCTTGCACCGCCTTAAGTCGAGCCCGAATCATCTCATTCTTACTATTTGTCTCCAAAACCAAATCGGTATTCCCGATTTCCCTTTGTCCCACTTCACCCCAACAAATGGGAGTTCGACACCTTCGCCCATAAATCATCTCATACGGTGGCATTCCAATACTAGCATGATAGCTATTATTGTACGAGAATTCCACTAAAGGTAAGTGTTCATCCCAACTATCACCGAAATTAATAACGCACACCCGTAACATATCCTCCAACGTTTGATTCGTATGCTCGGTTTGACCGTCCATTTGAGGATGATACGCCGTGCTCATCTTCAATTGTGTGCCCATATCTTCATGAAACTTATTCCAAAATCGAGACATGAAACGAGTATCTCGATCCGAAACAATAGATATATGAACCCCATGCCTTGATATCACCTCCTTGATAAACAACTTAGACAAATTCTCCGACGATATCGTCTCCCGGATAGGAAGAAACAATGCACTTTTCATTAACCGATCAACTATCACCCAAATCGTATCAAATTGGGTCCTCGCCGTCTTTGGTAACTTTGTAATGAAATCCATGGTAATGTGCTCACATTTCCATTTTGGGATTTCTAATGGTTGTAACATACCATACGGATTTTGGTGTTCAGCCTTAACTTGCAAACATGTGGCGCATTGTTCAACATACTTAACGACATCACGTTTCATGCCCGGCCACCAATACTCTTTCTTTTAATCAAGATACATCTTCGTCGCACCCGGATGAATGGAATACTTTGACTTATGTGCTTCATCAAATAGCACTTGTTGGCAATCTCCCATTCTAGGTACCTACACTCTTCCTTGAAAGGACAACAAACCATGCGGGCCTAAGGTGATAAACTCCGTTTGCCCCATGATTCGTTCTTTATGTTTGTTGTTAACGAAAGCTTCAATTTGGATCTCACCAAGCTTTACAAGAAAATCATTAGTAATAGTCATGCGTAACGATCCTACTCGTATCGCCGGATGTTGACTCTTTCGACTCAACGCATCCGCGACCACGTTCGCCTTACCCGGATGGTAAAGTATCTCGCAATCATAATCATTTACCAGATCCATCCATCTACGTTGACGATAGTTCAAATCTCGTTTATCAAAAATATGTTTCAAACTCTTATGATCCGAATAAATCGTACACTTGACACCATACAAGTAGTGGCGCCAAATTTTCAACGCATGCACCACCGCCGCTAATTCAAGATCATGAGTCGGGTATCTCCTTTTGTGTTCTTTCAATTGTCGAGATTCATAAGCGATGACCTTACCCCGTTGCATTAGAACACACCCGAGCCAATTTAATGAGGCATCACAATAAACCGTCATGTCTTCTACACCTTCCGGTAACACCAAACCGAAGCTTGACACAACTTCTCTTTCAACAATTGAAAAGCAATTTCTTGCTCGTTTTCCCAATTAAACCTCGCGTTCTTCCTTGTCAACTTTGTTAATGGAGAAGCGATTTTTGAGAAGTCTTGGATAAACCGACGATAATAACCGGTCAATCCGAGAAAACTTCGAATTTTTGTAGGTGTAGTCAGTTGTCCCCAACTCTTCACCGTCTCTATCTTCCCCGGATCTACTTGAATACCTTCTTTGTTCACAATATGGCCAAGGAATTGCACTTCCCTTAACCAAAATTCACATTTTGAGAATTTAGCATACAACTTCTCCTTCCGCAACGTGCTCAATACTTCGCGCAAATGGTGTTCATGTTCCTTCATACTCTTAGGATAGAAAAGTATGTCGTCAATGAACACAATTACTGACTTGTCCAACATAGGTTGGCACACTCGGTTCATAAGATCCATGAATGCCACCGGTGCATGTAGTGACCCAAAATTTTCCATATATTAAATGAAATTGATATTTACATGATTAAATGTTTCCAACATGTTAAGCAATCAAACTTGTTAAGACTTGATTAATTAAAATGAGATTCATGTAGACAATTGACCACCCGAGTTGACCGGCGATTCACGAACGTTAAAACTTGTAAAAACTATATGATGATACATATATGGATATATATATATATATATATATAGTTAACATGATATTATGATAAGTAAGTATCTCACTAGGTATATTAACAATGAATTATATATATAAAAAATGAGATTACTAAGTTAAGAAACTCGAAACGATATATATAACGATTATCGTTATAACAACGCCTTACTAAATACATATGTATCATATTAAGGTATTGTTACACTATTTTTAACATGATAAAATGATAAATATATATATCATTATGTATGTTAACAATGAACTACATATGTAAAACAAGACTACTAACTTATGGATTTCGAAACGAGGCATATATGTAACGATTATCGTTGTAACGACATTTTAATTTATATATATCATATTAAGATATATTCATACATCATAATATCATGATAATGTAATAATTTAACATCTCATTAGATATAATAAACAATGGGCTAACTACATTAAATGAGATCGTTAACTTAAAGGTTTCAAAACAACACTTACATGTAACGACTAACGATGACTTAACGACTCAGTTAAAATGTATATACATGTAGTATTTTAAGATGTATTCATACATTTTTGAAAGACTTCAACACACATATAAATGTACTTCTACTTATAAAAAATTCTTACAATTGCATTCTCATTCATTTTCATCAACAATTCTACTCGTATGCACCCGTATTCGTACTGGTACAATACCCAGCTTCTAAATGTATTTACTATTGGTATATATACTTCAATTATAAGCTCTTAGCAGCCCTTTTGAGTCACATAACCATGTGGGAAACATCATTTAACATCTAGCATGAAATATCTCACAAAATTACAAACTAATGTGACCTTAAATGCCATCCCATATTCACGTGAAAGATGGAGTACACAAACACACTTTGATTTCCATTTTTATGCATCAAATTACTCTCTATCAATTACTCTCTTAGTGTTCTAAGTGTTCTTCATCATTTCCTTCATAATATAGCTCAATCTAGGTAACCTAGATCAACATACAAAACAACTACTCAAGAAAACTTCAAGAACACTTTCAAGTTTCCAAGTCTACTTCCAAGCTTTCTAATTCATTCCAAGCAATCATCTAGGATCAAGAAACCTTTGTTATTTACAGTAGGTTATCTCTCTAATTCAAGGTAATACTCATATTCAAACTTTGGTTCAATTTCTATAACTATAACAATCTTATTTCGAGTGGAAATCTTACTTGAACTTGTTTTCGTGTCATGATTCTACTTCAAGAACTTTCAAGCCATCCAAGAATCCTTTGAAGCTAGATCAATTTTTGTCACTTCCAGTAGGTTTAACTATAAAATTGAGGTAGTAATGATGTTCATAACATCATTCGATTCATATATATATAACTATCTTATTCGAAGATTTAAACTTGTAACCACTAGAACATAGTTTAGTTAATTCTAAACTTGTTCGCAAAAAAGTTAATCCTTCTAACTTAGATTTTAAAATCAACTAAACACATGTTTTATATCTATATGATATGCTAACTTAATAATTTAAAACTTGGAAACACGAAAAACACCGTAAAACCGGACATACGCCGTTGTAGTAACACCGCAGGCTGTTTTGGGTATGATAATTAAAAACTATGATAAACTTTGATTTAAAAGTTATTCTTCTGGGAAAATGATTTTTCTTATGAACATGAAACTATATCCAAAAATCATGGTTAAACTCAAAGTGGAAGTATGTTTTTCAAAATGATCATCAAGATGTCGTTCTTTCGACGGAAATGACTACCTCTTTAAAAAAATGACTTGTAACCTATATTTCCGACTATAAACTTATACTTTTTCTGTTTATTTTCATAAATTTTAGTTCATTATGAAACCATAGCAACTTGAATCACTCAAAACAGATTTGAAACGAAGAAATGACGGGTAAAACAAAATTGGATAAAGTTGCTAGTTTTAGCTACAAAAATTTTGTAACAAATCTAGACTAAACATATCCTAACTAATTTATATTGTATTATACATATTATGTAATCTTGGGATACCATAGACACGTATACAATGTTTTGACATAACATATCGACCCATCTATATATATTATTTGGAACAACCATAGACACTCTATATGCAGTAATGTTGGAGTTAGCTATACAGGGTTGAGGTTGATTCCAAAATAATATATATACTTTGAGTTGTGATCTAGCCTGAGACTTGTATACAATGGGTCGTGGATCGATTCGAGATAATATTGATTTATTTCTGTACATCTAACTGTGGACAACTAGTTGTAGATTACTAACGTTGGACTGCTAACTTAACAAACTTAAATCATTAAAACATAATAAAAAATGTTGTGAATATATTTCGATCATAATATGATATATATATATACATATTTGTTATAGGTTTGTGAATCGACCAGTGGTTAAGTCTTACTTCCCGACGAAGTAAAAATCTGTGAAAGTGAGTTATAGTCCCACTTTTAAAATCTAATATTTTTGGGATGAGAATACATGCAGTTTTATAAATGTTTTACGAAATAGACACAAGTAATCGAAACTACATTCTATGGGTGAATGATCGAAGCCGAATATGCCCCTTTTTTCTTGGTAGCCTAAGAATTATTAAACCGAGCTACTAATTGACGCGAATCCTAAAGATAGATCTATTGGGCCAAACAAACCCCATCCATGGTTGCGGATGCTTTAGTACTTCGATGTTGTTTTAACATGTCGGATGGATGTCCCAGAATGATAGGGGATATTATTAAATGCATCGTGTTAATGTCGGTTACCAGGTGTTCAATCTATATGAATGATTTTTATGCATGCATGTTGTTTACAAGAAATGAAAATATGAAATCTTGTGGTCTATTATTACGATTTGATAAATATATAGGTTAAACTTATAACTCACCAACATTTTTGTTGACGTTTAAAGCATGTTTATTCTCAGGTGATTATTAAGAGCTTCCGCTGTTGCATGCTAATTTATGGACAAGAGTTGGAGTCAGCATGCTTGTATAATATTGTTTAAAAACTACATTCGAAGATTTAATTTGATGTGTAATATTATTATAAACCATTATGTAGTAATCGTGTGAAAACGCTATATTTTAGATTATCATTATTTGATAATCGTCGTAATATTTTTAAACCTTTATCGATAAAATAAAGGTAATGGTTTGTTTTAAAATCGAATGCAGTCTTTGAAAAACGTCTCATATAGAGGTCAAAATCTCGCAACGAAATCAATTAATATGGAACGTTTATAATCGATATGAAAGGGAAATTTCAGTTGGTATCCGAGCGTTGGTCTTAGAGAACCAGAAATTTGCATTAGTGTGTCTTATCGAGTTTGTTAGGATGCATTAGTGAGTCTGGACTTCGACCGTGTTTTCTTTAAAAAAAAACGATTGTTTAACACTTTTTGTTAGAAACTATATATTATTAACATGTAAATATTATGTGATATATTAATATCTTAACGTGTCTGATATTGTGTGATAGATGTCTACCTCTAGTACAAATCCCATCGACTCACCTAATAATAATGAAGAGTCGAATATATTTTGGGAAGATTCACAAATTCCCGAGGAAGAACCGGAAGAGGAGGAACCGGAAGAGGAGGAACCGGAAGAGGAGGAACCGGAAGAGGAGGAACTGGAAGAAGAAGAGGTTCCAGAGGAAGAAATATTAATAACTACAAAAAAATGGTTAAATAAAAGAAAATCCTCAACCAATGGACCAAAGTTAAAAATGGTCAATGGTGTTTCCGCCAAAGAAGCAAAATATTGGGAAAATTACCAGTTTTCTGATGAATCGGATCCCGATGAGGATTCAGATGATGTTATAGAAATTACCTCGACCCAATTTGAAAAAGCAAAAGAAAACAATAGGAGAAAAGGCATTAAAATAGAAAAACCCGAGCCCAAAACCGATGAACTTTATGTTAACATGAAGTACCATGATGGGGTGTACCGTAAACACCCGTATTTCTTAAACTTTCACTATAACCCGGGAACATCTAAGCGACCAGGTTTTTCTAGACCATTTGAGAAAAGAACGGCTCGTATTAGGGGAGCACCATATATCCCTAGGAAATTAGCGAAACGAACC
This sequence comes from Rutidosis leptorrhynchoides, assembly GCF_046630445.1. Lineage (NCBI taxonomy): Eukaryota > Viridiplantae > Streptophyta > Magnoliopsida > Asterales > Asteraceae > Rutidosis > Rutidosis leptorrhynchoides. The sequence goes on from NC_092333.1 coordinate 155,401,576, forward strand.
AAGTCCGAAGAGGAAGAAACGAGTGGTCGGAATAAAGAGTTGTAATCATGTTGTGTAATATATGTATTGTAGTGTGCTTGTATTTTCATGTTATGTAAAAATTGCTTGCATTGTTTGTTAATTATCTTTTACGAATCTAATCCTCGTCTATTTTTACAGTATAAAAACACACAATGGACGTTAAGGATAGACAACCGAATATTTTAGAAGACCTACCCGGGGACATGATTGATGAAATCTTGTCTAGAGTCGGTCAGAGTTCATCGGCACAATTATTTATGGCGAAATTAGTTTGTCAAACATTTGAAAGACGTTCCAGGCATGCCTTAGTTTATAAAAGGCTTTCCTTTAATAGATGGGGTATATCACATTGGGGAGACCATAAGTTACGACGTGTTTTCTTTAAAGCATTGAATGCGGGGAACCCAGATGAAATTTTACAATACGGGTTGAGAGCCTATTTTGACTCTACCTATCCCAACATAGGACTTCGTTCTTTAGAAAGAGCTTCAAACATGCAACATAAGAAGCATGTTATGTCTGCGGGTTAGTAATGTTCGCTTCTCACCAAATCGAGAAAAAGAACACAGGATTGTAACTACTAAATAAAACATTCCCACAAGTGACGGATTCAGTAGTTGGGGTGAGAAATAATATTTTTAGATTATTGCGGGGCTGTTGGGCATTACGTAACCCCCGTCCTTTTGAAAACATTACCACATGCTGCCTAGCCAACGGTCACAACGGTTATTTTCCACAAGATCAAGGATGAGAAATAGCACTAGTAAAACCCGAATGCATGACTTGATTCTGGACTTATGAATTACGTGTCTTTATTGCCATTGTTGAACGACTTGTGTATTAACTAGAATTGTCTTCGCAACTGTCTTGTATTAAAGTTATTGTGTGTTATATTTCATACTATATGTAAAATAGCGGTATTGTAAGTTTGTAGAATATTGTATAAAAGTTTGAACGCGAAATATTATTGTAATCAGTTTTTCATATAGAATTGTAGTAGTTGAATTGTATATTAGCTACTAAGTATGAACTTAACGGGTAGGTACTACCCGAATGAAAAATTATAAAACGCTAATATGAAGAAAAAGCTTTTATAAATAAGTTCATATTATGCTACGAAATACTATTAACTACTCTTAATATTCTATATGATTAACTTAATTCTTTTGGCTATTTTTGAAGGGAATGGCACCGACTGCTCGTCAGAACTTGAACATGAGGGAGGAAGACTTCCGTGTTTTCCTTGCAGTAAATATAGCCGCAGTATAGGCTGCGATGCAAAATAACAGTGGAACTAATTCCACAAGAAATCGTGTAGGATGCTATTACAAAGAATTCAAAGCGTGCAAACCTCTGGAATTCGATGGAACCGAGGGTCCAATTGGATTAAAACGGTGGACCGAGAAGGTCAAATCGGTGTTTGCCATAAGTAAGTGCACTGAAGAAAATAAAGTAAAGTACGCTACGCATACCTTCACAGGCACTGCGTTAACGTGGTGGAATACCTATCTCGAGTAGGTAGGACAAGATACTGCCTATGCACTACCGTGGTCGGCATTCAAACACCTGATGAATGAACAATATCACCCCAGAAACGAGGTTAATAACCTCAAAGTAGAGCTTAGAGGATTACGAACGCAAGGATTCGACATTACCACGTATGAACCATGATTCACAGAGTTGTGCCTATTATGTCCAAGAGTGTTCGAAGATGAAGAAGAGAAGATCGACGCATTTGTTAAAGGATTACTAGAAAGAATTCAAGAAGATGTGAGTTCACACGAGCCCGCCTCCATACAAAAGGAAATCCGTATAGCTCACAAACTAGTAAACCAGATTGAGGGAAGGATTAAGGAGCAGGCGGCCGAAGAGGCCAACATGAAACATGTCAAGATAAAGTGGGAAGAAACCAGTGACAAAGGTTACCAATACAACAACAACAACAACAATCACAACCACAATCACAATAACAATCATAACAACCGCAACAACATTCGCAACAATAACCGTAATCTTAACAATAACTACAAAAAACGTCCCAACAACAACAACAACTATAACAATCGTTTCAACAACAATAAAAATCCCAACAACAATCTCAACAACAACAATGGCAACAAAAACCAAAAACAGCCATGCCAAAGGTGTGAAGAGCATCACCCGGGGTTCTGCATGACATTTTGCAACAGGTGTAAAAGAAATGGTCATAGCACGACAAAGTGTGAGGTCTACGGACCAATGTATAACAGAATTAAAAGAACAAATAATGTCAGAACAAATAATGCTGCCATAGTTTGTTTTGGATGTGGAAAACCGGGCCACATTAATAGAGATTGCCCGAATAAGGGGAATACTAATGGGCAAGGCCGCGGAAGAGTTTTCAATATTAATACGGCAGAAGCGCAGGAAGACCCGGAGCTTGTTACGGGTACCTTTCTTATTGATAATAAGTCTGCTTATGTTTTATTTGATTCGGGTGCGGATAGAAGCTATATGAGTAGGGATTTTTGTGCTAAACTAAGTTGTCCACCGACGCCCTTGGATAATAAATTTTTACTCGAATTAGCAAACGGTAAATTAATTACAGCAGATAATATATGTCGGAATCGAGAAATTAAACTGGTTAACGAAACATTTAAGATTGATTTGATACCAGTAGAGTTAGGGAGTTTTGATGTGATAATCGGCATGGACTGGTTGAAAAAGGAGAGAGCAGAAATCGTATGTTACAAAAATTCAATTCGCATTGTACGAGAAAAAGGAAAACCCTTAATGGTGTACGGAGAAAAGAGCAACGCGAAGTTAAATCTTATTAGTAACCTGAAGGCGCGAAAACTAATAAGAAAAGGTTGCTATGCCGTTCTAGCACACGTCGAGAAAGTCAATACCAAAGAAAAGAACATCAATGATGTTCCCGTCGCAAAAGAATTTCCCGATGTGTTTTCGAAAGAATTACCGGGACTACCTCCACACCGATCTGTTGAATTTCAAATAGATCTCATACCAGGAGCTGCACCAATAGCTCGTGCTCCATAGAGACTCGTACCCAGTGAAATGAAGGAACTCCAAAGCCAATTATAAGAACTATTAGAGCTTGATTTTATACGACCAAGTACATCACCATGGGGAGCTCCTGTTTTGTTTGTCAAAAAGAAGGATGGTACATTCAGGTTGTGTATCGACTACCGAGAGTTGAACAAACTTACCATCAAGAACCGTTACCCACTACCGAAAATCGAAGACTTATTTGATCAACTACAAGGCTCGTCGGTTTATTCGAAGATCGATTTACGTTCCAGGTAAATGCGGGTGAAGGAGGATGATATTCCGAAGACTGCTTTCAGGACGCGTTACGATCATTACGAGTTTATGGTTATGCCGTTTGGTTTGACTAAAGCACCAGCTGTGTTCATGGACCTCATGAACCGAGTGTGTGGACCATACCTTTGCAAGTTTGTCATTGTTTTCATTGATGACATACTTATTTACTCAAAGAATGATCAAGAGCACGAAGAACATTTGAGAAAAGTGCTAGAATTGTTGAGAAAAGAAAAACTGTACGCTACGTTTTCAAAGTGTGCATTTTGGTTGGAGAAGTCCAATTCCTCGGTCACATAGTGAACAAAGAAGGTATTCAAGTGGATCCGGAAAAGATTAAAACCGTTGAAAAGTGGGAAACCCCGAAAACTCCAAAATATATACGCCAATTTTTAGGACTGGCTGGTTACTACAGAAGATTCATCCAAGATTTTTCAAAAATAGCAAAAACCTTGACTGCATTAACGGATAAAGGGAAGAAATTTGAATGGAAGGATGAACAAGAGAAAGCATTTCAATTGTTAAAGAAAAAGCTAACTACGGCACCTATATTGTCATTGCCTGAAGGGAATGATGATTTTGTGATTTATTGTGACGCTTCGAAACAAGGTCTTGGTTGTGTATTAATGCAACGAACGAAGGTAATTGCTTATGCGTTCAGACAATTGAAGATTCACGAGCAAAATTATATGACTCACGATTTGGAATTGGGCGCTGTTGTTTTTACATTAAAGACTTGGAGGCACTACTTATATGGGGTCAAAAGTATCATATATACCGACCACAAAAGTCTCCAACATATATTTGATCAGAAACAACTGAACATGAGACAGCGTAGGTGGATTGAATTGTTGAATGATTACGACTTTGAGATTTGTTATCACCCAGGGAAGGCGAATGTGGTAGCCGACGCCTTGAGTAGAAAGGACAGAGAACTTATACGGCTAAAAGCTATGAATATAATTATTCGTACTAACCTTACTACTCAAATAAAGGAGGCGCAACAAGGAGTTTAAAGAGAAGGACAGTTAAAGAATGAAATACCCAAAGGATCGGAGAAATATCTTAATATTCAGGAAGACGGAACCCGGTATAGGGCTGAAAGAATTTGGGTACCAAAGTTTGGAGATGTAAGAGAAAAGGTACTTAAGGAAGCACATAAAATGAGATTTTCAATATATCTCGGATCGGGGAAGATGTACAAAGATCTCAAGAAACACTTTGGGTGGTCGGGCATGAAAGCCGACATTGCTACATACGTTGGAGAATGTTTGACGTGTTCTAAGGTCAAAGCTGAACATCAAAAATCATCAAGTCTACTTCAACAACTCGAAATCCTAAAATGGAAATGGGAAAACATTACCATGGATTTCATTACTAAATTGCCAAGGACTGCAAGTGGTTATGATACTATTTGGGTAATAGTCGATCGTCTCACCAAATCAGCACACTTTTTGCCAATTAGAGAAGATGATAAAATGGAAAAGTTAGCACGTTTATACTTGAAGGAAGTTGTCTCCAGACATGGAATACCAGTCTCTATTATCTCTGATAGGGATGGCAGATTTGTTTCAAGATTCTGCAGACGTTGCAACAAGCATTGGGGACTCGTCTAGACATGAGTACTGCTTATCACTCACAAACTGATGGGCAAAGTGAAAGGACGATACAGAACCTTAAAGACATGCTACGAGCATGTGTTATCGATTTCGAAAACAGTTGGGATCGACATCTACCGTTAGCAGAATTTTCCTACAACAACAGTTATCATTCGAGTATTGAGATGGCACCATTCGAGGCACTTTATGGTAGAAAGTGCAGGTCACCAATTTGTTGGAGTGAATTTGGGGATAGACAGATTAAGGGTCCAGAAATTATCCAAGAAACCACAGAGAAAATCATTCAAATTCAACAACGGTTGAAAACCGCCCAAAGTCGACAAAAGAGCTACGTGGACATTAAGAGAAAAGATATAGAATTTGAGATTGGAGAGATGGTCATGTTGAAGGTTTCACCTAGGAAGGGTGTTATTCGATTTGGTAAACGAGGGAAGCTAAATCCAAGGTACATTGGGCCATTCAAGATTATAGATCGTGTCGGACCGGTAGCTTACCGACTTGACTTACCTCAACAATTCGTCGGAGTACATAATACTTTTCATGTCTTGAATCTGAAGAAATGTTTTGCTAAAGAAGATCTAACTATTCCGTTAGACGAAATCTAAATCAATGAAAAACTTCAATTCATCGAAGAACCCGTCGAAATAATGGATCGTGAGGTTAAAAGACTTAAGAAAAACAAGATACCAATTGTTAAAGTTCGATGGAATGCTCGTAGAGGACCTGAGTTCACCTGGGAGCGTGAAGATCAGATGAAGAAGAAATATCTGCAGCTATTTCCAGAAGATACGTCAACACCTTCAACAGCTTAGAATTTCGGGACGAAATTTATTTAACGGGTAGGTACTGTAGTGACCCGAACTTTTCCATATTTATATATATATATATTAAATGAAATTGATATTTACATGATTAAATGTTTCCAACATGTTAAGAAATCAAACTTGTTAAGACTTTATTAATTAAAATGAGATTCATGTAGATAATTGACCACCCGAGTTGACCGGCGATTCACGAACGTTAAAACTTGTAAAAACTATATGATGATATATATATATATATATATATATATATATATATATATATATATATATATATATATATATATATATATATATATATATATATAGTTAACATGATATTATGATAAGTAAGTATCTCACTAGGTATATTAACAACGAGATATATATAAAAAATGAGATTACTAAGTTAAGAAACTCGAAACGATATATATAATGATTATCGTTATAACAACGCCTTACTAAATACATATGTATCATATTAAGGTATTGTTGCACTATATTTAACATGATAAAATGATATATATATATATATATATATATATATATATATATATATATAACATTATGTATGTTAACAATGAACTACATATGTAAAACAAGACTACTAACTTATGGATTTCGAAACGAGGCATATATGTAACGATTATCTTTTTAATGTATATATTTATCATATTAAGATATATTCATACATCATAATATCATGATAATGTAATAATTTATTATCTCATTAGATATAATAAACAATGGGTTAACTACATTAAATGGGATCGTTAACTTAAAGGTTTCAAAACAACACTTACATGTAACTTCTAACGATGACTTAACGACTCAGTTAAAATGTATATACATGTAGTATTTTAAGATGTATTCATAAACTTTTGAAAGACTTCAACACACATATCAATGTACTTCTACTTATAAAAAATGCTTACAATTGCATTCTCATTCATTTTCATCAACAATTCTACTCGTATGCACCCGTATTCGTACTCGTACAATACCCAGCTTTTAAATGTATTTACTAATGGTATATACACTTCAATGATCAGATCTTAGCAGCCCTTGTGAGTCACCTAACCATGCATGAACCATCATTAAACATCTAACATGAAATATCTCACAAAATTACAAACTAATGTGACCTTAAATGCCATCCCATATTCACGTGAAAGATAGAGTACACAAACACACTCTGATTTCCATTTTTATGCATCAAATTACTCTCTCTCAATTACTCTCTTAGTGTTCTAAGTGTTCTTCATCATTTCCTTCATAATCTAGCTCAATCTAGGTAACCTAGATCAACATACAAAACAACTACTCTAGAAAACTTCAAGAACACTTTCAGGTTTGCAAGTCTACTTCCAAGCTTTCTAATCCATTCCAAGCAATCATCTAGTATCAAGAAACATTTGTTATTTACAGTAGGTTATCTCTCTAATTCAAGGTAATACTCATATTCAAACTTTGGTTCAATTTCTATAACTATAACAATCTTATTTCGAGTGGAAATCTTACTTGAACTTGTTTTCGTGTCATGATTCTACTTCAAGAACTTTCAAGCCATACAAGAATCCTTTGAAGCTAGATCAATTTTTGTCACTTTCAGTAGGTTTACCTACTAAACTTTAGGTAGTAATGATGTTCATAACATCATTCGATTCATATATATATAACTATCTTATTCGAAGATTTAAACTTGTAATCACTAGAATATAGTTTAGTTAATTCTAAACTTGTTCGCAAACAAAGTTAATCCTTCTAACTTAACTTCTAAAATCAACTAAACACATGTTCTATATCTATATGATATGCTAACTTAATGATTTAAAACTTGGAAACACGAAAAACACCGTAAAATCGGACATACGCCGTTGTAGTAACACCGCGGGCTGTTTTGGGTATGATAATTAAAAACTATGATAAACTTTGATTTAAAAGTTGTTCTTCTGGGAAAATGATTTTTCTTATGAACATGAAACTATATCCAAAAATCATGGTTAAACTCTAAGTGAAAGTATGTTTTTCAAAATGGTCATCAAGATGTCCTTCTTTAGACGGAAATGGCTACCTCTTTAAAAAATGACTTGTAACCTATATTTCCGACTATAAACTTATAATTTTTCTGTTTAGTTTCATAAATTTTAGTTCATTATGAAACCATAGCAACTTGAATCACTCAAAACGGATTTGAAACGAAGAAATGACTGGTAAAACAAAATTGGATAAACTTGCTAGTTTTAGCTACGAAAATTTTGTAACAAATCTAGACTAAACATATCCTAACTAATTTATATTGTATTATACATATTATTCAATCTTGGGATACCATAGACACGTATACAATGTTTTGACATATCATATCGACCTATATATATATATTATTTGGAACAACTATAGACACTCTATATGCAGTAATGCTGGAGTTAGCTATACAGGGTTGAGGTTGATTCCAAAATAATATATATACTTTGAGTTGTGATCTAACCTGAGACTTGTATACAATGGGTCGTGGATTGATTCGAGATAATATTGATTTATTTCTGTACATCTAACTGTGGACAACTAGTTGTAGATTACTAACATTGGACTGCTAACTTAACAAACTTAAATCATTAAAACATAATAAAAAATGTTGTGAATATATTTCGATCATAATATGATATATATGTACATAAAGCATAAGCACACTATATTACATATATTACACCACACGAATACAACTATCTTATTCCGACTCGCTCTTTTCATCTTCCTCGGTTTTGGTTCGTTTTGCTAAGTTTCTAGGGATATATGATGTTCCCCTAATACGAGACGTCGTTTTCCACATTGGTTTAGAAAAACCTGGTGGTTTAGAGGTTATCGGGTTATTGTCACAACTTAAGAAATATGGGTGTTGACGATACATATAAAGTTCATCGAGTTTGGAATCAAATTTCTCTATTTTTATGCCCTTTCCCTTATTGTTCTCTTTTGCCTTATTAAATTGTGTTGGGGTAATTTCTATAACATCATCGGAATCCTTGTCGGGATCCGATTCATCGGAGAATTGGTAATCCTCCCAATACTTTGCTTCCTTGGCGGAAACACCATTGACCATAATTAACTTTGGTCGGTTGGTTGAGGATTTTCTTCTACTTAACCGTTTTATTATTTCCCCCACTGGTTCTATTTCTTCTTCCGGTTCCGATTCTTCTTCCGGTTCCGATTCTTCTTCCGGTTCCTCTTCGGGAACTTGTGAATCAGTCCACGAATCATTCCAATTTACATTTGACTCTTCATTATTATTAGGTGAGTCAATGGGACTTGTTCTAGAGGTAGACATCTATCACATAATATCAAACAAATTAAGAGATTAATATATCACATAATATTCACATGTTAAAAATATATAGTTTCCAACAAAATTTGTTAAGCAATCATTTTTCAAGTAAATACGGTCAAAGTCCAGACTCACTAATGCATCCTAACAAACTCAATAAGACACACTAATATAAAATTCTAGTTCTCTAAGACCAACGCTCGGATACCAACTGAAATGTCCCGTTCATATTGATTATAAACGTTCCATATTAATTGATTTCGTTGCGAGGTTTTGACCTCTATATGAGACGTTTTTCAAAGACTGCATTCATTTTTAAAACAACCATAACCTTTATTTTATCAATAAAGATTTCAAAAGCATTACGTAGATTATCAAATAATGATAATCTAAAATATACTGTTTACACACGACCATTACATAATGGTTTAAAATAGAAATATATTACATCGACATATGTTTCTTAAATGCAGTTTTTACACAATATCATACAAACATGGACTCCAAATCTTGTCCTTATTTTAGTATGCAACAACGGAAACTCTTAGTATTCACCTGAGAATAAACATGCTTTAAACGTCAACAAAAATGTTGGTGAGTTATAGGTTTAACCTATATATATATATCAAATCGTAACAATAGACCACAAGATTTCATATTTCAATACACATCCCATACATAGAAATAAAAATCATTCATATGGTGAACACCTGGTAACCGACATTAACAAGATGCATATATAAGAATATCCCCATCATTCCTGGACACCCTTCGGATATGAGATAAATTTCGAAGTACTAAAGCATCCGGTACTTTGGATGGGGTTTGTTAGGCCCAATAGATCTATCTTTAGGATTCGCGTCAATTAGGGTGTCTGTTCCCTAATTCTTAGATTACCAGACTTAATAAAAAGGGGCATATTCGATTTCGATAATTCAACCATAGAATGTAGTTTCACGTACTTGTGTCTATTTTGTAAATCATTTATAAAACCTGCATGTATTCTCATCCCAAAAATATTAGATTTTAAAAGTGGGGCTATAACTCACTTTCACAGATTTTTACTTCGTCGGGAAGTAAGACTTGGCCACTGGTCGATTCACAAACCTATAACAAATATGTACATATGTACATATATATTAAAGTATATTCAAAATATATTTACAATACTTTTAATACATTTTGATGTTTTAAGTTTATTAAGTCAGCTGTCCTCGTTAGTAACCTACAACTAGTTGTCCAACGTTAGATGTACAGAAAAAAATTGATATATATTATCTTGAATCAATTCACGACCCAGTGTATACATGTCTCAGGATAGATCACAACTCAAAGTATATATATTTTTGGAATCAACCTCAACCCTGTATAGCTAACTCCCACATTACTGCATATAGAGTGTCTATGGTTGTTCCAAATAATATATACACATGGGTCGATATGATATGTCAAAACATTTGCATACGTGTCTATGGTATCCCAAGATTACATAATATATTAGAATACATGTATAATACAATATAAGTTAGCTAGGATATGATTAATATAGATTTGTTACCAATTTTCACGTTGCTACAACAAGAAAAATTATCCAATCTTGTTTTACCCATAACTTCTTCATTTTAAATCCGTTTTGAGTGAATCAAATTGCTATGGTTTCATATTGAAATCTATTTTATGAATCTAAACAGAAAAAGTATAGGTTTATTGTCAGAAATATAAGTTACAAGTCGTTTTTGTAAAGGTAGTCATTTCAGTCGAAAGAACGACGTCTAGATGACCATTTTAGAAAACATACTTCCACTTTGAGTTTAATCATGATTTTTGGATATAGTTTCATGTTCAAAAGAAAAATTATTTTCCCAGAAGAATAACTTTTAAATCAAAGTTTATCATAGTTTTTAATTAACTAACCCAAAACAGCCAGCGGTGTTACTACGACGGCGTATGTCCGGTTTTACAGTGTTCTTCGTGTTTCCAGGTTTTAAATCATTAAGTTAGCATATCATATAGATATAGAACATGTGTTTAGTTGATTTTAAAAGTCAAGTTAGAAGGATTAACTTTTGTTTGCGAACAAGTTTAGAATTAACTAAACTATGTTCTAGTGATTACAAGTTTAAACCTTCGAATAAGATAGCTTTATATGTATGAATCGAATGATGTTATGAACATTATTACTACCTCAAGTTTTCTGGATAAAGCTACTGGAAATGAGAAAAATGGATCTAGCTTCAAAGGATCCTTGGATGGCATGAAAGTTCTTGAAGCAGAATCATGACATGAAAACAAGTTCAAGTAAGATTTCCACTCGAAATAAGATTGTTATAGTTATAGAAATTGAATCAAAGTTTGAATATGAGTATTACCTTGTATTAGAAAGATATCTTACTGTAAATAAGAAAGATTTCTTGAGGTTGGATGATCACTCTACAAGATTGGAAGTAAGCTAGCAAACTTGGAAGTATTCTTGATTTTATGAAACTAGAACTTGTAGAATTTATGAAGAACACTTAGAACTTGAAGATAGAACTTGAGAGAGATCAATTAGATGAAGAAAATTGAAGAATGAAAGTGTTTGTAGGTGTTTTTGGTATATACATATAAAAATATGTATACCACCTCCTATTATGCTATGCGGTCTCATCCCCCTAACCATAGCTGATAAATAAAAACCCACACAATACGGTATACTTACAGCGCTTTGTGGGTCTCGAATACACATGTGGTAAAACAAATCCTGTTCATTTACCTTTTCCTTATTCTTACCTCTTTGTGTAATCAAGTTCGCTAAAAACCTATGAATTACTCTTAACTCTGCTCTATCTATATCCAAATAAGAGTAATTCCCCCCTTTGAACCAGTGATGGCTAGTCATTTGACTCCATACACCATGTGTATCAAAATTTTCATCTATCTTTCTACCATTTAGTATCAACCCTCTACAATCGGCAGATGCTAACTCCTCAGGCGTATATATACGTAAAGCCTGAGCCATGTCTAGTAAAGACATGTGGCGCATCGAACCTCCTAACAAAAATCTAATAAAAGATCGATCGGTTAAACTAGCTACCCGATCATTTAATTCTATACTACACAACAATTCTTCACACCATACTTTATATACAAGTCTACGCATGGTGAATAAACGTACCCAGTCGTTAAAAGTAGAATTACCATACCTCTGTGCAAGTAATTCCCTAATTGGCCCGGCCAATTCTACAGCTTCTAATGGTCCCCATTCTATCACCCTAGGTACCTCAACAGCTTTAGAATGAAGAGTATGCAATCCCCGTTGGTATTTTGGATAATCTATCCAACGTCTGTCAAATCTCAAGTTCGGGTGCAAATCTTCTAAGTGCATATCAGAAAATGTCATTACTGGATGAGGTATATCTTGCTTGTAGTAGTTATCCACCTCCTGTTGGTCCGCATTCTCAGCAGGAGCATTGCGAGCTTGGGATGAAGATTCACCCCCTTCAGTCTGCAAAACACATCAAACACAATTTTTGTACATCCAAATATGCATTAGTGTCAGCAAAATCATCAATCAAAATAATTACAATGACATGATCAATATATATCAAACTTAAGCTCATTTTCATATTTTCATCAAATCTACACTTTTTCAAATAAGCATATACGAAAATGTTAGCCAAGTTCATAAGCATTCAACTCAAATAACATGTCAAAATAATCATTACTAGCAATTAAACAAGTTTCAAATGGCATTATCTCTCAAAAATCAAGTTCATGAATTTTAGACTTGAAAAAGTCACTTTAATTCTCAAAATCATGCTTAGGCTCAAAGTTTGGATCATTTAACTACCTAAACATGTTACACTACTTAATTTAGCAACAATTCATGACAAAAATCGGCCATAACCTGTTTATATCAAAAAGCCCCAAATTGCTCAAGAACACAAACCCTAGATTACTCAAAATTTGAAGTTTAAGGCTTCTAATCATGTTAAATAGCATCAATCTAGGTTATACAAGCATAATACAAAAACAATTTAAGCATAATTACACTAAAAAGCATCAAAATCAAATTGGGTATAAAATTGTTCAAGAACACTAATTTTCGGATTAAATGGTGTTTAGGTGTAGAAATTTACCGTTTTTCTTGAGTAATTCCTTGATAGCATCCTTCTCAACATGATTTTAGTAAAAGATTTGATGATTAATGGTCAAAAATTGCGAATTTGGTGTGTATTTTTCGGGTTTTTGCGGGTTATTTTCGCAGTTTTTGTTTTTGTGGTGTGTGGACTGAGCTGTTCGTTCAGCTTTTATTTTTTTCTGGATTTTGGTCCCTCCGCGAGTCGCGGTGTTTGACCCTTCAAACTCCGCGAGTCGCGGAGTTTGTATTTTTTTATATATATCTTATACTAATTAAAACAATTAAGTAATTAATTTTAAAATTTTGTTTCCCTTGTTATTTAGGACGAGGTCGTTTCGGTTCGATGTCCTAGTCCGTCCTTCAACAAAATTTTAAAATTTGTCTTTTTGTAGCGATTGTTTTAAAAGCTAAGATTTTTGGTTTTTTTTTTTTAATGTTTTTGGCATATTTTAATTCAATAAGATTAAAAATAATGATAATAAAAGTTCTCGTCCCTCCCTCGGGTAAAGCAATTTCGGTTTAAAGACCTAGTCTTCAACTTACGACGAATTTTAAAATTCATATTTTTAACTTAACGAAATAAAGTAAATTTTTGTTTTTAAATTCACACAACTTAAATATAAAATTCAAAATTAATATTAAAAATTCACACCAAACTTACAATTTAAAATGCATAAAAATAAAATTCATATTTTAAAAATTAAAAATTCACACCAAACTTAATTTAAAAATTCATATTATAAATTCACACCAAACTTATATTAATTTTTCAAATATTTACAATTTTAAATATATTGATTTTACAAAGTTTACAATATTAATTTAAGATTTATATATTAATTTTAAAAACATGGTAAAAATAAAATTAAAAATCTTTTTGGCTTTTATCCCACTTTAATCATTCAAATATTATCAAAAATATGCGCCCCTCTTTTCGGTAAAGTAATTTCGGTTCCAAGACCTAATTTAACTCATGACGAATTTTTGAAATATTTTGGGTTGATTGATTAAAGATATTTATAACTTAAGAATAAACATTAAATTTCGCAGTGATGTAATAAATTTTTGTATGATATCAATAATTTCGGTCGCCAAACCTAATTTTATTTAATACCAATTTAATACTTTATAGCGAACAAATTAGCGTTTATTATCAAAAGGTTAAAAAAAATAAAAATAAAAACTGTACAGACTTACCTGTGAAATAGATTTCTTAGTTATATGATCTATCCCATTTATAAGATAGTCGGTTTAATTGGTTTTCCATGGCTACATAGGCGTAACCTCGAGCATTCAGTGTTTTTTCTTCTAAACATATGAACGGTCCGTTTCTGCATAAAGTAACAAATTCGGTGTTTGAATAGGTTTGATTATTTGAACATTTACCTCCATGTGACCATTTTCCGCATTTGTGACATCTTTCTAGGTGTCGTGTTCTTCTTTTCGCTGCAGATTTTGATTTTCCTTTACCAAATTGTGACTTATTATCTTCGCATCTGGATTCTTTTCTTACTCCGTCCAATCTTTCTCTGATTACTGATACTATTTCACTCAGAAGTGTGTCATTATTACGTTTAGTGATCAAAGCGTGTAGCATTAGACCATGGTTTAGTTCACAGGCAGTCTTCATTTCGTAAAAACCTAAAAAAATAAAAATTCAGAATGGGGGGAGAAGACTAGTTCTTTAGGGTCTGCTAGGGAAAGACCATTAGGGTTCCATTTTCGAGAACTACACGAAAACAGACAATCTAACTCTAACAGAAATACATATTATCCTTAAAAGACTTGATTCTCCCCACACTTAGTTAGATGTGGTGTCGAAATTGTGATTAACTTCGTTGTCGACTTCCATCGGACTATCTATGTAGTGTTTAACTCCGTGACCATTAACTTTAAATTCAATCCTATTTGAATTTATCAATTCTACTGTTCCGTATGGAAAAACTCTTTTAACTATGAATGGTCCAGACCATCTTGATTTCAATTTTCCAGGAAATAGCTTTAATCGTGAATTGAAAAGAAGAACTCTGTCTCCTTCTTTAAATTCTTTTAAACTTTTGATTCTTTTATCATGCCATTTCTTCGTTCTTTCTTTATAGATTAACGAATTTTCGTATGCTTCATGTCTTAATTCTTCTAATTCGTTTAGTTGACTTAATCGTAGACGTCCAGCTTCATGTATATCAAGATTACATGTCTTCAAAGCCCAAAATACTTTGTGTTCAATTTCTACTGGAAGATGACATGCTTTTCCATAAACAAGTCTAAAAGGTGTGGTTCCAATTGGAGTTTTGTAGGCTGTTATAAAAGCCCAGAGTGCATCCTCCAATTTAATGGACCATTCCTTCGGATTTGATCCTACGGTTTTCTCTAGAATACGTTTTAAAGCTCGGTTTGTATTTTCAACTTGTCCACTAGTTTGTGGATGATAAGCAGTAGAGATTTTATGAGTTACTCCATATCTTTTAAGAACTTTCTCAAGTTGATTATTACAGAAATGAGTTCCCCGATCACTTATTAAAGCTTTCGGTGTTCCAAACCTTGCAAAAAGACGTTTTAAAAAGTTGACTACAACTCGTGCATCATTAGTTGAGAGAGCTTGTGTTTCCGCCCATTTAGATACATAATCAATGGCAACGAGAATGTAGAGATTATTATGAGATTTTGGAAATGGACCCATAAAGTCAATACCCCAAATGTCAAATACTTCACATACTTGTATGACATTTTGTGGCATTTCATCACGTTGACTTATTTTTTCAGCCCTTTGACAAGCATCACAGGATTTGCAAAGAAGGTGTGCGTCTTTGTAAATTGTAGGCCAATAGAATCCAGCTTCATAAATTTTTCTTGCTATTAGTTGAGGCCCATAATGCCCTCCTATTGGTCCTGTGTGACAATGGTTTAAAATTTTACTAGCTTCATCTCCAAATACACATCGGCGTATTATTCCATTGGGACAACTTTTAAACAGATGTGGATCTTCCCAAAAATAGTGTTTTATATCACTGAAGAATTTCTTTCATTTTTGGTACGATAATCCTTTTTCAAGGAGTCCACAAACTAAGTAGTTTGCATAGTCTGCAAACCATGGAATTTCTTTATAATCTATCTTCAATAGATATTCATCAGGAAAGTTGTCTTGTATGGCCGATTCATTTAGAACTTCTAATTCGGGATTTTCAAGACGAGAAAGATGATCAGCGGCGAGATTTTCTGCTCCTCTTTTATCTCGGATTTCAATATCAAACTCTTGTAAGAGTAAGATCCAACGGATTAATCTTGGTTTAGCATCATGTTTCGAAAATAGGTATCTAAGAGCAGAATGGTCGCTATAGTCCACCGTTTTTGCTAGAACGAGATATGAACGAAATTTGTCAAAAGCAAAGACAATAGCAAGGAGTTCTTTTTCAGTAGTTGTGTAATTTGTTTGTGCTCCTTGTAACGTCTTACTAGCATAATATATAGGTTGAAATCGTTTTTCAATCCTTTGTCCTAAAACGGCTCCCATTGCAAAATCACTTGCATCGCACATTAGTTCAAATGGTAGATTCCAATTTGGTGTTATCATGATCGGCGCATTAGTTAGTTTCTCTTTAAGAATATTAAAAGATTTGATACACTCATCTGAAAAGATGAATGGAGCATCCTTTTCTAGGAGTTTATTCATAGGAGTGGCAATTTTAGAAAAATCTTTTATGAATCGTCGGTAAAAACCGGCATGCCCTAGAAAACTCCTAACTCCTCTAACATTGGTGGGATGTGAAAGTTTAGCAATTACATCTACTTTAGCTCTATCCACTTCAATTCCTTCTTTTGAAATTTTATGTCCAAGAACGATGTCTTCTTTAACCATGAAATGGCATTTCTCCCAATTAAGTACTAGATTTGATTGTTCGCATCTAATAAGCATTCGTTCAAGATTAGCTAGACATGTTTCAAATGTATCACCGAAGACTGAAAAGTCATCCATGAAAACTTCCATGCATTCTTCTATCATGTCGTGAAAAATCGCCATCATACACCTTTGAAAGGTTGCAGGGGCGTTGCAAAGTCCAAATGGCATGCGTTTGTAAGCAAAAGTACCATAAGGGCACGTGAACGTGGTTTTCTCTTGGTCCTCGGGTGCTATTGGACTTTGAAAATATCCGGAAAATCCATCTAGAAAACAATAGTAACTATTTCCGGCTAATCTTTCCAACATTTGATCAATGAAAAGTAAGGGAAAGTGATCTTTTCTGGTGGCGTCATTTAATTTTCTATAATCAATACACACACACCATCCTGTTACAGTCCTGGTAGGAATAAGCTCATTTTTTTCATTTGTAATGACAGTCATGCCACCCTTCTTAGGTACGCATTGAACTGGGCTTACCCATGGACTATCAGAAATTGGATAAATTAAACCTGCATCTAGCAGTTTAATAATTTCTTTCTTAACTACATCTTGCATATTAGGATTTAGTCTTCGTTGGCGTTGCACATACGTTTTATGACCTTCTTCCATAAGGATTTTATGTGTGCAATACGAAGGACTTATTCCTTTAATATCATGAATCTTCCATGCAATGGCTGGTTTATGAGCTTTCAACACAGAAATGAGTTGTGATTTCTCATTTTCAGTAAGAGAAGACGATATTATTACAGGTAATTCAGATTCACCATGTAAATAAGCGTATTCCAAATGGTTTGGAAGTGGCTTTAACTCTAATTTCGGAGGTTCTTCTATCGATGATCTGTATCGATATCTGTCTTCTTCTTTTAGCATTTGAATTTCTTCTATTGTTGGTTCATATCCATTAGCTATAAGTGTAGCTAACATTTCAACTTCATCAATTGGTTCATTACCTTCTCCTAAAGAACATTCTCCTATTCCTTGTAATTCTGGAAATTCTTCTAACAATTCTGCATGTGAATCTATAGTTTGAATATAATAACATGTATCATCTGCAGATTGCGGTTGTTGCATTGCTCTATCAACTGAAAAGGTAACACTCTCGTCCTCTATACTTAGGGTCAATTTCTTACCGAACACGTCTATCATTGCTTTAGCCGTATTTAAGAATGGTCTTCCTAATATGAGAGGAACTTGAGAATCTTCTTCCATGTCCAGAACAACAAAATCTACTGGAAATACTAAAGTACCAACTTTAACTAGCATGTTCTCCATTATCCCTCTAGGATATTTTATTGATCTATCGGCTAGTTGTATGCTTATTCTAGTTGGTTTCAATTCTCCAAGGTCTAGTTTAGCGTATAGTGAATACGGCATTAAATTTATACTAGCACCTAAGTCTGCCAATGCTTCTATTGAACTAAGACTACCCAGAAAACATGGAATTGTGAAACTTCCTGGATCAGATAGTTTTTCTGGTATCTTATTCAACAGCACTGCTGAACAATTAGCATTCATAGTAACAGCCGAGAGTTCTTCCATTTTCTTTCTATTCGTGATCAGATCTTTCAAGAATTTAGCATATCTAGGCATTCCTGAAATCACATCAATGAAAGGAAGATTTACATTTATTTGTTTAAACATATCTAAGAATTTGGATTGCTCGGCTTCAAGTTTCTCTTTCTTCATTTTACTCGAGTAAGGAAGTGGTGGTTGGTATGGTTTAACATAAGGTTTATCCTTAACTGTGTTATCTTCATTAACCTTTTCAACTACCGGTTCTTTTTCCTTATCTTGATCAGGTTGTGGTTCTTGTGGAGTAGAAATAGCTTCATCAGAAGTTACAGGTACTTTAGGTGGTTTAAGTGTTGTACCACTTCTTGTGGTAATAGCTTTAGCTGTTTCATTTCGGGGGTTAGCATTTGTATCACTAGGTAAACTTCCCGGTTTTCTTTCACCTATTAACCTTGCTAGGTTACTTACTTCTTGTTCCAAGTTTTGAATAGAAGCTTGTTGATTTCTAAATGCTTGAGCATTTTGTTCATTGGTCTGTTTTTGAGATGTGAAAAACTGCGTTTGAGTTTCAACTAGCTTCGTCATCATATCTTCTAAATTCGGCTTTTTATCATCGGTTTGTTGTGGTGGTTTGTTTTGAAAATTAGGTCTTTGCTGGTTGTAATTATTGTTGGATACTTGTTGATTGCTAGGACCTTGTTGGTTGTTGTATGGAATATTTCTATTATAATTCTGGTTTTAATTGTAAATCGGTCTTGGCGGTTGATAATTATTCTGATAATTATTTCCAGGCCTTTGGTTTATGTATGAAATATTCTCTCTTTGTTCCATTGTTAATTCAATACTGAGACAATCTTTTATCAAATGTGGTCCTCCACACTGCTCACAACTAATTCGTATTGAGTGTATATCTTTAGTCATCTTTTCCATTCGTCTCTCGACAGCATCTATCTTTGCAGAAATGGAATCTAAGTCATGGCTAGAATCAGCTCTAGCTGCTTTAGATGATCTAACGATATCTTTTTCTTGGTGCCACTCATGTGAGTGGGAAGCAGTGTTATCAATAATTTTGTAAGCATCAGTTTCGGTTTTCTTCATAATGGAACCACCAGCTGCTATATCGATGTCTTTCCTTGTAGTGATGTCGCATCCTTGGTAGAATATTTGTACTATTTGACAGGTGTCTAAACCATGTTGCGGACATCCTCTTAATAACTTTCCAAATCTTGTCCACACCTCATATAGAGTTTCATTCGGTTTCTGTGTGAACGTAACAATTTCTGCTTGAAGTCTTACGGCTTTAGATGCAGGAAAAAATTGTTTAAGAAAATTTTCAACTAAAACGTTCCATGTATCGATCGCCCCTTCAGGTAACGATTCCAACCAATCTTTGGCTTCTCCCTTTAAAGTCCAGGGAAATAACATGAGATATATCTGTTCATCCTCTACTTCTCGGATTTTAAATAGTGTGCAGATCCTATTAAAGGTACGTAGATGTTCATTTGGATCTTCCTTCGGTGCACCACTAAATTGGCATTGATTAGTCACCATGTGTAGAATTTGTCCTTTGATTTCATAATCTGGCGCATTAATGTCTGGATGAGTAATTGCGTGACCTTGGCCAGTGCGTTTAGCTCTCATTCGGTCTTCCATACTTAAAGGTTCTAGATTCTCCATAATTGAATTTGTTGAATCGGAATCACTAGAGGATTCTGATTTAATGGTTCGTTCCTCAACAATCTCTGTTTGAATGATTGGTGGTTCCGGAGGAAAATTTAGTGGTTCAAGATCTATGAATCGTGCATGAATATTCTCCGCATTCTCAATTGTGAGGTCGGGTTCAAAAAATGGATTATCGGAAATTTGAACTGGAGTACTTGGTCGACTGGATGACGATTCTAAAGAAAAATCAACGGTGGTAATATTTGCTAAATGTCTTGATCTAGTTACAGGTGGTGAACGTACAAAAGGTGGTGAACGTCTTGCTCAGTGCATTCACTGAATATCCTATTAGTTTTAAAAAGGAAAGAAAAATTATATAAGTTATCCAATCAATAGACTTTTCTGATTTTGCCCACGTTTCGAATAGCCAAAAGATGCAGCAGAGGGGCAGGATTCGTTTGGTCTCAATATAATTGAGGACTGTTTGGCTCCAATAACCCGGTCCACGTACAAATCCAACTATTACTACGAACCAGAAAATTTTGATGTCTATCAATTTAACCACTTAAAATAAATTTTCGTAATTTTAAGAAATTTAGATAAGAAGTAGAATAAAAATCTATGTCCTAAAAACTAGAATGACGAGAAATAAGAAAGAAAAAGAGCGTGTCGGAAAAAGGTCGAAAAAGAAAAGATCGAAAAAATAAAAGGCGTCGAAAAATAAGAAATAAAAAGAAATGACTTATAGAACTTAAAAACACTCGACTAACCCAACCTTATTACTATCACTAACTTAAAATTATAATCGCAAATTGAGATTACTAATTGGAATGATAATTGATACATAGGTAAAAGGTGTCTAAAAATATTAAAGCTTACAAGAAAAACTATATCCCAAATGGCAATAACTTAAAAATAAACTAAAACTTAAAAAGGCGTCGCAAAATTCTAAAGCACTTAAATCTTAGTCTAAAGAAAAAGCACTTAAAGAATTCTACGGCAAAACCTAAAAATCCAGAAGTAAAAATAACTATGGCAAAACTAAATTTAAAACTAAATATGAGCTAAAAATACAAATATTACGCTCAAACGATTAAAAAGGGACAAAAATATAAAAATATACAAAAAGTTGTAAAAAGTACAAATATTATAAAAATATTATTTTTATATTAATTATTTATTAAAACTATTAATTTTACAATTTAATTAAACTAATTTAACTAAAATATAAATTAAATAAAAAGTAAAACTAAATATAATAATAATAAGTAATTAGGGTTAATAATAATAATAATTAATAATTACTCCGTATTTAATGCGAATTAGGGTTTCAGTCACGGGTGTCAGGGCTGCTCCGCGAGTCGCGGTATTCGAGGCTACAAACTCCGCGAGTCGCGGGGTTTCAATTTTCAACTCAGGTACAGTTTAAAATTCGACGCGTTTTTTTTATATTTTATTTTATATTTTTTTCTGTTTTCTGTTTTAAAATCTAAAATATTTATATAATAAAAACTTATATTTAAAAACTAAAATAAAAATAGAACTACTTTATAATTTTAAAAATATCTTAAAAATAGATTTATATATATATTAATTTTTTTTAAATAAAAATATTTAAATAAAACTTATATTTTTATAAAATAAAAATAAAGAAACTTTATAAAACTTAAATATTTGACAAAATCTTAAAAAAAATATATAAATTTTTGTTTTCTTTTTATATTTTCGAATAATAAAAAACGTATTTTTACAAAAGTGAATTTTAATAAAAGTAAACTAAAAATAAATTTTTTTTTTATTATATTTAGCGTTGCGCTTTCGGCGTTTAAGATTCCCCGGCAGCGGCGCCAAAAATAACTTGATGTCAAAGCTAAGGGGTATAAAATACTATTAAATTTTAGCAAGAAATACTATTAAATACTATACAATTTTACAAAAGATATTTATTTATTTATTGAATGGATATACTTAAACCTTGCTACAACACTTATAGGCAGTGTACCTAATCGTAGAGTAGTGTAGTTTTTAGTAAGTCCGGTTCGTTCCACAGGGAATCTTTTTCACAAAGCTTAACGCTATATTAGTTTAAATTTATAAAAATACAAATATATATATAAGTAATATTATTATTATAAAGGGGGGTTTTTACCGTTTAATGACCGGTTTGTCGATTTTAAAACTTTAGTCGCAGTTAAAACCAAATGTAAAATATTAAATAAGAGACTTAATTTAAAGCGTAAAGTAAATAACGATAATGAAATTACGAATAATAAAAGTGCGATAAAATAAACTTGCGATAATTAAAAAGTACGATAATTAAAAGTGCAATTAAATACAATAACAATAAATAAAAGTGCTATAATTAGAAGTGCAATTAAATAAAGGAAATTAAATATGAAATAAAAGAATTATGCTTATTTAAACTTCCATAATCATGATGTTTGACGTGTTGATTTTAGTTTTATGCCCATGGGTTAATTGTCCTTTGTCCTGGATTATTTAATATGTCCGTCTGGTTTTTGTCCATAATAGTCCATCAGTCATAAATATAAAGTGCGAGTGTCCTCGTCAAATTATTCTTATACCCGAAGTTAAATATTCCAACTAATTGGGGACTTAAACTGTAACAAGATTTTAATACTTTGTTTAATAATTACATCAGGATGTCGACTGAGTGTAACCCAAGGTTTTAATATTTTGTTATCAATTATACCAAGTGTCCTTGTACATAATTTCACCCCTGTTTTAATTATTCTATTGGCTATTAATCCATTCCTTTGTCCGGTTAAATGAACGATTATTCGTACATATAAATACCCAGCCCATCGTGTCCGATCGAGTGTATATGGTAATTTATAGGGACGCCCAATTGTAAATCTTTATATTAACATTAACAAACTATCATTTAGTTAAACAAATATAAAGCCCATTAATATCCCATAGTCTAATTTCCACAAGTGTCGTTCTTTTGTCCAAACTCCAATTATGGTACAAAGCCCAATTACCCAATTTTAGTAATTAGCCTAACATCATGATTACTTCGGATTAAATAAGCATAATAATAACTTAGCTACGAGACATTAATGTAAAAAGGTTGAACATAACTTACAATGATTAAAAATAGCGTAGCGTTACACGGACAGAATTTCGACTTACACCCTTACAACATTCGCTAACATACCCTTATTATTAGAATTAAAATTAAAATTAAAATTAAAATATAAATATAAATATATTTACGTATACATATATAGAGAGAGATTGAATTTGGATGATAAAAATGATCAGAATTCGTTTGGCTTTATAGGGAATTGAGTTCAGGGGTACTCCGCGACTTGCGGCAATTTTTGCCTTCAAACTCCGCGAGTCGCGGAGTTTGAAAATACAGCTCACCCTCCTTTGGATTCTTTCTTGCCGACGATTTATAAATATATTATAATATATATATTAATTTTAAGAATTAATTATATATTATATTATATTTATGTGCATAGTTGACTCGTAATTTTTAGTCCATTGCGTCGAGCGTTGAGAGTTGACTCATGTCCCGGTTCCGGATTTTCGAACGTCCTTGCGTACAATTTTATATTTTGTACTTTGCGTTTTTGAATCTTGTACTCTTGTAATTTCGAGACGTTTCTCATCAATATTTGGAACCTCTTTGATTGGACTTTGTACTTTTGAGCTTTTTGGACCTTTGCGTCTTCAATTCATCGAATCTGTCTTTTGTCTTCACCTTTTATTATTTAAACGAATATCACTTGTAAATAGAACAATTGCAACTAAAAGCTTGTCTTTCTTGAGGAATAATGCTATGAAATATATGTTCGTTTTTAGCATTATCATATATACATTTTAACTGAGTCGCTAAGTCATCGTTAGTCGTTACATGTAAGTGTTGTTTTGAAACCTTTAGGTTAACGATCTTGTTAAATGTTGTTAACCCATTGTCTATTAAATCAAATGAGATGTTAAATTATTACATTATCATGATATCATGATGTATTAATATATCTTAATATGATATATATACATTAAATGTCGTTACAACGATAATCGTTACATATATGTCTCGTTTCAAAATCATTAAGTTAGTAGTCTTGTTTTTACATATATAGTTCATTGCTAATATACTTAATGATATGTTTACTTATCATAATATCATGTTAACTATATATATATATCCATATATATGTCATCATATAGTTTTTACAAGTTTTAACGTTCGTGAATCGCCGGTCAACTTGGGTGGTCAATTGTCTATATGAAACCTATTTCAATTAATCAAGTTGGAAACACTTAATCATGTAAATAAAAATTTCATTTAATATATATATAAACATGGAAAAGTTCGGGTCACTACAGTACCTACCCGTTAAATAAATTTCGTCCCGAAATTTTAAGCAGTTGGAGGTGTCGACGTATCTTCTGGAAATAAATGCGTGTATTTCTTCTTCATCTGATCTTCTCGGGCCCTCTACGAGCATTCCATCGAACCTTAACAATTGGTATCTTGTTTTGCTTAAGTCTTTTAACCTCACGATCCATTATTTCGACGGGTTCTTCGATGAATTGAAGTTTTTCGTTGATTTGGATTTCATCTAACGGAATAGTGAGATCTTCTTTAGCAAAACATTTCTTCAAATTCGAGACGTGGAAAGTGTTATGTACAGCTGCGAGTTGTTGAGGTAACTCAAGTCGGTAAGCTACTGGTCCGACACGATCAATAATCTTGAATGGTCCAATATACCTTGGATTTAATTTCCCTCGTTTACCAAATCGAACAACACCTTTCCAAGGTGTAACCTTAAGCATGACCATCTCTCTAATTTCAAATTCTATATCTTTTCTTTTAATGTCGGCGTAGCTCTTCTGTCGACTTTGGGCGGTTTTTAACCGTTGTTGAATTTGCATGATCTTCTCGGTAGTTTCTTGTATTATCTGCGGACCCGTAATCTGTCTATCCCCCACTTCACTCCAACAAATTGGAGACCTGCACTTTCTACCATAAAGTGCTTCAAACGGCGCCATCTCAATGCTTGAATTATAGCTGTTGTTGTAGGAAAATTCTGCTAACGGTAGATGTCGATCCCAACTGTTTCTGAAATCAATAACACATGCTCGTAGCATGTCTTCAAGCGTTTGTATCATCCTTTCGCTCTGCCAATCAGTTTGTGGATGATAGGCAGTACTCATGTCTAGACGAGTTCCTAATGCTTGCTGTAATGTCTGCCAGAATCTTGAAATAAATCTGCCATCCCTATCAGAGATAATAGAGATTGGTATTCCATGTCTGGAGACGACTTCCTTCAAATACAGTCGTGCTAACTTCTCCATCTTGTCATCTTCTCTTATTGGCAGGAAGTGTGCTGATTTGGTGAGACGATCAACTATTACCCAAATAGTATCAAAACCACTTGCAGTCCTTGGCAATTTAGTGATGAAATCCATGGTAATGTTTTCCCATTTCCATTCCAGGATTTCAGGTTGTTGTAGTAGACCTGATGATTTCTGATGTTCAGCTTTGACCTTAGAACACGTCAAACATTCTCCTACATATTTAGCAATATCGGCTTTCATACCTGGCCACCAAAAATGTTTCTTAAGATCCTTGTACATCTTCCCCGTTCCAGGATGTATTGAGTATCTGGTTTTATGAGCTTCTCTAAGTACCATTTCTCTCATATCTCCAAATTTTGGTACCCAAATTCTTTCAGCCCTATACCGGGTTCCGTCTTCCCGAATATTAAGATGCTTCTCCGATCCTTTGGGTATTTCATCCTTTAAATTACTCTCTTTTAAAACTCCTTGTTGCGCCTCCATTATTTGAGTAGTAAGGTTAGTGTGAATCATTATATTCATAGATTTTAGTCGAATGGGTTCTCTGTCCTTTCTGCTCAAGACGTCGGCTACCACATTTGCCTTCCTCGGGTGGTAACGAATCTCAAAGTCGTAATCATTCAACAATTCAATCCACCTACGCTGCCTCATATTCAGTTGTTTCTGATTAAATATGTGTTGAAGACTTTTGTGGTCGGTATATATAATACTTTTGACCCCATATAAGTAGTGCCTCCAAGTCTTTAATGCAAAAACAATCGCGCCTAATTCCAAATCATACATCGTATAATTTTGTTCGTGAATCTTTAATTGTCTAGACGCATATGCAATCACCTTCGTTCGTTGCATTAATACACAACCGAGACCTTGCTTTGATGCGTCACAATAAATCACAAAATCATCATTCCCTTCAGGCAATGACAATATAGGTGCCGTAGTTAGCTTTTTCTTCAATAATTGAAATGCCTTCTCTTGTTCATCCTTCCATTCAAATTTCTTCCCTTTATGCGTTAATGCAGTCAAGGGTTTTGCTATTTTGGAGAAATCTTGGATGAATCTTCTGTAGTAACCAGCCAATCCTAAAAATTGACGTATATGCTTCGGAGTTTTTGGGGTTTCTCACTTTTAAATGATTTCAATCTTTGCCGGGTCCACCTGGATACCTTCTTTGTTCACTTTGTGACCGAGGAATTGAACTTCTTCCAACCAAAATGCACACTTTGAAAACTTAGCGTATAGTTTTTATTTCCTCAATACTTCTAGCACTTTTCTCAAATGTTCTTCGTGCTCTTGATCATTCTTTGAGTAAATAAGTATGTCATCGATGAAAACAATGACAAACTTGTCAAGATATGGCCCACACACTCGGTTCATAAGGTCCATGAACACAGCTGGTGCGTTAGTCAATCTAAACGGCATAACCATAAACTCGTAATGACCATAACGCGTCCTAAAAGCACTTTTTGGAATATCATCCTCCTTTACTCGCATTTGATGATATCCAGAACGTAAATCGATCTTCGAAGAAACTGACGAGCCTTGTAGTTGATCAAATAAGTCGTCAATTCTCGGCAGTGGATAACGGTTTTTGATGGTAAGTTTGTTCAACTCTCTGTAGTCAATATTCAACCTAAATGTACCATCCTTCTTCTTGACAAACAAAACAGGAGCTCCCCATGGTGATGTGCTTGGTCGAATGAAACCACGTTCTAATAGTTCTTGCAGTTGGCTTTACAGTTCTTTCATCTCGCTGGGTGCGAGTCTATTAGGAGCACGAAATATTGGTGCAGCTCCTGGTACAAGATCTATTTGAAATTCAACAGATCGATGTGGAGGTAGTCCCGGTAATTCTTTCGGAAATACATCGGGAAATTCTTTTGCGACGGGAACATCATTGATGCTCTTTTCTTTAGTTTGTACTTTCTCGACGTGTGCTAGAACAGCATAGCAACCTTTTCTTATCAGTTTTTGTGCCTTCAAATTACTAATAAGATGTAGCTTTGTGTTACCCTTTTCTCCGTACACCATTAAGGGTTCTCCTTCTTCTCGTACAATGCGAATTGCATTTTTATAACATATGATCTCTGCTTTCACCTTCTTCAGCCAGTCCATGCCAACTATTACATCAAAACTACCTAACTCTACTGGTATCAAATCAATCTTAAATATTTCGCTACCCAGTTTAATTTCTCGATTCCGGCATATATAATCTGCTGAAATCAATTTACCGTTTGCTAATTCGAGTAAAAATTTACTATCCAACAGAGTCAATGGACAACTTAATTTAGCACAAAAATCTCTACTCATATATCTTCTATCCGAAACCCGAATCAAATAAAACGTAAGCAGATTTATTGTCAATAAGAAACGTACCCGTAACAAGCTCCGGGTCATCCTGTGCCTCTGCCGAATTAATATTGAAAACTCTTCCGCGGCCTTGTCCATTCGTGTTCTCCTGGTTCGGGAAATTTCTAATAATGTGGCCCGGTTTTCCACATTTATAACAAACTACATTGGCATAACTTGCTCCGACACTACTTGCTCCGCCATTACTCGTTCCGACACCATTTGTTCCTTTCGTTCTGTTAACCCCTGGTCCGTAGACCTCACACTTCGCCGCGCTATGACCATTTCTTTTACACTTGTTGCAAAATTTTGTGCAGAACCCCGAGTGATACTTTTCACACCTTTGGCATAGCTGCTTCTGATTGTTGTTGTTGTTGTTGTTGCGGTTATTATTGTTGTTGGGATGATTGTTGTAGTTGTTGTTGTTGTTGTTGTTGTTGTTGGGCCTTTTGTTGTAGTTAAGATTGATGTTGCGATTGTTGGGATAGTTGTTGAGATTATTGTTGTAATTGCTGTTGTTGTTGTATTGGTGATTCTTATCACCGTTTTCCTCCCACTTTCTTTTGACTTGCTTCACATTGGCCTCTTCAGCTGCCTGTTCTTTAATTCTTTCCTCAATCTGGTTCACTAGTTTGTGAGCCATTCTACATGCCTGTTGTATGGATGCGGGCTTTTGTGAACTTATATCTTCTTCGATTCTTTCCGGTAATCCTTTCACAAACGCGTCGATATTCTCTTCCTCATCTTCGAATGCTCTCGGACACAATAGGCACAATTCTGTGAATCGTCTTTCATACATGGTAATATCAAATCCTTGGGTTCGTAACCCTCTAAGTTCTGTCTTGAGCTTATTGACCTCGGTTCTGGGACGGTACTTCTCATTCATCAAGTGCTTGAATGCTGACCACGGTAGTGCGTAAGCATCATCTTATCCCACTTGCTCTAGATAGGTATTCCACCACGTTAATGCAGTACCTGTGAAGGTATGCGTAGCGTACTTCACTTTGTCCTCTTCAGTACACTTACTTATGGCAAACACCGATTCGACCTTCTCGGTCCACCGTTTCAATCCGATCGGTCCTTCGGTTCCATCAAATTCCAAAGGTTTGCAGGCAGTGAATTCTTTGTAGGTGCATCCTATACGATTTCTTGCGCCGTTAGCTGCATTGCTAGATTCGGAGTTATTGTTGGTATGTAGCGCAGCCTGTACTGCGGCTATGTTTGCAGCAAGAAAGGTACGAAATTCCTCTTTGCTCATATTCATGGTTTGTCGAGTAGTCGGTGCCATTTCCTTCAAATAGTCAAATGAAACAAGTTAATCATACAGAATTTTAAGAGTAGTCAATAGTATCTCGTAGCATAATATGAACTCATTTATAAAAGCTTTTTCTTCATATTAGCGTTTTATAAGTTAAATTCGGGTAGTACCTACCCGTTAAGTTCATACTTAGTAGCTAATATATAATTCAACTACTACAATTCTATATGAAAAACTGATTATAATAATATTTCGCGTTCAAACTTTTACACAATATTTTACAAACTTACAATACCGCTTATTTTACATATAGCATGAAATATAGCACACAATAACTTTGATACAAGATAGTTGTGAAGATAATTCTAGCTAGTACACAAGTCGTTCAGTAAAGGCAATAAAGACACGTAATTCATACGTCTAGAAACAAGTCATGCATTCTGGTTTTACTAAGACTACTTCCATCCTTGGTCTTGTGAAACATAACCGTTATGGCCGTTGATAAGACAGCGTGTTGTAACGTCGTCAAAGGGACGAGGGTTACGTAATGTCCAATAGTCCCGTAACAAACTAAAAACCTCATTTTTTACCCCAATTACCGACTCCGTCACTTGTGGGAACGTTTTGTTTAATAGTTGTAGCCCGATGTTCTTGTTCTCACTTTGGTGAGAAGCGAACATTACTAACCCGTAAGCATAACATGCTTCTTTATGTTGCATGTTAGCCGCTTTTTCTAAATCATGAAGTCCTATATTCGGATATATTGAGTCAAAATAATTTCTTAACCCGTTGCGTAAAATAGCATTTGGGTTCCCCGCAATATATGCGTCAAAGTAAACACATCGTAACTTATGGATTTCCCAATGTGATATCCCCCATCGTTCGAACGAAAGCCTTTTATAAACCAATGCATTCTTGGAACGTTCTTCGAATGTCTTACAAACTGATCTCGCCTTAAATAGTTGTGCCGAGGAATTCTGACCGACTCTAGACAAGATTTCATCAATCATGTCTCCGGGTAGGTCTCTTAAAATATTGGGTTGTCTATCCATTTTGTGTTTTTAAACTGTAAAATAGACAAGAGTTAGATTCATAAAAAAAATACTTATTAATACAAGCAATTTTTACATATATCATAAAACATAAGCACACTATATTACATATATTACACCACACGAATACAACTATCTTATTCCGACTCGCTCATTTCTTCTTCTTCGGTTTTGGTTCGTTTTGCCAAGTTTCTAGGGATATATGATGTTCCCCTAATATGAGCCGTCGTTTTCCACATTGGTTTAGAAAAACCTGGTGGTTTAGAGGTTCCTGGGTTATTGTCACAACTTAAGAAATACGGGTGTTGACGATACATATAAAGTTCATCGGGTTTGGAATCAAATTTCTCTATTTTTATGCCCTTTCCCTTATTGTTCTCTTTTGCCTTGTTAAATTGTGTTGGGGTAATTTCTATAACATCATCGGAATCCTTGTCGGGATCCGATTCATCGGAGAATTGGTAATCCTCCCAATACTTTGCTTCCTTGGCGGAAACACCATTGACCATAATTAACTTTGGTCGGTT
The DNA here is from genome assembly GCF_046630445.1 of Rutidosis leptorrhynchoides. Lineage (NCBI taxonomy): Eukaryota > Viridiplantae > Streptophyta > Magnoliopsida > Asterales > Asteraceae > Rutidosis > Rutidosis leptorrhynchoides. The sequence continues at coordinate 155,432,374 of NC_092333.1, forward strand.
GGTTGAGGATTTTCTTCTACTTAATCATTTTATTATTTCCCCCACTGGTTCTATTTCTTCTTGTTCTGATTCTTCTTCCGGTTCCGATTCTTCTTCCGGTTCCGACTCTTCTTCCGGTTCCTCTTCGGGAACTTGTGAATCAGTCCACGAATCATTCCAATTTACATTTGACTCTTCATTATTATTAGGTGAGTCAATGGGACTTGTTCTAGAGGTAGACATCTATCACATAATATCAAACCAATTAAGAGATTAATATATCACATAATATTCACATGTTAAAAATATATAGTTTCCAACAAAATTTGTTAAGCAGTCATTTTTCAAGTAAACACGGTCGAAGTCCAGACTCACTAATGCATCCTAACAAACTCGATAAGACACACTAATGCAAAATTCTGGTTCTCTAAGACCAACGCTCGGATACCAACTGAAATGTCCCGTTCATATTGATTATAAACATTCCATATTAATTGATTTCGTTGCGAGGTTTTGACCTCTATATGAGACGTTTTTCAAAGACTGCATTCATTTTTAAAACAACCATAACCTTTATTTTATCAATAAAGGTTTCAAAAGCATTACGTAGATTATCAAATAATGATAAACTAAAATATACTGTTTACACACGACCATTACATAATGGTTTACAATAGAAATATATTACATCGACATATGTTTCTTAAATGCAGTATTTACACAATATCATACAAACATGGACTCCAAATCTTGTCCTTATTTTAGTATTCAACAGCGGAAGCTCTTAGTATTCACCTGAGAATAAACATGCTTTAAACGTCAACAAAAATGTTGGTAAGTTATAAGTTTAACCTATATATATATATATATATATATATATATATATATATATATATATATCAAATCGTAACAATAGACCACAAGATTTCATATTTCAATACACATCCCATACATAGAGATAAAAATCATTCATATGGTGCAAACCTGGTAACCGACATTAACAAGATGCATATATAAGAATATCCCCATCATTCTGGGACACCCTTCGGATATGATATAAATTTCGAAGTACTAAAGCATCCGGTACTTTGGATGGGGTTTGTTAGGCCCAATAGATCTATCTTTAGGATTCGTGTCAATTAGGGTGTCTGTTCCCTAATTCTTAGATTACCAGACTTAATAAAAAGGGGCATATTCGATTTCGATAATTCAACCATAGAATGTAGTTTCACGTACTTGTGTCTATTTTGTAAATTATTTATAAAACCTGCATTTATTCTCATCCCAAAAATATTAGATTTTAAAAGTGGGACTATAACTCATTTTCACAGATTTTTACTTCGTCGGGAAGTAAGACTTGGTCACTGGTCGATTCACGAACCTATAACAAATATGTACATATATATCAAAGTATATTCAAAATATATTTACAACACTTTTAATACATTTTGATGTTTTAAGTTTATTAAGTCAGCTGTCCTCGTTAGTAACCTACAATTAGTTGTCCAACGTTAGATGTACAGAAAAAAATTGATATATATTATCTTGAATTAATCCACGACCCAGTGTATACATGTCTCAGGCTGGATCACAACTCAAAGTATATATATTTTTGGAATCAACCTCAACCCTGTATAGCTAACTCCCACATTACTGCATATAGAGTGTCTATGGTTGTTCCAAATAATATATACACATTGGTCGATGTGATATGTCAAAACATTTGCATACGTGTCTATGGTATCCCAAGATTACATAATATATTAGAATACATGTATAATACAATATAATTTAGCTAGGATATGATTAATATAGATTTGTTACCAATTTTCACGTTGTTACAACAAGAAAAATTATCCAATCTTGTTTTACCCATAACTTCTTTATTTTAAATCCGTTTTGAGTGAATCAAATTGCTATGGTTTCATATTGAACTCTATTTTATGAATCTAAACAGAAAAAGTATAGGTTTATAGTCAGAAATATAAGTTACAAGTCATTTTTATAAAGGTAGTCATTTCAGTCGAAAGAACGACATCTAGATGACCATTTTAGAAAACATACTTCCACTTTGAGTTTAATCATGATTTTTGGATATAGTTTCATGTTCATAAGAAAAATAATTTTCCCAGAATGATAACTTTTAAATCAAAGTTTATCATAGTTTTTAATTAACTAACCCAAAACAGCCCGCGGTGTTACTACGACGGCGTATGTCCGGTTTTACAGTGTTCTTCGTGTTTCCAGGTTTTAAATCATTAAGTTAGCATATCATATAGATATAGAACATGTGTTTAGTTGATTTTAAAAGTCAATTTATAAGGATTAACTTTTGTTTGCGAACAAGTTTAGAATTAACTAAACTATGTTCTAGTGATTACAAGTTTAAACCTTTGAATAAGATAGCTTTATATGTATGAATCGAATGATGTTATGAACATCATTACGACCTAAAGTTTTCGGGATAAAGCTACTGGAAATGAGAAAAATGAATCTAGCTTCAAAGGATCCTTGGATGGCTTGAAAGTTCTTGAAGCAGAATCATGACACGAAAACAAGTTCAAGTAAGATTTCCACTCGAAATAAGATTGTTATAGTTATAGAAATTGAATCAAAGTTTGAATATGAGTATTACCTTGTATTAGAAAGATATCTTACTGTAAATAAGAAAGATTTCTTGAGGTTAGATGATCACTCTACAAGATTGGAAGTAAGCTAGCAAACTTGGAAGTATTCTTGATTTTATGAAACTAGAACTTGTAGAATTTATGAAGAACACTTAGAACTTGAAGATAGAACTTGAGAGAGATCAATTATATGAAGAAAATTGAAGAATGAAAGTGTTTGTAGGTGTTTTTAGTCGTTGGTGTATGGATTAGATATATAGGATATGTAATTTTGTTTTCATGTAAATAAGTCATGAATGATTACTCATATTTTTGTAATTTTATGAGATATTTCATGCTAGTTGCCAAATGATGGTTCCCACATGTGTTAGGTGACTCACTGAAATGTCCCGTTCTTATTGATTAAAAACGTTCCATATTAATTGATTTCGTTGCGAGGTTTTGACCTCTATATGAGACGTTTTTCAAAGACTGCATTCATTTTTAAAACAAACCATAACCTTTATTTCATAGATAAAGGTTTTAAAAAGCTTTACGTAGATTATCAAATAATGATAATCTAAAATATCCTGTTTACACACGACCATTACATAATGGTTTACAATACAAATATGTTACAACAAAATAAGTTTCTTGAATGCAGTTTTTACACAATATCATACAAGTATGGACTCCAAATCTCGTCCTTATTTAAGTATGCGACAGCGGAAGCTCTTAATAATCACCTGAGAATAAACATGCTTAAAACGTCAACAAAAATGTTGGTGAGTTATAGGTTTAACCTATATATATCAAATCATAATAATAGACCACAAGATTTCATATTTCAATACACATCCCATACATAGAGATAAAAATCATTCATATGGTGAACACCTGGTAATCGACATTAACAAGATGCATATATAAGAATATCCCCATCATTCCGGGACACCCTTCGGATATGATATAAATTTCGAAGTACTAAAGCATCCGGTACTTTGGATGGGGTTTGTTAGGCCCAATAGATCTATCTTTAGGATTCGCGTCAATTAGGGTGTCTATTCCCTAATTCTTAGATTACCAGACTTAATAAAAAGGGGCATATTCGATTTCGATAATTCAACCATAGAATGTAGTTTCACGTACTTGTGTCTATTTTGTAAATCATTTATAAAACCTGCATGTATTCTCATCCCAAAAATATTAGATTTTAAAAGTGGGACTATAACTCACTTTCACAGATTTTTACTTCGTAGGGAAGTAAGACTTGGCCACTGGTTGATTCACGAACCTATAACAATATATACATATATATCAAAGTATGTTCAAAATATATTTACAACACTTTTAATATATTTTGATGTTTTAAGTTTATTAAGTCAGCTGTCCTCGTTAGTAACCTACAACTAGTTGTCCACAGTTAGATGTACAGAAATAAATCGATAAATATTATCTTGAATCAATCCACGACCCAGTGTATACGTATCTCAGTATTGATCACAACTCAAACTATATATATTTTGGAATCAACCTCAACCCTGTATAGCTAACTCCAACATTCACATATAGAGTGTCTATGGTTGTTCCGAAATATATATAGATGTGTCGACATGATAGGTCGAAACATTGTATACGTGTCTATGGTATCTCAAGATTACATAATATACAATACAAGTTGATTAAGTTTTGGTTGGAATAGATTTGTTACCAATTTTCACGTAGCTAAAATGAGAAAAATTATCCAATCTTGTTTTACCCATAACTTCTTCATTTTAAATCCGTTTTGAGTGAATCAAATTGCTATGGTTTCATATTGAACTCTATTTTATGAATCTAAACAGAAAAAGTATAGGTTTATAGTCGGAAAAATAAGTTACAAGTCGTTTTTGTAAAGGTAGTCATTTCAGTCGAAAGAACGACGTCTAGATGACCATTTTAGAAAACATACTTCCACTTTGAGTTTAACCATAATTTTTGGATATAGTTTCATGTTCATAATAAAAATAATTTTCTCAGAATAACAACTTTTAAATCAAAGTTTATCATAGTTTTTAATTAACTAACCCAAAACAGCCCGCGGTGTTACTACGACGGCGTAAATCCAGTTTTACGGTGTTTTTCGTGTTTCCAGGTTTTAAATCATTAAGTTAGCATATCATATAGATATAGAACATGTGTTTAGTTGATTTTAAAAGTCAAGTTAGAAGGATTAACTTTTGTTTGCGAACAAGTTTAGAATTAACTAAACTATGTTCTAGTGATTACAAGTTTAAACCTTCGAATAAGATAGCTTTATATGTATGAATCGAATGATGTTATGAACATCATTACTACCTTAAGTTCCTTGGATAAACCTACTGGAAAAGAGAAAAATGGATCTAGCTTCAACGGATCCTTGGATGGCTCGAAGTTCTTGAAGCAGAATCATGACACGAAAACAAGTTCAAGTAAGATCATCACTTGAAATAAGATTGTTATAGTTATAGAAATTGAACCAAAGTTTGAATATGATTATTACCTTGTATTAGAATGATAACCTACTGTAAGAAACAAAGATTTCTTGAGGTTGGATGATCACCTTACAAGATTGGAAGTGAGCTAGCAAACTTGAAAGTATTCTTGATTTTATGAAACTAGAACTTTTGAAATTTATGAAGAACACTTAGAACTTGAAGATAGAACTTGAGAGAGATCAATTAGATGAAGAAAATTGAAGAATGAAAGTGTTTTTAGGTGTTTTTGGTCGTTGGTGTATGGATTAGATATAAAGGATATGTAATTTTGTTTTCATGTAAATAAGTCATGAATGATTACTCATATTTTTGTAATTTTATGAGATATTTCATGCTAGTTGCCAAATGATGGTTCCCACATGTGTTAGGTGACTCACATGGGCTGCTAAGAGCTGATCATTGGAGTGTATATACCAATAGTACATACATCTAAAAGCTGTGTATTGTACGAGTACGAATACGGGTGCATACGAGTAGAATTGTTGATGAAACTGAACGAGGATGTAATTGTAAGCATTTTTGTTAAGTAGAAGTATTTTGATAAGTGTCTTGAAGTCTTTCAAAAGTGTATGAATACATATTAAAACACTACATGTATATACATTTTAACTGAGTCGTTAAGTCATCGTTAGTCGTTACATGTAAATGTTGTTTTGAAACCTTTAGGTTAACGATCTTGTTGAATGTTGTTAACCCATTGTTTATTATAACAAATGAGATGTTAAATTATTATATTATCATGATATTATGATATATAATATATCTTAGTATGATGTATATACAGTTAAATGTCGTTACAACGATAATTGTTACATATATGTCTCGTTTCGAAATCATTAAGTTAGTAGCCTTATTTTTACATATGTATTTCATTGTTAATACACTTAATAATATATTTACTTATCATTTAACATAATTAACCAAGTGTATCAATATCTTAATATGATTCATATGTACCTAGTAAGACGTTGTTATAACGATAATCGTTATATATATCGTTTTCGAGTTTCTTAAATTAATAGTCTCATTTTTATGTATATAACTCATTGTTAAAATACCTAATGAGATACATACTTATAATAAAAACATGTTAACTATATATATAACCATATATATGTCATCGTATAGTTTTTACAAGTTTTAACGTTCGTGAATCACCGGTCAACTTGGGTGGTCAATTGTCTATATGAAACATATTTCAATTAATCAAGTCTTAACAAGTTTGATTGCTTAACATGTTGGAAACATTTAATCATGTAAATATCAATCTCAATTAATATATATAAACATGGAAAAGTTCGGGTCACTACAGTACCTACCCGTTAAATAAATTTCGTCCCGAAATTTTAAGCTGTTGAAGGTGTTGACGAATCTTCTGGAAATAGATGCGAGTATTTCTTCTTCATCTGATCTTCACGCTCCCAGGTGAACTCGGGTCCTCTACGAGCATTCCATCGAACCTTAACAATTGGTATCTTATTTTGCTTAAGTCTTTTAACCTCACGATCCATTATTTCGACGGGTTCTTCGATGAATTGAAGTTTTTCGTTGATTTGGATTTCATCTAACGGAATAGTGATATCTTCTTTAGCAAAACATTTCTTCAAATTCGAGACGTGGAAAGTGTTATGTACAGCCGCGAGTTGTTGAGGTAACTCAAGTCGGTAAGCTACTGGTCCGACACGATCAATAATCTTGAATGGTCCAATATACCTTGGATTTAATTTCCCTCGTTTACCAAAGCGAACAACGCCTTTCCAAGGTGCAACTTTAAGCATGACCATCTCTCCAATTTCAAATTCTATATCTTTTCTTTTAATGTCAGCGTAGCTCTTTTGTCGACTTTGGGCGGTTTTCAACCGTTGTTGAATTTGGATGATCTTCTCGGTAGTTTCTTGTATAATCTCCGGACCCGTAATCTGTCTATCCCCCACTTCACTCCAACAAATCGGAGACCTGCACTTTCTACCATAAAGTGCTTCAAACGGCGCCATCTCAATGCTTGAATGGTAGCTGTTGTTGTAGGAATATTCTGCTAACGGTAGATGTCGATCCCAACTGTTTCCGAAATCAATAACACATGCCCGTAGCATGTCTTCAAGCGTTTGTATCGTCCTTTCGCTCTGCCCATCAGTTTGTGGATGATAGGCAGTACTCATGTCTAGACGAGTTCCTAATGCTTGCTGTAATGTCTGCCAGAATCTTGAAATAAATCTGCCATCCCTATCAGAGATAATAGAGATTGGTATTCCATGTCTGGATATGACTTCCTTCAAATACAGTCGTGCTAACTTCTCCATCTTGTCATCTTCTCTTATTGGCAGGAAGTGTGCTGATTTGGTGAGACGATCAACTATTACCCAAATAGTATCAAAACCACTTGCAGTCCTTGGTAATTTAGTGATGAAATCCATGGTAATGTTTTCCCATTTCCATTCTGGGATTTCGGGTTGTTGAAGTAGACCTGATGGTTTCTGATGCTCAGCTTTGACCTTAGAACACGTCAAACATTCTCCTATGTATTTAGCAACATCGGCTTTCATACCCGGCCACCAAAAATATTTCCTGAGATCCTTGTACATCTTCCCCGTTCCAGGATGTATTGAGTATCTGGTTTTATGAGCTTCTCTAAGTACCATCTCTCTCATATCTCCAAATTTTGGTATCCAAATCCTTTCAGCCCTATACCGGGTTCCATCTTCCCGAATATTAAGATGCTTCTCCGATCCTTTGGGTATTTCATCCTTTAAATTTCCCTCTTTTAAAACTCCTTGTTGCGCCACCTTTATTTGAGTAGTAAGGTTATTAAGAATCATTATATTCATAGATTTTACTCGAATGGGTTCTCTGTCCTTCCTGCTCAAGGCATCGGCTACCACATTTGCCTTCCCCGGGTGGTAACGAATCTCAAAGTCGTAATCATTCAACAATTCAATCCACCTACGCTGCCTCATATTCAGTTGTTTCTGATTAAATATGTGTTGAAGACTTTTGTGGTCGGTATATATAATACTTTTGACCCCATATAAGTAGTGCCTCCAAGTCTTTAATGCAAAAACAACCGCGCCTAATCCCAAATCATGCGTCGTATAATTTTGTTCGTGAATCTTCAATTGTCTAGACGCATAAGCAATCACCTTCGTTCGTTGCATTAATACACAACCGAGACCTTGCTTTGATGCGTCACAATAAATCACAAAATCATCATTCCCTTCAGGCAATGATAATATAGGTGCCGTAGTTAGCTTTTTCTTCAATAACTGAAACGCTTTCTCTTGTTCATCATTCCATTCAAATTTCTTCCCTTTATGCGTTAATGCAGTCAAGGGTTTTGCTATTCTGGAAAAGTCTTGGATGAACCTTCTGTAGTAACCAGCTAGTCCTAAAAACTGGCGTATGTGTTTCGGAGTTTTCGGGGTTTCCCACTTTTCAACAGTTTCTATCTTTGCCGGATCCACCTTAATACCTTCTTTGTTCACTATGTGACCGAGGAATTGAACTTCTTCCAACCAAAATGCACACTTTGAAAACTTAGCGTACAATTCTTCCTTCCTCAATACTTCTAACACCTTTCTCAAATGTTCACCGTGTTCTTGGTCATTCTTTGAGTAAATAAGTATGTCATCAATGAAAACAATGACAAACTTGTCAAGGTATGGTCCACACACTCGGTTCATAAGGTCCATGAACACAGCTGGTGCATTAGTTAAACCAAACGGCATGACCATAAACTCGTAATGACCGTAACGTGTTCTGAAAGCAGTCTTTGGAATATCATCTTCTTTCACCCGCATTTGATGATACCCGGAACGTAAGTCAATCTTTGAATAAACAGACGAGCCTTGTAGTTGATCAAATAAGTCGTCGATTCTCGGTAGTGGGTAGCGGTTCTTGATGGTAAGTTTGTTCAACTCTCGGTAGTCGATACACAACCTGAATGTACCATCTTTCTTCTTGACAAACAAAACAGGAGCTCCCCACGGTGATGTGCTTGGTCGAATGAAACCACGCTCTAAAAGTTCTTGTAATTGGCTTTGCAGTTCTTTCATCTCGCTGGGTGCGAGTCTGTAAGGAGCACGAGCTATTGGTGCAGCTCCTGGTACAAGATCTATTTGAAATTCAACGGATCGATGTGGGGGTAATCCCGGTAATTCTTTCGGAAATACATCAGGAAATTCTTTTGCGACGGGAACATCATTGATGCTCTTTTCTTCAGTTTGTACTTTCTCGACGTGTGCTAGAACAGCATAGCAACCTTTTCTTATTAGTTTTTGTGCCTTCAAATTACTAATAAGATGTAGCTTCGTGTTGCCCTTTTCTCCGTACACCATTAAGGGTTTTCCTTTTTCTCGTATAATGCGAATTGCATTTTTGTAACAAACGATCTCCGCTTTCACTTCTTTCAACCAGTCCATACCGATTATCACATCAAAACTCCCTAACTCTACTGGTATCAAATCAATCTTAAATGTTTCGCTAACCAGTTTAATTTCTCGATTCCGACATATATTATCTGCTGAAATTAATTTACCATTTGCTAGTTCGAGTAAAAATTTACTATCCAAAGGCGTCAATGGACAACTTAATTTAGCACAAAAATCTCTACTCATATAGCTTCTATCCGCACCCGAATCAAATAAAACGTAAGCAGATTTATTGTCAATAAGAAACGTACCCGTAACAAGCTCCGGGTCTTCCTGTGCCTCTGCCGCATTAATATTGAAAACTCTTCCACGGCCTTGTCCATTCGTGTTCTCCTGGTTCGGGCAATTTCTAATAATGTGGCCCGGTTTTCCACATTTATAACAAACTACATTGGCATAACTTGCTCCGACACTACTTGCTCCGCCATTACTCGTTCCGACACCATTTGTTCCTTTCGTTCTATTAACCCCTGGTCCGTAGACCTCACACTTCGCCGCGCTATGACCATTTCTTTTACACTTGTTGCAAAATTTGGTGCAGAACCCCGAGTGATTCTTTTCATACCTTTGGCATAGCTGCTTCTGATTGTTGTTGTTGTTGCGGTTATTATTGTTGTTGGGATGATTGTTGTAGTTGGCTGTTGTTGTTGTTGTTGTTGTTGGGCCGTTTGTTGTAGTTGCGATTGTTGGGATAATTGTTGCGATTATTGTTGTAATTGCTGTTGTTGTTGTATTGGTGATTCTTATCACCGTTTTCCTCCCACTTCCTTTTGACTTGCTTCACATTGGCCTCTTCAGCAGTCTGTTCTTTAATTCTTTCTTCAATTTGGTTCACGAGTTTGTGAGCCATTCTACATGCCTGTTGTATGGAGGCGGGCTCGTGTGAACTTATATCTTCTTGGATTCTTTCTGGTAATCCTTTCACAAACGCGTCGATCTTCTCTTCCTCATCTTCGAATGCTCCCGGACACAATAGGCACAATTCTGTGAATCGTCTTTCGTACGTGGTAATATCAAATCCTTAGGTTCGTAACCCTCTAAGTTCTATCTTGAGCTTATTGACCTCGGTTTTGGGACGGTACTTCTCGTTCATCAAGTGCTTGAATGCTGACCACGGTAGTGCGTACGCATCATCTTGTCCCACTTGCTCTAGATAGGTATTCCACCATGTTAACGCAGAACCTGTGAAGGTATGCGTAGCGTACTTCACTTTGTCCTCTTCAGTACACTTACTTATGGCAAACACCGATTCAACCTTCTCGGTCCACCGTTTCAATCCGATCGGTCCTTCGGTTCCATTAAATTCCAAAGGTTTGCAGGCAGTGAATTCTTTGTAGGTGCATCCTACACGATTTCCTGTACTGCTAGATCCAAGGTTATTGTTGGTATGTAGCGCAGCCTGTACTGCGGCTATGTTTGAAGCTAGAAAAGTACGGAATTCCTCTTCATTCATATTCATGGTGTGTCGAGTAGTCGGTGCCATTTCCTTCAAAATAGTTAAATGGAACAAGTTAATCATACAGAATATTAAGAGTAGTTAATAGTATTTCGTAGCATAATATGAACTCATTTATAAAAGCTTTTTCTTCATATTAGCGTTTTATAAGTTTAAATTCGGGTAGTACCTACCCGTTAAGTTCATACTTAGTAGCTAATATACAATTCAACTACTACAATTCTATATGAAAAACTGATTATAATAATATTTCGCGTTCAAACTTTTATACAATATTTTACAAACTTACAATACCGCTTATTTTACATAAAGCATGAAATATAGCACACAATAACTTTGATACAAGATAGTTGTGAAGATAATTCTAGCTAGTACACAAGTCGTTCAGCAAAGGCAATAAAGACACGTAATTCATACGTCCAGAAACAAGTCATGCATTCTGGTTTTACTAGGACTACTTCCCATCCTTGGTCTTGTGCAACATAACCGTTATGGCCTTTGATAAGACAGCGTGTTGTAACGTCGTCAAAGGGACGAGGGTTACGTAATGTCCAACAGTCCCGTAATAATCTAAAAACCTCATTTCTTACCCCAATTACCGACTCCGTCACTTGTGGAAACGTTTTGTTTAATAGTTGTAGCCCGATGTTCTTGTTCTCACTTTGGTGAGAAGCGAACATTACTAATCCGTAAGCATAACATGCTTCTTTATGTTGCATGTTAGCCGCTTTTTCTAAATCACGAAGTCCAATATTCGGATATATTGAGTCAAAATAATTTCTTAACCCGTTGCGTAAAATAGCATTTGGGTTCCCCGCAATATATGCGTCAAAGTAAACACATCGTAACTTATGGGTTTCCCAATGTGATATCCCCCATCTTTCAAACGAAAGTCTCTTATAAACCAAGACATTCTTGGAACGTTCTTCGAATGTCTTACAAACTGATCTCGCCTTAAATAGTTGTGCCGAGGAATTCTGGCCGACTCTAGACAAGATTTCATCAATCATGTCTCCGGGTAGGTCTCTTAAAATATTGGGTTGTCTATCCATTTTGTGTTTTTAAACTGTAAAATAGACAAGAGTTAGATTCATAAAAAAATACTTATTAATACAAGCAATTTTTACATATATCATAAAGCATACGAACACTATATTACATATATTACACCACACGAATACAACTATCTTATTCCGACTCGCTCGTTTCTTCTTCTTCGGTTTTGGTTCGTTTTGCCAAGTTTCTAGGGATATATGATGTTCCCCTAATACGAGCCGTCGTTGTCCACATTGGTTTAGAAAAACCTGGTGGTTTAGAGGTTCCCGGGTCATTGTTACAACTTAAGGACTTCGGGCGTTGACGATACATATAAAGTTCATCGGGGTTGGAATTAGATTTCTCTATTTTTATGCCCTTTCCCTTATTATTTTCTTTTGCCTTTTTAAATTCAGTTGGGGTAATTTCTATAACATCATCGGAATTCTCGTCGGAATCCGATTCATCGGAGAATTGGTAATCCTCCCAATATTTTGCTTCCTTGGCGGAAACACCATTGACCATAATTAACCTTGGTCGGTTGGTTGAGGATTTTCTTTTACTTAACCGTTTTATTATTTCCCCCACCGGTTCTATTTCTTCATCCGGTTCCGATTCTTCTTCCGGTTCCGATTCTTCTTCCGGTTCTGACTCTTCTTCCGGTTCCTCTTCGGGAACTTGTGAATCAGTCCACGAATCATTCCAATTTACATTTGACTCTTCATTATTATTAGGTGAGTCAATGGGACTTGTTCTAGAGGTAGACATCTATCACATAATATCAAACGCGTTAAGAGATTAATATATCACATAATATTCACATGTTAAAAATATATAGTTTCCAACAAAAATGTTAAGCAATCATTTTTAAAGAAAACACGGTCGAAGTCCAGACTCACTAATGCATCCTAACAAACTCGATAAGATACACTAATGCAAATTTTCTGGTTCTCTAAGACCAACGCTCTGATACCAACTGAAATGTCCCGTTCTTATTGATTAAAAACGTTCCATATTAATTGATTTCGTTGCGAGGTTTTGACCTCTATATGAGACGTTTTTCAAAGACTGCATTCATTTTTAAAACAAACCATAACCTTTATTTCATAGATAAAGGTTTTAAAAAGCTTTACGTAGATTATCAAATAATGATAATCTAAAATATCCTGTTTACACACGACCATTACATAATGGTTTACAATACAAATATGTTACAACAAAATAAGTTTCTTGAATGCAGTTTTTACACAATATCATACAAGTATGGACTCCAAATCTCGTCCTTATTTAAGTATGCAACAGCGGAAGCTCTTAATAATCACCTGAGAATAAACATGCTTAAAACGTCAACAAAAATGTTGGTGAGTTATAGGTTTAACCTATATATATCAAATCATAATAATAGACCACAAGATTTCATATTTCAATACACATCCCATACATAGAGATAAAAATCATTCATATGGTGAACACCTGGTAATCGACATTAACAAGATGCATATATAAGAATATCCCCATCATTCCGGGACACCCTTCGGATATGATATAAATTTCGAAGTACTAAAGCATCCGGTACTTTGGATGGGGTTTGTTAGGCCCAATAGATCTATCTTTAGGATTCGCGTCAATTAGGGTGTCTGTTCCCTAATTCTTAGATTACCAGACTTAATAAAAAGGGGCATATTCGATTTCGATAATTCAACCATAGAATGTAGTTTCACGTACTTGTGTCTATTTTGTAAATCATTTATAAAACCTGCATGTATTCTCATCCCAAAAATATTAGATTTTAAAAGTGGGACTATAACTCACTTTCACAGATTTTTACTTCGTCGGGAAGTAAGACTTGGCCACTGGTTGATTCACGAACCTATAACAATATATACATATATATCAAAGTATGTTCAAAATATATTTACAACACTTTTAATATATTTTGATGTTTTAAGTTTATTAAGTCAGCTGTCCTCGTTAGTAACCTACAACTAGTTGTCCACAGTTAGATGTACAGAAATAAATCGATAAATATTATCTTGAATCAATCCACGACCCAGTGTATACGTATCTCAGTATTGATCACAACTCAAACTATATATATTTTGGAATCAACCTCAACCCTGTATAGCTAACTCCAACATTCACATATAGAGTGTCTATGGTTGTTCCGAAATATATATTGATGTGTCGACATGATAGGTCGAAACATTGTATACGTGTCTATGGTATCTCAAGATTACATAATATACAATACAAGTTGATTAAGTTTTGGTTGGAATAGATTTGTTACCAATTTTCACGTAGCTAAAATGAGAAAAATTATCCAATCTTGTTTTACCCATAACTTCTTCATTTTAAATCCGTTTTGAGTGAATCAAATTGCTATGGTTTCATATTGAACTCTATTTTATGAATCTAAACAGAAAAAGTATAGGTTTATAGTCGGAAAAATAAGTTACAAGTCGTTTTTGTAAAGGTAGTCATTTCAGTCGAAAGAACGACGTCTAGATGACCATTTTAGAAAACATACTTCCACTTTGAGTTTAACCATAATTTTTGGATATAGTTTCATGTTCATAATAAAAATAATTTTCTCAGAATAACAACTTTTAAATCAAAGTTTATCATAGTTTTTAATTAACTAACCCAAAACAGCCCGCGGTGTTACTACGACGGCGTAAATCCGGTTTTACGGTGTTTTTCGTGTTTCCAGGTTTTAAATCATTAAGTTAGCATATCATATAGATATATAACATGTGTTTAGTTGATTTTAAAAGTCAAGTTAGAAGGATTAACTTTTGTTTGCGAACAAGTTTAGAATTAACTAAACTATGTTCTAGTGATTACAAGTTTAAACCTTCGAATAAGATACCTTTATATGTATGAATCGAATGATGTTATGAACATCATTACTACCTTAAGTTCCTTGGATAAACCTATTGGAAAAGAGAAAAATGGATCTAGCTTCAACGGATCCTTGGATGGCTCGAAGTTCTTGAAGCAGAATCATGACACGAAAACAAGTTCAAGTAAGATCATCACTTGAAATAAGATTGTTATAGTTATAGAAATTGAACCAAAGTTTGAATATGATTATTACCTTGTATTAGAATGATAACCTACTGTAAGAAACAAAGATTTCTTGAGGTTGGATGATCACCTTACAAGATTGGAAGTGAGCTAGCAAACTTGAAAGTATTCTTGATTTTATGAAACTAGAACTTTTGAAATTTATGAAGAACACTTAGAACTTGAAGATAGAACTTGAGAGAGATCAATTAGATGAAGAAAATTGAAGAATGAAAGTGTTTGTAGGTGTTTTTGGTCGTTGGTGTATGGATTAGATATAAAGGATATGTAATTTTGTTTTCATGTAAATAAGTCATGAATGATTACTCATATTTTTGTAATTTTATGAGATATTTCATGCTAGTTGCCAAATGATGGTTCCCACATGTGTTAGGTGACTCACATGGGCTGCTAAGAGCTGATCATTGGAGTGTATATACCAATAGTACATACATCTAAAAGCTGTGTATTGTACG
The DNA here is from genome assembly GCF_046630445.1 of Rutidosis leptorrhynchoides. Classification (NCBI taxonomy): domain Eukaryota; kingdom Viridiplantae; phylum Streptophyta; class Magnoliopsida; order Asterales; family Asteraceae; genus Rutidosis; species Rutidosis leptorrhynchoides. Next base: position 155,447,932 of record NC_092333.1, read on the forward strand.
AGTACGAATACGGGTGCATACGAGTAGAATTGTTGATGAAACTGAACGAGGATGTAATTGTAAGCATTTTTGTTAAGTAGAAGTATTTTGATAAGTGTCTTGAAGTCTTTCAAAAGTGTATGAATACATATTAAAACACTACATGTATATACATTTTAACTGAGTCGTTAAGTCATCGTTAGTCGTTACATGTAAATGTTGTTTTGAAACCTTTAGGTTAACGATCTTTTTGAATGTTGTTAACCCATTGTTTATTATAACAAATGAGATGTTAAATTATTATATTATCATGATATTATGATATATAATATATCTTAGTATGATGTATATACAGTTAAATGTCGTTACAACGATAATCGTTACATATATGTCTCGTTTCGAAATCATTAAGTTAGTAGCCTTATTTTTACATATGTATTTCATTGTTAATACACTTAATAATATATTTACTTATCATTTAACATAATTAACCAAGTGTATCAATATCTTAATATGATTCATATGTACCTAGTAAGACGTTGTTATAACGATAATCGTTATATATATCGTTTTCGAGTTTCTTAAATTAATAGTCTCATTTTTATGTATATAACTGATTGTTAAAATACCTAATGAGATACATACTTATAATAAAAACATGTTAACTATATATATAACCATATATATGTCATCGTATAGTTTTTACAAGTTTTAACGTTCGTGAATCACCGGTCAACTTGGGTGGTCAATTGTCTATATGAAACATATTTCAATTAATCAAGTCTTAACAAGTTTGATTGCTTAACATGTTGGAAACATTTAATCATGTAAATATCAATCTCAATTAATATATATAAACATGGAAAAGTTCGGGTCACTACACTCACATGGGCTGCTAAGAGCTGATCATTGGAGTGTATATATCAATAGTACATACATCTAAAAGTTGTGTATTGTACGAGTACGAATACGGGTGCATACGAGTAGAATTGTTGATGAAACTGAATGAGGATGTAATTGTAAGCATTTTTGTTAAATAGAAGTATTTTGATAAGTGTCTTGAAGGCTTTCAAAAGTTTATGAATACATATTAAAACACTACATGTATATACATTTTAACTGAGTCGTTAAGTCATCGTTAGTCGTTTCATGTAAGTGTTGTTTTGAAACCTTTAGGTTAACGATATTGTTAAATGTTGTTAACCCATTGTTTATTAAATCAAATGAGATGTTAAATTATTATATTATCATGATATCATGATGTATTAATATATCTTAATATGATATATATACATTAAATGTCGTTACAACGATAATCGTTACATATATGTCTCATTTCAAAATCATTAAGTTAGTAGTCTTGTTTTTACATATATAGTTCATTGATAATATACTTAATGATATGTTTACTTATCATAATATCATGTTAACTATATATATATCCATATATATGTCATCATATAGTTTTTACAAGTTTTAACGTTCGTAAATCGCCGGTCAACTTGGTTGGTCAATTGTCTATATGAAACCTATTTCAATTAATCAAGTCTTAACAAGTTTGATTGCTTAACATGTTGAAAACACTTAATCATGTAAATAACAATTTCATTTAATATATATATATATATATAACACGAAAAAGTTCGGGTCACTACATATACATATAAATATAGATATAAATATATGTATGTATATGTATATATATATATATATATATATATATATATATATATATATATATATATATATATATATATATATATATTAACTTAAAATAGTATTATATGATTTAATCGTTAGAACTAAAAATATAAAATAATATACGATATAATTAAATTGTTATAAATCTATATATATATATATATATATATATATATATATATATATATATATATATATATATATATATATATATGAGAGAGAGAGAGAGAGTATATCAAATTTAATTATTTAATAATTGTAATACTCGTTGGACATTTCGATTATTATTTAGAGAATTTAATTCGAACTTATATTATTTTAAAATAAAAGGTGATCCGAAAATGAGTTATATGAATTTTAGGCTTATTAAAAATGCATTTAGGAACTATTTGTTAAGTTATAACACTTTTTATATTTTATCCAAAATTGAGATGGACAGTTGATGTAATTTTTATTTAATAAATTAATGATCAAATTTTATACCATAATGACCGAAATAAATAAAGATAATTACTGTGAAAGTTTGGGATTTTTCGGAATACTTTTATCCGCCACTGATTATCAACGAAAAACGAAGTAACACTCTGTATAAAATTTTCGGTACAAAAATTTAAAAGGACGATGGCTATTCTATTAATCCACTGTACTTGATTGAGTGTTAGTTTCCTTTCTCTATCAATTATCAATTATATGGCTTTAAATATATACTATCAGACAGCTGATACATGATTGAGGAACCCACTTATTAATTCACGAATTCACCCGTGATATTGATATCACTTTATGTTCCAATCAATCCATCCAAATTAATGTTACCATCTTATATTATGTTTAGTATTTTATTATATATATTATACACATATAGAAGAGATTAATTATCACCACCTAAAATTCACCACTAAGCACCAACACATGACACATCCAATTTTCCAAAGAAACGTCCAGATTCTATTAGTTAAATCCAAAGAACACCCAATTTTATTTCCAATCATCACCAATCAATCAACCCTTTTTCACTATCTTTATTTTTCAAAAACCTTCACAAAACCAAGTCAGTGATAAACAATCAAATGGTGAACTCGATAAAACTAATAAGACCCATCACTATTCCTCTTCCTTGTTCTTCCTCGTTAACAATCGAACACCACCTTGTTTACTTATTTTGATTAACAACCACCTGCACTATTCGAAACCAAAACTATGGAACTCTCTATGCTACTGCTGCATACTACTCCGTGTATATATATATATATATATATATATATATATATATATATATATATATATATATATATATATATATATATATATATATATATATATATATATATATATATATATATATATATATATATATATATATTTCAGTCGTGAATACCAAATCATCACCATCACGATCACTAGTCTGCTGCAAGATGAATTGCTACACACTAAATTGATACACGATGAACTGCTACTGTTTTATGTTCGATTTATCACCAAAAATTGAACCAAAGTGTTACTATTTCTACTCGTTATTCCAACCCAAACACCTTCACCATTATCGAACACCACTCTATTCTATCTCCACAACAATCACCATTTAAAACATCATCATATTCTTCCTATTTGTAACTATATGTTGATGTCATCTTGCAATTACATGCCACCAAATTTAAATAGAATCAATGAATTTATAAACCTCTTGGGACTCTCCATACATCTACTTTGATTTGTATCATCCCTACTTTCTAAAACCACCACCATCATTATGATATACGGCTGCAGCTGCTAATCGTTACCTTTCTGTTTCTGTCTTCGATTAATCGACATAACCACCTTCTTATTCGATTTCCTTACAACTGTACTTTTGGTTTGCTATTAACACCATCACCACCATAAACCGACACCTGCAGATAAGTTTAAAGTTCCATTGCTATCGTGTGATTATTTTTTTTCTCTTTTCCGATGTGGCCGACAAATGGCTAAACAGATTACCATACGTGAATATTAAAGAAAAAGGAATCGACCTAGTAAAGGGTTTCTTGTTGGGCCGATTGAATTTTTCCTTGGACTTGCAACATTGGGCCGGCATTATTAATGCAAGTGGGCTAGTGGGCCTGTTAGTGATTTGTTTGGCTGCTATCATAGTGTATATCTATATTCTGACCGATTGCTGATGACACCATTGATGATGACGATGTATTATAAGAAGATCAGTAAATTATGATTATGATTTATGGTGATTGACGAAAGTATGATGATGATAAGTTGATATCATAACTTTAAACATATCGATGATACATGATACATGATGCTCGATTACAATAAATAGGATAAATAACAATGATGAATAGGTTATGATGTCAAGTTGGTGATAATATATGATATACGATGACGATGATAATAGTATTAGGATGATAACTGGAGAATTGCATGATGATGATGGACGTATATGATGAGAGGGTTTAATATGATGATAACGATGATGATGTGTTGGTTTTAATTATGATGATATTGATTAGATGATAGTAATGGTTATGATGATAATGAGGGATGATATCGACGATGATAAAAATATGATGATAATGATGGTATAACATTATTACCTTAATATTATAATTACTTTTATATTATTATTATTATTATTATTATTATTATTAATATATTAATATTATTATTATTATTAGTAATGGTATTATTATTTATAGTATTATATCATTATTATGATTTCAAGGATATGAAATATGTTTATGACGTAAATGTATAATAAAAGATGATACGATAAAGATTATAGAAACTGATTATTATTATCATTATTAGGAAAACAATACAACCTATTAGTATTATTACAATACTTATAATTATTATCATCATAAGAATTATTATTAATGCTATCATTATTATTATTATTATTATTATTATTATTATTATTATTATTATTATTATTATTATTATTATTATTATTATTATTATTATTATTAGCATGATTATCATCATTAATGTTGTTATTGTTAAAAATTATTATCATTATAATCATTATCACTTGTTTAACATGAGAACTAATATTGGTACTATTATAAACATTATCAATATCATTATTTTTAAAATTAGTATGATTATGAAAATAAAGATGTTAAAAATAAACATACTGTTTTCAAGAAAATTATAAATGAAATATCATTATTATTATTATCACTGATCATTATCAATATTATTACAAATAGATATTCATATATAAAATTTTATTACCATAATATTAGTAATACATATCACTATATTTTTTTTTTGATACTAATTAAGTTATAAAAGATATCAATTGATATATATATATAATTTTATATAAAAAAACCCAAGTATAAATTTGTACTTATAATCTATTATGAAGAAAGATAAGTATTAGTATATAATATATATAAATTAAGTATATTAAATTTAACTAAATAACATATAATATAACAAGCATATTATTAATAATAATATATGTAAACTTGCTTTATGACAATTATATGTGTTAATAGATATACAATTGATATAGGTTCGTGAATCCGAGGCCAACCCTGCATTGTTCAATATCGTCATCTGTATTTTTACTACAAAATACAGTATTGTGAGTTTCATTTACTCCCTTTTTAAATGCTTTTGCAATATATATTTTTGGGACTGAGAATACATGCGCTGCTTTTATAAATGTTTTACGAAATAGACACAAGTAATCGAAACTACATTATATGGTTGAATGATCGAAGCCGAATATGCCCCTTTTGCTTGGTAACCTAAGAATTAGTAAACCAGTCTACTAATTGACACGAATCCTAAAGATAGATCTATTGGGCCTAACAAACTCCATCCGTTGTAGCGGATGCTTTAGTACTTCGAGTTTTTATATCATGTCCGATGGATGTCCCGGAATGATGGGGATACTCTTATATGCATCTTGTTAATGTCGGTTACCAGGTGTTCAATCCATATGAATGAATTTTTATGCATGATATTTATGAGAAATGGAAATATGAAATCTTGTGGTCTATTAAAATTATGAAATGATCGATTATGATAAACTAATAAACTCACCAACCTTTTGGTTGACACTTTAAAGCATGTTTATTCTCACGTATGAAATAAATCTTTCGATGTGCATTTGCTCATTTTAGAGATATTACTTGGAGTCATTCATGACATATTCTAAAAGACGTTGCATTCGAGTTGTTGAGTTCATCAAGATTATTATTAAGTCAATTATAGTTAGATATATTATGAAATGGTATGCATGCCGTCAACTGTCGATGAAATAAAAGTTTGTCTTTTAAAAACGAATGCAATGTTTGTAAAATGTATCATATAGAGGTCAAGTACCTCGCTATGTAACCAAATGTAATGTATTCGTCCAGATGGATTAGGACGAGGTGTTACATGTGGTATCAGAGCGGTGGTCTTAGCGAACCGGGTCTTGCATTAGTGTGTCTAACTGATAGTTGTTTAGATGCATTAGTGGGTCTGGACTTCGACCGTGTCTGCATGTCAAAAGTTTTGCTTATCATTTAGTGTCGAAAATTATTTGTTTATCATCCTTAAAGTCTAGACATGACTTACTGCCTCTATTGCATAGACAATGTATAGATAAATTCATATCTTAGCGTATATGTTATTGTTACCTTTGCCTGACAGCTTCCGTAGATTCCTCCGTAACTTATGAGATTTTAGTATTATATATGCATATGTAAATTATGTATTGCAGGGTACTAATCTACATCCTATAATCTATCTCATATCGAAAATCAATTCCCTGATCGTACGAAATGGAACTCGTCACTAGTTGAAGTTCTTCGAAACCCGACAGCTATTCCAATTTGGATGTTCACCTAACTCCGGAAGCAGCGTCACCAGAATGAATCAACCAATCAGCCATCCCCAATTCATCTTATGGGTTCGTAGTATACTTAATCATTAGAGACAAGAAGAAGCGATCCCTTTCATCCACCATATTGTCCTCTGGGCGAAGAACCTGAGGCATTCACCGGTAAACCAATCCGAAACACCATTTTCACTCTTATTTCCCAAATATCTTGTCACGATTATATTCTATCTAAAATTCTAAACCTTATTCATCCGCTCGTTCCAACTGACAATCATCCCGGAATAATAGAAGAAGTCAACGAATTTTGCGCTCAAGTAGTGACTTTGGAGAATATGATGCAAAATTTACCAGCTTCAGCAACATCACCAGCACCAACATCAATACCAGCACCACCAACAACCCAAGTTCAACATCACACACCTCAACATCTCATTATGTACCTCGAGCATAATCATCAATCTGCGAATCGTTCTACATCATTTATCTTCGTTCGACATGGCGATTATGTAATCTCTAATATTTTTGAGATTATATATTCTTGTTCTAACGGTAAATCAAATGAGTTTAATATCATATTGACTCATTAAATCCAAGATTACATCTGAAGAAAATATATATGTATATATATTTTTTCATAAAGATTGTAATTAAAAAAAAAACTTCTTTCGTACAAACTGTTAACGGTGAAAATATTTTAACGGGTAGGTAATACCCGAGGAGTATTTAGATTTCACATTAATAAGTTACACTGTACATTCTTCGAATATGATTCAACAGTCATTTACGATCCTACTCACATCCACATATATACGTATCCGTTCACCGCAGAATATCCATTTTCATTCAATTTCATATTTGGATTTTGACCTATCAGAATCCAACAAGTGGCATAATGATGAAAACATTGGACAAAATAAAAATTTGTTAGAAACAAACAAATTAACTATAAGAAGAATTTTGTTAAGAATCCACGCTAACTGTTCCTAGCTAACTGTTCCTAGCTAACTGGTTACATTTTATTTATCGCAATATATATTCTCGCAATTTTATTTATCGTCATTTAATTTCTGTTATTTATTTTACGCACTTTAAATATTGGGACACGTATATAAGGTTTTTACATATCATATCGACGCATCTATATATATTATTTGGAATAACCATAGACACTCTATATGCAGTAATGATCGAGTTAGCTATACAGGGTTGAGGTTGATTCTATAATAATATATATACTTTGAGTTGTGATCAAGTCTGAGACATGTACACGGGTCACGAGATGTATTAATTAAATCGAATATTATAAACTATATATGAATTATTGAGTTAGTAACTGTGGACTACTAACTGTGGACTACCAAGATTGGACAATTAAAATGAATTAAAATATTGATTATAACATATGAAACTAAACATTCCTTCAAGTTTGCCACTTGATTTCATCTTAAACCTCAATTGTATCTTGACGATTACAATCTGCGTTTAAACCTTTCATGATTCTAGAAAACACTTCAATCGATAGGATGAACCAACCACACTTCATCTATGGAAGAAAAGATTGATGCATATAGTTATGCAATTGATGTAATGACCCGACAAAATTGTCATTTACGGCGCCGCTAACTTAGGTCCCGTTACGTGGTCGTAGTCCCTATATGAGACTCGTTTGACCAAAATTAAGTCGCGTTATTTTGAAACGTATCATGCTTACAAAGTTTAGTTTACAAACCGTTCGACAACAATTTTAAGTTTACAAAAGTTACAAAGTGTAAATGAAATAACTTGCGACATAATATAAGTTGAAAATCACGGTTGCTATAAATAGCGTAAGTATGTAAACATTTATTTGAATCCAAAGGTGCTATCACTAGCGTATGCATGTATGCTTGACTCCAATCAAAGTAAATCAAGTGTGCGGAAGCATGTATCAATTAGCCAAGTATGAACCTGAGAAAACATGTAGAAAACTGTCAATGAAAAACGTTGGTGAGATCATAAATGTATTTGTAAAAGTATGTTTTTGAATCACAAGGTTTAGTATCAAAGCGTATACATCTCAAAAGATGTTGTTTGTAAACCATAAGATTTAGTATAAAGTGAATATCAAGCGTATACATCCCACAGGATGTTGTATGTATCACGAGCACCCCATTACCAAAACTTAACTGAATCTTACCTCTGCATAATAGTGTTAGAACCTACACTATATCCCGAAAATACATTTCATCCCATAGATGAGGGTTCGTAAAACCCGCATGGCCACACAACATAAGTTCTCGCTCACACCCTACAAGTGTAACTAATGGTAATTGGACTTGAGGATTTTCGTTGTAACTCGTATGTATCTTTGCTCTTGTATTCGTATTTGTGTTCAAAGTATGAAAGTATAAACCGTATAAAATGTATATAAAGTATATGTTTCTCAGCCCACGATTTAAAAGTATAAAAGTATTTGAAAGGGTGGGACTATGATCTCACCTCGAGTGCACGAGTATAAATGTACTTCACAAAGTAAACGCGTGCATGAAAGTTGTTTAGCCTTGACCTAAACAAGTAAGTTGTATCAATTAACCAGTTACGACACAAGGTCGGGCGAAATGTGTTCGATTAGTCCTATGGCTCGTTACGACTCGAATAGTATAGCATGTGAATCACGTTGTCAAGTTTCATGCAAGAATCAAGTATAAAAGAAGATTAGAACGATTGCATAAACGTTTGGTTAAGTTTAACTAAAAGTCAAACTCGGTCAAGTCAAAGTCAACAAAAAGTCAACACGTTCGAGTCAGGTCCCGAACTATTTTTCTGTGCTAATTATTCATATATAAGCATGTTAGAACAAGTTACATGTGAATCGGAGGTCCATAGTATAGCAAAGATTTTGCGTGAAATTGAAAAGTGGGACAGATCCTGGAACACGGCAAACGCTGCGCCGCGACCCAGGATTGCCGCGCCACGGCAATGAACGTGAGCTGGTACCTGGTCTGCTGAGTTTGTTCAAGTCTCAAAACAATATTAAAATTAAACGCAACTTGCAAACCGTAAACACTTAGGACTCGTATCTTATATCGTTGGGAAGCTCTTTTGACAAGGAATACAACTAACTACTTTTCACCAAGCAAAAACATCAATTACAATAACCGAAATCTCGTCAAGTGATCATTATAGGGTTATTTTCAAAGTTTCAAGTTCATCAAATGCATTTTAAGTTTCGGGAATCCAATTCACACATATGATATGCCGTTTTGAAGGTAATGAAACATACATTACAACTATACATTTACAATTAACATTTCATGACATTCAAAGCATCAAAAGTTCATCTTAAGAGCTATCAAACCCTAACCAAGAATCACAAAATCATTAATCATGTTTTTGAAGTTTTCTTAATCAACCTACGCATCAAAACGAAGCTAGTGATACTAGTAACACAATTAAAACATGAACTTTAACAATTTAACAACATTAACTCATCCAAAATCAAAGATGAAGCACACCCATTTTCAAGTTCATGCTAGTTACTCCAAAACAATAAATCGAGCAAACAAAACATATATTCATGTTATACTTGAGCCATAGACACTAACTAACACCATTTCAAGTATATAAAATGAATTTAGAGAAATCTAGAGTTTTTAGAAAGTTACCCAAACGAGATGAAATTGGCACCAAAATGTAGAGGATGAAGAGAGGATCACGAATATGTAATTTGTTTTGATGTTTGCCCCTTGATCCGGATTTAGATGATGATTTTTGTGAGTTGGGTGTTTAAGTTCAAAAATGGAAGATGAGAAAGGAGAGAAAGAGATGAGGAGGTGAGTGGAAGTGAATGGGTGGATGAGGTGGGTTGACTAGTTGACCTAGTCAACTAGTTTGCCCACTTGGCAACCTCGGTCCCTCAAGTTTCAAAGCGGGTGCGGGAATTAACCAAACAAATATTTTAAAAACGCTCAAGTAAACGAGTGATGTTATAACTAAATAACGAGAATATTATGAACGTTTGTCAACGGAATCTACGAATATAAATAACGAAAGATATTATTAAAAAAAAAGATAGTGTTAAAAAATAAATTTAACGAAAAAACGAGGGATGTTACATTACCTACACCTTAAAAGAAATTTCGTCCGGAAATTTAGTTGGAAGTAGTAGTTGTTGTTTCTTCTTCGAAACCTTGCGTTGCAAATTCTACGGATATGTGAAGGTACTTCCTTGGCATTTCAACGAACTTTGACAGTCGGGAATTTACGTTGGTTTAATGTTTGGCTTCACGATTTATAGTTTCAACCCGTCCTCCTAGGAAGTGAAGTTTATCGTTGAGAGTAAGTTCGTCGAAGAGGATAACAAGTTCTTGTTTCGCAAGATACGCCCTTAAGTTTGATACACAGAATGTAGGATGAACGGAATTTGTTTGAGTCGGAAGTTTGAAGCGGTAAGCAACGGGCACAACACGCCCCAAGATTTAAAAAAGACTAAAAATATCGCGGATTTAGCTTTCTACGTTTCCGAAACGGACTACACCTTTTCAAGGTGCGACTTTTAACGTTACACGTTTTCCCACATGGAATTCGAAAGGTTTACGTCTAACATTGGCATAGCTCCTTTGGCGACTACGGGCCGTCTCGAGCCTTTCTCGGATTGGAACGATTTTAACGGTTACTCCATGAATGAGTCCAGGTTCGGTGACTTGATTATCATTTACTTGGTTCTACAAAAGGAGAATGACGTTTCCTGTCATATAAGATTTCAAAAGGTGTGACGTTAAGACTTGAATGATAACCATTGTTGTAAGAGAATTTGGTTAAAGGCAAAAACTTTTCTCAAGTATATTTGAAGTTGATAACATGAACTCGTGTTTATGGTTTCCAAAGTTCGAGTCGTACATTTACTTTGTTCGTCGGTTCGTGGATGACATGCGGTACTTATGTCTAAACGTGGTCCCGAGACTTTTGTAAGGCACCCCGAAATCTAGAAGTGAAACGAGGATCTCGATCCGAAACGAAGTACATTTCCTTAAGATATATTTTGAACAAGTTTTTGTTTCTTAAGAATTTCGCACCGCGGAAGATTTATCCGTTTTCGAAAACGTTCGTTAGAGCAAGTTTCTTATCGGTTTCTAAAAAAAAGTTCGTTAGGACTATTCACCATCGTGGTGAATACTAGTATAATGTGAAGAGTCTCCTCTCCACTGAGAATTTAGATAAAAGATTTCCTTATACAGGAGTACGAGCGTGATGCGAGAGAAGTTTCCGCCTCAATGTGAGCATAACAAGCATATTGTAGTTCGTTGATAAAACTGTGCGAAAACGAGATAGTATACACGTATAACGTATGTTTAAAGTTGAAAGAATTTGTCATTCATTCGGAAGCATAAATATGGTTCGACAATAATCGACGATGTGTCCCGGGTATGGTTGTTATCAGTATTCTCGGAGTTTTCGGATATCCAATCAGAAAAATAAAGTCATGTACATGGCACATGGTGGTGATTAGGTTGATCGAGTCCAACCATCATCACGAGTCATTAGAACTTTGGTATGACCTACCGTAATATAACCACGTTGATTGAGTGTCGTTATATTACGCTAACTCATACCTCCATTCCCACATCACTCCATAGATTCAAGTTCGTGAAAATCGGGAAGTTATAAAATGAATAAAGTGTAACGACGTCTCTAACGTGATTCGTATTAATCGAAAGAATTAGTGCAACTCTAAAGAAGCGTTCCCCGAGGGAAGTGTATAAATGATTATTCACGTCAATGCGGTTCAAGTCAAACAATAATGTCTTTAGGTACAAAAAGAGTAACGAATCATGATAACGAATAGTACGCAACCGTTGTGGTAAGTAGTGACGATGATACTCACCTAGAGTAGTGATGGTAATAACAAGAAGTGGTAGATAGTAAGGAACACCGGTGACACCGATAGTAAGCTGAAATGGTGGCGAATAACAATCTGAGACAGAGTTCCCGAACAAGTGTGACTAATGAAGTCGTCGTCGTCCTTACGCGTATGAATCTTAAGTTTACGTGTGTTACCCGAAAGTTGTAGAATACGAGTTCGTATGAAGAAATTTTGGTACCACTAAGAAGTTTGCCTAAGAATGATTCAAGTATAATGCACAAGTAGTCAAGTAAGTGCTATCTATAGCAAATGTATGTCAGAATGCAATGGCTAACTATCCGGTTGTAGTCTAGATTCACTAATGCGTCCTAACGACTCTGTCAGACAAACTAATGCACATCCTAGTTCCCTACAACTAACACTCTAATACCATCTGTAGCGACCCGACAAAATCGTCATTTACGGCGCCACTAACTTAGGTCCCGTTACGTGGTCATAGTCCCTATATGAGACTCGTTTGACCAAAATTATGTCGCGTTCTTTTGAAATGTATCATGCTTACAAAGTTTAGTTTACAAAACCATTCGACAACAATTTTAAGTTTACAAAAGTTACAAAGTGTAAATGAAATAACTTGCGACATAATATAAGTTGAAAATCACGGTTGCTATAAATAGCGTAAGTATGTAAACATTTGTTTGAATCCAAAGGTGCTATCACTAGCGTATGCATGTATGCTTGACTCCAATCAAAGTAAATCAAGTGTGCGGAAGCATATATCAATTAGCCAAGTATGAACCTGAGAAAACATGTAGAAAACTGTCAACGAAAAACGTTGGTGAGATCATAAATGTATTTGTAAAAGTATGTTTTTGAATCACAAGGTTTAGTATCAAAGAGTATACATCTCAAAAGATGTTGTTTGTAAACCATAAGATTTAGTATAAAGTGAATATCAAGCGTATACATCCCACGGGATGTTGTATGTATCACGAGCACCCAATTACCAAAACTTAACTGAATCTTACCTCTGCATAATAGTGTTAGAACCTACACTATATCTCGAAAATACGTTTCATCCCTTAGATAAGGGTTCGTAAAACCCGCATGGCCACACAACATAAGTTCTCGCTCACCCCCTACAAGTGTAACTAATGGTAATTGGACTTGAGGATTTTCGTTCTAACTCGTATGTATCTTTGCTCTTGTATTCGTATTTGTGTTCAAAGTATGAAAGTATAAACCGTATAAAATGTATATAAAGTATATGTTTCTCAGCCCATGATTTAAAAGTATAAAAGTATTTGAAAGGGTGGGACTATGATCTCACCTCGAGTGCACGAGTATAAATGAACTTCACAAAGTAAACGCATGCATGAAAGTTGTTTAGCCTTGACCTAAACAAGTAAGTTGTATCAATTAACCGGTTACGACACAAGGTCGGGCGAAATGTGTTCGATTAGTCCTATGGCTCGTTACGACTCGAATAGTATAGCATGTGAATCACGTTGTCAAGTTTCATGCAAGAATCAAGTATAAAAGAAGATTAGAACGATTGCATAAACGTTTGGTTAAGTTTAACTAAAAGTCAAACTCGGTCAAGTCAAAGTCAACAAAAAGTCAACACGTTCGGGTCGGGTCCCGAACTATTTTTTGGTGCTAATTATTCATATATAAGCATGTTAGAACAAGTTACATGTGAATCGGAGGTCCATAGTATAGCAAACATTTTGCGTGAAATTGAAAAGTGGGACAAATCCTGGAACACGGCAAACGCCACGCCGCGACCCAGGATTGCCGCGCTGCAGCAATGAACGTGAGCTGGTACCTGGTCTGCTGAATTTGTTCAAGTCTCAAAACAATATTAAAATTATATCGTTGCTTGCAAACCGGAAACACTTAGGACTCGTATCTTATATCGTTGGGAAGCTCTTTTGACAAGGAATACAACTAACTACTTTTCACCAAGAAAAAACATCAATTACAATAACCGAAATCTAGTCAAGTGATCATTATAGGGTTATTTTCAAAGTTTCAAGTTCATCAAATGCATTTTAAGTTTCGGGAATCCAATTCACACATATGATATGCCGTTTTGAAGGTAATGAAACATACATTACAACTATACATTTACAATTAACATTTCATGACATTCAAAGCATCAAAAGTTCATCTTAAGAGCTATCAAACCCTAACCAAGAATCACAAAATCATTAATCATGTTTTTGAAGTTTTCTTAATCAACCTACGCATCAAAACGAAGCTAGTGATACTAGTAACACAATTAAAACATGAACTTTAACAATTTAACAACATTAACTCATCCAAAATCAAAGATGAAGCACACCCATTTTCAAGTTCATGCTAGTTACTCTAAAACAACAAATCGAGCAAACAAAACATATATTCATGTTATACTTGAGCCATAGACACTAACTAACACCATTTCAAGTATATAAAATGAATTTAGAGAAATCTAGAGTTTTTAGAAAGTTACCCAAACGAGATGAAATTGGCACCAAAATGTAGAGGATGAAGAGAGGATCACGAATATGTAATTTGTTTTGATGTTTGCCCCTTGATTCGAATTTAGATGATGATTTTTGTGAGTTGGGTGTTTAAGTTCAAAAATGGAAGATGAGAAAGGAGAGAAAGAGATGAGGAGGTGAGTGTAAGTGAATGGGTGGATGAGGTGGGTTGACTAGTTGACCTAGTCAACTAGTTTGCCCACTTGGCAACCTCGGTCCCTCAAGTTTCAAAGCGGGTGCGGGAATTAACCAAACGAATATTTTAAAAACGCTCAAGTAAACGAGTGATGTTATAACTAAATAACGAGAATATTATGAACGTTTGTCAATGGAATCTACGAATATAAATAACGAAAGATATTATTAAAAAAAAAAGATAGTGTTAAAAAATAAATTTAACGGAAAAACGCGGGATGTTACACCTGAAAACACTCGGAACCTGAGTAAACGTTTAACACATATATGTGCTAGCTCCTTTGGTGTTGTTATTACCGAAAATAACTTTGTAATTCCTTTTCAAATTAGCCAATTTTATCACAGCTCCAACAAATCAACATCGATCTTTCATTCGGATTAGCCTTATTATAAACTTGATATAAAAATTTGCCTTCCGTCATCGTTACTAGGGAACCTTATATAATCCACCACATTATCAGCAGATGTACCAGCAACTTTGTTACTCTTTGGAGTAAGCCTCTCCGAAAAATCATTTTATGTACTCATCCACATCTTATAACGAGAATTGCCATACCAATTACCGAGAATCAGCAATCAATATTTCGAATCTCGCAGCGTTTCTACATCAACAGTTATATGAATATGTAAAACATTCATCTCTTAGAATTATGACCTCCCATCCTAAAATTCTAAAAAGCACTCTAGTCTACGAAGCAATTCTTTGAATTTTGAGAAAGCTGATAAAGCAGCGAGAACTGTAAACGACCTTAACAGTCAAAAGTTGATGATAAAAATAATGTGTTGGAAAAACGGTTGAGCAACCCATGAAGGAGGTTGTGGACAAATCACAAAGACTAAACTGCCTTCAAAGAATCCAAATGATTCAGTATCTGCTGAAGTCATTAACGAATACATTGCTCCTGACTCTAAACCGTTACGGACAAATCTGCTTCATCATCCTCTGATCTTAGATATTCTAAGATACTATCGTATCTTTCATTATAAATATCCTCGATATTTCTGAAGGTAATTTCATAACTATTCTTATCAGAAATCATTTATCTTTTCGCGATATCAGTGTTACATCAGAAAGGAAACTGTTTTAGTTTCTAAATTCTGAAAAATTCGAACTTAAAATATGAATGTTTTTGAAGTAGTGTTGGAAACTGAAGCATGAGTTAGTATAATATAATGACACTTGATCAACGTGATTATATTACAGTAAGTCATGCTGAGTTTTTAATGAAACGTGATGATTCACAGACCATAACTTCATCATGTGCCATGTTACACGACTCTTACATTCTATCTAATCTCCAAACATATCAAGAACATATTTTCTTGATAGTCCTATCTTTTCCCCTGGATTCTGGTAATTTGACAAGTCAGATTGTGCTATTACCATTTCTTTCTTTGAACATTAACTCTATTCATTCCGAAATTCGTATTTACGAATTCTGAACCATTATTTCGCTTGACTTAAAGTCGGGAAAAGAAAACAAAATGATGGAACTCCAAAATATAAAGGAAATGAAGAGGGTGGATTTATAGTAAAATATTCGACAGAGCAATCAAAACAGATTATCGTATTTAACTAAAGAAGATTCTAATTTCCTTAATTACCAAAGAATCAAATCTTATTATGAAGATTTTCTCTAAATCCCTTGAATTCCGAAAATCAACTGTATCTACGTCAACAGATATGAAGAAACGTTATTTTCACATTTCACTCTTTTGTGATAACTTCACTCGTACGCTTTGCATAAACAAATTGTTTTATCCATATTACTCGCTAATGATAAAACTCTAATTTTCAGCTCGTATGCGTCATGAAAACATATTTATTGTCAGTCATGACCATCATAATCAAATTTCAGGACGAAATTTCTTTAACGGGTAGGTACTGTAACGACCTGGAAATTTCCAACCAAATTTAAATTTAATCTCTATATGATTTCGACACGATAAGCAAAGTCTGTAATGTTGAGTATCAAAAATGTTGGAACTATATTCATGCAATCAATTACCCTTTGACTATCTCTGACGATTCACGAACCATTAATTGAAAATAAATGTGTATACATACAAATATAATATATATATATATATATATATATATATATATATATATATATATATATATATATATATATATATATATATATATATATATATATATATATTAACTTAAAATAGTATTATACGATTTAATCGTTAGAACTAAAAATATAAAATAATATACGATATAATTAAATTGTTATAAATCTATATATATATATATATATATATATATATATATATATATATATATATATATATATATATATATATATATATATATATATATATATATATATATATATATATGTATAGTGGTAGGATCAAGAGGGAAGTAACCATTCGGGGGGAAGCGGGGGGAAGCAAAAACTTTTTTTTTTTGTTTTTTGAAAAAACTTTGTTCACGAACATTATAGATGAGATGAAAATATGAACATTTAGTAGAGACACTTTGTGATAAATGTTTTTATTTTGGTGGGAAAACGCTCGAAGAAGTAATATATAACAATTATCTTGTTTTTCGAGCGTATTTTGAGGTTTTAGCTATTGGGGTTTAGATATTAGGGTTTAGATATTAGGGTTTAGAAATTTAGGGTTTAGGGTTTAGATTTAGGGTTTAGATTTAGGATTTAGATTGAGTTTTTAACAGATACGGTTTAGGGTTTAGGGTTTAGGGTTTAGGGTTTAGGGTTTGGTGTTTTGGGTTTATGCAATAAACCCAAAACACCAAACCCTAAACCCTAAACCCTAAACTCTAAATCGAGCTAAATTTTACTTCACAAAACATGGAAAAAAACATTCATATTCTTCACGAACAATATTATCTTGAATGTTAGTTTTGTCGATCATTTTTCGCCTAAATAATAACATTCGTCACGAAGTGTCTCTTCTAAATGTTCATATTTTCGTGTGATCTTGATGCCGGAAATTTTTTTTCAAATAAACGAAAAAAAAAAATTTTTTGCTTCCCCCCGCTTCCCCCCGATTGGTTACTTCCCCATTGATCCTGCCCCTATTATATATATATATATATATATATATATATATATATATATATATATATATATATATATATATATATATATATATATATATATATATATATATATATATATATATATATATTTATAACAATTTGAATATATATATATGAGAGAGATTATATCAAATATAATTATTTAATAATTGTAATACTCGTTGGACGTTTCGATTATTATTTAGAGAAGTTTAATTCGAACTTATATTATTTTAAAATAAAAGGTGATCCAAAAATGAGTTATATGAATTTTAGGCTTATTAAAAATGCATTTAGGAACTATTTGTTAAGTTTTAACACTTTTTATATTTTACCCAAAATTGAGAGGGACAGTTGATGTAATTTTTATTTAATAAATTAATGATCGAATTTTATACCATAATGACCGAAATAAATAAAGATAATTACTGTGAAAGTTTTGGATTTTTCGGAATACTTTTATCCGCCACTGATTATCAATGGAAAACGATGTAACACTCTGTATAAAATTTTCGGTATAAAAATTTAAAAAGGACGATGGCTATTCTATTAATCCACTGTACTTGATTGAGTGTTAGTTTCCTTTCTCTATCAATTATCAATTATATGGCTTTACATATATACTATCAGACAGCTGCTACATGATTGAGGAACCCATTTATTAATTCACGAATTCATCCGTGATATTGATATCACTTTATGTTCCAATCAATCCATCCAAATTAATGTTACCATCTTATATTATGTTTAGTATTTTATTATATATATTATACACATATAGAAGAGATTAATTATCACCACCTAAAATTCACCACTAAGCACCAACACATGACACATCCAATTTTCCAAAGAAACGTCCAGATTCTATTAGTTAAATCCAAAGAACACCCAATTTTATTTCCAATCATCACCAATCAATCAACCCTTTTTCACTATCTTTATTTTTCAAAAACCTTCACAAAACCATGTTGGGATTTAACAAGTTTGAAACTCTTAAAACCATTTAAGATTATAATCAAAACGGAAGCGTGTAATTACAAATTAAACTTGTTAATCTTTAAACCAATTTAAAGTTAAATCCCAATAGGATCAAGTTGTGAACATAAGCTTACAAACTAACAAGAAAGGAAGAGTTTATACCTCCTTAAAATAAATTTAAGGGCTGACCAAAATGCTTGTAAGATGATGAATATATGTGTAGAACTTCAAGCCTTTGAAGCACAACAACACCCTTTAAGTTAGCTAGACTTTAGAACCTTAACAACCTTGTTAACTAAGCTACAAACCGCTTTCTTTGCTCACTGATTTCTGGACAGCAGCAACCCAAAGAAATGATGATGAATGTAGTTTCAAAAGCATGAAACCTCAAGTAGAAATACCCCAAACTATACACCAACACCCTAGCCTTTAGTTAGGATTTTATTTGACACTAGATTTGAGCTTTAAGAGAAAAATTAGAACACCCTTTTGGTGTAAAAGGGGTCACGGCAGTAGCAAGAACAGAAAATGGGCTGTGCAGTTTTTTTTCTCACTTCAAAAATCTAGTTGCACTTGAGAGACTTGTTCAAACCTTGGTCCTTGAGTTGCACATGCACATTAGGACTTGTGAAGTCTTAAAAGTAACAAAATTGAGGCAAGCATGGGAGTCTTGGAGTCCCAAAATCTGCACTCTCTCTTATTTTATAATAATGTCTTTACATATATATAAATATGTTATATGTTATATATATATATATAAAACATGTATTTGTTATGTTACTTTCACATTTTATAAACCTTTTATAAAATATAGCACAATATAATCATTTAATACTTATAAACAATTATATATAAATTATCCAAATAATTTATCTCAAGTGATATTATTTTAGAAAACCGATTTTCTAAAATACAAGTGTCGCGTATTTATTTAACGACCCAATCGTTAAGATTAAATACATATAAAGTGTCGGTAAGCTTGTTATTGGGTATGACCCGACTTGGATCATAACACATTAGCCACATTAATTTAATATGTCTCTCGGGCATACGAAATACCTTCAATCTCCCACTTGCACGAGAAACATAAGAAATTTATGCAAGTGATGGATACCACCTAACGACCGTCCATCACTCCCAACATGTTATGACTTTGTGCCATTCAACAACATCATCCCTTTCGAGTTCCCATCTCGAACATGAATAGGTGAATCTTTCATTATTTCCTTTCATCCTAGATGTCATGTTAAATCCAAGAGACACAGAGTGATCACTCTCTTCTAGATTTAACTTTATCAGGCCTTAGACATCCGACTCTCAACGAATAAGAGGGACAAATTCCATCTTGACTACATACGTCCTAAATACATACCTTGCATTATACCTGAGCTCTTCCTTATGAACTACCATATTTCAGAATAGCGAAGGAAAGAATCAAGGCATAATACCTGGTAAATATCCGAACCCAATATGTATCTCAGGTCAGAGGATACAATGATATTCGCCTTTACTCAAGATTACATGTGATCAACCACAAAGGCTCCATTTAGTAAATCTTGAGAGCGGGTCTTCCAATATTTGTATCCTACAAATATCTATGAACCTTGGTTGCAACCTTGCCCCACATTCATCCCGTGAATGTATACCAATCCAAGTTCATAATAGTCTAGACCTCACATTTGCTCCCACAAATGTGATCGACTACGGAATTCAGAATAATTACTTATTCATGGATAAAATATGCAAAATAGGAACATAACTCAAAATAAATTAATACCATAATTATATTAATGAGTTTGAACAATTTCGTTCCGTTACAATACTTAAAACAGATCATGACCAATCACTAGAATATCGAAGCCCTAATGCACAAACATGTCCGGCATGTTTTGATCCATGTAAGAGCTTCGTGAGAGGATCCGCTATATTAAGATCTGTGTGAACTTTGCGAATACATATCTTTCCCTTCTCAACTTCATCCCTTATGTAGTTGAATCTCCACTCAATGTGACGGGTCTTTTGGTGAGCACGAGGTTCTTTGATTTGAGCAATCGCACCCTCGTTATCACAAAAGATCTCAAGAGGGTCCTGAATGGAAGGGACTACTCCTAAGTCGTCGATGAATTTCTTCATCCATGCAGCTTCCTGAGCTGCCAATGATGCGGCGATGTACTCCGACTCTGTAGTGGATAAAGCAACAACATCCTGTTTTGAACTCTTCCAAGAGACTGCACCTCCATTTAATGTGAAGACATAACCGGATTGTGATCGAGAATCATCACGATCAGTTTGGAAACTCGCGTCCACGTAACCTTTTACAGCGAGTTCCTCCTCACCAGACCCATATATCAGAAACATATCCTTAGTCCTCCTAAGGTATTTCAATATACTTTTAACAGCAATCCAATGACTGTTTCCAGGGTTATTCTGGTATCTACTTGTCAGGCTAAGAGCGCATGACACATCCGGTCTAGTGCATATCATTGCATACATGATTGACCCAATGGCAGAAGCATATGGGACTTTCTTCATTCTCTCCTGTTCATCTTTCGTGGTGGGGCACTGAGATGAACTGAGAAGTGTTCCCTTTTGAATAGGTACCAAACCTTTCTTAGAGTTCTCCATCTTGAACCTTCTCAAGATCTTTTCAATGTATGCACTTTGATTCAAACCTATCAATTTCTTGGATCTATCCCTGTAGATCCTAATCCCCAAAATGTATTGTGCTTCTTCAAGATCCTTAATGGAGAAGCAGCCTTTTAGCCAAGTTTTAACTCCTTGCATTGTCGGGACATCATTCCCAAATAATAGTATATCATCCACATATAATACAAGGAACATGATAGTGCTCCCACTAGCTTTCTTGTATACACAAGCTTCATCATCATTTTTAATGAAGCCAAATTTCTTGGCTTCCTCATTAAAACGATGATTCCACATTCTAGATGCTTGTTTCAATCCGTAGATTGACTTCTTTAACTTACATACTTTGTTAGGATGTTTTGGATCGACAAAACCTTCAGGTTGAACCATATAGACATCTTCCTCAAGATATCCATTTAGGAAAGCGTTCTTGACATCCATTTGCCATATTTCATAATCATAATGAGCAGCAATGGCAAATAATATCATAATAGACTTTAGCATTGCCACAGGCGAAAAGGTTTCATCATAGTCAATCCCTTGAGTTTGAGT
This sequence comes from Rutidosis leptorrhynchoides, assembly GCF_046630445.1. NCBI lineage: Eukaryota > Viridiplantae > Streptophyta > Magnoliopsida > Asterales > Asteraceae > Rutidosis > Rutidosis leptorrhynchoides. Next base: position 155,470,242 of record NC_092333.1, read on the forward strand.
GAAACCTTTTGCTACAAGTCTAGCTTTATATGTATTTAAGTTTCCATGCATGTCGGTTTTCACCTTGAAAATCCATTTACAATCAACTAACTTGGAGCTAGTAGGTTGTACAACTAGTTCCCAAACTTGGTTGTCATACATGGATTGCATCTCAGCGTTCATGGCTTCCTGCCATTTATCTTTATCAATCCTTGATAAAGCATCTTGGTAGTTTGTTGGTTCATCCAAATCAACCACATAGCAATCATCCATGAGAAACCCATATCTCTCAGGAGGATTACTAATCCTACCAGATCTACGAACGTCTTGTATACTTTGATCATCCATCTGATCACTCTCAACATTTTCATTTTGAGTGCTAGTGTCAGCCAATTGTGTATCATCTACTTGATCTTGAACCTCTTCAAGATCTATCTTCCTTTCACTTTTGCCTTCCATTAGGAACTTAGTTTCAAGGAATTCAGCCTTCCGAGCAACAAATACATTCTACTCGGAAGGATCATAGAAATAGTATCCCATATCATCCTTGGGATATCCTATGAAGATACACTTCGTGGATCGAGCATTCAACTTATTAGGGACGTAACGCTAGGGTAAGCTTCACATCCCCATACCTTTAAGTATGATAGAGATGGAGGTTTTCCAAACCACATCTCATGAGGAGTTCGTTCCACTTTCTTGGTTGGGGCCATATTTAAAATACGAGCCGCGGAGCATAGACAATAACCCCAGAATGATAGAGGTAACGAGCTTCTAGCCATCATAGATCGAACCATATCCATTAGGGTTCGGTTTCTCCTTTCGGACACTCCATTAAGCTGGGGTGTTCCGGGTGGAGTAAGTTGTGAGATAATCCCACAACTCCTAAGATGATCTTGGAAAGCATCGCTTAGGTATTCACCTCCTCTATCGGTACGAAGTACCTTGATTGTCTTATTGAGTTGATTTTGTACTTCGCTTTGATATTCTTTGAATGCTTCAAAAGTTTCGTCCTTATGTCTTAACAAGTAGACATATCCAAAACGACTGAAGTCATCAATGAAAGTAACGAAGTATCTTTCACCATTCCTAGCTATGGGCTTAAAGGGTCCACATACATCCGAATGTATTAATCCCAATAAGTCCTTAGCCCTTTCATAGGTCCCTTTGAAAGGTGCTTTAGTCATTTTACCTTGTAAACAAGATTCACACAAATCAAACGAGTCCATCTCATTTGATTTCAAGAGTCCATTCTTTTGAAGTGTATGCATTCGGTTCTTGTTTATGTGACCAAGGCGACAATGCCATAAGTAGGAATCACTCAAATCCCTTTTGAGTTTCTTGGTGCTAGTATGGTATATAGAGCTCGATGATGTGTCATCATGAACCAATTCATAAATTCCATTTGAAGACGAAGCCTTGAAATAGAATACATTATCTTTAGAAACATGAATATCATCATCAATAAAATTAACAACGTAACCACATTGTTTTAAGCGAGAAATAGAAATAATGTTTCTACACAAATCCGGAGCATACAAAACATTTTCTAAAATAAGTTCCAATCCGCTTGGAAGCTTCAAAATAAAATCTCCTTGAGCTTTAACATGCACCTTTGCACCATTGCCCATATAGAGACTTGATGTTCCCGCCTTATGATCACTTCTTTTGAACCCCTGCAAAGAATTGCAAATATGAGTTCCACATCCCGTGTCTAATACCCATGTATTAGAAGAAGTAATACTAAGCTCTATATATACCATATACATATTACCTGAGGTTTGCCCTGCATCCCTCTTGTCCTTCAACTCCTTAAGATAGACCGGACAGTTTCGTTTCCAATGACCCATCTCACCGCAACCGAAACATGGGTCTTCTTTAGGGTTTGCCTTCTCGGCTACCTTTTGCTTCTTAGCCTTGTTGATGGTTGGGGTAACCATCTTCCCTTTCCCTTTGCCTTGATGGGCGGGTCTTTTTCTCTTGGCCACCTTTGGCTTAGAGGTGTTACCTTTTAACCCACCTTGATCGATTGTTAACACGGGTAAAGCCCTTTTACCCATGCTAGTTTCCGCCGTTCTAAGCATACCGTGAAGCTCACCTATGCTCTTATCCATCCCATTCATATTGTAATTAATTACAAATTGATCAAACCTTTTTGATAGGGATTTAAGGATAAGATCGGTGGCTAACTCATTTGATATGTTTAGGTTAAGACGGTTAGCACGATCGATAAGGCTTTTCATCTTAAGTACATAAGATGAAACCGATTGGGTATCGTCCATACGACAAGCATGTAGCGCCCGAACCATTTCGAAACGCTCGACACGCGCTTGTTGGAGGAACATCTCCTTCAATTGCGTTATCATGTCGTATGCACTATGATGCTCGAAATCCTTTTGGAGTTCGGGTATCATAGTCCCAAGCATTAAGCATGAGACTTGAAGGGAGTCGTGGCAATACTTATCATAAGAGGCCATTGCTTCCACATCATTCTCATCCGGTTGATCGGGAATGGGGTCCTCAAGTACATGCGCTTTATCCTTTTGTTTGAGGACAATCCGAAGATTGCGGAACCAATCCATAAAGTTGGTATGGTTAAGTTTGTCTTTCTCGAGGAGAGACCGTAATGATAGGTTGTTCATGTTAAGTGGTGCGATTTGCATGTTGTTGTTGTTATTAGCGGCCATCTACAAAATTCAACAAAGTTCATTTTAAGTATCGATTTTAGATTTAATAAACAATACCCTTTTAATTTGATTGATATTTATTAAATTTTAGAATCCAACGGTAAACCAAATTTCGGTTAGGTGACCTTTATCCCGTTATTTGATTTAGCTAGGTAGTCATTATATGACAATTGCAATCCTTTTGCAACTTCTAAGTTATGGGATCATGCAATCCTTTTGCATGGCATATTATCCCATCAACGCCTATTTGTTCATCATGCTTCGGTGACCCTAAGTTCATGATTCCCAAATCAAGTCGTCCTATTTGTATAGACTTGTAAATTTAACATACAAGTGGTTAGGTGACCTTTATCCCACAAGCATGCGAAATTTACCTTAATCATATTAGTTTGCTCATAACGGTTAGGTGACCTTTATCCCATCATGAGTTCCCTAATGCTTTTAAGTGTCACACAATAGGATGGCGTTAAACTTATTTACCTTGTTTGTAAAAGGGATTTTAAGTTTTCGTTAATTCTAGTTTGAGAAAAACATTTATGCCATACACCAACATGCATTTAGTGTATGGTACTTATGAAAAACCAATTTCATGTCTTGTAATTGAGCCAATTACTTGATATAAACCATTTTATATACGTTATCCTTTTCTTGTTCTTAATAACCATTTATTAAGGTTTTTGGTTGCAATTTTAATTCAACCATTTAAATAACCATTTTGCATGTACTTAGTACGTCTAATTTAACCAATTAAATTGTCGTTTTGTTAGTTGTTATCTTGTGATTAATTGTATCAACCAAACATACAAAACAATAATCATACAAACAACCACACATGCAAAATAAGTGTGTTCACAATCTAGCCATTTTGGTGGACATTTGTTTAGCCGAAAACAAATGTCACCGGGTAAGGGTTAATCATACAAAGTAGGAGATTTCAAATCTCCCACTTAATCTTGCATCCATATGCACCTTGTGTTCTTCAAGTCTTCATCATCTTGTATCTTCATTTTTACAAAATATGTATCCTAATACATTTTATCTAGAAAATGAAATTACAACCTATTCTATTTTACATACCAAATATAAAATGAATTACATAACCAAATGAAATAATTATTACAAACCAATTGAACAATTATTACATGCCATTGAATAATTATTATTACAAACCAAATGAATATAACATATCAACCAAATATAGCATGCAATCAACACAAGGTCAAGGCATAGATTGTGAACTTCAACATGCAACCAAATATGAACCAAATGGAAGAGCCCAAACCCACTTTTGGACCCTAACCAATTCGGCATTAAACATAAACCCAAACAAATCCAACAATTTTTGCATTCTTCTTTCATGCATGTACTTAGAATGCAAAGTTGATGGGTTTTAAAACAACAATTCGAAGCATATTTCAACAACTTCGGCTCTAGATACCATTGTTGGGATTTAACAAGTTTGAAACTCTTAAAACCATTTAAGATTATAATCAAAACGGAAGCGTGTAATTACAAATTAAACTTGTTAATCTTTAAACCAATTTAAAGTTAAATCCCAATAGGATCAAGTTGTGAACACAAGCTTACAAACTAACAAGAAAGGAAGAGTTTATACCTCCTTAAAATAAATTTAAGGGCTGAACAAATTGCTTGTAAGATGATGAATATATGTGTAGAACTTCAAGCCTTTGAAGCACAACAACACCCTTTAAGTTAGCTAGACTTTAGAACCTTAACAACCTTGTTAACTAAGCTACAAACCGCTTTCTTTGCTCACTGATTTCTGGACAGCAGCAACCCAAAGAAATGATGATGAATGTAGTTTCAAAAGCATGAAACCTCAAGTAGAAATACCCCAAACTATACACCAACACCCTAGCCTTTAGTTAGGATTTTATTTGACACTAGATTTGAGCTTTAAGAGAAAAATTAGAACACCCTTTTGGTGTAAAAGGGGTCACGGCAGCAGCAAGAACAGAAAATGGGCTGTGCAGTTTTTTTTCTCACTTCAAAAATCTAGTTGCACTTGAGAGACTTGTTCAAACCTTGGTCCTTGAGTTGCACATGCACATTAGGACTTGTGAAGTCTTAAAAGTAACAAAATTGAGGCAAGCATGGGAGTCTTGGAGTCCCAAAATCTGCACTCCCTCTTATTTTATAATAATGTCTTTACATATATATAAATATGTTATATGTTATATATATATATATAAAACATGTATTTGTTATGTTACTTTCACATTTTATAAACCTTTTATAAAATATAACACAATATAATCATTTAATACTTATAAACAATTATATATAAATTATCCAAATAATTTATCTCAAGTGATATTATTTTAGAAAACCGATTTTCTAAAATCCAAGTGTCGCGTATTTATTTAACGACCCAATCGTTAAGATTAAATACATATAAAGTGTCGGTAAGCTTGTTATTGGGTATGACCCGACTTGGATCATAACACATTAGCCACATTAATTTAATATGTCTCTCGGGCATACGAAATACCTTCAAACCAAGTCAGTGATAAACAATCAAATGGTGAACTCGATAAAACTAATAAGACCCATCACAATTCCTCTTCCTAGTTCTTCCTCGTTAACAATCGAACACCACCTTGTTTACTTATTTTGATTAACAACCACCTGCACTATTCGAAACCAAAACTATGGAACTCGCTATGCTACTGCTGCATACTACTCCGTATATATATATATATATATATATATATATATATATATATATATATATATATATATATATATTTCAGTCGTGAACACCAAATCATCACCATCACGATGACTGGTCTGCTGCAAGATGAATTGCTACACACTAAATTGATACACGATGAACTGCTACTGTTTTATGTTCGATTTATCACCAAAAATTAAACCAAAGTGTTACTATTTCTACTCGTTATTCCAATCCAAACACCTTCACCATTATCGAACACCACTCTATTCTGTCTCCACAACAATCACCATTTAAAACATCATTATATTCTTCCTGTTTGTAATTATATGTTGATGTCATCTTGCAATTACACGCCACTAAATTTAAATAGAATCAATGAATTTATAAACCTCTTGGGACTCTCCATATATCTACTTTGATTTGTATCATACCTACTTTCTAAAACCACCACCATCACTATGATATACGGCTGCAGCTGCTAATCATTACCTTTCTGTTTCTATCTTCGATCAATCGACATAACCACCTTCTTATTCGATTTCCTTACAACTGCACTTTTGGTTTGCTATTAACACCATCACCATCGTAAACCGACACCTGCAGATAAGTTTAAAGTTCCATTGCTATCGCGTGATTATTTTTTTTCTCTTTTCTGATGTGGCTGACAAATAGCTAAACAGATTACCCCACGTGAATATTAAAGAAAAATGAATCGACCTAGTAAAGGGTTTCTTGTTGGGCCGAATGAATTTTTCCGTGGACTTGCAACATTGGGCCGACATTATTAATTCAAGTGGGCTGGTGGGCCTGTTAGTGATTTGTTGGGCTGCTATCATAGTGTATATCTATATTCTGACCGATTGCTGATGACGCCATTGATGATGACGATGTATTATAAGAAGATGAGTAAATTATGATTATGATTTATGGTGATTAACGAAAGTATGATGATGATAAGTTGATATCATAACTTTAAACATATCGATGATACATGATACATGATGCTCGATTATAATAAATAGGATAAATAACGATGATGAATAGGTTATGATGTCAAGTTGGTGATAATATATGATATACGATGACGATGATAATAGGATTAGGATGATAACTGGATAATTGCATGATGATGATGGACGTATATGATGAGAGGGTTTAATAAGATGATAACGATGATGATGGGTTGGTTTTAATTATGATGATATTGATTAGATGATAGTAATGGTTATGATGATAATGCGGGATGATATCGATGATGATAAAAAAGATGATGATAATGATGGTATAACATTATTACCTTTATATTATAATTACTTTTATATTATTATTATTATTATTATTATTATTATTATTATTATTATTATTATTATTATTATTATTATTATTATTATTATTATTATTATTATTATTATTATTATTATTATTATTATTATTATTATTAGTAATGGTATTATTATTTCTAGTTTTATATCATTATTATGATTTCAAGGATATGAAATATGTTTATGACGTAAATGTATAATAAAAGATGATACGATAAAGATTATAGAAACTGATTATTATTAACATTATTAGGAAAACAATACAACCTATTAGTATTATTACAATACTTATAATTATTATTATCATAAGAATTATTATTAATGCTATCATCATTATTATTATTATTATTATTATTATTATTATTATTATTATTATTATTATTATTATTATTATTATTATTATTATTATTATTATTATTAGCATGATTATCATCATTAATGCTGTTATTGTTAAAAATTATTATCATTATAATCATTATCACTTGTTTAACATGAGAACTAATATTGGTACTATTATTAACATTATCAATATCATTATTTTTAAAATTAGTATGATTATGAAAATAAAGATGTTAAAAATAAACATATTGTTTTTAAGAAAATTATAAATGAAATATCATTATTATTATTATCAATGATCATTATCAATATTATTACAAATAGATATTCATATATAAAATTTTATTACCATAATATTAGTAATACACATCACTATATTTTTTTTTTATACTAATTAAGTTATAAAAGATATCAATTGATATATAAATATAATTTTATATAAAAAAAACCCTGGTATAAATTTGTACTTATAATCTATTATGAAGAAAGATAAATATTAGTATATAATATATATAAATTAAATATATTAAATTTAACTAAATAACATATAATATAACAAGCATATTATTAATAATAATATATGTAAACTTGCTCGATTACAATTATATGTGTTAATAGATATACAATTGATATAGGTTCGTGAATCTGAGGCCAACCCTGCATTGTTCAATATCGTCATCTGTATTTTTACTACAAAATACAGTATTGTGAGTTTCATTTGCTTCCTTTTTAAATGCTTTTGCAATATATATTTTTGGGACTGAGAATACATGCGCTGCTTTTATAAATGTTTTACAAAATAGACACAAGTAATCGAAACTACATTATATAGTTGAATGATCGAAGCCGAATATGCCCCTTTTGCTTGGTAACCTAAGAATTAGTAAACAGTCTACTAATTGACGCGAATCCTAAAGATAGATCTAGTGGGCCTAACAAACCCCATCCGTTGTAGCGGATGCTTTAGTACTTCGAGTTTTTATATCATGTCCGATGGATGTCCCGGAATGATGGGGATATTCTTATATGCATCTTGTTAATGTCGGTTACCAGGTGTTCAATCCATATGAATGAATTTTTATGCATGATATTTATGAGAAATGGAAATATGAAATCTTGTGGTCTATTAAAATTATGAAATGATCGATTATGATAAACTAATGAACTCACAAACCTTTTGGTTGACACTTTAAAGCATGTTTATTCTCAGGTATGAAAGAAATCTTCCGCTGTGCATTTGCTCATTTTAGAGATATTACTTGGAGTCATTCATGACATATTTCAAAAGACGTTGCATTCGATTCGTTGAGTTCATCAAGATTATTATTAAGTCAATTAGAGTTGGATATATTATGAAATGGTATGCATGCCGTCAACTTTTGATGAAATGAAAGTGTGTCTTTTAAACGAATGCAATGTTTGTAAAATGTATCATATAGAGGTCAAGTACCTCGCTATGTAACCAAAAGTAATGTATTCGTCCAGATGGATTACGACGGGTCGTTACAGAAACTACATTCTATGGGTGAATGATCGAAGCCGAATATGCCCCTTTTTGCTTGGTAGCCTAAGAATTAGTAAACCGAGCTACTAATTGACGCGAATCCTAAAGATAGATCTATTGGGCCTAACAAACCCCATCCATGGTTGGGGATGATTTAGTACTTCGATGTTGTTTTATCATGTCCGATGGATGTCCCGGAATGATAGGGGATATTCTTATATGCATCTTGTTAATGTCGGTTGAAATGTCCCGTTCTTATTGATTAAAAACGTTCCATATTAATTGATTTCGTTGCGAGGTTTTGACCTCTATATGAGACGTTTTTCAAAGACTGCATTCATTTTAAAACAAACCATAACCTTTATTTCATCAATAAAGGTTTAAAAGCTTTACGTAGATTATCAAATAATGATAATCTAAAATATCCTGTTTACACACGACCATTACATAATGGTTTACAATACAAATATGTTACAACAAAATAAGTTTCTTGAATGCAGTTTTTACACAATATCATACAAGCATGGACTCCAAATCTCGTCCTTATTTAAGTATGCGACAGCGGAAGCTCTTAATAATCACCTGAGAATAAACATGCTTAAAACGTCAACAAAAATGTTGGTGAGTTATAGGTTTAACCTATATATATCAAATCATAATAATAGACCACAAGATTTCATATTTCAATACACATCCCATACATAGAGATAAAAATCATTCATATGGTGAACACCTGGTAACCGACATTAACAAGATGCATATATAATAATATCCCCATCATTCTGGGACACCCTTCGGATATGATATAAATTTCGAAGTACTAAAGCATCCGGTACTTTGGATGGGGTTTGTTAGGCCCAATAGATCTATCTTTAGGATTCACGTGAATTAGGGTGTCTGTTCCCTAATTCTTAGATTACCAGACTTAATAAAAAGGGGCATATTCGATTTTGATAATTCAACCATAGAATGTAGTTTCACGTACTTGTGTCTATTTTGTAAATCATTTATAAAACCTGCATGTATTCTCATCCCAAAAATATTAGATTTTAAAAGTGGGACTATAACTCACTTTCACAGATTTTTACTTCGTCGGGAAGTAAGACTTGGCCACTGGTTGATTCACGAACCTATAACAATATATACATATATATCAAAGTATGTTCAAAATATATTTACAACACTTTTAATATATTTTGATGTTTTAAGTTTATTAAGTCAGCTGTCCTCGTTAGTAACCTACAACTAGTTGTTCACAGTTAGATGTACAGAAATAAATCGATAAATATTATCTTGAATCAATCCACGACCCAGTGTAAACGTATCTCAGTATTGATCACAACTCAAACTATATATATTTTGGAATCAACCTCAACCCTGTATAGCTAACTCCAACATTCACATATAGAGTGTCTATGGTTGTTCCGAAATATATATAGATGTGTCGACATGATAGGTCGAAATATTGTATACGTGTCTATGGTATCTCAAGATTACATAATATACAATACAAGTTGATTAAGTTATGGTTGTAATAGATTTGTTACCAATTTTCACGTAGCTAAAATGAGAAAAATTATCCAATCTTGTTTTACCAATAACTTCTTCATTTTAAATCCGTTTTGAGTGAATCAAATTGCTATGGTTTCATATTGAACTCTATTTATGAATCTAAACATAAAAAGTATAGGTTTATAGTCAGAAAAATAAGTTACAAGTCATTTTTGTAAAGGTAGTCATTTCAGTCGAAAGAACGACGTCTAGATGACCATTTTAGAAAACATACTTCCACTTTGAGTTTAACCATAATTTTTGGAAATAGTTTCATGTTCATAATAAAAATCATTTTCTCAGAATAACAACTTTTAAATCAAAGTTTATCATAGTTTTTAATTAACTAAACCCAAAACAGCCCGCGGTGTTACTACGACGGCGTAAATTCGGTTTTACGGTGTTTTTTCGTGTTTCCAGGTTTTAAATCATTAAGTTAGCATATCATATAGATATAGAACATGTGTTTAGTTGATTTTAAAAGTCAAGTTAGAAGGATTATCTTTTGTTTGAGAACAAGTTTAGAATTAACTAAACTATGTTCTAGTGATTACAAGTTTAAAACTTCGAATAAGATAGCTTTATATGTATGAATCGAATGATGTTATGAACATCGTTACTACCTTAAGTTCCTTGGATAAACCTACTGTAAAAGAGAAAAATGGATCTAGCTTCAACGGATCCTTGGATGGCTCGAAGTTCTTGAAGCAGAATCATGACACGAAAACAAGTTCAAGTAAGATCATCACTTGAAATAAGATTGTTATAGTTATAGAAATTGAACCAAAGTTTTAATATGATTATTACCTTGTATTAGAATGATAACCTACTGTAAGAAACAAAGATTTCTTGAGGTTGGATGATCACCTTACAAGATTGGAAGTGAGCTAGCAAACTTGAAAGTATTCTTGATTTTATGTAACTAGAACTTGTAGAATTTATGAAGAACACTTAGAACTTGAAGATAGAACTTGAGAGAGATCAATTAGATGAAGAAAATTGAAGAATGAAAGTGTTTGTAGGTGTTTTTAGTCGTTGGTGTATGGATTAGATATAAAGGATATGAAATTTTGTTTTCATGTAAATAAGTCATGAATGATTACTCATATTTTTATAATTTTATGAGATATTTCATGCTAGTTGCCAAATGATAGTTCCCACATGTGTTAGGTGACTCACATGGGCTGCTAAGAGCTGATCATTGCAGTGTATATACCAATAGTACATACATCTAAAAGCTGTGTATTGTACGAGTACGAATACGGGTGCATACGAGTAGAATTGTTGATGAAACTGAACGAGGATGTAATTGTAAGCATTTTTGTTAAGTAGAAGTATTTTGATAAGTGTATTGAAGTCTTTCAAAAGTGTATAAATACATATTAAAACACTACATGTATATACATTTTAACTGAGTCGTTAAGTCGTCGTTAGTCGTTACATGTAAGTGTTGTTTTGAAACCTTTAGGTTAACGATCTTGTTAAATGTTGTTAACCCAATGTTTATAATATCAAATTAGATTTTAAATTATTATATTATCATGATATTATCATGTATGAATATCTCTTAATATGATATATATACATTAAATATCTTTACAACGATAATCGTTACATATAAGTCTCGTTTAAAAATCATTAAGTTAGTAGTCTTGTTTTTACATATGTAGTTCATTGTTAATATACTTAATGATATGTTTACTTATCATAGTATCATGTTAACTATATATATATCCATATATATGTCATCATATAGTTTTCGTTTGTGAATCACCGGTCAACTTGGGTGGTCAATTGTCTATATGAAACATATTTCAATTAATCAAGTCTTAACAAGTTTGATTGCTTAACATATTTGAAACATTTAATCATGTAAATATCAATCTCAATTAATATATATAAACATGGAAAAGTTCGGGTCACTACAGTACCTACCCGTTCAATAAATTTCGTCCCGAAATTTTAAGCTGTTGAAGGTGTTGACGAATCTTCTGGAAATAGATGCGGGTATTTCTTCTTCATCAGATCTTCACACTCCCAGGTGAACTCGGGTCCTCTACGAGCATTCCATCGAACCTTAACAATTGGTATCTTGTTTTGCTTAAGTCTTTTAACCTCACGATCCATTATTTCGACGGGTTCTTCGATGAATTGAATTTTTTCGTTGATTTGGATTTCATCTAACGGAATAGTGAGATTTTCTTTAGCAAAACATTTCTTCAAATTCAAGACGTGGAAAGTGTTATGTACAGCCGCGAGTTGTTGAGGTAACTCAAGTCGGTAAGCTACTGGTCCGACACGATCAATAATCTTGAATGGTCCAATATACCTTGGATTTAATTTCCCTCGTTTACCAAATCGAACAACGCCTTTCCAAGGTGCAACTTTAAGCATGACCATCTCTCCAATTTCAAATTCTATATCTTTTCTTTTAATGTCAGCGTAGCTCTTTTGTCGACTTTGGGCGGTTTTCAACCGTTGTTGAATTTGGATGATCTTCTCGGTAGTTTCTTGTATAATCTCCGAACCCGTAATCTGTCTATCCCCTACTTCACTCCAACAAATCGGAGACCTGCACTTTCTACCATAAAGTGCTTCAAACGGCGCCATCTCAATGCTTGAATGGTAGCTGTTGTTGTAGGAAAATTCTGCTAACGGTAGATGTCGATCCCAACTGTTTTTGAAATTAATAACACATGCTCGTAGCATGTCTTCAAGCGTTTGTATCGTCCTTTCGCTCTGCCCATCAGTTTATGGATGATAGGCAGTACTCATGTCTAGACGAGTTCCTAATGCTTGCTGTAATGTCTGCCAGAATCTTGAAATAAATTTGCCATCCCTATCAGAGATAATAGAGATTGGTATTCCATGTCTGGAGACGAATTCCTTCAAATACAGTCGTGCTAACTTCTCCATCTTGTCATCTTCTCTTATTGGCAGGAAGTGTGCTTATTTGGTGAGACGATCAACTATTACCCAAATAGTATCAAAACCACTTGCAGTCCTTGGCAATTTAGTGATGAAATCCATGGTAATGTTTTCCCATTTCCATTCCGGGATTTCGGGTTATTGAAGTAGACCTGATGGTTTCTGATGCTCAGCTTTGACCGTAGAACACGTCAAACATTCTCCTACGTATTTAGCAACATCGGCTTTCATACCCGGCCACCAAAAATGTTTCTTGAGATCCTTGTACATCTTCCCCGTTCCAAGATGTATTGAGTATCTGGTTTTATGAGCTTCTCTAAGTACCATTTCTCTCATATCTCCAAATTTTGGTACCCAAATCCTTTCAGCCCTATACCGGGTTCCGTCTTCCCGAATATTAAGATGCTTCTCCGATCCTTTGGGTATTTCATCCTTTAAATTTCCCTCTTTTAAAACTCCTTGTTGCGCCTCCTTTATTTGAGTAGTAAGGTTATTATGAATAATTATATTCATAGATTTTACTCGAATGGGTTCTATGTCCTTCCTGCTTAAGGCATCGGCTACCACATTTGCTTTCCCCGGGTGGTAACGAATCTCAAAGTCGTAATCATTCAATAATTCAATCCACCTATGCTGCCTCATATTCAGTTGTTTCTGATTAAATATGTGTTAAAGACTTTTGTGGTCGGAATATATAATACTTTTGACCACATATAAGTAGTGCCTCCAAGTCTTTAATGCAAAAACAACCGCGCCTAATTCTAAATCATGCGTCGTATAATTTTGTTCGAGAATCTTCAATTGTCTAGACGCATAAGCAATCACCTTCATTCGTTGCATTAATACACAACCGAGACCTTGCTTTGATGCGTCACAATAAATCACAAAATCATCATTCCCTTCAGGCAATGACAATATAGGTGCCGTAGTTAGCTTTTTCTTCAATAACTGAAACGCTTTCTCTTGTTTATCATTCCATTCAAATTTCTTCCCTTTATGCGTTAATGCAGTCAAGGGTTTTTCTATTCTGGAAAAGTCTTGGATGAACCTTCTGTAGTAACCAGCTAGTCCTAAAAACTGGCGTATGTGTTTCGGAGTTTTTGGGGTTTCCCACTTTTCAACAGTTTCTATCTTTGCTGGATCCACCTTAATACCTTCTTTGTTCACTATGTGACCGAGGAATTGAACTTCTTCCAACCAAAATGCACACTTTGAAAACTTAGCGTACAATTCTTCCTTCCTCAATACTTCTAACACATTTCTCAAATGTTCACCGTGTTCTTGGTCATTCTTTGAGTAAATAAGTATGTCATCAATGAAAACAATGACAAACTTGTCAAGGTATGGTCCACACACTCGGTTCATAAGGTCCATGAACACAGCTGGTGCATTAGTTAAACCAAACGGCATGACCATAAACTCGTAATGACCGTAACGTGTTCTGAAAGCAGTCTTTGGAATATCATCTTCTTTCACCCGCATTTGATGATACCCGGAACGTAAGTCAATCTTTGAATAAACAGACGAGCCTTGTAGTTGATCAAATAATTTGTCGATTCTCGGTAGTGGGTAGCGGTTCTTGATGGTAAGTTTGTTCAACTCTCGGTAGTCGATACACAACCTGAATGTACCATCTTTCTTCTTGACAAACAAAACAGGAGCTCCCCACGGTGATGTGCTTGGTCGAATGAAACCACGCTCTAAAAGTTCTTGTAATTGGCTTTGCAGTTCTTTCATCTCGCTGGGTGCGAGTCTGTAAGGAGCAGGAGCTATTGGTGCAGCTCCTGGCACAAGATCTATTTGAAATTCAACGGATCGATGTGGGGGTAATCCCGGTAATTCTTTCGGAAATACATCGGGAAATTCTTTTGCGATGGGAACATCATTGATGCTCTTTTCTTCAGTTTGTACTTTCTCGACGTGTGCTAGAACAGCATAGCAACCTTTTCTTATTAGTTTTTGTGCCTTCAAATTACTAATAAGATGTAGCTTCGTGTTGCCCTTTTCTCCGTACACCATTAAGGGTTTTCCTTTTTCTCGTATAATGCGAATTGCATTTTTGTAACAAACGATCTCTGCTTTCACTTCTTTCAACCAGTCCATACCGATTATCACATCAAAACTCCCTAACTCTACTGGTATCAAGTTAATCTTAAATGTTTCGCTAACCAGTTTAATTTCTCGATTCCGACATATATTATCTGCTGAAATTAATTTACCATTTGCTAATTCGAGTAAAAATTTACTATCCAAAGGCGTCAATGGACAACTTAATTTAGCACAAAAATCTCTACTCATATAGCTTCTATCCGCACCCGAATCAAATAAAATGTAAGCAGATTTATTGTCAATAAGAAACGTACCCGTAACAAGCTCCGGGTCTTCCTGTGCATCTGCCGCATTAATATTGAAAACTCTTCCGCGGCCTTTTCCATTCGTGTTCTCCTGGTTCGGGCAATTTCTAATAATGTGGCTCGGTTTTCCACATTTATAACAAACTACATTGGCATAACTTGCTCCGACACTACTTGCTCCGCCATTACTCGTTTCGACACCATTTGTTCCTTTCGTTCTGTTAACCCCTGGTCCGTAGACCTCACACTTTGCCGCGCTATGACCATTTCTTTTACACTTATTGCAAAATTTGGTGCAGAACCCCGAGCGATACTTTTCACACCTTTAGCATAGCTGCTTCTGATTGTTGTTGTTATTGCGGTTGTTATTGTTGTTGGGATGATTGTTGTAGTTGATGTTGTTGTTGTTGTTGTTGTTGTTGTTATTGTTGGGCCGTTTGTTTTAGTTGCGATTGATGTTGCGATTGTTGGGATAATTGTTGCGATTATTGTTGTAATTGCTGTTGTTGTTGTATTGGTGATTCTTATCACCGTTTTCCACCCACTTTCTTTTGACTTGCTTCACATTGGCCTCTTCAGCCGTCTGTTCTTTAATTCTTTCCTCAATCTGGTTCACTAGTTTGTGAGCCATTCTGCATGCCTGTTGTATGGAGGCGGGCTCGTGTGAACTTATATCTTCTTGGATTCTTTCCGGTAATAATTTCACAAATGCGTCGATCTTCTCTTCCTCATCTTCGAATGCTCCCGGACACAATAGGCACAATTCTGTGAATCGTCTTTCGTACGTGGTAATATCAAATCCTTGGGTTCGTAACCCTCTAAGTTCTGTCTTGAGCTTATTGACCTCGGTTCTGGGACGGTACTTCTCGTTCATCAAGTGCTTGAATGCTGACCACGGTAGTGCGTACGCATCGTCTTGTCCCACTTGCTCTAGATAGGTATTCCACCATGTTAACGCAGAACCTGTGAAGGTATGCGTAGCGTACTTCACTTTGTCCTCTTCAGTACACTTACTTATGGCAAACACCGATTCGACCTTCTCAGTCCACCGTTTCAATCCGATCGGTCCTTCGGTTCCATCAAATTCCAAAGGTTTGCAGGCAGTGAATTCTTTGTAGGTGCATCCTACATGATTTCCTGTACTGCTAGATCCAAGGTTATTGTTGGTATGTAGCGTAGCCTGTACTGCGGCTATGTTTGAAGCTAGAAAAGTACGGAATTCCTCTTCAATCATATTCACGGTGTGTCGAGTAGTCGGTGCCATTTCCTTCAAAATAGTCAAATGAAACAAGTTAATCATACAGAATATTAAGAGTAGTTAATAGTATTTCGTAGTATAATATGAACTCATTTATAAAAGTTTTTTCTTCATATTAGCGTTTTATAAGTTTAAATTCGGGTAGTACCTAACCGTTAAGTTCATACTTAGTAGCTAATATACAATTCAACTACTACAATTCTATATGAAAAACTGATTATAATAATATTTCGCGTTCAAACTTTTATACAATATTTTACAAACTTACAATACCGCTTATTTTACATAAAGCATGAAATATAGCACACAATAACTTTGATACAAGATATTTGTGAAGATAATTCTAGCTAGTACACAAGTCGTTCAGCAAAGGCAATAAAGTCACATAATTCATACGTCCAGAAACAAGTCATGCATTCTGGTTTTACTAGGACTACTTCCCATCCTTGGTCTTGTGGAACATAACCATTATGGCCGTTGATAAGACAGCGTGTTGTAACGTCGTCAAAGGGACGAGGGTTACGTAATGACCAACAGTCTCGTAATAACCTAAAAACCTCATTTCTTACCCCAATTACCGACTCCGTCACTTGTGGGAATGTTTTGTTTAATAGTTGTAGCCCGATGTTCTTTTTCTCACTTTGGTGAGAAGCGAATATTACTAACCCGTAAGCATAACATGCTTCTTTATGTTGCATGTTAGCCGCTTTTTCTAAATCATGAAGTCCTATTTTCGGATACATTGCGTCAAAATAATTTCTTAACCCGTTGCGTAAAATAGCATTTGGGTTCCCCGCAATATATGCGTCAAAGTAAACACATCGTAACTTATGGGTTTCCCAATGTGATATCCCCCATCTTTCAAACGAAAGTCTCTTATAAACCAAGACATTCTTGGAACGTTCTTCGAATGTCTTACAAACTGATTTTGCCATAAATAGTTGTGCCGAGGAATTCTGACCGACTCTAGACAAGATTTCATCAATCATGTCTCCGGGTAAGTCTTCTAAAATATTGGGTTGTCTATCCATTTTGTGTTTTTATACTGTAAAATAGACAAGAGTTAGATTCATAAAAAAAAAATACTTATTAATACAAGCAATTTTTACATATATCATAAAGCATAAGCACACTATATTACATATATTACACCACACGAATACAACTATCTTATTTCGACTCGCTTATTTCTTCTTCTTCGATTTTGGTTCGTTTTGCCAAGTTTCTAGGGATATATGATGTTCTCCTAATACGAGCCGTCGTTTTCCACATTGGTTTAGAAAAACCTGGTGGTTTAGAGGTTCCCGGGTCATTGTTACAACTTAAGGACTTCGGGGGTTGACGATACATATAAAGTTCATCGGGGTTGAAATTAGATTTCTCTATTTTTATGCCCTTTCCCTTATTATTTTCTTTTGCCTTTTTAAATCCAGTTGGGGTAATTTCTATAACATCATCGGAATTCTCGTCGGAATCCGATTCATCGGAGAATTGGTAATCCTCCCAATATTTTGCTTCCTTGGCGGAAACACCATTGACAAATAATTAACCTTGGTCGGTTGGTTGAGGATTTTCTTTTACTTAACCGTTTTATTATTTCCCCCACCGGTTCTATTTCTTCATCCGGTTCCGATTCTTCTTCCGGTTCCGACTCTTCTTCCGGTTCCTCTTCGGGAACTTGTGAATCAGTTCACGAATCATTCCAATTTACATTTGACTCTTCATTATTATTAGGTGAGTCAATGGGACTTGTTCTAGAGGTAGACATCTATCACATAATATCAAACGCGTTAAGAGATTAATATATCACATAATATTCACATGTTAAAAATATATAGTTTCCAACAAAATTTGTTAAGCAATCATTTTTCAAGTAAACACGGTCGAAGTCCAGACTCACTAATGCATCCTAACAAACTCGATAAGACATACTAATGCAAAATTCTGGTTCTCTAAGACCAACGCTCGGATACCAACTGAAATGTCCCGTTCTTATTGATTAAAAACGTTCCATATTAATTGATTTCGTTGCGAGGTTTTGACCTCTATATGAGACGTTTTTCAAAGACTACATTCATTTTAAAACAAACCATAACCTTTATTTCATCAATAAAGGTTTAAAAGCTTTACGTAGATTATCAAATAATGATAATCTAAAATATCCTGTTTACACACGACCATTACATAATGGTTTACAATACAAATATGTTATAACAAAATAAGTTTCTTGAATGCAGTTTTTACACAATATCATACAAGCATGGACTCCAAATCTCGTCCTTATTTAAGTATGCGACAGCGGAAGCTCTTAATAATCACCTGAGAATAAACATGCTTAAAACGTCAACAAAAATGTTGGTGAGTTATAGGTTTAACCTATATATATCAAATCATAATAATAGACCACAAGATTTCATATTTCAATACACATCCCATACGTAGAGATAAAAATCATTCATATGGTGAACACCTGGTAACCGACATTAACAAGATGCATATATAATAATATCCCCATCATTCCGGGACACCCTTCGGATATGATATAAATTTCGAAGTACTAAAGCATCCGGTACTTTGGATGGGGTTTGTTAGGCCCAATAGATCTATCTTTAGGATTCGAGTCAATTAGGGTGTCTGTTCCCTAATTCTTAGATTACCAGACTTAATAAAAAGGGGCATATTCGATTTCGATAATTCAACCATAGAATGTAGTTTCACGTACTTGTGTCTATTTTGTAAATCATTTATAAAACCTGCATGTATTCTCATCCCAAAAATATTAGATTTTAAAAGTGGGACTATAACTCACTTTCACAGATTTTTACTTCGTCGGGAAGTAAGACTTGGCCACTGGTTGATTCACGAACCTATAACAATATATACATATATATCAAAGTATGTTCAAAATATATTTACAACACTTTTAATATATTTTGATGTTTTAAGTTTATTAAGTCAGCTGTCCTCGTTAGTAACCTACAACAAGTTGTCCACAGTTAGATGTACAGAAATAAATCGATAAATATTATCTTGAATCAATCCACGACCCAGTGTATACGTATCTCAGTATTGATCACAACTCAAACTATATATATTTTGGAATCAACCTCAACCCTGTATAGCTAACTCCAACATTCACATATAGAGTGTCTATAGTTGTTCCGAAATATATATAGATGTGTCGACATGATAGGTCGAAACATTGTATACGTGTCTATGGTATCTCAAGATTATATAATATACAATACAAGTTGATTAAGTTATGGTTGGAATAGATTTGTTACCAATTTTCACATAGCTAAAATGAGAAAAATTATCCAATCTTGTTTTACCCATAACTTCTTCATTTTAAATCCGTTTTGAGTGAATCAAATTGCTATGGTTTCATATTGAACTCTATTTTATGAATCTAAACATAAAAAGTATAGGTTTATAGTCGGAAAAATAAGTTACAAGTCGTTTTTGTAAAGGTAGTCATTTCAGTCGAAAGAACGACGTCTAGATGACCATTTTAGAAAACATACTTCCACTTTGAGTTTAACCATAATTTTTGGAAATAGTTTCATGTTCATAATAAAAATCATTTTTTCAGAATTACAACTTTTAAATCAAAGTTTATCATAGTTTTTAATTAACTAACCCAAAACAGCCCGCGGTGTTACTACGACGGCGTAAATCCGGTTTTACGGTGTTTTTTCGTGTTTCCAGGTTTTAAATCATTAAGTTAGCATATCATATAGATATAGAACATGTGTTTAGTTGATTTTAAAAGTCAAGTTAGAAGGATTAACTTTTGTTTGCGAACAAGTTTAGAATTAACTATACTATGTTCTAGTGATTACAAGTTTAAACCTTCGAATAAGATAGCTTTATATGTATGAATTGAATGATGTTATGAACATCATTACTACCTTAAGTTCCTTGGATAAACCTACTGGAAAAGAGAAAAATGGATCTAGCTTCAACGGATCCTTGGATGGCTCGAAGTTCTTGAAGCAGAATCATGACACGAAAACAAGTTCAAGTAAGATCATCACTTGAAATAAGATTGTTATAGTTATAGAAATTGAACCAAAGTTTGAATATGATTATTAACTTGTATTAGAATGATAACCTACTATAGGAAACAAAGATTTCTTGAGGTTGGATGATCACCTTACAAGATTGGAAGTAAGCTAGCAAACTTGAAAGTATTCTTGATTTTATGTAACTAGAACTTGTAGAATTTATGAAGAACACTTAGAACTTGAAGATAGAACTTGAGAGAGATCAATTAGATGAAGAAAATTGAAGAATGAAAGTGTTTGTAGGTGTTTTTGGTCGTTGGTGTATGGATTAGATATAAAGGATATGAAATTTTGTTTTCATGTAAATAAGTCATGAATGATTACTCATATTTTTGTAATTTTATGAGATATTTCATGCTAGTTGCCAAATGATGGTTCCCACATGTGTTAGGTGACTCACATGGGCTGCTAAGAGCTGATCATTGGAGTGTATATACCAATAGTACATACATCTAAAAGCTGTGTATTGTACGAGTACGAATACGGGTGCATACGAGTAGAATTGTTGATGAAACTGAACGAGGATGTAATTGTAAGCATTTTTGTTAAGTAGAAGTATTTTGATAAGTGTATTGAAGTCTTTCAAAAGTGTATAAATACATATTAAAACACTACATGTATATACATTTTAACTGAGTCGTTAAGTCGTCGTTAGTCGTTACATGTAAGTGTTGTTTTGAAACCTTTAGGTTAACGATCTTGTTAAATGTTGTTAACCCAATGTTTATAATATCAAATGAGATTTTAAATTATTATATTATCATGATATTATCATGTATGAATATCTCTTAATATGATATATATACATTAAATGTCTTTACAACGATAATCGTTACATATATGTCTCGTTTAAAAATTATTAAGTTAGTAGTCTTGTTTTTACATATGTAGTTCATTGTTAATATACTTAATGATATGTTTACTTATCATAGTATCATGTTAACTATATATATATATCCATATATATGTCATCATATAGTTTTCGTTCGTGAATCACCGGTCAACTTGGGTGGTCAATTGTCTATATGAAACATATTTCAATTAATCAAGTCTTAACAAGTTTGATTGCTTAACATGTTGGAAACATTTAATCATGTAAATATCAATCTCAATTAATATATATAAACATGGAAAAGTTCGGGTCACTACATCGGTTACCAGGTGTTCAATCCATATGAATGATTTTTATGCATGCATGTTGTTTACAAGAAATGGAAATATGAAATCTTGTGGTTTATTATTACGAATTGATAAATATATAGGTTAAACCTATAACTCGCCAACATTTTTGTTGACGTTTAAAGCATGTTTATTCTCAGGTGATTATTAAGAGCTTCCGCTGTTGCATGCTAATTTATGGACAAGAGTTGGAGTCAGCATGCTTGTATAATATTGTTTAAAAGCTGCATTCGAAGATTTAATTTGATGTGTAATATTATTGTAAACCATTATGTAATAATCGTGTGAAAACGCTATATTTTAGATTATCATGTAACAACCCAAACCATCCAACGACAAAACCACGTGGAAACAGTAAAATAAAAAAAAAATTTCCTGAACAGCATGTTGCGCGGCGCGCCATATAGGCCGCGCGGCGCGCCAAAGTGGACTGTCCAAAAAGTCATGAAATGCGAAAATGTTTGACCACTTCCCGATGTATTTAGACAAAACGCTTTTAACCATACATTAATATATGTAGAACTAACACGTTCCATTAATAAAATTAGTTTTACGAAGACCGGGCCCACATCGGCCGTTTTACGACTTTCGTACGAAAATACAAGTTTTCAACCACATGATTTGTAATACAAAATAAAGGCCGAGCATGGCGATTGGGGATACGCTACCCAATCCTAATCAATCCAAAAGCAAGCCTTCTAAAGCAACTACGCAAGTCCACTAGTCCCCGTTTACCCGAGCCTCCGCATCCATGCAATCTATATAAAAAGTCAACAACGAGAGGGTAAGCTAACGCTTAGTGAGTGATAATATACTACATACATATATATGCATAAAATGGACACGCCACAATAATAATCAATTAACGCATACCGGAGCGTCCAAATATAAGGCGAGCTAAACCTAGCATACAGCACGTTCACTAAGCACAAGCTAACAACATCAACAATATAGTAAGTTCACAAGCAACGATGTGAACAATGCCAATAAGCTACACTCATAAGATTAGCTACATTTCGACAATACAACATTATATGTATAACATATACATATATAACACTGCGTAAAAACACCCAAGGTTAACCATAACACTATGGTGCTACCGGCACGTGGTTCACACCATACGCATTTGAGTCTCACTCATTTATAGTGCTACCGGCACGTGGTTCACACTCGATGCTACCGGCACGTGGTTCACATCAATTATTTTATAGTGCTACCAGCACGTGGTTCACACTCGATGCTACCGGCACGCGATTCACACTCGATTATTTTATAGTGCTACCGCACGTGGTTCACACTCGATGCTACCAGCACGTGGTTCACATCAATTATTTTATAGTGCTACCGGTACGTGGTTCACACTCGATGCTACCGGCACGTGGTTCACATCAATTACTTCCGTCACATACATGTTATGGTACTACCGGCACGTGGTTCATACCATTACATCCACAAACAAATACGCCATAAACATGAACGCATATTTATCCCACTCACAATATCAACCCTTCGCCATTGGGGCTATATAATCCACATCACACGCCCATGTGATAACGTACACACAAAGTGTGCACCTCATCCAAGATGGTCAACCAAAACGCACAACCATGCCAATTGGACCCATACACAAGTCCATCAAATCCACCTATATGTGAAGTGAGCTCTATAGCCGAGAATCACTTCACCCGACCCGCACCTGTGACAACCCAAAAATTTCCAACCAAATTTAAACTTTAATCTTTATATGTTTCGGACACGATAAGCAATATTTGTTAAGTTAAATTTCAAGAATTTTAAATTATGTTCATACATTCATTCAACCTCGACCAAGTTCCAACGATTCACGAACCATTAAACGAATATGATTATATATGTATATGTGTGTATATATATATTATAACTTGAAACGTAAACAAAATATTAGATTAAATACTTTATATGATTGTATCTGTTTCAAAATGTTTATCAATGGAATTAGAAGATAAAATCAAATGATTGAATTATCAGATATATTGAGTTATGATTACAAGTCTCTGTTGAAAGGCCCACGTTGATTTGAGAAATCTTTACATTTTAACAATATTCGGAAAATGGTAAAGTGATTTATAAATAAGAACAAATTGTCAATCATTGAGAACTAGACAAAGGATAGTGGAAGATTGAATCTCATAAAGACTCGATTGATCTATTTAGTTTCAAACGTACAAAAACGTTTTTCAGTTTAAAAAGAACTTTATTATTAAAACGTATATAACTTTTATAAATATCTAGAACCACTTTTGACAACTCATTACTTAACTAGTATGATAAAGATAACGATATTTATATTTATTTTATTAAATAAATATAACGATTTAAATTAATATTATATATATTTATACGCGTATTATACGTACATAGTTTTATACCTTTAATATACTTAAACTTTACCTTTACTTTATTTTTACTTTACTTTAACTTTAATAATTCACTTTAATAATTCATACTTTAATAATTCACTTTAATAATTCATACTTTAATAATTCATACTTTAATAATTCACTTTAATAATTCATACTTTAATAATTCACTTTAATAATTCACTTTAATAATTCAAAAATCTATTATAAATAGAATTCAATAGGTTTCATTATTTCATAGAAACTTGAAAATATTTTTCTATAAACTCTCTCAATCGATTTACATATATATATTTACTCCGTATTATTTCAAGATATTATTAGTATACATAAAATATTACGACGGAGTGATGTCCGAGTGATTTCAAAATTGTTTTTCGAGTAGGATAGGATTAAGGAAATTATGGGTTATAGCTATGGAGGTGATTGAGTATGGTTCATGGGTATGCTCGTGAGGTCAATATAGTGTTTATCATTTCCGTTGCGTCTACGTACCTTTCCTGCAATATTGAATCTCAATATTGATACGTGAGTACTCATAATTTAACTTTTACATACTAATAGTGTATCCCTGACTAGTGCTCGAGTATTTAGGATTATGTATGCTTGTACTTTTGATATTGCCCTTAGACAGGTTAGGTTGAATCTTGAATTAGTTACACTTACGGTTGAGATAAGGTATAAGATATGCATGTCCTTGGAAAGCTAGCGAAAAATTAAGAACTTTTCCTTTAGATATCGAATGGTTTCGATGAACGGATTAGAAGTTATAATCAATTGAATTTTCGATATTTTTATTAAAAATGATTATTATTATTATCGTTGTTTTTATCGTCGTTCTAGTTTTATCTTATTATTATCTTTATCAATAAAAGGGATTTATCATTAAAAATTGTTATTTTTTTTTTATTATTACTATCATTATTATCGTTAAAGTTATAATTAGTATTATTATTATTATCCAATTATTATTATTATTATTATTATTATCAGTATTATTATTATTATTATCATTATTAATATATATATCATTATTTAAAAATGGTTGTTGTTATTGTTATTATTATTATTACTATATTATCATTAAGATAATTATTAGTATTATCGTTAATAATGTTATAGTAACTATCATTATTAATATTAGTGTAATTAAAACAAATATTTGTAACACCTAATTATTTTGATTACTATTATTATCATTATTATAAACACAATATAAAAGATGATTAAAAGCAATTAAACAAAATGATTAGGAAATAATGAGTAAGAGTATCATGATGAAATTAAAATATTATAAGATATTGATTTATATAAAATTATCGTTCTTATTATTTTTATCATTACTATTATTATTAAAAGTATCGTTAGTATTAAAACTATCATTTTAACAAAAATTATTATTTTAATAGAAATGCCATTGTTACTATAAAATATCATTATTATTATTATTATTTTAAATAGAATTATTATTTTAAAGATAATATTAAAAATTATCGTAAATATTAAAGTTATCATAATTAGAATTATCGTTTTATCATAATGTCATCTTAGTAATTATAAATATTGATATTTTTATAATAATAATTATTATTACAAAATAATATAACTTTTACTTACTATCATTATAGATATTATTTTATCAAATAAATATGTGATACAAACATATTTTACTACGTGTAATAACTTACTTTAATAATACCTATCATATTATCTTTATGATATTAAATGAACCCTATAAATTTTAT
Source organism: Rutidosis leptorrhynchoides (assembly GCF_046630445.1). NCBI lineage: Eukaryota > Viridiplantae > Streptophyta > Magnoliopsida > Asterales > Asteraceae > Rutidosis > Rutidosis leptorrhynchoides. The sequence goes on from NC_092333.1 coordinate 155,496,255, forward strand.
TACTTAATATATATAAAAGTATATTTTATTATATAAATTCAATATAAAATTTTATTTATTAATAAATAAATTATATTATTTACTATAATAAATCTTTTAAAAATATTTAAAAATATAAAATGACGATATTTAAACTATATATTAATCATGTATAGATTTTTGGAAATTATTTTGAGTCAAATTTACTTTTGTTGACTTTTGCATATTAGTCTCGAGCATTAGGATTGTGGTACACTATGACTTGACCTAATTTGTTAGACAAATATTGACCAACACATAAATATATATAATTAATTTAGGTTCGTGAATCCGAGGCCAACCTTGCACTTGTTCAATGACGTTATATGTATTTTTACTACGAAATACAGTATGGTGAGTTTCATTTTCCTTTTTACCCTTTATATTTTTGGGACTGAGAATACATGCGCTTTTATAAATGTTTGACGAAATAGACACAAGTAATTGAAACTACATTCTATGGTTGAATTATCGAAATCGAATATGCCCCTTTTTATTAAAGTCTGGTAATCTAAGAATTAGGGAACAGACACCCTAATTGACGCGAATCCTAAAGATAGATCTATTGGGCCTAACAAACCCCATCCAAAGTACCGGATGCTTTAGTACTTCGAAATTTATATCATGTCCGAAGGAGGATCCCGGAATGATAGAGAATATTCTTATATGTATCTAGTTAATGTCGGTTACCAGGTGTTCACCATATGAATGATTATTTTTGTCTCTATGCATGGGACGTATATTTATGAGAACTGGAAATGAAATTCTTGTGGTCTATTAAAATGATGGAAATAAATGATTATGATAAACTAATGAACTCACCAACCTTTTGGTTGACACTTTAAAGCATGTTTATTCTCAGGTGTTAAAGAAATCTTCCGCTGTGCATTTGCTCATTTTAAAGATATTACTTGGAGTCTTTCATAGCATATTTCGAAGAACGTTGCATTCGAGTCATTGAGTTCATCAAAGATTATTATTAAATCAATTTATAGTTGGATAGTGGATATTATGAAATGGTATGCATGCCTGTCAATTTTTGATGTAAAGAAAGTTTGTCTTTTAAAAACGAATGCAATGTTTGTAAAATGTATCATATAGAGGTCAAATACCTCGCAATGTAATCAACTATTGTGAATCGTTTATAATGTATATGAACGGGTCCTTTCAGTTGGTATCAGAGCGGTGGTCTTAGCGAACCAGGTCTTGCATTAGTGTGTTTAACTGATAGTTGTTAAGATGCATTAGTGAGTCTGGACTTCGACCGTGTCTGCATGTCAAAAGTTTTGCTTATCATTTATAATCGGAAATCATCTGCTTATCATCCTTAAAAAATTACCTGCTTATCATTCTTAGTCTGGACACATCTTACTGCATTGATTGCATGAATAGTATATAGACAAATTCATATCTTAGCGTATCTGTTACTGTTACCTTTGTCTGACAGCTTCCGTAGATTCCTCCGTAACTTATGGGATTTTAGTATTATACATGCATATGTAAATTATGTATTGCAGGGTACTAATCTATATCCTATAATCTATTTCTTATCGAAAATCCTTCATCTGATCGTACGAGATGAATTCTGCAACCAGTCCGAGTCCCTCAGATTCCGATAGCTATTCCGATAGTCATTCCGACAGCTATTCCGACATAGATGTTCACCTAAGCTCCGAAAACAGCGTCATCGGTATGAATCAACCAATCAGCCATTATCACTTCATCTGATGGGTTCATAGTTGACTTAATTAATGGAAACGCGCAGAAGGCAATCCCTTCCATCAACCGAATTCACCTCTTGACAATGAACCTGAAGCATTTACCGGCGAACCTGTTCGAGACACCATTTTCAGTTTCATTTCCAGGGTAACTCGACAAGATCATATTCTATCCATAATTCTGAACCTTATTCATCCGCTCGTTCTGACCGAAAATCATTCTGGAGTAATAAGTCAACGAGCTTCGCGCTTGGGTAGTGGCTTTGGAGAATATGGTGCAGAGATTACAAACACCAGCAGCAGCATTAGCAGCATTAGCAGCATAACCAGTACCACCATCATCAATGCCAACAGTACCATTACCACCTCCAACTACAACCGCGTCGTAAACCTCAACTACACAATCTGTCCCACGAGCATCAACGTCATACGCACCATAGATACCAAGGAGTACCAACAACAATAACTGACGAAGTATTAATTCATAATTTCATTGGAGAAACATTCCGCAGCGATTATGTAATCTCTAAAGTCTTAGAGATTATCTAATATAGCCCTAACCATAAATCAGTTAAGCGAACCAAAATGATAGAAGGAAGAGTAGAAACCCTGACAAAAATGGTGTGTGATTAACAAGCTAAACTTGCTTTACCAACAGCATCAACAGTACCGTCAGCGTTACCAGCATCGTCAGTACAGTCAACATCCGAATCAACAACACCGATAACATCACAAACTCCGTCAGTTCAAGAATCACTGTGGACATCATTACGAATCAATAACGTGTATATTGTATCAATGAGTTATGAAGAATTAACTCATTCCCTCTGAAGAAATTATATGTATATCATTTATATATATATATATATTTTGAAATAAATCTTTCCGTGCTAAGCTATTGTGTGTGAATCTTAACTACTCAGTTAATTCATATTACAAATATGCAATAATGTACGTCCTTCGGCCGCAACTTAACCAGCGTTAACTACAATCTCTGTCGCAATTCAACAAATTCCAATTCATAATAAATCAAGTATATATTTGATTTTACACTTTCATCATCGATGTACCCGAAACTTTTCAGATAACATCATTCGTACTTTGCGAAATTCACAAGAATTCCATGAACCGAACATCATACATCAACAAATAACGAAGTATTGATTCATAATTTCAATGTCATTAAAGAAATACTGCGTAAAAGTTATGTACTTTTTAAAGCCTTTAGGGATTATTCAATTATAGTTTCAACCGTAAATCAAATGAGTTTAATTTAACATTAACTCATTAAATCTATGTTACATTCGAAGAAAATATACATATATATGTTTTCATAAAGACTGTAATAAAATTCTTTTGTACAAAATATTAATTGTGAAAATTTTTTTAACGGGTAGGTAATACCCGAGAGATATATAAATTCACAATTAATATGTTACATTCTTCGAATCTGATTCAGCAAATCATCCATTATACTCCCTACTTTCACAACAATATACATTCTTTTATAGAAATCAAAACAACCATACTCATTCAAAATTTAATTACATATTTTGATTTTGAAATCTCAAAATTCAACTTGAGATATGACCAAAATCATCACTCTTAGATCCTTACATCTTTCACAAGCTATATTTTGACTTCAAAACTGTGTTAGAACATCAAATGTATACGATTACAATCTGTGTTCAAACCCTTCAAAAATTTCTGAAGACACTTCGAATGATGAGCAATCGAGATGATCCAACCACATGTTACCCACAGTTATGTACCCGAAAAACTCTTGAAACCAAAGTAAAAGTTTAAACAACGTATCCGCGTCAAATTCTTTGGCATTTATTAGCAAAAATAACTTTGCGACTCCTATTCAAAGTAGCCAGTTTTGTCACAGCTCTAGCAAGTCAACTTTGACTTTTCAGTCAGACTAACCTTATTATAACCTTGAGATATACACCATCGTTACCAGGGAACCTTTACATTCCACCACATTATTAGCAGATGTACCAACAACTTCATTACCCTTTGACTTTAGCCTCTCCAAAAAGTCATTATAATTATTCATTGAAACCCCATCATTTACTCATTCGCATCTTGTAATGAGAATTGCCATACGAATCATTGGGAATTAGCAATCAGTATTTTGAAATCTCGCAGCATGCCAAGGCAACAGTTATATGTGTATATATAACGTCTATCTTCTGGACTTAATTTGAATGTGATGTTTCTGAAAAACACTCCGAACTATGAATTGGTTCTCCGAAAATGGAAAAAAAAAATGCTGATGAAGCAGCAAAAACTATAAACGACTTTAAACAATAAAAGCTGGATGATAATGATGAAGTGTGCTGGCAAAGCGCAGAAAAAGAGAAGTTTTGGAACTGGAAAACGGATTGAGCAAAGTAGGAAGGAGGCTGTGGACAAATTACAAAGACTGAACCTGACTTCAAAGGATCCAAATGATTCAGTACCTGCTGAAGTTATTAACGAATACCTTGCTCCTGACTCTAAACCCCTGCGGACAATATCCTTTATCATCCTCTGATATTAGAAATTCTAAAATATCATCATATCTTTCATTATAAATATCCTCCATATTTCTGAAGATATTTTCTTAATTTTTCTTATTTGAAATCATTTACCTCTTCGCGCTATCTGTATTACATCATAAAAGAAACTATTTTAGTTTCTAAATTCTGAAACATTCAAGTTTAAAATAGGAATATTTTGAAGTAGTGTTGGGAACTGAAGCATGAATTAGTATAATATAATGACACTTGATCAATGTGATTATATTACAGTAAGTCATGCTGAGTTTCTAAATGGAACGTCATGATTCACAGATCATAACATCATCATGTGCCATGTTATACGACTCTTGTATTCTATTTAACCTCTAAAATATCAAGAAAATATTTCTTGATGATTCGTCCTTTTCCAAGGTATTCTAGTAATTTGTCAAGTCAAGATCGTGCCTCACAATTTCCTTCCTAGAACATTAACAATGTTCATTCTGAAATTCATATCTGTGAATTCTGGACCATTACAAGCGGTGCTTAATTGCAAGAAGAAGAAAAGAAAGGACAAAACTCCGAAATAGAAAGTGGGGTATAAATTGCAGCAAATAAAAGAGAGCATTAACTGTGAATGATAATGATTATAGAAGACAGAAGCAGAGACTTTGAAATATAAGGGAACATATAAAGCTCAACGATAAACCAGAAATTATAAACCATATATATCGATGCATATAGCAATATAAAGATACAGGAGAACTAGAAACACTATAAACCCAATAGGATAGTAGAAGTAAATAGATTCTTCCGGCGGTAGATGAAAAAGAAGAATGACCGATATGAAAGTTAGAAGTATATCGAGAATTAGAACTGGATGGAGCATATTGATGAATACTTTGAAATATGAGTTGAGGGGGAAAGAATAGAAGGTGATGAAACATGACTAGGAACTTAGAAATCAACAGATTTAACTCACACAATGGCGGAACAAGTGAATCAAACCCTCTAGTGAATAGGTTAAGTTTTTTTTGATTAATTTAGTCAAACCACAACTAAATCAAGTGTGATTAGATCAACACCTAGAGCTATTATTCACCACCTGGGTGATTTGGACTGAGAGAGAATCGGAGGAGCTCACTAGATCTGAATATGTGTAACAAATGAGAGGCTTAACCTAAAATGAAGAAAATAAGACTTTATATACCCCTGCTATTGACTCACCCATATGATTCATTCATCACACGTACGAGTTGGCTTCATCAGCCGTACGGGTGATCACTCACTCGTGTCTTCTCATTTAGGTTGTAATTGTGACTTAGCTCAGCGTCAACCGTGCGTATGAGCCTCTCAGCCGTACTAGTGAGGCTTCACTCGTACGTCTGACTAAGTCTAACATAGTCAAACATCTAAATCTCGTTCCTGCAGTTCCTGTAACCACATACAAACACGGATAGGATAATAACGAGCAATCATGGTGGCCTGTAAACTGATGTACCTGCAATGGACGTGGGTAGATGTCTAGGGACTTGCATAAAATGCATCAACAGAAGGTGTGAGTTGTAAGGAAATGAAGGAGGTGAATTTATAAGAAAATCTCCAACAGAACAATTAAAATGGACGATCGCATTTAAAGCGGAACCTAATTCCCTTGATTACCGGAGAGTCAAATTTTATTAAGAAGATTTTCTTCAAATCCCTTGAAATCTGGGAATCAATCATATCTACGTCAAATGATAAGATGAATCTACACTTACTCATTTCACTCTTCTATGTTAGCTTCATTCGTACTCTTCATATAAATGGATTGTTTATCCAAATTATTCGCTGATGATAAAACTCTAATTTTCAGCCCGTATGCATCATGAAAACATACTTATTATCATTCACGACCTTTCCACTAAAATTTCGGTACGAAATTTCTTTAACGGGTAGGTACTGTGACAACCCAAAAATTTCCAACCAAATTTAAACTTTAATCTTTATATGTTTCCGACACGATAAGCAATATTTGTTAAGTTAAATTTCAAGAATTTTAAATTATGTTCATACATTCATTCAACCTCGACCAAGTTCCAACGATTCACGAACCATTAAACGAATATGATTATATATGTATATGTGTGTATATATATATTATAACTTGAAACGTAAACAAAATATTAGATTAAATACTTTATATGATTGTATCTGTTTCAAAATGTTTATCAATGGAATTAGAAGATAAAATCAAATGATTGAATTATCAGATATATTGAGTTATGATTACAAGTCTCTGTTGAAAGGCCCACGTTGATTTGAGAAATCTTTACATTTTAACAATATTCGGAAAATGGTAAAGTGATTTATAAATAAGAACAAATTGTCAATCATTGAGAACTAGACAAAGGATAGTGGAAGATTGAATCTCATAAAGACTCGATTGATCTATTTAGTTTCAAACGTACAAAAACGTTTTTCAGTTTAAAAAGAACTTTATTATTAAAACGTATATAACTTTTATAAATATCTAGAACCACTTTTGACAACTCATTACTTAACTAGTATGATAAAGATAACGATATTTATATTTATTTTATTAAATAAATATAACGATTTAAATTAATATTATATATATTTATACGCGTATTATACGTACATAGTTTTATACCTTTAATATACTTAAACTTTACCTTTACTTTATTTTTACTTTACTTTAACTTTAATAATTCACTTTAATAATTCATACTTTAATAATTCACTTTAATAATTCATACTTTAATAATTCATACTTTAATAATTCACTTTAATAATTCATACTTTAATAATTAACTTTAATAATTCACTTTAATAATTCAAAAATCTATTATAAATAGAATTCAATAGGTTTCATTATTTCATAGAAACTTGAAAATATTTTTCTCTAAACTCTCTCAATCGATTTACATATATATATTTACTCCGTATTATTTCAAGATATTATTAGTATACATAAAATATTACGACGGAGTGCTGTCCGAGTGATTTCAAAATTGTTTTTCGAGTAGGATAGGATTAAGGAAATTATGGGTTATAGCTATGGAGGTGATTGAGTATGGTTCATGGGTATGCTCGTGAGGTCAATATAGTGTTTATCATTTCCGTTGCGTCTACGTACCTTTCCTGCAATATTGAATCTCAATATTGATACGTGAGTACTCATAATTTAACTTTTACATACTAATAGTGTATCCCTGACTAGTGCTCGAGTATTTAGGATTATGTATGCTTGTACTTTTGATATTGCCCTTAGACAGGTTAGGTTGAATCTTGAATTAGTTACACTTATGGTTGAGATAAGGTATAAGATATGCATGTCCTTGGAAAGCTAGTGAAAAATTAAGAACTTTTCCTTTAGATATCGAATGGTTTCGATGAACGGATTAGAAGTTATAATCAATTGAATTTTCGATATTTTTATTAAAAATGATTATTATTATTATCGTTGTTTTTATCGTCGTTCTAGTTTTATCTTATTATTATCTTTATCAATAAAAGGGATTTATCATTAAAAATTGTTATTTTTTTTTTATTATTACTATCATTATTATCGTTAAAGTTATAATTAGTATTATTATTATTATCCAATTATTATTATTATTATTATTATCAGTATTATTATTATTATTATTATCATTATTAATATATATATCATTATTTAAAAATGGTTGTTGTTATTGTTATTATTATTATTACTATATTATCATTAAGATAATTATTAGTATTATCGTTAATAATGTTATAGTAACTATCATTATTAATATTAGTGTAATTAAAACAAATATTTGTAACACCTAATTATTTTGATTACTATTATTATCATTATTATAAACACAATATAAAAGATGATTAAAAGCAATTAAACAAAATGATTAGGAAATAATGAGTAAGAGTATCATGATGAAATTAAAATATTATAAGATATTGATTTATATAAAATTATCGTTCTTATTATTTTTATCATTACTATTATTATTAAAAGTATCGTTAGTATTAAAACTATCATTTTAACAAAAATTATTATTTTAATAGAAATGCCATTGTTACTATAAAATATCATTATTATTATTATTTTAAATAGAATTATTATTTTAAAGATAATATTAAAAATTATCGTAAATATTAAAGTTATCATAATTAGAATTATCGTTTTATCATAATGTCATCTTAGTAATTATAAATATTGATATTTTTATAATAATAATTATTATTACAAAATAATATAACTTTTACTTACTATCATTATAGATATTATTTTATCAAATAAATATGTGATACAAACATATTTTACTACGTGTAATAACTTACTTTAATAATACCTATCATATTATCTTTATGATATTAAATGAACCCTATAAATTTTATTACTTAATATATATAAAAGTATATTTTATTATATAAATTTAATATAAAATTTTATTTATTAATAAATAAATTATATTATTTACTATAATAAATCTTTTAAAAATATTTAAAAATATA